>NC_073303.1:308685740-310100740 GCF_027595985.1 Sorex araneus | reverse complement strand
GTCATCAATTTGATTCCACATCTGGCATCATTTATTCAACAAATATTTGTTAATCACTTAACACATGCCAGGCTCAGAGCTAAATGTAGAAAGGATCGTCATGACTAAGACAAACATAGTCCCTATCCTCCCTGATACTTTAACCAAAAAGAATGATGGACATTAGGGAATGGCTACCAAGGTAATTAATTGTGATTGTGATAAGTAGGAGGGTTGATGCTAGGAGAGCTTGTCACTGGCAGATCTAACTTAAGTGAAGTCTTGAATAGGAAGCAGCAATGTAAGATGTAATTAGTTGAACACAGGTAAATATGTGTGTATATGACAGATGGGAAAGGACTGGAGTGTAAAGCAGGCGTCAAGGAAGCACATTTAGAGGAGCAGTAACAAAGACCCTCAGAAGAAAAGGAGTTGGGGTGATGGAGGAATACATGTAAGCCAGTGTGGCTGAAACGCATGTACACATGACAGAGAATGACAAGGTGAGGCTGGTGAGATGAGGGGAGGACAGACCCTCCTACATACACTCTGACTTTCACACAACTCTGCAGTTAAAGGAAGCAGTACAAGTAAAGCAAAGCACAGATTATATTTCTGAGAAGCAAAACTAGGATGATGACTGAAATGTCTCATTTTCAGATTTTCTCTTTCCTCAGAAGAAAATTTTGCCTAATTCTAGGAAACACATTTAGAACGTAGGCATTTTTATGACAAAATCATAAAGAAATATAATATCAATGTTTTCTAAATGTTAGGATTGTTTTTAATAAAAAGTATTTTATTTATCTATAGAGAACAGAAAACTCATGAAGATGCAAATAAACAATATACAAAGTAAAGGAAAGTATTTAATAGTAAGAGAAATACAATGGTTTATATACATGAAAAATATCTCAATTTTAAAATGAAAGTTAATATAATGACTTTTGGGGCTGGAGTGATAGCACAGCGGATAAGGCATTTGCCTAGCACTCGGTTGACCTGGTTCAATTCCCAACATCCCATATGGTCCCCTGAGCACCACCAGGAGTGATTCCTGAGTGCAGAGCCAGGAGTAACCCCTGAGCATCACCGGGTGTGACCCAAAAATCAAAAGCAAAAAAAATTAATATAATGACTTTTATATTATATTTAAATGGAAAAAAATTTAAATGACAGTGACAATGTTAGCCTGTATAGGGCAACAAGTATTCTAGTACATACTGATATGAATGTAAATTTGTTAACAATGTCTTTAAAAATCTATTATGAAATAGTAAAAAGAGAGACTTCTTTGGTCCAGCATTTCTATTTGTAAAAATGAGCCATTAAGTGTGCTTCCACTTATGTGCACAAATATGCATTGAGAGATTATATCATATTTCTTATAGTACATTTTGCTTTTTCTCTGCTTTGACTAAATAATTTTATCTATTGTTTTATTTCTATGTTCTTCCCAAATTTAGCAAAAGTATAATAAAATCCAAACAAATCATTTTTTTCATGTGATGAAATACACCAGGTGCTCCATCAGCTTCCATTTAGTTCTACAAACATCTCATCCTCGGCTCCTCAGTTCAGACTGTGAGTTAGGCTGATTGTCTTCTGGCCTGGCCATTTTCTTACAGGAATTTCACATGGCAGAAAACAACTCTAATAATTGAGCACATAACACAGTGTGTGTCAGGACTGTACTAGACACACACATTTTTGTGCATTCTCTAATTTTAACCACCATATGAATATTACAACTCTTCTCTCATCTTTAAACTGGCAAGTCAGAGGGAATTTAATTTATTAACATTAGAAAATCACCAAGAGACCTGAAACCTGATCCATCTGACTCTGCTGTTTCTGTATCTTCCATAGCAAAAACAGGGCACTTTATCTGTGATAATCACCCTATCATTGAAATGGGCTCCTACCATAACCTTTTAAAATGGTAATTAATAATTGTAGGTAGCTTGTCAGAGATATTGCAATGTGAAGAATCCAAATTTCACTATGATTTTTCAGGCAAGTATCTATTCCTTTTATGTTAACGAAAAATATTTTTTAATTATACCAGTTAATTCTAATTCTGACCTGGAGAGATAGCTTAATGCATGAGTACATGCTTTGCATGTGCTCTGGTTTCATCCCCAACACCACAAGTCCCCGGAGTGCCTCCCTCCCATGTCCAATCCAACATAGAAATTGGAGCAGTTCCCCAAGTAATTCCAGGTGTGACCCAAAAAGTAATATTGAAAATTACCCCCAAAAAACTTAAAATACTTTACAATGTCTAGAATATAACTTTTCAGTTACAAAAATGTAATGATTAATGTTATATTGTCCAAATTTAAAATAATTATATATTATTTCGTATATAACATATATATACCTTATATAGAATATATTATATAATTAATATATCAGTAAAATGGATCTCTTACCTCTATTGAGTAAGAAAAAACATGAATATTCTTACAATCAGCGTCATGTTGTGACAGGTGGTAAGTGTTTTGTTGTTGTTTAACTTTACATGGAGAAAGTACATTTTATTTTTCACTAAGTAAAAGTCAATCCCTCCTATGTCCAAATAATTACCTCAAGTGTGGTTTCATGATACATGGATGGTTTTTGTTTTCTTGTTATTTTTCAGCAAGGTAGAAAAGTTTTAAAATCATTTCTTAAAATCAAGTTCTGAATCAGGAATTGATAGACTAAAGGGAAAATGCTCTTTCTCTCCCGGGAAAGCCAAACTTAAGGTTTCATACAATGTCAAGTGCATCATTACATTTCCAATCACCATAAAGTAAGTTTCTTTTACTTCATTCACTATCATATCGTTATAAAAAAGCATTTTTTAAGTATTAAGAAATAAGACATTCAAAGATCACAGTTTGGATTTGTTGGGGCTCCTTATGAAGGAAGCTCTGAGGAATCCAGTAAGATGTACTGAGCCATTCGTACCGAACAAGGAGAAGCACTAAGAGCTATAGCATAGGAGAGCCTAATCTATCTACTAACAAGATTAATTCTTTACTGAGAAGTCAGTACTGGTTGTCTCTTTGGCAGTTCATATTACAAAAAAATTATTAACTGACCTAAAAAAGAATAATTCACATTTTCTCTGATGTATTATTTCTGGTGAATAACATTGTGAAATTTTATATGTTTTAGCTCTTGGCATTCAAAACATTAAATTGATAGACCTTTTAAATCTATGGGCATGAACCAGGACTTGCCAATATTTCTAATGAAAGTCTCCAAAAGTACATAACAATACATATATCGACTTCTTGTTTCAATGAGTATCAAGATTAATTGTCCCTGTAAAGGTAAATAAATATTGACAAAGGTTTCACTTTGGTCTATATTTTCCACTCAGGTCAATAAATCTTGGTATTCACCTCAACTAAAGTCAATGTCAAATGATTATTAATTCATGGTTTACTGGACTAGCAGCCAAAACTACAACTTAACATATAGAAACATAGTCCTACAGACCAATTTATGTTCAAAATAAATACAAGGAGTTAAAAAAATCACTGAATTGCTTCAAATATTTAATAGACATAAGGAGTAACCTACAGACACCAGTAACATGAATCCATCTGTTATTCTATTATGCCTGAAGTATCTAAGATACAAAAACTGTTTCCTACTATTCTGCAACTCCACATTTTACTTCTTTGTTTATAAAATTCATGCTTACACTTGACAGTAAGTTTTGTATGATATATATAAAAAAAATAGAGACAAAGGAAAAAAATTAAAAGAAAGGAAAAATGAAGGCAGTCTAAATAAAAGTACAGTATGCAGTATACTTACCTTGCTCACAGCCAACCTGGGTTCTATCCAAAGACCACATATGATCTACCGAACTTTGGCAGGAGTGATCCCTGAGTACAGAGCCAAGGAATAATCCCTGAGCACAGCTAGGTGTACCTCACCCCATTGGAAAAGAGAGAGAGAGAGAGAGAGAGAGAAAGAGAGGAAAGAAAATTAAAGGAAGTATAGTTGAAAAAAGAAAAAAATTCAGTGAAAGGTCAAGAAAATTGGGGTAAAGTGTTGAAAAGAATTAATAAGGTCAAGAGCCATAGTACAATGAGCAATGCCTTGCATGCAGCCAAACTGGATTCCCTATTTAGGCCCCAGAACCTCACGAGGAGTGATTCTAGAGCACAGAATCAGAAGTAAGTCTTGATCACAGCAAGGTACGGTCCAAAATCAAAAACAAAAATAATTAAAAGACAGGAAGTAAAGTAATAAAATTAGAGAAAATTAAGATATCACAACTATTTTCATAAATTTGATGAAAAAGATATGTATTTTTTCAAATATATCTCTCCACTTACATAAAATATTCTTCTCAACTCTAATTACTTAAACATCATAAACACTACAGTTTTTCATTCTGGATCTTAAAATGTGAAAATACTATTAACATAAATAACTCAATGAAGAGTTGCAGCAAATATTTTTACACAATAAATTTAGAACCTTCGTTAAAGTTTTCAGGGATTGAGTTATCATGGCTAATAGTGGAGAAAATAATTTAATATTACTACTATATAAATATTTCATGTGAAATTATGGTGCTTTTTATTTTTTATGAAGGCACACTAACTTTGAAGATAGGCCACTTAAAAGACCTTGTTCATCAACACTAGAAATTGACAAGCATATCAAAAGAGTCATTCATCTTTCTATAGTGTTTGAGCACAGATATATTTGTAGTAAAGCAATCACCAACTAAATTTGGAAACATTAGCTATTTGATATTACCCAGGGAGGGCTTTGCCCATTAACGGGGCTTTGGATTCACATTCCTGAAGCTCTGCATTTGTGATCTTCATTGCTTTTCTTTTAAATCAAAACAAAGTTAAAAACATTTGTCTTTAGCTTTCAAAAATTGATATCAGACATAACTTTTTATTAAATTTAACTAAAGTTAATATTTCATATTAACTGAGCATTTTATATTCAATGAAGTGCAATGTACCTTAAACATTATAAATTTTCTAAAAATTACAAACTTAATATCATGAACCAAGCAGAAAGGCTGGTAACTTAGAGAAGAGTATTACAATAAAAACCTCTTGATTTGAAACATTTGAAACATTCCTTCAAATTCCAAAGATTACGGAGGTGAAAGGAGACTGGAGTCATCTCATTCAATATCTTTACTTTAAAGTCAGGGAAAACAAAGAGAAAAACACTCAGCAACTTAGAAGCAAAGAGAAAGTAAGAATCCACTTCTCCCATTTTACTAAAAAGGCAGTGAAACCAAATCCACTTTCTTTATTTTCAACTTCCAAAATTCAACTTGACAATGAAATGTATAAAATTTCAATATATAATATTTTGCAAATAAATTTTGGAACAGAGATTACTTTAAAACTCTGGATTTTTTAATTGAAGAAAAAGTTAAATTCTTCCTCCAAAATCATACACACTGTCTCAGATACCAAACTTGATGTGCTTATAGATTTGGAACTATAAAGAAGCTAGGAACACAAAGTAACATACCTAAGCCACCCCTTTGTGGCTTCTTATTATTCTTGAAAAGAAAACAAACAAATCAACAAACAACAAAAAACAAATTAAATTGATTATAAACTTGAAAACACTTCTCTAAGATAGTTAATGCAGGTCTTGAATAGTCATAAAAGTAAACCAAAAAAGGTGGATAGTTAATAATTAAGCAGTTATTTGCAATAGCGTTGCACCAAGAGAGCTGATGATATATTCAAAAAGCCACAAGTTCTTCAGCTTAAACATAAAGTGTCTATGAAAAGAAGTGAGAGTTGAGTTCAGAAAAGACAAAGCAGGGGTCGACCCTTTTCAAAAGGTTTGAGTTCTGTAGCTTCATGGGAATCCATTGAAGGATTAATCTCCTCAGACTCTCCTTTAAGAAAGACCATTTTGCCATCAGTGTGGAGGGTGTGCAGAAGAAAGTGATCTTGGATGCATAAAGATCTATTGAAAACATTTTTTGATCATCCAGAAGAGAAAAATTAAACACCTAGATAACTAGATTTGGATTATAAAGGGGAGAATAACTATCTCCTGGGAATTAGCCTTGGAATTTTTTTAAATGAGAAATAGGCTTAAAGGTCAAATATGAATTCAGTCTGGAATCTTCAAACTGCATATACAAATGCCAAGCTTCGCTGAAGCAACATAAACTAAATATAGGTTCTACAAAATTCCTCCAGCTAAGAGTCTTGAGAAAATGAGCTCAGAGCCCAAAATTACAAAATGTACAAAGTATGGCCCCTTGTGAGGACAAGCAAACACAAGGAACATTAGGACTAAGCACAAACTAGTAGACCTATAAGACAATTTGACAGAAATGACAAGACTAGTTAAATTTCTTTCTTAGGTAGGTGTTGGGGAGAATTTGGCCCCACTCAACAGTGCTCAGAAGCTATTCTCATTCTGTGCTCAGGAGTGACCTTCTGGTGTTCAGGGAACCCATATGACTTGTCAGGGACCAAATCAGGGTTGGCAGCATGCCAGGCAAGTAGTTTAACACTCTCTCTGATCCAAATGAAATTCTTTTAATTAAAAAATGTGTAAGTTTTCAAAGCCAAAAGAATGAATATGTTTTTGATGACATACTTTAGAAAAAAATAATAATTTCTTTTTTCTGGTTTGAGAGCCATACCCAGTGTTTGTTCAGTGCCAACTTCTGATTCAGTGTTTAAGTATCACTCCTGGAAGTGTTCAGGAAGTCATGTGGGGTGCGGAGGATATAAGTCTGGACATCCACATGCAAGGAAAGTGCCTTACCCACTAGAGTCTCTCTCTGGACCCCAAATAGAATTTCTTATACCTATTATAAAGAGGGTGGCAGGGGAAGGAGCAGAGGGACAACTAGTGAAGCAAAAAACAGGTAGGAAACTACTGTAGATAATGGACTGAAATTCAACACAGTAAAAAAAAATTCAAGGAATCACCAAAAATTAGTCATAGAGTACTTGGAAGGGAAAAATATACAAAGAATTAAGAAATAAAAAGGGTAAATTAAATGGAATCATGCAGAACTAGGACTTCTAAAATGGGTTAAAAATGGGTTGTGATGAGAAAGAAATATTCATTTATTGGTGGTGGGAATGCCATCTGACTCAGTCTCTATGAGAAGCAATATGGAGATTTCTAAAAAAAATAGAAATAAAACTTTGTTTGACCCAGCAATATTATTTCTTGGCATCTATCCACAAAACACACAAAAAATAATTTGAAAGGATGTAAGCATACATGTGTTCATCCCAGCACTGAGTACAATATTCAAGATAAGAAAAACATCCCAAATATCCAACTACAGATGAATGGATCAAGAACTTTTGGTATATACACAACTGAATAAAATGCAGCTCTAAGAAAGAACAAAACCATGCAATTTGTAGCAACATGGATGGAACTAGAGGATATCATGCTGAGTGAAGTTAGAATAAAAGGGACAGTTAGAATAAAAGGGACAGATACAGAATGATCTCTCTCATATGTGGGACTTAAAGATAGATACCCAATGAAGAAGCAATGAAAGAGAAGACTCCAAAGAAGTAGAACTGATCCATACATTTGAGTTAGGGGAAGGGGAATAAGAAGTCTTTAGGGGATGGAAATAAGTAGACTGGAGATTGGTGCTGTGCTGGAATCACGATTAATAGCATTGTAAACCATATATTATCAATAAAAAATTAAATCTAAACAAATATTTGCAGAGAATTCATGAAGATGTGAATTTTCAGATTCAAGAATTCAAGATCCAAGCAGAAAGCACAAAACCAATTCTACATCTATGTGCATTGTAACAGAACTTGGAATACCAAAAACAAGGAGAAAAAGCAGATTGCTATGGGAAAAAATACAATAAACTGACAGAAAGTTTTTATAATAGAATAATAGAGACTCTATGCTAAGATAAAATTTAAAACTTTGAATTATATGGATTGAAAAACTATTTTTAAATGAACATAAAATAAAGACATTTAAACAAAGATAATGACATACTAAAGAATAAACTTAAGAAAAATCATATTAAAATCAGGAGAAAGAATAAAATACAAAAAGTGATGGTGAGAAGATGAATTGAAAAATGCCATGTATAAATCTAAATTATCACGCTTCTCCATTAAGAATGATCCATTCAGGGATCATAAATTCAAGAGGAAATAAATTAGCATATAAACATGAGGAAGGGAAATAGTATGAGCTGCTGTAACTTGCATTGCACACACAGAGGGTAAATATTGTTCAATGTTGGACATTGTTAAATACACTATAACTGTTTGTTAATGCCTATTAAAAGAACACAAATAGAACTGGGGTGATGGCTCAAAAGCTGTCATGAGAGGCCTATATTTGATCCCCTATGCCACATGATCCTCTCAGCACCACCAGTTGTGACCCCCAAATTGCATAAAAATGAAAATTAAGAACTGAAAATGTAATAGAGGAGAAAAAATAAGAACATTCTATAAATTCTAAAGGAAGCAAGAAAAAAAGTAAAAACAGAAAAGAGAGAGGTACATAGGGACAAATGAAAAGCAATAGATATACAAGACAAAAATATGGATGGGAGTAATAAATCCAAACAAATCCCTAATACAATAGACAAATTAACTAGGCCAAATGACGGGTCTTATTTAAGAAACAGTCCTAATGTGCATTGTCCAAGAGCAACACATATTTTTAAAAGATTCTGGATATAGGAGGAAATCTGGAAACGTTGGTGGAATGAAGTTGACTAGTGGTGGTGGGATCAGTGCTGCAATAGTATATGTCTAAAACTCAACTCTGAATAACTTTGTAAATCATGGTGCTTTCATAAAAATTTTTAAATGCAAAAAAAAGAATTTGAATAATTTGGAAATCTTATTTTATTTTATTTTATTGAATCACCTGAGATAGTTACAAGCTTTCATATTTGGGTTACAATGTCACAATGATCAAACACCCAGCCCTCCACCAGTGCACATTCCCCAAATCCGATATCCCGAGTATACCCCCCCTTTCCCACCCTCCCCCGCCTCCATGGCAGACAATATTCCCCATACTCTCTCTCTACTTTTGGGCATTATAGCTTGCAACACAGACACTGAAAGGTCATCATGTTTGTTCCACTATCTACTTTCGGCATGCATCTCCCATCCCAACTGGTTCCTCCAGCCACCATTTTCTTAATGATTCCTTCTCTATTCCATCTGCCTTCTCCCCTCCACTCATGAAGCAGGATAATTTGGAAGTCTTACCAAAAAAGTAGGCCCCCAAAAAACCGAAGTATATAGAACAATGTAAACTTAATGCAAAAGTGGAAATATTAGGGAATAATTATCAAATTATCACAAAATATAAAAGATAATGTTCTGTTGGAAGATACCATATTTTATATTTTTATGTGCCTAAAATTTTTAACTTCCAAAAACATGAAGCAAAAATGATTTTTAAAGATTCTATGTATTTTATTATTATGCTATATGATTAATAGCAACTATAACTGCAAATTTTAGTAAAAATCTCTCTTAGTAAATAATGAGAATCCCAATTAACTGGGACAGTGGTGAAGGGTTAATGATACTCTGGTGGTACAGTAGTGTCATAACATTGCAAGTAAAAAACTACTCATGAAAACTCTTATAAACCACATTCCCCAATAAAAATAGAAAAAATAGAAATTAGAAACGTATTATATGCATTAGGATAAATAAAGACCAAATGGTCTGAACAAATATTCTAGAAAGACTTACATATTTGTGGGAGATAACACCATGAATGCAACACTATAAAAAACTCGAGGGGCCCAGTGATAACAGAGCACGTCGGGGGCTTGCCTTGCACAGGGATGACCCAGATTCAATCTTTGGCATGCCAGGTGATCTTCCGAGCCCACCAGGAGTGATTCTTAAGTGTGGAGTCAAGAGTAACCCCTGAACATCATGACCCAAAAACAAACAAAAAAACTACTATAGTGGAAATATGGATGTTTTAATAGATCCAGAATATTTGGCTTGTCACACAAGAATGATAAATATGAAGCCCTATTTTTATTTTTAAATATTTTAAATAGAAATATTAGTTACTGCTATTATAGTATTAATAACACATTAATATAGCAGCAAGGTAACAATAATAAACCAAGAAATACTTTAGTATATAAAACTTTTTTTAGTAACAGACTATGCAGTAAGACATCGCAAAATGTCAGATGGTAGACACAGGATAAGATAGACAAAGGAGGACTAACAATAGTTATCAGAAAGTTACCTTAATTAAGCCTGAAATCCTGGTTTATATTTTCAATGCACACAATTACAAAATTAAATCAGGTTATTTATGAATATTTATTCCTTATGTCACAATATAAGGATGGGTATGGATATTCAAAGAGCTTTCACAGACTGGATTCCATGGGACGTCAGAAGACCTCGTGGCTGCCCACCAACTAGATGGTCAGATTTCTTCGTCAAATCTCTGAATGAACGATTTGAGGCTCTTCCTGTTCCTGGAGCAAGCAGATATCATTGGGCTGCACTAGCTCAAGACAGGGACAAATGGAGACGTTACTGGTGCCCGCTCGAGCAAATCGAAGATCAACGGGACTACAAGTGATACAAGTGATGGATATTCAAACATTTATTTTCAAACACAGCTGAACTGGATTAGATTATATATGGTTCTGTTATCTCTGACTTAAAAATTTAATGAATGAAGTTATCTTCTCATTTGGATTTCCCACGTATTTTCATTAGCTACTGATATTATTTTTCTAGGCAAATAAGATCTCCACACTGCTGACTCCAATGAGAACCTTTTAGAAACAGAATAGAATTGGTCACAAATGCTAGACAACTAACAAAGGTTTTATTCTATTTTCTACATTTCTTTACTGGAGGGGGTGGAGAGGGAGAAGGAGGAAGGGCCCTAGAAGTAGGTTCTCAGGAGATCCAGGGGAGTGACAAATGGTGCGAGAGCCCAAGCATGCAGCGTGTGATGCAAGATGCAGTGTGTGATGGAGAAGGGGCATTATCCCCACTACAACCCAGGAGTTCCTTGGACCCTGCCCGGGAACCTTTCCATTATCTTTCAGCAGCAGCAACTCAGTTTTCATTTTGTTTAAGGACCATATTGAGTATCAGCACCTCTATTTCACAAGGGCTGAGAAAAATTAAGCACACAAACATTTCTCTCAACCATTTTAATAAGGAAGAAAAGAACCACAGGACTTCAAGGACCCCTAAAATACCTCTTCTCACCTTGGATGTCCTCACTTATATACAGAGCATGTGCTTGCCAGGGCATGTGCTTTGTAAAGCCATGTCTCGGTGCCATTTGGCCCTACAGTCTACAAAAAACTCGGAGCCTCTCACCATGGACACTTACTGACAGTAACTGAAATATCAGTTACCTTACTCAAATAACTAGCATATCAAGTTAGGGTTGAAAATGGTTGTCAACACAAACTGCTCAAAAAAACTCTCATGTCAACAATAAATGACCTTTATTCCCAAGGAGAAAGTAAACTTGAAAACTGGACAGACTAAGTGCTTCTATTCTTTAGTTTTTAATGGCTGAAAATCTGTATGACCTTTGCATTTTCTTGACCTAAACTAGAGTGTTTGATATCTGAAGAGACAGAATGTAAGACATTCCTTTTCTTGACCCACAAATGTTACTTTCGTCCTAGGGAATATTAGACTGAAAGTATTTCCACATAAGCCACACTGTCCAGTCAACTTTGAAAGCTGGAAACTTTTAAAATTCACATAAACTGTGCACCATCAATTGTCTTTTTAAATATTGACCCCATAAAAGTTCTCATACAAGTCATGAAATTTGCATACAAGTGGATCAACATGGAAAGTATCATGTTGAGTGAAATGAGCCAGAAAGAAAGAGACAGACATAGAAAGATTGCACTCATATGTGGAATATAATGTAACTGAGAAGTACAAGTTGGCAACGATGCAACTTCTGGCAGATATCTCTCTGGACTTAGTTACTAAAATACTAAATTACAGAAACCCAAAACTGAGAGGCCGCTAAGTGTGGTCACTTGACCTCATACCTCTTCATCCTCAGCAATGGAAAACAAATTATCTAATGCTTCCTTTTCAGCAGGTCTGACTTTAGCGGAGAGACTCTCCAAACAATAATAGTGAGTTTTGTTGAAATATTGTATGCAATCAAAGTGAAAGTAAAGTGAAATTTATTAGTTACACAGGCGGGGGGGGCTTAGGGTGGGGGGGCTAGGGGCGTGGGGGGGTTTGGGGTGTGAGGGGGCGGGGTGGAGCTATACTGGGATTCTTGGTGGTGGAATATGAGCACTGGTGAAGGGATGGGTATTCGAGCATTGTATAACTGAGATTTAAACCTGAAAACTTTGTAACTTTCCACATGGTGACTCAATAAAAAATTTAAAAAAAAAAGTTCTCATACAAGGATGTACATATGTGTTCACCAGAAAATGCTCATTATAACATTGTTTATGATAATAGAAATGCAGGAAAAAAATCAACTCTCTCTAGCTAAGGAATATTTCTCATCAGTTGTGTGTCATAGGATAGAATATGATATCACATATAAAGCACATAAATTGAAAATCAAATACAAAATACTGAACACCACTTAAGTATATTTTTAAAATATACAAAAATATCATATTTAGTTTATGGTAGAACATATATTAAAAAACAAAACTGATCATAAAAATACTTCAAACATTATACTTAGCACATATATCTACATAGCATGTAGTATACGCTTGATATTATATCTTTACTGTTGTCTTCTACAAGAGTTTAACAACTCACAAAGAAAAGGAGAGAGAAAACCCTAATAAGCCAAATCAGAAATGAAAAGGGGGACATCACAACAGTAACTACAGAAATTCAAAGGATCCTCAGGGATTACTTTGAGAAGCTCTATGCCACGAAACAAGAAAACATCGGGGAAATGAATAAATTTCTGGATTCCTATAGCCTCCCAAGGCTGAACCAAGAAGACCTGGAATACCTGAACAGACCTATCAGCATCAAGAAAATTGAAACAGTAATAAAAAGTCTCCTCAAACACAAGTCCTGGCCCAGATGGATTCACTAGTCAATTCTTCCAAATCTTTAAAGAGGACTTACTCCCAATCCTCTTTAAGTTTTTCCAGGAAATTGAAGTATCAGAAACACTTCCAGATTCTATTTGAAGCAAATATCACCCTGATACCAAAAGCAGACAGAGATACCACAAATAAAGATAATTACAGGCCGATATCCCTGATGAACACAAACACAAAGATTCTCAACAAAATCCTAGTAAACAGAATATAATGATTCATCAAAAAGATCATACATCATAACCAAGTAGGATTCACCCAGGGGAGTTACCTAGGGGATGGTTTAACATTCGTAAGTCAATCAACATAATTCATCATGTCAATAAAAGAAATAATAAAAGCTATATGATCATATCAATAGATGCAGAGAAAGTATTTGACAAGATTCAGTTCTCATTTATGATGAAAACTCTCAGCAAAATGGGCACCAGAGGAACATTCCTCAATATAGTCAAAGCCCACGGCAAACATCATCCTCAATGAGGAAAAACTAAAAGCCTTCTCTCAAGATCAGGTACAAGACAAGGTTGCCCACTTTCGCCACTCCTATTCAAAATAGTGCTGGAAGTCCTAGCCATAGCAGTTAAGCAAGAACAGGATATCAAGAGCATACAGATATCAAGCTATCACTACTTGCAAACATTATAATACTATACTTAGAAAACCCTAAAACTCTACAGAAAAGCTCCTAGAAACAATAGCTCTATATAGTAAAGTTGTTAGCTACAAAATCAACACCCAAAAGTCCATGGCTTTCTTATATACAAATAACGAAAGAGAAAAAAGAGACATTAAAAAAAAAATCCCGTTCCCAATAGTACCTCAGAAAAATCAAGTACCTCAGAATTAGCTTAACCAAAGAGGTGAAGGACCTATACAAGGAAAGTTACAAAACACTACTTCAAGAAATAAAGGAAGACACTAGGAAATGGAGACACATCCCCTGCTCATGGAGAGGGAGGATTAACATTATCAAAATGGCAATCCTCCCCAAAGCACTATACAGTTTACAGATTTAATGTGTTCCCTATCAGGATACCCATGATGTTTTTCAAAGAAATAGACAAAACACTCTTAAAATTCATATGGAACAATAAAGCCCCACAAAAAGCTAATGCAAACTTTGGGAAAAAGAAGATGGGTGGCATCACCAACCCCAATTCAAGCTGTACTACAATGCAGTAGTAATTAAAACAGCATGGTATTGGGCTAGGAACAGACCTGCAGACCAATGGAACAGAGTTGAATATCCTGTCACAGACTCTAAAATATATGATCATTTAATCTTTGTCAAAGGAGCACAAAATGTGAAGTGGAACAAGGAAAGCCTCTTCAACAAGTGATGCTGGGAAAATTGGATAGCTACCTGCAAAAAAATGAACTCTGACCTCTCTCTAATGCCAGGCAAAAAAGTCAGATAAAGTGTATTACAGAACACAATATCAGACATGAATCCATAAGGTACATGGAAGAAAATGTAGGCAGAACCCTCCGTGACACTGAACCCAAAAGTATCTTTAAGGATGAAACACCACTGACCAAGCAAGTAGAAACAAACACAAACAAATGGGACTAGATCAAACTAAGAAGCTTCTACACCTCAAAAGAAACAGTGACCAAAATACAGAGAGAACCCACAGAATGGGAAAGAATACCCAACACCCATGTGATGGACTGGAATGATAGCATGATAGCATGGGGCTAGGGCATCTGCCTTGCAGGCAGCAGACCCAGGTTCAATTCCTGCATCCCTCTCGGAGAACCTGACAAGCTACTGAGAGTATCCCACCCACATGGCAGAGCCTGGCAAGCTACCCGTGGCATATTCGATTTGCCAAAAACAGTAACAACAAGTCTCATAATACATACATTACTGGTGCCCACTCAAGCAAATCGATGAACAACAAGATGACAGTGCTACAGTGCAACCGATCTGATAAAGGGCTAATATCTAGAATATACAAGAAACTAGTAGAATTATACAGGAAAAAAACCTCCAACCCCATCAAAAAATGGGGAGAAGAAATGAACAGAAGCTTCCTCAAAAAAGAAATACAAATGGCCAAAAGGCACATGGAAAAAATGCTCTATATCGCTAATCATCAGGGAGATGCAAATCAAAACAACAATGAGATATCATCTCACACCACAAACTGGCACACATCAAAAAAACAAGAACAACCAGTGCTGGGGAGGTTGTGGGAAGAAAGGGATGCTCTTTCATTGTTAGTGGGAATGCCGACTGGTCCAGCCTTTTTGGAAAACAATATGGGCATTCCTTAAAAAACTAGAAATTGGGCTCCCACATGAACCACAATATCACTTCTGGGAATATATCCTGAGGGTTCAAAAAAGCACAGTAGAAATGACATCTGCACCTGTATGTTCACTGCAACTGCTCACAATAGCCAGAATCTGGAAACAAGTCAAGTACCAAGAACAGACAACTGGTTAAGAAAAACTTTGGTACATCTACACAATGGAATACCATGCAGCTGTTAAGAAAGATGAAGCCATGAAATTTGCTTATAAGCGGATGGTCATGGAGAGTATCATGCTAAGTGAAATGATCAGAAAGAGAGGGTCAGACATAGAAGGACTGCACTCATTTATGGAGTATAAAATAACATAACATGAGACTATCACCTAAGGAAAGCAGATACAAGAGCCAGGAAGATTGCTCCGTAGTTGGAAGCCTGCCTCATGAGTGGGGGGAGAAGACAGCTGGAATAGAGAAGGGATCACTAAGAAAATGATGGTTGGTGGGATCGGTTGGGATAGATGTGTGCTGAAGGTAGATAAAGGACCAAACATGATAACCTCACAAACCATAATGCCCAAAAGTAGAGAGAGAGTATAGGAGAAATTATCTGCCATGGAGGCAGGGGGAGGGTGGGAAAGGGGGGGCATATGGGAAGGTGGGGGGATTAATATTGGGGAATGTGCATTTGTGGAGGGATGAGTGTTTGATCATTGTATGATTGTAACTCAAACATGAAAGCTTGTAACTGTATCTCATGGAGATTCAATAAAATAAAAATAAAAAAAATTTTTAAAGACTAACAAATATGTACAATGTTACCCTCTGGGTACATAGATATTTTTACCCTATTCTTTTTTCATACATTTGATGTATTTCATAACTAAAAATAAATTTTTAAAATAAAGATCTTTCCATATAAGTACACTACCCAGATCTTAAGAATTCTCATCACAATGAAAAAAATTTTATTTGGCTTTTTCTCCTCTAGAGAAGCCCATGTTCTCTCTTGAATGCATATCTCTCTTTTTTTCTCTAACGTTTCTCTGAGTAAATCAATTTCAATAAAACTTTTGCTTCATTAAAAACAAAAGTGTAACTACAAGTGGTGATGGGAATTATTGTGATCATTTTGCAAAATACATATAATTGTTTAATGTTTTATGTCAGTAATATATTGGCATAGCAGCAAAATAATATTATTTAAAGCCTGTCACAGACAATTACTGACGAAAGTCAACCCTCAAGGCAAGAATCCTTATTAAAGAATGTAAATTTTACTCCATGTTTTATAGTTATGGACTAAGAATGATGCTAGAAAATACTTCTAAGGTGGTATTTTTTCACACAAGATTTCAAGTGTATGGAATTAAATAGATTCCATACACACAAACACACACAGAGTTAAATGTTGACAAAAGAAATAGCATTGCAACACAGAAAAAAAATTATTTAAAAAATAGTCTTTAAAATCAATTTTATCATAATGTATAACTATATTTTTCTTACCCTTTATGTTTAGTCTCAGAATAGTTAAAATTTAACCAATGGAGTAAGAAAAACTTGAATGTTTGGCAACCACTAGTCTCAGAAACATTCAGAATTCAATTACAGTCAAAACCCAGATTATCAACAAATCTAGCATTGTGATAAAAGTTTTGTAGTAACCTCAAAAGGAGGTTAGCGGAGCTAGGGTGCTGCCAGCAGGTAAACCTGCACCTTTGGGGCAAGTGCATCAGCAGCTTGGTGATGCCTTCAGACTTCCAGATACCCCAAAATTGCTGCTGTGCCTTTGGCCAGACCCCAACAACATGGGGCCAAGTTTAGCAAGAATTGAATGGCAAAAAGTTAGGTATGTGAGAGCCACACCCACAAACCACCTCTAGCTCAGCTATATAAGCTCATTTACTGACCTTATTTCAGAGATCCATAAATCTCGAAAGAGATCAAAAGATGCAGTTAGGACCTGTAGCGCAGAGGTAGATGGGAACCCATGACTGAGAGCCCCAGGTTCATCTGGATCAGGACTAGGCCTCCTCCCCCCAGGTCCCTAGATTTTAGTAGCTTGGCAGTCACACCCATAAACTGCCCCTAGTGCCATGTAATCTCATCAATAGCCAAGACCCAGAGACTATAAACTAAAGCTCCTGGAAGAGAATGACACAGAATTTCCTGAAAATTATATTCTATCCATAACAAGTAATACAAAACAAATCATCTAGCATTGTCTTTTTGATAGGTTTGATTGGTGGTAAGACTGGTGTCAAAATATCAAATGTAACCAAAGTAGAGAAAGAGTATGGGGAAAATTGTCTGCCACACTAGCAGGGGAAGGGATAAAACAGGGTGAGTGGTGGGGAACACTGGGGATTTTGGTGGTGGAAAGTGTGCACTGGTGAAGGAATGGGTGTGTTTGATGATTATATGACCGAAGCTCAAACGTGAAAGCTTTGTATCTCATGGTAAATAAAAAAAAAGTGGGGGTGGGGGTGGGAATAATAATAATAAAATAATAAAATAAAGTTTACATTCAGAATAGATTTTTTTAAAAAAGTAATGTGGAGTTCATGCTCAATTCAATTAGCTTAATCAATGGCTGAGTAAATAGCAGTACTCCTACATTATTTTTTTTTAAAAAAAAGGAGTTTAGCTATTACATGACAAATTTTACCATTTTTTAACAATTTTTCCAAATTCCTGAATTCTTCATATCCCAGTGAAAAACATAATCTGTCCCATTTTACTATGAATCTCATGACATCATATTCATCAATTGTCAATTATGAAAAGTGATTTTCTTTTCTGGCCCACAAACTAATATAATTCAATCCATTTTTATTCAGTGGGTGTTGGAACATTATATGACTTAAATCCAATCACAAACAACTTTGAAAATGTATATCCAAGGCACTGGTAGAACTTTACATGAAAAAACACCCAACCCCATCAAAAAATGGGGAGAAGAAATGAACAGAAACTTCTGCAAAGAAGAAAATTCAAATGGTCAAAAACACATGAAAAGATGTTATTCATCACTAATAATCAGAGAGAAGCAAATCAAAACAACAATAAAATATCATCTCATGCCACAGAGACTGGCACACATACAAATGATCAAGAACAACCAATGCTAATGAAGGTACAGGGAGGAGGGGATCCTCATTCACTGCTGATGGGAATGCCAACTGGTCCAACCTTTTTGGGAAACAATATGGACATTTCTCAAAAAACTAGAAATCGAGCTCTCATTTGACTCAGCAATATCACTTCTGGGAATATACCCTGGGGGTCCAAAGACACACAGCAGAAACACCATCTGCACTCTTATGCTCATTGCAGCACTATTCACAATAGTCAGAAGCTGGAAATAACCTGAATGCCCAAGAACAAATGTATAGCTAAAGAAACTATGGTGCATCTACTCAATGGGATACTACATAGCTGTTAGGGAAAATGAGGTCATGAAATTTGCCTACAAATGGATAGACTTGAAGAGTATCAATCATGCTGAGTGAGATGAGTCAGAAGGAGAGGGACAGATATAGAATAACTTCATTCATTTGTGGCATTTAAAAAAAAAGTATGACACTAATACCCAATGCCAGGGAAAACAGGCCAGGAGGACTGGTCAATGGTTGGCCAATGGTGTGGGAGATGGATGGTAGCTAAGATAAAGGAGGGTCTATTATGACAACACTAGTTAGAAATGATCGTGCTGGACAAGAATAAGTCTTGAAAGCGGGTAAAAGGATATAATGATAACCTTTCAGTAACCCAAACCATAAAGATAAAAAGAAAGGGAGAGAGTGAGAGAAGAGAGGTGCCTGTCAGAGGCAGGCTGGATGGTAGGTGGCTTGAAGAAGTAGGAGAGAAACTGGGCACACTATGCTGGGAAATTACACTGGTGGAGGGATGGCTGTTGGAACATTGTATGACTGAAACCCAATCATGGACAATTCTGCAATGCTCTATCTCAAGGGTGATTCAATTAAAATATTTTTTAAAAAATTAGTGTATACCACATGATTCAATTAAAAATTACAAAAAAACTGTTAAAACTAAAAATCATAAAAATAAACATCAGAACCACACTGTCATTTTGTTTTCCTTATCTTTGAAGTAAATAATTCCAATTTAATCTCTCACAGGACCTATCCAGGAGCTTTCCCTTCTCAGACAGTGCCGGGAGTTCCCACCAGTGAGGAAACCCCAAAACTGCCTCCATTGCTTTGCGGCTCACTTGAAATTGATAATGAACACCGAAAGCTTTGCATTGCACAGTGTAGCATGCTCTTTTAAAAATTATGTACAGGGTAAGCTCCTCAGATGGAAAATGATTTAATCTAGACTAACCTCTGACTGTGCATATAATGCTGTGTGAAACAGGAGCAGCCCCGGCATTTTATGAATAGGGAAATGAGAGAGCGTGTTAAAGAAGGCTTGACAGCAAGAATGAAAGAATGAAGATTCAACTTAAGCTGTTGAAAGCCTAACAAGATAAAGACAGGCAGGAAAGAGTCTCCTTAAATGTGATGAAATAAGGCCTGAAGGGATGGAACGGTAGAGAGATTGACGAGTATACACTTTGAAACAGAAGACAAATGTGTTCAACCTGACAGTAACATATGGTTAAATTAATCAAAGTACCCATAGCTTTAAATGGTAGGAAAGAATATAGATTTACACAGCAATCATCTTGGATGGTAGGTGAGAAATTTGAGATATACCAAAGAAGTAGAGCTTTTAAGAGAAAAGTCTTTGTTATGACTGTACAGCCGTCTCAATGAATAACCGTGACTACTGACCATATCCCCATCTTCTCTGCTTTCCTTGTGTTTTATTTCCTCTACTTTAAAATGTAAAACAGGGGACTAATAGCAGCTCTCAGGACCCAAAGGGAATATTTCATTTTATGTGATTTTGTCCTTGCTATTTGTAATGATGAATTTTTTAGGGAGGGAATTTTCAGAGAGGAAGTCCATTTGGTAAAAATAACAAGCTGGCAGATTACAATGCCTGGTCTTTCCTCTCTAGCTCCCAAAGGCATGGCATTGCCCATTATTAAGACTGCTATTTGCTTACTCTTCACCCAAGCACTCTGCCATGTAAAAACACTTGTCACAAAGATGCCCCAAGTTCCTACTCTATGGACACTGCTTAAGTAAAGAACACTAAAAATATCTTTTCTCAAAACAAACTGAGCATAAATATAAATGAATTGGTCCTTAACTACCTAAAATGACCAACTAATCACAACAACCCCTCTGAATGGACTCATCACCAAAGTTTTTCTTATATCTCAAAAATCCTCCTTTTAATTCCCTGCATTAACTAAATAAAAGCTAAATCTTTGAAAGTAGTTATCAGGAGAAGATAAAAAACAGATAAAATATAAAATCCTACAGCATCTATATATATGTATGTGTGTATATGTGTATATATTTTTATTAGTGAATCACTGTGGGGTACAGTTATATACTTACAAACTTTCGTGCTTGCGTTTCAGTCATACAATGATCAAGTACCCATCTCTCCAGCAGTGCCCATTCTCTACCACCAATGATCCCAGTATCTCTCCCACCACCCTCACCCCCTCCCCTGACCCCACCCTGCCTCTGTGGCAGGGAATTCACTTTTGTTCTCTCTTTCCTTTGGGGTGTTGTAGTTTGCACTAGAGGCATTGAGTGGCCATTGTGTTCAATCTATGTGAGCCGAACGTAGACTATTGATCGAGCATCTATATTTTTTTAATTATCACACCCAGTGTGATAATTCTGAATCCCAGGTGCTGGGGTGATAGCACAGTGGTTGGGTGTTTGCCTTGCACACAGCCAACCCAGGTTCGATTCCTAACATCCCATATGATCCCCTAAGCACCGCCAGGAGTAATTCCTGAGTGCAAAGCCAGAAGTAATTCCTGTGCATCACTGGGTGTGACTCAAAAAGAAAAAAAAATCATGAATCCCCTTACTCCACACACTTCATACTTCCAAGAAGAATCACTGCCTTAGTGGGAAGAAATTTTTCCTTATAAGTTAAGCTGTTCTATCCATGTGGTTTTCCATGGTTCATTTTTTACATCTTCCACCTCAATCTCATTAAAAATCAATAATGACAGTTGAAAGAAAAGAAGAAAATGAAAAATAAAAAGCATAGCAAGGAAGGTATTTAAAACTCACATCCAGATACAATCTCTTCTGATTAGTCACTTAACTCCTTTGAGGTAGATTTGGAAGACACTTGGTCACCATGTTTATCCCCTTGGTCCTTCGCACAGTTAAGGACAGTTGTTAAGTCACCTCTAAACCTTCTCAATACCATAATCCTGATTGCATTCATCTTTTTTCATCAGTGCTGTTTTCCAACCCGTTAATCATTTTCATTTCTTTCCCCTGGACCCTATCCAAGATCTCCACGTATCTTTAAGCTTCTGTGAATTATGTGACCGGTTTATAGCTTTGATAAGCCTGGGTGGTAGAAAAAGTAGACTCTCATCACAACAGACTGTAAATGTATTAGGCCCAAGAATGGAAGAACACATAGTCCAAATGTATGGGAAATTTCAATGCATGTTTATTTTGCATGGAAGTCTTTATTCCCGTGTATTTATTTATAAACACAACAAGGTAAAATAGTCTGAGCCACAATTAGAGTCTATATTTCACAAGGATGCCTTGTTAGTGCCAATCTAATCTCATTCTTTTAGGGAATAGAGATAACCAACTACAATTCTCAAATGTTGCTTATTTATTGGCTTAGTGCTGGGACATAGTTTTTTTAGTTGCAAAAAAAAAGTGTTATTATAAAAAAATGCTTAAGAGAGATTTCTAACTCTATCTCTGATACTCATTCTTTCTAAACCTTTTCTAAATTAGTCCAAAAAGCCTGATCCTGAGTATACTGACTCTGATCTTGAATATACTTATTCGACTATCATACTTAGATATGAGCCAATTAACCACAAAAGTTCTTCAGTTTCAAAGCCAGGTTGTAATTGTTGGTGGTCAATATGGCATAGTGACATTGATTAGTAGTTGTCCACTTACAAGTTGGGAATTTCCAGCAGATTGGGAATTCTCTTTGAGTCTCTGAGACAGTAAAAGATCTGTATCATAGATAAGTAAGAGGATTTTATGAGACAAGCATCTGGCACTTAATGAGCATAATGACACTGGGGGTGTTAAAGTCAAATAATGATCACAGAAAGCAAACTGAAGCACACAAATCTTTTTCCTTGGCTATGTATTTATTATATGGGTGCATTACCAAACAAGATAAAACACTGTGAGTGTAGGAAAAAACACAGAGAGCTAAAACAATGTTGAAGTGGTCAATGGCAAAATATCTCATCACCCAAAATGTGTTGGGGATGAAAGAGCGAACAGGACTGAACCAGACCTCAGCAGCTAGGCAGCTGCCTTTACAAGCTGTAAAGACTCACTTAAAGTGAAAGCCACGCCCATCTTTGGCAATATATTCACATGTTAGAACCAGATATTCGTATGGGAATTATTATTATTCCTTGGTTGAGTGTTTTCATTATAAAACTTGTGGTGTTCATAACCTAAAAGTGCTATTTCCTTAAATTTACTAAAACTCTCTTTTTGTTTCTTTTAAGATTAGCATTATCCATACCTCTTTTGAGATCAAGTGAATTGTCAAATTAATGTGTTTTTGCAGGAAGTCAATTTTGTTACTTCCTTAAAGAGAGCACTGCTCTTACAAGGGTTATCAGCAAGCCATTGCTCTGCCTTCTAGGGCCAGGTGCCATTCCCGAACACTTCCCCTGGGGACAAAGATAACCCTTCAATGACTCCAAATTCTTTCACTTAATATCTGAGTCCATCTCCATCATAAAACTCTAGAATGTGACTGGACCCATGTATTTACATATTTTTGTTTATTCCTGAGATCTCAAGCTGGCTTTTGACTGAACTCCAGTGGAAAATCTAACTCATGCAACAATCAAAAGGAAAATAATGGTTGTTTCTCGATTCTATTTTCTGAACATACTGTAATAAAAGTTATTTACAAGCAGCTGTAATAACTACTTAAAATGTTTCTTTGAGATCCATATAAAATAGGTGAAAGTTCATTAAACATAGTCAATCATGCCCTCACTTGCAAATGTGGCCCTTCTCTATTCAAACTATTACTACTTCCTTTTTCTTTATTGCCATTGTGTCCACGCCATCACCTAAAAAAAAAGAAATCTATAAATTTATTTCATGTTAAAATGGCTATAACACTTCTTATAGCAATGCACTGGGACTGTGAGCTGGGCTACAACCCCGCGCTTCCCCGGGATGGATCTTTCCTCTCCACCCTGTTTTTCTGCATGGAAAATGGCGGCAGCAGCAATATCCATGTGGTGAGAGCCATCTTCTAAGACTCCTAACCCAGAGGTATACGGTTTTTACACTTTGGGCTCCTAGGGAATCATGGGAAATGGGTGTAACCAGCACGCCCTAGGCCCAGATAAATCGGGAGCTGCTGAGAGTGAAACGGACCCTCTGCGCCTAAAGACTTTGATTCCAGAGACCTTCTAACACATTTTAGCAACCAGTGTAGCTTCTCACAGCAATGCACTGGGACTGTGAGATGGGCTATGCAGTTTCTGGCAGAATTTTCCCTGGACTTTATACATAATTCCAAAAACGCGCGGCTGCTGCCACAGCTGTGCAACTTAACATCTCTTAATTGTCAGCAACGTGAAACTGTTCCTTTTTTAGCAGGTCTGACTTTGAGGGGAAACTCCAAATAATAACAGTGAATTTTTTGTTGAAATATTGAAGGTTGTCAAAGTAGCAGCCATTTCTCTAGACTGAACTAAGCAACAGCCCCACGCCAGCCGAGAAGAGGAAATATCCCTCTTTCCCGGTTGTTTCCCATTTTCGGGGAGAAACGAGGCATGGCGTCCACCATACTATGAGGCGCGGGAAGGGGGATGAGGGGGGAAAAGAAAAAAACGGAAAAGGAAAAAGAAAAAAAAGAGTTATGTACTTGGAGCAGAGGGGCTACATATCTCTTCATTCTAAGCAACAGAAAACTAATTATCAAATGCTTCCTTGGGAGTAGGGCTGTCCTCCTTGGGGGAAAACTCCAACAACAATAGTGAGTTTTGTGTTGAAACATGGAATGTAATCAAGGTAAAGAGAAAATGAAGTGAAATTCATCAGTTATGCAGTTGGGGGTGGGAGGGCGGGGGCAGGAGGTATACTGGGGGTTTTGGTGGTGGAATATGGGCACTGGTGAAGGGATGGGTGTTTGAATGTTGTATAACTGAGACATAAGCCTGAGTACTTTGTAACTTTCCACATGGTGATTCAATAAAAAAATAAAAGAAAATAAAAAAGAAAATAAAGAAAGTGTCTATAATATATTTTTTTGATCATTTTCAGTGTGAGTTTATGATTTTTTTCATGGCAGTATTGCACTTCCTATGGCCCGACTCACATTTGACTTCTTCCTTCCAATTTCTCACCTGCTGTCAGCAAACAATTCCAGTTTGTTCTCCCCCTGATACACTGTTCCTATACTCCTACTACCACAACTTAAATTAAGTCCTTATCATTTAATTTCAATGTTACTTCTTGCAATTGCCAGCTAATTAGCTCTCCAATCGCTCACTTTTTCTGTCACCATTCATATTTCATAATTTTCCCCAAAAAATATTTTAAAGTATAATTCTGATTCTATCTCTTGACATTTCAGACATTCCAATGACTCCCCATTATGTCTAAATAAAGTGCAACTTCAGCTCATATGAGGCCAATGGTTTGTTGAATGAATTAATACCCCTCCCAAAAAAATGTGGTCTTTTGTAAATAACTTACTGTTCAATGAATATAATCCAAAAATAGAAGTTTTATTTTATATCTTAAGTCATGTTTCCCCATTATTGTTTGTGGCCTAGTGAATGTTTGATTTGCAGCAGGTAAAACAGATTGTAAATAGGAGTTACCACTTTACAACACTTTCATATTTTTAACTTCTTCAGACCTCAACTGAATATGCCCATTATTTCTGTTTCTTTTTATAGAGGTGGCACTTTTTCCTGAGTGGTACTGGGGGAAGAGAACAGGGAGCAGGCTCAACTTAGTAGACCATGCAGAACCAGGGATGAACTTTATCCCTGTGAACTAGAGTTGTTGAAGGGGATTAGAGAAATATCTTCAAAGTTCCCAGACAAAAGAACCTAATGAGGGTTCCATATCCAGGCACACTATCATTCAAGAAACACAGCAAAAGAAAGATAGTCTCAGATTTAGAAGATCTATAAAATCAAATTATTTGTGATTTTTTTCTGGAGAAAAAATTAAATTACATATTCCAATGGATACGGAGGAGTGGGGAATAAAAAAATGGGGTGAAAGGAACAATGATGAGTTAAAAAATTAACAAAACAGACTATCAAAGAATTATCATTGTATCACTGTCATCCCGTTGCTCATCGAGTACCTGTAACATCTCCATTGTGAGATTTGTTGTTACTGTTATCGGCATATCAAATACACCACGGGTAGCTTGCCAGGCTCTGCTGTGCGGGTGAGATACTCTTGGTAGCTTGCCAGGTTCTCTGAGAGAGGCGGAGGAATCGAACCTGGGTCGGCCTTGTAAAAAGCAAACACCCTACCCACTTTGCTATCGCTCCAGCCCATCAAAGAATTAATTGCTCAAAAAGAATTTAGAACTAAAATTCAGAAAATAAGATGAAGGAAGGCGGAATTTGATGACCCTGGCATAAGAGAGAACAGACTTATGGTCTAAAATGTTCTCAAATCCTTAGCGGCCAGGCATTCTGGTGAGCAACGCAGCCCGGAAAATGCTCCAGACCCGAATTGGGGCCAGCAACACTGGGGAGCCGAATGGAGGAGGTACAGCCTGCACACCTTCTCCAGATGGAGCCCTGGCGACACTGAGCAGCAACTAACACGGCTCCGGGATTCAGGACTGGGACACATCCAAGCAGTGCGGCCGCATTAGCGGTCACACCACCTTTTCTAAAACCTGAAAACATACAATCTTTTAATGGAAAACTAATCATCAAATGCTTCCTTAGTAGGGCTAACTTGTTTGGGGGTATAACTCCCACAACAATAGTGAGTTTTGTGTTGAAATATGGAACGTATTCAAGGTGAAGAGAAAATGAAGTGAAATTCATCAGTTATACAGTTGGGGTGGGGGGCGGGGGGTATACTGGGGATTTTGGTGGTGGAATATGGGCACTGGTGAAGGGATAGTGTTTGAATACGGTATAACTGAGACATAAACCTGAGAACTTTGTAACTTTCCAAATGGTGATAAAATTAAAAAATAAATAAATAAATAAATAAATAATAAAAAAATAAAATGTTCTCAAATCCTTATTGTTCTTGGGAGGATTGAAGCAATAAAATCTACAGATATTTTTAGAAATAATTAAAATTACAATTGTATTAGGTAAAGGGTGATCAGTAAAGGACTAACCAAAGAGCATGGTAACAGTTTCTTTTTTTTTTAAGTATCTACATGATTTTTATTTTATTTTATTTTATTTTTTAATTTATTTTTTTTATTGAATCACCATGTGGAAAGTTACAAAGCTTTCAGGTTTAAGTCTCAGTTATACAATGTTCGAACACCCATCCCTTCACCAGTGCACATATTCCACCACCAAGAATTACAGTATACCTCCCCCCCACCCCCCACCCTGCCTGTGTAACTGATAAATTTCATTTTACTTTCACTTTACTTTGATTACATTCAATATTTCAACAAAAAACTCACTATTATTGTTTGGAGTTTCTCCCCCAAAAGTCAAACCTGCTGAAAAGGAAGCGTTTGATAATTTGTTTTCCATTGCTGAGAATGAAGAGATATGAGGTTGAGTGGCCACAATAGCAGCCGCACAGTTTTGGATTTCTGTATTTTAGTAACTAAGTCCAGAGAAATTTCTGCCAGAAATTGCATCATTGCAAGCTTGTACCTCTCTGACATAGAAAGATTGCACTCATATGTGGAATATAAGGTAGCAGTTTCTTTGGGTGAGAAACATGGCTACATGTGGTAAGGTTGAGGTATGCTCTTGGCTCTGTGCTTGGAGTCCCTCCCAGCAGTAATCAGGGAACCATAAGGTACTGGGGATTAAACACAGGCCTCCACAAGCAAAGTCTACACTCATCTTCAGAGATGAGTCTTTGAACTTGGTTATATTTTTAAAGATTCTCTTCTCTATGATCTGCTAGACCTACCTGCAAGCTAGAGAAGAATCAAAAAACCTATCTTGTTATATTACATTTCCTGTAATTAGGAAACTACAGATTTTCCTTTATAGATGATGGAAATGGTATGAAATTTCCAAATTTGATAATGTTGCAGTCAATAATTTATATTTTATTGTGTTAAAACTAATGTGTAATAATTTGACAGTAGGATTGAAATATTTTAAATAACAATAAAATATTAGAAAAATGTACTTACTAGATCATAAAAGTCCACCAATAGGCAAAAAAATTATCTGAAAGTGAAAGTGAATAAAGCTAGATAAATCCCTGCACAACGAAAATCGATAATAGTTGGCTACTATAATAGCAGAAAATGAGACAACCTAATGGACATGCTCTCATCTGAGTTCGCTAAGCATGGTGTTTGCAGGGCCCACTCCCAGCAGTGCCCGGGCCTCCAGGGCTGCACCCAGCAATGCCCCAGGGCCATCTGGCATCATAGACTGAACCAGGGTTGGCTGCATGCAAGACAAGTGCCTTAAAGCCCTATCATCTTACTAACCCTTAAAAAAGCAAATTTAATTGAGTGGATATTAGGTTTAATTATTCATTTACTGAAAGTTAACATGTCCATGATATCATTTGAAATTGCAACACATATTTTGCTTATAAAATAGCAGGCGTAACCTGATGATATAAGTTAACCTCTTCTGTTCACACACTAAAAGAGCTGTTAATAGTAAAGCCCAATGAAAGTAAAGAAAAGTTCAAATAATTCAAAGAAAATCAAATATTTCTAATTGAAACAGAATGAAGTTAAATTTCATCATTTTCCAGACTTTTATAAAATCAACACATGTTCTCAGAATCTTCACAGATACAACACACTTGGCTTTCTGTTAGGCTTAAGTTAAAGTACCGTCACAATTAGAACCTTCTTTACTGAATCAAAATACTCATAAAGAAGTGATGTTCTAAAATTTCCAATAATAACTCCATATACTGGAGGTTTGCTTAGTTCAAATGTACATGTCTAAATTGAGTAAAGAATATAAATCATCCTATTCTGAATAGCTCTCTAGCATGTAATAACACTAACAGATGATCTGTTTTCTGTATCTTATTTTTATTATTCGGACACTGTCTCATTTGCCAAGGTGTCAAAAATCAGATGGACAGTAAGGTACATTGAAGACAAGGTCGGCGAAACCCTCCACGATATTGAAGATAAACGTATCTTCAAAGGTGACACGGAACTAAGCAATCTAGTAAAAACAGAGATCAACAAATGGGACTACATTAAACTAAAAAGCTTCTGCACCGCAAGAGATACAGTGACCAGAATACAAAGACTATCCACAGAATGGGAAAGGATATTTACACAATACCCATCAGATAAGGGGTTGATATCAATGGTATATAAAGCACTGGTTGAACTCTACAAGAAGAAAACATCCAACCCCATCAAAAAATGGGGCAAAGAAATGAACAGAAACTTTACCAAGGAAGAAATACGAATGGCCAAAAGGCACATGAAAAAGTGCTCTGCATCACTAATCATCAGAGAGATGCAGATCAAAACAACTTTGAGATACCACCTCACACCACAGAGACTAGCACACATCCAAAAGAACAAAAGCAACCGCTGTTGGAGAGGATGTGGGGAGAAAGGGACCCTCCTTCACTGCTGGTGGGAATGCCGACTGGTTCAGCCCTTCTGGAAAACAATTTGGACGACTCTCAAAAAATTAGATATTGAATTCCCATTTGACCCAGCAATACCACTGCTGGGAATATATCCCAGAGAGGCAAAAAAGTACAATCGAAACAACATCTGCACATGTATGTTCATCGCAGCACTGTTTACAATAGCCAGAATCTGGAAAAAACCCGAATGCCCCAGAACGGATGACTGGTTGAGGAAACTTTGGTACATCTATACAATGGAATACTATGCAGCTGTTAGAAAAAAGGAGGTCAAGAATTTTGTAGTCAAGTGGATGGGCATGAAAAGTTTCATGCTGAGTGAAATGAGTCAGAAAGAGAGAGACAGACATAGAAAGATTGCACTCATCTATGGTATATAGAATAACAGAGTGGGAGACTAACACCCAAGAACTGTAGAAATAAGTACCAGGAGGTTGACTCCATGGCTTCAAGGCTGGCCTCACGTTCCGGGGAAAGGTCAACTCAGAGAAGCGATCACCAACTACATTGTAGTCGAAGGCCATGTGGGGGAAGGGAGTTGCGGGCTGAATGAGGGCTAGAGACTGAGCACAGCGGCCACTCAACACCTTTATTGCAAACCACAACAGCTAATTAGAGAGAGAAAACAGAAGGGAATGCCTTGCCACAGTGGCAGGGTGGGGTGGAGGGGAGATGGGATTGGGGAGGGTGGGAGGGACACTGGGTTTACGGGTGGTGGAGAATGGGCACTGGTGAAGGGATGGGTTCCCAAACTTTGTATGAGGGAAGTATAAGCACAAAAGTGTATAAATCTGTAACTGTACCCTCACGGTGATTCTCTAATTAAAAATAAATAAATTTAAAAAAAAAATCAGATGGACAGGACATGTAATGTGATTTGGAGACAATCTCTGGACTAGAGCTATTACCAACTGGATTCCATGGGACGTCAAAAGAATGCCTGGCCGCCCACCTACGAGATGGTCAGACTTCTTTGTCAAGACTCTGAACGAACGGTTTGAGGCTCTTCATGTTCCTGGAGCGAGCAGACACCATTGGGCTACACTAGCACGCAACAGGGACGAATGGAGACATTACTGGTGCCCACTTGAGCAAATTGGTGAGCAATGGGATGACAAGTGATACAAGTGATTTTCAGTATTATACAACTAGGGCAAAAGATTAGGAAAAAATATTTGAATTGCAATGAAAACAAAAAAGTAGGGAGCATTTATTTCCAAATAAAATTATTTAAAGCATTTTATACTCAAAATATTAAAAGTTTTTGCCTTGACTAAGTTAAAAATAGAAAGAAAAAATGTAACTTATTCAAGATCCTATTCTACCTGCAATATCCTAACATTAATCAACCTAGAATACATACTGTACTACTTGGAGTACATGTATCACTATATCACTGTCATCCCGTTGCTCATTGACTTGCTCAAGCGGGCACCAGTAACGTCTCTATTGTGAGACTTGTTACTGTTTTTGGCATATCAAATACACCACGGGTAGCTTGTCAGGCTCTGCCGTGTAGGCAAGATACTCTCAGTGCTGGCCGGGCTCTTCTATAGGGGCAGAGGAATCGAACCCTGGTCGACCACGTGCAAGGCAAATGCCCTACCCACTGTGCTATCGTTCAAGCCCATTTGGAGTACATGACCAATAAAAAGATGTGACATATTATTAACAATATGGAAACATTATTATACACAACAGTGAGAATAATTTTTGAATTTTTTTGCACCCCACGATTTTCATTGTTTACTTGCCCCATAACCTTATCCCTCATGTTCCTACTGGTCATTAACTAACCTCCATTATTTCAAAAGAGTTCATTTATGATGGATATCTTATGATGGCTAACTCAGTAAGATTAGCTGAAAGTTCTTTGATCCTCAAGTAGAAAACAAATTCAATATTTTTTTTTATTATTTTTTTTGGTTTTTGGGTCACACCCGGCAATAAACAGGGGTCACTCCTGGCTCCTCACTCAGGAATTACCCCTGGCGGTGCTCAGGGGACCATATGGGATGCTGGGATTAGAACCCGGGTCGGCTGTGTGCAAGGTAAAAGCCCTACCCGCTGTGCTATTGCTCCAGCCCCAAATTCAATATTTTAATTAGAAAAATGGTTTATGATTATACTCCTTTTTTGCATATATTTAAATATATAATACTCTCCAGAAGTTAACTACATGATATGATTGCTTGTTCAGATGCTTAAAAATCAGAGGTCTGTATCAATAGACTATCTTGAACAAAATCCTGAGAAATAATAAATATTCAATACTCCCAATGTGTTAGACTTTACTTGATATTATCACATATGTCATTTAATATCACTGTCACTGTCATCCCGTTGCTTATCAATTTGCTCGAGCGGGCACCAGTAACATCTCTCATTGAGAGACTTATTGTTACTGTTTTTGGCATATCTAATACGCATGGGTAGCTTGCCAGGCTCTGCCATTCAGGCTCCATACTCTCGGTAGCTTTCGTGGCTCTCCTAGAGGGGCGGAGGAATCAAACACGGGTTGGCCGCGTGAAAGGCGAATGCCCAACCAAAATTCACAAATTGTAAGAAAAGCAGAGAAACTTATGATCTCAATGTTGTTGACAGCTATAGTTTGTTTGTAGCCCAGGATCTATCCTTCCTAGAATGCTCTGGTTTGTATCAGAGGATTTGCCTCTTACACGTAGATATAGACAGAGACGGAATGAGGAGTCTATCTCTTTCTTAGAAGTTGTCATGTTAGCCAATGTAAGTAATCTTTGGGGATCCTTCCTGTGAATTTGAATTTTGGGCAGAGAAAAAAAGACAGTAGAATTCTTCATATATTTTCATTTTAAGGGTTGAGTTCAGATTAGATTTTATTAGATAGAGGTTCTGTTGAAACTCTTATCTTCTGGAGATGTCTTGACTACTCTCTTCCCACATTTTCATGTCCAATTCTCCAGCCATCTTTCAAAGCATTCCTTATACCATTCCAGTAAATTTGCTTTGCCTAAGTTAGCCACAGCCTGTGTCTGTTACTTACAATCCAGAACCTGAAATAGTCTTCAATACTGAAGGCACATTAGATGCATAAATGTTAACTTATTTCTTGGGTTGCTCATCAAGCATAAAGAGGTGATTTCATGAATCCCAATTCAGTGTTCTTTCTAGTCTGACATGAGATAATGATAATCATATAACCGCTTTTGAAAAAGAAGCATGACTTTTCAATGACAAAAACGTTTTTTAAAATTTAAAGTCATTACAGAAAGAATTACCCTTCAGGAAAAGAATAATCTAACTTTTGAAAACAATAACTATTTTCATAAAACTATTATAGAAATGTCATCTACTTACTCCAGTAATGTTTTCACATTCTTATCAGAAAAAAACTTATAGCTACAATGTCAAATATAGGGGCAATGGGCAGTGCTATAGTGGTACAGAGGTGGTACAGATAGTGGACAAGAAGCTTGTCTTGCACACTATCAATGACCAGCACTTTAAATAAAAACATCAAGCACAAACAAAGGCAGAGCTGCAGACCAATGGAGCAGGGTTGAATACTCTGACACACACCCCCAAATATATGATCATCTAATCTTTGATAAGGGAGTAAGAAATGTGAAGTGGAGCAAGGAAAGCATGTTTAACAAATTGTGCTGGCAAAACTGGATGGCTACATGCAAAAAAATGGGCTTAGACCTCCACCTATCACCATGTACAAAAGTCGGATCAAAATGGATTAAAGACCTCAACATCAGACCAGAATCCCTAAGGTACATTGAAGACAAGGTCGGCAAAACCCTCCACGACATTGAAGCCAACAGTATCTTCAAAGCTGACACGCCACTGGCCAAGCAAGCGAAAACAGTTGGGTGTGGTCCAAAATCAAAATGAAAACAAAACAAATATTGAGTAAACAATACAACTGGGGCAAGAGCAATAGTACGGCAGGTAGAGCATTTGCCTTGCTCACAGCCGACCCGGGTTTGATCCTTGGCATCCCATATGGTCCCCCCCCCACCACCGCAAGGAGAAATTCCTGAGTGCAGAGCCAGGAATAACCCCTAAGTATCACTGGGCATGATGCCCCACACACCGCAAAAAAAATTCTTAAAACTAACTGACTTTTCCAAATCTTTATATCCTAGAGTCAACTAAATAAAATAAAGCAAAAAGATATTGCAAATTCAAAAAGAATCTTTAAGGATGAAACACGACTGACCAAGCAAATGCAAACAAACTTAAACAAGTGGGGCTACACCAAACTTAGGAGCTTCTGCATCTCAAAAGAAACAGTGATCAAAATACAGAAAGCCCACGAAATGGGAAATAATATTTACCCAATACCTGTCTGATAAGAGGCTAATATCCAGGGTATATAAGACACTAGTAGAATTATACAGGAAAAAACTCCAACCCCATTAAAAAATGGGGAGAAGAGATGAACAGAAGCTTCCTCAGAAAAGAAATACAAATGGCCAAAAGGCACATGGAAAAAATGCTCTATATCACTAATCATAAGGAAGATGCAAATCAAAACAACAATGAGATATCATCTCACACCACAAACTAGCACACATCAAAAAGACAAGAACAACCAGCGCTAGGGTGGATGTGGGGAGAAAGGGATGCTCTTTCATTGTTGGTGGGAATGCTGACTGGTCCAGCCTTTTTGGAAAACAATATGGGCATTCCTTAAAAAACTAGAAATTGGACTCTCACATGAACTTCAGTATCACTTCTGGGAATATATCCTGAGGGTGCGAAAAAACACAGTAGAAATGACATCTGCACCTGTATGTTCACTGCAGCACTGTTCACAATAGCCAGAATCTAGAAACAACCCAAGTGCCAAGAACAGACAACGGGTTAAAAAATCTTTGGTAAATCTACACAATGGAATACTATGCAGCTGTTAGGAAAGATGAAGCCATGAAATTTGCTTATAAGTGGATGGTCATGGAGAGTATCATGCTAAGTGAAATGTGTCAGAAAGAGAGGGACAGACATAGAAGGACTGCAATCATTTGTGGATATAAAATAACATAATATGATATAATATTAACATAATATGGGACTAGAGCAACAGCACAGTGGGTAGGGTGTTTGCCTTGCACACAGCCAACCCAAGTTCCATTCCTCTATCCCTCTCAGAGAGCCTGACAAGCTACCAAGAGTATCCCACCCATGTGGCAGAGCCTGACAAGCTACCCATGGCATATTCAATATGCCAAAAACAGTAACAACAAGTCTCACAATGAAGACATTACTGGTGCCCGCTCGAGCAAATCGATGAACAGGAAGACAGTACTACAGTGCTACAATATGAGACCAACACCCAAGGACAGTAGACACAAGGTCCAGGATTATTGCTCCATAGTTAGAAGCCTGCCTCATGAGCTGGGGGATAAGGTCGCTGGAATAAAGAAGAGACCACTAAATCAATGATGGTTGGAGGAATCGTCCAGGATGGGAGATGTGTGCTGAAAGTAGATAAAGGACCAAATGTGATAGCATCTCAATATCTATTGCAAACCATAATGCCCAAAAGTAGAGAGAGAGTATGGGGAAACTGCCTGCCCTAGAGGCAGGGGGAGGGCTGGGATGGGGGCGGGGAATACTGGGGACATTGGCGGTAGAAAATGTTCACTGGTAAAGGAACATTTTTAGTCATAATTGTATGACTAAAACTCAAACAAAAAAGCTTTGTAACTATATCTCATGGTGAGTCAATAAAATTTTTTTAAAGGATACTGCAAATCAAGACAGATGACAAATAATAAAGTTACCATTATTTATCTTTGCCAATGTGTTATAATTTTTAATTCTATTTTATATACATAATATATTTAGATCCACACAATAGTACTTTGAGCATCAATATCTGATTTCTAAGTGATAGAACTGTGACTTAGAACCATAAAATAACTTGCCTAAGTTTACAGAATTTGTAAAGGATAAAACTGCTATGAAGACCATATGCCCTCCTAGAACACAAAAAATGAGGTGTTATGATAAAGACTTAAACATCAATTTCCAGAGGTCTGAAAAAACTTGAATACCACAGATGCTGGGATTTCTAGAGCTGCATAAATTATAATTAAATTTGTATTTAAAATTGAGAAGATAACGATATATGTATTAAACAGAGAATCCTAATACAACAATGACGGAAAAGAATTTATCACTATTTGATGCAACAATCATAGACAAAAGAAATCTGAATTTTGAAAATAAACCAGAGCTGTTTACTTGAGGTCTACAAGAAAAAGGTCCTTCATATTTTCCCTAAAGATTTCTTTGTTTTCTTACTGTCACTTTAATAAGTTTAATTTCTATCAATCAAAATTTCTATTTTAACACATGTACGGTTCAAATTCAACATCTCATCCTCCACAAGTACTGCAGAATGCACTAATGAAGGGATAATCGTCATTAGGAGAAATAAACATTTCTTTAAAAATCTTTAACAGTAAGGAAAAAAACGGGACACACCTAAGCTTATTTTTCCCATCTGGATCCAGTACTTTAGTTCATTCGCACAGTATATGCTATTTGTATTGGCCAGAAGTGTATGATTTCAAAACATCATCCAGTAGTGCTGTAATGTAGGCCACGAAGCTAATGAGGCATAGTGGTGAATATCGTTCTTGTAATAGTATCAATTGTTTCAATATGTGAAAGTCTGTTAAAGCCGTATATTGAACTTCTACCCAGGTCTAAGCATCCTAAAAATGAATTCCACAAATTAATAACAAACTTAAGCTTACAACCACTCTAGGAAGAGATCAAAATTCATACTCCATGTAAGATGTCTCAATAATATTTCTTTCTATGCAGATGTAACAGAAAAGCTTGAAAAAAAAAGTTGGGGTGAGGGATTTTTTGTTGTTGTTATTGAATGACTATTATAGTGAGAGTTTCCCGGAAATGGTGTTTGGTAAAGAGAGTGAAATTTAGGCTTGCTAGATTACATTCATTCACTTTAACTGGCTCTGTATCAGAGGATGTTAAAATCAAGCAATTAAGAACTGTACCAATACTACAATAGAATCCTGTTGCGGGGGAAGGGACTCACACCCAGTAAGTACCAAGTAAAGATCTTGATGAATAAGTCCTGTGACAGAAATTAAACATATGTAAGCATAACTTTTCTTATCTCATGGTTTCATGACTATATTCCTCATAAATAAAAGGTTTTTCAAATATCTTGAGAGATTAGATCATGGTTATAATTTGCCCGTTCTACTGCATATTATTTTTATGTAAAAGCATTGAGAAGAGCTCAGAAGCCAGATTCTATATTTATAAACTAAAATTCTTTCATATTGCATCATTTGTTTTTAGTCCAAGCCCAATAAAACTGTCCCCATCATCAACCAGTCTAGCCACCTAAATAAGATATTGGAGTGATGAAGCAGGAGGTTGTTGCGTCTAACTCTTAAGGACAGGATATTATCATTTGTATCCAAAAATCATTCTACTTGTTTTGTTTGACTGAATCTCCAAACACAATCTAAGTATTAGCTATGTTGTTGATAAAATTACCACTCTCTAGGTATAGTCATTTCGGTAAGACATACTGACTGCATGTTTGCATCAGCACCTAATGACTTTACCAATAGGGAGATTCTGTTAAAATGGAGGAGGTCTGAGGAGCAATTAGCTAATGGCTATTGAGTAATATAACAGATCTCACGCTGTGTTGGTCAATAAAAAATCAGAGATTAAAGACAGGAAAACAAAAATAACTTCAATACTTATAATTCAGTGTTTCTACCAAATATGGTAACAAATAGCCCATTAAAATTTCATTGCATCTAAGAATTACATGTTTTGCTCTGTTTTGGCTTAATTTGGTTTGGATTTTGTGTAACATCCAGTTGTGCTCAGCACTTAATCCTAAATCTGCACTGAATGGTTCTCAGGGAACCATATGGGGTGCCAAAAATTGAACCCAGCTCAGCTGTGTGCAAGGCAAACACCTAGCCACTATACTATTGCTCTGGCCAGTACATATTCCTTTACTAAATAATTAAAACAAATTTTGCCACATAATATGTCACAACCTTTTCAAAAGCCCGGGAAAGCACTCCATAGTCTTATTCACTTTTCCATATTTTAAAACATGGTCACCTTTTGCTGTGAGTAGATAGGAGAAGCCCCTGGTGCTCTTTAAAAACTGCACATAAGGCCACACTTCATCTTCATCAAACCCTTCTGGAAATAAGAACTCTTTCTGCCTCTTTATCAGGAAGATGGAACTGTGGTTCTTGAAAGCATCTCTCTGCCTTCCTTCCCCAGTCTCTCCCCTCTCCATCAGTCAGAGGCAAGAGTGCCCCCACAGGCCATCATTAACCTGTCAATTCTGCCTCCAAACAAGGAGGACAAGAGCTCACTAATTTGAAGATCAAAAAGCCACTTGTCCATTATATAATTGGAATTAAAGGCAAAATGTTGCTGTTCTGAAGAGCACAGTAATTACTAGCTGTTAATTGCTCTCTCGTGGTGGCTCACTTTTAATTAAAAAGAACAGCTCGTTGCAGGCCGATAAGCAATCGTGGAGACTACTGGTTTAATCAACAAAGCAGAAAAATTTGTTTCTGTCGCAGCCAACAACAGCTTGAGAAATCTTCAGATGTCCAATGGAGATTAAAAACTGTCTATTTAGTGCCGTCAGATTTTATTTTTAACCAAGGAAATGAGTATTTGAAGTCTTCCAATGTGAGTGTCCCCACCACATCCCGCTGATGCCATGGGGACTAATCATGGAGTGGGGTTGTGATCACTCAAGTAAAGAAATTTAGCGACTTTCCTCTCGACTTCATCATTCTTGGGTAATTGGCCTGTCTGAGGTGAGTACTCTTTTATTTTTTTTTAAGAAAGTGCTTTAAAGTATGGAAGGCCCACAGACTGTGCATTTAATTACTGTTCATATTTCATGCAGTCAATCTGAATTTCATTTAAAAAGAAAATGACTTACCTATCTTAAAAGAATCCTTACACACTTTGCTTCGGTTTTTTTCATCCAGGGATTATAAAGTTACATGCCAAAATTTGTATTTGGGGCATCAAAGTTAGTTCTGGAAGATGTTTCTTGTCTTTTCCTCTTTCCTTTAATAGCCACAAATGACATCAATCCTAGGAAAAGAGGGGCACCTACTCCCTGGACAGATGATAAATAATTCATTTAAAAGGTTCCAAGGTTAAGTGGGGTTACATGGTCCCACTTTGGTTCGTGTATGTCCAACTGTGGCCCATGTATGCGCATCCCAACCACACACCTCTTTCCTTCTCATCTTCTAGGTTATGGTCCTCGGGAAGCTATGTTTCCTCTAACATTTGCATTGCTTTCCATTTAATTGTCTTTCTTGGGTCTCCAACTATATTTAATCCTATCCTTCCATCAAGGAAGAAATAACTGCTTTCTTCTCCAAATCATGAGAAACACATATCTTTTTGTTGTCTCAGTATCAAAAATGTGTCTCAGTCACAATGTCAGTTACACAGACTGTTGAGCAAACATCTACTCTAGGCACTGTTAAAGCATAATCATCATCATCATCATCATCATTCCATTGATCGTCAAATTTCTCGAGCAGTCACAGTAACATCTCTATTCGTTCTAGCCCTGAGAGTTTAGAAGCCTCTCTTTACTCATCCTTCTCAATGATGCCACATTGGAGGCTCTTTCAGGGTCAGGAGAATGAAACCCAGCATTGTTACTAGTTTTGGCATATGAATACACCATTGTGCGTTTGCGAGGCTCTCCCATGTGGGCAGGAAACTCTCGGTAGCTTGCCAGGTTCTCCCAGAGGGAGAAGTAGGCTATAAGATGTTGCGTGGCTGCAAAGCAGCTGCGCGCGCTTCCAGGTGCTTGGTTTTAAGTCTCTGGATGTTGGCCGTTGCTGGGATTACACAGCGCCCAGGTAGTCCCTGGGTATGACCACCTAGCTACTGGAAAATAGGAAATCTGGGCAGATGAGGCCCAGTCCTGATCCGAGCAGGCTTGGAAGCCTCGGCCCCGGGTCCCAGACACTTGGGTTCCTCTGCCAGTACCTTCATGCGTCATCATTAGTAATATAATACATCACATTAGTAACATAATACAAAATTGTTTATCATTTAGGCTGAAAAGATTTGTCCATCCCCCTCCATGTGTTGTGATTCTCAGAGCTTGCTCCTGACTCTGTTCTGAGAAATTACTCCTGGCAGGCTCAGGGGACCATATGGAATACAGGTGATCTAACCTAGCTTGGCTGCATGCAAGGCAAGCACCTTACCTACTATACTATTGCTCTGGCCCTGTGAAAAATTCTGTCCCTGACATAGAAAGACTGCTCTCACTTGTGGAGTATAGAATAACACAACATGAAGCTAACACCCAAGGACAGTAGATACAAGGGCCTGGAGGATTGCCCCATAGCTGGAAGCCTGCTTTATGGGCAGAGGGGAGAAGGCAGATGAAATGGAGAAGGGATTACTTAGAAAATGAGGGCTGGAGGAATCAGTCAGGATGGGAGATGTGTGCCGAAAGTAGATGATGGAACAAACATGATGGTCTCTCAGTGTCTGTGTTGCAAGCCATAATGCCCAAAAGTAGAGAGTATGGGGAATATTGTCTGCTATGGAGACAGGGGGAGGGTGGATAACAGGGGTATACCTGGGATATTGGTGGTGGGGAATGTGCACTGGTGGAGGGATGGGTGTTTGATCACTGTGAGATTATAACCCAAACATGAAAGTTTGTAACTATAAAAAAAAAATTCTGTCCCCTTGCCAACCACTAAGGCAACTTTCTCTTCTTCTTAGTGGGTCTGCAAGACATAGCCTACAAATATATATAGGTAAATCTGCAGTTTAATTTGGAGTAATGAAAGTTAGTCTATTAGTTTAATTTTGTAGCTCCCATATTTGTAAATACTTTACATAAAATAAAGTACTTTATCTCAGTTTAATCCATGGACGAGCAATAAACCCTCTTATAGGACTACTGAACTGTCTGTAGCACTGTTGTCCCATTGTTCATCGATTTGCTCTAGCGTGCGCCAGTGACGTCTCCATTGTGAGACTTGTTGTTACTGTTTTTGACATATCGATATGTCATGGGTAGTTTACCAGGCTCTGCTGTGCGGGCAGGATTCTCTTGGTAGCTTGCCGGGCTCTCCAAGAGGAACGGAGGAATCGAACTGGGGTCGGATGGGTGCAAGGCAACGCCCTACCCACTATGCTATCACTCCAATCCTACTGAAAAAATTACATAAAACAATATGGTAACATAGTAGTGGTCAGTATATTACAGCTGTTTCTAAGAAATGTTGGATACTGGTGAAATGATATGCTAAGAAAAGCCTCTCCTCATTCAGTCATCTTTATATTTTTCAAATCTGGCATGGGATCTGGAGAAGAGAACCCCAAAATTGTTTTGTTGAGTAATGCCCCATATTTCCATTTAACTACAGTAAAATTTAGAATGGAAGTAGGATGGGACACAGTGAATCAAGGAGCAACACCCCAAAGAGGAATTAGATCATGGATCAACTTGATCAGTAAGATAAGAAGGAAAAAAGAATTCCATTAATTACTTTCAACAGCTGAAGTTCTTGAAATTTTCTTGATGATGTTAGTGAGCAAAATCATAATTCATGCTGCACACATGCATATTCATAAACATCTTCACCTGGTTCCTCTTACCCAGTCAATTAATCCTATAAATAACTCTGAATCAATTTGGTGATCTTATGTAAGATAAGCCTGAAGGTAAACCATTTAAATGAGCAGCACCATTTTCTGATTTAAGAAAGCCATGAAACTAGAGAAATTTAATTATGCTACTTTTCCCCAAATTAAATAATTTCCACTGTCACTGTCACTCCGTTGCTCATCGGTTTGCTCGAGCGGGCACCAGTAACGTCTCTCATTGAGAGACTTATTGTTACTGTTTTCGGCATATCCAATACGCACGGGTAGCTTGCCAGGCTCTGCTGCAAGGGCTCTATACTCTCGGTCGCTTGCCGGGCTCTCCGAGAGAGAGCTTTCTGTTTTTGGCGTATCCAACTGTTGGGCTGGAGCGATAGCACAGCGGTTGAGCATTCGCCTTTCACGCGGCTGGCCTGTGTTAGATTCCTCCGCCCCTCTCGGAGAGCCCAGCAAGCTACCGAGAGTATGGAGACCGCATGGCAGAGCTAAATAATTTCCAAAGATACAAATTCAAAGTTGTTGCCTCTCTAATAATATTTTTTGACCATATATTCTACAATAATACAGCTTCTTCTTTTTTTTTTCTTTTTTTGTTTTTTAGTGAGGGCCGCACCGAGTGGTGCTCAGGTCTTGCTCCTGCCTCTTCACTCAGAGATCATTTTTTGCAAGGCTCAGGGTAAACTATGTGGAATTCTGAGGACTGAACCCATATTGGCCACATGCAAAGCAAGCGCCCTACAGCTGCATTGTCTCTCCAGCCCCAAGGTGTTTTCTTTTATTCTTCACTAATCATAAGGAAGCTTTTAAAACCATGACAACACAGTGGAAATTTCAACGCCTTGAGTGAAAGATTTCAGTCTTATTTTTAGTGAAAAGTAAACGAGCTAAGAGTCGTTCTGCCTAAATACAATAATGGTAATATCAAGGGGTAAGAAGGAACATGGAAGAGTCCTGTGCAAATATAGGTCATTCAAAATTATAAAATAAGTAAAAAACTTTGTAATTTCTGTATTCAAATAAATGCCAAAGAGAACTGCTAATTAAATACCCTAGTTAACTGATAGTTTAATATCCTTTCCCTATAGGCTGAGCAGGAAAAACAACTGATATAAGAATAAAACATAACTTTAAAAAGTGAATGAAGGGCTAGAGAATACAGGAGCTGAGGAACTTGCTTTGCACGTGGCTGATCCTACTTCAAGTCCCTGGTACCCTGAGCACTGTCAGGAGTGATCCCTGAGCAAGAAGTCAGTAGTAAGCCCATGTGTGACTCAAAAACAAATACAAAATATTGAATGGCCCATTAGCTGTCAGAAGCAGGCTCTCTATGCTCCACCTGCATGACCTTGGATGAATCTGTCTCTTCCCTGACACTGATAAGAATAGAGCAAAGAATCCCTGAAGTCCCAATCAACTTCAAGAACTTTTTGAACCTTCATTGTGTTAAAATATACCTCAAATAAAATTTAACATTTTAGTCAATTTAAAGGTACAGAATAAGTGTATAAATTTAAGTGTACAACTTCACAAAAAGTAAAATGGACAAGTGTACCTTTCTAAGTATACAATTAAACACATCCATATCGTTGTGTTACCTTTACTACCTGTTGTTCCCTAGAATTCTTGACAATCCCAACTAAAACTCTACATATTAAACCAAAAACTTCTATTCCCTTTTTTCCTAACCCCAGGTAAACTACTCTTCTCTATACATTTTCCTATTCCACATTAGTGGACTCATATGTCTTTTTGTGTCTGTTTTATTTCACAGTCTATACAATCTGTTTTCAAGGTTTACACATGTTGTAACACATCAGAATTTTATTTCTTCTGAGCCTGAATAATATTCCATTGTACGGATATATCAAATTTATCAATTTATCTAATCATCTGTTGATAGGCAACTAGTTTGTTTTCACCTTTTGGCTACTACTAATAATGCTGCTATGAGCATTGGTGTGTGGTATCTATTTTGAGTCCCTGCTTTCCAAGACTTTAATATTGTGCGTGTATGTGTATGGTGCCAGGAATTTAATCCAGATTCTCAGACATGCTCTTTCACTGAGCAATATCCTCATCCCTGACCTCCTCCATAACTACCTTGAGATTCAGGAAAAATCCAAGCATACTCAAAAGACTATTGATTATTATCAGTAGCTATCAGTATTTGGCATATCCAATATGCATGGGTAGCTTGCCAGGCTCTGCTATACTCTCAGTAGCTTGCCGGGCTCTCCGAGAGGGGCGGAGGAATCGAACTTGGGTTGGCCGAATGAAAGACGAATGCCCAACCGCTGTGCTATCACTCCAGCCCTAAAAGCAGTAACAATAAGTCTCTCAATGAGAGATGTTACTGGTGCCCGCTCAAACAAATCAGTATTAGGCTGATCTTAAAACAGGAGGTCCAGGAGACAGGTTAAAATTCTTGACTCTACTACCAGAAATTATTCAATGAATATCTTCCAGTAATAGAAAGTAGGTTTAGCTTCTTTGACTCAATTACAAGTTAAACCTAAATCCTCTTATAGGAGGCCAAGTCTGACATGTGTGTTGTGCTAGTCAGGGGCAAAAGTCAAACAATGTGTTTATGCAGGCTTTTCTGAACACCGGCCTTCCTGTGTCTCACCACAGCAACCAGATCAGCTAATCTGGAACCGGCTGGCTGTAGTCAATTCCATTCTCAGAGAACTCTTACTCACTTCATGATTGGGATGTGGAGCTGGGGAACCTCCCCCCCACACACAATTTCCTGTTTCTAATTTTCAGGCAACACCTGTCACCAGCAGTCTTGACTTTCACAGTTTTCTTTTGAGTCCCTTTGCTTTTTTCTCATACTTGTTCTAAAGTTTATCAGAGGAAACACTTGCCCTCCCAACGATGGCCTCCACGCTGTGACAGATTAATCCAAGTTGAGTGAACTTCCTTCAGACAGAGGACACTAATTATTATGAAGGCACTTAGAACACAATGTGAGCTGACATCTGACAGGCCATTCCCTGCCAGCTCTGCATTGTCTTAATGTCAGACCCTGTCAGTTCCCAGCCTTAATTACATCCTGTTTACAAACATCAGGCCTGACTTCAGATGAAACCTTAACAAAGGTTGACAAAGGTCAGGGTCACATCACAAGGATGTTATCTGTCTGTACTCTCCTTCTGATAAACCAAAGGTAGAGGGCTGATGCAGGAGATAGTTTTTGGAGCAGAAAAATGCACTGTAGTCACTAAAATATCTAATCTCTGCAGACACATTTTCATCCACTCTGCTAAGCACCAAGGCAAGGAGAAGGAGCCAAAGTGAGAGGGCCAAATTGGTGCAGCTTATTATCTAAAATCCCCCGAGGGCAGACATGGCAAAGGTGTTAGGAAAAACTCCTTTGGCAGGAAGGTGGTTGTTATCCTTTGCCACTGAAACAAGAACAGCAAATTCAAGTATCAAAGTAAGTAGGAGCCCCAGTTAAAATGAAAACCTAGTTTGAAGACCAGCAAGCAAAATGACTAGTGAACTTGGCCTGACTTCTTTTTCAATCATTTTTTGGGGGAGTATTTTTACATTCGGGTCAAAGAGCAGTTATTTTTTCTTAGGTATATTACTCTTCAGATTAATTTCATGTGCTAGATTTGAAGGTATCCTATCAGGCTTACCTTCAGATTCATCAGACTCTGATATCTTTGAATTTCAGTAAGTTACAAACGAAACTACAATTATAACACATCATTCTTTAGACTCTGAACTTAGCTAATCACCTGTCAATCTGTATTTTATAAATGAGAAGAATTTGGCCCAAAGAGCTGAATTATTTACTATTACTAGCTCTACCAGCACTCTGCAGCAAGGCCAGGTCAGATCAGAACCAAAATCCCCATAATAAATCTGGAGTTCTTTGAAAAGTAAATACATTTATTAGCAATTTGCAAGCATTTTTAAAGTCTATTTTTAAAATTTATTTTATTATAATTTAAGGAATATGGATATAACACTAGCAGTTATTTATGCACTAAATTATTTTACCCCACCATTTTAGCATTCTTTTGAAAGTTGGCATCTAGTTACTAAACACCTGTGTAACAAAATGATCATTGTGGGCTATAGCAGTCATACAGGAGGTAAGGCTTTTTAAGCCTTTAAATAGGCCTTTAAAACCCTTGTTCAATGCTCCATACCAGATGTGATCCCCTGAGTACTGCCAGGGATCAGGCCCGAACATAGAGCCAGGAGTATCCCCTAGGCACTGCCAGGTACAGTCCAAAAGTCTCCCTGAAACAAATTTAATCATTTTTCCATGTTAGCCTCTCTCCCTACCAAATAAATTGCGTTATTTTCATCTTATAGGTTCCTACTTTCCAACACATACTTTACTTTAAATGTTCTCTGGACATACTCTTCTATGTCCTAAAATTCCCAGGAGGCACCCCCAAATACTCCATAGATTATTTTTATTAGTGCTTGAACCCCCAGTGATTATTCCATATAATCAAGACTTTTACTATAATAGTCCAGATCATTTTCTCCTTTTTTTTAAAATTATATTGAATCACCATGAGATAGTCCAGATCATTTTCTTATCTAAATACAGTTATACGCAATCTTTCAAAAGATTTGTTCCTTAAAGGTATACCTTATAAAAATGAGTGTCAGGTGTATTTCTAACAAATGCATAATAATTAATTTCTTAGGGTTAGTTCTATTTTGTAAAATAATGTCTTGTTTGGTCTCTAGCGTCTACCAGATCACCTATGCTGTCCTCCTATACCCCATGCATGCCTTAGGCCACAAAAACTCAATATTAGGTACATGCTTAGTCACTTTACTAAGAAGCTCATCTGGCCCCATGCTCGAAGTGTGGAGTTTTAATTTCTTGCCACCAATGGGTGGCTAAGTTGTAGAGGCATAATCAGACTCTCTCTTTTAGTTTTCTTAATTTATTTTTTACCATTTTATCCTGACTGAGAGTCTGAGATTAATAACACTGTTAATGATGGTTTTTCCATCTACACAATTCCAGCACTAACACTCAATCACCAGTATATCCATATCTTATGCTGCCTTATCTTAGTGAAGCATCTACAGTACAATGTTAACTGTGTCAATCTGCAACCTAAGTACAAATCAAAATCCAGGGTCTCTGTCCTAACCCTCTTATTTTATGCAGAAAACACTCCATTCAACTGATAACTTATTTTTTCTTCTTAGAATCCTTTCAGAGTTCTACATACTTCTTCTACTGATTTAATATGTTTTAGTCTTTTTGTCCAAAGTGCTCGGCACAGCATCAAGAACATAGAAGATACTTTTTTATATTCTGATGTCTAGATTAAGAAACAAAAAAAAATCATCAAAAATGGCTAATACAGCAGTCATGCACACATCCCAAAGCTGCCACCCAGTTAAAAATTTAACTTCAGCTGTATCACGCCTTTATAAATTCCAAACTTCCTGGAGCATAATGTGACCTCACAATGTCTCAAACTCTACAACACTGATAAATCAGTAGCAGCACAACACACTGGATGAGATATAACATAAAAAGTAACCAATATCAATTAATAAAACACAAGTACAGAAGGCTTACCCTGTAACAACATCTTAGTAATCTCTAATATGAGGACTTAATGGCTCCATGGTGAGATACGACAAGTTTCACTAACTTTTCTACTATGAAGACATTTTTTTGGTCATTCTGTTAGCAAATTATTGATAGCCAGCAATATAAAATAAATTAATGAGGGCCTGCTATGCAGGCAGACTTAAGGGTGGTTGGGAAAATCAGAAACAAAAGTAGTGGGAAGGGGTAATAGTGTTGGTATTGGTTTTGGAATACTGAATGACTTAAAACAACTGTATAATGAACAGCTTTGTAAATCATGGTATTTTTAATAAAAATAAATTTTAAAAAATGACTAACAAATTTGATGAAATCACAGAATCTTATCAATCCTGTCTCCAGACCACAGCTCCTCTTTTCTACTTTCTTCTTCATGGTCATTTCTATTTCTAGGGGTCCTTTCTATGTATGACAGGAGTTTGAAGAACTACAGACCATATTTGGTTCATCTACCTTGGTTTCTCTATTCCCTCAATGATTGGGCCCAAATAAATTCACTATGCAAAAATTAGTGCTTTCATTATATCTAAAAAAAATCCCTTTATACCAATTTCTTTTACTTTTGTTGAATCACTGTAAGATAGACCCTTACAGACATCTCATACTATTCATAACAAGCAATACAAAATAAATTATCTAGCATCTGCCTGTGGGACAGTGTTGAATGATGGCGGAAGGTGTAACAGTGGCAAAATTGGTGTTGAAATACTGAATGTAATCAATTATTGTGAACAACTTTATGAAAATAAAATTTTAAAAATATAGAATAGATCCTTTGCAACAATCCTATCAAATATTTTAATTTGATATATAAAAGTATCAGGTAGCGCCAGGCTCAGGTCCAACTACTGTCAAGTGTGACTTATTTTGTTCCCCTAGGATGACAATGAAATGCTGTTAACTGTCCTTTGACTGCAGTCCTCCAAACAGGTGTGTACCCCATAGTATTCTGTGGTCTAGACCAGATTTCCTAGCTTAAGAGAGATTATGTCATTTGGGAATGAATCCAAGACCTGGCTTAAATAAAGATGTATTACTGCCTTGTGCTCATATGTTGACCGCATGCACAGAGTGAAGGCAGATGAATCTGCCCATCAAGTGTAATATGGAGCTCTCTGATGACAAACTTGAGTTATGGTAGTAAAATTGAGGTTTCAGTGAATCAAACTAAAATCCCTAGGTGTTATAGTTCTTTAACTTACTTCAATCAGAGTGATGAGCTGAACAATTCAGAAGATGGTAGTTACAGAAGGTTTAAAAAGTTATGTTCTGAGATATTTCCATTGTAGAACTGTAAATTTTGTTTGCTTTGTCTGCCAGCTGGTGACTGGAATGTCCTGTAGTGATATGTATTAATTAATAGAGAGAATAAATGTGGGTGTATGGCAGGGGAGAGGGAGGAGGCTCAGGGGAAAAAAATAAATGAAAGAATTAATTCTTTCCTGTAAACCTTGAAGAAGTGTGATAAAGCTGCCCTTCTTGCATGCATTACATATACATTTTAGTGCTAAGTACAGTTTAAATATGGACAATAATCATCTGTTATCCAGTTCATACTGACACATTAATGGTTCTATTTGTAAGCCTAAAGACAAGATCAATAATAGAAAGCTTTGAAAACATCAGGCCCACCTGCAACTTCTTCTCACCACTGAAAAATAATAAACTTTTTTCAGGGAGTTGTTTTACTTACATCACAATTATGATGTCAGTCATAGGCACAACTCACTCCCCCATCAGAATTGGGCTATGGCCAGCGGCTAATGCCTCCAGAAATACAGACCTAATATATCACAATAATTCTATGAGGGTCTACAACCACATGCTTTACTAACCCAAATAAGAAAATCTAATTTTAGAGGGGAAGGAGTTGAAAGGGTCACAAGGAAACCATGTCAGTAATCTACTACATACCTTTCCATTTTTGTAGTGTGCAAAATATCAGTGCTTAAGCAAAATCCCAAATTCCTTATACACAAAAAGCTAAAGGAGCATGATTAACATTAAATAAGCAATTTAATCCAAGTATAGAGGATCTTACTCCAGGATTTCATAAGATGCAATTTTTCCAAATGGGAAAACAGTCATAAAATAAAAAACTCTCCAGATGAGAGTCAAATAAAAGATATTATTTTACAAATTAATTTTACTTATCCAAGCTGATTCTACCTTATTTGGTGGTTGATAATATGGGGATGGGGGCTGACTCAAAGATTTGGTATGAAAGGCTTCAGAGTATATAAAAGCATGGGCTTTAAGGGTGCAAAATGAAACAGAAATCCTGAATACCCACTCAGAAGGAATCAGAACGGCTGGCAGAGCAACTGTGTCCACACTGACCATTTAAGACTTGAGTAGCAAAATCTCTCCTTTCATTCAGCAATTGGTTCTAAGTTAAAACAATACCAGTTTTGATTATAGAGTGGCATTGTGTATGGAGATATAGATACTTAGTCTCTCCTCAGCATCTTGAAAGACACCTAACTCCCTTCATCTGCCCAGCAATCTTGCATGGGATGGATAAGGAAACAAGAGAATGCAACAGGGTTTGGATGTACTCTGATGCCACCTACATATCACACTTTAAAGTGATCCATTCAGAGTATCCTAGAACTAGTTTATTTTTATTAACTGTTCCATAAGGGATATAATTTTCTGTATCTCTGACAAGTAATCAAAAAGATTTAATTCCCAGGGATACAGTAATGAATAGTTCTGCCTTAAAAATAGGAAGTGATCTGGCCACAGGGCTCCACAAACACCCCACACTGAAAGAGCATGTGCCTCCTGAGAGTAAACTGGAGGAAGCTCCAAGGAACTCTCTGTCCAAAAGATCTAAGCTCACCTTTCATTCATCCTAGCAGCTCTTCTGTGATCATTAGCATTGAAGATGTAGAAGGGAAAAGGAAGAAGTTTCTGACAGAGAATTATGCCATAGGCCTTACCTATGCTATTTTTCAGCTTCTGTTGACAGTCCCAATTCACTGACTCCTTGTGTCCATCAAAATTTCTTTTTTAATAATAATTTTATTTAATTAAAGAACTGTGCTTTACATAGTTATTGGTAGTTGAGTTTTACGTTATACTATTTCAGCACCAATCTCACCACCAGTGTCAACTTCCCTCCACCAGTGTTCCTGTATTCCCTCCCTACCACTAATCCACGTCTCATCCCCCACCTGTCAACTTGACAGGCACATTACAAAGTTTCAGTGGCTGTAGCTTAGATCTCATGTTTTCAGCGTTGTTGAGTCTGTGTTTTGGATATATGGCTATACCTCTCATCCATCAACAGTATTACTGAAGCCCTGATGCCTATTACCTATTACTTCCCATTCTCTTCTCCCCTTGATTTATTTCCTTTTCTGTCCTCCTCTCAAAACACTGGGGTCAAGCATGATATAGGGATCCCCCTATCTATAGATCTCCCATTTCCTACAATACATTTCTTCATCCAGTATTCTATATACCACGGATAAATGATATTATCCTGTGTTTGTCTTTCTTCTGGCTTACTTCACGCAACATATTTTCCAATTCCAACTAGGTCGCAACAAATTGCTTGATTTCATCATTCCTTGAAGTTGTATAGTATTCCATTGTGGAATTAAGACGTAATAAATACGTCTTCAAAATTCATTCATCTGTGATTGGACACTTAAGTTGATTCCATATCTTGGGTACTGTGCTGATTGCAGCAATGAATAATGGTGTGCATAGGTCCTTTGGGGAGAGTTTTTGTGTCCTGGAGGTAGATGCCCAAATTTCTGAGGACCTTACAGAGGATCAGCAGCCTAAGCAAATAGCAGTCTCGCTGACTGATCAAAGCAAATATTCAGTAGTCTTATGAAGTAAATATTATAATCAAAGTTTTATAGAAGAGAATAGTTAGGTGCTCAAGATAGTTAGTATATGAACATCACTTTGACTCTAAGCATGAAAATTTTTCTCTACCAACCCATTCTACCCCCTGGGATTCCTGTGTAGATGCACTTATACTTCTGAAGAGAAAGTGATCACATAAGAGACCAGCACATTGAATTTAACAGCAATTTTCTCACTGAAATGTCAATATTGCCAATAAATATAGTCAAATATTTTTAAAAGACACTCCATATTCCAACTATCTATCATTTCTAGATGAATACTTTATATATGTGAACCCAATTTGAGCCCAATTGCTTAAAATGTGAAAAAAACTGACCACTACAAAAAAATAAACAATATCAAAGACACTTCTCATTCCATCAAACACTACAGAGAGAAACTTACTTGTAAGAATATCTTGCAAACTTTACTTGTCCTTGTGAAAATAAATATAATATAATAAGATTACATAGTATTTTTCAAATGCCAATGTTTAAAGAGTTCAAAGCATTTTTCAAATGCCAATCTTTGTATTTGCCTGAGAAAAAAATTTTGAAATATTATAGACAAACTTTAGGAAGTATTGCTTAAAAATTCTAAGTTCCGTCTTCCCAGAAGAATGTAGACATCTTAAAATAAAATACACATCAACTCAAAAACTATTTAAATAGAAAACTCAAATGCCATTTGAGCAATAAATTCAGTGCTCAAGATCTTATTAAACAAAATGGACAAATGGGTTATATATAATTCTCATTATCTAACATAAAAGGTCTTCTAAGGACTGCTATTTGAGAAAGTGAGTAAGATACTGAATATCTTCTACCTATACCTCTCTTTTACAGGAAATACACATTAAACTGACTCTAAATAAAAGGTAAAGGAGTAAGATTAAATTTTAAAAATTGTTCTAAGTGCAATGTGTTTTTCTTTTACATAGATCATATAATTTTTATACATAGAATAGTATACTTCAATTCCTTCTCACTTTCAAGATATCTATACATTTTCAACCATAAATGTCTGGTGTTATTAAAGATAATATTTATGGAGCATTTCCTAAACAAACAGCCCTGTGCTAAGTGTGCACTCCCTGGATTCAGAGGCAGGATGATGAAAGAACACTCTGGGCACCAGAAACACTGTGCTAACCTAAGAATCCAGCCTGCATCTGTCTAATTCTAGAACTAACCTCTTAATCCTCATTAAGAGTTACAAAGTCCTTCTACAGTTTGTTTCTATATCTAAGGGTAAATAACATTTTGTGTGTATTTCCAAATATAGGTTCATAAAAATATTTTCCTGGGGAACAGATATTATTCTTAAGCCAATTTTTCATGGGAAGGCTTACCAAGGAATTCTGGACACTTCTTGCTATTGATAATATAAAGCATTTAACAAAGACAAGCCCCTTTCTTAAAAAATCCTAAGCATCATTTGAATTTGACAGTAAATACTGAAGGTAAATACAAAGGCAGCTAGTTATTTGCTTCATGGAGTTGACAATGGGAACTTTCACTTCATGTCAGCAATCAACATTCTTACTCTCCACACAAACCTAAGATTTTGTGACCATGTTCCAAATAGTAAATACATATTTTTAATGTAAAAGTAGGATTAAGAGAAAGCCAGAATTAAAAAGTTTTTAGCCCAAAGTTCAAAGTAATCTGTTGTCGTTATAGATAATGTTGTCTCCGAATGCAGCAGCTATGTGTACCTGGGTCGAGAAATCAACATGAGGAATGACTTGGTGCCAGAACTGCGCAGGAGGAAGAGAGCAGCGTGGAATGCCTTCAAGAGCGTCGAAGAGATGGTTAAGAGAATGAAGAACCTCTGACTCAGGGCACATCTTTTCAATTCCACTGTTCTTCCTGCACTAACATATGCCTCAGAGACCTGGGCCCTACGCAAGCAGGATGAGAATGCTATTAGGGTATCCCAAAGAGGAATCGAAAGAGCTATGCTGGGAATATCATGTCTCACTCAAGTGAGAGAAGGAATCCGGAGTTCTGACCTTCATCGATGGTCAAAAATCAGGGATGCTATCTCGTTTGCCAAGGCATCAAAAATCAGATGGGCCGGTCATGTAATGCGATTCAGAGACGACCGTTGGACTAGAGCTGTTACAGACTGGATTGCACGGGACGTCAGAAGACCTCGTGGCTGCCCACCAACTAGAGGTCAGATTTCTTCGTCAAATCTCTGAGTGAACGATTTGAGGCTCTTTCTGTCCTGGAGCGAGCAGGTATCATTGGGCTACACTAGCTTGCGACAGGGACAAATGGAGATGTTACTGGCGCCCACTCAAGCAAATCGAAGATCAACAGGACTTCAAGTGATACAAGTGATCTATAATGTTAATCTATCAAACTGGATAATGTTCTAGATGAAATCAGTTAACAGCTAACATACCATGGCCCACTACATAAACCCAGAAGATTAATTATAATTGCTCTGACAGGATTCTCCAGGGAAGCCAAGGACTGAGTGAGCAAAGGGACCAACACCACCTCTTAAATCTAGACTACCACTTTCAGATGAGCTATTTGGCATTGTGAAGAAGTAGAACTAGGAAATATTGTAAGATTTCAGATAGAAATTACTGATAGTTCAGTCCATAGTTTTTCAGTCTCACTTATGAAGCATCCAAGTTTCATCCAAGTATGTCAATGAAACATCTTTATGTCTAGGCAGATAAACACTTGAGGGGAATAGGAAATATTTCTCATATGTGTGGGACAGTTATCTAGAGAATAAAATATCTTTTAGGGTTCATACAAATAGAGCTTTCTTTAAGTCAGTTAAAATTTACATTGTAAAACCCCAAATATTCCAATAATATCTTCTAAAAATAAAAAGCTTAAAAATTAGTTATACTTAAATCATTGTAGTGAAGCATCTCTAAGCTACTTGTAGCACTTGTTTCTCATGAGAAAATGACAAAAAATAATGTGAGTCAAGTGGCCTAAGTAATTGAAGATACAGATTCAATCATGCTCTGTATTAGATACTAGGAAGTTAACTTTTTAAAAAAATCCAAAGTTTGTTGGTCATGTGGGGGAAAGATGATGCGGGCCAAATATAGACTAGAGACTGAACGCAATGGCCACTCAACACCTTTATTGCAAACCACAACACCTAACCAGAGAGAGAGAACAAAAGAGAATACCCTGCCATAGTGGCAGTGTGGGGTGGGGGGAGACGGGACTGGGAAGGGGGGGTGGGATGTTGGGTTTACTGGTGGTGGAGAATGGGCACTGGTGAAGGGATGGGTTATCAAACTTTGTAAGGGAGAAACATGAGCACAAAAATGTATAAATCTGTAACTGTACCCTCACGTTGACTCACTAATTAAAAATAAACTATTAAAAAAAATGCAAAAAAAAAAAAAAAAATCCAAAGTATCCCTCCCTTCTAGGAGTTTACATACCAACAGAGAACTAAGACACTAATATCAAATCATTCCTAGTTACTTGGTTAAAATTATAATGAGATTGAATTAAATAAGTCAGAAGGACAAGCACAGGATGATCTCACTCATCTTCAGTATATATAATAACTGTAGAAGGGATGGAGTGTAGCAAAGGGGTGATGCCCAGATCACTCTTGGCCCTATAGTATAAGAAGGGGAAGGACAGAGAAGGAAATAAATCAGGCGTGGGAAGTAAGAAGATGAGAAAGGGAAGGGAAAAGGAAGCGGTAGTAAGGGGACCTCAGATACATTGGTAATGAGGGGGAGTGGTATAGCTACATATCCAAACCACAGTTTCCACAACACTAAGAACAGAAGATCAAAGCTACAACCACAAAACTTTAAAATGTTCCTGTCACGGTGGCAGGCTTGGGAGGAAAGAGGGAACCTGGGAGCACTGGTGGGAAAAAGTAGACACTGTTGGTGGGATTGGTAGTAGGACATTACATGTCTAAAACACAAACGTAGCACTGTAGCACTGTCGTCCCGTTGTTCAGCAATCTTCTTGAATGGGCACCACTAATGTCTTCATTGTGAGGCTTGTTGTTACTGTTTTTGGCATATCGAATATGCCACAGGTAGCTTGCCAGGCTCTGTCATGCGGGCAGGATACTCTTGGTAGCTTGTTGGGCTCTTCGAGAGGGATGGGGGAATCAAACCTGGGTCGGCCACATGTAAGGTAAACGCCCTACCCACTGTGCTATCACTCCAGTCCAAAATGCAAATATCAATAATTTTTAAAATCACAGTTCTTTAATAAAACAAAAGTGTTTAATATATAAAATAAATGAGTCAAAAATAATTATTATTCAAAATCAGCTGAAAAATATAATCCTGTGGTCTTTCACTTCAATTCGAAGAACCCTAGTTTCCCGAGAAAATGTAGGGTACGGGGAGATGCAAGATGGAATAAAACATCAGTTATCCCAAAGCATTCCCAGAGAATGCTTTGAGAATAAAGTTTGTAAATGTTTTTCTTGGGATCCCAAACCTAATCTCCAACTCTGGCCTCTGGCCTCCTTATTGAGTTAGGTCCTTAAGTGAATATGGTGACCCAGCCCCCTACGTTCGAAGTGCTAAATAGACGGACACATATGTGCTGTACCTTTTCACTCTCAAATTTTTCATTTACTTGAAAGCTTCACTTTTTTGTTTTGTTTTGCTTTATTTGGGAGCCACATCTGGTGGTTCTCAGGGATTACTCCTGGCTTTGTGCTCATGGATCACTCCCAGAAGTGCTCAGGGACCAAACCAGGGTTAGCCACGTGTAAGGCAAGTGCATTTGTCTTTGTAATATAACTCTCTGGCCCTGGATTCACATTTTATAGATCCTCATAACAATTACGAAGTGGCTCCAATTTAAACCTGACAACCAGAGTGACAGTTTTGACTCTAATTTGTTTCCTTTGTATAATAAAATAATCAAAAATTAGTAAATAGAAACATCTCTTAAAATCAAAGCACATGGTTTTTGTTTTGGTTTAGGTTTTTTGTTTGTTTGTTTGTCTGTTTGCTTTTTGGGTCACACCCAGTGATGCTCAGGGGTTACTATTGGCTCTGCACTCAAGATTACTTTTGGCGGTGCTTGGGGGACCATTTGGGATGCCAAGGTTAAGAATCCTGGTGGGCCGCTTACAAGGCTAATGCCCGACCCACTGTACTATTGATCCGGCACCCAAAGCACATGTTTTTAGAACACAAAACTACTTGTCTAGGGCTGGAGTAATTGTACAGTGGTAGGGAGTTTGTCTCCTTGCACACAACTGGCACCAAAATGGTTTGATCTCCCCACATATAGTCCCCCAAGCCTGCCAGAAGTGATCCCTGAACCACTGGGTTTGTCCCCTTTCCCCAAAGAAAAAGTTTATCCAGTTTTAAAAACAAATGCTATAGTCTGGACTGAATTTTAAAATCATAGAATCATCACATTAAATAGGATTTTGAAAATATATTTTTGCTTGTTTTTGTTTTGGAGTCACACTTGGCGATGCTCAGGGGTTACTTCTGGCTCTGCACTCAGAAATTACCACTGGCTGTGCTCAGGGGACCATATGGGTTGCTGGGGATCAAGTCCTAGTAGTCCCCATGCAAGGCAAATACCCTAACTGCTGTACTATGGCTTGAGCTCATAAACTTAGAATGTACCTGAGCCAACCCATTCCTTTACAGAGGAAGAAACTGGCAGTGCACACTGGTTTGTGAGAGTCTGTCATTTAACCATTGACACACAGACTGTGATGCATACTAAAGTCACATGAACACTGGCAGAATGAAAATCATCTAAAAACACTATATGGACTTTTATTCAGACCTTTACTGAAAATAATGTGATTTTGATACCATGTGAACCCCAAATTCAGTGTCTGGTTCTTGGCAGGGGCTCTGTTTTTAGGAAAAACACATAATAAGGGAATCCTGGGTAGAGATAAACATGCTTCTTCACACAACAATCACCTGCTAAGTTAGAGTTAGATGAAGAATACACCAAGGTTACTTGTACTTTTAAAAGTAATGACTCAGTCATGAATCATGAGCATCATTGTTATGCTTCCCCTGTTGAGCTATTTTCAAGATATTTCCTAAATACATACAATGCAAAGATGAGTAAGATCTTGTCTGAACTTCAGCATTGCTAGTTTCTTTCCTTAAGGGGCCAAGGGTCAAGCTGCAGGTGGAGGCACCACATTCCAGGGGCTGTAGATTGGCCCCTAGATGGTGCATGGAATTCATAAATCCTACACCTGTACAGAGTCCACTGCTGCCACTAAAATAGACAAAGTATTCATATACTATGTTGTACAGGGGTCAAACATACTACTTAAAATACAGTCGACGATATGTGGAGTAAAGTCAGTTCCTCCCAGTCTCTAGATACATTATTCCTGTGCATTTAGTCATGGCAGGTGATCAGAGCAGTAGAAACATAAGAAGAAAAAAATATATATGGTAACAGTAGAAGTATAGATGTGGTTGACATATGCCATTATGGAAGAATATTTGAGAAATCTTAAATAATATAATCACTTTTCTCTGATGTGTAACAATTAGTATTTGTCCAGGTTTTATAAATAGTGTTCTGAAATGGTATTTCTGGCAGTTGAAGTGCACACATTACCACATACTTTACAGTTATAAAGATCCAGTACTTCGTTGCAGTTCCTCCAGTACTTTAATTTTTAAAAGCACAAAACCAGAGAAATAGTACAGGGCTTTAGGCATATATCTTGCATGGAGTCAGTTCCAGTTCAATCCCTGGCACCACATGGTATCCCAAGCATCACAAGGTTCAGCTATGGATGCCCAGGCATTGCAGATGGCCTTGATATCTTAGGGCTTGAGTAGTACCACATCCTTGGGTTGGTTGACCAAGGATCACCAGAAGGGTCCCTCAAAGTTCTGAAGCAATAGATTGTCTGCACTTGCAAGAGTTTCCTAAAAGTACAGCTTATGGGCCAGAAAGATAGTACGATGGGTAGGGTGCTTGGCTGCACGCCACCAAGCCAGGTTTGAGTCTCAGCACTACATAGGGTTCAGGAGCATTACCAAGTTTGATCCCTGAGCCCAGAGTCAGGAGTAAACCCTAAGAACAGTAGATTGGATACTATAGATCATTTTTAGTGGTCATCACTTGAAAACACTAGACAGCCTATATTTTATAGAAATTAAACAAGCCAAACTTGATAGTGAGTCTACTAAGTAGAAAAGAATCCAAATGCAATCTTCCCTTCCAGAACAACCGAAGCAATTCCCATCAGGAACCACACCAATACATGAGTGCTAGAGATGAAGGATAATAAGAAGGTTCGACAGCGTCCTGGCTTCTCAAAGAAGGCTTTATCATTTCTAAATTTCAAAACCTGGTTATGCTAAACAGGGGAAAAAATGGTCAAATGTAGCAGAATTTTAGAGCAAATTTACCACGAAAATCTATCACTATCTGTATTTTTTTATTAAAGGAGACACCATTTACCTCTGGAGGAAAAAAAAAAAAACCTTGGCTTCATTTCATTTATCCTTTTCAGGATCAGATACTGAATTCTGAATGCAAATATGTAAAATTAAAGACCAGTTATTTTTCGCTACTGCACTAGAATCAGTACGTAGGCATGATCCAAAAACATGAAGGACTCATCTCATGCATACCCATTCTTAAGCTTCTTTTGATATTTATACAATAGAAAAAAATATTTCAACTAGAATTAATTCCCTAATTGACAAATAAAAATACAAGACCCTCAATGAAATCTGAATCTCAGATAAACTAAAAATATTATAGTACAAATATACCTCAGATTTGCACGAGATAGTTATGCTAAAAATAAATTAACATATATGTGTATATGTATATGCATGTGTATATATGCATTGTTTGAATAGTGTTTCATTGCTCATACAGAATTCAAATTTAACTGGGCATTCTGTATTTTATGCGGTAACCCTAGTCCTAAAATTATCTGTAAAAACATTTTCTCTTGGAGCCAAATATTAACCCAAGAGGAATATGTGAATGTAGATTCTGAAGTCTTTAATAGGTAAAGGGCTCTACAGATTATACTGTGCTTATTTTTTTTTTTTTTTTGCTTTTTGGGTCACACCTGGCGATGCACAGGGGTTACTCCTGGCTCTGCACTCAGGAATTACTCCTGGCGGTGCTCAGGGGACCATATGGGATGCTGGGAATCGAACCCGGGTCGGCTGTGTGCAAGGCAAAGGCCTTACCCACTGTGCTATTGCTCCAGCCCCTATACTGTGCTTATTTTAAACTTCTCTGTGAGGAAGAACCACGATTGTTAACCCTAATTTTACTAGTGTAGACTTTGAGTTAAAGAATTGCATATGACAAAGAAAAAGTCAAAGCTCTGGGACTCACATTATGATTCCCTCCGCCCATGTTTTGTAGGGGGCTCTGTCAATCACTACACTAGACAAACATCAGAGAAGCAAGAATTTAAGAGAAGCTAGAATGCATTACTTCAACAAACAAAAATATCTAGGTGCAAACATGGACACTCTTCTCTGTTTTCATGCCTAAGTAAGCAATCATCTGTCTGTGTACTTTACAGGCTGAGAGTGGCCATTAAGAAATGAAAGCAAGTTTAGATTTCTCCAACATGTTTGTATTTGACGGCATTTTGCATTTCAAGAAACAAGGGTCAGCTCAACCCTTTTAGCACTGGGACCCAGATACCACCATAATTTAAGCAAAAAAACTATGTTGGAAAATTTCAGAATAAATTATGGAATAATTGTTTACTAATTTCAAAGCTTTAATTTGCTGAGAACTATCTGTATTTCTGTTTCTTAAGCAGAGCTTCATTTCATTCTATAAAATACTAGTAGGTACTGAGATGAGGGAGAACTTAAGCATATCTATGAATACACTTAGAGAAGGAAAAAGTGTGCATCACTAGCATACTTAACCTTCCCAGCACTTGCTACAACATAGCTGGTGCCTTATTTTCTAAGTCCAAGTAAAGCTATGTCTGAAGAACTCTTCCACTAGAAAATTACATAGAGCGGAACCTCATACTTCTTTCCCCACCACTACCACCACCAAAAAAAAAAAAAAGATATATTGTGGAGTTAATCTGCAACTACTAAGACATTTCAAATTCAAATCTTTCTCAATTCTCCCACAAGACAAATGTTCAGCTATATTTGCCACATCAAAAGAAATTAGTTGAGTTTCTAATATCACAGAAACAAATTAATATTTCTCATGTGCTTACTCATTTTCAGAAGCTGTCAAGGAGTTAACCATTGCCTGTGACCACTATCTGTGAAGAATATTACTGTCAGGAATTCTAACATGTCTCAGAGCTGTGGCAAGAAAGTCCAGAGATTATTATTAGGTAATGACATTGGAAATAAAATAGTATCTGGTATTACAGTATTGAGCTATTAGAGTAGAGAATCAATTCAAGAAGACAAGCAAAATTTATATACTTTATTGATTTTAAATTTTACATGCTCTGCTATATAAGTAAATCTTTTGTAGTAATTCTAAAGCTTTGAAACATTGTAAATAACAGGGACTATGGGGAGTTCAGAACAGCCACTTATTCATACAGAAAGTATATAGCCTTTAATGCATATTAGAAGAAATTGGGATAATGAAATACTTTAATGCTAACTAATTCAAGCCTACAGTGGAATTTGGGTCTCCAAAGAATGAGCATGTATCAGGTAGTGGAGTAATTTGAGGTAGCATTGTACTTAAGGAAAAGCATAATTAAATTGATCCTATTGTATTACATAAATCCAACATATCCTGTATAAACTCAGAAACAGGTGGCTCTTTGTAAAAAGTAGCTGGCTATTAACCAATAGAAGTGAAGTTTTCTCAAAGAAAAACAAATACATGGGAAGAAAACACTGAAACAATGGTTGACTCAGGATTCCATAATCAAGCAGCAGATTAAATTTGAAATCACTCCCACACCTTCAATGTTCCTGACTCTAAAAGCTTTCTGAGAAGTGGGAGAGCCTGTTTCCAGAGAGACACTTGAATAAGTCAGTCAGGTTCCTAGAGCCTATCACCTTTATTAAAAATAATTTCAGGCTTGTAACTTGTAATGTTCAATCATATTCATAATATAGAAAATGACAGACATGAAAGGATGGAAGAAGTTTTATATTTTTATTGCAGTGAACCTGACTGACACCTAAGAAAACATTTTGACATATACAAGTGTGAACAACAAATCTGCCCACTGATTTGTAGATTCATAAGCCACATGTTTACTTTAAAAAGCCAGACCCATAAATGAGGATCAAAATCCGAAGTGTGAAAGTCCATAAAATTTCAAGGTGAATTAGCACCAACAGAATACATTCTGTCATTCACTCAGGAGTGGCAATTTCAAATACATATATTAGCTGACTATAATACTACAATATTTGAGTTATTGTTGTAGCCATACAGTTATTTTTTTAAATCTAAGAAGACACAAATCTATCATTCCAATATTTAAATTTAAATATAAAAGTGAATGCAATATTCAAATAACTAAAGACCATCTGGGGGAGAAGTGTGGTAGGGGGGTTCTTCCAAAGAGTTTTCAGGAAGTCTTGGGGCCCTTCCCAGTAAACCGGCCTGAAGTTCAAGGCAAGGGTTTGAGAATGTGGTGCTGTTCAGTGAACATTGTGCTGCTGTAGCTCAAGACAGGATTGGCTGCATATACAAGGCAATCAGCCCTAGTTGGCTATCTCTACTGCCCTAAGAACTTGTTTCAATTTTTATTCTCATTTACTCAGAGACCATCCAGTAGACTTGTCTGAAGCCCTACTATTTACAACATTTGGGTTTTTTTCTCACTTTATCATTCTTCATATACTGACAAAGCTATTTAAAACGATGGTTCTCTAGCTTTTCCATTCAGTATAAAGAACTGAAAGGAAATGATCCTAAAACACACCATATTCAGGTAAACTAAAATACTTAATCTATATTTAGTAAAAAATAGACAGAGTTTTATATCATTTAGATTTCTAGTGTGAGTTACTAGAATAGAAATAAATGTTGGGCTAGAGTCATAGTCTAGCAGGTAATGTGCTTGTCTTGTACAACTCGGGTTTGATTCCCAGTACCCCATATGGTCCCCAGACATCACCAAGAGTGATCTCTGAACACAAAACCAGGAGTAAGTCCTGAGCATAGCTAGGTGTGGTCCCAATACAAAGCAAAAATAAATAAAAGTCACTGTAACTATTAATGCTTAAATCTCGGGCAATGAATCATAACTATCATAAAACAAGAAATGTTGTCTAAAATGGGTATTTCTAAGTAACCCACCAGCATAGGAAAGTTTTTTGTGTCAAAAACAGGGAGTAGGGAGGAAAATGAGGGGCCATTTTATGGGAGAAAAGGAAAGGAAAGAAATCTAAGTGAAAGACCTTGGAAATTTAATTTGGAAATTTTTGTTAGTGACTGTAGACTTCATTAAACTCCATGTATCACTATAGCAGCATGATCTCAGCAGTTTGAAAAGTATTTGTCATCAGTGAAAGAAAAACATTAGTTTTAAATGAATAAAAAGATTGATGCACCACTGTGGACTGCTTAAGTCCCACACAGTGTCAATCTCAGTATTAATCTAAATGTGATGGCTTTTGCATACAGTGCATAATTAAACATTTTCTTTTCAGAGCATTATAGAATCCCCATATGTTTTTAATGGCATCATCTGAATGTTTTCTTAATAATTTTGGCAGCCTGCTCCTGAATCTTCAAGTTTGTTTTTTTTCCTAATATCTTTTTTATAGAGGCTGCATTGTGCCAGAGATTGAATAAAGTTCTGAGAGTGTCCTAGTTGGGAAGACACACACAGACTCACACACACTTGTACTCACCTTTCTCCTCACTCCTCATTTGTGCTTTATATTGCTGTTGGCACTGAGAAAAGGCATTTGAGAAACCAATGACAAGGAACCAACACAGGCTCGGTGTCACAATTGCACTCTCCCTTTTCTTTGCCAACTTATGTTGACTGTCTATAAATGTTTAGAGGCATATTTGGGAGTGGTTAGGTGAGTAGGATGAATTAACAGCAGCAGTAAACGACTCCCTGACGCTCAGAGGCAGAAAATAACCATAAACTGCTGACTCAGTACTTCCTGCCTCATGGGAACAGACTTTCTCCTTCTGAGCAGTGGTCCATTTTCTGAACCAAACCCCTTCCTACATGACCCATAAAACCAAAATAATGAAATATTCACCATTTGGCTTAGTCAGCCACATTTTGAGCTGTAAACCAGAATCAGTTTTATTTCAGGTGAAATAAATGCAACTCAGTGATCAAACACATACTCAGGAGGGAACACTGAGAAACAATAATAATCTGAGATTCTAATATCCATGTCTACCTGAACCTAGTGTGCCCAGTCTCAGACAAAGATGTCAAGAGCCTCTACCTGAGGAAGTAAATCAAGGAGAAGAATGTGCTTCATTGTCGTTCAAGCAGCCTTGAATTTATTTTATCCCAACATAAATGTAAATTCTTGAAATTGAGAAATACAATAAATAACTCACATTCAAATCATAAGTCTCCTTTATTTTTTTCATAAGTCTCCTTTAGATTGAGTGTTTGAACTCAGATCCAAGTTTCAGAATGTAATAATTTTTAAAAAAGTGTTCTCACACTTTTTCCATATTTGTCATCTTGAAATCTGATGATGTGAATGAACAAAATGGAAATAGTAACCAAAACGGCTTCCTTATGCTCGTTTTCTCATTTGACTTCATTTATTTACAGATGGCCAAGTGGCTCTGAGGGCATTTGAAACTCTCCTATTATTAAGAACTGAGTTTTATCAAAAATTTCAAAGAACTGGTCTGTATTTTAGAATTCCACAGATGATGTGTCTTAAATAGAACCAACTACCCTGGAAAGTCTTAAAACATATGCAGGCAAACAAGGATAGAAACGAATTATTCAGGAATAGAGATGCTATGGTTTTCACTGGTACTTTTAACATTTGTTGCTGAAACAACAATAATCTTTAATAGCCTCTCTTTTTAATGATTTCCAGTAAACAACAATAAGTTTTCAAAACCCAAACCATATGGCTTTTTTCTATCTGAATTGCTGTAGGTGAATTTATAATGTGGTAAATACAATAATAAAAAGATGGTTTTATAAATGAGGTGACTGAATATGAATGAAAGTCATTTTTTTAATCTGTTGAATTTCCCCCACTTCTAGACACCATATCAGCTCTTGGTATCCTAGTTATGGTCAAAGATGAAGCCGCCATAGAATCAAACCCATAAAGTCTAACAAGCTCAAAGTTCAATGGAAACTGTCACACTGGCGCACACACACACACACACACACACACACACTCACACACAGAGCTACGCAACCTTGCTCAGGACCCAAAAGGCATTGTGTCAAGATTTTGAGTCATGGGCCAAAGAGATAGAATAGGGTGGGATGCTTGCATTACTTGCAGTTAACCTGGGTTTGATCCCCAGCACCCCATATGGTTCCCTGAGCACAGAGCCAGGAGAAATCCTTGATCACAGCTGTGTGTGACCCAAACCCCCCCACAAAAAAATTAAGACTTCAAATCACAAATACCAGGTGGAAAATGCCACCTCTGGTATAATCCGTGGGTGATGTGAGGGTTGGGTGTGGGGGAGGATATGACTAGAGCACAGGAACAGTCACAGCAGGAGGGAAATAAACCCAGGCACAGACGCAAAACAGGTGCCCTGTCCATGAACTACCCTTTTGATATATCTTAGCTTTGGTCGAGGGACCTGTCTATCTTTTCAGAGAAAATTGCATGCATAAACATAGTTTGGTGATTTTTTTTCCAGATTCTGGCTATTGTAAACTGTGCTGTGACGAACATACAGGTGCAGATGTCATTTTGACTATACTTTTTTGCTTCTCCGGGGTATATTCTAGGAGTGGTATTGCTGGGTCAAATGGGAGCATTATGTAACTGAGATTTCTAATTTTTTGAGAAGTGACCATATTGTTTTCCAAAAGGGCTGAACCAGTCGGCATTCCCACCAGCAGTGTAGGAGGGTTCCTTTCTCCCCACAACCACGCCAACAGCGGTTGTTTTTGTTCTTTTGGATATGACTGGCTAAAGAAACTTTGGTACCTCTACACAATGAAATACTATGCAGCTGTTAGAAAGCATGAAGTCATGAAATTTGCATATAAGTGGATCAACATGGAGAGTATAATGTTGAGTGAAATGAGTCAGAAAGAAAGAGACAGACACAGAAAGATTGCACTCATATGTGGAATATAAAGTAGCAGAGAGGTACGAGCTAGCAATGATGCAACCTCTGGCAGAAAGCCCTCTGGACTTAGTCACTAAAATACTAAAATACAGAAATCTGAACCTCAAGGCTGCTACTGTGGCCACATGACCTCATATCTCTTCATTCTCAGCAATGGAAAACAAATTATCAAATGCTTCCTTTCCAGCAGGTCTGACTCTGGGAGGGGGAGTGGGAAACTCCAAACAATAATAGTGAGTTTTTTTGTTTGTATGTAATCAAAGTAAAGAGAAAGTAAAGTGAAATTTATCAGCTACACAGGCGGGGTCGGGGGCTGGAGGGGGTGGAGGGGGAGGTTTACTGTGGTTCTTGGTGGTGGAATATATGCACTGGTGAAGGGATGGGTGTTTGAGCATTATGTAACTGAGACTTAAGCATGAAAGCTTTGTAACTTTCCACATGGTGATTCAATTAAAAAAAAAAAAAGATAGTTTGGTGAGCTTCCCATGCTTGAAACAAACCCACCTACCCCCAATTACCACATACTCAATAACAGCTACCAAGGCTTCTTATACCTAATTACCAGGATTTACCATCATAAACTTAACCCATAGAAGTTTAAGTAATGGCCTTCAGTATTTCCTTCCCCTCCTCAACGTTTGAAAATCTTTTCGCACTGCTGACCTACTGGATTGTAAGTCTCAGAAAAATTCTAGACCCAAGCAATGAAGAATTCTAAAAATCCTAAATTGGTAGCAATAGAGCCTGATTTTTGGTGACCTTTTCTTTGGGTTTTGGTGCTGAGTGGCAGGTTTTCACCTCTGAATGTATTATACTCTCAGTCTCCTGGTCTAAAGATAGGAGCTAGAGCCCTGATGTGTACTTGCCTAATAAACATAATACTCTCAGACTCTCAGACTGCCTTATTCTCATAATCTATGTGGTCTTGTGGTGGATAGTACTCAGTCTGATATTGTCTTAAACTCAGCAGCAGATCAACGGGAGACTGGCCTAAGCCCATCAACTCTAATGTGCCAGTACCAACTGGACCACTACCTGGTCCTGACTGGTTATCTTATACCTTGGGTCTCAGTTATCTCAGTTATTCTTCCGAAAAATGGAAAAATGCCAAAATATCAAGCTCTTCCTAGAGATTAGTGTGATATATAGGTAATTCTTAACTTGGTACTTTACATGAAATATATTTAATAACAAATATTTAATCATAACAGCAGATATTTATAGAAAATTAAGTATAGGATTAAATGACTTTCATAATTTTCAAATATGAAGAGTCATGGTTTGCCTGCACAAAGAAGATGTAGAATCTCCCCATGATTGAATCTCCTCTAAATATAACATTGATCCATCAGTATTTCAGGTGTGCTAGAGTAGTTCTCTTATTTTTCAACCTTTTCAGCATTGGATATTCCCTGGCCTGACATATTCACCTGTCCACCATCAACCCTCCCAAACATGACCATTTGTCACAGACTCTGTCATGATCAGACAATTCCAAACCTCTCCCACTATCACAGTCACTATTTACAAGGATTGGCAATGTGCTTGAAAACCATTCATCTATCTGACAAAGATACGCTTAGCTGGATGTCCTGAAAGGATCCTGATCTCCACAGCATAAACCAAATGAAACACAGAAAGAACCTCTCCAATCCTGAAGGCGGTGGCCAATTTTCTTTTGAATTCCTGCTTCTTCATTATACTGAGAATAAGAAGAGTAAATGAAAATGATGCTCAGGATTCTCAAAACATTTGTCTCTGTATTCTCTCATTTCACCCTCTCTAGAATGTCATGAGAGAGGTGAGACATCCTCTCTCTTTACAGCTTCACAGAAATTAGGAATAAATTCAAACTTATTAACAGCCATTAAATTGTCACTGTCACTGTCATCCCGTTGCTCATCGATTTGTTCTAGCGGGTACCAGTAACGTCTCTCATTGAGAGACTTATTGTTACTGTTTTTGGCATATCCAATATGCCAGGTAGCTTGCCAGGCTCTGCCGCGAGGGCTCGATACTCTCCGTAGCTTGCCGGGCCCTCCAAGAGGGGCAGAGGAATCGAACTTGGGTCGGCCGCGTGAAATGCGAACGCCCAACCGCTGTGCTATCACCATTAAATTACTAAATTAAAATCCAAACTCTCTGTTGTTCTACAGCTGCTGTCTCTCATGCTCTTCTAAGCTTGAGTTTTGCCAAAGAGTTCATGAATGTTCATGGGGACTACCCTTCAAAATAAAAGACAGTAAATTTTTTATTACATGACAATAAAGTCTAATAAGTAGCATATTAATCTGCTTCTTAGTTAGAGGCCATTGATTCTCAGAATGAGAACAAGTGGCCTCTCCTCACCCTTCCCCTTCCTTCCCTAAGCCCCTGAAAACCATCCGCACCTCTCACATCCACCAACATGTCAACACATTGGCCAGTTATATAGATCCTGGACTTCCTAGAGTACATAACTGCACACATGTACACTGAACACCTCCAAATTCCACAATACTGAAATTCCAGTAGGATCATATAAAATTATATGGGAAACTAATGTAAAAGTCAACTAAACTCAACAAACAATGATAATAACACAGAAGGCTCAATTAGTAACAAACTTTGTAAATTCTCAGATAAGGAGTTAACAACCCCATGGTAATATGAAACAATTTTCACGAATTTTCTTTTACTAAAGTATTTTTGATAATTCCTTTAGGCATTTAGTTGTAACAATCAATATAAAATAAATTATTTTGTTCCTGCTATAGGGACAGCTTGAGGGAAGGGTGATCGGGAAAAATGGTAAAGGAAAAGTCACTCTGGTGGTGGGACTGGTGTTGGAATGTCAAAAACCCACAATAACTGTATTCCAATTAATAACTTTGTGCTAATACCCAGCTTGCTAAGTAGCCCATCATCAGAATTTCTGATTCAATAGGTCTAAGAATATGCATTACTAAAAGGGCCCCCTGTCACTGTCACTGTCATCCCATTGCTTATCGATTTGCTCGAGCGGGTACCAGTAATGTCTCCATTGTGAGACCTGTTGTTACTGGTTTTGGCATATCAAATGCACCCCGGGTAGCTTGCCAGGCTCTGCTGTGTGGGCGAGATCTCTTGGTAGCTTGCCGGTCTTTCCGAGAGGGGTGGAGGAATCGAACCTGGGTCAGCCACATGCAAGGCAAATGCCCTACCCCTGTGCTATCACTCCAGCCCAAAAGGGCCCCCTAGTAAGGTTAAAGCTAATGCTGGGACCTGTATTCACATTTTGAGAAGTATTGATGCTCAACTGGACAAATGGCATGTAGACATGGAGTTATGAAATCAAGGATAAAATTATACTCCCTAGGATTGCCATGCTATGCTACCACAAACTCACAAGCAAGCCCTCTAGGAAAAGAGATGGTCAGAGATGACCAGAATCCTGACTCTTCATGATCTCAGGGTCATAGATTCACTAAGCTCAGAAGACCCTGCTAAATAAATGCTTAGTCCAGAAGGCTTTGTGGTGACTGGTTTTTACCAAAGACTTTCCAAAATTCTTATACAACGATTTCCCAGCTTCCCTCCTGGCAACATTGCTACCTTAGAAAAGTCCCTAAAAGATCTCTAGGAGCAGTCAGAACAGTGCTTTTGACAACCTGATGCAGACTGAGGCTGTATATCTAAGCCCGGCATCCCTCTATGTGATTTCTGCAACATGGCTACCACCTAAGTCTCTCTACTCCCTTCTGTCCCCCACCTCTCATCTATGTCCCAATTTCCAGAATATGAGAGTCTTTCAGGAGGGCAATCATTTAAGAAGTCCACCAGAATTTTCCCAGAATCTTCAAACAAACATTTATCTTAAAGGGAGGGGCAGATTTAACTTCTTAAAGAGTAAAATAACAACAAAATCCCAGAAAATATGTTAACCCTATTTTATGAAAGTGGTAGAGACAGCATCATATTCTCTTTCTATTTTGCTGCAGCCAGATTCTACTGAGTCAACAATTTCCGTGAAATTATGCAACATTAGGCAGGCTCACTTGGAATATTAAATAGCCACCAGATTCAGAAGTTCACATTTCCTCACATTTGGTCCTTCCCTGATCATCCTTTGTTCCTCAGTGAATATATATGCATATAACACACACACACACACATATATACATACTTATATGTATACATATATATATATATATATCAGACCCAGGAATCAACTTTCTTTGTTTTATCAAGACCCAGTGTGCAGGGATTCTGATTTATCATTTTTACAACAGCCTCTTCCCTGCGGGCTCCAGGTCGTGACGCTGGCATTGCTACGATTTATGGTGTGGGTTGTTGACGGAAAATGTATGCTCTTTTTGATTTCCCTTCTTCCCAACACCTGGTTCTTATTTTCCCAATTCTAGCTTCTGCCACTTCAAGCATTATTTACCATTTGGTGAAATGCATCCATGTATTGGATAGGGATGTGTAAAAAAGAGGATGAATTTTTAGAATTGGCTATGATTTTTCCCTTAACAACCCACTGTTGATTTCTTTCCTCCTTCCTTTCTTTCTTTCATTTGTTTTACACTTTCTTGTCAGAAATCTGGAGTTTGTATTCACTTCTCACTTGTTTCTCCTCATCTGCCTTGACCTATTCATTCTCCCAGAAAGAAAAAGGAAATGCAGGCTTTGGTTAGGCTCCTGCAGTTTCTGAATTGTCTGTGATTCACACTGTAGGTGGTCACCCTCCTTCCCAACCTGGACAGGTTATTTATTACCCTGTGAAGGCTCCTCTCTCTCAAGGTCCCAGAGCAAAGCTAATTTTCTTTTTGAATCTAAGAACATTTCAGCCAACCCAGCCTACCTAGCCAAAGGTAGGGTTTTAGAAGCCAGTTAGCAATCCATTTGCCAATGTTGAAAACAGCTTTAGGAGATGGCAAGGAACCCAGCAAAGATGCATGAACCTGTAAGAAGTTTGATTCTAAGACTGACATTTAGGGCTTCTCCTCAAAACAAATTACAAACTAGTCCAGACCATTGTTCTGAAAACTGAAAACATCCAAATCAACACACCTTTTTATTTTTTGCTAATCAATACACATTTCATTCAAGAATTCAGTGGTATGATTTAAAGGGGGTAAATATGGAATGATCCCTACCTCTACACTCATTCCTGAAAAGAGCATTCAGATAGTTTTTAAAAAAAATTTAGTGAGAGATCAATCAGGAGATGTGATCTGGTGGAAACAGGGAAGAATCCCCAGAATTGAGTGCCTAGATACTAGCTTTCCAGGACAATTGCTGTTTACATTTGCTATCTCAGTGTAATAATTATTTGTGCACCCTTTCACCTTAAAAGGACCCTGTTTTAAGAGAAAATTATGTAGTGTATACCATTGATATTATCTATGTACTTTGGTTATATCCTGCTTCTTTATTTTAGCAACAAAGCCCCTATGATGTTTTATATGATGGGATATTTGGTTGTCCAGTTCAAAACTTCATTGTCCAGTTTTCCTTGGACAATTCTGATATGATCAGTTCCTTCTAGAACATACTTTTTACTGTTTGCTAGTTATTGTCTCAGGTACTCTACAAACTCACATTTAGTACTCATCCTTTAAATGAGGTGCTTTTAATTATCTATCTTTTGCACATAAGTACATCTATGCTGCGATGTTAAAGAACTTGCCCAAAGTGACAGACAAATCAACTCAACCATCTGATTACAATATCTCTATCTTGTCCTGGAAAAAGAATCTCACAGTACCACCCTCTGTCTCTCCTCTTTTCTACAAGCAGGACTGGGGATCAAACCAATGGAGACAAGTCTCCAGGAGCTGGAAGAGACATAGAATAAAGGGATATGGACCGCTGGCCAATCTCACAGAGCAGAGAAACTTTCCACCCTCAAATGTGAAGAAACTAACTCGTCTTCTAAGAACCTCTGTGCTATGTGCTAACCAATATCATCCATCCATACCCCCAACACACAATGCTCTGCTTTATGAAGAAGTTTACAGAATATTCCATTCAAGTATAAGATGAATCCTCTCAACCAGATCCAAATATGTCCTCCAAATGATCCCACCACTGCTATTCTAACAGTTGTTCCCACGACATTACGAAGGAGGATTTAATCCCATCTATATATTAATTCTTGGAACATAGGAATTTTCCACAGAAGGAAGTCATAAAAAATATAGATAGAGATGTGTAGTCTCTTGTCTTATACTTAAGCATCTGGGTGCCAGAGTGGCCCCAGTCCTACTCTAAAGGAGCAAAGGACTCTTCATAAAGCCTTTTTTCTATTTCTGCATAAAATAACATCAACAACTTTGGTACATATCCACTTCCTACCTCGTCCATATTTTGTTTTCCTCAAAAGCACCACCTGAGCTACATTCCATCTTGAATCTTTTAGCACATCCCATCTGGATTACAATACCATAGAAGGAAAGATAGTGTCTACTTCAGTTATTACTTTATTCCAAGGTCCTAACTGAGTCTGATATGCAACAGGTGTTCATTAAATATTGATTGAACAAATGAATGGAGAATGAACAAATTTTAAACACATGTGACCTTAAGTGAGTAACCTCTGTGGGCCCATGATACTAGAACAGTAAGTAATAAAGTTATTGTAAAAATTTAAGGAGATAATACCTGTCAGATACAAAGATTGCCTTCAAGACATGCAAGACATAAATGATAACATTATTTAGTATAAGGCCCAAAATAAGGCAATGCATAATATTGTTTTTATTGTGGGAAGGTCCTGTGCTATACACAATTATTTCACTTAATAATGGCCCCTGTGTTCAGAACTACCCACTTTCTGGTACCACGACAGGAGTCCTGGTTTAGTCATCATACATCTTTTGCCTTATTATGGTCCCTTTCTGGAATTTCCTAACAAAAGCCAGACTGCAATTTCCTGAGATAGGATAAACCCCAGTCCTCTCTAGTGAAACCCAGATCAGGAGCTGCTTGAACAGCTCTTATCTTTGATAAGGAAAGACAAAATGGTATTTATTTAAGGATTAGTACCATGTCTGGGGAAAGAGTTACTGAATTTGGAGTTGTTTGGCTGTTTTGTTAAATATCTTTTTTTCTTTAGATAAGACTTTAAGATAATCAATGGTATCTCAAGCATTAATAACTGTGGGAGTGCGAAGAGGCCATCAAGATGTTCCTTCCTATAGGACTTTTCTTCATCAGATCCCCCCTCCTTCCATTACTTGATTGGAACATCTAGAACAACTCTGAGAAGTACAAGCAGACTCTTAAACTGAGCTATATTTTCTGGAACAACGCTATATCTGACACCCAACTAGATGTAAGAAGTTCTTCCTTCCTCCGCCCCCCCAAAATAAAATGAGTAGCCCAGAGATTGAGAAGGAGAGGGGATAGCAGAATTGTATTTTGTTTTGTTGTTGTTGCTGCTATGATAATTTTTCATGAAGTTACCAAGACAAACTTTCAAAAGAAAAAAAATCTATAGCCTAATTCATGATACATAATTAGCCACTTCAAACTTACTTTTCTGATAGCCTTTTCTATCTCCATACTCATCCTCACACTTCAACTGTAAGCTCTTTTCAAATTTTTAGCCAAAACTAGAATCTATATAGAAAGTAGAATCTATATAGACAGTATCAACTTATAGGAGCAGAAGCAAAAACTACAAGGTTGAACAACCACTCTGTGCAGGAGCTCCTCACCTGTGTTATTTCTAAGATCATTTTAAAATCTCACATTGCCAAATAGGCTATTATTATTACTACAGGTCATATCGCCATTTTCTGGATCAGAAAACTAAGACTCTCAGTTATTGGTAGCACCCAAAGTCCCACAACCCTGAGGAATGAAATAATAACTTTAAAGCAGCAATTTGTAACTTTATTTTTTAATTATTTATTCATTTATTTATTGGATTTTTGGGTCACACCCAGCGATGCTCAGGGGTTACTCCTAACTCAGCACTCAGAATTACCCCTGGCATTGCTTGGGTGACCTTATGGAATGCCGGGGATTGAACTTGGGTTGGCCGTGTGCAAGGCAAACGCCCTACCCACTGTCCTGTCACTCCAGCCTGCAATTTGTAACTATAATGGCTCTATCTTTTTTACTAGATTATCCAACTTGTAGGTCCTTATGATTACTCTTTGCAGGATATAAAGACAAACATTTCTAAAGACCTCAATACTTAAGGATATTAAATGACTGCACTGAGGTCAAAGAAATAGTACAGGAATTAAGGCCTGTCCTAGCACTTGGCCAAACCCAGTTCAATCCCCGGCACTGATGATGGTCTCCTGAGCACTGCCAGGAGTGTTCCCTGAACATAGAGCACCACTGTGTGTCATCCCCCAAAATGCAAAAAATAAATAAAAAGTAAAAATGATTAAACAAATTTTATTTGAACTTAAATTATTTCACCATGAGCCACTGTCATTCACTGAGTGAGTCATTCATGTTTAAAATGTCTTAATAGTGAGTCTCTACATTTTATCATATATAGGCGGGTATTGTAGAGAAGTCAAAAACAAACATCTTTTTGTTGATTGACCCTTTGCACACATGTCCTCTGATTGCACCCAGACCTGAACTGATGACATTGGGGAGATAAGTAGATGCAACCTGAGGATCACTAATCTCATAAGTAGTTTCTGTTGACAAAAAAGTTTTTGCTCAGTGAGGTTTCCCCTGTCCATATGTTCTTATTGACAGATGAAAGCTAGTATATTTCAAGTCAGGACAATTTTGACCCTTCACCTGATTTGGCAGAAAGAGCTATAAAATAGTATTCAAAATGGAAACCTTAGCTATATTGATAGAGTACATTGGTGGGACATAGAAAGAATATACACTCCTACACTGGGTGACCAAATTAAAATCCTACCTTGCATATTTTATTTTACATTAAAAATGAAATGAGGGTCAGGGAGCTAGTACAGGTACTTGAGCACCCACCTGGTTAGATCCCCAGCGCCAGGTGGTCGCCAGAGCACTGTTGTGTGTAGCCCTGGAGACCACTTTTCCAGAGTTGCCCTGGTGAGCTCAGACAGGGCCCACACAGCACCGTATCTTTGGGGTCTCTCATTGAATCATTCTGGCTGAGTATCTCTGGGAGTGGATCTTAAGCATACCTGGTGCCCCCAGCCCCCAAAAATAAATAAATAAACTGAGCTTCATATGTGGCTGGCAGGACTGCTTCTAAGATCATGGTTGTCAAAGGTTCCCAACAATTTTGTGATTCCAGCACAATCATCCTAAGGTGCTTGTGTTCAAGTGCAGTCTGCTAGAGGTTGTCACCGGCGACTGCGTATGCTTATATTACCTAAGGAGCTTTTACAAAAGAAAGATACCTGAACCTCCCCCTAGAAATCCTGACTCAGCTGATCCGAGGTAAAGTCTAAGCCTCCACTGTGATTTAAAATCGTAAGGCTAGAGCTCAGGAGTGGGACTTGCTTTGCATGTGGGAAGACCTGGGTTCAATTCTCAGCACTGAACAAATTTTAAGTAGATGAAAGTGCCCCTGATGATTTCATTATGCAACCAGAACTAAAACCACCACAAACACAATCCCACTGAGAACCAGAGATTTCTCTACCCCTAACTCAGTCCTGGGAATCTGCTTCCAACCAAATAAAACCAGACGAACCAGATGAATCACTTCCTGCTACATTTATTTTGTCTTTATTCTAACGGGTATGTTCATTTAATCCTTACCTAGTTATTCATTTAATCTTTTCTAATTCTACTCAACATGTAATTTTTTAATGACAACAAAATTCTCTCAACACTCTGACATATACATTCATTAAATAACCCCATAAAACATCATACCAGCCAGCATTTGGGGGTTTTTTTGCATAGATTAGAAAAATATAGGATTCTCTCTGGCATAACAACTAAGTTATTCTAAATTCTCTATGTTCCGTTTAGAAAATGAAGATTGTAATATATGATATCTATATTAAACATTATATGTTTCTATAAATATATATATGCCATAAAAATCTGGTAAATTAGAGGTATTTTTTAATTTGCATTTTCAATGAAGCAAATATTCTATAGACTCAAAACACCCCAGAAATGGAAGACACCATAAAAATCCACTTTATTTTCCTATAACCATATTATTTATTCTTTATATTTCCCTACACACACTAAAAACTACACTGTTCATGAAAGAAATACAATAACTTGTTCTGTTCTTTACATGACTAATCAATGAATATTTTGATCCATAACCTCATGGAATATTTGTTAAATAATCTTCATTCAGATCAACCCAAAAGCTGATTGTGACAATCTCTTCTCAGCTGCCTATGACTAATTTGACTTTATATCTTCAAATGATGTTTTATACATGATTCTGTTGACCCTTCTCCATAATATTTCAACTTCTAAATCTGTGTTGAGCCCCCATAATGTCCTACAATTTCTCAACCCCTACTTTATATTTTGAGTTTTCCCCTGGCTACAAAGTAACTACAGACCAACTGCCATTGAAACAACTCTTCCCAGGCACCAAATTTAAGCTTCCCACCAAGTGGTTCCATAATCTTTCTATACACAAATAGTACCACCACTCATCCATCTGCACTAGTAAAAAACCAACCTCTATACTCCCTTCTCTCCTACAAGATGTTTTGCTCCAAAGATATGTTGTAAGTTCATTCCCACCATTATGTTTATGCTGCTCCCAATGAAAGTAAAGTCAATTCTTCTTTTCTGAGTACTTGTAGGAGCTTCCCAACTGGTCTCCTTCCTAGATCTATTCTCTGTATAACAGTCAATGTGGTCTTAAAAATACAGATCACATAATAGCATTTTCCAGCATAAAACCCACTGACGATTCCCCAGGGCTCTGAGAATAAAGAGCTATATCCTCAGTAAAACTTTAGGGTCCCGCATACCCGTCCCCAGCCCCCACCCCAGCAGCCTCACCATCCACATCTGAGCCGTTGTCTTCCTCACCAATAGTGCCTTCTTTAGTCTCCATTTTCTTCTTACTTTAGACCTTTCACATCCTATTCCCTTTGTCAAGAATGCTCTCCATCCCTTCATCCTCACCCCCTTCAGGTTCACCATCCTCATTTCACAGGCCGCTTCTGTGCCTTCTATTACTCACATAGCACTCACTCAGGACTTAAAGCTGTGTTTCACATACCAGAGACCTTAGCATGTTCAAATTATACAATTGTGCTGTGAGTTTTGTCATATGGAGGACCACAACTAGTTGTTCTATGACCTATCCAATGTCTAGCACCTAGTGACTCACATAGAGTAGGTACTTTATGTTTCAATAAATTTTACTAAATGCTTGACTTATTCCGTCACAAATCAGCTTATCTCCTGCATTCATTTCCCCTCTCCATTGCTGCCAATTTTTTTTAAGTACTGGTCTATACTATGTCCTGCCTCTCCCACTCACTTGTCAATCAAAAAAATCTGATTTATCAGCCACCACTCAAATAAAATGAGTGTAAATGTTTGTCAGGGAAAGCTAACAATCTTAGGGACTTATTTTTGAAATTTACTACAACTAAATATTTCTGTGCCATTTGACTCTTTGAAGAATTCCTTTCTGTTCCATTTATTTAAAAATGGTAAATGGGTGTGTCCTCTGATCCCAGTCTGTTGATTATAGCAGGATCCTGGCCAGGACCCTTTCTCTCACTGGGCCAGTGGAAAGGACAGTCAGATCAATACTCACAAATACACAACTACAGTCACATAAGTACTATGAAAGAAACAAGCAAGATCAAACTGATCATCTCTGTCTCGCCTTACTGTTGTGACACCTCTCCGAACCTCCAATATCTCCCTCCTCTGGTCATTTGCTCTGCTGCCACGTTTTTAATGTGTGCATGTCACTGCTTTTTCTAATACTCCCCAGTGCTTTTGAGATATAGTTCATATTCATTAGCTTGATAAGGAGGCCCTTCCTATATTCTTTCATTATTCCTTCCAAGATCTTTGCTGAACACCTAGTATGTTGCAGGTACTCTTTAAGGTACTGGAGATAAAACAGAAAACACACATAACACTCATGCTTTCATGTCAATGATGCTAGAGCACTATAACTCATATCACACACACACACACACACACACACACACACACACACCCTGCAACAACTGGCAACTGGAATACTCACATCATTTTCTACACCATCCAAGTTCATAGAGACTTTAATGTTATACTTCTACTGACTGAAAGAATCTTTTCCTTCCTCTCAGACATATTTGAACTCCCTACAGATGCAACACTCAAGTGTAACCTCTGAAGCCTGTGGGAATTTCTCAGGCAAGTTAGACACACTCTCTCCTCTGCATGTTAAACCATATCTGCATATGTCTCTTTCACAGGCTCTTCCTGTGACTCCTTCAAGAGCAGCCTGTCGTCTTGCAGTGCTCATCTCTAGCAAATGTTTTGCTAGTCAAGAGGAACTAAACGTAGATGAAGTCATGATAATTACCATAATGAGATTCAAGTACAAAATAAAATTTAATGTAATAACTTTTAAAATAGATAAACATTCTTTTGGGGGAACTAAGGGGGTGTTACTCCTGGTTCTGTACGCAGGAATTATTCCTCGTGGTACTCGGGACACCCTATGGGATGCCAGAGATCAAACCCAGTTGGCATGTGCAAGGCAAATGCCCTACCCTCTGTACTATGGCTCCAGCCCCCAAATGAGCTTATCTTTTAAAGGCAAAGCTCACAAACGGTACTGTGTTTTCAAATCCATCTTTCTAAAATGCTGATTCTGATTCAGTACATGTGAGGTGAATTCTGAGAATCTGCATTTGCCATATGTTCCCACAGGAGGATGATTAGAGGCCCTAGGACCATGCCTTCAGAGGAAGGCTTTTGGACGTAGATGATCACAAGACTCAGAGTGAGTTCAGTTGAGAACTCTTCTAGCAGGAATTAAACAAACAAAACACAGTTCTGTTTCTCATTCTGCCTATCAAATCTGCATGACATCTTGACAGCAAACAGGTTTCTGAAACGCAGGAGAGAAACAGCATTGTCATAACCTTTCCCGGGTTGGATAACCCACTTCGCGTTCCCCAGATCCTTAGGGAGGCCTTAACTGAATCGTGCAGCAGCATCGACCCAGGCAGATCTTTGTTTCCAACTCCACAAACGATTCAAGTGTGTTTCCTTTATATTCCACAAATGAGTGCAGTCCTTCTATGTCTGTCCCTCTCTTTCTGATTCATTTCACTTAACATGATACTATACGTAACATAAAGTAACATAATGGGAGTCTAACACCCAGGGACAGTAGGGATAAGGGCCAGGATGATTTTTCCACGGCTTGGAAGTCGGCCTCACATGCTGGGGGAAAAGGCAGCTGAGATAGAGAAGGGACCACCAAGCAAAGGATGCTTGTAGGTCTCGCTCAGGATTGGAGATGTGTGCTGAAAGTAGACTATAGCCAGAACATGAAGGCCACGTATTACCTGAATTGCAAACCATAACACCCAAAGGAGAGAGAGAGAGAGAGAGAGAGAGAGAGAGAGAGAGAGAGAGAGAGTAAAAGAGAACGTGCCTGCCTCATAAGCAGGGGGGATGGGGTGGGGGTGGTGGGAGGGATACTGGGAACACTGGTGGTGGGATGGGTACTTGACTATTGTATGACTGAAATGCAATCATGAAAGTGTGTAAGTCTGTAACTCTATCTCACTGTGTTTCATTAAATTTTTTTTTAAATGTGTTTCCTTCTGGCACGGCTGTGAACACAGGCAAGAATCAGTGGCACAGGATGGGTCTTTTGCCCTTCTACTCCCTCTGTTCTAAGGCAGACAGTCCTGGCTGCCATTCAGGACAGCCCTTTCCAAGTTGTCATGCCTCAGGGAGAGAAGCCTGGGCACTGTGTCCCTGCTCTGCCAGGCCGGCACACCTCTCCTGGGCCGCCCGCCCCAGCATTCCACAGCAGACTGCAAGGATCTCAAGCAGCCGCCTGAAAGGTGATCCCAGCTTCGGTTCGAAATTTTCCTACCCTCAGAATTCTGAGATGCTACTGGGGATTTACAAGTTGTTTTAAGGCTGTAAAGACAAACCTCTGGTATTTACATAGATATATGGGCTGGTGTAAAGCACTGTGTGGTTCTTTATAAAAGGTGCGGTATAAATGTTCTTGTATTACTAGTAGGATTATATAAAAGATGTTAAAACATATTTCAACCAGACAGCGGTATAGATGGCCACAGAATATAATGCATCCATTGTCAAGAAATCCCCACCAGAGACCTCTGGAATCTTACATTGATTGAGTTATGCTGGACTTGAAACACATTGAAAATTTTCCAAATGGTAAAATATTAAATATACTCTTTTTTTTTTTAAGTATTTACCAGTTAAACACTGTAGTACTGTAACTGGCTGAACTTTCACAGCAGTTTTTGTTCTACTTTTCCAAAAGCAGCCAGAAAGGGATATTGTTTTCTTTTGGTGTTTTGTTTTGTCTTATTTGGGGCGGGTGGGGGGGAAGGAACTGACTTATTTTGAGCTTACTACCCCCCCTCCGCCTATGCAATAACATCATAATGTCAGAATAATCGCTGTAAACAATGCCCTGGGGATTTAGTTGGCTACAATATGAGACTCTAAGAGCCAATTTCAGTGCTTTTCTTAACTACATCATTGCATTTTTGTCTGCTAGTGGATAAGAAGAGTCTCCTTTTAGAGCAGGTTGATGGAAAGTGCTAATTGTTGACACATTAGCTAATTGTTATGATTAGCCCCTGATTTTTTTATTCCAAAAGCCAAGATCTCAACTGTAAAGTATGAAGATGCTTTGTTACAACAATGCTATAAAAACATTCAAACAATGAGAGGCTAATCTTCAGAAGCATTCAATCCGGTGGCAACCAGACAGCCGTGCCTTCAAAGAACAGACAATTATTAGGGGAAAAAAATATCCTATCTGCTGCATCTATCCAATACTTGAGACACAAATGTTCTGGGTTATCATTTATTATCTGTTTTTTTACAAATTTACTGTGTCTTTGGAAAGTTGAAGTAATTCCAAATCAAATAAGGCTCAAGGGTCGACTGACAAGGCAACTTAGAATCTGCAATAATATGAACCTGCAAAATGCGGAAGTACTCCTGAATTTTCAAAAAAAAAAAAAAACAGCAATGGCGTATACAAAATTAAGGTCTTCTCAGCTATAGGCCAACTTGGGGAAACTGCGTGGTAGGATTACTAAAATGTGCATGTTCTTAGAAAAAAAAGATAGCAACTCACGGAGAGAGAAAATAATAAGAAACTAATTGCAAGGTTCAATTCTTGGCTATAACATTATACGAGTCATTCTGTGCCCTGTCCAACTGACTCGTAAATGCAAGCAAATATGCACTATTTGCTATAGGAATGACTTAGCTTTATATAAAAATATGACTTGAGTGAATTTTATTTTTTAATTTAGACATGTATTAAAATCAGTGCACAAATCTATTATGATACAACAGGTTTATTATAAATTTTAAGAGAGAAAACAAATTTTTAAATGGAGAAAATACAATTTTCTTAAATTACCCCTGATTATAAACTTCCCCAAATGAGATAATTAAATTTTACAAACCAATCTTGAGTCAATAGCCTTATATATTCTTCCTAAGATGATATTAATTTTAAACTTTAACCTCTTCCTCCTTAAGTAAAACTGAAGTCATTTTAAATAAGCCACACTCTGTCTATACATATTTTAAGTGACTTGACTAGCTAATAACTAATTAACCTGGTTAAAGATGTTTATAAGATTAAATGTAGTAATAGCTTAATGGGGCTAAAATAGAGTAAGCACCAAATAAAAACTAGATGCCATCAATATCATCATCAAAGTAACAAATAGCAAGTCAGACTTTCCTTCATAGAAGATGGTATCAACGTTCTCATGTTAAGCTAAAATGGAATGCAGCATGCACAAGAAATAAGGTATTACACATAGTAGCTTTAAAAATATTGGTAGCACATGACAAGTCAATTCTTGACTGAACTTCTTTCTACTGTTTTCTGCTGTGCAATTTTAATAAAGGCTCTGTCACATCCACAAACTAGACTGAAGTTAGAGAACCAGCCTTACAAAAAAATTCTAGTCATCTCTCTTCAATTTAAGTGTTCCAGAGAAAAATATAGCTTGGAAAAAACAAAGGGTGACATCTTGGAAACAACAGATATGCTAACCTTGGCAACGTTTAACCCGTTTACTAAATAAACAAAAATTATAGCAAGGGCTCAAAGAGATAGCTAGAGCCGAGCACCTTCCACCATGGGAGACCAGGTGGGTTCCTCAACACCACACTGTCCAGGGCCTCGCAGGGAGTGAGCCCCAGCACAGAACACCACTGAATATACAAAAAAGACTGTATACTAAGGCAAGATAATAACATCAACAAAATTGTTCTATATTAAATTTATAGTAAATAATTATGATTTTTGCTTTCCCCATTGTTTGAACCTCTTCAGGGTTTTTCTTCACAATTTCAACCAGATATTCACAAGTTCGCTTTGCATTATCACAAAAGTCATCACAAGAAGGCATTCTTTTCTTATCCCCTCCTCCCTCAAATGTGAATGCCATGTGTCTGGGATACAAAATCAACCTTCAAGGATGATGTGTGGATGGATGCAGATACATCCTTCTCTCTTCCTCTGCAAGAATCTCCTACCCACTACACATTCCCCATCACGACTCATCCAGGATTCATCATAAGTCTTAATTCCTGCTTTGCAAATTGCTTGATTTATGGTTTCCTTTTCCCAACCTCTTGTTTCCCTATTTTAAATGATGCTAATAGAAATTATATCTTAACATGACAGAAATTTCCTTGTATAGAAATCAAATTCTCACCATAGTGTAAATGTGTATAAGGACAAAGATTTGTTTAAAGGAAGTTCAGTTTAAGAAAGGATTCTAACCTCAATTTAATTTTTTTTATTTTAATTTTTTTACTTTTTAAAATAAGAGAGTCTCTTGGCACACGCCTGGCTATCTTCCCCAGGGCCCCTCAGAGGGGATGGGCTCCAGCTTCCCTCCCCGCCTCAAGCAGAGCTCCTGGCTGCCGAAGACCACCAGAACCTAGTCACAGCCATGCTCAAGGCCCCTCTTCACACGTTCGGACAAGCCTCACACATGAAGGTACTGGCAGAGGAACCCAGGTGTGTGTAATCCCATCAACGACCAACATCCAGAGACTGAAAACCAAGCTCCCAGAAGCGTGCGGCCACTTTGCAGCTATCTTATAACCTACTTTTTCTTCTGGGAGAAACTCGCAAGCTACTGAGAGCTTCCTGCCCACATGGGACAGCATCACAAGCTTCCCATTGTGTATCTACAAGACAAAGCCAGTAACCAGCTGAATCTCATTCCCCTGACCCTGAAAGAGCCTCCAAAGCGGCATCGTTGGGAAGGCCGAGAAGAGAGAGGCTTCTAAAAGCTCAGGGATAGGACGAATGTAGAGGTTACTGAGACCGCTCGAGCAACTCAACGATCAACGGGATTTCATGATTCGTGACTTTTTATTAGTGAATCACTGTGAGGTACAGTTACAAACTTATGAACTTACATGTTTGCATTTCAGTCATATAGTGGTCGTTTACATCCCTCCACCAGTGCCCATTCTCCTCCACCAATGTTCTCAGTGTCCCTCCCACCACCCCCACCCCAACCCCCACCATTCCAACCTGCCTCTGCAGCAGGGCATTCCCTTTTGTTCTCTCTCCTGTCGGATGTTGTTGTTAGCAATAGAGGTATTGAGTGGCCATCATGTTTGGTCTATAGTCTACTTTCGGCATGCAGCTTTCAACCCAAGTGGGTCCTCCCAAAAGTTCTCTACTAGGTGTTCCCTTCTCTATCTAAGCTGCCTTTTCCCTGAGCCAGTTTCTGTGAGGAAACTGTGAGCCCAGTTTCCAAGCTGTGAGGCAGACCTCCTGGTTCTTATCTCTACTACTCTTGGGTGTTAGTCTCCCATTCTGCTACTTTATATTCCACAGATGAGTGCAATCTTTCTATGTCTTCTCTCTCTTTCTGACTCATTTCACTCAACATGATACTTTCCATGTTGATCCACTTATATGCAAATTTCATCACTTCATATCTTCTAATTTAAAAGTCATTAAAGCTATCTTTCTTTTTTTGAAGAAAAATTAATTTTAAATTTAGTCAAAAACTTAACTTCTTGTTGAATTCAACTTGTTTTCTTACAAAATATAGATTCACGCTAACTTCTACAAGTACTCACTATGATGTTTTTATATCTAATTAGTTTTAAGCTATATGTTCAAGATTCTATCTCACTATATATTCTCTTATGGAATTTTGTCCATCCATCAATTTAAGTAAAATAACACAGGTATAAAACCCTGAATAGTTTAACATATTCCTTAGAAATATAGTTATGATTTTATATCAAGATTATAAAACACATAATTTTCTACAAATGCTCAATTTTGTGTTCGGTGGAAGGACTATTTAACAATGCAAAGTAACAGTGGAAATAGAGAAAAGTTACCAACACCAATACAGACCTGCCTCCTCTAAAATGAAAAAAGTTAAACTAAAGCAGTGAAGTGATTTGTTCAATCAAATGCAAATCAAATGGTGGAGACCCACACAATTTGTACACATCATGCCTTTCCTGGAAGAACAATGCTCCATGGCACTCATGTGGCTCTCCTACTGTTGTACTAGACTCTACTTAAATGATCCAAGACATGAGATGAATAATTACAATAAGTCATGAGATGCTCTATTTTCTCTATTTTCCCACCTCTAAATTTAAATATACATATGTACATACATATACATATATATGGGAGTTTGGGGCCATGCTGGTGGTTCTCAGGCATATCCTGGCTCTGTGCTCAGAAGTGAGCACTCTGGTAGTGCTCAGGAGACCCTATGTGCCACCAGGAATTGAACCAAGGTCAGCTGCATACAAGGCAAGTAACTTACTTCCTGTTGTATTATCTCATCAACTCCCATCTCTAAGTTTAGAAATTCAATCTAGGTTCATTGTAAAATGATTTGTAATAGATTTATGGAATGTCCTGTCACCAAAGAAGTTTATGGTATTAGCCAAGATATGGGAAAAGGCCCTCGTTAAAAATATTAATTGCCCCACAAGTACAGCGGCAGCAGGAGGTGTGGCCTTCAGGGTGGCGGAAGCTCATGCGGCTACGGTTATTTTCCCCTTTCCCAGCATTTTGGACTCACATCTCAATCTGCATTGCCTAATTCTGATAAGGACAGTCCGGCTATCCCAAACACATGAGGCCAATAATCCACTAGCCTATTCCAATCGAAATAATCCCAGAACTCACCAAAATCATGGTGAACACAAGAATCTGAACAAGCCTAATGTGAAAGAACACATCCCCTAAAGCTGCACTAGAGGTCCCACATGAGCTACAGAGGAGCACCTAAAAAGCCCATCTAGAATCCTTCCTCACAGTGAGAGGGGGTCACTGATAGTGAACTGGAGGGATCCACCTACATATTATGACAGCAACAAGAAGAAACAGTGCAGATCCCCACCACGAGGAGCGGATGAAAAAAAATACCTAGAAACCTCAACAGGAAATACCCACAAATACAATTTCTCCGATAAAGAATTCAGAGATGAAATGTTGAGGATGTTCAATGAGCTCAAAGAAATGGTGGAACAGACATTCAGTAAATTAAAGGAGAATATGAAAGAAACTGGAGCGATAGCACAGCGGGTAGGATGTTTGCCTTGCACGCGGCTGACCCGGGTTTGATTTCTCCATCCCTCTCACAAAGCCAGCAAGCTACCAAGAGTATCCCGCCGCATGACAGAGCCTGGCAAGCTACCTGTGGCGTATTCGGTATATCAAAAACAGTAACAACAAGTCTCACAATGGAGACGTTACTGGTGCCCAATCGAGCAAATCGATAGACAGTGGGACGACAGTGCTACAGTGCTATGAAAGAAACAGTGGAACAGATAGCCAATAAAATACAGGAGGAAATGAGAACATAGCTAAGAAAGCTACAAACAGAATTGTCACTAATAAAAGAATCTGTGAATGAAATTAAAAACTCAGTGGGTGCTCTTAACAGAAGAATGACAAAAATCGAAGAGAGAATCAGTGAGCTTGAAGATGAGCTGCAGAAACCATGCAAGTAACAACATATAATGGAAAAAGACCTCAAAGTAGCACTAGCGTGAATAAGAGACCTAGGGGATGAATTCAGGAGGAACAACATAAGAATCATCAAAGAGTACCAGGAGAACAGGGAGGCAACCTCAGTGAAGTAGCATCAATTAAAGATAGAATTGCTGAGAAGTTCCCAGAGCTGGAGAATGCAGCCATCCAGTTCCAAAAAGCCCAAAGGGGACCAACTAAAAGAGATCCTAATACAAAGACTCCAAACATATCATAATCAAAATGATGAATACCACAGATAGAGACGCAATATTGCAAGCATCAAGATCAAAGAAAGAAATCACATACAAAGGAGAATCCCATAGATTTACAGCAGACTTTTCAGAGGAAACCGTCTGAGCTCAAAGACAGTGGTGGGATATAGTGAAAAAACTTAATGGAACGAATACCTCACCAAGAATACTTTATCCGGCTAGACTCTCACTCAGACTCGAAAGGAACAATGTACCATTTTATGAATAAACACCAGCTCAAGAGCTTCATTGACTCAAAACCACCCTTAAAAGAAGGACTGAAGGGACTACTGTAATACAAAACAAAACCCTACAAGCACAACAAACCTCTACAAAAAGATGACACAAAACCCCATAACAATAATCTCTCACAATGTCAATGGTCTAAATGCACCAATTAAGAGACACAGACTAGCAAAATGGATTTAAAAACTGAACCCAATATTCTGCTGCCTACAAGAAACACATCTGAACAGTCAGAGCAAGCACAAACTCAAAGTCAAAGAATGGAAAACAATCCTTCAGGCATACAACTCCCTCAAAAAAGCCAGGGAGGCCATACTAGTATCCAACAACACAGATTTCAGGCTGAAAAAGATTAGAAGGGACAATAAAGGCTATTTTTCAATAACCAAGGGATATGTATATCAGGAATAAATGACACTTCTAAGCATATGTGTACCAAATGAGGGCCCATCAAAATACTTAAAACAACTGCTAATAGACTTCAAGGAGGACATTAGTAGCAACAGAATAGTGGTCGGAGATTTCAACACCGCCTTATCACCTCTTGATAGAACAACAAGACTAAAAACTCAGCAAGGAAGTACTGGTTCTGAAGAAAGAAATGGGAGAGAGCTAAAAGATGTATACAGGGCTTTTTGTCACCCAGAAAACAAATATATATTCTTTTCCAGTGCACATGTAACATTTTCCAAGATAGACTATGTGCTGGGACATAAAACATACCTCAACAGAATCAACAAGATAGAAACTGCATCAACTATCTTTTCATACCATTATGCACCGAAGATAGAGGTTAATCACACACAAAAATGGAGAATCAAATCAAACACCTGGAAATTAATCAGCTCAATGTTGAACAACCAGTGGGTTAGAGAGGAAATCAAGGAAGAAATCATAAGATTCCTAGAGTCAAATGAGAATGAAGACACGAGCTCCAGAACTTGTAGGACATAGCTAAAGTGTTACAGGGAAAATTTATAGCTCTGCAAGCATTTATCAGGAAGGAAGAAAGGGCCCACACAAATAACTTGACTTCACAGCTTAAGATCTTAGAAAATGACCAAAAAAAGGAGCCCAAACCAGGCAGAAGGAAAAAAATAATAAAACAGAGTAGAAATCAACAAGCTGGATTCCCAAAAAACAATCCAAAAGATCAACAAAACCAAGAGCGGGTTCTTTGAAAAAAATAAACAAGATTGATAAACCACCAGAAAGACTCACAAAGAGAGAGAAAGAGAACCCTAATAAACTGAAAGTGAAAAGGGGGACATCACAACAGAAAACAAAGAAATTCAAAAGATCACCAGATATTACCTTGAAAGTCTTATGCCACAAAACAAGAGAATATAGAAGAAATGGATACATTTTTGGACTCCTATAACCGCTCAAGGCTGAACCAAGAAGATTTGGAATACCAGAATAGACCTAGCACTATCAAGAAAATTGAAACATTATTCAAAAGTGTTCTCCAAAGCAAAAGTCTTCCCAAAAACAAAAGGTGAATTCACTAGTGAATTCTTTCAAACATTTAGAGGATCTATTTCCAGTCCTTCTGAAGCTCTTACAGGAAACTGAAGAAACAAAAACACTCCCAAACAGTTACTATGGAGCACATATCACCCTAATACAAAAATCAAACAGAGATACTACCAAAAAAGAAAATTACAGGCCGATATCCCAGATGAACACTGATGCAAAGATTCTCAATAAAATATTAGCAAATAGAATCCAACTACTCATCAAAAAGACCATATACCTGATCAAGTGGGATTCATCCCTGGAATGTAAGAATGCTTTAACATTTACAAGTCAATTAACATAATCTGTCATATTAATAAAAGAAAAGATAAAAACCAAATGATCATATCAATAGATGCAGAGAAAGCATTTGACAAGATCCAGTACCCATTTATGACGAAAACACTCACCAAAATGCAAATTGAAGGAACTTTCCTCAATGTAGTCAAAGCCATCTATCACACGCCTATGGCAAGCATCATTTTCAATGCGGAAAAACTAAAAGTCTTCCCTCTAAAATCAGAGAGACAAGAAAAAGATGCCCACTCTCACCTCTTCTATTCAATATAGTCCTAGAAGTACTTGCCATAGCAGTTAGGCAAGAAAAAGATAGTAAGGGCATCCAGATATAAAGAAATCAAGCTCTCACTATTTGCAGATACATGATACTATACTTATAGAACCCTAAAGCCTTTACCAACAAGTTCCGAGAAACAATAGGCTTGTATAGTAAAGTTGCATGCTATAAAATCAATACCCCAAAGTCCATGGCTTTCCTATATGCAAATAATGAGAGAGAAGAAAGTGATATGAAAAAAACAATCCCAGGGTTGGAACGATAGCACAGCAGGTAGGGTGTTTGCCTTGCACGCGTATTCTCGAACCCAACCCAGGTTCGATTCCTAGCATCCCATATGGTCCTCTGAGCACCACCAGGAGTAATTCCTGAGTACATGAGCCAAGAGTAACCACTGTGCATCACCAGTTGTAACCCTCCCCCCCCAAAAAAAAGAGAAAGAAAAAGACAATCCCATTCACAATCATGCCTCAGAAAATCAAGTACCTTGGGATCAGCTTAACTAAGAAGGTAAAGGACCTGTACAAAGAAAACTACAAAACGCTATTTCAATAAATGAAAGAGGACATGAGGAAATAGAAACACATCCCCTGCTCATGGACTGGGAGAATTAACATTGTCAGAATGGCAATACTCCCCAAAGCACTATACAGATTCAATGCAATCTCTATAAGGATACCCATGACATTCTTCAAAGAAATTGGTCAAACACTCCTAACATTCATATGGAACAATAAACCCCCATGAATAGCTAAAGCAATTCGTGGGGGGAGGAAGACGGGAGGTATCACCTTCCCCAACTTAAACTGTACAAGGTGATAATAATTAAAACAGCATCGTATTGGAATAAAGACAGATCCGCAGGCCAAATGAATAGCATTGAATATCCTTACATACACCCTCAAGTATATATATGATCATCTAATCTTTGAAAGGGAGCAAGAAATGTAAAGTAGAGCAAGGAAAGCCTCTTTAACAAATGGTGCTGGCAAAACTGAACAGCTACATGTAAAAAATTAGCTCAGACTTCTAGAGACTTTCTCAAATCAAAATGGATTAAAGACCTCAACATCAGACCAGAATCCCTAAGGTACATTAAACAAAAGTTTGGCAAAATCCACCACAACATTGAAGCTAAAGGTATCATCAAAGATGAAATGCCCCTAACCAAGCAAGTAGAAGCAAAAATAAACAAAGTAGACTGTCTTAAACTAAGAAGATTCTGCACCTCAAAAGAAACATTGACCAGAATACAAAGACAGTCTATGGAATGAGAAAGGATATCCACCCCAATACCCTTCTGATAAGAGGTCAATACCAAGGATATACAAGGCACTGGTTGAACTCTACAAGAAAAAAAAAATATCCAATCCCATCAGAAAATGAGGAATGAGATGAATAGAAACTTTCTCAAAGAAGAAATTCAAATGGCTAAAAGGCACATGAAAAAAAATGCTCTTCATCACTAATCATCAGAGAGAGCAGATCAAAACAACAATGAGATATCATCTCACACCACAGAGATTGACACACATCCAAAAGAACAAAAGCAACAGGTGCTGGCAGAGATGTGGGGAGAAAAGGACTCTCCTTCTCTGTTGGTGGGAATGCCGACTGGTCCAATCTTTTTGGAAAACAATATGGACGTTTCACAAAAAATTAGAAATTGAGCTCCCATTTGACCCAGCAATACCACTTCCGGGAATATACCCTAAGGTCCCCAAAATACACAGCAGAAACACCATATGCACCCCTATGTTCAATTCACCATAGTCAGAATTGGAAAGAACCTGAGTGCCCAAGAACAGACAAATAAATGGATAAAGAAACTATGGCATATCTACACAATGGAATACTATGCAGCTGTCAGGAAAAATGAAGTCATGAAATTTGCCTATAAATGAATGGACATGAAGAGTATCATGCTGAGTGAAATTAGTCAGAAGGAAAGGGACAGACATAAAATGACTGCATTCATTTATGGTATATAAAACATATATGTAGTAGAAGAAGAATATCCATGGCCAGGGTAAACAGAGGTTAGGAGGACTGGTCAATGGTTGGAACTAACCACAAGTGTATGTGGGGCTGAGGGTAGGTACAATACCAAGAAGGGGGTGGAGAGAGAGAGAGAGAGAGAGAGAGAGAGAGAGAGAGAGAGAGAGAGAGAGAAGGGAAAAGCGCCTGCCAATCAGGCAAGCAAGGGGTTGGGGGTGGGGAGTGTTGGGAGGGAACCTGGGAATACTGGTGCTGGGAAATGTACACTGGTGGAGGGATGCGTGTTGGAATACTATATGACTGAAATTCAATCATGAATGGCTTTGTAATGCTCTAAAAATAATAATATATTGATTTAATAAATCATAGCTCAACTTGTTCCACCATCATAAAAAATTTTATAATATGAAAATGAAAACTAATCATCAATGTTACAGAATATATATTCTCAAAGATGGTCATGCTTTATGTATGATTGTCTGCCTGTGTACAGATAGTAGCACTGTAGCACTGTCGTCCCATTGTTCATCAATTTGCTCGAGCAGGCACCAGTAATGTCCCATTGTGAGACTTGTTGTTACTGTTTTTGGTATATTGAATACACCACGGGTAGCTTGCCAGGCTCTGCCATGCAGTAGGGTGCACAAACAGTACAGAGTAAGGATGAGCATGAGCTTTGAGGGCTATCTAATTTGGATTCAAATCCAGATGATTCTTCCACTACCTAATTGTATGAAGTTATTATTAAATAATCTGAACATATTTTCCTCATTATAGTGGGTTCAATATTGTCCTCCAAACTGATATGACCAAATCCTAACCCATAATATTAGTGAACGTGATATTATCTGGAATTGAAATGAACCTGAATTAAAAGCCTTCAAAAGATATCATCTCTATTTTAAGCTGAACCTTAAACTTCAAAGACAAATGAATGAGTATTCCTATAAGACAAAGGAGGCAGTTGCAGCATGGAGGGACAGAGGGAAATGCCTAATGAGGAAAAAAGAGCAGAGAATAGAGTTATACAGCCACAAGCTAAGAAATACCCAGGGTTGCCTGCAGCCAGCAGAGAAAGTGGGAGTGAAGCTTGGAAAAACAAAGAAGACGGCCCTCGGAGCCTCCAAAGGAAACAGACTGCAAACACCTTGAAGTTTAGCCTCCAGAACCAAGAGAATACATTTGTGTTGTTCTAGGTGATCAAGAGTGTGCAAATTTGTTATGATAGTGCTAGACAACTAGTACCCTGCTATTTGCAATGTACCTCAAGTATCCTGAAGATTGAAGGAGATGACCCAAGGAGTTCACCCAGTATCCATCCAGTAAGTGCTAACTCCTTTATTCTGCCTTCTCCTGTGGACAGGCAAAATGGGTTTGGGGTAGGTTTACTCCTGAGGATTCAGACTGGCTAATGATCATACTTAAAGGTGTACAACTCATTTCCCCTGCAGGGAAGTGTCGGGAACACCCTGTGATGATAAAAGGACAGTGCCTGCCTACTTGACACAATCTTTCCTTCCCACCCACCTCCCCGACTGGCTCCTCCCCACAGCAAGGCTTTTCGCTGCCTATTAAACGTTGAGAAAGCAGTCCCCTCAGACAGGGCTGGACTGGGAAAGCTGACCCTAACCCTGAGATACCGGCTGATATCACCATCTCTCCGCTGGCAATGAGCTTCTGGCCTGAAACATAACCCAGAATGCATTTCCCTCTGAGCTTATTTAGTTCTTGTTTATTATTTTCTTCAATTTAGGGGTCTATACCAATGTCTCAAACCCTTTGCCACTCAAGTCATGATGTTTTTCACTGCCTAGAAAAGTGGAAAGGGTATCACTTATTTTTTTATTTCTTTTTTTCCTTTTTATTTCTTCTGGGAGATGTAAAATCTAATGGAAAAGAAAACAAGGAATCAGATTTTGTTTAACAACTACATCGACTACTAATGAAGTGCCAATGTACCAAAACAAGACACACAAAAAAATGGAAAATCCTTCTAAATGCTGTATAATTTACTTTGTGGTTTTAAAACCTAATTTGAAAATATTTAAAATTATCCCCTTTTCGCTAATTAATTTAGTAAGAACTTTTGGTGCTGTTGTTTTGGGGTCACACCTGGCAATGCTCAGGGCTTAATCCTAGCTCTGTACTCAGTTCACTCCTGGTGGTTCTCTGGGGATCATATCAGTGTGGTAATCGAACCCCGCTCAGCTGTGTGCAAGGCAAAGGCTTTATTCACTGTACTCACTCACTTACTCATTTTGCTAGGCCCTAAAGATAAGATTTTTTGCCTGGGGGTTTGATCTGGGTGTCACCCCCAGCTATAAGTAAGCTCAGGGCTTACTCCTGGCTCTGCACTCAGGGATCGCTCCTGGCAGAGCTCAAGTGACCAAATGGGATGCTGGGGATTGAACCTGGGTCGGCTGCATACAAAGCAAGTGCCCGGCCCACTGTAATATCACTCTGAACCTTAATTAACTAAGTCAAAACTTACACATGAGTAGACACAACCAGATCGAAAGTTTATTTTCCTCTTATTTCCCAAATCTCAATTCTATAAAGTAAGTAACAGCAACATATGCATAAATATAAAAGCATATATTTAACTCATTGAGATGCAATCAACAGAAAAAAACATTTTTAGTTCCTTGAAATACAAGCTCTAAAATTCAGGAAGTTTTAAGCTCCACCCTCTTCCTTATTTTTTTCCTTGATTCAGGTAGACAGCTTGATAACTTCATGGTCATGCTCAGTTGTTTGAGACGGAAAATAGAGATATGTCCCACTAGAACACAGATATGCAGATGCAAGAGAGGAAACAAATTTTATGTTCCTATTCACTAGACTACTCTCTCCTGCATGAATATAGGAAACCTCCAGCATTAAGACCAAAAGAAAAAGAGTTAGAAAAGGAAATATTATTGTTTAGACACTATTTTATTCCATGATCTACAGAATAAAGGCACTTTGAATGTTTTATAGCATTTGATCCTCCCAGTAACTATAAGAGATAGATGTTATTATTTCTTTTTTTTTTTTTTGCTTTTGAGTCACACCCAGCAATGCTCAGGGGTTATGCCTGGCTCTGCACTCGAGAATCACTCCTGGTGGTGCTCAGAGGGCCATATGGGATGCCGGGAATTGAACCTGGGTTGGCTGCATGTAAGGCAAACACCCTACCTGCTGTATTATTGCTCTGGCCCCAGAGGTAGATGTTATCATCCCCATTTAACAAATGTGCACTGCGACTTAGGAAAATTAAATCATATGTGTCATCCATACTTAGATAATAAATAAATAAAACTGATACCTGATACCTTATTGCATTTACCTCCCACTTGGAGAGGTAATCTAAAAGAAAAGATCCTGGAGTTACTGAGAAAACTGGACATTATTGTTTATAGCTAGGTGACCAAAGAGTATTAAGAGAGAGATAGGTCATTGTAAGTACAAAAAAAAAAAAAAGCTTCCTGTGCTTAAATCTGATTACAACACAATTTAAATCCACTGAAACTTATCCTGATATCAAAAGACAAGCTTTGCATATATCAACTCTGAAAGCTTTGAAACCTTAGTCATGAAGCAGCAGGTGTGGACTCCAGTAAACTGTTCTGGAGGATAACCACACTCCAGTTCCACAGCTTGCCCAGAATTTTTCAAGTACCTGCTATTCTTCATCTGCCTGAGGTCCTCTAGGCGGGTAGGGACAGCACAGAAAAGATCCATGCCACCTTTGTTTATATTGGTTTTGTTTGTATAGAAGCCACTTTCAGCAGTGCAGTGGGGCTCTGGGGCCATGTGGAGGCCAGGACTGAGCTCAGGACTTCAAATATACGAGGCACTTACTCTTAATTTGAGCTATCTTCTGAGCACCACATGTTGCTTTAAGTGCAATAAAGCCTAGATGGTTTCCAACATGGTTTTTCTGAACTAAATAATCTCATGAGAATCAGTACTTCTGGGACCCAAAGTAGACAAATGCCAAGTAGACCTGCAGGTGAGGTTGCAATGAGGTTTTGAGTTTATTGTCCAGATTAAGTCAGTGAGAGGTTAAGCTTGGGGACTCCCCTCTGAGCAATTACTATCACTACTACCTATAAAATTCGGTAGCCAGCAGGATGGAAATCACTGTGTGGTCATGGCAGAAGATAGTATGAACTACCCTTTTGGGCTAGAGAGATAATACAGGAGTTGAGGGTACCTTGACCCTTAGAGGTTTATTAATCCAAGCAAGTCTTTTACTGAAGAAGTCTTCTTGGCAAGGCATTATCCTAAAGCAGATTGAAAACTAGCCTGAGAAAGAATGTTAGCCCTTAGAGAGTTTGCAGTCTATTGGGCAAACATGTCAATGCACAAGAAAGTGATGATGCTTTTACTCTCACCATTACCATTCTAAGTCTGTCCAGAGAGAGGAATCTACGGTCTGGGAGTGGTTAGCAATGGAAAGGGGAGGCTGTTTGAGGTAAATTTTTTTTTGGGGGGGCACCACTCCCTTTTTATAATGCTCAGGGATTACTCCTAACTGTGCATTCAAGGACCACTCCTGGTGATGCTCAAGAATCCTTATGGAGTGCCAGGGATCAAAACTGTTTTGCCACGTGCAAAGCAAGCACCTAACCCACTGTATTTCTCAGGCCCTTGTTTGAGATGAATCTGGAGAACTGGGAAGGGACTTGCAGCAGGGGGAGAAGTTAGATGGTAGAGGACAAGGTATTGAAGACAGTATAAAATTTGTTTCGTAATATGATGAACAGAGAAGAAAATATTCAAAATACCTGATAAATTCATGGAGCTGCAACTTCTGAGACATTTCTAGAGTCACACATTTGCTTTCACTCACTTCTCCTTGGACAAACTCCTGAGAAGTAAACCTCTGACATGGAGCCATGAAAGGCTCAACTTAACTGTCAACAAATATATTTGCCTACTTTAACAGCTATTTACACAGATGTTCAAATTAAATGTAATTGTCAGCCATATCCCTGAAGAAGTAAAAACAGTACTGGAAATCTGCAGACACAGAATGATTATTAGACTTCATAATAAAGGAACAAAAAGCAGATTGCCCCCAAACAAGAAGCTTACTATGAGCCATGGAAAGTTTCATCTGCTTGTCCTTAGGAAATATAAACTTCCAGTAGGCAGTAACTGAGAAAACTCCTTGGAAGTTTGCTTACAGCAGAGATATGTGGAATACTCACAAATTTTCACAAATTTTCTTACTAAATAGACCCCCATACACACCAAAAAAAGATAGTAATTCTAATGAAAATGAAAGATCCCCCTGGTTCTTGGCATGGTAAATAAATGCAGTGTCTATAAATAAGAGATATTTCTCCTTTTCTTCTTAAATTTTGCCTTTGATGGGATGTAAGTCCACTGTCATTCATATAACTAGCCACTTCCATTCATATAACACAAATCTACAATCTGTTATACATAAATCATCACCTGACTTGGGAGTTTCTTGATCCTGTTCGTCTTGGTTTCCAACTTCTTGTCTATCTCATCACCCCATTCTACTCTCTGACCTCATAGATACATTAAATTTCTTCAAAATTTTTGACAGTCATGATCAAAAGAGAAAAAAGTAATAAAAGATAAACATAACCTATATTTCTTTAAAAGTGAAGAGGAGATCCCACTTTAAAATGCAAGAGATTCCTATCCACTCCTCAAAGTCAGAAACGATCATTTATCTTGTTTATACAACCTCCATGATTATAGCTGAGTAACAAGCTCTTAAATATATTTGTAGCAACTGTAATTCTCTACGTATGATGAATACTAAATTCAAATGCTTCTCTTTCTCTTTCAAATAAGATCAAATTAATTGTCATCAAAAAGTTTGCCTTAGGGGCTGGAGCGATAGCACAGCGGGTAGGGTGTTTGCCTTGCACGCAGCCGACCCGGTTTGATTCCCAGCATCCCAAATGTTCCCCCAAGCACCGCCAGGAGTTAATTCCTGAGTTCATGAGCCAGTGCATCGATGGGTGTAACCCAAAAAAAAGAGTTTGCCTTAAATATTAGCAATATTTCAACCTTTTAGGGGAAAAATGGCAGTTAACGAAAAGATTACATATAAAATGCTCATATGGCTAAAAGAAATCCTACTTCCAGATACACATCCAAGAGAATCAAAAACATATATACAAAACTCACATTCACAGGCCAGGAAAAAGCTCAAGGACCGAAGTTCAAGCTTCAACACATGGCATGTCAACACCAGCAGGTCAGCCCTAAGGGCCTCAGACACTTACAGGTGTAGGTTCGGAAGCCCCCAACACCACTAGGTGGCCTTTGGTATCTTATAGTTCAATCAGCTCAGCAATCTCCAGCCCTAGCATTGAACCATCTGCTCCATTTGACCAATTATCTTCAGGAGTCCTCCAAAATTTTCATTCACAAATGTTCACAGAAGCATTGCTGATAATAGCCCCCACAAAGAATCTACCTAGATGCTCACTTGCTGAACAGCTAAACAAAATGTGACATATTTAAGCAATGGAACATTACACACACACAAAAGGATCGAAGTTCTGATTCATACCATGATATGGCTGAACCTTGAAAACATTACGCTAAGTGAATGAGCCAGATATGTGTAGCTTCACTTATTAGAAATGTCCAGAAAAGGCAAGTCCGCGAAGATAGAAAAATTATTTGTGATGGCCTAATGCCAGGAGAAGGGAGAATAGAAAGTGGTCGCTAATGGGTATAGAGTTTCTTTTTGGGAGATGAAAATGTTCTGGAATCAGATAGTAGTAATAGTGTACAATTTCATATACTAATATACTAACACTGAATTGTATATTTTAAAAGCGTGGATTTTATTATATGTCAAGAATATACTAATTTAAAAACTGTTGGGAAGTCTCTGTGAATAAACTATAGTTAGGATTATGCTTAGTTCTTCAAACCTGATAAAAATGTATTAAGTTTTTTTGTAATCCTTCTCTTTGTGAAAAATTATTGTAAATGTGAATTCTTCATATACTTACAAAATAAGTTTAAAGTTCATGTATTTGCAAAAGAAACTGAAAATTTCCTTATTATATTAAAATTACATTAAAATAGCGGTATTTATAACTAACATTTATTAAATGTTTACTATGTACTTACTATGTGCCAATCACTATTACAGTCTTTTTTTTTTTTTTTGCTTTTTGGGTCACACCTGGCGATGCACAGGGGTTACTCCTGGCTCTGCACTCAGGAATTACCCCTGGCCATGCTCAGGGGACCATATGGGATGCTGGGATTTGAACCCGGGTCGGCCGCGTGCAAGGCAAACGCCCTACCCGCTGTGCTATCTCTCCAGCCCCTACAGTCTTTTTTTATGTGTTAACCCTTGAAAGAGTTAAAAGAGCAATTCTATAAAGTGAGTACTGTTCTTATCTTTATTGTATATGGGAAACTGAGGCACAGAGAGCTATCCAACATGACAGAGCTAATTATGGGATAGACAGGATCCAGGCCCTGGCCACAGAGTCTGGAACTAATAGACATAATAACCATTTAATTTCACTCCAATGAAATTAGGAAAGAAAGGAAAATGTAATATAGTAGTAAGAGTTCTAGACATGTCACTACAGGCACAAACTGTTTAAGTTGGTCACATGCAAGCTCTCAAAGTTGTATGTTTCCTGAAGTCCCCTGTCCTGACATTCCTGATGTCTAAAATGAGAGTGAAGGATACATATACCATCACTAACTCCCCTGCCAGGCTGAATCTCAATGGCTATAACCAACTCAATCCAGATCAATTCAGATGCATATATCCTACAATTAACATAGTATACACATCAGAAACTTTAAGATTATATTGTTTTATAGAAAAATTAAAATTCATCCTGGAATTTAACACTATAATATCTCATTTAGTCCTCAACAAATAAATAGAAATAAATCTCTTGGAAGAGAGCAATATGAGCAACAATGAACAGAGATGCCTCTGGACCCCATGCCAGGCTGTTTCATCTAGGGCAACCCACAGGCGGGTGGGTGAGTTCCCCCACCTACCCCAGTAGAGCCCTGGCAGCCAAAAGCCTCCAGAACTTAATCACTGCCATGTTCACAGCCGACTTCCACAGGCTCTGACAAGCCTCGTCCATGAGTGAATCTGCTGAGGAACCCAAGTATGCGGGACTTGTCTCCAGACTCACAGGAGGCAGGAATGGGTAACCTCCCCCATCTCCCTGTTCTTCCGGTAGCCTGGCAGTCATGCCCAGAAACTGCCTAAATAAATCTCTCAGAATAGAACAACACAAAGCCTTCAGAACTCAAACGTTGCATGCTCACAGCCAACATCCACAGGCTTGGACGAGTCTCATCCATGAGTTAATCTGCTGAAAAAAACCAGGAATTCGGGACTTATGACCAATATTTTCAGGCTCGCACGGTGAGCCTGAAATGGGCAACCTCCCCCCATCTCCCTGTGCCTGGCAGTCACTCCCATGAACTTCCTCTGGTGCCATATAAACTCATTAAAAGCCATGATCCAGAGACTCAGAAATAAATGTATTAGAAGAGAGCAACATGGCACTGAGATGCCTTCAGATCCCAAAATCACCAACAAGTTTTTAAAAAATTAAACTAACCTCAGCCGTATCATCTCATACACTACACCACTAATGCACCAAGACCAGAGCTTAATGACTCCAAGGTGAAATACAGCAATCTTCACACACTTTCCTCTAAGAAAATGTTTTTGGATCATTTTTAGCAGTTTACTCATAACAAACAATACAAAATAAATTATTTAGGTCCTGCTTTGGGGGAAAGCTTTGGGGAAGGGGGAGGGTAGAAACATTCAAAATATGGTACTGGAAATGTGTAATGGTGGTGGGATTGTTATCGGAATATTAAATATAATACATTTCTGTGAACAACTTTATAAAAATAAAACAAGATTAAAATATATATAATATTGAAATCCTCCTATGTACCTGGCATTTTTGAGGTACTAAGGATTCCATAAAAAATTAGGTGGAATCCAAATGACCCAGCAATACTACCCCTGGGAATACACCCTGGGGGCCAAAAAATACAATGCAGAAAAGCCATCTTCATTTCTATGTTCATTGCAGCACTATTCACAATAGCCAGAATTTGGAAATGATCTGAATTCCCCAGAACAGATGACTTAATAAAGAAACATTGGTACATCTAGACAATGGAATACTATGCAGCTGTTTAAAAAAATCAAGTCATGAAATTTTCTTATACATGGATGTACATGGGGAGTATCATGCTGAGTGAAATGAGTCAGAAGGAGAGGGCCAGACATAGAATGATTACACTCATTTGAGGGGTATGGGAAAACAGAGTGTGAGACTAATACCCAGACAATAGAAATATGGACTAGAAGGACTGGTCCATATTTGCAAGCTTGCCACATGTGGAGAAGGTGGAAGGAGGCCAGTCACAACAGAGAAGAGATCGCTATAACAATGAGAGTTGGAAATGATTGCCCTGAACAAGAACAGAGTGCTGAAAGGAGGTAAAGTGATATACATAATATCTTTTCAGTACCTGTATTGCAAACCATACTGCCTGAGAGAGAAAGAGAGTGCAGCTGGGGGCCATGGGGTATTACAGGAGGGAAAGTGGAGACATTGATGGTAGGAAAGTACACTGGTGAAGGGATTGGTGTTGGAACATTGTATGACTGAAACCTCAACCATGAACAACTTTGTAACTGTGTATCTCACAGTAACTCAATAAAAAGGAATAACTAAAGAATGAAGGAAAGATAGAAAGAGAGGAAGGAAGGAAGGAAGGAAGGAAGGAAGGAAGGAAGGAAGGAAGGAAGGAAGGAAGGAAGGAAGGAAGGAAGGAAGGAAGGAAGGAAATTACTAAAGATTCCTTTTCACTTTGGGTTTTTCTTTTTGTTTGTTTGGGGGTAAAATCTGGCTGTGCTCAGGGATTACTCCTGCCTTTGTGCTCATGGATCAAGACAAGTACTTTACCTTGCCTTGATGCTATCTTTCTTGTCATACTATCTCTCCAGTCCCCAGTTTACTTTTGAAGGGGAAGGGGGACATAATAACCAAGTAAACAATTCAGTAAGAAGATTCATTTCAGAGTGATAACTGCTAAGAAGAAATAAAGTAGAGTAACATGATGGTATTTGGTTGAGTTCATATTTGATAAAGCCTGATAAAGCCCAACTTAGTGTAAACAGAAATTTTGGCCTGTTTTATCTAATTTATGCCAAGTGGCCATAATAAATATTGAATATAAATGAATACATGATGCCCTGAACATTGTAGTAGAGACTTCCAGCTAATCACTAAGGTAGTTCTCATGTTTTTTCTGGGACTAGACTAGATTCTTTGTATTAGTTCCTTAGGGCTACCTTAACAAAATATTTCAGGTAGGCTGACTTAAACAACAGAATTAATATCAGTTATTTATTTAATTAACAGTTAATTTGGTAATTAACGGTTCCAGAATTAATTAGCAGTTAATTAACTGTTAATTAGCAGGTCCAGAGACTACAAATTCAAGATCAAGGTGTTGGCAGGTTTTATTCCTCCTAAGGACTCTCTTCTTGCTTGGCAGAAAGAAACATTCCTGCTTGTTCTAAGGCCTTTTTTCTCTCCAGGCACATCCCTGGTGTCTACCAGTGTGTCTTAACTGACTCTTCTTTTAAAGACATAGATTGCATTTGGACCCAACCTAAAAGCCTCATTGTAATTTAATTATCTTTAAACATATCTCTCTTCAAATAATTACATTCTAATGCACTTGGGATTAGGACTTCAGCATAAGCATTTGGAGGGGCTGGAGAGATAGCGTAGTGAGTAAGGCCCTGTCTTTAGTTCAGCGGACTCTTACTCAATCCCCAACACCACTTAAGGTCCTGGAGCACTATCAGGAGTGATCTCTGAGCAAAGTGCCTGGAGAAATCCCTGAGCACTGCTGAGCAGGGTCCAAACACACACACACACACACACACACAAACACACACAGAGAGAAAGAGAGAGAGAGAGAGAGAGAGAGAGAGAGAGAGAGAGAGAGAATTTGGAGAGCACACCACCTCCATCCACAATACTACTCTTCCCAATTTTACATTTAGGTTGAAAAGGGCCACTTGACTATAGTGGTAAGTCTGAGCAGGAGTGACTGGGGTCACTTCCCTGCTGGCCTGTACTTTCGGTTCTCCACATGGAGTCTGTCCGCTGGCCAGAGAGTCATGCTAGAAACCACAAGGTCTACACCTTAGTTGACAAAAAGCACGAGTAGCCCGGGTCTCTGAAAATCATTTTTTACATTCCTTTCTTCAGAATTTCTTTACTTTCATCCTAAAATACAGAACCCTAACCCACACAGAGATCTCTTACAGCCTCTTCATTGCAACGTACTGCACATCATGGAACAAGGACTCGAACAGACTATACTTGTCAGGAGACTGGAGGCTGACAAATAGTACTAAACCCCTGGTTTCAGCCTCACAAGAAGTTTAGCCTTCATAGACAAATTCAGAAATGCCAATTCCTGCTGTGGCTTATATGCTAAAAATAGCAGTGAGCCAAGGAGTGTCTCACCAGGCCAGGGCTGGGTTACAGTCCTCCTAGACCTGGAGCAACAAACAAGGTGAAGGAGGTAATGGGCCGGGGTAGGGGAACATTTCTTCGCTGCAGTGATCCCAAGAGCAATGGGGAATCCAAAAATAAACATTGGTTGACTTCAGTGTGCTGCCCTTGAACAAGTATGCAAAGTCACTGACTAACAGAGCCAGCTAATCTAAATGCCAATCTAAACTTCTCCTTCAGAACTACCAGTGCAGATGGCCATACCTTTAACTGCCCATTAAAAATAAAACATGCCATTTTATATCATTTCTATCACTAACAAATGCATTTGACTGAATCTGAAATGTGAAATTTTTGTTTTAGAAACTCCTAACTGTAATTTCAAACCTTACTTATGAAATTTAAGCAGCATCTTGCCTATCATTCCTTCATTCTTCCCTTTATTCATTCAGAATCATTATTTACGCCAAATAGGTGCCAGGAATTGGACTAAGGACTAGAGAGATACATGGATTCATAAAATTTAATCCTTTCTCTCCAAGATTTCAAAATCTTGTATTTGGGAGAGGAACTGAGAAGGAAAACACAAATATCAAAGGTAAAAATGACAATATTGACATTATAGCAAGGTACTCTGGGAGCAGAGAAAAGGAAATGATAAACTCCCAATGAAAAGTGGACAAAAAACAAAAATGAAAAAAGAAAGAAAAAAGGGGTTGGAACAATAGCACAGCTGATAGGGCATTTGCCTTGCATGCGGCCAACCCAGGTTTGATTCCCAGCATCCCATTTGGTCCCCAAGCACTACAAGGAGTAATTTCTGAGTGCAAAGCCAGGAGTAACCCCTGTGCATCGCCGACTGTGACCCAAAAAGGGAAAAAAGTGGAAATGCAGATTAAGAAAAAAATTTGCAAGACCCTTATATGAATAAATGTCTATTAAATAGAATTCATTTGTACTTTTCTTGAAGAACCAAATTGGTGTTGTGTTCTTTTTTTTTTTTTTTTTTTTTTTTTTTTACAAACAGAGGTGAAACAGAGTAAAACAACCATGGCAGTCTCAAAAGGGCAAAGGGAAAAAAATTCAAGTTCGCAGGTGGTCAAAGAACTTCCAGTATATCCACATCCCCCTCCTGACCTGCTCTCCGGCCTTTGGCCCTAACGCCAACAGCAGCACACTGCCAACCAGTTCTCTGCCATGCTCCACACCCTAGTAAGCCTTATGGGAGCAAAGTTAAAGGGGAGGTTGGCAATGAAATAAACCTGAAAACTATCGCTCATGTTGCCTTCTGATTCAGTTTTACTTTCTGAAAAACCATCTTAGAGTTTCAAGCATCATTTTTCTCTGTTTATCTCCTGCTTTTCCGAACTAATCTGCTTCCAAGATTCTTCTCCCAAACACACAGGCAGCACTGCCAAATGATATTTTAAATTCAGTGCTGAGAGGAAAAAAAATTCAGTGTTGCTATGAATGATCTCCAACAGCAGCAAACTTTTTTTTCAAATAATATAGAGACTGACTAAGACATGAACATCGGTGGCCTAAACAATATACAGTTTTGCTTTTTAAATATTTCAAGTAGGCTTACTTAAAGCAAGCTTCTTTTATCATCGGGAAAATGAGGGTTAGAGATAGCATTCCTTTTGGTTAATGAAATGACAAATTCCCTTAGGAGGAATGGCTAGTTCCAGACCAAGAATGTCACATTCATGAATGCCTTTGCTCCCTGTTACCTTTCTCAGATGGTCAATCTAAGCCACTAGCACTTTTTCCTATGACAAGGACATGAAGCCAGTGGGAACTGGACTGGAGCCAACAATTAATTTCCTGTAATTCAGTTGAATGATTTTAATTCCTCCCAAGGCTGACTCGGTGGGCACAGCAAATGGACGGTGGTGGTGGTGGTGGTGATGTTTCAAGTAAGACCTTCCTCCGGCCCACTGGTTTAAGGCTGGGACAAATCGTAGATGGCTTTGGTGAAGGTGAACTGAAGGTCGGCAAAAGTTCCTACAGTGAAAATAGTTCAAGCAGACCTTCAGAATCTCCTGAGTCACGGGCTAACTGAACAAGGTTAGTACCCTGAAACAGGCAGCAGTAGTCACACTCGAGTAACCCTAGTGCCACCTCCTGGCATTTGCCCTGCTGAGTCTTTGCTCTTGTTGAATGTGGGATGGGAGTTGTGACTCACTTCAGGCAAGGAGAATAAGAAGAAAGAACTGTGTGAGTCACACATAACGTCTCATAGCACATCTCCATCACTTCCTCTGGGAGCCGTCCACCGCCAAGGCCGTGAGTAGCCCCTCACTGACAACAGATCCTGTGGCAAGGACCTGAATCTCTACAACAGCCTCCCAAGGAGCAAATGCTCCTCAAAGCTCAGGTGGCAACAGCCCCGGGGTAACTTCTAGACTGAAGCCTCACAGGAGACTCTGCCTCAAAATCACTGCTTTGTATGTTCCACAGAAACTAAAAAGGTAGCCCCCAAAGTGGCTCGAAACTGCTACATCTGGGGAAACACTACACAGACGTTGTTCACACAAGGGTCAAAAGACACCTGGCTACCCACGAGGACACTGTGTGAGGGGTGCCACGAGCAAGCCCCTGCCTATGGCCTTCCCCAACACTCTTTCTGAGAACGGGAATGCTTGAAGTGCACTGGAGTGTGAGGTAAACACGTGTGCGTTCCTCACAGAGCACACGCTGAGTGCCCCCGTGTGTGGGCAGGGCACCGAGTGTCAGGACGGCAAGGTGATTTTCCCCTACAGAAACCTCATTTTCCTTCTTAACAACCAACCAGTTTCTGTCAAAAACAGAATGGTTTTCAAGGCCACTAAAAACTGAAGCCAGCTACTGAACCCCAAAGCCAGCTAGGAGTCTGCGGTCTCCTATTCCGAAGGAAAACAGGGCCTAAGTGGAACTTCATGGAATGCAGTCACCCTCCCTGCAGTCCCCCTGAGTTTAAATAGAAGCATTCCACTCTGCCCTCTTAAAATTAAGTGCTCTCACAAAGCAGACACTGGAGCATAAAATACCTTTTTACTTCACCAAGTTGATCAGTTTTGCCTTAAAGGGCCAGGCAACTTGAAGTTTTTCCAGCCAAACCCAGGCTAAAATCGTACTAGGCTATAGAAAATATATTGTCCTTACCAAGAGAATCCATCTGAATCAGTATTAAGTAGTGTCTATTAATAAGAAACTATTTGCATATCATTAACAAATTTCACCCTCCGTGTATTTTCTGTTTATTTAACAACCAACAGGTTCCTTACTCACAAGAGTAAAAGGTTGGAAACTCAGATATTTTAGCCTCGCAAGTCAGTTGAGCCAAATAAGTGCATATGTAGATCTTTTCCCCCACCAAGATTGCCATCAGCAGCTTCTAGGAAAATATACATTTCTGATATAAAATATTAAGCAGAAAAAGCTTTCAGTGAGTCAAATATAAACACAAAGAGACACATCCTGAAGGCTTAGCGTGGCAATTATAAAATGAAGTCATAAACTGGTGAAATGAAGTTATAAGCTGGTCATACAAATACACATTTTCAATAACAGAATTCTTTTGAAAGATTTTTTAAAATAATTCATACCTTTGTTGATTCCATATGTGCCATTTGCAATTTAACATCAGAAAATAATCACTCTAAATGGTTCTCCCTGCTATGATTCACCACAGTGAATGATTCTGCTACTCACAGCAAATCAGAGACTGGTTCAGAATGGCTTATTTTCTTGCTCCAATAAACTATGACTAGGCATTCAGCAGATTTTTCTTTTGTTTCTTATTATTTTGCAGAGTCGAGAAAAAATATGAAAAATAAAAGAAATAACTGAATGGGCCACTGCTTTCAAAACTTATTTAGTTTTACTCATTTATGTCAGCCCTGTTATAATTCACTCTTATTCTATTTTTCTGGTGTGTTTGTCATACCATGGAACATTCGCACTAGACACCTATATTTTTTTTATCACAGAGTATGGCTTACCTTTTCACATAAACTCCAAGTGACCATTCCAAAATAGATATATGTGATCAAATTAAACTATTTCATTGGCTTCTGGTTATGAAAATAATTGGCATAATCTGCTCTGTTGAATTAATTTTGTGTCATTAAACCTATCAGACAAGTATCTTAACACATACTTAACCTTTCTGGGTCTCAGCCCAGAAAGTTGACTTACATAAAATAAGAATAAAGTCTTTTTAATAGTTTTCAACAAAGTGCTATGATTGACAGGTATTTTAATTGTATACTTTACCTAATCCACGAATCTCAAGCCACTGGCTACTAAGAAACAACTGCTACAATTCCCTTTATCCTCCTCTTCCTGCCCTTAGAACTGTAGGAATTATCCATCAAAATATTAAACTTATCAATATTTAAAACCAATAAAATCATAATTGTATGTGTTCCCCAGCCCTAAACTCTGAGAAAAAATAATAGTGAATGACAAACCCAGTCATTTAGACACGTGTACACACATACACTTATAACATGTACACACATGCACACACATGCACACAGAGATTCTGCAGCAAGGAATACCAAAATCCCACTAGCAGGAACTAAACCAAAATATAAAAGGACATTGCACTGCACAAACTGGAGTTACATAGGATGGTTTTGCACAGAAACTGTGTGACACTAAAGGTTATATCAACTCCATTAATGCCACCTTCCATAAGGTAAGGACATAAAAAGACAAGATGGTTTTGATCTGTTTTTAAAATTATTTAAAACTTTTATAATAAAATTATGAGCACCTCTATTATTTATATATAGATATCTATATATGTGCTTTGATAGGTACAACTAAAAATTAATTAAAATAAAGAAGGAATAATATATAGGCCTCATACTATATGCCTGTTCCACCCCACCAAATTGTCTGCACACTCCTATGGTGTATATTTCTCACCTGAAGTGTAAACTACTGTTCTGTCCTCTAATTGCTCTTGTCTGGTGGGAAAAGAAATACAGCTGCTATTTTTAGACAGTATTTTTATATGTCATAAAATATGTCTATGTATTATATCAGTTAAAACTCACCAAAACCCTTTCTTCATGTTACAGACTAGAAATTCAAGTAACATTAGTTGTCCACAAGATCACCCAAATTGATTATGGCTGAGCTAGATTTGAAACCAGTACTATCTTACATATATATGACAGATTACCTGGGCTTTTATGTGCCAGTCTGGAAACCACACCACTACTTAAAATATTACTTCTAAGGAAAAGTGCTGAGTTGTAATTAGCTGACTTGTAAAAAAAATTTGGAATATTCCCTGATCATAAATTCAGGACTCAATGTATTACATATTTCTAAATAAGTGTTTTTTATCCCAGATAATCAGAACAATTATTCTGTTCTTCATGCCAGAAAATAAATCACAGAATCATAGAAGTCCTACCTAAGCAGTGCTAAGATACCCACAATCAAGGAACCTGTCAACTAGTACTCAGAGCAGCATTTCTATCCTGAGCTACTCCCTTGATACGTGTATCTAATTTCATGTCCTAAATGACACAGACCGCTTTTCCTTTATCAATGTTTAATTATCAATCAGAAGAAATTCATTCATAATTTTTGACCACCTAAGCTTTATAAAGCTTGAATAACCATGAGATATAGTTACAAAACTTTCGTGTTTGAGTTTCAGTCACTCAATGATCAAACACCCTTCCCTCCACCAGTGCACATTCTCCACCACCAATGTCCCCAGTATTACCTCCCCCCTCTCCAACCCTCCCCCTGCCTCTATGACAATTTCAAAAGGGGATTTTTTTAAACCATATAGTAATTTATTAAAAATCCCAACAAATCAAGAAAAATACAAGCAAGTCTAATTTTTAAGAAAAGTAATAGTTTTAAAAAAGGAAAATAAATAACAACTAAATTTTTAAACCTCCATCAATGAGAGAAATTTTAATTCAAACATAAAAATACAATTCTATATCACATATTAACAGAAATTTAAGTTTTATATACTTTAATTGAGAAAATGTGAATATTAGGACTTCTATATATAATCTGTTAGAACAAAAAGTGCTAATCACTTTAGAAGCAAATCTGAAAATAACTGGAAAATATGACATATATGAACTTGGCACATCTGAACATAAAAATTATGACAATGTTAATTGTTCATAATAAAACAATAATTAACATTTCCACCAGTGACAAAATTAATTATGCTTTTGATATGATGGAATATTGCAAAGCAATAAAAATGATTTAATTGCACTACAAGTATCATCATAGATGACTCACTAGAGCAAAATGTTGGTGGGCAAAGGAACTCAGGATAATAAATTCCATTTAAATCAACTCTTAAAACACACAGAGCATTGCTATATTAAAGTCAAATACATCGCAGAAACAGTATAAAACATATGCATGGAATATTTAACTATCAAATCCAAAACATGACAATTTTGGAGAGAAAGAAAAACAAATGAAGCTGGACTGTATTTCAGTTGATAAATTAAAAAAAGAATATTTGAAGTAAGATTCACAATGTATTTTTAAAGAGAACCGAAAACACTTTTCAGATATATAGTTGTGTTTTCTCTCTTTTTTAAATGTGATATTTGACATAAAACATAAGAAATCATGAGCACCTAAAAGTGACTTCATTAGAAGAAATGACAAATGTCCCCAAAAATCTTAGCGCTAAATTAAATAAACATGGTTAGAACCACAGGTTCATACAGGATTACCCAGCTAACTAAACTGTGGGTATCTTTTGTAGTTCCTGGGTGCTTTTTCTGCTGGCTATGTGGTAGATGGCATGTTAGAATGCTGGTTCTGCCTTTGCTTTGTATTTGACCGTGGATGTAGGGCAGGGGACAACCCACCACAAAAGGCTGTCATTTACATTGTGGAGCAGATCATCTTAAAAACATTGAATGTTTGTCAAATGTGCTTTGGCCTCACAGGTTGCTGTTTTAGCTGTATAGCAAAATGAACCTAGTACTTTACCCTCTCCTGGCTGGAGGACACTTATCTGATTCAAGGACTTGGAGAGTAACCACGTTTCCAGAAACTCGACAAGAAACCATGTTTAGAAGGGCTTAAGACTAGAAAGTCACAGAAAGACCTCCTTCTAATACTGAGAGCTGTGCTTGTTCCACAGGCCTGAGTCAGAGATGACTGCATTGAAAGGGGCAAAATCCCAAATCCTTGCATATTCTTAGAGAGATGGTCATTGCCCTCCAGTAGAGGGGGTACCCTTCAGACAAACCAAAATCCGAAAGTGTCCATCCCAGGATCACGATGGCAGCTTGATGTTTACAATTGCCAAACGCCACTTGCTCTCAACAAGCATCGAGTAGAGTTGTAATGCTCCTGCTCCGACTCCAAACTAGTATCAGATTAGCCATTCAAGCTGACGATCTGAGTAACAGTGGACTTCGTATTGACATATCCCATGTTTTGTTCTACCACATCCTGAAAAACATTTTTCAAGAACAGGTAGTCCCAAAATGTTCAAGATAAATCAGCCCTAAATTGGTGCTGTATGACCTCCTGGGTATCTTGTCTACATCTGAAAGCAGATTTGGAATGTGAAGCAAATCACACTAAAAGACTGTTCCCCTCTTTCCTGTACACTTCAGGAGCTCTTCAGAATTCAGCTTGCAAGTCATACTTCATTCAAGGCAGATGATTAGTTCCAGGGCAGAGTACTTACTGGTCAAGACACTAGTGGTCAGTAGGCACAGTGATTCATGGATTCCTCTAGGAGTTGCAGGTGTGTTTTAGCACAGCTTGCAAGAATAGGAGGCTTAGCTTCATCTCAAAACTGCTCTTCCATAAGATTATCCAAATTACTCAGTTATCATGGTTATTTTTAGAAGTGTCGTGATCTCCTGGGCATTCTGAATAAGTCTACCCTTTTCAATTTCCCTCCCCTCTTTGAAGGAGTCCAAAAAAACAGTGGTCCCACCTAAAATCAAAGTTTCCCACTAAAATCTGTTTGCTGTAATGCATTTTAAGGATCATCTTTTCAGGGATGAGTTATGAAATCCTCTCTCTCTTCCTCTCTCTCTCTCACACACACATAGAAATTCAGCTTTTCTAATAATAGAGAACAACTGGTAGAATTAGAAAAATTGAGAAAAATAGCTTCCATGGATACTTATTTTTTTTCAAAAAGAAAGAAGAAAGGAGAAAAGGAAGAAAGATCAAGAAAGTAAGAAAGAAAGAATAAAGAAATTCCAGTTGCAAAGACAATTTAAATGTACAAAAATCAACTCAATTTCATTTTTTAAAGTTACATATGTAAAAGAATCGAGACTAGCATTTCACAATTAAACTAAATCTAAAGTGTAAGTTTTCTAGTCCATATGTGATTAAAATTAACAAGGTAAAGAGCAGGCATAAAGGAGGGAAAGCAACTAAAATTCTAAAAGATATATGCACAAATATGCTTACTGGTATGTAAAATACAAATAATATATGTAAAAATCATTTTTTCAAGTTCTATTTTATCTCTATTCTCTTAATCCAGATTTTCAGTGAGTCTTAGGTTTGCCAAATGATGATAACAAGAATTGCAGTGCCTCCCCACTGGAAAAAAAAAGCACTGTAGCAAGAACTGCTTGCATTTAAAAGTACTGACCTTGTAAGTCCAATAAAAAAATACTTCATTTTTTTTCTGAAAACTAACGTCTCCTTAAAAGACTTTCTTCACTATATCTGAATCTTACTTCATTTGTAGAACAGAGTCCACACCCAATCTCGGGGGAATATTTTACCTGAAGACTTCTGTTTATTTTACCTCTGTTTGTGTGGTGGATTCTGCTAGAAATGAGTATTAAAAAAAAAAAAAACTCTGAAGAAGAGAGTGAGAGAGAATGGGTTGAGTAAAGAAAACACATGTTGAGCACTTTGGATATACCTCTCATTTTAAGAGTTCCACTTCAAACATTTGGCACCCAAGGATATATAGAGATCTCAGTGCAGTCAACTGTAACCACCACACTACTAGGATGAGGTAGGCATCCAATAATTTCTTATTGAATCTAACCATAAACCTCCCCTCTTAAGTGCATCTGAGTCTAGTAAGTAGAGGCTAATACACAATCTGAGGTGTAGCAATGAGTTCAGTCTGGTCAGGACTAGTTAATGTTGTCACTCAGATCTTTAAGAGAACAAACTGTCCATCTTTTTTTCATTGCTGTCCTTTTTCACCATTATCTCTACCCAGGTCTGGCTACCTGGCCACTGTGGGTTTAATCTCCCAAGGTAGCTTCATATCTTAGATGAGTTCACGATCTGACTTCATTTCTCAATGAAGCTGGTGGCCATAAAAATATTAGGCCTGATGTGAGATTTGTAGACCAGTCGTGGGTTCTAATTTCTGGCTACTCTAAATTATCCAAGCCCTGAGAAATCCGGATCCTCAGTGAAAACATTGCTCCAAACTCCTACCACATACAAGATAACATAGAGAATAAAGCTCTAGATGAGTCCCATGGGTTAGAGACTCCCTTGCATTACTTTCATAGGCGGGTTTGGGGAAAAGAACTGGAGTCTAGTTTTCATCCCTTTCTATAAGGTTCTCTACCATGAGAGGAAGACAAGAGTCAGAAACCTTGGCACCCCTGGCATGCATACCACAGAGCCTGAAAAGGTTTCAAGAGACAAGGGCTCAAAAACTATGGAAAGGAAATATTAGCATGTGCCTGGGTAGAGCTTGAATATCACACAGTCTCCACCCCAAGGTTGTGTGTGGCCTTCCATCCCATACTGGGAGTTTGGGGAGCATTTTTTAGGTACACTGCTACAATGGGCTTAATTGGGTATGTACAAACTCAGCTAATCATTCTCCCTACGGCACAAATTCTATACCCAAGTTTCCTCAGTTTGATAAAGAAAAATTACTCAAACCCTGAGTTACACTCCAAGCTGACCTTGGGGCCAGAGAGATAGTACAAAGATTGTGATGCTTGACTTGCACACAGTTGTCTCAGGTTTAATCCTTACACTGCATATGGTCCCCTTAGCCCAACCTGGAGTGATCTTCAAACACAGAGCCAGGAGTAAGTCCAGAGCACCACTGGATGTGGCACAAAAAAATAAAATTAAAATTAAATAAGAGGAAACTTACTCTGAAATTTCATCCTGGCCTGCACTGGAATCAGCTAGATTTCCTGGACTCAGTTTTCTCGTATTTGACAGGAGGCAAGTAACCCTCCTGCCATCTTATTTAACTGTATCTAGATCTTTGACTCTGTTTTCAGAATCACTTGGCCATCAGGATAAATAAGACTGTGAATTAATGAATGACCAGGACAGTGAAAACTCAACCAAGATTGGGGCACTTTTCAGAGATAAACACTAACAAAAATTATCACTGGGAATCTCCAATGCTCAAATGCAGTAAGTTCTTATTTAGCATCTTTGATGGATTTCTTAAAGACTGCTACTCTAAATGAAACACAAACAAAACCAGGTCTGACAACAAAGTGATTCAGTACAGTGTCCTCCAGGAATTTTTTTCTCAAAATTATAAAGCAACAATGTAGAAAGCAGTACTTCATAACTCTTAGAAAGTGCATTTGCCAAGAACCTTAGAAAAGGCTCTAATTGAAGGGATCACTAAGTTGATGATGGTTGGAGGGATCACTCAGGATGGGAAATGTGTTCTGTAAGTAGATAAAGGACCAAACATGATAGCTTCTCAGTATCTGTATTGCAAACCATAATGCCCAAAAGTAGAGAGAGAGTATGGGGGAAATTGTCTGCCATAGAGGCAGAGGGAGGGTTGGCTTGGCAGGGGAGGGGGATACTGGGGCCATTAGTGGTGGAAAATGTGCACTAGTGGAGGGATGGGTATTCGATCATTGTATGATTGAAACTCAAATATGAAAGCTTTGTAACTGTATCTCACAGTGATTCAATTAAAAACAAGAAAAGAAAAGTTTTTTTCAAGGTTCTAATTGACTCCTCATTTATCATGAAGTAAATTAAGGCAGAGAACAAACTATGATTTTCCTACCACCTAGTTCATACTCCACACAGGGCAGAACTTGAACTCAAGTCAAAGACTCTCTCAATCCAAAATTCACATTTTATATAGCATATGCAGTCTCCTTTGATTGTATTAGTTGAGCCCTCAAAATATTCATATTTTCTAATATTACCCTATATTTTAGAAAGAGGGAAATAAGGTAAATCAATTTTGACAAGCTATCAGATACAGGGAGAGATCTTTTTTAAAAATCAGCATAAAAAAGAAACCGAGGTGCAGAAGAATTAAATATTTTCCTAGTAAAATCCAGTTGGCTGGCTGATGGCGAGGTGGTGGGTCGCATGCTTAGCTCACGGCGCTTCATGATGGCCAGAAGAAAAATTGCAGAGATGGAGTCTTGTTTTCTAAACAATTTTTTCTGAACATTAGTTTTAAAGCTATTAATCTCCACTCAACTCTCTGTTACGTATTTCAGGCAGCTAAATGGGGCACAACTGTGAAGATTTTCTTTAGTGACAATATAAATATTTGGAAGACAAGTAAGGACTACTCAACCAAAACTAGGCAACTAAAACACAAGTCAAATTTTTCAAGAGAAAAATAAAGGCAGACACCCATGGAGCAAATTCTGAGCAGGATAATATGAAACAGTGAATGTCAGGAGCAGAAATGAACCGGATGTTCAGGGGCGCATGCCCAGGGCAGGGACACAGCCTGGACACCGGCATCCATTTCTAAGCCTTCTCCCCTCCACCTCTGTTTTCACAGACCTCGTCCAGATCAGAAGCCACCAAGCAGGAGGGAGAAGCAGGTTTTGTTTTATGTATAATAAAAATTTCAAAGGACTGAGGAATGAACCTTTGATGCCTTGTTCTGCAGCATTTTGTTTCTTCATATTTTGAAGTAGCCTATCAACAAACCCCCAAATTTTGCAAATGTACACAAAGCCCCCTTGTGGAAGCTTATTTAACAACCACTTTGAGAACTTGAGTCTTGGGGAAGGAGAAGTGATTCAGTCATGCGAGTTTAGCTGCCTGGCACTGGTCATCTGGAGCTGAGTTACTGAGGTATGTGAGTTCAGCAGCAGAAGACACACAGTCACTGCCTCCCAGACCATCTTCAACTGGTCACAGAATTTCTTCTGTTCCTTGTAGTCACCAGAAGAGATCCCCGATAAAGATCTAAGCAGATTTCACCCATTTGAATTCAATATTGCTTTCATCTGTCTTTTATCAGAGAAAAGAAATCAAGCAGCATAACTTGGTTTACCTTTAAAAAAAATTCTGGAAGAAAATATCTTTACATCTCCCCAGACAACAGAATCTTTTGAACTAACAAAAACCATAGATTCCAAGCTGTAAGTTTTTCTTATTTCAATTTCCTTCTAGGAAAAATGAACAATTAAAAACCCTCTGAAAAATATGTTAAAATCTGCATTGATACAGAAATAAAATAAACTGCTGTATGTTCTGTAATTTTTTAACTCTAAGAAAAACTTTTTTGACTTTCATGATGTGCATATGGCCATTAATTTCAATGTCATATTATGTTTTTTGGCTGAACAGACAGTATGTATGTATGTATGTAAGCAAACAAAACAAATGCATTTTGTATTCAAATTTATACAACTCCATACATTTTTATGCTGTTTATTTGAAAATTAATTTTGGCTTAGGCCTCAGAGACAGCAAATGTTGTCAAGATTTGAGGGCTACCTGAAAAGCCTTGGGGACAACATTACCCTTATGCATAAGAAACAGCAAAATAAAATAAAAATAAATGAATTTCCAAATACGTCATGACTAATCCCTTGAGCTGACCTACAAATGAATTATGGAGGTTTTGCTACAGGACTGAGTAGATCTGGTGATTTCAGAGAGATTTATCTTATTTTCCAACTTATTTTCATATCTTATTTCCTTTTCTTTTAGAATTAGACTGTAAATAAAAGGGCTAATACTGAATGAAGCTTCCTTTCATGGAACTCATATTGGATTGATAAATTAAAACGGTGAGATGAGTTTTGTATGACCCATCCTCGAGGATTTGGGAAATTTAGCCGATGCAAAACAAGGCATTAATTTGGAGAGGCCTAGCTACTTACAATGCTTAGTGTTCTGACAATGATGAATGGCATCATTCCAAGCAAATGGTAATTTCACTTTTTGTGACAGTACTTTAGAGCAAAACCGACTTTCTTCACACAAAGAATTTGCAATCCTATTGAACAGAGGCAGTACCTGAATATCAGAAATCCTTCATTGTTTAAGTATCATCTGATATTCTTGATTGGCTTCAGACTGAAGGTTGGAGTTGAATTAAGGAGAACGGAGGTTAAGTCCTAACCTTGAAAGACTTAGCAGCCATTGAAACACTGCCTTTGGGCACTTATTGGCCTGTATTTATCAAAAAAACTTTTCAATTCAATGAGGGGAGGGAGAAAACACAAAACTTGTCACATTCATCAAGTGAAGCCACTGGAAAGACATCTACAGAACACCCAAAAGCATAATCTAGCCGCAGCGCTGTTAGAAATGGTGATTGGATGGGTCACAGAATAATGCGACCGAAGCAAGGCACAGCAGAGTATCATGAAAAAATCAAGGTCAAATCTAAAAGAGCAGATCCTTTATAACTTGTGAAAAACTTACACTTGGCCTTTGTTCTAAGAAAAAAATATACCTGTTGCTACACATTATATATTATCCTCAAAAAAACCCTCAAAAAGAGCCTTTGAACATAAAAGGCATCAAAGCCCCTCATTCTCGCTGCCCATAGGAAAGGTTTCACCTTAATATTGGCGCTATCAAAATACATTCTCTGAATGAAAAGAAAAAATTGTAGAAAAAATTTTTAAAAGAAAACTAAAAGCAGTGACTTCATTTTTAAACCTAATTCATTCTCCTTTGCCCTGGAGGTGAGGAGGGAATAAACTGAGTATACTTAAACTCTCCCCTCAGACTGGAGAAAAAACAAAAACAAAAACACCAGACTCTTGGGAGACTGGCAGAGAATACCAGCATTGTGTCCCCAAAGAGGAGCAGCCCGATGAATCACAGTCTTGATTGCGCGTCTTCCTGCCTTCTTTGCTAATGAGCTCAGACCAGGACAGAGCCAAAGGACACATGTAAACAGATGAGCCGCCTGGGGATGCCACATTGTCCCATTTTTATCTTACACAAACACCTCCACACTGGACTTGGAAGGTCTTTTGGCACGCTGCAGACCGCTGAGATTCTGGGCTGTCTCCAGAAGGAAGGGATCTGGTGAAGTGTGTAGTTGAGTCTGGTGGAAGTGTCGGATGCAGGTGTCTCCTTACTGACAAAGATGCGGGGGAAAGGGGAAATCATCCCTGAAAGGATAGTACCAGAAGCCCCTCCTCTTCATCCTGGGGGATAAAGCAAAGCTTCTCTAGATAGATTCCCTAACGAGTTAAAATAAAGGGAGGGGAAATAATCCAAAGCTCACCCTGGCATTTGCCTGTGAATTTACTGATGTGCAAGAAAAGAGAATGTTCTTTGTTAACTTATGGAATTCTAAGTTGCCTGTATACCCATTTATATGAATCTAGAAATTCAACTTTGCACAATCGAATCCTTACAGAGATATAGGAAGGAGATGGTGTTTATGATTTGTGCTGACAGACCCACATCATATTTTAGAACCATGACATCGCTATTGATGGCTTCTTCTACTCTATTCCCAGTAATATGCTCATCTGTATGTTTTCCCCCGGCACCAGACCAATCTTGAATCCCTAAAACAGTATGTCATTTCTTTCCACAAATCTTATATGCACATATATTATTATTATTTAACGTTTATTAAGTACCAACAGCATGCTAGGCACAGTAGACATAGGGGCCCATAAAAACATATTTAACACATCAAAACCCACAATAAAAGGACGCTGTTGTGACAGAAGACAATAAAAATCTTTCCAATTCATAGTTCAAGATGAAATGCACCCCAGGTCCCATAGCAGCCTGGGTACAACATGGCATATCAAAAAAAGGCATTAGAATTTTCACTCAGCCAGAGTAAGAGGAGTTATGAACACTTTGTGATTAAACATGCCCTTCCTCAACTCTATGACACTTTGTAATGAACTGACTATCTAATGGTAAAACATTAACTATTTAACTATCCAGTTAAATAACAGTGGTCTACATCACAAACAATCCTAACAGGATATACTCTGTACCAAGCATTTTTTGGAAAGCAATGAAAATACATAGATCTGCATCAGAGTTAGATATGCAAGCATTTATTTCACTTAAACTTAGAACAGCTAAGGGCTGCACTCAAGATTCACACTCTGGATTTCATAGGTAGCTCTCTCAAAGTTACATCACACACAACACACACCCACAAGCCCACATGCCCACACACACACATGTGTGCACACATGTGCAAATTTGTGCATATACTCACACCGCAGGAAGTCATAAATGCCATCCACAAACGGGGTTTGGAGTTAATACAATATAAATAATCAATCTGACGTTGTGTAGGCACAGCATTGACCTGGCCAATGTAGAAGCATAAGCTAAGGATATTGACTTTTTCACTTGCTAAAGCTTTATTAGTCATGGTATAGTGCAGGGTTCAGAGTATGAACTCTGAATCCAAATTCATAGGTTTGAATCCTACTTTTGCCAGATCTGATCTGTTTGCCTCCAATCAAGTTAATTAATATTTCTCTGCTTCACTTTCCTCGGCTTGTTTCACATACTTATTCTGAAGGTAAATAGAATTAATGTATGGAAAGCTAATGATAATACCCTACACACAGTAAGTGGTCCAAAAGCTATTACCTCAACAGGGTCACAACAATAAAAAGGCAGGTAATATACTACTCTTTGTGTAAAAAAGATGAGATCCTGATGCCCCATGAGAAAAATCACATGCTACATGTTGCTTTCCTATTTTTTTTAAAGAAATAGAAATAGAGTCACTTAAAGGAATTTCAGTAGAGTTCTTAAAGAACCCTCAGTGACAACAAGGCTAAGATCTAAACGAGTTAGTTTTTCCTTATTGCCTTCACTCAATAGTACACAGCTATACTGAGGGCTAGCAAATGATCAGATCCACGTGTTAGGCCCCTTGAGAAGGAAGGAAGGAAAGGCTTAGAAATTTATGGAGTCCAATTGAGGGTTTAATTTATTGATTCCAGATCTATCATGTATCTCTCAATCTATGCAGACTAATCTGTCTATTTTGCAAAAATTCTACCTTCTCCCTGTTTTGTTGTATCTTTGGAAATTTCTCTGCTTCTTGTCATTTTTACAAAAGACTTGGAGAAAAGAGATGAAGTAAACTTCAAGACAATTTATAGGAATCATTTTCACTCCCAAACTAGGACTTTCAATTGGTGAAAAAGTCAGTTAATTGTTTAAATTAAGGTTTGGTAACTATCCATCATTCTCAGGGAATATGTATTCCTAATTCAAATTAGGACAAATAGTCAAAATTACAGTATGTGAAAAATAATCAGAGTTCATGCTTGATACAAGAGACTATTATTGTCTTCCAGTAGTTATTTTCTAGTCATAAATGTCAAGGATTAGCAATTAACTGCTAGAAATTAAGAACCATCTAAACTAAAAGCCTCACCCATTGACAAGTTTTAAACAAAACTTAAAATTTTTTAAATTATGTGATATGAACTTGAAATCAATAAGTAACAGTTTTTAAAAATTATCTTACTTCAGTATTTCCTAGAAGCTCATTTATCTTGTGGGAATTAGAAACCCATAACGACTTCTTCAGTGATATGATTTAAAATATCATTCTTAAAGAAATTACTATGAATCACAGAAACCTATATTAGGCTTTCACACCTTTCCAAGACGCTTTTTTTTTCCTGAGGAATATAGCTTCCTTTTGGTAGTTCTAAACCTAACTGTGGTGCCTTTTAATTATGCACAGACAAATAAAACAAGACATATTTAAATGTAATTTTGTAACTTGTACACATAAACCCAAGCTAGTGGATAATGAAATGCTGCTAAAATTATCCATATCCAGGAAAATTTATTGCAGCGATGAAAATCTTGACATCTTTTCCAAAGTTCAAATTAAACTTCAGCGTAATACAGTAGCCCGAGTTGGACCAAAGTAAATAAGCAATTATTTATAGTAATTGTGTGTGTTGCATGTGTTTAACTTTCCCGGTGAAGTCGCCGGGCCCACATAGTGGGGAGTGCTGAATTAATTACCAGTGCACACAAAAGGGTCTACTCTCCAATGATCTCAGCATCCAGCTGCCTAATACCCACCTGTCTAGTGCTCTTTCATTTAACCACATATTATGGCGTCGATATTAACTTTAGGATTTGGGTGAAACCATTGCCATTTCCCAAGATATTTGCCTCCTAATAAACACAGACCGAAGGGGAAGTGTTGAAAGCTAGGTCAATTTTTGCCAGTAATGTTTGATACGAATCCCAGCTGCACAACATTCTATGTTAATGACCATTATTTAATTAACAGATGAAGAAGTCCTTTTGAGCGGCTCTGGCAGAGTTTGAACTTGATCTTCTATCATTTGATGTCATGCAAGACCAGATAAATGACAAGTCTTTCGAGAGTCTGCAGAGCCCCTTCGGAACAGCTGCACAGTCTTCGCCCTCTGCTTTGCAGCAGGTTTCTCACTTAAGAAAAAAACACGCTTCATTACATCGCCTCTTACTTGAGCTGCAAGGGTCTATTCAAGGAAGATAAGCCTCTTAGAAATGAAGTAGAGTTGAATTTAGGTTTTGAGTGACAGCAGGAAGATTTATCCATTCAACAGACAATACCGCTTTCTCTGCATTAATCTAGGAGGCGGACAATGATCTGTTTTTTAGGCCTCATCTCATCTCTTTCCCACAGCAGAAGGTGATTAGAGTTAGGAAACAGGGACTGTGAAAGAAAACTTGAGCGCTATCTCTCTAGCCCTCCTGTTTCCTGAAAGGGTAAGAGGGAGCCCCTAGGCCAAGGGCATCAATCACAGATTCACTACAAGGATATGCTGCTTCACTGTTGGGAAACAAATAGGCTGCCGGTTAAGGGCTGAGTCCCAAAATCCAAAGAGTAAATTATTATTATTATTATTATTATTATTATCATCATCATCATCATCTTCTTCTTCTTCTTCTTCCCAATGAGAGAAGGAAGCACAAAGTAACTCTTTATGATGAAGGGCCTGAGATTCTTCCTTTCTGGACCCAGGATTAAATGTTAGCATTTTTTTTAACTTTATGTGTTATTTCATCATCTATTTACAGGTAAATTCAAGGATGTCCTCAATTAGCTGGCCTGCAAACAGTGAAGAAAGGAAGAAGCAGATTTTGCTCAACATGTATAGCAGGACTTGCAAAATCTAAGCCTAAGTTTACACTATCCAACAATTTCATGTCACTTTTTAGATCCATCTCTATAACTCATTGAGGGCTTCCACAAAACTCCCTACATGTAAGTTATTCACTTGAATCCTACCCCTCTGCCGAGCACTGAGCATCAAGTCCACACTGCATCATTTATAGAATTCCAGTGACAGAGTCCAGTATTGAATACCATTTTATATGCAAAATCTGGCACTATGTTTAGTCAGGATGGTTTGCCATTTTCTTAGTAGAATCTCTGGTGGTACGGTACTTTGTGGCACATAAATTGGTGAATAGACAGCAGAGTAAATGCCGTAACTTAAAACAAAGCTCCCTGTATGGGGTGTATATATTTTTATTTGAGTTGCAAATGGGGAAGCTGTCACTTTTCACAATATCTAAAAATGCACTGTGTGGATCACTCAGAATCTTGTTCCATATTCCTTTAGCTCAGCATGCAAATACTAAATATAAAAAATAAATAAATATTTGAAGCTAAATGATTATCTCTATTTATCCTAAAAGTATGCCCCTGCATGGACATAATCAAAGATGGGTCCAAGAAAATCTGCAACCAAGATTTGGGAAATGGCTATGTGGCAAAATACTTTTGCATACCTATTTTCCTAGAAAGGCAATTCACAGAATGGAGAGATTCTCATTCGAGTGTGAGTAATGAAGTTGGTAAGTAAGCAGAGTGAAAGTCAGACATTACCACAGAATTAGATCAACTTGCCCCAAATGACTTCTGATTTTAAGAACAGATTGTGTGTTTTCCAGAAATCAATATGGAGTCATCACATTTTGACATTTGGCTATTGTTAAATTGTGTTTTGTTTTGTTTTTGCAAAATGTCATACAGACAACTAGAGACTTCCTTGACATTTCACTCTTTGTGAGGCAGAAAATATCATTTTTTCAAACTTAAAACAACTGAAACCAACCAGAAATGGTGGTGGTGGCATGTGGTCCATGTTTCCAGTCCCCTAGAAACCCAAATCCACACCTATGCCACTATGTGACTTGAAGAAGATTCTGAATGGGGATAAAAATCATTCATAATTCTTCGGAAATCCCACATGGTATGATAATACAGTGGCTATGTTCACCTACTGGAAAACTCTTCAGAAAATCAATAATAATTTGAAATAAACACCAAAGTAGCTATTATTGTTGATTCTTTTTCTCTGCAGTGCAATTCTATCTCAGGAAAGATAGATTTATTCTAACAATCTCTGGAATTCAACTTCCTTAAAACTCCTCTTCATGATTGTTATAGATAACTTCTTTATCTCCTGCATTTATATCTAAAATTGACCTCCCACGGTGGGAAACAAAAATACAACAACAACAACAACAAAAAACCCTGCCACCATCAAATCTACCTGACGGGCCTAATCAGCACCTGCCATGATAGTCTTCATTTTCTTTTTTCTTTCTGCCTTTTCTTTTTGTTTTTTAATTACTGAAGACTCCTGTTTCAGAGAAATCCCTAATTGCTTCATTTTGAAATGTTATGTTTAACCTCAGGAAATGGTGCTATAAGACCTGGCAAACAGCTTTCTGGTTGTTTCAATCAGGACCAGATTATGAAGTCCAGCCAAGTAAGAACCCTATTCATTTACTTGCCCTGTCATCTTGATCTTATTTGAATGTCTGGGGAACTGGAGGTGCTTAACTGGCCCTGGGTTTCAGGAGTGGGGGGTGGGAGAACCAAGGAGAGCCAGGCAATGTGTTAGAGACACTGAAAGTTTTCATTTTGACTCCTTAATGAGAGCGACCTCTGACCCAGGCTGATGAGTTCCATGCTTGTCCTAGTGTGCTTTTTGAAAACATTTGACACTGGTCACAGGTCTGACAGGGATATGACTAATGAAGTCGTGGTATAAAAATAATGGGCTGCAATTGCAAGTCATTTGCATGAAACCAAACTCCTTAAAAACTTGTCTCTGTTCACTTTCTGTTTTCTAAATGAGTCAATAATATGAATCAGATGTCTTGAAGGCAAGAGACTCCCAAATATTCCTTCAATAAGTTTGGTAAATTAGTTGGTATTGGGTGCAATTTTTGTTGCCTTGAGGCCTGGTTTAAATTGGACTGTAGTTACTAAATTGCTAGGGCGATTGCAGAATGTGTAGGATAATACATAATACCTTGTTTTTCTTAAGCGTTTCGTCAGAAAGCTTCTTGTGAGGTCAAGGGACCTAACCATTTTGTAGGCAATATCAACTGAGAGAAAAAGAAGAAATGGAAGTGGGTGGTGTGTGTGGGGTGGGGGGTGGGGAGTGGACTCTAAGGAGAAGAAAAAGAGACAAAATAAAGTCAAAAAGTAGAAAGAAGGTAATAAGGGGGGCTGGAGCAATAGCATAGCGGGTAGTGCGTTTGCCTTGCACGCGGCCGACCCAGGTTCGATCCCCAGCATCCCATATGGTTCCCTGGGCACCACCAGGAGTAATTCCTGAGTGCAGAGCCAGGAGTAACCCCTGTGCATCACCAGGTATGACCCAAAAAGCAAAAAAAAAAGAAAGAAAGAAGGTAATAAGGATTCAACAAGCTTTTATTTTTTTATTTCATTCTTTTATTTTTTTTAGTCTCCTTATCAAGTTTTTAAATGCAAGAGGAAAAGGGTAGGGAAGAGATAAATGCATAAGTTCAAAAAGATTAACTCAGAGAAATTAGAGAAATAAGGCATATAGAAAATAGAAGGAAACTTTTAAGAGAGAAGTCACTATTTCATTTAGTTTATCCTCTGAAACTTACAGTCTTTATCCATAGAGTGAAACATCCACTTAAAATTCTGGAATCTACAGGCACTATGACCCAACCAGTCCCCAAAGAGTCAAGTTTTTCTCTTTAGCTCAAAATGTCTCTATCATGGAGAAAATCCCAGCAGAGCCTGCTTGTCTTTGGACCAGATGTATCACAAGCAGCAGCCAAAAAAGGTACAACTAATGATTCCTTCTAGAGGCTTCTTACTATGTTCATAATTTAAACACGTGGTATTTTCTTTATGATGTCAGTTTCAAGGCATCTATTCAGGGTTTCATTTTGCTCACCCAGTCCATATGACAAAATTAAATATCAAGTGGTCCTAAACTTAAATGATTTACATATATATATGTATGTATATATGTATATATAAATATATATATATATATATACACACACACACACACACACACATATATATACAGAATACAGAATCCAGGTAATGCAGAACTTTGTGATCTTGGACTCTGGGCTCAACGGGACCCGGGAGCAGAGATCCTCTGCCTGCCTCCCCCAGTCTCCAGCAATCCAGAGGTCACACCCATAAACCACCTCCTGCCATCACCAGACAATCTCCTCATCAGCCACCCTCCAGAACTCACGTCTGTTTCTCCCAGAAGGGAACATAAAATGAGGCCCCCACAGCCATGCCACCGGACTCTGCACTAGGCTGTTTTCACTTGGAGCACCCCAGAGGGGGACGGGTGAGAGCCTTCCCCACCCCAAGGGACCCAGCCCTGGCAGCCGACCTCCACTACACAATTGCCGCCATGCTCCAGGACACTTTCCACATGCTCAGGCCTGGACACATCATCATAGAGGAAAATATATATGTATGCCTCTCGGAGAACCCAGCAAGCTATCGAGAGTATCCCGCCTCCACAGCAGAGCCTAGCAAGCTCCCTGTGGAGTATCCGGTATGCCAAAAACAGTAACAATAACGGGTCTCATTCCCCTGATCCTGAAAGAGCCTCTAATCATTGGGAAAGACAAGTAAGGAGAGGCTGCTAAAATCTCAGGGTTGGGACAAATGGAGACGTTACTGATGTCCACTCCAGTAAAGTGATGAACGATGGAATGACAGTGATAGTGATACAGTGATGGATACATATATACATACATATATGAGCAAAAGAGCAAATGAATCACAGAAAAGTTGCTCAGCATGGAGAAAAATATACATATAAACCCAGAAATGAAACATAAACCTTAGGAAAGGTTTTCTTAATTTTCTTAACCTAATTGAACCTCATTTCTTCAATCAGGATTAAAGAAGGTTTTAGAAATTACTAGCAAAGTACCTGGCACACTGTGAGTCAATACAATGAAGGAATGAAGGAATGGAATAGTAATAATCTCTTTTAATTATTTTTAAGAGACCATAAGTTTACTGATATTCTTCAAAAAACACTGAAGAAATAGAAATATAATGTACACAAACTCTATAAACTAAATGCTTTACATTGTACACATTATCCTCCCCAAAATTTAAAACCTAAACATTTGACACAATTGATGTGTTTTTTCCTCTCTGACTTACCATATTTCACATATGCATTCACATTTTAGATCACAGCAGCCCAACCTCCTGTTTTGTTCCTTCTCTGATATTTAATGTTTATAATTATGAGTTCATAACACTTAAGATTAACAAGGGCTCTAAAAGCAACTTTTTTAGAGGGAGCACACCTAATTGTATTCAAAGGATGATATGGTGTTAGGGATCAACCCTAGGACTCCCCTATGCAAAGCTTGTTTTCTAGACACTTGAGCTATCTCCCTGACTCTAAAATCAATTGTTGGCAGATATTTATTGCATTCCCATTTCTTTAAAAAATGATGACTCATGGGGCCAGAGTGTAGCTTAGCTCAGAGGTAGAGCATAGTCTTTAATATGTGAAGCACAAGGTTTTATCCCCAGCACTACAAAAAATTAAAAATTGAGATATCATTGTTATTTTTAGTTCATTAGAATTTGTCCATTTCTGACCACCTCAGACCACAAATGTTATATAAGTGTATGTATAAAATACATATATATTCCATAAATTTGTGCTTAGAAAATAAGCAACTAAATGAGTTTCATGAATAGGCAGGTTTGTTATTAGTTTAAAACAAAGATGTAGAGATAGTACAAGACGTAATGCAAACGTAAATCAAACCCAGGTTTGATCCCAGGCACCACATATGGTCTCCAGAGTACCACCAGGGGTTGCTCCTGAGCAAGGAGCCAGGAATATTCCCTAAGGACAGTAGGGTTTGCCCCAAAGACACCCCACAGCCCTGGGGAGGGGGGGGCGGATATAGAAGTAGTCTCACTACAGAAAGCAAAGCAAATGTTAAAGGTCAATAACAAAGTAGAATAAATTTCAAAATTGAAACCTTGGTTTTTAAGAAATGAAATTAAGTTTAAGAGAGTTAAACAGTCTTCTGGCAGATGTCTCTCTGGACTTAGTTACTAAAATACTAAATTACAGAAACCCAAAACTGAGAGGCCGCTAAGTGTGGTCACTCGACCTCATACCTCTTCATCCTCAGCAATGGAAAACAAATTATCTAATGCTTCCTTTTCAGCAGGTCTGACTTTAGGGGAGAGACTCTCCAAACAATAATAGTGAGTTTTGTTGAAATATTGTATGCAATCAAAATGAAAGTAAAGTGAAATTTATTAGTTACACAGGCGGGGGGGGGGCTTAGGGTGGGGGGGGCTAGGGGTGTGGGGGGGTTTGGGGTGTGAGGGGGCGGGGTGGAGCTATACTGGGATTCTTGGTTCTGGAATATGAGCACTGGTGAAGGGATGGGTATTCGAGCATTGTATAACTGAGATTTAAACCTGAAAACTTTGTAACTTTCCACATGATGACTCAATAAAAAATTAAAAAAAAAAAAAAAAAGAGAGTTAAACAGATGAAAACAAAGAAAGGTTTAGAGAAAACCTGAAAAGGTCCAAAAGGAAGAAATTGGGGGGTTTCTATACACTTCCTGTTGAATCTGAGTGAAGTACTGACAAACCAGTGTCCAATTCTGAAAAAGCAGGATTTGAGTTTGGAGAGACACTGGCAGCTGAGTTATTGCAGGTAGGCCTGGCAGCTGCTGGGCCCGGCTCTCTGGCGTCCTTGTGGAAGTGAAACAGACCAAGTCCCACCCTGACCAAGGCCCAGCTCCACTCACCCACATCTGGCTCCCCACCCCCAGCCCCCACTACCCGAAAACTGGCCCAGCTTTATAAGTGATCTCAAGAGAGATGCTGGGACTGATCATCCCAGCCCCAAAGCTCCTGAAGTGGGCGGTCTCACATGCCGAAGTTCACAGAGCTGCCGGCCCCACAGGAGCACAGAGAATCAGGTGGGTACATTCAGAAGCCCACGAACTCACTCTCAGTGAGTGAAAACAACAGAAAACTCAGCTAACACCTCACTGCTTAGTAATTCCTCGGACAATGACTTTAGTGACACCATTAAATATATGTTGTAACAAGCAGTATAAAGTAAATTATTTTGTTCCTTCAAAGGGAGCAGACTTGGAGGGTGGGTAGGAAACTGGTGAGATTGGTGAAGGGAAGGTCACATTGCTGGTGGGACTTGTGTTGGGCCATGAAATACCTGAAACAACTGTACTTTGAACAGTTTTGTAAATGATGGTGTTTAAATAAAATTTCATACAAAAACAAAATAAAGTAGGAGTTGACAGTTGTAGGATAACATAGCCTCAGTAGTTTAGGTTTATTGGGTTACTCCCGTTACAGTGCTCCTATTCCTCTTTGTTTATTTGTAGCTTCTTTCTTAGTGTTCTGTTGACTTGTAAATAATGTTTTTCTCCTCTCCTTGAGTCCTTTGCATAGTTTATTCAGAGCAAGTCCTTTTTGTATGGACACAGGAAGACTTAACAAATGTTATGCTTTTGTAACCTGGGAGTCATTTGACTCTACATGATATTTTCCTCCAGGGCATCTGTTCTCTTGACCTAAGCCTCAGCTGCCCTTACTTCCTAGCATCCCCAAAGCAGGGTCCCGATGACGTGGGACAAGAAGGACCCAGGGCAAGTGGTGAGTTGTGTGCTACCCTGGCATCGAGATGTGCCTGGCCAAAGTGCCTAATGCTTAACTATAAGTTAAGAGCTTGATCATGGACAAATGTTGTCATGATCCAAACAGTGATAACTAGATAGGACCCTGCTAGGGTGAGGAATGATTAATCTGGCCTGAGTGCTGTGGTCTGAGTCTGTGGCAAGATGTTGCCAGGAGGGCTGCCTTGCAAGCCTCAATGTATCCCTTGCTATGTCCATACAAAAATAACTAGTATTAAGATGTTAATACGTTCCTGGCTAAGGAAAAGAAAAAACCTTAAGAGTGAGGAAGGGCTTTGGAATGCCCTGCCCTCGGGAAGGGCTTTCTTATGTTGATTTTGCTACCTGGCTGGTTGTAGCCTAGAGGGCAAGGTGGGAGAGACAAGTGGGAGGAGAGAGAGAAGCCAGAAAGAAGCGGCAGTAGATCCAGAGAGAGGCCGGAGCTGGGAGTGCGGGAGAGAAAGATGGAAGGTTGAATAAACGGTAACTAATCAGTAACCAGCTTGGTCCTCGTTCTTCCTTCGCCTGTCCTTGACCGCCGGCCGTCCCGATCCAGTCCACACGCTGCGGTTCCAGAGCACCGAACGCGGGTGGTGAGACAGAGCCGCCCGGAGAGCCCTCGAGTGCACTCGCCCCTCGGCGAGCTTTAGTTTTTTACAGCAGTCAGCTGCAAAAAACTGAAAAAAATCATCTTTTCTCTTGAAATCAGAAATAGAAAGAATTTCTGAGAATACTCCCTATATATTACTGTATTGTGTAAATATAAAATTTATATTCTAGTGTATACTTTATAATAGGCTATAAATCATATTTCTATTTTAAAGAATAAAGATAATGAAAATGAACCATATGGATCCTATGGATGAAAAACAAAAGAAAGTCTAGTGATTTCACACAAGGAAAGTGATAATGAACCTAATATGAAAGGATTTTATTAAAACTATGTTAGGCTGAAGAGAAAACTCAGTGAGCTTAGTACATGTATTGTATCCAGGAGCCTGCGTTCTATACACAGTACCACATGGTTCCCTCATCTCCACCTTTGTAACCTCCAGCGCCAAAACCCGAGAAGCTTACCCTCCCCTACGCCCCCACTGACTGGTTACCCTTCAATTCCAAAGATTATCAAGATGTAATGAGATAAACAAACAACAAACAAACAAACTGTCATCCCGTTGCTCATCGAGTTGTATGAGCGGGCACCAGTAACATCTCTCATTATGAGACTTATTGTTACTATTCTTGACATATCCAATATGCCACAGGTAGCTTGCCAGGCTCTGCCAAGCGGGCTAGATACTCTCAGTAGCTTGCCGGGCTCTCCAAGGGGGGGCGGAGGAATCGAACACGGGTCCGCTGTGTGAAAGGTGAACACCCAACCGCTGTGCTCTCGCTCCAGCCCGCAGTGAGATAAATGAATCAAAAATTAAGAAACCTGGGGCTGGAGCAATAGCACAGCGGGTAGGGCATTTGCCTTGCACGCGGCCGACCCAGATTCAAATCCCAGCATCCCATATGGTCCCCTGAGCACCACCAGGGGTGATTTCTGAGTGCATGAGCCAGGAGTGACCCCTGTGCATTGCTAGGTGTGACGCCAAAAAAATAAAATAAAATAATAAAAACCTTTAAAATAAATAAATAAACAAATAAAAAATAAGAGAAAAGCAATGACCATCTGATTTAGATGGTTTGTGTCCTAACCTGCCTAAAGGCTGATACTAAATAGTTACCAAAAGTATCTCTCTATTATCCCAGCCATTGATGTCATTTCCACAGAAGTTTAATGCATAGGAATAGAATGACTGACTAAATTCTGCTAAATTGAAGACTTAAGGATGGAAGACTGTGATGAGAGCAGAGAAGTGGCTCAATGGTAGAGCACTTGCCTTACATGTATGAGCCATTGTGTTCTATTCCAGGCTGAAAAAAAAAGGAAAGAAAGAAAGGAAGGAAGGAAGGAAGGAAGGAAGGAAGGAAGGAAGGAAGGAAGGAAGGAAGGAAGGAAGGAAGGAAGGAAGGAAGGAAGGAAGGAAGGAAGGAAGGAAAAATGGACGCTTAAGATGATAGAATATGAGCTAGTATCTGATTTCTGCAATGTTCCACAAAAAATTCTATACAAGTAGAAGTTCATGTGTAGTTCTAATTTGTATTTTATTATGTGTGTAGATGACTCATTTAAAAATAAACCCTAAGGGGACCGGAGCAATAGCACAGCGGGTAGGGTTCGATTCCCAGCATCCCATATGGTCCCCTGAGCACCACCAGGAGTAATTCCTGAGTGCATGAGCCAGGAGTAACCTCTGTGCATCGCCGGGTGTGACCCAAAAAGCAAAAAAATAAAAATAAACCCTAAGCTTCTTGAGGGCATTATATATTCCTCTTAATTTCCCCTCCCCTAGTCACCTTTTCACCAAGTCACAGATACCAAAGATAAGAATTAGGTTGTTAGCAACTGACTTTCAGGGCTACCAATAAAGTCATACCTACCCATGTGCTTTCTGGACCCTAGAGCTCAAGTATTTAAATATCAACCCTCCCCATCCCTTTGAGAAAGTAGATCTTGTTCAGCGGGCAAAGAATTTGTCTCCTTTACTCATGAATATATGCACAGCACCTGGTCAGTACTGGATAAATAAATAATCAATCTTTAATATATTTGTTGACTGTTAATTAGGATTGGCAGGTTTTCCTGGCAGAAAAAAATATTTTAAGAATATTTGGTGCCAGACAGATAGTACAGTGTGTAGAACACTTGCCTTGCATGTAGCTGACACCGGTTCGATCCCCAGCAACCCAGATGATACTCGGAACATGCCAAGAGTGATCCCTGAGCTCAAAGCCAGGAGTAAGGCCTGAACACTGCCAGATGTGGCCAAAAAAATAAATATAAAGAAAAATTTAAAGAAAACAAGAATAGGGGCTAGAGTGATAGCAAAGTGGGTAGGGTGTTTTCCTTGCACACGGCCGACCCAGGTTTGAGTCCCAGCATCCCATATGGTCCCCCGAGCACCGCCAGGAGCAATTCCTGAGTGCAGAGCCAGTAGTAACCCCTGAGCATCGCTGGGTATGACCCAAAAAAGAAAAAAAACATAATAAAATGTTTAAAATGAAAAGAAAACAAGTATATTCTCAAATGGTTCTATATCTGTTGATGCAAACCCACACTAATCCTAACATTTTGTGTGCTTCCTTTCTGTATCACATTGCTATGCAAGAATATGTACAGCCTGTCAGTTGCACCATTCTGTTTCCAATGAGAGAGAATGTTTAAATAAAATCAATAATCCCATGAAGAATAATTACTTCAATTCCTATTTTTTCACATTTTATTTCAAAGCCAAGCATCTGTCTCATCAGTAGGAATAGTTAAAGTCACACAGGTCTATACATTTTTTGTAAGGAAAATGTGAGTGAGTATATTAGTTTCCCAGAGGAAAAAGACATCATGAAAACCATAGAATTTTATAAATTTACTACTTAATTAAAAACTTTTGACATTATAAACCATACCATGTATTTGAATTTCCTCTTTTATTTTCCTATACCTTTATATGTTGAGCATCTAAAGGCAAAAAGTGGTTTTCTAGCTGGTTAGCATATTTTATTTATTGCCTTGGGCACAAATTTGCAATGTGATGTAAATAACAATACTATTTTGCATGGCTATTGTACCTCTGGAAACTCTTTACCAACATAATTTTCACAACTCTCCTTAAGGAATAGATGAACACTGATATTATTATGGCTTGGGCTAATAAAATCTGGCCTGAAGAAGAACACATACATATGATATTTTTGATTTAGTATTTGTAGATTCAGTGTGTTATATGAGTGTCTGTGTTTCACTAGATTTCCACCCCCCAAAAAATATTTGTTTGCAACATAGTCAGGAATATATCATCATAGTTTAATTACTTTTCCAATTTTTGTTCTTAGGGATCATATGCAGTGCCAGAGCTTGAACCCAGGTCAGCCAAGTGCCAGGCAAGCACCTTAACCACTGTACTATCTCCTACTCCATCACTGCCCTTTGGATCTTCTCTTCCCCGGCAGCAAGCTGACTTCAGTTTGTTGTTTTGTTTGTTATTATTGGCCTATGCCTACATGACATTAAAACTCTTATCTTACTAAACACACAAGTAAGATTGCAGAATTTGGTGAATTCTAAAAGCATAAGCATCTGAATACACTCTGTGCATGGATTTTTAAAAATCAGTGACACTAAGTTTCAACAGCAGGCGTGAGACAGTTGTCATAATTGGAGAAATCAGAGAAGGAACAAAAGTAACACTTGGGTTTGAGAGATAGTACAGCAGGGAGGGCTCTTGTCTTGCATATAACCAACTCTGATTCAATTTTCTGGTACCCCAAATAGTCTCCCCAGCCTGCCAGGAGTGATCCCTGAGCACAAAGCCAGAAGTAAGCCCTGAGCACCACCAGGTGTGGTCAAAAAACAAAAACAACAAAAAAGAAAAAATAACATTTATTGAGGCCTATATACACCTATAATTTTTAGTCTAAGCACCTTAAATGTAGTAACTCATTTAACTTTTACAATAACTTCATAACCTAAGTGCATTATTGCCCCCCCCCACTTTACAAACACAGAAACTAGAGCAAAAGAAGTTAATAGCTTCAAAGTCTCATAGCTAATAAAAGGTTGAACTTAGAAAGCCCAAGTTTCACTGCCAGAATCTAATATTTATGTATCATATATCTTTTGCTAGGCATTTCACAGCGCTTTGCCCAGTATTCCTATAATAGAGAAATAATAATGCTATAATTTTATTCAACAACACTTACCAAAAAGAAAAAAATGCCCAAACTTTCTAATAATCACTTCTCTTACCTTAAATAATAAATAGTGACAAAAGGTACAATTGTACAGAATTTTGGGGTATTGCTATGTAAGGCAGAGATTCTATCAAAGGGCTCATTATCATATGTAAACACTTACTAGATGTAAATCTGTCCATTCAAACAAGTTGTCAATGAAAGGAAGGTTGGTGAAATCTGTCAAACCAGTATTTGGTACCACACAGAACAAAATGGGAGAGAAGAGAAGATCCAATACTTACTAAATGACTTTTTTTTTTTAATCTCCTGCACTGGAATCACACAGCTACTAAGTTTAGAGCCCATGGAATTCTTAGAAATCCGAGGAAACAGACAGAGCTTGCAATGGCTCTCAGACAGCGTAACTGCACTGCTGCCCTACGGAGCCCAGTGCTTCAAGGAAGAAAGGCTTTCGATTCCATTCCATGTCCTTTATCTTTCAAAAAATGAAAGTCTTCTTATTCACCTACCAGAAAAAAACACTGTATTTAAACTAATCCCGTTAGCCAAAATTCAAAAACTTATGGTCCACCTCCAGAATTAGCCAGGGATAAGCACAAACTATATACAGCTCCAAAACAATTTGCTAATTTAATTGGCACAACAATTCAAAATTTTTTTTTCACTGAATCAACAGTTGCAGAAACCTAGAGAAAATAAAAATGAAGAGAATCTTCCTTATTTGCAAAAAGCAAAATAAAATTACAAGAAGAGACACTGGAAACTAGAGGGCCTGTCATTCTTGAAGTGGTTGCTGATTTGTACACCGTTACTGTTTTCAACATATACACTTATTTTTATCAATCAACAGAGTAAATAACAACATAAAATCATATTATAGCTTATAGATATGACTTCCTCAAGGCTATAAGAGCATATACATATATTTCTTTGATAATTCTTTTAAAATTTCTTTTCATTTAACCACTGAAATTTGATATAAGATTTTTATTTTGTTTTCTTTTCTTTCATGAGCTCATTATGTGGCTCTCCCCTTCATGGTTCCTCCTGTTAAAAGTTCTTCCATCTTGTGAGGCATGTAAGTGACATGTTCACCAGAGTTCAGGGGTGAAGAGAACTGAATTTCAAAACCACACAATTTATGTGGAAATGAAGCACATTCCTTGCTTGTTTCTATGTTAGACATATGGGAAGACTGTGTATAATAGGCTGTTTGACTTGTGTGCTGGAGAGATTTTTAAGCCCTCTCTATTAAAATAAATAAATAAATAAATAAATAAATGAAGCATACTGATTTCCAAGCTCATCTATACTTCTTTTCCTGTATTTTATGTGGAAACATTTTAGAACTCACAGTTTCCATATTAGGTGTGTTTTCCACAGTTAGTTAATCCTGCTTTCCCATATGACAAATGACCCTATCTCATAAAAGGGCACATTGGCAAGTAAGGATTGAGTCAAAGAAGGTATTCTTTGGTATTTATGTGTGAATTGGCTTTTTTTTAATTATATTTAAACACTGGGTTCTCAACGTAGAAAGGAGTATTAAATGTAAAAAAAAACCCTATTAAAAAGTAAGTTTTGCTATCTTTTAGGTAAACTGAGAATGTATGCTTTTTTCCTTTTCTTCTAAACCACAACACTCAAAGTAGGGGGAAATGTATGTCCCATATTTATATTGTGTAGGACTACAACACCTTGTGTCTCTCAACTATGAATATTCAAAAAATAAAGCCTGTTGAAATACTTATGTGAAAATTACCAATACAATTTTTCCTCAAATCTCAAGTTTTGGGTGGAGGATAAACTCCTTTATTATTATTGACTTACCCTTTCCCCTTGTACTTAGTAAAAAATTAATAGAAAGGATAAATCTCTAGGATATTATCTTCAGCTGTCAGCTTCCCACAAATTCATGCTGCTTTGCTGCATGATTACTAAAAAATTCAGTGAACCCTCTATTTATCCATAAGTAGTCACCAAAACTCTCAACTGACAATGGGCTAAATTCAGTCATTGCATCTCCCTATGGAGAGCAAGACCGTTCTGGACTAGAGGGTGTTCTCATCTGTATTAGTAACTGCTGGTCCTGGGGAAATAATGCCCCCTCTGAGGGCCTCTGTGTCCTCCTTCATTCGTAAAATGATGGGAATGAAAAAACCATTCTCTAATGGTCCCTCAGCTCTAGCATTTTATGATTCTATCTTAGGCCATGTAATACAGTCCTATTTCCCTCTCTCCCCACTCTCCGACCTCCCCTGATTTATGGCTATATAACCTATCTGTACTGTGAACTGGGAGATTTCACTGGCCTATCCTGCATCACAGTCAAACAAAGGTGTTTCCCACCTGTGAGGAAGCTTCCCAAGCTGTGATTCTGATTCACAGAGAAAGTAAAATCTATCAATATGTGTAGCAATCTATCTCTCTATCTAGCAGTATATCTAGCAGTACCAACCCACTTCTAACATATCTTGTGTTAACATTTCTAAAGAAAAGTCAATGTTTTAAGACTGCTTCCCATGACTACTCTTGAAAGCACTGCAACTGTTTTGTCACCAAAGACCAATTTACTCTACTTGCTCACCCCTTGCTGTACAAAACCAAAGTATTTTCTCTTTGCCTTCTGTTTCATAGACCACTCTCCTGTCTCAGTATTTTTGGGCTAAAAAACCGTTCTTTCTCACATGCTTTCCATTTTGTTTTACACCTGGGCCAAAGGCAAACACACAACAGACAACAAATAAGTTCAAATAAAGTTTGGTTTGAATTCTATTTTCCTAGCAAGTCAAAAAATACTCAAGGCATTCATTTCCACCAATTAATTTTTCTAATATGTTACATATCTGGGAGAAAATCTATTAGTTCGATAAATAAGTGTGAAAGTTGGAAAACTTGTTTTAGAATGATAAGGGACTACCAAGATCATTATAAAGCTAAAATGGGCTTAATAACAGTAACAACAGACATTTGAAGCCATTAACTAACTCTTTGTTAGCGTTAGTCATAGTATTGCCAATAAGGGGCAAACCTGGCAAACTGTCCCCACAGAGGAATGACTAGAGCATTCCCAGGGGCTGGTGCTCCTTCCCTGGGTGGTTTTCAAAAGTCATTTCATTAAGACAAGAAATTGAGAGTCAGTAAGATCTGCTAGCAAAGATCTTTTTTTCTGAGACTTAAGTTCATTGAATAAACACATGAGAACACTACTTTTAAATGTTTACTGTATACTGGCATGACTATGTTAACTAGTTTTACCTGCATTATTTCATAGAATCTTCCCAAATATCAAGAACTTGTCATTATCTCCTGATACATAACAAAAAAGCATGTTTTTGAAAGCCATGCATGCATTTGGCAGAAGATATGAAATAATTGAATAATTAACCATTAAAATTTTTAGTCATTGCAGCTAGAAAGAACAGGCAATTACATGTTCTTCAAACTGTAAGTGACAAGATACTCGCGTGTCTACACAACATGGAATCAGTTTTGAGCTAGGAAGTTAACCTGGAAGTCCTAGTTCTAAAGATGGCAGCTTAGAAACAATATCTGTCACTCTTACTTCCTAGAGAAATGGGAAATACTATCATAGCAGCAGACATTTTGTTAAATTTATTAGAAAAAACAGTCTAGTTTGTAGCTGATAAAGATTCCTAACCAAAGAGAAATTTAACAAACCCCTAAGTAGAGATGAGAATTTTTTTTTCTTTTTGGGTCACACCCGGAAATACACAAGGGTTACTCCTGGCTCTGCACTCAGGAATTACTCCTGGTGGTGCTCAGGGGACCATATGGGATGTTGGGAATCGAACCCGGGTCGACCGAGTGCAAGGCAAACACCCACTATACTATTGCTCCAGCCCTGAGATGAGGAATTTATGCTAAGACAAAGTCTAATGCAAGGAAGCCAACTTCCTCATAGGGAACGACAAAAGACAAGGACACAGGATACTATTTTATCAAGAACTAGAAGACTCCATCCTACTAAACTCTGATAATTCTCTCGGTCCATTACTGATTCATAGGGAAGAACTGGAAATCAATATCAGAATCACTTTGCACATCATTTATTATTAGTCTACATGCAATTATGCTTAAATTAATCAAATAGTAAACTTTTAATCACTCCAATTATTATTGTGGCTTTAGTCATTCTCTGACTCAAGAAAATGTTGGTTTCATAAACCAAAAGGATCCTCCTACAGGTATTTTGCAGGTTGTGGCAAAAAAAAAATTTCCAGAATCATTGCACAGTCAAGAATCTGATATACAAACTGGAGAATGTCAGAAGCACAGCTTAGCAAATGCAGCTGAAGGTTTAATTCCCTTTGGGTTTTCTGCTTTATGTTATACACCCACACATTTATAAGGCAAAAGAGTGAATGGCCTTACTTAGCTCAGTCCAAAGCCCACACACTTTCTGCTACGTCACACTATTATGACACATAGCCATTAACCCGTGCTAATCGCCTATTTCACTTGAATGAATCAATACAACAATGTGTGGATTTGAGAAGATGATCTCATTCTAAAAACAAATAAAATAAAAGAGGAACCTGTTATAATACGTAGGGCTCCTTATTACAAAGATTCGAAATCATGGGTCAGATAACACACTCTCCAGCAATAATATAATAAAATTCTTTCCTAAAAGGAAAATTCCATTGAAAACAGGCACTTTCGATGAGATGTCCTAGTAGATGACCCATAACCACTGTAGAGAGGATAATTTTCCATAACAAACAGTCTTGTATAACTCATGCTGTTGTTTTTCCTGGTCCCTGCCCACCCCGCCTTCAAGTTCGAGAAACCAAGAAACTGAAATGATGTGGTTGTTTACACTCACAGAACAGAAAGCTGAGTGACTGTGACCCTTTTGTTTGACTATCAATGGGCAGCTACTTTTTGACCATTCTCACTCTTCATTCCTCTCAATGCAAACTTCAGAGTCATCCAGCCAGAAACAAACCCAAATAACATTCAGACACATCACTAGAAACCCAAACAAGACACAAGATAAAAAAAATTATAAAGGATCTGATACAGAGAATACTAAGGATAAACTTTCCCCACGTAGCAACGATTTGGAGTTCATATTTACAAAATGCAGATTGTCTAATTATAGCTCACTGTGACTCATGAACTCCCAGATCTAGAAACTTGCTAGCTCACCAGCAAAAACTGGGATATGGGAACCAGTGAAATAGGACAGGGATGAAGTGCTTGCCTTGCAAACAGCTGACTCCAGTTCAGGTTCTGGCACCATATATGTTTCTCTGAACATCACCAGGAGTGATTCCTGAGACCCTCTGGATACAGACCCCCCTTTTCCTCAATGACACCAAAAAAAAAAAAACTAAAATTATTTTTAATTTTCTAAATTTGGGCATCAATACTGTGTTGTCCATAAGCGAAATATAAACATGGTTAACATCACTCCAGGGGACCCCTTTCCTCTCTCTCATGTTGCCCATCAATGTGGCAAACTGTCTTCCTTGCCACTTTGCTCTCTGCGACACCATACCTGACTCTATTCACAGGCATCCTCTCAGCTTCTCTTCTCCTCTCTGGAGTGCCCATCTCTCCTTCTCTCAGTTTTCTTAAATCTTTCCAATGTCCAATCTAGATTTGACTTTTACCTAGTAAGTTTACTCGGGCACACTAGTTTCTTCCTGCCCTAAAACTCCAGAGTTCTCACGACCCAACCCCACATTAAGTAGGTAACATGGAGGCTGGAGAGAGTACAGCAAGGAGGGTGCTTGCCTTAAATGCAGCCTCCCCCATGTTTGATCTCGATGTCCCATATGATCTCCCATGCCCTTCCAGGAGTCAGCACAACAAAGGAATAAGCCATCCACACTTGGCCCCAAAAAGGTTAATTTCACCTTTATTTATGATAGTATTCTCTGTTCATCTGGATTAATAGTCTATATCTTAAAATTCCTTTGCATGATTTCCATCTAAACCAGGTTACTCAATAACAAATAGCTAAGAATATTTTCCACAATTACATAGCAGTGTCATCCCATTGTTCATCGATTTACTCGGGTGGGCACAAGTAATGTCTCCATTGTGAGACTTGTTGTTACTATTTTTGGCATATCGAATACTAATTCTAAAAATCTACTGTTTGGAAATCTCACTATAGTTTTCAAAAGCAGTCATTCCAAATTGTTCCTAAGCATTAACTTTCTTGGGTCTATTGACTACCATTGTTATGCACATTTTTTCCTATACTTTCATACCTAAGGCCTCTATTTAATTTTTTTCCACCTTTCCCCCTTAGCTTTACAAGCTAATTCCATTAGTGCACTCTTCATAACTTATATGCCAGAATCAGAATCATCTAAGAGTAAAAGTGAAAGTTCCTATCTAGGGCACGAGGATTAAGTATTACTCACCTTTGTACCCAACTTCTCTCTCATACACATCATATATGTAAGAATAGATATGTGTATACATATACATATTAAATATATACATTTTATGTATGTTATATATATTTATTCATTATACATAACCACACAACTATGAATTATATAATAGATATATGTGTTTACTTACATACATGCTTTAATATGGTATGCTATAAACATATAAAGTATATTATATATATGCATAAAACACATGGGATATATATGTATTTATTTATTAAGTAACCACCATAGAGTGTTAAAGCAAGGGAAAGAAAACTCAGAAATATTCTAGCCTCATCCTGTACTCTGTAAATGACAAAAATCATATTTTGGGAAATTAATTTTTCGATACTGAATTTGGTAGAAATAAGATCTGAAATGTCACCATCAAACTTTATAGCAAATTCCACAGGTAAACAGCATAAAGATTTCTATCTGGGCAAAAAGAGATTGCGGCTGGGCAAGGACACTAAAGGACTTGTCTTATTTGCAGCCAACCGGTGTTCAATCCCTTGAACCACAAACGGTTCACCAAACATCACCAGGAGTGATCCCTGAGCACAGAGCCAAGAGTAATCCTTGAGCACTGCTGTATGGCCAAAAAATGAAACCAGAATGCTACAGGATAAAGTTTCCCCATGAAGTAACAATTTGGGGTTCATATCCACAAAATGCAGATTGTCTAGTTATGGCTCACTGTGACTCATGAACTCTCAGCATCTAAATCTCCTTCAGCGTCAGTGCTAAAACTTCATATGCTTCAGCATTATTGCCTTCTCTGAACTATGGATGGACGCAGAAGTCTACATTTCCCCCAGGATCATCAATTAATTGTTTGCATAACAATTTGAGAACTACTGGTGATGTCATAGTCAGTCAGCAAAATAAGGCATTATTAAGCAGCTACTATTGAATTTGAGTGTCTCATGCCCATCAAAGAAAATATGAAATTGGTCATTGTACATTAGGTTAACCCAAAGAATCCCAATCTCTTTACTTATTTTATATTCAAAAACTCAGTGCTGAGGAGATAGTGGGTAAGAAACTTGCTTGCAAGTACTTAGGCTAAGTCCCCAGCAGCACAAGGGAATGATCCCTGAGCACAGAGCTAGGAGTAAGTACTGAGCACAGCTGGTGTGATACCACACACACACACACACACACACACACACACACACACACACACACCTCTTTCTCTATTTTTTTCACTTTTACTTTCTTCCTGGGAACTCTAGTGCCCAAACTACAGTTATCAGCATTACCCCAATAATCACTCAAAATGGATATTTTACTACCAGTGTGTAGATCAGTGGAAGAGTACTTGTCTTGCACTTGTGAGGACCTGGCTTTGATCCCTGACAATACAATATAAAACACAAAATTTAGGCCTTACCCCAGACCTAAAGAATCAGAAACTTTGGGGGTAGAGCCAGAGCTCTGGTTTAATAGGACTTCTGGGGTAGTTGAGTGCTGACTACAGCTTGAGGACCACTGCCCTAAAAGAACATGGAGGGAAAGGCTCTATCAGTCTTCCTCTGAAACCTAATCCTCTTCCTCCTCCTCTAAGAATTGTAAAGAGGAGAACTGCAGGCTGAACAAGGGAGTCTCATCTGCAGGCATTTCATGCAGCTGATTTTATTATAAAGCTTGTCCTGAGTGTCAAAGTTTATCCTCTGTGAATAGCAATTGATTATCATACTAACATATTACAGAACAAAGCAGCACAAGATGTTTGGGAGGGTACAAAAAACAAACATAACATAATCATATTTTAAGGCTTTATCTATTTTCTAAAGTTAATGAAAAGAGAAGAGGGAATCGGAAGAGAATAGTTTTATATGTCAAAAATTGTTTATTTTAAAAGAATTCATTGATTCAAGTACTACAACCAGTTACTGTTTTTACACTAACCAGCTGTTCGAATGAAAATGTGAACTTTCTTTATTCAAGACTGACTGATATCTCTTCCATCTGAACTGAAGATTAAAGAAATGCTTGTAGTTTCTGCCCATCATTAAATTATTACTATTAATTAAAATTTTAAATAGAAAACAAAGGTTAGTCTTTCCTACTAATGGATCTGGGGGTTCCAATGTTACAAGTTATATCTCTAAACCAAAAATATACAAGAAGTGAAGTTCATGTAGAAAATTCATCTCTAAAAGCACATTACCCACCAACAGTTACCTAATTTAGCAGAATATATTACCTCTATGCTTCATAAATCTTAATTAAAGCCGTTAGTTTTCCTATTATATGATCGAGAAATGCTCCATTAAAGTTAAACAGTTTCTACAAGTAATTATACACATATACACTTTAAAATTGCTTCACATATACTTGAAACATTGTCTACTAAATCAAAAACTTGCAGAATTTCATTAATGCAAGATTTTTTTATCTCCCAAAAGTCAAATGTGTCCCAGAGGAACCGGTATACTCAATGTTGGCTCCTTATAATACAATTTAATGCTCACAAACACAACTAAAGTATTTAAACATTTACAGGGGTTGTCATAAATGCTTTTCTTATTTCTGATCAAATTCAGCCTTACACTTAATACAGTTAACTGTAGTTATTTAATTTAAAAACTTGAGATTCCAACCTCAAAAATTTATAACAATATAAATGCAGTTACTTGGCTATAGGATACGTATGTGTATAGGATACTATGGGGACTCCATTCTTCAACATGAAATACAAATGCCAAAACTAGAGCAGGGATATTTTTTAAAATAGACATTATTTTAAATAACTGTTGGCACATTGAAGAAAAAAACTTTAAATCCAAATTCAAAAATAGATCTCTTTCATTCATGTAGTCATTTCAGACACTATCTCATCATTAATACTAACACTTTGTACCTTTGTTTTGCAAAAAAAAAAGCAAGATAAATTGATTAATTAAAACTATGGTTAGTCAAGTATTCCAGCTATTTAAACTTATTACTTGAGTGTAAAACCTTGATCAAGGTTTCTTCATTTTCTCAGAAAGTATGGTTACCTTAATATTATCATTAAAATACCTGATGAAACTGTAGTATTATATTTTTGATTTCTAAGCGAGTTGGGCTTTCCAAAACAGTGTCACTGGCCTTAGAAAATAAGCACTTCAGTGAAAACTGTCATGCCAATAACTTAACTTTCAAGGGCATATGTGATGAGCACAAGCACAGAACAAAATATGAGGAAGAAGTGGAGACCACCACAGCCCAGGCAGTGATGAGTACCCTTGATCCAAGCAAACATGTTTTCTCTTCAGGCTGTGAGTATATTATTAATTGAAATTCTTACATAATTCATCAACACAAACCACTGTATTCTTACTTCTCTACCTTAGAAACTACTTTTAACAGAATGTATAAGTAAAACATCTCCAAAAAGCTTAGGCAAAAGTTTTCACTTTTAGCTATTATACCACAATATATCTGTTACAGAGACAATGACTCCTTGTGCCCTTTTCTAAGGACTGGGCACAAAACAGATGCAGGTAGATTTTCCTGAATTATTAAATAAACAGCTAAAGTGGTACTTGACAAATAATTAAACCTAGGAAAATTAATTCTAGAAACTGTTCCATCAACTCAGTGTTTCAACAAATGTAAATGAACACATTGTGTTCTTACATAAACGTAAGTTTTCCAATACAAATTTCATACAGTTACAAATATCTTAATAAAGTGTTTCTTCTTCTTGTGACTGTAGTTTATGAATATAAATTGGACTAGTCAAAGACATTAGCATTTTTTTCTTATTCAAGTAGAGCATATCAAATCACACTTTTGTAAAAGAAAATGTTTCCTAGGGAAAGGAAATTGGGGAGGGGGCTAAGGGAAACAAGGTGGGGATGTTTCTAAAAGAAAGATTAAATATCTTACAGAACTTCAGCCTGGTCTGGAAAATATAAGATCCAAGGAAGGCTCAATCTTGACAAAGTGTAAGATGAAAGAAAATTGGAGACGGGGACTTGTTCAGTGTTTGACCTCGGTTTAGAAAGATAGTTATAGTAATAATCTGATCCACTAAACAATTGAACAAGGAGCTAGGAAGAAGCTTAGCAGCTAGTCACACTATATGACAGCACAGAGGGTAAAGAGATAAGGAAACTGAGAAGACAGTCTTCCGAGTCTTGTCTTCCGAGTCTTTTCATGACAGTGCTTAGATTTGGAGGAGAGTCCAATACTACCTGACAAAAGTGTCTCTGTGCAACAAAACCAGAGGTGAGGGAGAGCTCAGGAAAACTGATAAAGACAGGATATGCCTCATTCAGAGGACCCGTGGAGAACTTTCAATCATACGGCCTGAAGAAAGAACAAGGCCAGGGTTCCTACATTCATGACCACTCTATTTAGATAATATCCTAGTGGGCACAGATCAGATGTCTTTAAGGAATCATACTGGGCTTTTCTTCTATAAAATATAATAAACCAACACACAGACTATGATTTCAGATTGCATCAGTAGTCTCAGACCAGTCCCCAGACATTTGACCACTTGGAGTGACTTAATCTGCCCCACAAACCTTACTGGCAAGGGGCCTGATCCAGAGTTTTTGGTGAAGTTGGTGAAACAGCCCAGGAAACTTTGTATGCACATACAGTTTTAACACCTGGATCCCAGAATGATGAAATAAAATCTTGTCATCATCAAAGAAAACTCAGAGACACACAGACAGAAGTCAATATTTTAAGTAAATACCCACTAACATGGATGGTGGTCCACTATCCAAATGCAGGCTCTCTACAAAAACTTCAGCAATACATCAAGTAACATCACCAGATAATGGGTGTCCAACTCTCCTCAGAGTTCCCCAAGCTCTGAATCTGAGTATTTCAAAGTATTCAATGAATGGGGCTGGAGCGATAGCATAGTGGATTGGGCGTTTGCCTTGCACGTGACCAACCCAGGTTCGATTCCCAGCATCCCATATGGTCTCCCAAGCATCGCCAAGAGTAATTCCTGAGTGCAGAGCCAGGAGTAACCCCTGTGCATCGCCAAGTGTGACCCAAAAAGAAAAAAAAAAAGTATTCCATGAATGAGCAACATCCTCAATTAAACCTTTAAATTAGGTGCTAATTTTAAATCAGTATTGGAAATAACTTTATCTCAAATGTCCTTTCAGCTATAATTCCAGCCATAGGATATAAACAGAAAGCTATAAAACTTCCCAAGATTTTTCAGAAGTACCCATATTCCAGTAAAACATATGAAAATGGTGCCGTCTCATGCAGGAATTAAAACAGTTTTAGGAGGAGGGAACAGGTACAGACAGAACATTTAAATGTGCCTCTATTTCCTGGTAGTGTTCAGCAGTTTCTTGGTACAGGTCCTTCACTTTTTTAGTTAAGCTGATTCCAAGACACTTGATTTTCTGAGGCAAATTTGTGAACGGGATTATTTTTAATATATCTCTCTTCTGTTTTATTACTTATACATGGGAAAGTCATGGGTATTGATTTTGTAACCTGCGCTTTACCATACAAACCTATTTTTTTTTGTAGAGTCTGGAGGATTTTCTAAGTATAGCATCATGACATCATGCCTAACTGCTATGACAAGTATTTCCAGTACTACACTGAATAGAAGTGGTAAGAGTGGGCAACCTCGTCCGTTCCAGATCTTAGAGAAGACTTTTAGTTTTTCCCCATTGAGAATAATGCTTGCTGTGGGCTGGTGGTAGGTGACTTTGACTATACTAAGGAAAGTTTCTTCAACTCCCACTTTGTTGAGATTTTTTTTTCATAAATGAGTGCTAGATCTTGTTAAATCCTTTCTCTGAATCTAATGATAAGATCGTATGGTTTTATCTTTTCTTTTATTGATATGATGTATTATGTTGATTGACATGAGAGTTAAACCATCCTTCCATCCCCAGAATGAATCCTACTTGGTCGTGGTGTATGATCTTTTTGATGAATCACTGGATTCTATTTGCTAGTATTTTGTTGAGGATCTTTGCATCTATATTCATCAGGGTTATTGGCCTGTAATTTCTTTATTTGTGTTGCTTCTGTCCGATTTTGGTATCAGGGTGATATTTGCCTCATAGAAATTGTTTGGAAGTGTTTCTGTTTCTTCAATTTCCTAGAAAAGCTTGAACAGGATTGGGAGTAGGTCCTTTTTAAAGGTTTGAAAGAATTTATTTGTGAATCCATCTGGGTCAGGACTTTTGTTCTGGGGAAACTTTAAATTATTATTTAAATTTCCTTGATAGTGATAGGTCTGTTCAGGTATTCCAAATCTTCTAACAATTAAAATGGCAATACTACCCAAAACACTGTACAGATTCAATGCAATCCCTATAAGGATACCCATGACACTTTTGAAAGAAATAGACAAAACATTCCTGAAATTCCTATGGAACAATAAACCCCCACAAGTAGCTAAATCCTTGGGAAAAAAAGAAGATGGGATATGCGTCACCTTCCCCAACTTTAAACTGTACTACAAGGTAATTAAAACAGCATAGTATTGGAGTAGAGACAGACATACCTGCATATAAGTCGAATAGAGTTGCAATACTGATGGAGACCCTCAAATATATGATCACTTCATCTTTGACAAAGAAGCAAGAAATGTGAAGTAAAGCAAGGAAAGCCTCTTTAACAGGTGGTGCTGGAAAAACTGGACAGCTACATGCAAAAAAATAACTCAAACCTCTATCGAACACTAGGCAAAAAAGCCAGATCAAAATAGATTAAAGACCTCAATATCAGACTTGAATCTACAAGGTACATGGAGATAAACGTAGGCAGAACCCTCCATACATTGAAGCTAAAGGCATCTTCACAGACGAAACACCACTAACCAAGCAAGTGGAAGCAAAGATAAACAAATGGGACTACATTAAGCTAAGAAGTTTCTGCACCTCAAAATAAATAGTGACCAAGATACTGAATCCAAGATAGAGAATGGGAAAACATATTTACCCAATACCAATCAAATAAAGGGTTAATACCCAAGATATAGAAGGCACTGCTAGAACTTTATAAGAAGAAAACTTCCGACCCCATCAAAAAATGGAGGAGAAGTAATGAACAGAAACTTCTTCAAAAAAAAAATAACACAGGTCTTTGGAGATTGGACATCTCCAAACTGGGGGGGTGGGGGGAACTGGAACAGGGCGGCGCTAGCGTAGTTTCCAATTCTCCCCGGCCGAAAGTCACACCCTTGACTCGCCCTCAGCGCCATCTTGCCATAATCAGCAGTGAAGGATTCCGGCAGCACCACAGGCCGGAGAACGCTCCGGACACTAGACCGGGCCAACAACACCAGGGTGCCAGACGGGGAAGGTACAGCCAGCGTGCCTTCTCCAGATGGAGCCCCAGGGACACTGAGCTTCTACTAACATGGCTCTGGTATGCGGGACTGGACATCTCCAAACCACGCAGCCACTTACGCAGCCACACAACCTTTCCTGATATACAAAATATATGCTCTGGAATGGCTCTGCCACTCCTGAGCATCCATTGTTCCAGAGGCACAGAAACCAACCTCAGAATGCAGCGGCTGCTGGCAGATATACTCCTGGACTCTGAACTAAGCTACAGCCTCATGCAGCCCCGGGAGGGGAAGGGTTTCTGTCCCTCGGCCTTTCCCCCCTGTAACAGCATGGCTACCATCACCGTTCAGAATCAGTTGGACAGAGAGGTAGGAGTTTGAAGTGATGGGATGGGATGCATGGGGGATCTTGCAATGGAGGAGGCAGAACCGGCCCTGCCTCCTGCCCAAATGAGACCCCGATCTCATTTGTGGTCGCCCATGGACAGCTCCTCCACTTCTGAACAACCATGATCCCAGCGCCACAGAAACCAATCTTGGAATGCAGCGGCTGTTGGCAGAAAAACCTCTGGACTTAATACCAGAATTCCAAATTTGGACGGCCACTTCGCAAACATACAATCTAATGATGTCATTCCGACAGGTCTGACTGTTGGGGGTAAAACACCAAATAATGATAATGAGTTTCCTGTTGAAAATTGAATGTAATCAAAGTAAGGAAAGAGTAAAGTGCTAATCATCTGCCACACGGGCAGAGAAGGAGTGGATTCTGGGGTTATTGGTGGTGGAACATGTGCACTGGTGAAAGGATGGGTGTTTGAGCATAGTATGACTGAGACTCAATCCTAAAAGCCCTGTAACTGTTCTCACGGTAACTCAATTAAAAATTAAAAAATAAAAATAAAAAAAAGAAATACAAATGGCCAAAAGGCACATGAATAAAATGTTCTACATCACTAATCATCAGGGAAATGCAAATCAAAACAATAGTGAGATATCACCTTATACCACATAGACTGGCACACATCAAAAAGATAAGAACAACAAGTGCTTGCGAGATGAAGGGAGAAAGGAACACTCATTGGTGGAAATGCCAACTGGTCCAGATTTTTTGTGAAAGAATGTGGCCATTCCTCAAACTAGAAATTGAGCTTCCATATGGCCTAGCAATACCACTTCTGAGAATATACCCCCAAGATGTAAAAACACACATCAGAAATGACACTTGTATGTTCATTGCAGCACTGCTCACAGTAGCCAGAATCAGGAAGCAATCTAAGTGATTAAGAACAGGTGAATGATTAAAGAAACTATGGTATATCTACACAATGGAATACTATGCAGCTATTAGAAAAAAATGAAGTTATGAAATTCACTTATAAATGGATGGACATGGAGAGTATCATGCTAAGTGAAATTAGTCAGAAGAATAAGGACATAGTGTGACTGCACTTATTTGTGTGATATTAAAAAAAAAAAACATAGTATGAGATGTATACCCAAGGACAGTAGAAACAAGGGCCAGGACAAATGGTCTATGGTTGGAAATCTGCCTCTAGGACTAAGGGAGAGTGAAGCTGGGATAGAGAAGTGACCATTATGACAATGATTGAAGGAGTCACTTTGAATGGGTGATGTGTGTTGAAAGTGGGTAAAGGACCAAACATGATGGCCTCTCAGCATCTGTATTGCAAACCATAATGCCCAAATGGAGATAGAGGGAGAGACATAGAGACAGAGAGATGAAAAGTGCCTGTCAAAAAGCCAGACTGGAGGGAAGGGATGGGTGACAGCAGGGATACAGTGGATATTGGTGGTAAGAAATGTATACTGGTAGAGAGATGGGTGTTGGAACAGTGTATGGTTGAAACTAGATCATGAAAACTTTGCAACTGTATTTCATGGTGATTCCATAAAAAAAATAAATTTATAAAAAGACTACATTATAAGAGCTGGCTATTACATGCTAAACTTTTAAATAGGAATGTGGTTGCAATATAAGCTTTATGAAGATGTTTCAGTATATGCACAATAAATGATCTTATCATTAATAGAAAAATTGCTTAATCAGATGTTCTATTATACCTAAACCAGCAACTTGTCAAAAAAAATCAAATATACTAAATTTTACAATATGACAAGTTTTACTGTAAATTAATCATTATTAATCATATTTAGTCATGCAAACTAAAGTTTAGGAATTTCCAAACTTCTATATCATTATTATTTTTTTGGTCTTTTATATGCAAAATCCTGCCAACTAAGAGAATGTATAAGTCATGCCAGTTGAGAGTTTATTTGATAGTCTTAAAATGTTCTTGAACTAACTCTTGGCTTACCATAAAATAAAATATGAGATTTGGCATAAGCTTATAATAATTATAAGTGCTGCTCAAAGGATGAAAAACCAAGCAAAAAAAAAAAGAAAATAATTATTCAAATTTGTATTTCAGAGGGAAAATAGGATATAAATAGAGCTGGAAGGTAAGCATAATTTCTACAAATAAGCCACATGCATTCAAATTCTTAAGGTGCACTAAGTATCATTCAGATACCTTAAAACAAGAAATAGCAGTTAACAGAGAGCATGATAACTTTCTTCCTATAAGAGAAATCTTGTCTGGCACTGGAGAGATAACATAAGAGTTAAGGCCCAACCACTGGAGTGGGGCGGCGCCAGCCCAAAACTCTGAGTGGTCACGCCCTCGACCCACCCTCGGCGCCATCTTGATGCCACAATCCACAGAGAAGCGGCAGGCATTCTGGTGAGCAACGCGGCCCGGACAATGCTCCGGACCCGAATCGGGGCCAGCAACACTGGGGGGCCGGAGGGAGGAGGTGCCACCTGCACACCTTCTCCAGATGGAACCCTAGCGACACTGAGCAGCAACTAACACGGCTCCAGGATTCGGGACTGGGACAGATCCGAGCTGCGCGGCCGCTAGTGCGGCCGCGTGACCTTTTCTAAAACCTGAAAACATACAATCTTTGAATGGAAAACTAATTATCAAATGCCTCCTTATTAGGGTTATCTTGTTTGGGGATATAACTCCCACAACAATAGTGAGTTTTGTGTTGAAATATGGAACGTAATCAAGGTGAAGAGAAAATAAAGTGAGGTTCATCAGTTATACAGTTGGGGTGGGGGGCGGGGGGTATACCGGGGATTTTGGTGGTGGAATATGGGCACTGGTGAAGGGATGGTGTTTGAATACGGTATAACTGAGACATAAACCTGAGAACTCTGTAACTTTCCACATGGTGATAAAATTTTAAAAAAAATAAAAATTAAAAAAAAAAAGAGTTAAGGCCCAAGACGACACCAGTTTGATGCCAGGAACCATACGACTGCCCCCCTCTCCAGCCCCCACACCTAGCCTGGAAGCACTCAAGCACCACTGGACTATTTTGAACAATCTCCAGGGCCTTCAGAACCCATGAAGCAAAGCATTCTCTTTTTCTGAAGCAAGATATTCATGAGCCCTTGCATGAACCTTCTACCTGGATGGCTGAGTATCACTAGAAGTGACACCAGCACCCCCGAACAACTTCCCCCCACACTCTCCTCTGAGCAGTGATTGGGAGGGCCCCCCCAAAAAAGGGGGAGAACTAGGAACCACATCTGTAAGAGACTTAGAAGTTAGTTGACTCAAACCCACTCCAGGAAACCTTGCTAATGTTTCCATTATAAACCACATTTCAGGAGTTTACAAGTTGGATGTTTTTAAAACACATTGGCTTCATAATGAGCTCACACATTCTTAAAATGTTCTTTTCACTCTCCTTTAAAAAGCATGGCCACTTTTGTGAACAAATCATAAACAAAATTTCAGGTGATTACTCTTGGCTGAACTCCAAGACACAATGACTGAATGTTTGAATAGGGTAAACGGGCTAATTATTTTACTTCATTTGGAAAGTAGAATAGAAAGGCCAGCTTGAGAAGTACTCGACAGCACTTCCGTTTTAAAATGTTCTTTTGCAATATTTTTATTCTGTGGTTCAGGATCCAAAGAGTACAGCAGAAATATGTGATCAAACTTGAAAAACTCCATTTCTACATCTGGAGATTGATGCAATAATCGCTCCAGCATCCGATGTTTCTAAAGTTATTAGTGGTCAAACTCACATGCACCATGAAAGCCAGGAAGACTCTCAGAATGGAGCTAAAAGCCAGGTGGCACTGTACCTACACTTATATGCTTCCACAAACCCCTAATTCAAACCAACCTTAGAGTTTTACAAGCCCTTTCCCTGAGCCAACCCCAGCTTAAAATAGTCCAGGGCAAAACCTCTGCAGGGAACTGAGTTGATGAATAGGTTAGAATGTAAAATAATTCATTCAATGCCGCCCCCCACCTCCCCCACAAAATCTGGTGATTCTGTTAAATTAAAAACTACTCTCCATAGTCCCTGTCACTTTTAGGGTTTATATAAGAAGGAGGCTGCCGAGATGCCAAAGCCAGGGATGGCTCGTTCCCACAATGAATGAATCCTTGGGCGTAATTCCCCAGGCCATGATGAACTTGGAGGCACCATTCAGTTGCAGAAGAAAGATCCTGTGGCAAACTAGGAAAAATCTTACACAGGAAGTAGTTTTGCTACTAAGCTCTCCACTTACCACACCTTGGCCAAGTGTTACATACCTCAGGAAAGATGTTCTCACTGAGCCTAATATTGACAAAAGGACTCGATTCACGAAATAACTTTTCATCTGCAAGTTTCTGCCATTCTAGAGGACTTTTAAAAAGAACCCCATCTCCAAAGAAAGTCAGACGCAGTCATGCATTGGGCCACAAAGATTCTCTAAACAGCTACTATAAAATACATACAAATAATAAAGATTAAAACCACCAAAAACAACATTTTGTTGGTAACATTTCATATGTAGTTTAAAAGTGAAAAATATCTTACAAAACTGATGGTTTTATTGATGGCCATACTTATTTATGTTTCTCAGCTTATACAGAATTAGACACTGGCCCAAGAGGAAAATTCATGCTAATAAAAAACAAATAAAATTTCCATTTTTTTCTAAATATTATTTCCTCTTCAGCACCTTCAAGAAATTGTTGGTATAACTTTTTTCTAAAGTCGAATTTCCTTTAAAGAAAAGTGATTGGGAGGGTAGGAAACTAGGAGAAAATGTTCATGAGAATTTGTGCATAAATATAAGAAAAATTTCCCTACTGTTAAACTAACTCAGCTTTGTTTTAAGTACACAGGAGATAAAGGGAAGGAAAAGTACCCTCTGCACCCCCGCCATCACCAGCTCCCCTCTGAGGATGCTGAAGAGTACAGTTTAAATCTAATTTACTTCATGCCACTCATTTCACAGATGAAAAACCTGAGTCACCAAGAGGTTAAGTGACCAATCTAAGGTCATACTTTAGGGGGGTTCCTGATGAGCTGAAAGACTGGTTCTGGCTGACACTGTTTTATGTTTGTACCCTTGAACCTTGTGGAGGGAGTCAGACAGAACACTGATGCAAAGAGTGGGGTGGCAGTGGAGCCCAAAGCAGAAAACGCAGAAGTGTTGGAGATGTCGGGACTGGCTCTCTGAGCTCCAACAAGTAGCCGAGTCACCAAAGCTGAGATTGATTTTCCCAAGTGTTACCAGAAGTAAGTTCCTTGATAGAGCTCTTAGATGAAGGGATTCGATATTTAAGAGCCTAAGCAGGAACGTCCAGGGTCCCTGGATTCAGTTGGAATAGTAACAGAGAACCTCCCAGGCCATCAAAGTAGGCACAAGATGCCAGAAAATGAAACTGCAGGACACTGAAGCTACAGATAACATACTCTTGGAGATTAACCACTATCCTCTCTACACATCCCCAACCCCATTTCAGCATAAGTCTGCTTTAAGATAGACCGAAGTTAGTACGCCTTTCTGATTCATGTGATGTGAAGGACAAGGGTAACACTGCTGCTCTTTAGTTACAAATACCATTGAAAAACACAAATCAGTTCCTAGTTACAAACACATATCAATTCTTAGTTACGAACACATATCAATTCCTAGTTACAAATACCATTGAAAAACACATATCAATATTGGTAAGGATAGAGAGTCAGAAATTCTGAGTGGGACTTCTAGTAAATTGTAAAAATGCCTCAAAATGACCTGGCCCTCAGACTCCCAGGTGTAAAGTTACCCTTTAAGAAAAGATGACATAAATTGTCTCCCATGTAACTTCCATCCAGCAGACTTAGGCATGTCTTTGTGCACAAGACAGAAGTTTAGTTCCACTTCTTGAACAAACCCTCTCTGCTCTTTTATGGCAGCTATCATGCCTCTTAACTTTTATCTGAACTAAAGGGAAACTATACAGAAGGGGAGAAAGCAGATAAATTTTCAAACTCTAACACTTTAGCTTCTGTTCTTTTCTATGGGCAAAACATAATCATCAACTCTAGGATAAATATAAAGTAAATAAATAGTCTTTTTTCCACAGAAAGTGAGGAGGGGGCTAATAACCTTCCCCCCCACTGGTGCTGTAGTCAAAACCAAATGATGACATTTTTGGTTAAAAGCAAGAAGGAAAGTGAACCCCCAGATCAGGAAATGGGGTGAAGAAAGAAAAGGAGGAGAATTAAGAGAATCAGTAAACATTAATCTCCATTATTCTAAAATACCTCTAGATTCTAAATCATCAATGTGTTCATAGCTTCTGGATCTCTGTGACTCTTTTCCTAAAATAATAGTTTTTCCTAAAGTTTATCCAATTATTTGAAGAAAAGCTATGGCTATGGTGTGGTAAGTAACCATGATAAATTTGGTTTTGCAAATGACATAGTGCACTTGATGCTGCATGGGGATATTATTTTTCAAATCTTGAGCGAGGGGCCAGAACAATGTGCAGCAGGTAGGGAGCTTGCCTTGCACACTGCCTACCCAAGTTCAATCTCCAACATCCTGTGTTCCCCAGAGGGAATGATCCCTGAGTGCAGAGCCAGAAGTAAGTCTTGAGCATCACTGGGTATGACCCCAAAACAGAAAAACAAAACAAAACAAAACAATCTCAAGTGAAATATTATGGAGTAAGAGGGATGATTCAGTAAAAAAACCAGAACAACCTGAAGTTTCAAACAATTTACAAGCAGGTGACAGTTTACTGGTAGGACCAGTTTTTGAGGGGAAGGGGAAAAAATGAAAATTAACCCAGTCACTAAACAGATGCCTTCTGGTTAATATTTAATGTCTTCCATGTGGTTTTCATGACCCTTATTAGAGATAAACCTATGCACATTGTTTTAATCAATAGCATGTCCATGTGAGAGTAGTGACAGCCATTATGCTTGATGCTTTTCTTATACTAGATTGTATATTATTAGTTCATGTGTAGATTAAGCTGCTATAACAGAGACTCAAAAATACAGTGGTTTTAAAAAGTAAAAGGTTTTCTTTCTATTCTAACAGCCCAGAGATGGGCAGGCAATCCTGGACAGGTAGACATCTCTCTTCTGAGAGGTCACCCTGGATTTCTGGGGTACTACTCTGCCCAGTTTCTTACTCTGCCATTCCTTAAGGTATTGTTATCACCAGGAGGGTCAGATTTGACTCATTACTACCCATCTATTTTCCTATCCATAGAAAAGGATGGGGGAAGGAAAGGAACACAGATAGATTTTTTCCCTAAAGTATGGATAATTTAAACATTATTCTACTCACATACTATTGGGAAGAACTCTGATGATCTCTCTCACTCCAAGGAGACTCAAATATTACCTTTAACTTGCCTTATTCTTGGCCAAAGTTAAAGCATTTATATTCTTGAGAGACAAAGAAAGTAGATATTGGGAACCTCTGTTTGCAGTTCCTGTCATCTTGTGCCTTGTTTCCAACAATCTTGTATCATACTTCTCTTAAGATCAGAACTTTGGAGACTTCTTCCAAGTAAAATTTTCCCAAGTACCACAGTATAGAATTTCAGAGAAGGGATTCCAATGCAATTCCATCTACCTTAAAACTCACCCTCATTCCACCACAACAAGTACCATCTGCTGGATTAATCCTACTCCAAAAGATATGGCTCATGTCATGTGGCCTTTTTCTTAATATGAGTGTCCTTGAAGACAACAATACCACCAACAGAAAGATTATTATAAAGAAAATGAAGTCAGAAATTCAGTTTTAGAAAATTGTAAGTTGAAAGGAGAGGAAAATTCAAGGAATACCATGATAAAAAAAAAAAAAACACTTGAAAGAATGGATTTTTTTCCCGATCACTCAAAGGGCATATATTTTGATTATGTCTCCCATTAATTATATCCATAACAAAGGGACTCAAATGGAATGATTTTGCTATCACTGAAGATCCACATTAAGCTACTCCATAATAATCTAAAACAGTCACGGTCTGGTTAGGTGAAAGTGGGTGTTGTACACTCAGGCATGTGTGCGCAGGCAGACACACAAACACATACATCTTTATACAATAGCATCACTGCATCCTACTAATCTTAAATTCCTAACACCTGAATGGATCTATGTCATGAGATAAATGCTTGTAGAATAAAAATTTACAGTCTTTCACATTCATTAAATTTGCGTAAGCACTTCCAAGAAAGGAAGGCTGTACTAGGGGTAAGTCCCTGCCCCCATCCCACCCACCCCCACACCCGGCACATTTCCTTTCCCTCAAATCAAGAGATATATTTTACAATCTACAGCTAGCTCACTGGCAAATCTCCATTCTTTTCAACCTGACAGACTGTTTGTCAGTTAAACTCCCCTTGTCATGTATCCCTACCACTGCCAACTCATGCACGGAGACCTTCACTTTTACTGCTACCACTTGCACCCTATGCAACCTTTGTCATTGATCACTGATCCGATCCAGTGCCCACATGTTCTTCAAGTGCCTACACAAGTAATGAGGTACTTGTGGTGTAAAATTAAACTGTCAACTGTCAGCGATTGATAACCACAGTGAGAGCTGACCTAGAACACCTGCACCAGTGGCCAAGACAGGTGTGACATGTTTGATCGCTGAGGCCTGCAAGTCAGTCTGACCCAGTGTTGTCCCTCCATGGGCTTTCCTTGCATTTCAGCCTCCCACTCTTCCGGGGTACCTCAGAGAGCACCTCGAGGTGGCAGGGACCACGCTCACAGCCCATGTGGTCAGCTAAGTAAAGTGGCCATTAAGGAGCTCTCCAAGTCTGCAGGTTGGCTGAAGGGGATCTAGATACTTTCAAAGGTGGCAACTGGAGGCAACCTGGTGTTTCCCCTGCCACATTCTTCCAGATTCCCCCTAAAGCTGCTCTCAGGGACAGGCTTCATACACACATCTCTCCCTCAACTGGAATTTCCAAGCATGTGTCAGGGTCTGGCAAAAGGACCTTCCATTCAGGGCAGGCACACAGCAGTCATTAAGGGACGGGTGGAATTGTGGAGCCGTCCTAATGGAGCCACCTTATGGCTCTGAGCATTTGCTTGAAGGCATTGAGACTGCGCTGGCTCACATTCTATGAAAGCACAATAAATGCAAGCTTTGCCCACTCAGATGTAATTGAACAGCCAGCACAAAGGAAAAGCATATTCTGCTCTGACTGCGATTGTTTTAGCTAAAGTTGTTGCATGGTATTTAAATAAAGTTTTTATTTAAGAATTTTGTTATTGAATTGTGCAAGAGAGATATTTTTTAAACTTAAGCAAAAAAATACACTTAAATACGTACCTATAACATCCTCTGTGAAAATCTGAGAAGCATGATGGAATTCCCATCCCATTCCCCCATCCCACCCCCACCAAACAGTTGCACTATATTAAGTTCATGTGATGAGAAGATAAAAATCTATTAACTTTCTGCTGACCTTATCGACACAGGAATCTCTGCAGACATTACAAAAGCCATATCTCTTCTGACTTTTACATCCAGAATCGCATGCTCCAAAGTCCCAAACCAAATGTAAAATCTTCATGATGAGTGAAACCCTGACACCAATTCAGATTCTGAGCTTGCTGGCTTGCAGAGGATGGAGGCTCCTCTGGGGACAGAGGTTCGCCTTTACTTTGCATTTGACTTGAGGGGCTTTTGCTTTAGCCTTTTTTTTTTTTTTGCCATATGCTACTGGGGACTCTGAATCAAAACTATTTCACAAGGACCATATGTTACAAGAAACGCATGATGGAAAGTGAACGGCAAGAAGTTGCCCCATATCACTGGATGATGTATTACAAACATAATTAAATCTGAGTAATGTGCAGTGTTATTTCAGTTAATCATTTCTTTTTTCAATTTAAGCAAGGAAAACATAGCCCAATTTCCAAATGACATACCAAAGTCCAGAGAAGTCAAAAGTGAATTGGTGGGAAAGGAATAAAACAAACGCTTTGCTGCATTGTTTGAGCTTTGGTGAAAGGTCCTAGTATATTTGGGTAGAAAAGTCACACAGGAGAGTCCATGTGGGCAAGAGGTTTAAAACACTCATTTTCTTTTCAAAATCAACAATGGATTCATACCATCTTCCATGTATAAATAAGCAGCAAGGCAAAAGATCACTTGTGTGTTGATTGTTTGGAATTCAAGAGCATGTACTCCCATAGAAATTTTGTTATCTATGACTTAGTTTCTCAGGCTAGTCTATGAAGACCTATTTAACCCAATTGTACTAAAATCTAGTATTCTGACTCTACCTTTAAAAACTACAGGAGGGAAAACAAAGAATGCATTCCAAATTCAGTTCAGCTCAATATATTTATCTGACCCTTACTATGTTTCCTCAGAATGTCCTGGTTACTGTGCTTCCCCAAAAAATAACCTAAATTCTTCTTCTCCACAATTAGTTAAAAAACAAAACAAAACAAAAAAAAACACTCTATTCTGGGCCCTCAGAACACTTTATCTATACCCTTTGAATCACTTTCTACCTGAATCCAGGTATTTGCAAATGGCCTCATTTATTCTACTACTACTAATTTTTTTTATTTCTCACATTCTGGTTTCAGGCTCTGATTTTGGCAGATTCTTGGTTGAAAAGTGTAAATGGATGATTGAGTGAAAAGAAAAGTACAATCTACTGTGATTGACAAACTTATTTTCTCCCTCGATGACACTGAAAATCTGGGATTTGATTGAGGGGAGAAAGAGGATAATGTAATGGTAATGTTAACTATGATAAGGATAGAACTGGTTATATATATGTATTTATGTATTTACCCAATGACATATGCTGGCTTGAGAACAATATAATTATTGATGAGTTGACTTCTCACAACACTGATTGGTAGATAACATATATATCCCTGAGACATTAAACACAGAGACACTGTAAAGTTTTCCCAAATTACACAAATATTGTAATAGATATGTCTAGGCACTGGAAGTATATTTGCTATGTTGACATGCATAAGAAAGGCTACCTTCCTGTTTTTACCTCCCAGGTAAGAATCACCTACAGCACCTGTCAAAAATCTCTTCTCTATTCCGAGTCTATCTCAGTCGAGGACCAGGAACCTGTGTTTATTGAATGGGGAGGGAAGCTTTAGATAGTTCTAGGTTTGGGAAATCTTGCCCAAAGGGTATACCATGTTCTAGCTCTCAGAATACCACCGAAGTGGCAGTTGCAGACATTTATAAATTTCCAAGAGTGACAGCCACACCACCTATCACCGTTTCTCTTTCAGAACACTGAAGTGCTGTCGAGGAGAGAGTCTTACACTTTGGTCTCAGCTGACTTCACTGGGGATATCTGGCATGTTCCGACTATATCTAAAAAAGCTGAAATTTATATCTCTTTCGCCACACCTGCCTTTTCAGCAGGAGCATCAGTATCTGCTGAACTAAGAAATGAATAAATGAATGGATGATGTAGCAAATTCCAGCACAGGCAAAAGAAGCCGCCCAGGCAGTTCTATATAAGTGTATATAAGAAGGGTATATCAGTGTCTCAGAAGTGTGTATATGCCTGTTTGGGGCTACCTGCAGTAGCAAATAAAAACAAAAAATAGCAACCTATATTAGCAAATACTATTTCCATTAATTTCTTCTGACCTGATGAGCAGTATGGCACGTGAATAATCTCTGTACCTCAGAACCACAATTTTACTTTTTAAAAAATACATTGTACTTTCCTGAATTACAACGGGTCAGATATTATAACCTCAGGAACACTTAACTTTTCTTTTTCTCATTCTTTTTCTCCCCTTTCTCCAATTCAATAATCTATGCCCAGAAATCAGTAAAGAACATAATCCTGGATGGAGAAATAAAGGGAAATAACTAAAGACATAGTCTATGATTCTCCTAGAGTCTTGAACAAGGTTTCTAGCCCTCAGCCTATTGAAAGTTTGATCAAAATAAGTCTCTGTAGAAGGTGCTGTCTTGTGCATTATAAAATACTAACAACATCATTGCCCAATGGCTTCTAGACACCAAAGAACAATCCACCTCCAGTTAGGAGTTATAGCAATCAAAAAATACCTGTCAATATTGCATTTCAAATTGAAGATCAAAATTACTGCCAGGTAAGCTCTATTAACCTAGAATGTTTCAAGTAATATTTTTTAACTAAAAACTTTATTTTTAAAGAAACTGTTGGTTTAAAAGTATCTTTACTCCCCTTTTAGTTATGAGGTCTGGTTCACCCCAAGAAGAAACTGAAATGGAATTTGCCAGAAGTGAGATTATACCAAAACTTTCAGGGAAACTAAAATGTCTCTATTTTGGCAAAACAACCAAATAACAAACTTTGTGAATATTTTTCTTTGCCCTTGATTTATTTTCACTTAGAGACACTTCAAGGGTAATCTTAATCTGTATGTCCCTGTTCCTATAATCTAAAAAATTATCAAAATGCTCTTTTACAAGACTGTCTCCTAAGCTTTGATGTCCAAGAACCCTAGGACTCTTTTTTATTATTTGCTTATTTTCCTTTGAACCAGGAAACTGTGTTTTACCAAAAGCACGTAAAACTGATGCCTCAAAAGATTTTATTTTTGTTTGAAACATAGAATCTACAAGTTCTCCACAAGTTTGCACCTCGACAAAATATATGCTCAATCTTCCTTCAGACCAAATCTCCTTTGATAATATTTAAAACCACAGTTAACACAATCCTAGAGGCCAAAGGATTACTTCGAAGAAACAGTACTGTATGAAATTAAGGTGGGGGCAGACCTGGACCCGAAATAACACTGTTTGGAGACATAACACTCATTACTGAAGTGCCATACAGAACGAAGGAAGAACACGGGAAGAGTGAAAAAAGCACGGCGAGAGCAACATGTTTTTTGCCTTTCCCCAGAACCAAATCCAACAAGCATGACATTACATCAAAGTTAAATTGTTTACATATTCAATGACCTGTCCGTTTTTTTTTCTTACCATTGATTTCCACAGTACAAAAATATTATTTCAGAAGCAAGGATGTAAACCTTATTCATAACAGGATTTCAACCACATCCTGAGAACGAAGTATCTCCTCAGATAGTGTGCCTCATTTATATTGAAGGCATGCTGCTTTTATTTGTCAGTGTTTGCTGAGGGGGTCACAATATCAGGAAGCAGGAGATGGCTCATCAAAGCGTCTCTGGGAGCCCCCACTACTCATCAATTAGACAGTACCTTGTTTTTCACATCAGGATGGAAATGCATCTCCCCTTATCCATTGTTAGAAGCTTCCTTTTGTCTTTAAATTTTTGGAAGGCATACTCAGGACTCAACTTCTTTTTTCCAATAGGTAATTGGCACTAATTAATGCTCCTGTGACCCTGAGGTGTAATCTGGGCCTCTATCTCTGGCCTTGGCACAAGGACACTCTAATCTGACACTCCCCACGGGGGCCTGGGTCACAGAAGCAAAGTTTCCTGCTGGGTTCCTGAGCAGTCACACTCTGCTTCAAAGCCAGTGAGTTCAGTGGGGCAGCCTGACTTCAAGGGCAATGTGGCAGCTCGCCAATGATTCCCGGCTGAGGTGAGGAGGTCTATTCTCTGTAGGTCTGGAGACCTTTCTGCAGAAACAAGGCCTTCAGTTTTAGCCAGTCCATACTCATCCAGACTAGGTTCTCTCCTGGACTTTGCAGGGGTTGGTGGTGGTGGTGGTTGGGGGCGGGGGGGGGGGGGACGCAAATTACAATGGAGTTCCCTGAAGCAAAGAATTACTTAGACTAGATTTGGTCCTTTGTTAAAATGCAGTTTAAAGTGTAACGAGACAGCAATTGTGATTTTTCTCAGAAAAAATATTGATGCGCTTATACCATCTATTAATTCATCTCATTCCAAATATTTTTCAGCTTTCCATTTATTTTCTCTTTTTTCCTTACCTCTACCTATCCATTCCTCTCTCTCCTCTGTCTCTCTTTTTCTCTCTTTCTCTCTCTCTCACACACATACATATAAACAACACTCACACTTTAAAGCCTTGAAGTGAATTTCTGATACGTACACTCAGAATGACTTGAGGATATATGTATAGCTGAGTGAAATTAGTCAGAACAAGAGGAACAGATACAGAATTTTCTCTCTCATATGTGGGATATTAAAGAAACACAGTAAGTGAGTAATAAAGACCAAAGGCAGTAGAACAGGAGACATTGTCCATAGAATTGAATTGATCATGGGTGGGGAGACCTGTGGAGCTGGCGGGTCCCTGAGACAAGGCTGGAGGGAAGCGTCACTCTTGTAGAAGAGATGGTGTGAAATGTCTTCATGAACTCTATCAGTAACAGTATTGAAAATCAAGGTGCTTCAAATAAAATTTTTTAAACAAAAATAATTAATTGTAAATACATATATCCCATATATTTTAACAAAAGTGAATTATTGAGCAAGGCTTTATAGTATTCTTCCTTTACTTAAACAGTTTCATATTTCCTCTATTAGTAGTAGATTCTTCCAAAACACATCAGGGGAGCATTAAATAACAAACTAATCTACTGCCCCTTATTTAAACACCACTAAATTGATTTCAAATCAATAAAAGCAATATGATATTTTAAAAGTCCCGAATTATTTTTAAAACCCAGGAAACTTTAGGGGTCAGAAACACAGTTCATGAGTTAGGGAGCTTGTCTATCATAGAACCCACCCTGGTTAGATTAGCTTAGAGTCCCCTGAGCACTGCAGAGAGCAACCCCCAAGCACAGAACTAAGACTAGCCCCTGGACATCACCAGATATGGTGCCAAAACCCCAAAGGTTAAAAAGAAAAAGAAAAATAAGGCTTCAATATCAATGCACAAATGACTCACTGTTTATTTTGCAGAGTAGTCTTCACGTTACATCGAAGTTCTTGAGATAACACTTTTCCTTATTATTTTTTAGATTGTTTACAACACTTAGACTCCCATGGTTCAAGAATATATCACTGTTTGAGAAGATGCAGGTATGTATTTCATGTGGCTGTAATGATGAAAACTAATCTGCTAGCACACACACACTTTGGAAGATGCCATAACGCCTACAGATACTCTGGAGGTAGGCTGCCTGGTTCAAATCTTTCTCCTCTACTGAATTAAACAAGTTATTCTGCTCTGTGCCACCATCTTCTTATGTTTAAATGGCATAATTAATATAACACAAATTAGATAGATTTACTGTCTCTAAAGGTTTCAGAAAATTTATGAACCATTAGTGTAAGGTCTAAACAAGTATAAAGCACTGTACATAAATTCATCAATTACATACATACACAAATATTTGACCCTATCCTATATAAAATAAAGGTAAGTTGGAGCTATCCAAGGAACAGTTGTTGGCTGAAATTTCTCAGTATGCTTTGTGTTCACTGAAATTAGGTCTCCTTTGGCTAACTCTAAAGATGATGTACAAGAACCCTATCTAATTCATTGTGCTATTTCCCATGAGGTCTGTAATAGCACTTACACATAGTCCCCTCAAAGGTGGGCAACATGGATAAACACATGAATTTAACTCTTTATTTCTAAAACTGAATTAAAAGTTGTTTCTACTAGTAATTTAAACATGAGAACTAATGAGACCACATGAATATTTGTAGCAAATATTTGCTTATTAATTTGACTGGAAATTTTATAATGAATTCTACATAAACTTTTTCTACATGTTAAAAGTAAAGAAACATTTCTAAAACCACTAACCCACCCACTCACATGGCCACCATCTATCTAGAGGGATGAACTACTTCATACAAGTAGTTGTTTCCAGAAATCTTTATTTCGGTAGCAATTGGAAGTCAGAATGATTCTACTGGCATCTTAAGATTAAGAAAAGAACCATCAATTATGTCATTAGCTTTTGCTTTGCTTTTTACTGAAGTAATATTAATTTATGAGAGTATGAATGATTATACATTTAGGATTATGATATTGCCACACCACACCCATCACCATAATGTTACCATCCGTCCACCATCATCCACAAGAGTCGCTGTTGTTTTTTGTTTTCTATTGCAACTCAAAAACAATTCCTTGATAGTATGTCACATTCATGCCACAAAAGTGCCAAGTTAATATTTGTTATTTAAAGTAAATACGAGCATTTCTTGGTCTAGATACCATCAACTTTAATTTTATTTTTCTCACATTACTGTTAATCAAGAACTAAACAGATAATTTCCTTCTGTCACACAGCAATTCCACTGTGGTGGAACAAAATGTTATCTTAAGTTTCACAGAGCAATTGTTCAATAATTCCTGTTGGTGGCTCCTTTCCAAGTCTTTTAGAATGGCCCAGCCTGCTAACCCTTGAAGCTGGGGGGTTGGGGGGAGAGGGGGCTGGGGAGTGCATTGTCAGTTAAGGGTTCAGTGTTGCCGAATCCTTGCTGTTTCTCCCCCAAGATCAGTTCCAGCTCATGAGACTGGCAGTCCAAAGCACACTGTATGATGACAATCGCTAAGAAACCTCTAAACCTTGAAAGTATATTAAAGGATCTTGGAAGTAGCAAGGAAAACTTCATGTCATCATGGTCCAGTGAATTGAATTATTAGGAAGTTTGGTAAAGAGGAGATAAGATACTTTGAAAAAGAAATGAATTCCTTAAAATACTAAGATCAGTCCCTTCTCCATTTCAAAGACTTCTGCTTCGACACAAGAAAATATTATTCCAACCTATACTCCCTACCTCCTGCTACAAAATCATTTACAACGCCATCCATTAGAGTAGGACCAATTAATCATTCTAGGTAAACTCTCCAAAGAAGAAGAACAACTCTGATGCGTGTTTTTCCACCAATTTCCTTATTTCACTAATACAAGTGAAATAAGTCTGTTAAACTTCAGATGCCAGAGCACTGAACCCAATCACGATACCAAATCTGTTCCGACCATAAATCAGTAAATACTAAAATTAAAATGAGTGGAGAATAGCTTGAAGTTAATAATAAATTCTATTCTCCAACCCCTATGAGCTTTAAAGGCCTATGAGCCAACCTAAAGCAAGGGTTTTTTTTCTCTATTTTAATCTTTCCTCTTGCTCCCCCAATACTAGCAGCAATTAGTTAAGTCCTATTTATTTCTTGAAGACATAGGAGTAGATTGACAGAAGAATGGTTTTCTCCTTTTCACTAAAAAGAGTTCAGACTCTTGAGATTAAAAAGCAAACAGAGAAATATTAACTTAGACAAAACCATGGGAAATTTTTATGAGTTTCTATATTTTATGATGAAAATTAATTATTTAAATAATTAATCTCTGTGTGGTAGAGTGAGGTTTGTCTTCTTGAGCTGAAGTGTGCCTCTACATTTTGTTGAAAATGTAAGTTCTGCCCTCCATGACATTGAAGCTAAGAGCATCTTTAAGGATAAAACACCATTGGCCAAGCAAGTGGAAACAAACATAAACAAACGAAACTACACCAAACTAAGAAGCTTCTGTACTTCAAAAGAAACAATGACTAAAATACATGGAAAGTCCACAGAATGGGAAAGAATATTTACCCGATATCCATCTGATAAGGGATTAATGTCCAGGATATACAAGACACTAGTAGAATTGTGGGGGCAAAAAACCTCCAACCCCATTTGAAAAATGGGGAGAATAAATGAACAGAAGCTTCCTCAAAAAAGAAATACAAATGACAAAAGGGCACATGAAAAAATGCTCCACATCGCTAATCATCAGAGAGATGCAAATCAAAACATCAATGATATATCATCTCACAACACAGAGACTGGCACTCATTCAGAAGAACAATAGCAACCATTGCTGGCGTGGATGTAGGGTAAAAGGGAGACTCCTTCACTGTTGTTGGAATGCCAACTAGTCCATATTGGAAAACAATATGGACAGTCCTTCAAAAACTAGAAATTGAGCTTCCATGTGACTCTGCAATACCACTTCTGGGAATATATCCCGAGGGTGCAAAAAAAAACACAGTAGAAATGACATCTGCACCTATATGTTCATTGCAGCACTATTCACAATAGCCATGATCCAGAAACAACCCGAGTGCCCAAGAACAGACGACTGGTTAAAGAAACTTTGGTACATCTACACAACAGAATATTATGCAGCTGTTAGGAGAGATGAAATCATGAAATTTGTTTATAAGTGATGGACATGAAGAGTATCATGCTAAGTGAAATGGACCAGAAAGAGACGGACAGACATAGAAGGACTGCACTCATTTGTGGAACATAAAATAACATAATATGAGATGAACACCCAAGGTTAGTAGACACAAGGGCCAGGAATATTGCCCCATAGTTGGTAGTCTGTCTCATGAGCTGGGGGAGAATGCAATTGGAATAAAGAAGAGATCACTAAGTCAATGATGGTTGGAAGAATAGTTTGGGATGGGAGATATGAGCTGAAAGTAGATAAAGGACCAAACATGATAACTTTTCAGTATCTGTATTGCAAACCATAATGACCAAAAGCAGAGAGACAGTATGGAGGAAACTGTCTGCCATGGAGGCAGGGGGAAGGTTGGAAAGTGGGGGTATACTGGGGACATTGGAGAATGTGCACTGGTGGAGGGATGCATGATTGATCATTGTATGACTGAAACTCAAACATAAAAGCTTGTAACTCTATCTCCCAGTGATTCAATAATAAAAAATGTTTTAAATGTAAGTTCTGTGGAACAGAGTATAGGGGTACATGACTTGCTTGTGTTGAACCCGGGTTTAACTCCCAACCCCACAACGTCCTCCAAATCACCTTGAGGCACAGCTCTGGAGGCCCTCAAGCAGCACCAGGCATGGCCCTGACACAGCAGAGCCAGGGCAGCAACCTACCCTCAGCACTTCTCCTGAACCTCTGCCCAGGTAGCCAAGAGTCACTGGCAGGGACCCTGGGCCACATCAGCATGGCTTTGGAGGCCCCTCAGGAAATGCAGGTTTTGGATTAGTAGATATGTGACGGGTCTGAGATCATGCATTTCTAATAAACTCCAAGGTGATACCCATATCGTTGGTCCATGAACTAAAACTCTTTGAGTAACAAAATAGGCTCATTGTATTAAAAGCTTCACCTAGAACTTTCCTTTCTGCCAAACCAAATTAGGTGAATAAACTAGACTCCGAAATCTAGAGGCAAGAACCATAGATAGAGTTAAGGGAAATTAGAATAGCTCCTAAAACTTGAGGATGGTGATTTCTATTTGTTTGGTTTTCTTTTTTTGGGCTTTTTGGGAGGCACACCCAATGGTGCTCAGAGCTTTCTCCTGGCTCTGCACTCAGGCATCACTCCTGGTGAGGCTGGGGTTAGGGGACAAAGGGTAGGCTGGGTATTGAACTGGGCCAACGACGTACAAGGCAAGCCACCCTACCAACTATGCTCTCCCCTGGTGCTTTTCTTTGAGCAACTTTGGATGAAAAGAACTTTTTGTCCCTATCTCAGTGTCCAAATCTCCTAGCTGGTAAGAGGAACAAGAGTATGAACAGAACAGATATTATACTGCTTATGGTTCAAATCTGAAGGAGCCTCCAATACAGCAGCATTAGGAGACGAGTAAGGAGAGGCTGCTAAAATCTCAGAGCCGGGACGAATAGAGACTTTACTGGCACCAGCTCAAGTAAATTGATGAACAACACGATGACAGTGACAGTGACAGTGATGGTTCTAATCTAAGGATTGGCAGCCAGTCTGACATCAAATCGAAGGTTGAGGGGCCAGAGCAATTGTACAGCCCTGAGCAATTGTACAGCTATAAGGCTGTACAATTTGCTTTTCGTGCCAAGCCAAATTCCATCCCTAATATCCCATATGTCCCATAAGTTCCCCAAGCACTGCCAAAAGTAATTCCTAAGTGCAGAGTCAGGAGTGATACCTGAGCATTAATGGGTGTGCCTCTTACTACCCAAGTAACTAAGATTAACAAAATCACGTGGAAGACTTCAAGTTCTAAAATTCTGAAACTTGATTAAGCTGTAATTTTTCTTCTAAATAACCTGTTCTATATAATACATTATAAAATATTGTAAGCTTCGTGGCATGTATTGTGGCATGTATTGCTTATCTGTAATTTTCGTCTAATCTTTATGAAAGAAAGCAGGTCTCTTCTCTGCCAAGAGAGGTGGATGCATTTTCATCTTTCCTAGCCCTGCTCCTCTACCCTCAGCTCCACTACACTGACCTCCTTCCAAGCTCTCTCCTCCAACGTTGGTTGGTACTTAACGCCTCACTCCACCACTCTCTGGAAGATCCAGAACTTCTCTTCTTCACTTTCTGAAGCTCCCTTTCCTTCCTGTTCTGTATCATAAAAGGAAGAAATGATTTCCTATCTATCACCACACTTGGTCTTCATCTTATACCTTTGGCATATTATTAACCTCATTTTAGAAATTAAAATGTGTACGGCCTTAACAAAGATCATGAAGAAAAATAAAAGAATTAAGTTCGTCTACTCTCTTACATCAAACATGAAAAATAAAATTTAAATAATTTAGGAATGGATATAAAACGTGAAATCATAATATATAGAAGTGATTCAAGTGATTCACTTCACAAACAGGTCCAAAGTAACACCTTAATTCCAACAGCAAGGAAAACAAAGGCAAAATAAATAAATGGGATGACATAAACCCAACGTTTTGTGTGGGTTAAAAAAAAATCATTAAAGCAAAATGACATCTTTCTAAATGGATAAATAAGAATCACTATCACTGTCATCCCGTTGCTCATCGATTTGCTCGAGTGGGCACCAGTAACTTCTCCATTGTGAGACTTGTTACTGTTTTTGGCATATCCAGTATGCTACAGGGAGCTTGCCAGGCTCTGCTGTGCAGGAGAGATACTCTTGATAGCCTGCCGGGCTCTCCAAGACAGGTGGAGGAATCAAATCCAGGTCGGCTGCATTCAAGGCAAACGCCCTACCCGCTGGGCTATACATATAACAAAGGGTTTTATTAATTTTAATTTCTTACCAAAAAATTCATACAATCAACATTAACAAAACTGAATTTAAAACTTTGTTTTTAAAGGGCAAATAATCTTAAATAAGAACTTCTCCAAAGAAAACATAAAAATGGCCAATGGGCACATAAAAAAAAAAATGTTCATCATCAGGCTGGAGATGTGGTTCAGTGGTAAAGCCTCGCATGTTCGAGGCTCTAGGTTCAATCCCAGCACCACAACAATAACAAAAGAAAGTGTTCATCTTCACCCATGATGCAGTAAGTGCAAATCAAAATCACACTGAGAAAGCTCATCAAACTCAGGCGAATGCCTATTATTCAAAAGGAATGAAGCAAGGTTGGTGAGAGGGGGGGAAGGTGGCGAGTGGAGAGGAACCCACGTACACTGCTGATGGGAATAAGCCCTACAGAAAATAGTATGGACATTTCTCAAGATTTCAAAAACAGATATATTAGATATATTATATGACCCAGAAATTCCACTCTTATGTATAAGCAGAAGAATATAAATGCTCTAATTCAAAAAGAGCAATGCTAACTGCAGCACTTAATAATAGCCAAGATAGGAATAACAACCCAAATGCAGATATGGAAACAACCTAAGTGCCAGGCAATAGATGACTAGATTTTAAAAAGCTGTGGTATAGATATACAAAAGAATACTACTGGGGCTGGAGAGATAGCACAGTGGGTAGGGCGTTTGCCTTGCACGCGGCCGACCCGGGTTCAAATCCCAGCATCCCATATGGTCCCCTGAGCACGGCCAGGGGTAATTCCTGAGTGCAGAGCCAGGAGTAACCCCTGTGCATCGCCAGGTGTGACCCAAAAAGCAAAAAAAAAAAAAAAAAAAAAAAAAAAAAAAAGAATACTACTTAGCTATATATATATAAAAAAAAAAAGAAAAAAAAGGTGAAACTTTGCCATTTGCACCAACATACATGAATTGGAGGGATATGATAAGCAAAACAGAACAAAAGGAGAAAAACAAAAATATCACGTGATTTCACTAATATAAACTAAAAGGCAACAGACAAAATCAAACCCAAACAAACCATTGACTGTAGATCTGAGGTCACCATAGTGGGAGGGGGGCAAAGAGTGGAGGGGGGTCAATGTTCTGTGATGATCATAAGCACCAGGCTTGGGAAACCTACATGTGATGAAGCATGAACTTTCACTCTTAAAACATCTAAATTATAAGCCACGCTACCTAAATTTAAAACTTCAGAGAGAGAGAGTATATAAGGAAAAGGGGGGGTGGCAAGAAAGGAGACTGAAGTGGAAATAAGGAGACTGCCTCTAGTGTGTGTGTGTGGAGGGGAGAGGGGAGGCGGCGGGAGGGAGCCTGGTATTCCCTGGTCACTATATGGGGAAATAAAGTCCCAAGTCATTCCACATCAACCTGGACAAAGACAGTGGAGTCTGAGAAAGCAAGGGCTCATCTTTCAGGGGTGACCTTTAACTTCTTGTATCAATCTTCAGTAGTCATTACTTCAAGTCACTGTACCAAAAAGGGGTAAGTATGTATGACTTTAATATTAATAGTGGGAAATGATCACTCTGGACAATAACTGAGTGCTGAAAGTAGGTAAAGGGATATACACAACCCTTCAGTACCTGTATTGCAAACAATAATGCCCTAAAGAAGAAAGAGAGAGAGAAGAAAAGGAGTGGTGGGAGGGAAACTGGGGACATTGGTGGTGAGAAATGTACACTTGGTGAAAGGACAGGGATATTGAAACACTGTATGACTGAAACCAAATCATGAATAACTTTGTAACTGTGTATCTCATGGTGATTCAATTAAAAAATAAAATAAAATGGTAAGTATAAAAATCAGCTGATGACACTGGGTTATCAAACAACTACCAATAAACTACCGTGCATACCCCAGAAATAGAATGGGCCTAAAAACATGCAGATAATTCTGGTTTAGTAATATTAACGGGCACCTTGCTTCCCCCACCCCCACCACCACCACCACCGCCACTCTGTGTGAGATATATAGGTTAAATCAAATATTTGTTCGGTGACTATTAGCAATGAAAAATAAATAAGCATCTCACAGAAGAGAATGAAAACTTTAAAAAAAAAAAAAGCCTTACAATCCAACAAAAAGCTTTTACAATCTCAAAACCATACAGTGGGTTCCAGAATTTTTGGTTTAAGGCTACTTGCTCTCTGAGAAAGATGCGCTATTACTTCTACTTGTTGGCGGCGGCATTTTGTAAAGTCTGTAATCTCTCAGCTAAATAGAAAAAAAAGTGAGCGTGTGTGTGTGTGTGTGTGTGTGTGTGTGTGTGTGTGAGAGAGAGAGAGAGAGAGAGAGAGAGAGAGAGAGAGAGAGAGAGAGAGAGTCATTCTTTGTTTCACTAGTCAAGAGAATCCGCTATAAAAGCCGAAAGCAGAGTCGAGACAGCAAGAGTGACTCGCCTCCACGCTGTGTGGCATTTCACAGTTAATTCTGCTGCCGTCTGGGCTGAATTCACCGCGGCTCGGAGAAAGTGCAGCGCGGGTGGGAGCGCGGGCCCAGCCCGCAGCCGCGCACCCCTCCCGCCGCGCCTGAGCCCGGGGCCGCGCCCCATCCGCCACCCCACGTTTCACGAGCGCCCTCGCCGCACAAAGGAGGCTGGGCCGGCCGGGGTCTCCCCGCGCCGAAGGCAGGAGGGCCGGGGTGCCCCGCCGCCCCGCCGCCCTGGCCCCGCGCCTGCACCCGGGACGCTGCTCCCCGCGGCGTCGCCTCCTTCCCGGGCGCCCGCCGCTCCGGGCGAGCCTGGAGGGTCCCGGCCCAGCCCAGAGTCAGGGCGCGCCTCCCTCCCCCCACCCGCTCAACCCTCCCTCCGAGGGCGCTCAGCCACCCCCGGCGTGCAGGGCTTCCGCGCCCGCACCCGGACAGTCCCCCTGTCCCCTGCGCCGGCCGGGGAAAAGCCTTTTCTTGCCCGCGCGAGCCCGGGTTCCTTCCCAAGCCCGCGCCGGCCTCTAGGGGGCGCTCGTCGTGACCGTGCCGGGGACCCCAAGGCTAAGGTGACAAACAGCACCCTGGCGTCCCCCACCCGCCCCGCTGGCGGAACCAGCCCTTCATGTTCTAAGACAGTCATCAACATGATTCCTGAAAACAATAGCGGCTTCTTGTTTAAAATGGAACTGCACCTGCTAGAGTAACGTGTCAACAAACAATTGCTTTGTTTTTCATATTAGCCATCCGAGCTGAAGCAATGGGACTTCCTGCAGCGAATACTGGAAGACTTATTCTTAGAAGGGGACAGAATTCTCATTTTAACACAAGGCTCAGAGCGCCAGAGTGATGGTCATCTTCCTTCCTTCTTTTGTACTCCCTGGTCTTCATCTTATTTGGTTTTCAACAGGTTTGTTTCCATTGTAACCTCTGGCTTCCAACACCCATGCTGCCGTATTTGGCAAATACGCTCATTTCTCCTTCCTATCTGTGAACAAGGAAGGCCTTTAATTGCCGCCCCACCGGCTCAAACAGTTCTCAGAAGATTCCTCTCTCCTCTGTTGAAAAGAGCTGGTCTGAAGCCTGGTGAAAATGTATTTGCCAAATGTTCGGCCATGGCTCAATCATTCTACTTTTTTCAATTGGACATCTAATTATGAAGTCGGCCTCTAGCGTTTCTATGGCCATCCGATACTTGTCTGTTGATCCAGTTGGGACACTTTTAAAAGGAGTTACTTTGGTTGAATGAAGGCGCTCCGTGGTGATTAAAGGGGGTTTAAGTGATTCAGCCAAGGCTGTCTCTATGGACTCAGGAAGTAACCACAGCCAAAACACCCTCATGAGGACAGAATATGAAAAGCCGATAACACCTATTATTACCTTTATCAAGGTGCAGCCAGACACCAGGCTCATAGGAACAAACAAAGGGCTGGGCTTCCGACACCAGTGACAACAGCGATTCTACTGCTGCCAGGGCTGTGGCACTCAGCAAGGACTTAGCAAGGACATGAAATCTAGTTTTCGAAATGACTTTATTTTCTCTTCTGTAAAACTGGAGATAGGAGAATAAATACTGTGGTTTTATGCTACTTAAAAAAATTAAAACTAAATTGCAAAACAGTCTGAAAGAGGACAAAGGGTGGAGAACTTAAAAAAAAAACTCCCTTCATGGGGCTGGAGTGATAGCACAGCAGGTAGGGCGTTTGCCTTGCATGTGGCTGACCCGGGTTTGTTTCCCAGCATCCCATATGGTCCCCCTGCACCGCCAGGAGTAATTCCTGAGTGAGAGCCAGGAGTAACCCCTGTGCACTGCTGGGTGTGACCCAAAAAGAAAAAAAGAATCTCCCTTCAGAGATCTGTGTGATCTTGGAAAAGTCATTTCACCTCTCTGAGTCTCAAATTGCCAATCAATGAACTGATCCTCTGGAATAGCTGCTTTTTTAAATTCTTTTTTTTTTCTTTTTGGGTCACACCTGGAGATGCCCAGGGGTTACTCCTGGCTTCTGCACTCAGGAATTACTCCTGGCGGTGCTCAGGGGACCATATGGGATGCTGGGAATTGAACCCAGGTCGGCCACATGCAAGGCAAATACTCTACCCGCTGGGCTACTGCTCCAGCCCCTTAAATTCTTTTTGAAGGCTAGGATATCCATGCTAGGTGTAAATCCAGTCTTGTAAGTGAATTTGAGTTACTCAGCATATCAGATATTTATATTGAGGAATTTTCCTACTAATTTGAAACTTTGCTCTATTTCACATTCCTTAATCTCTCAATTGAGAGTTTACTGAGGTTCTCAGTATCTTGGTTTCTTAGTCTACAGAATGGCAGTGTAACGAGAGCTTCCACTGTTTTGAGTTGTTGGAAGAAGTTAAGTATATTATTATGTATTAATAGATAAGTATTTAGAACATTGGCATGTGGCAACTCCATAAATGTTAGCAATCAATAGTAGTTGTAAATTAAATTTTGTTTGTAATTTCTTCAAATAAACAATCTCAGTTAGGAGTTGTTTACCATGCCTTCCTCAAATTGTTTCAGTCTAGGCATCCAGAGTATCTGAGTACTAAATATATGCAGTCACTGGCAACTGCAACCATTTTCCACCGGCACTGACTTTAGAAGGACATGCCTAGGGCCAGAGAGATAGTACAAAGGCTAAGGTGCGTGTCAGTTTGATCCCTGGCACCACAGAGTTTCCCCTGAATCCTACCAGTAGTGATTCCTAATCACAGAACCAGGAGTGGCATCTGAACACTACCAAGTGTTGTCCAAAACCCTGAAAAATATATCAATAAATAGTCATTAGCTCCATTTGTTAGTTTCTATTGTGTTCCTGGCACTGTGCTGGCTCCAGAGTTTCAAAGATAAGATCAAACTCTTACAAACCAAGCTATGCTCTTGAGGGCTCAGACAATATAGCAGAATAGTTCAGAACATGGGCTCTGGGGCAGACTGCCCCGGGTATGGTCACTAGAAGGAACAATGGTTAATTCCTGAAAACCTTTCCTTCGCCACAATCTTTCCCCAATTCAGCTCCACTTCCAGGTGCCAATTACTTACTAAGTCAAAAGTCGACTGCCATGAGTTGGTACAAACTTCTGAAATCCAGAATACTTCTTATACATATATCTGCGGCCTGAAAAACTAGTAAGGAAACTGCCTGCAGTCTGGATCCATGAACCGTCTCCGTTACAAAGCAGCTCAGACACACTTCTTCCTGGGCTCCTCAGGACCAGGTGTGTGGTCACTCACTGCAGTTCTGATTAGCTGTTTGCATTCTCAACAACGGCTGTTCTAAAGTGAACCTAGATAATCCCAAAATGAATCCAAATGGCCACCGTTGACAACTTCTCTGCAAACTGACCAAAAATCTTGTTTAAAATGTGGGATCAGGGGCTGGAGTGATAGCACAGCGGGTAGGGCGTTTGCCTTGCACGCGGCCGACCCGGGTTCAAATCCCAGCATCCCATATGGTCCCCTGAGCACCGCCAGGGGTGATTCCTGAGTGCATGAGCCAGGAGTGACCCCTGTGCATTGCTGGGTGTGACCCAAAAAAAAGCAAAAAAAAAAAAAAAATGTGGGATCATTACAAAACCTGTTCTTGCTCATCAGCTCTAGTTCAGTGTGCTCTTAACTCCATGGAGTTCAGCATTACTAGAAAGTGATTAAATTCTAAAACCAAGCAATTTTTATTGAGCAATCAATTATAGTTTATCCACACATAAATCAAGTCACAACAATCCTATAGATAGTATAATTAATATCTGAAACATTTGTAAACTATTTTTGTTGAAAATTGTGTGGTTTTATACTTTTCTAACATATATATATTGAATTAGAACAATTTAGGGTCATCTACAGTAAGTTAATAAAATTAATTCTCCTCACTGGTGGTACATGTGCTACTGAAACAATGTAACAGTATTGTAAATCACAATACTGAAACACAAATTTTTTTTTTGCTTTTTTGGGGTCACAATTGTCGATGCAAAGAGGTTAATCCTGGCTCTGCACTCAGGAATTACCCCTGGCGATGCTCAGGGGACCATATGGGATGCTGGGAATCGAACCTGGGTCGGCCGCGTACAAGGCAAACGCCCTACCCACTGTGCTATCACTCAATCCCCACAATATATTTTTTAATTTAATTCTTCTCTACTACCTGTGCTTGTCCTTTTAAAAAAAATGTCAAGGGGTCAGAGAGATAGTACAGGGGATATGACACTTGTCTTGCATGACGCAAACCCTGGTTTCATCCCCAGAAGCACAAACGGTCCCCTGAGCCCTATCAGGAGTGCTCTCTGTGCACGGGGCCAGAAATAAGCCCTGAACATAGTGGGATGTGGTCCAAAACAAACAAAACAAACAAACTTCATTTAGAACTAGAGAAATATCTCAACTGGCCGATGCCTAGCAATGAGAGGTCCCAAATTTGCTCCCTGACACACGTCCTGGAGCAGCAGTGCTCACGGGTAGCCCCAGTGAACCCTGAGCACCACTCAACAGACAAGAGTTAAACCACCAGCAGACCAAGTATTAGTGGGAGTGGCCAGGCTCTTTTCCCCCCAGCTGTGCTGGGTTTGTCAATTTTATTGAAATTTTTATCTTAATTTTTAAAATTCATCCAGAAACAAAACACCAGCTTTCAGAAAATACAAAAATTCTGGATCCCCTACAACACACACATATGCCACAAGAAATTCCTCTGATAATTCCGTAAGTGTAAAGAAATGGTGATTTCTTGACATATTTCTCACCTTTTTCCCGAGCTGCTCACTCCAACACTGCCTTTAACTCTGATGAGTCTTATTAAACACGACTACTTAATTACCATCAATCTATTATGCCATGTACTTCACCTCCACTGACACATCTAATGCCATTACGTGCCTGACCTTAAATGGTCATCAAATCAAAGTCATTCTGGTCAGTTCAGTCTGGGCCTGACACATGCCCCGGGTCACAGAGATGAAGGCACGGAGACCTAGCCGGCCACATCACCCCGCCCTTTGTGTAACACCTTCGTCAATAGAATTTCACAACTGGGATGCTGCCAGACTTCTGCCTTGCTTGGATTTTTAAAAATGCCCCTTCTTTTATAGAAAGTAAAAATAAATAATTACATATGTTATTTGATAGTGTTTGTGCCCCTTTACCACTACAGTACACGACCCCCTCTCATATTTGTGTCAGAAAGTCTTTGGCTGGAAAGTAATGATGAGGCAACCCCCTGTTCTAGGCCAGGCCCTCCACACCGACAGAGTCCCCTGAAGACAGCCTGAGGAAGGGATCTGAAAGACAACAGGGCCCAGGAGCTGCGACACAGCCTACCAAGTGGGTGGCCGCCTTCCAGGGAAAGGTAAACCACGGAAGTGTCTGGATTCACAGACTAGTGTGCTACCCTCTGACAGGAGCAGCTGTTGGGGCTGCGCTACCTCAAAGGCACATGCTGGAAAACACTCCCCTCGGTCTGATGAGACAGCCATTGATAGAGGAGCCTCTTCCTGCTGCTGGGGCCTGGTCATTGTTACTCCCCCACAAGCCTTTCCTAGTAGTAAACATGGCACTATTTTCCCAGACCAAACAGGGACCCTTCCGAGGGGAGCCAGACACACTGTCTGGGGTGCACAAACATTTTGACTTCTGACCGGACAGCCCGGCCTGGCAGTGTCTTCCCCCCGCTTCACTTTGCTAATGTATGTGTATTTTTACCAGCCCCTCTGGGAAAACAGCCCTGCTTTATGGCAATTTGTCGCTGACAAGAAATTTCTCATCAAGATTGAAATCTCCAACCATCCCCAAAGCTCCCAGCCCTTCTGCGTTCCAGAACTCTGAGGTGAGGAAGTTTGTCCTTGAAAAGAACTGGGGCTTGAGGTTTCTTCTTGACGGTGAAAAACAAATGCCCACATGTTCTCACCAAAAAGCATAGCAGAATTCTACTATTATGTAGATTTATTGATTAGAAAGCAATATTTTTGTTTAAATGTATTTCTCGAATTCTTGGATTCTCTTTTCCAACCAAGTGTTCATTATCTGATTTGATATGATTTGATTTGGCCTCAAAACTCTTCCCAAAAGATTTCAAATCTGAGATAATAAAATATATCTTTTATATATCTCCTTCTCACTCTCATTATGCTGGCTGAAGCTGTTCTCACAACAATTTTCATTTTTTACCAGGCTCTTTAACCTTATCTTTTACATGCTAAATGTGCTTACATATTTTAACTTAAATTAATAAAGCAGCCCAACTCACTAATAATTGTCCAAGGTACAGAGTTGAAGCAAGCACAGTTCCCTGAAAAATATGAAGTTTCACTGCGTAAGAGAAATGGGAAACAAATAATAAATCAGGAATAAAGACTTCGATCCCATTATCATCTTTCATCTGTAAGACTGATATTCAGTCTTTCCACAAATCACCTCACTTGCTATTAAATGTCTTCCAAAAGACTCTAGATGTCTTCTAAATCGAATTTAATTGTTAAGGAAGGACTCAGGCAGGCAATCTATCATTAGACCCAATAAAATACATTTAGCAATGTTAGCTTCATTTCCATTTGAGAATCCAAAAGCAACTGACAAGCGGTCAGAAGTTTTTCCTACATTGGGAGGTCTGTTGTAAACCACAGAGCATAAGGTAAACTTCCCACTTCAGTGACTCTAACTGAATAGCAAATAAGTTACCTAAAAACAAAGATATCAAATTATAAGTTATTTAATATGCAACAACCATTATTAATTCTATTTCCAACACTCACTCTATGTGTTTACTTATCTTGTGGTGATTTTTGAAGAGCAAAATATCCCTAACACTCTCCTGAGATTTGTTTCTTTGGATCAAAACTAGAATATCAGTTTAGATATGCATGGCATTGAACCAATATGAATAACATCAGTTCTTGAATTTGTTTTGTAGTTTACACACACACATGTGTGCACACACGCACGCACACACACACATACACCTGAAATCCTACCTTTATTGTTATATTATATTATAAAAATTTGGTCTGAGAGTTAATGCAGTGGTTGAGGCACTCTCCATGCATGAGGCTAACCTGGGATGAATCTCCAGCATCCTATATGGTTTTCTAAGTCCTGCCATGAGTAATGGTCCCTCAGCATAGAACAAGGAATAAGTCCCGAGCAAAATCAGGTATGGCAACATATAAATTTCTGTATATCTGCTGGCATAAGCTTGATTCCTCTGTCCCTCTCAGAGTGCCCAGCAAGCTACTGAGAGTATCCCGCACGCATGGCAGAGCCTGGCAAGCGTATTTGATATGCCAAAAACAGTAACAACAAATCTCACAATGGAGATGTTACTGGTGCCCGTTCCAGAAAATCGATGAGCAACGGGTTGACAGTGACAGACAGTGAAGTATATTTTGCTCAATTCAAAGATTAATAGTAATTGGAAAGGTTAGTAAGTAAATATCCTCTTGCTTTAATATACATTTGCCTTCAAAGCAGCTAATATAATATTTGACCAGTTTCAAAATCTTACAGAAAGATCATATCTATATCTATACTTCATTTTCACTCAGCATAATAATAAGCCTGGACAGATTTTATTTATTTTTTTTACATATGCACTATTTTTTTTAATTTATCTCAATATTTATTTATTTATTTATTTATTTTAATTTTTTTATTGAGTCACCATGTGGAAAGTTACAAAGTTTTCAGGTTTAAATCTCAGTTATACAATGCTCGAATACCCATCCCTTCACCAGTGCACATATTCCACCACCAAGAATCCCAATATAGCTCCACCCCGCACCCTCACACCCCTAACCCCCCCACGCCCTTAGCCCCCCACACCTAGCCCCCCCCCGCCTGTGTAATTAATAAATTTCACTTCACTTTCACTTTGTTTGCATTCAATATTTCAACAAAACTCACTATTATTGTTTGGAGAGTCTCTCCCCTAAAGTCAGACCTGCTGAAAAGGAAGCATTAGATAATTTGTTTTCCATTGCTGAGGATGAAGAGGTATGAGGTAGGGTGACTCACTTAGTGGCCTCTCGGTTTTGGGTTTCTGTATTTTAGTATTTTAGTAACTAAGTCCTGGACAGATTTTAGTAGGCCCCAATCTGAACTGCTTGGAAGTAGGTAATTCAGAGGTTTGCCCAGTACTAGTCCTCTACACCAGTCTCCTTACCCCTGTTGAGAGAAGTAGGATCAAGTTTTTAAAGGGTTCAGCACACCAACTATAGGCTCCAGACTTCCATTTCTTACCTGATTATCTCATAATTGTTGCAGTACTCAAAATGAGTCGTGTATTCTCTACCTTTTATCAATCCCCAGTGAATTTCAAGGTTTCTTTCCTCTCTTTTTTCTCTTTCATCATTTCCTGATTCTCCCCAATTCAATTTCTCAAATAAATTGGAATGTTCACTTTGTCAGTTCTTAATATGTCTCGATAGACATCTTGCCCTTGTGAGTACACACACACACACACACACACACACACACATCACATCACAATGCTTAATGAGGATTATGTGAACATTCAATGCGTCACTAAAACTGCTGATGTCGGTCTGTATTTATTTCACCTTAAAAAAGGACAAATCAATTAACCCTTTTAAGTTCTGCTTATAAGGAGTTACAGCAGTCAAAAGAGTGATGCACAACCCTTTAAACAATGCTAATGTGTTCTTGTGAAAGGATGCATTGACAGTTTTACGAGATCGGAATCTAGTGAAAGCAGGTGTACACAGCCCACCAGAAATGGAACTGCATCGGGAGACTTGAAAATAGATGCAAGAGTCATTTTATATGGTTGGCTTTTGCAGAACCTCTGAGAAATGAGGCAGGAGTGAAAAGCCATCTGCTGCCAAGATACAAGCACAGCTATTAGCCTTCTCACTATTCACATGGTCATACCTGAAACTGATACAGAATGACGTTACCTAACAACTTCATTAATGCTTTTCCACACTACATTAAATACATTGGAATGAGCCAATCATCAGAAAAATACTCAAAAGAATTCTCACATAAGGTGCAGTAGTGTCAAAGATGAAAATATAACTTTTTAAAAATAAAATATAAAATGGCTGTTGTCCATGTGAGAAAAAATAAATATAGCGATCTGAACCAAACTTGAAAGGAAATACTGGAGTAATAATAATAATAATAATAATAATAAAAGTTGAACTGGCTGACAGCTTTTTAATTAATCTAGGTTTTTAGAAGCAAATGAAAAAAACAATGCTTCTTTCTTTGGTGCAAATCCCCCCTTTATATTCTGGTATATTTTAGACCAGCCTTTGTTCTTTTGAACATTAACTTGTGAGATAGACTAATGGCTATCTCAAAAACCCTTTACCATAAAGCACTTACAAACAAGAGCCATTAGAAAAGCAGGAGAGAAGACAAGAATGAATTTACAGTTCGGTGAAGTGGTAGATAAAGCCATGATTTATCCTCAATACTGAGCAGCACTGGAATCAAATAGCTGGTGAAGTAGCCAGCCTCCAGGATGCCCACTAGGACACAAAGTCCAGTCACCTCTGTCTCTGGGCCACAAGATCTGGCCTTCTGGTCTTCAGTTCCAAAGTCTGGTTTGACACCTGCTGCCGGGAAAGCCTCAAATATTTTAGCCACATTTGGAAGTAGTTCATTAAAAATGTTCTAAATGCTTATATTTTTAAATATTTTTATAACACTCAGGAGTTTTATAGCACAGAAGAGGCCTATAAAAGTAAAGCACTTTGCTAACAGTATATGGAAGGAAATTTTCAAATTAATTTTTAGAGCATATTGTGCTTCTAAGAAGGTTTGTTTAATTTTTATAGTGTTAGAGGTTACACTCATTATTTTATTAAAAGGCTCCATTAGATTTAACATTAATGGAGCCCCTTTCCTTTGCAGGTCACTTGGCAAAGAATTCAAGAATTCTTAGAACTAAGATGAAGCTGTGCGAAGAAAACTCATGTTGTGGTGGGTGCAAAGCTATCTCGACATTGTTGACGTAAGGCTCTGGGTTTCTGGGAGGGAACCGCTCATCTCCTGGTGCAGGGAAACAATGGGCTATGGTGGGTGCAAAGCTGTCTGTACTTGCTCTTGAGGTACATACAAGGCTTTGTATTTCTAGGGGCAAACTATTCATATCCCGGGGGGGAAATAGGTTTGCACAGAAAAGGAGCCAGTTAAGGTTTGAAAGAAATGGTTGTAAGTTTTGGGTATTAAAGGGTACTTCAAAAGATCATTAGCTACTTAGGTGGGGGGCGGGTGGGAGGGGGGATATTGGGGCTCTTGGTGGTGGAACATGTGCACTGGTGAAGGGATGGGGGTTTAATCATTATATGACTGAGATTTAAACCTGAAAGCTTTGTAGTTTTTCCACGGTGATTCAATAAAATAAAAATTAAAAAAAATAAAGACGTAAAATAAATAAATAAATAAATAAATAAAGGGTACTTCAAAGTTCTCTAGGAGGGGCCTGGTGGTGAGCATCTCCAGTCTATGAGAGAAATACAGAACGTGCGGGGTGGGAGACTGAGAAGCACAGACCACCAGAGGCTGTATCTCGAGCTCTGAGGGAAGAATGCAGAGAACAGAGAGGTCCGTGGCTTTAGTATGTTGGTATTGGTGGCAACTGCACTCTGATGCACATGCACAACTTGGCCATGCACAGAGTATTTCTTTTTTTCTAATTTTAGTTTAAGTGACATGGTTACCATCACATTAATATATATGGTTCTGATGTATAGTTACTAAACCTTCACCACCACCACAAGTGACCAAGAGACTCCACCACTAACCCTTTTTGGTTTATTTCTTTTGTTTGTTTGTCTGTTTTAATACCCAGAGTGCTACTACACTGTACCCACTACCAGCCTGCCAGGATAAACCATTATGCTGTGAACCTTCCCTCCATTTCCCTCTCCCCCTCAGATCATAGCTCTATCATATCTCTTTTGATTGTATCTCAGGGCTGCCTCCCATGCAGATTGTCTAATTCCTGGCTTCCCATATGAGTGAGAACATCTAGTATCTGTCTTTTTCTTTCTGACTCACTTCACTTAACATAACTTCCTCCAATTCCATTCAAATTGCGACAAACTTTAAGATTTTATCTTTCCTCATAGCTGAGTAGTATTCCATTGTGTGTATATAACAAGGGAATATGTTTTTGTGCACTTGGGTTGTTTCCGGACCTTGGATGTCACTGTCACTGTCATCCCATTGCTCATCGATTTGCTCGAGTGGGCACCAGTAACGTTTCCGTGGTGAAACTTATTGTTACTGTTTTTGGCATATCAAATACACCACAGGTAGCTTGCCAGGCTTTGCTGTGTGGGCGAGATACTCTTGGTAGCTTGCCGGGCTCTCCAAGAGGGGCAAAGGAATTGAAACTGGGTCAGCCACGTGCAAGGCAAAGGCCCTACTTGCTGTGCTATCACTCCAGCCTGGTCTTGGGTGTAAATATGTAAATATTGCATCAATGACTTACTAGTACATATCTTGAGTGATTTGTAGAAGCACAGTGGATTTCCCCATTTTCCTGCCAAAGAACTCAAAACACTTCATCCATAAACATCATCATCCTCACTTCCCCTCATCTCTTCCTCCTTGGAACTTTTCTTAAGTTTTTCTAGATGATTCGAGGAATAGTAAAAAGACAAAAGTAACTTTGCACAGACTGTGCTATACTTACAATGCTTACTTGTAACATTTGTAATTTTAAAGGCTTTGCATTTTTAAAAATTATCTAAATACAATATTTCCATATTCCTAGAATCATAATACCATGCAGACAATATATGGGTTTTGTAATGGAGCACAAAATATGCCTTTTTTTTTTTTTGGTTTTTGGGTCACACCTGGCGATGCACAGGGGTTACTCCTGGCTCTTCACTCAGGAATCACCCCTGGCAGTGCTCAGGGGACCATATGGGATGCTGGGATTAGAACCCGGGTTGGCCGCGTGCAAGGCAAACACCCTACCTGCTGTGCTATCGCTCCAGCCCCAAAATATGCCATTTTTAAATGAACATGTTCCAGCCTCTGTCTACCTCTGTTTCAGAATAAAATATACTTCATTTGGAGAAAGTCTCTGAAGATTAAATTTTAGATCCTTCATGAATATAAAGCTTGAACAAAAGGGACCCCAGCTCCTTGCCTCCCTTGCACAATGGTTCCTAAATATTTATTCTTTCCATCCCCAAGAGCAAAACAATAATGAATGGCTCTCTCCCCCTAGCCAAGAGACTCCACTTTTTGGAACAGTCGTGTTTGAATTGAATGAGAGCTCTTAAAAAGGCCACTGGGAGGCCATGTGTGCAAAGAATGCACAAGCCAGTCACTCCTGGTGGAGAGTCCATTTCCCTTCCTCTTTTGCTAGGATTCTGAGTACATACCTCTAATGCTGCTGAATGGTTGGGGACAAGCAGAGAGCTTTCCTGCCGGCTACCCTACCTCCATAACTGCCACCAGGCCCTATTTCCTTGGTTTTGCTCCCTCTCCAGTTCACTGCTCACAGTGGAGTTAATGGGGACATGCTTCAGCACCTTCACCACTGCTGGGTGGTCTGTGCAGCACTGGCTGCCCGGCCATCCATCAAAGCAGCGTCCTCAGAGCACAGCAGAATGCCAGTTCCCACTGCCAGGAGTCCTGCCAGTGAACGGTCCCTCCCCGCCCCTCCATTGGTCATCCCAAGGAATCCCAGATGACTGGCAGATGGTGTGAGAATGACTTGTGACACTCTTCACAAGATGAATAAAGAAACTTCCTTCTCTCCACAGCAGGGAAAACAGAGCAACTCTCTGGTATGGACCCTGTGCTATTTCAAAGTAACCCTCCCTTACTGTGCCTCTGAGGGTGAGAGACAGCTAAATGCCAGGACAATGTGATCACTTCTTAAAACCTGAAATTCTTTGCTGGTGGCACAGGTGCAGAAACTTCTAGAAAAACAGGCTCAGGATCTTCTTGGGATTTAGTGAGGGGCTTCCCTAGAAAGCCACCTGACCTCGGGGCTGGAGAGATAGCACAGCGGGTAGGGCGTTTGCCTTGCACACGGCCGACCCAGGTTCAAATCTCAGCATCCCATATGGTCCCCTGAGCACGCCCAGGGGTAATTCCTGAGTGCAAAGCCAGCAGTAACCCCTGTGCATCACCAGGTGTGACCCAAAAAGCAAAAAAAAAAAAAGAAAGAAAGAAAGAAAGCCACCAGACCTCTTCAGGTGATCTATATGGAAAATGCAACTATTATGGATTTCCTCCTAATCTCTACAAGTTGTGGGGAGAACCTAGTGTCGTAGAAGTTTTGCCTTGAAATTCGTTCCTAGAAAGCAAGTTAATATCCTCCATTGTTCGGGACAGCTGTGTGTTTTCTGCTGAAGAGCTTCAGCAAATATTAGCAGGACCCCCGGCTTGGATTCTGTCCTGACTTTGAAACCACCCTTGCCTTAAAAAGATTTTATAGAGTATCTCAAGTTTTACTGATCCTTATACCTTTCTCACAGCTAACTGTATGTCTTCTGGACAATAATCATTCAAGGATTTTCTTCAAGTACTCCCTTTTGCTCCTTAATCATTTTAAGAGAAAATTTTCAAATGTGAAACCAGTTTCATCTGCTACATGTATAGAGGAATGCTTAAAATAATGAAAACAAAACACTCTAAAATTCAGTTTTAAGGGTCAGATAGTATGGAGCTACGGTACTAGGAAGTTTTGCATATAGGCAATCCTGATTCAGTTCATATCATCAGGAATGAGCTCTGAGCACAGAGTCAGGAGTACTCTTTGACTATCACTGTTTGGGGCCCCCAAAACAAATAATAATTTAAAATAATAATTTGATGTTTTATGGAAAATAGTGTGGAGATTCCTGAAATTAAAAAAAAAGATAAAAGGACATACCACCTGATCTAACTATCCTATCTCCGATACATAACAAAAATACTATCACTATCACTATCATCCTATTGATCATCAATTTGCTTGAGCAGGCCCAGTAATGTCTCTATTCGTCCTAACCCTGAGATTTTAGCAGCCTCTCTTTACTCATCCTTCCCAACAGTGCCGCATTAAAGGCTCTTTCAGGGTCAAGACAATGAGACCCATCATTGTTACTGTATTTGGCATATGAATATGCCACGGGGAGCTTGCCAGGCTCTCCTGTGGAAGCAGGAAGCTCTCAGTAGCTTTCCAGGTTCTCCAAGAGGGAGAACTGGGCCATAAAATATCGCACAGGGGCCGGAGCGATAGCACAGCGGGTAGGGCATTTGCCTTGCACGCGGCCGACCCGGGTTCGATCCCCGGCATCCCATATGGTCTCCCAAACACCGCCAGGAGTAATTCCTGAATGCAAAGCCAGGAGTAACCCCTGAGCATCGCTGGGTGTGACCCAAAAAGAAAAAAAAAATATATCGCACAGCTGTTTCTGGGTGTGACTGCCTAGATATACACTATATTCATCACAGAATTATTCACAGTAGCCAAGATTGGGCATCAATGTAAGTGCCCAAAAGAAAGAGTGAACAAATTCAAGATAAATTGCATTACTCAACTAAGCCTTTCACTTTTGGTTAAATAAAGAAATTAGTTCATACATGTTAACCTCTACCTGGGTTCAATTGCTCCATCCCTCTCGAAGAGCCCGGCAAGCTACCGAGAATATCCCACCCGCACGGCAGAGCCTGGCAAGCTACCCCTGGTGTATTTGATATGCCAAAAACAGTAACAACAAGTCTCATGATGGAGACGTTACTGGTGCCCGCTCAAGCAAATCGATGAACAAGGGGATGACAGTGCTACATGTTAACCTGCGTTTATTCTTACAATTTAAATTAGAAGAACTGAGAGTCTAGAAAGAAATAACTTTCACTTTTTATAGTATTCACTGTGAGCCACCAAAATCACCCTAAGAGCCTTCCTAATAGTCTATACACCCTTGCTAATGAAACAGAAATGGAAAGATGGGTTTTATATGGCTTTTGTCATTTGGGTTGTTTTGCTTTCATGTTTCCCATTTCAGGGAGAATACCAGCATTTTGACTCTATCATGTACCTAGGAAAAATCTTCACAGGTTGCTTTAGTTTAGAGTTCTTGTCTACACAAAAACTTGGAGTTTGTGTATACACAATGTCAATGGAAAGCTAGCAAATGCTGTCAACCATTATTTTTCACTTCCCTTGAATCATTCTGTTGAGGCAATATTAGGAATAAAGCCAAATGGATACCTCTGAGAGATGACATGACACTTATTCAGAACATAGGTCCAAAAGCTCAAAGACACTGTCCTCTAGCAAAATATTCCATTTTCTCACTCAGCCAGCTAACATCCACCAAACAAGCACTCCTTCTGAGAAAACATTATATTTATAGTTCCATTTTACAGATGTGCTCAGAGTCCAAGATGTTAAGACAGCTGGCCAACACCACATACAAAAAAGGATAGCAAATTTAAAACTCCATATCTTCCAAGTTTATGCTTTGAGTTAAACAGTGGGTTGGCAAGAGTCACTGCTCTCATAAGCAAGCAATAAGAAAACTGCTCTATCTGCCAATAAATATCAGTGTTAAATATGAGATCCCTTGGGTACTTCCTAAGAGTCATGGCAAACTTTCTTCATTAGCTCATCACATAAAATAAAATAAAATTTGGTTTATGTTTAGTTTTCTAAGGCTCCATCTGAGCAAAATTTGTATCTCAAAAAATCAAATATGTACTTTTAAAGTGTTTATAGAATATTTTTCTGTCCTGTATTCTGTACTTCTTGACCCTGGAGTTTCTAATACCACATCCATTGTATTAACACAACAGTATCAAGAAATGCTATGCACTAGAGGAAAGCAAGAGGCCTATCATCTGCTTTCTGTCCCATATAGTTTCCTAATCAATCTTTTTCTGTGATAACCTTGGGACTGCAAATACATTTAAAATAACACAGAATTCTGTGAACATTACCCATTCTCCAAGGGCATTTTTTTAATCACAAAACAGGAAGTTCCAAGCCATTGAAACTCCCAGTATATTTGCTCAAATGTCTTCTGGAACAACAAAACAGTACATGCCTATCCAGGCAAGCAGACTATTATAAAAGCAGATGTTTTGCTCACTTCCACCTCAGAGAAACACATTGTCAATTTAGTTAACATCCTCTGGTCGTTTGAACAGACTTCTCAGGAAGTCAGCAATGATATAACTCAAGTACAATATGATCCTTATGTTCCCATTTATCTCGTACTTGTACATCTTAGTGGAAGATAGATGTGTATGTGTGTTAAACGAATCAGAAAGAAGAAAAAAGCTGGTAGGTGGACTCCTCACACGCCTCACTGCAATATCAACCCATAGGAGTGGGACCCAAGGAAGGGGGAGGTTGGAGGTTTGAGGGACCATCTACATACATGAGTGATCTTCCCGCTAAGGGGTTGGCACTGCCTGTCCCCGCAGCAAGCACAAGATAAATCACCCACACACTCACCCCTCCTAGGTAAACCTGTGGGAGATAGTCCTTAAATAGCCCAAGATCCAACGAGGGGGAGGGATCTTCTTTTACTGTGATCTGGTCTCATTGTGTCTGAGGTAATCATGCTTCAGGTTGGCGACAACTCAGAAGAGACTAAGGTTTGGGTAAAGATAAAGGACCAGAAGGAAAACAAGAGAAGAGCGTAAGAAAAGACCAAAAGGATAAATAAATAAATAAATAAATAAATAAATAAATAAATAAATAAATAGGTGGGAGGTAAATAGTTGTGACCTTGTGCAAAAGAGGATTGACAAAGATGTTTCTAGGTGTTCTCACAATTTTGCTGCAAGTTTGAGACTCCAGGGAAACACCGGACTGTTTAGTATTCATGAACAGCACTCCCAGACACTAAGACAAAAACATGAGAAGTAAAAATACTGAGACATTCTGCATTACTACAGGAGAGGAACATGGCATTACTTTCTGAACTAACTTTTGATCCTTCCAAAAAAAATCCTTAGCCATTAAGCTAAATATTCTCAAAATCTCTTTCTCTTTCTCTCTCTCTCTCTCTCTCTCTCTCTCACACACACACACACACACACACAAACACACAATACACAGAGAAGCATATCTTTTGCTTTTTATGGCAACAAAATATACATTAGTATATTAGGTTGGCTTTTATCCCTTTCTCACAAAGATTTTTGAGGTCATGAAGGGTTTATTGTTGTTGTTATAGTGTTGTATAAAGCAGAGGATATAAGTTTATCAATGTCACTATTAAATCCACACCCCCTGATTTACTAACGCAGATCCTTATTGAATAGCTAAAACTCTCTGACACTATGAGGCTAACCAACCTCACTGGTAAGAGTCAAAGGAGGCAAGGGGTGGAGGGAAAAGAAACCTAGCCCAGTCATCCTTTTTTCTCTAAGATATCTCAAGTGCCCCCCCAAGTAGTACCAGAATTGCAAGGCAGCCAGATATCAGTGGGATTTGAACAAAGGTCCAAAGGGTCTCACTCTTAATGTCTGGTTGGGGCCTTGAAAAACCAAAATTTAACTGTAAGCTACTGGGGTAATGTTCATTTGGGAGTACTTAAGCTTAAATTACTCTTAAATCACTCCTCTATGCTAGACACACCCTAGAAACCAGAATCAGGATGCACTGCCCAAGACCCCCTTTCCAAGCCTGAAACTTGAAAGGCTTCAAAAATCAAAAAAGAAAAAATAAAACACAGATTATTAACCACTTTTTCTTAATCATCTGCTTCCTCTATATCTACATCATGTTTTTTTGTTGAATTGTTCCATGGAGAATGCAGAAGCAAAATGCTAGCCACTCTACGCTATGTGATGTTCTCAGGGCTGCAATAACACTGGAGGAAGACACAAAAACATCAGTGCAGGCAGACTGGCCCCTGGACTCAAAAAGCACTGTCTCCACAATGGATAAGAACATGGGATTAGACCTAACCTGCTACTCTGCCGTTTATGAATACTATCACTTTGGCAAAGTTACTTAACCTCTGCACTTCTTTTCTTCTTATCTGTGAAATAAGGATGACAGTGAAAATTAAATGAGTTAATGTAAGTAAGAGCTAAGAACAGCACCTATTTACTTAGATCATTGCTACTGCTATTATCATTATTACCCTTATATTAGTTTATAAATCATGAATTACTCCCTCTCACCTACTAAGATAAATATACACACCCTGGTGTGGCGTTCAAGGTTTGACCCATCTGCCCTCAAGCTACACTTTCAGCCTCATTATCCCCTATCTACCATCCACCATATGCTTAAAACAAAAGGGATGCTCCATTATTACCTAGAAATAGTTCACAATTAACTAATTTTGTTTATACAGTTTTCTCTGCATGTCCTCTGCCCCCCATATTCTATCAAACGTGGCTCCAACTTTGGGAGGGGGATATACCCAAAGTAGCACATAATACAAAGTAGTATAAAGACGTGATCTGTGTGTGAGGGCCACTGCATGACCTCTGAGCACAGACAGTTGTGGCCCCCTGAACAATAATAATGTTGAGCAACAAAGTGGCTCCATCTTTGAAGGCCATTCTCAAGTGCTATACATTCCCGTAGCATGAATGTCCAAATACTCATTGTGTGTGTAAAATTCCATTTTTGGTTGGTTCAATCATTTTTCTTTTAACATGATTTCCCAAACCCTTCATAATCTATTTCACCATCTTTTTCATTATACTTCAGTTGTCAACATCCTTCTTCGAAACGCTCAATCAGCATTGTGCACAACACTGCAGGTATGCTCCAATTAATCTGGAGTATAAAGGACCATATAATTTTCATAATTTTTATATCATGCTCTTTTTATAGATAGATAGTGCATGATATTCCTAACTGGCACACAGTTCCTGTTCAACTAGTTTTTACTTAAATTTACTATCAAGCCTTCCCATAAGTATGACATTGATTTCTTAAATGAAAACAAACAATTTTATGATCATCTACTGAGTAGCACCTTGTCGGCTACAGAGAACAATTTGACAAATATTTTGTTATTTTGTGTGTGTTGGCTAAATCTTCCAGTGAATTCATCAAAAAAGCATTCTATGTCATGGATACCAATGTAAATTAATATGAGAATGAAGACAGATAACTGTAGATATAAAAAGTATGCCCAGATTCAGATGTGACCTTTAGATATGATTAGTGCATCATCTAATTCACCAATTCTACTGTCATTACTTCATCTTCAAAGAAATTTTATAAAAATTTTTTTCTGAAACCTAGGTTTTAAATATAGATACTACTATCCTAGCAGTAATTTGTTTGCTTGATTGGCTTTTGTTTGGGGCTATACCTAGCTATTCTTAGGAATGATTCCTGGCTCTGTGCTTAGGGATCACTCCTGGTCTTCGAACTTAGGGAATTATATGTGATTCTGGGAATAGAATGTGGATTAAATGTGCACAAGGCAAGTGCATTACCTGCTGTGTTATTTCTCCAACCCCAAGAATCTTTTTTAAGAGCAAGTGGCTCATGACAAAAATTATTTAATTCCCAGCAATTACCACTTTGCATAATGCTCCAATTCAATTCTTAGACACATTTTTCATGGGATATTAAAAGAAAAAAATGGAGACCAATAAGGACAGCTTATATTTCAGTGATAGGTAGAAGCCTAGAAATCCCAACCAGTCTGATATTTTATAGGATTGAATCTAAGGATCAGAGGAACTTCTGAAGACAATGCATCCAGCCACTCCTTAATGGTTTATAACTGAGAAGTAGAAGAGTACACTTATTGGAACCTTTAGAGTTTCAAAGTCTACCCTGATTGGCCTCCTAGGTGAGTCATGCAGCAGATTGGTTAGAGTTAGTATCTCTTGGACTCGCTATCCTGGTTTTTTAGAGAATCCTTAGTGATAACAATTTCAGCTTCCCCCTGCAGACTCATTGCCACTGAGACAGGCTATTTCTATCGCAAGCCAGAGCAAACATGGATGGCCTTCGAACAGGGCAGTCTTGTGTCACCACATCTACTCTAGCACAAACTGTGAACCTTCATTTCTAAATATACTATAGTAGCTAATCTACAAAAACTCTTTCAATATTCAGTCTCTTGTGTAGTTCTTTTTAATGAGTAAGAAAGAGTGGAAATAACACAGCATGACTATAGTGCTACATCATAAAAAGTCTTGTGTCTTCGAAGTAGCCTCCAACAATCCATCCTTATCCTGTGAAATCCAAACCACCTGGAGATGCCATATGCAAACACTTCAGTCAAAAATCAGAGCTGAGTTCTTGCAACAAGGAGCAATGGTCACTTTCTTGAGTCATTTAAATGTCCAGTTCATTAGTCTGCTAATGACAGCAGCCCCAAGAAACATCTGACCATGAGACCCCTAAAGGATAACGCTCTAGCAGAGCTCAATTAACATGCAGAAGTGTAAAAAATGATAGTAATAAACTTTTTTAAAATCATAATTTTGGATTTATTTGCCACATGCAAATATACAACTGGAATCAAACCCAAAATTAAGACTATAATCACATGCTTATTAAAGATCTGGAAATGTCAAAGATGACTCCAAGGTCTCAAGAATTTACAGAAAGGATATCTTGGGCCTTGACTCCAAATTCTGAAATAATTATCAATCATAACTGAAACTGAGAACTGTATGCTAGAGGCCACTGGATATATATCATACAGTAGTAAAATTTTAACTTCAAATCCACTCAACTAGAATTTCAATAAATCACAAACTAACTAGATGTGATCTTTGAATTTTTGAAATTTGGAATAATTTCTTTCTCAAACTTTAAATTGAACTAAAGGAGATACTTTCAAATAAAAAGAAACAAATAGATGTTTATATCTGTTAGTTGCTAAAATATTTTAAATGTCTTTCATTCAACAGTATCCCACACACCGTATACAGGATGGGTTTATAATTGATATCAAAGGTGACATAGTCTCTGTTACCATGAAATTTTCAATCTGATATAAAAAAGACTAGAAATAAATGGGGGTATCAGGCAAATGGTAGGGCAAGGGGCTAATTCCAATTTTGACATGGAGTAAAAATAAAGAAGCTATGGCAGGGACAGAGGAAATTCTGATTAAAGATCTTTCTGGAGAAGAAATACCTAACCTGACATTGGAAGGATTTAAAAAGTAAAAAACATGTGGGCTTGTTTTTCAGGCCCACGCTCTTCTTGCTTGTCTCTATGTATCTTTGCTTATTTATCTTCTACACTCTGAAGAAGTCTGTGTTCTCTCTTGAACATGTACTTCCTCTTCTCTCTGTCCTCACATCTTCTTTTTTTTTTTTTTTTGCTTTTTTGGGTCACACCCATCGATGCTCAGGGGTTACTCCTGGCTTTGCACTCAGGAATTACTCCTGGCAGTGCTTGGGGGACCATATGGGATGCTGGGGATCGAACCCGGGTCGGCAAATGCCCTACCCGCTGTGCTATCACTCCGGCCCCCTCACATCTTCTTAAGTAAGTTTCATTCAATAAAATTATCTTGCTTCACTAAAAATAAAAAATAACAAATAAATAAATAAATAAGAAAACCCTTATGTGGTTCAGTTACACCAATCTGTATTTCTTTAGTTGACTTTCTAATGAATCCACAGCACTTAAAAGTTTTCTGCTGGCATTTGATTTATTTATGAAATATCTTTTTTGTGTGTTTGTTTTGGGGCCACACCCGGTGGTGCTCAGAGATTATTTTGGCTCTGCATTCAGGAGTCACTCTGGTGGGCTCAGTGGACCATATAAGACCATCAGCTTCTGCAAGGCAAGCACCCTACCCTCTGTACAATCTCTCTGGCCCCATTTATGAAATATCTTAAATCTTCTCCCCATCTACTACTCACCTTCTTATCATTTTCTGCCTTGTCTAATTCCTCAAGGCTGCCTTGGTAGATCTGATGATTTAGTTCTCTCCCTACACAAAGCCCCTTTATGTGACTCTCATTCCCCTGACCTAATCCCCACTGCCCTTCCTGCCCATGCTGTGACTCAGTGTCCATGCACCGCAGCCCCGAGGGAGCATCCTCTTTACACCCCAATTGGGCATTGGCTCTCACTGGCCTCTCAAGAGAGAAATCCGACCTATTACAGGAATTATTAGCTAGTTTAAAAATTTTTCTGAAGTTCTCTTAAGTAATATATGGACTTTGGTGACATTAGTTAGTACAATAGGCAATGGACGGTTCACACATCTGCTTCAGCACAAATCAATGCCTGCCTGACATCAAGCCCTGATTCCCTGGTGTGGTTGACATGGTTAGTTGCCACCCCAACATTCACTCCATTCCTTTCCCTTTGTGCCGCATGGGTGGGATTAACATCTGTGGCAGAGACGGCTGGCTGACCACCAAAGATTCATGCTCCCTTCCACGGTGTGGAGTGCATGCTGGGAAGCAGATGCCCAGCCAAAGACCACATTTCACACTTCTCTTGACCTAAAAGGGACCATGTAACATGTTCTCACCTGTGGAATGTGCAGAGAAGTGACGGTGCAACTTCTGGCCTAAAGTAATTGAGAAATGTGGGTGTCTCCCCATCACTTCTTTTCCTTTGCAGCAACTTTGTGGGCTCTTATTGAAGATGAAAGAAGCATGAGATGCTAAGATCACCGAAAAGCCTTTGCATAGCAAACCAGTGATTAATATTAGAAGGGCTCACATGAATTGTGGCATGATTTTAAAATGAATGCTCATTGTATTACACCAGAAAGAATTTAGGATTTATGTACTATAGCAGCTAAATTCCCTAGGTTAAAACAATGTCCATTCCCAGAGGAATGGGTCCTGACTTGGTTTAAGCATGGGCATGTATCCCAGATCTGCGTCAATCAGTGCATGGTGTTCCTCTATCCACTGAAGTTTCTTTCAGTCACTGATATATTGCCAGATTCAGTCCAATTAAAGTAACAGATTATTATTATTATTATATTATTATTACTATTAAGTTATTATATTATTATTACTATTAAGTAACAGATTGTTATTATTATTATTATTATTATTATTATTCGTAGGGAACTAGATTTTTTAAAAAGCCTCTCTCCTTTTAAACATGAATAAGAAATCATGTAGCAAAGCATTTTGCAGCAGTCTAAAGATGAAGCCATTTGCAGAAGAAAGAAAATTTGAAAGAATAGAATTAAATAGCTAATCAAACTCCTCCTGTATCATAACCAACAGGTAGCTTCTTCAGCAATGTAATCTAATAAATTTCTCTCTCAAATATTTAATTTTGTTTTATTTCTATTAATAGCTAGCATATTTCACATATAATTGATTATAAAACTCAAAAATCAATATAAGAAAAATAAATTAATTAAAATCAATTATTATATTAAGTATAACTCATAACTCACAAATCTCAAGTACATATCTCAAAGCTTTAATGGCATTTTAGGAAATAACCACCAACAGGAGTTAAGTCCCTCCCTCTATCCCCCTGCACTAATCAAATATTTGATTTGACTCTAGGCACTTCCAACTGCACCAGGAGGTGGTGACAGTAGCAGCTTAACTGAAGAGGTCTGAAGAGGAGTCATTTATTGGAGATTTTCAAAGTACAAGGCACATATAAACACAATGTTGAGACAGCACAACACCCAGTAAAGCAGAGGTCTCCTCACTGACTTTGCCGTGCAAAGCTGCTATAAAATTCCAAAAGCTAGGGGGTTATAGAGATAATGTAGAGGCTAAGGCACTTGTCTTCCATGCTCATGACCCTGCCTTGGATCCTGGGCACTGCAGATGCTTCCCAGAGCACATCTAGGAGTGATCCCTGAACACAGAACAGGAAGTAAGCCCTAAACGCAGCTAGATGTGGTCCAAATTTTCTTTAAACAACAAAAAGAAAATCCCCAATATCTATACCTCAATGACTCTATACCCATGACTCAAGGTTTGCCAGACAAACAGGATCTGATCTACCAAAACCAGGTGAGGATTGCACACTTACGTCATTCTCCCTGGCACAATTTGTGCAAACCCCCAGGAAAAGATCAGACATGTCTTGGAGGGTAAACTCAACATGTTTACCACAAAGGCCACGAAACTTTTAACCAACCACACAGAGCCTTAGCTCTGACATTATGAGTTTCCAGCAACAAAGAGGCATTACAGCAGAAACTTCCCACATAGGAGCCTTATCACAATGGAAGGGGCAAAAAAATGGAAGGAAATTAACTCAGGGGTCAAAAGTAACATCTGAAAATGCTAAAAAAAAATACCAAAACAAAATTTATTTGTTTTGAATAACAAATTCAGGGCAGGATGAGTAAGTCAGGATACCACATACAGGGCAAGATGAGTAAGTCAGGATGCCAATTGAGGAGAGGCCAAGGAGATAGACTGGAATCACCGTACTGACAAGAAGCAGGAAAGTGCTTAGAGTTATCTCAGGAAGGCTGAAAGAAAGTTAATCAGTATACTGACTGCTCTCTATTTGCATAGGGCACAGATCTGGGTGAATCAGCACTTCTGTGTGACTTTAACCCCATCAAGCCAACTCCTTACTGATAAGGGTGCACCTCCTGTGCTCCTGTGCAGTGAGACTTGGCACCACGCACCAAAGCTACACTACGTGCCTGTTACCAGTTTTTCAATTCCCTTCAAATTATCCATATGATATATCTAGACCCTGCAATTATGTGACTTTATTACAAGCATTTTATTCATAGGGAACGAAAGGATCAGGTTGACAAACTCAATACCAGTGTGTGTGCCATTTTTTCAGCCAAAACACTTTCCAAGCCATTATCTTATTTAAATGTCATATCAATTCTGCAAAATAAATATCCCACCCCCACTTTAGAGGCAAGAAGATGTTAAAGAAAATGTTAAATTCTCACAGCAAGTGATAAGGTTTGAATTTGGATCATGTGATAATATAATACTGTCCTGAGGAGATTCTGAAATAAGACAGAACAATTGGGGAACCAGCAGAGAGGACTCCACTAGACTGGGGAAGAGGACCTGTGTGACAGCTGTAAAACTATTTCAAGGAGAAATGAAGACAAATTGGAATTAAGCTCTCTTTTAATTATACATTTACCAGTGATCTGTCATTGAGAAAGAACTAATACATACAGTATCCATTTTCAGTAAATATAAATGGCAAATAAGGCATTTAATGAATTGCAAATGACAGTGTTTCTAAGAGTAGTTATCAATCACAAGTAAGGCCTTCCTATTTATTAATCATATATTTCATTTCAGCTAAGAGCTCGCAGAATAGCTTTAGAATACAGGGAAAGTGTAGATAGCAACTGAGATATGGTGGCATGAAAAAATATAACTTCTGCTTTAGCCATTTCAAACATAAAAGACAAGGGAAAAGGAAAATATCTTCCAATGGTATTTTCTAAATTTGTTAAATAACTGATGAAATATTGAGAAATCTACAAATTTATCAACTATAAGGTTTGTTCTTGAGCCAATGAACAACAGAAAACGTTTAAAAAAAAGAATCTTGGCCAAAAGTAAAAAGCAGTTCAGAAAAGACAAAGGAAGAGGGAATAACAACTATTCAAAGATGCTCCTGACTATAGAGAGGTCGTCCGGCATGCTCCAAGGTGCCAACATATCTCAGGTATTTTCCCTGACCAGACTTTCTTCAAAACAAAAAAAAAAATTTTTTTTTAATTTATTTTAGGGGCACAGCAGATAGGGCATTTGCCTTGCACACAGCTGACCCAGGTTCAATTCCCAGCATCCCATATGTTCCCCCGGGCACCTCTGGGAGTAATCCCTGAGTGCATGAGCCAGGAGTAACCCTGTGCATTGCCGGATGTGACACACACACACAAATTAATTTTAAAAATCACTCTCATTTTCTCTTACCCTACCTTATGCTGATCAACTACCAAAAAATAAAATAAAATAAGTAAACAGTAAATCTCTTTCTCCAATTGATTGATTTTAACATTATTATAAAGTCTTAGTAGTTTGTTCTGGGTGAGCTAGTGAAGGCACCTGCATAGCATTTGGTATTTAGGCAATCTAATTTAATATTTCTTCTCATTTTTAAGTGACCAAAATTATTTCCCCTACTTATATCAGGGTGGAAATATCATTAACCAATTAGAAACAAACAAGATTTACCTCTCTTCTTTTGTTTTTCAGGAAATCTAAAGATTTAACTTATCATTTAAATGATAAATATGCAAATATAGCATTGCATATTTATGAAGCCAGAGTCCAACTAAATTACATCAGCCTTCAGTCTGATTTTGTTAAATATCCTTTTTATAGATCTAGAGATGCATAAGTCCCCAATATAAAGTTAAATATTAAGTATTTAAATATTATTTATTTAATATATTAAATATTTAAATATTATTTTAAATAATACTTAAATATTATTTGTCAGCTAAACAGATCTCACCAGCCTCTCCGAGTGCTCCACCATGCACCTTCTCTCCCACACACTTGCATGGTTCATCAACATCCTTCTTCCAGCCTGACTCCCAACTCACTACCTCCATACTTCAAAGAGCAGAAATTCAGGAATGAGCAAAAAAACAATTTTTTTATTACTACCATTTCTGTCTGCTTACTCTCAAAACAGAAACTGCAGAAGGGAGAAACAGGTCACATACAAAATTATTAAAAGCACTCATCCTCCAAAATCTTTCACCAAATAGAATCTTCACAAACACTAACCAAAGACACCCTGAGAACTCTGGTCTGGCCTTGGCCCTTCATCTCCCGTGGGTATAAAGTCTCAGTCAGGCCTATCTTCTAAAGTACAGCTTCCAACTCTATCTTAATGGCACTGCAAAAGCACTGCAGCAGAAACAATATTGAAAACAAAAATGAAAATACAGTCTTTTGAGGTCCAGGAAGATTGCTCCACAGTTGGAAGCCTGCCTCATGAGCTGGGGGAGACGGCAGCTGGGATAGAGAAGGGATCACTAAGTCAATGATGGTTGGAGGGATCGCTCTGGATGGGAGATGTGTGCAGAAAGTAGGTAAGGAACCAAACATGATGGTCCCTCAGTATATGTATTGCAAACCATAATGCCCAAAAGGAGAGAGAGAGCAAGAAGGAAACTAGGAACCTGTCTACCACAGAGGTAGGGGGTGGGATAGGTTGGGAATAGCAGGAGGAATAATGGAGATATTGGTGGTGATGGAAAATGTACGCTGGTGGAGGAATGGGTGTGCAATCATGACTAAAACTCAATCATGAAAACTTTATAAGTGATTCAATTTTTTTTTTTTTTGCTTTTTGGGTCACACCCAGTGATGCACAGGGGTTACTCCTGGATCTGCACTCAGGAATTACTCCTGGCGGTGCTCAGGGGAACATATGGGAGGCTGGGATTCGAACCCGGGTCAGCCGCACGCAAGGCAAACGCCCTACCCGCTGTGCTATCACTCCAGCCCCTAAGTGATTCAATTTTTTAGAAAGAAGGAAGGAAGGAAAGAAGGAAGGAAGGAAGGAAGGAAGGAAGGAAGGAAGGAAGGAAGGAAGGAAGGAAGGAAGGAAGGAAGGAAGGAAGGAAGGAAGGAAGGAAGGAAGGAAGGAAGGAAGGAAATATAACTTTTGCTCCATTCCCATGAACTAAGTTACAAATAGTTCTCTGATAGAAATATCTATGGGCAGTCTAGCTAAGAAATCTCTTTCCAGTTTGGCCCCTCTCCTCTGGGTAGCCAGGAAAAGGTGTCCTCATCTTCCTTACTCCAAGTCCCAGCTGCCCAATAGAAACATTCAATTTTCTCTAGTTAACCATATAGCTAACTGCCCTTCAGCTGAGAATGTTCTTAAAGTACACAGATTATCTCAAAGTTGTATGATTCTAAAGCCCACTTCTGAGGTTAGAAAATTATACTCTCAGTTCCTGTCATTTTATATTTTATATTCATCTTACATTGGCATTATAGTCAAAATAAACATTCAAAAGCTCTTATAAAAACATGGCTCTAATCCCCCTTTTTTTAAGCAATTGAGCCACCTTATCCCTTTACACCTGGTTTGAAAAAAAATTCTAAAAATTATAAATGCAAATGATCACACTGTACCAGTAAAAGCAAAGAGGCTATTAGATTAAGTATCATTGAAATAAGCTGCATGGTCTCTGCACAATTTCTTAAAGGATTTGTGCAAAATGGCTAATAATTTGAAAGCACTTACACTAAGTCTGGAAGAGAATGAACCCTCAAGTATACATGCAAGTGCATATTTTATAAATGTACACACACATGTCTTTTTACTATCTTCACACTGAATTTGAGTAAAACCATTCTCCTTCACCATGACTGCACACAAACATCTATGTTCCTTAACACAGTTTGTTTTGGTGCTCATCCACCGAGCTCAGTGAAACCCCCAGAATCATTGGTACATTGATCAAATGTGCACTCAGGTGCAACTGAATATACCTGGACTGCTCAACAATGTTGGACAAGTTTATTTAATGACTCTCCACGCATATGGAAGTAAGTGACTGATAGCATTGATTAAAATCAGTCAGGCATAAGAGTCTCTGGCATTTAACAGCCAAATTTCCTAAAATATAGCATAAGACCTGAAAACTTACTCTACTTTTAACATGTCTAGAAAAAAAGATTTCTCTTTGTACAATTTATTTTCTGTTTTCCCTAAAAGACTTCTACTTCTCTAGAATTGCCAGTGCTCCCTTTGCTTTGAAAGATTGGCACAGAACACCTATGTCTGGGATTCTAGAAAACCAAACAACAAAAGCAACTAGCAGTAGTAAAGTGCTCCCACACATGAAAAAGTGCTGATTCTGTTTTTGTCTCAGTTGTTTATTGCTGTGTTGGTGGTGGTGGTTTTCATCTAAAAAACCTGGCTCTTTAAGGCAAATCAGTATGGTGAGAAATATGCCAGAGCTTCCAAATTCTCAAAAGAGCATTCACTGTTTACAACAGCCCTTCACAACAAGAAATTTCTCACTTATTACTGCTACAAAGGTCAGATTATAGGCAGGGCCTGGAGATATAATATAGCAGTAGGGCACTTGCCTAGCACACAGCCAGCCCAGGATTCGACCCCCAATATCTCATGTAGTCCCTTAAGCACTGCCTGGAGTAATTTCTAAGTGCAGAGCCAGGAGTAACCCCTGAGCATCGTCAGGTGTGACCCCAAAACAAAATAAAATGAAAAAAATGAAAAAGAATAGGCAAAAAACAAGGTCAACTGTCAATTTCCAACTTTCAATTATGTGCCTGTAAAACAGAAAGAAGGTTCTATTTGAAATGTATGTAACTTTAATCACACCCTGAAAGGTAACATGTGGAGCCACTTGGCTATCTAGGATTCATTGCTTCCTATTTCCTAAGCCGACACCCACAGATTCTCATTTCTTTGGTTTGTAGTAGGTGGACCCAAGCATCAGTGTATTTAACTCTTTAAATGATTGCACACAGCCTAGAGTTCTTGCATCTTCGCTTAGCTTATCCATTTCCTTTCCCCAAAAATAAAATCAATCAAAAGCACTACATATGTGAACTCACTAGACATGTCTCATTTAAACCCCGCAGGTTATTCAATTATGCAACTGCCCAAAAATTTGTTGCAAGGTCCAAATGATTTGGAAGCTTTTGTTTTAACTGTTAGGCACAAAGGAAAGATTCAGAAAGTTGTGGCTAGGACCTAAGGAGTAGCACTGGGGTTAAAGCTCCTAACGTGCACAGAACCCATCCTGGTAAATCCTTAGAACCTTATATGGTCCCCTGAGCACCACAAGGAGTGATCGTTGCCTGTAGTAAGTAAACCTACTGTGTGAAGGAGGAAGAGAAAGAGGGAGGGAAGGGAGGGGAAGGAGGAAAGAAGGAAGGAAGGAAGGAAGGAAGGAAGGAAGGAAGGAAGGAAGGAAGGAAGGAAGGAAGGAAGGAAGGAAGGAAGGAAGGAAGGAAGGAAGGAAGGAAGGAAGGAAGGAGGGAGGGATCGAAGGGAAGGAGGAAGGAAGGAAGGAGGGAAGAAGAGAAGGAAGAGGGAAGGAAGGAAGAAGGGAGGGAGGGAGGGAGAGTGGGAGGGGGAGTGGTCTGGGGAGGGGGATGGAGAGAAGGAGGAAGGGAGGAAGGAAGGAAGGAAGGAAGGAAGGAAGGAAGGAAGGAAGGAAGGAAGGAAGGAAGGAAGGAAGGAAGGAAGGAAGGAAGGAAGGAAGGAAGGAAGGAAGGAAAGAAGGGAGGGAGGGAGGGAGGGAGGGAAAAGGTACTTGTTATTTATTTCCATTGCCTGCAAAAGGATGCCAGTGAGAAAATTTGGGTCACAGTGTGCTGTTTCAAAGATAAAAATCTGAATTCAGCATCCACCATCAGTAAATTGCAATAAGCTTGTGATTCAATAATTAGGTAATAAAGGCTCTCCTAAGTCTTTCATTCAACAAAGATATGTAGAGCTCCCTCAACAAAACTAAAAACAGAAAGATAATCCTGGGAAGAAAACAAAAGGCCAAGATACAGCTTTGCCACTGCATAAAAAGATTACTCATATGAACAATAGCAAATGTCTCTTTGCTGAGAGGCATATGGACACTTTTCTAAAAAAAATTAAGGTATCCTCTGTCCAAACCTTATCTTTTATGAGTCCTGCCATGCTCATACAATGTAATCTCCATTTGTATTTCTGGACGAAAAAGAATGGCAGTGGAGTGTTTAGATAAAGTTCATGGACTTTGTCATTAAGCAGATCCAGTGTTTGTGTCTGAAATTGAAAGACCTCGGACAAATAACTGACATGCCTCCAATGCCCTCATCTCTAAAACAAGATGTAGGAGGTTTAGAGATGTAAGCAGAATAAAAATCAACCACAATGATTCATCAACATTTAATAATCTCTACTAATACTATTGCTTATTGTTATCAGTATCTTCATTTGACAGATGAAAAAACTGAGGCTCAGTAGCTTGCCCATGGCCATCCTACCAGACAGTGGTAGATCCAAGACTTTAGCCTAAATGATGTGGCTCTAGTGTATACTTATAATCCTTTTTAGCAATTTTAAGTTATGTATTCTCTAGAGCTTTTGATAGCCTATTAAATGTACACAGAATGCTATAGCTTATAAAAGTTTATATTTTTATTTTATTTTGACATTATTATTCTGAAGGACATCAAAGAAGAGGTACTTACTGCTTTTATCTGAGGATGTAGAACCCCTGGAATTACAGGATAATAAGTCGCAAGGTTGGGATTCTAGCTCCCTAGTCAGCATCAACCACCAGAAAACATGTTCATGGTGGCCCCAAATAAGCTGAATTTTAGAGATAATCACATATAAGAGGATGGTGGGGGAAGAATCTATCTTCCAGGTATAAAAGGCTATAAATACTACAGAGAGCACCTAGAAAAGTCATTGCCAGCTGTCAAGTCTGCATATGTGATATTAGGAAGCGTTCAGGCAGATTACTTGCATGATATAAAGGAACAAATTGATGTTTCCCACGTACCCTGGGAACTGCCTACATTTATCTGATGCTACAAATTGACTTGGAAAAGTGCCTAAGGTAGAGCTCATAGTATTAGATATTAGCGTGTTTTCTTTTCTTAAGAACAACACATTACTTTATATGGGAGACTAACACCCAAGAGTAGTAGAGATAAGGACCAGGAGGTCTGACTTACAGCTTGGAAACTGGCCTCACATGCTGTGGGGAAAGGCTGGGGAGATAGAGAAGGGAACACCAAGTAGAGGATGTTGGGAGGACCCATTTCGGGGCTGAAAGATGCGAGCTGAAAGTAGACCATAGACCGAACATGAAGGCCACTCAATACCTCTATTGGAAACTACAACACCCAAAAGGAGAGAGAACAAAAGGGAATGCCCTGCCACAGAGGCAGGGTGGGGTGGTGGGGGATGGAGTTGGGGGGTGGTGAGAGGGATACTGGGAACATTGGTGGAGGAGAATGGGCACTGATGGAGGGATGGGCAAATAATCACTGTATGACTGAAATGCAAACATGAAAGTTCATAAGTTTGTAACTATACCTCACGGTGATTCACTAATAAAAAATTTAAAGAAAAAAAAGAGCAACACATTGGTGACAGAAATTACCTTCCATCAAGGACAGGATTTGAGAGATGATATACAGATTCTAAAGCCTTGGAAAGTCCTAGATGCACATGTTTTTTACCTTGACATTTCCCATCCTCTTCTTCAGATCCTTCTACCCAGTCTTGTTAGGTCAACACAAAGGATAGTCTGTATTGCTTCTGTGACGTTTCATTATTGCAGCAATATCAAAAGAGAGTTTAAGCCTTCAGTATCTTCTTCATTTAGGCAAATGGAGAGTTTGCTCAGAATTTCAAACTGTGTTCAGCAGTAATGATGTTGAATGCACATATTTCTATTCCAAGCCTAGTGGCTGGAACATTAGCGAAGACACATACTACAGCACAGCAAGATAGTTGGCAAAAAGAATTGGAAGAGAGGGCGATGTTTTTCCCCCTTATTTCTCTTTTACTTACAACAAACTCATAGGCTGGCCTGAAAGCCAAGCTGCTTTTCTGAGTGCATGACCGTTTTGGGGGAGCCGTAGCTATGACTGGATTAAAACTGCAACTAAAAGCAATATGAACCTTTGAACACCATGCAAACATCAGATTGGGTATCTGATCTGATCTTTGCTCTCAGATAGAGCAACAAGTGACAAGGAAGAAATTCTGAGCTCCTCAAAAAGTTCTTAAACATTGATGATAAAAGTCATTCTAATTGCTGGAGGGATATAATACTCTAAACTGGTGTGGAGGGGGGGAATCTGCAGACCCCAGACTAAGAAACAGACAGTTCAAGTCTTCCTTGCACCTTATTTCATTATTGCTATCAACTTTCTCTAACCACAGACAAATGTGATGGTTGGGTCTTTGAGGAAATTTTTAGTTTCCATTTAATATACATGTTTTCTTCATACTAGGCACTTATAAATATGCTCTAAAATGCATTAAATATCTTTTAAAGATCAAATGTTAAGTATTTTTAGAAACTTGTAGGGATATAGGTTAAATAGATTTTTCTCAAGCAGAGATGTGAAGCAGGAAGAGAAGCCGTTTGTTATACCTTCAGAATCATTGTCGTCCAACAAGAGTACTTTTACTCTTACTCTTACACTTAACCCACACAGCTGAAGCCAACTGTTCTTATGTCTCACCTATAGGTCATAAGACATATAAAGCAAACTACATTTCTCTTTGTATACTCAGTGACAACACAATGCTTGAATCAGACTTTTAAATATATATATTTGCATATAAATATGTACATATATATTTTTATAAGTATTTCCTTCATTGGATTCAAATTTGGGTACAAAAACAGAACATGCCTTCCTGATGCAGCCATTACCCTAATGTTTACAACTCAAACACAAACTCTCTCCTCTGTCCAGAGGAAGATATAACACCTGTGCTGGCTTCTAGATTGTGGAGTCAGCAAAATGTATATATGTTATCTATGTAAATATAAAATAAATTAAATATATATGATATTTAATTTATTTTATATATTTAATTTTATTTTAAATTTTGCATGTATACGTTCTCTGCTACTGTTTTAGATTAGAGAATAAGAAACTATTTCCTAAGTTCCCATGCACCACACTCTATAACCATTGAATATTCAAGAAAAAGTTTCACCATTCAGCTCTCTGATCGAACGTCATCTTCTCAAAGAAGTCTTTTTCAATAACTGTAAAATTAGGCCAGATTCTAAGTATTTTCTGGCAGGTTATTCCAGTTTATTTTCATCATCTATTAATGTCTAGAATTAAATTACCCATTAGATTTATTTCCCCAGAATGGGAAGCTCCATGTCCTTACTTGCAGAAACTGCTACTTGCTCTTGTGTAGAAATAGGGATGCTCACTTAATAGCCATTGAGTATCTGTGTGATAGTTACCAAGAGGAAATATTCATAAAGAAATACTGGGTTTGAATTTCAGTGTCTGGAATTAACACACAAGTAACTTAGTGAGGCAGGCGATGACCTCCACATCTGACAGATATTAAGAGAAATGAAATATGGTATTATTTTCAGATGGCAGACCCAAATGCCAGGAATGACACTGAAGCTTGTTGGGTGTGTGGCTTCACAATCTTAGCAAAATATTTGGAAAAGAGTCAGGATTCAGTACTCAACCTCATGAAACCACTTTAGAGTCACTGATAATCAGCAGTTGGCACATGGTCTCAGTTAACAAGTCATTGTCAGGGAGATGTGTGTGCCTGTCAAACTCTGATGCTTAGAAGTTTCAGGGAAGAGAAGATTTCTAGGCCTCTATTCATGATGCCTTCTTTATACTAAGCACTCAATAACTATTTACTGACTCTATTTTATACACTCCATTTAAAATGTTTTAAAAATGTTGACAATGATTCCCTATAGAAAATGACATTTATGCTTACCAAAATTATATCTCAATTTGGAGCCAATATTATACTCAAAGGAATCAAAATCACAAAACAAATTCATAAAAATATTTAGATTTTAATTTTAATCTAAATTTTAATTTTAGATTGGATCATTTCAAATCCAATCTAAAATGTCTAGAGTGTTTTTAACCTAGTATAATCCAATGAGTTTTAATAAGCAAAGTTGTTCCCACTGAAACCAGAACCCAACGATTTTATTTTTGCAATCTCCTGTGTAAAGAAAGGGACTACACTAATTTTTCTGAATTCCTTATATTTAATCAACAACATCATTGCCAAAGAAAACCACTTTTCAGCAGTCTCTCACTCCTGGTTTATAACTTATAATCAAAAACTGGAATTTTGCATCTAATGGGCTTTGGTGTGTAACATTACACTGTCATATATTTGTTGATGCTATAGTTAAAAGTAAGAGATAGTTTCCATTATAAAAATGTTCCCATATACTGGTTACCCAGTGGAAAAAACATTTCCCTATGAAACAGTCTTCGCAACCATAGGTTAGAGATTGTTGTGTGTGATTTTTTTAAAGAGAATCAAAAAATGTCTACAGGCTTCAGAGAAACTTCTTCGTTCATCTCATTACACGGTTGGATTTAAGCATATATACAAGACAAGGCAGGGTGATAATAATTTACCACACAAAGAAATCACAACTAAAAAAAAAAATTAAGACTTGAAATCCTGACAAGTTGCTTGTCCTTATCCAGTTTGGACTATATGGATTGATTTCAGCTACATCCTATTCTGAACAGCAGGAGAAAATGAAAATGGAGTTAACATATGAGGTCTAGAACAATCCAGTAGCTTGAAATATCACAAATAAATCACAATGAATCTTGCAAAGATGTAGCTTAGCTCTTGGCTTCAACCCTGGGGTGTCAAGGGGTAAAGATGCTTGGAAATCTGATCTGTCCTGACAGGGTGAGGCAACCCTCTGTAACCTTCCCCAAACCCTGCTGTGCCAACGGCTCAGAGGCCAGCACACTTCACCCTGAACTGTGAGCTTCTTTTAATTACACACTTCATTTTCATTTTCCCTTAGAGTCCTGGTTTGTGGAACTACTCTGCCCTGTTCTAAAAGCTGGAAATAAACTAATGTTTTCTATAGGAGACATCCTAAATGCTACTTCCATCAACATTTTAAAAAACTGAATAAGATTGATATGTATTGACAGGGGGGAAGGTGTAAAGGAAGAAAAAGTTTTAAGTGGGGGTTAAAGCCTTGTATGTGAGGACCCCCCGCCCAGGTATAAGTCCTGACCATAGTCAGGTGTGGCCAAAAACATTCAAAAAAAAGTTTCTAAAAAAGTTTCAGGATTGGAGCGATAACACAGCAGGTAGGGTGTTTGCCTTGCATGCAGCCGACCCGGGTTCAATTCCCAGCATCCCATATGGTCCCCGAACACTGCCAGGAGTAATTCCTTAGTACAGAGCCAGGAGTAACCCCTGAGCATCTCGGGGTGTGGCCCATAAAGCAAAAAAAAAAAGTTTCAGATCTAAATGCATGTATATGCCAATAGAACATGGGAGAAACCTACAGGACTTCACATTAAATGCGGACTAGTGAGTATTTCTTTGTGTATAACGAAAGAAACAGACCATAGGGAAAATTTCTTTTATGACACACTTTTGCAGCTTTTAAATTATAGAAAGTTATATAAAGTTTGTAAATAGAAAAAAGGTTAAAGAATAATATAAAAATTGTAAAAAATATTATGTAATAAGCATAGTAAGATGAATCAAGTCTGACCCCATGGATGATCTATAAAATCTATGATTGTATTTTAGAAATCCAAGAACTACCAACATAGTATAAAATTCTTTATTTATATTTTAATTTTCTAGAAAGATAGTTCATACTTTTTATCAGATTTTTGCAGGTACCTGAGAGCCATAATGATGATCTCCTTGTGGAAAATCAGGAGCCACGAACCTAGAAGAAACTAAGATAGCTTTCTATCCCGCCATTCATTTTTATCGCCATTTCATCGTGAACTCTATATTACTACTGAATTGCATAGTTCTTGCCAAAAGCAAAGTATAGAGTCAGCTGCAAAGCATATATTTTCTGTTTGCTTGCTTATTTGTTTTGTTTTGAAACCAAACCCAACAGTGTTCAAGGGCCACTCCCATTTTAGTACTCAGAAATCTCTTCTAGAGCTCAGGGGATCGTGGTGCCAAGAGTTATGCATGAAATTCTATCAGTAATAGTACTTTAAACTCAGTGTCAAAAGTCACATTAAAAAAAGTGCCTCTCATAGGATGGTGGGTGGCAGGAAAGGGGGTGGGGAGGGGTGGGCATTGGTGGAGGGAAGTTGACACTGGTGAAGGGACTTACTGCTGAAATATTGTGTGCCTGAAAGAAACACAATCATGATTAACTTTGTAATTCATGGTTGAATAAATAAAATAATAAATAAATATAATAAATAAGTCCAGGATCCTGTACACAAACCAAACCATGTTTTCCATTCCTCTGAGCTATCTCTCTAGCTCCGGAACACAGCTTAGTCTTTGCCCTCATTTAAGGGCTTCCGATGCCTTCAGAATGGTTCTAAGAACAAAATCAAAAGTCACACTGGGTGCTTTCTGGGAAAGAATTAACAGGAGGGGCAGGCGAGAGTACAGCAGGTGAGGTACGTACCTTGCACAGTCAGCCTGATCTCTGGCACTGCACAGAGTCCCTGAGCCCAGTAAGGAATAAGTCCTGAGTGCAGAGCCATGAGCAAGTCCGAAGCATCACTGGGTGTGCCCCAAAACACAATCAATCAATCAATTAATAAAGGAAGAGGTGGGGGGAGGGAGGAAAAAGAAAACTAACAGAAACTGAGAGCTTTCCATTGTTCAGGGTTTGAGTATAGTGACCCTGGTTTCAGCACAAAGATAAGAATGGAGTGTGGCAGAATGTCCTGACCCCGTGCCAGGCTGTCTTCACCAGGGCACCTCGTAGGGGGCGGGTTGAGTTTCACTCCCCGCCCCAAGCAGAACCCTGGCAGCGAAAAACCCTCTAGAATCGAACCGCTGCCATGCTCAAGGCCACTCTCCACACACTCAGACAAGCCTCACCCAAGAGGGAACAAGCCTCACCCTCGATGGGATGAACCTCACCCAAGAATGGACTGACAGAAAAACCCAGGTATGAGGGAACCTGTGACTGAGATCTCCAAGCCCACTCGGATCAGGATTGGGCCTCCTCCCCTCAGATCCCCAGTTGTCCAGTAGTTTGGCAGTCACACCCACAAATTGCCCCCAGCGCCTTGTAATCTCATCAATAGCCAAGACCCAGAGACTATAAACTAAAGCTCCCAGAAGAAAGCACCACAGAACTTCTTACACTCTATCTCACTTACTTATCAAAATTAGCACACATTTGTTTGGTTTTAACATACTTGCTTATATTCTTTTATATTCAGGCTTAAATGGTTCCAGAATAAAATACAACAACCTTCACACATTTCCCTTTTATTGTGGTGGGAAGCTGTTCGGTGGTGGGATTGGTGTTTGAATATTATCTGTAATGAACTACTGTGAACTAGTTTTATGAAAATAATTTAAAAAAATTTTTTTAAATGCGTAGGATGTGAAGAAGCAGAAATTTGACTGAGAAAATAGATGTAGGGGGAAGGAATCATGGTTACATTGGTATTAAGGAGACCCCACAGGACGAAGGGGGTAATTTAATCAGCAAATTAGGAGTCAATGCATCATCATTATTTGTCAGACAAATTGTTTCAAAGATAATTTGAGTACAAATCAAATCAAGAAGTTATGCTCTGTACTAATGCCACCTAAACCAGAGTTAAAATATATGATGTAAAAACTTAACTTCTAATGACTTTTGGGAAGCTGAGCACCTCCAAAATCCCTAAGAATTACAAGACTCTACAAAATACTTCACTATCTCTACCAGGATATCACTGATAATCTCCAGAATCAGGTCCAATCATTTGCATAAGCCTTAGGATCTAATAGAGATCAATAACAATTTTTAATTTGAGTGGCCATACCTGCACTGGCAAAATGAGGAGCATTACTGGTGAAAATTAGGAATAATACTCTACTTTCTAAATGTGCTTTTCAGGTGGTTTGTCACTGTCAAAATAGGCTAATTGTGGATTTAGTACGCAATTAAAGTGTCAGATAACTCTGGAGAGTTCTACTGCTGACATTACCTAACTGCACAGGTTTTTCATGCAAATAAACTGAAGGTGGTCCACGTAATCCACCAAAACCTATTGTTAACCATTATCACCTAATTTGTACTGATATCTACTATATGCAAAGAATCAAATGAGGAACTATATAAAACAAAAATGAGTCTCTAGGAGTGTCACAGTTTTGCTAGGGAAAAAATGGAATTATTTATATAGTGAAGATAATAAATTGATAATAAAATGCCAAAAAATGACAGTGGGCAGAAATAATTCTGCCATGTCTTCAGCTGTGATGATGACAAACTTCCAGAAGTAGAAAGGATTTAAATTCAACATTAGGAGTTAGATTTTGCACTAATCATCAGGGAGATGCAAATCAAAACAACAATAAGATATCATCTCACATCACAGAGACTGGCACACATCAAAAAGAATAAGAACAGAGCCTGCTCCGCGGCCCTGAGCACCCCGGGCTTCCCTCCCCTCCGGACTGCCGGCCGAGTGGCCGGCACGCCGACCCCAAGCGCCGCCGCCGTCCTGTCTTCCGGCAAAGGTCTGTGACGCTCCCTCGACCCGCCCTTCCGGACCCGGCCTGCTCCGCGGCCCTGAGCACCCCGGGCTTCCCTCCCCTCCGGACTGCCGGCCGAGTGGCCGGCACGCCGACCCCAAGCGCCGCCGCCGTCCTGTCTTCCGGCAAAGGTCTGTGACGCTCCCTCGACCCGCCCTTCCGGACCCGGCCTGCTCCGCGGCCCTGAGCACCCCGGGCTTCCCTCCCCTCCGGACTGCCGGCCGAGTGGCCGGCACGCCGACCCCAAGCGCCGCCGCCGTCCTGTCTTCCGGCAAAGGTCTGTGACGCTCCCTCGACCCGCCCTTCCGGACCCGGCCTGCTCCGCGGCCCTGAGCACCCCGGGCTTCCCTCCCCTCCGGACTGCCGGCCGAGTGGCCGGCACGCCGACCCCAAGCGCCGCCGCCGTCCTGTCTTCCGGCAAAGGTCTGTGACGCTCCCTCGACCCGCCCTTCCGGACCCGGCCTGCTCCGCGGCCCTGAGCACCCCGGGCTTCCCTCCCCTCCGGACTGCCGGCCGAGTGGCCGGCACGCCGACCCCAAGCGCCGCCGCCGTCCTGTCTTCCGGCAAAGGTCTGTGACGCTCCCTCGACCCGCCCTTCCGGACCCGGCCTGCTCCGCGGCCCTGAGCACCCCGGGCTTCCCTCCCCTCCGGACTGCCGGCCGAGTGGCCGGCACGCCGACCCCAAGCGCCGCCGCCGTCCTGTCTTCCGGCAAAGGTCTGTGACGCTCCCTCGACCCGCCCTTCCGGACCCGGCCTGCTCCGCGGCCCTGAGCACCCCGGGCTTCCCTCCCCTCCGGACTGCCGGCCGAGTGGCCGGCACGCCGACCCCAAGCGCCGCCGCCGTCCTGTCTTCCCGCAAAGGTCTGTGGGAAAGGGGCGTGGCCTAACCACCAGGGGGCGTGGCCTAAGAAAAGTGGGCGTGGCCTCATTACCGGCGGCCGCCGCTAACGCGGCGGAAAGTAGTTTTCTCAACATCCTATCCAAGACTAACATCCTAGCTATTCGCAAGCAGTAGGACAACAAAACACAAGACTTCACATAAGAACATCTCAGTAGGAGACCAGGTTCTACACCGGCAATTAAAAAGCCAACCACTATTAACTGAGCCTATCCACAATCCTTTTTCACAACAAAAGGAAACAGGGACACTCATCATCAAGAGCCCTCTTTCATATCACCACAAACAACATGAAGAAACAGCGAAAATCCCCATTGCAACCAGAGGACGATCAAAGGGATCCGGAAACCTCAATGGGCGCCTCCTACAAACTTGACCTCTCTGAGAAAGAATTCAGACTTGAAATCCTCAACATGTTCAATCAACTCAATGCAAAGATGGACAACTTCAAGGAAGACCTGGCGGAAACAATACAACAGACAGCCGACAAAATACGGGAAGAAATGAGAGCAGAAATAAAAAACCTTCAAAAAGAAATGAAGGATTCCGTACATGAAATCAAAAACTCTCTGACTGCCCTCAACAATAGGATGACTGCAGCCGAAGACAGAATCAGTATGCTTGAAGATGAGCTGCAAGAGGCCTACAGGCAACATCAAACCATGGCAAGAGACCTCAAAATAGCTCTAGCCAGAATCAGAGTCCTAGGGGATGAATTCAAGAGGAACAACATTAGAATCATTGGACTACCAGAACCACAGGGAACCAACCCCAACGAAAAAGACACAGTCAAACAAATCATTGCGGAAAACTTCCCACAGCTGGACAATGCGGGCATCCAGATTCAAGGCGCCCGGAGAGTGCCAGCTAAAAGAGATCCTAACAGAAAAACCCCAAGACATATCATAGTTACAATGATGGACATCTTCCAGAGAGACACAATACTCCAAGCAGCAAGGTCCAAGAAGGAAATCGCATACAAAGGAGCACCCCTTAGGCTCACAGCAGATCTATCAGAGGAAACCCTCCAAGCTCGAAGGCAATGGTGGGATATAGTGAAAAAACTCAATGAAATCAACGCTTCACCAAGAATACTTTATCCGGCTAAACTCTCATTCAAACTAGAAGGAATCATACACTACTTTGGGGATAAACAACAGCTCAGGAACTTCATAGACTCAAAACCAAACCTAAAAGAAGCACTAAAGGGGCTATTGTAAGACAAGAACAACCTCTACAAGCACAACAAACCCTTGCACAAAGACGGCACAAAATCCCATAACAATAATCTCCCTTAATGTCAATGGTCTGAATTCACCAATTAAGAGACACAGACTGGCAAAATGGATTCAGAGACTCAATCCAACCTTCTGTTGCCTGCAAGAAACACATCTGAATAGCCAGAACAAACACAGACTCAAAGTCAAAGGATGGAAAACAATCCTGCAAGCAAACAACTCCCTCAAGAAAGCCGGAGTGGCTTTACTAGTATCGGACAACATAGACTTCAGGTTGAAAAAGATTAGAAGGGATAGTGAAGGCCACTTTTTATTAATCAAGGGATGTGTACATCAGGAAGAAATCACACTCCTGAATGTCTACGCACCCAATGAGGGACCAGCTAAATACCTACAACAGCTGCTAAGAGACCTCGAGAAGGACATCTCGAGCAACACAATAGTAGTTGGAGACTTCAACACTGCACTGTCTCCTCTGGACAGATCTAGAAGATTAAAACTCACCAATGAAATACTGGCTTTGAAGGAAGAAATAGAAGAGAGAGGGCTAATAGATCTATACAGGGCTTTATATCCCCAAAAAAAGGAATACACATTCTTTTCCAGTGCACATGGAACATTTTCCAGAATAGACCATGCGCTGGGCCACACAACATACCTCAACAGAATCAACAAGATAGACATTGTACCAGCTATCTTTTCAGACCATGATGCACTGAAGATAAAACTTAACTGTGGACAGATGCAGAAAACCAAATCAAACACCTGGAAATTAAATAGCTCGATATTGAACAATGAGTGGGTCAGGAAGGAAATCAAGGAAGAAATCAAAAGATACCTAGAAACAAATGAGAATGAAGACACGAGCTACCAGAACCTGTGGGACGCAGCTAAAGCCGTTTTAAGGGGAAAATTTATAGCTCTGCAAGCATATCTCAGGAAGGAAGAAAGGGCCCACATAAATAACTTGACTTCACAGCTCAAGACCTTAGAAAAGGACCAACAAAAGGAGCCAAAACCAGGCAGAAGGAAAGAGATAATAAAACTTAGAGCAGAAATTAATGACATGGAAACCCAAAAGACAATCCGGAAGATCAATGAAACCAAGAGCTGGTTCTTCGAGAAAATAAACAAGATTGATAAACCACTAGCAAGACTCACAAAGAAAGAGAGAGAGAGAACCCTTATAAGCCGAATCAGAAATGAAAAGGGGGACATCACGACAGAAACCAATGAAATTCAAAAGATCATCAGAGACTACTTTGAAAATCTCTATGCCACGAAACAAGAGAATCTAGAAGAAATGGATAAATTCCTCGACTCCTATAATCTCCCAAGGCTGAACCAAGAAGACCTGGAGTACCTGAATAGTCCAATTAACATCAAGGAAATTGAAATGGTAATCAAAAGTCTCCCCCAAAACAAAAGCCCAGGTCCAGACGGATTCACTAGTGAGTTCTTCCAAACATTTAAAGAGGACCTTTTGCCAGTCCTTCTCAAGCTCTTCCAGGAAATTGAAGAAACAGAAACCCTCCCTAACAGTTTCTATGAGGCTCATATCTCCCTAATACCAAAAGCAAACAAAGACACCACAAAAAAAGAAAACTACAGGCCAATATCCCTGATGAACACAGATGCAAAAATTCTCAACAAAATATTAGCAAATAGAATTCAACAACTTATCAAAAAGATCATACACCACGACCAAGTGGGATTCATCCCGGGGATGCAAGGATGGTTTAACATCCGGAAATCAATCAACATAATCCACCATATCAACAAAAGAAAAGATAAAAACCATATAATCATATCAATAGATGCAGAGAAAGCATTTGACAAGATCCAGCATCCGTTTATGATGAAAACACTAGCCAAAATAGGTATAGAAGGGACCTTCCTCAATATAGTCAAAGCCATTTATCACAAGCCTATGGCAAGCATTGTCCTCAATGGGGAAAAACTAAGAGCCTTCCCTCTGAGAACAGGGACGAGACAAGGATGCCCACTCTCTCCACTTCTGTTCAATATAGTACTGGAAGTACTTGCAATAGCGATTAGGCAAGAAAAAGATATTAAGGGCATTCAGGTAGGAAAGGAAGAAATCAAGCTCTCACTATTCGCAGATGATATGATACTATACTTAGAGAACCCTAAAACCTCTACCAAGAAACTCCTAGAAACAATAGACTCGTACAGTAAAGTTGCAGGCTATAGAATTAATACCCAAAAGTCCATGGCTTTCCTATATGCAAATAATGAGAGAGAAGAAAGTGACCTGAGAAAAGCAATCCCATTCACAATTGCGCCTCAAAAAATCAAATACCTCGGAATCAGCTTAACAAAGGAGGTAAAGGACTTGTATAATGAAAACTATAAAACACTACTTCAGGAAATAAAAGAGGACACGAGGAAATGGAAAGACATCCCCTGCTCATGGATTGGAAGAATTAATATTGTCAAAATGGCAATTCTCCCCAAAGCATTGTACAAATTCAATGCGATCCCTATAGGGATACCCTTGACATTCTTCAAAGAAATGGAGCAAGCGCTCCTGAAATTCATATGGAACAATAAGCCCCCACGAATAGCTAAAGCAATCCTTGGGAAAAAGAAAATGGGAGGAATCAACCTCCCCAACTTCCAACTCTACTACAAAGCGGTAGTCATTAAAACAGCATGGTACTGGAACCAAGGCAGAGCGGCAGACCAATGGAACAGGGTTGAATACTCTGACATACACCCCCAAATATATGATCATCTAATCTTTGATAAGGGAGCAAGAAATGTGAAGTGGAGCAAGGAAAGCATGTTTAACAAATTGTGCTGGCAAAACTGGACGGCTACATGCAAAAAAATGGGCTTAGACCTCCATCTATCACCATGTACAAAAATCAGATCAAACTGGATTAAAGACCTCAACATCAGACCAGAATCCCTAAGGTACATTGAAGATAAGGTCGGCAAAACCCTCCACGACATTGAAGCCAAAGGTATCTTCAAAGCTGACACGCCACTGGCTAAGCTAGTGAAAACAAAGATAAATAAATGGGACTATCTCAAACTAAGGAGCTTCTGCAACTCAAAAGAAACAGTGACCAAAATACAAAGACAGTCTACAGAATGGGAAAGGATATTTATGCAGTACCCATCCGATAAAGGGTTGATAACAAGGATATACAATGCACTGGTTGAACTCCACAAGAAGAAAACTGCCAACCCGATCAAAAAATGGGGTGATGAAATGAACAGAAACTTTTCCAAAGAAGAAATCCGAATGGCTAAGAGGCACATGAGAAAATGTTCAACATCACTAATCGTCAGGGAAATGCAGATCAAAACAACAATGAGATATCATCTCACACCACAGAGACTGGCCCACATCCCCAAAAACAAAAGCAACCGGTGTTGGCGTGGATGTGGGGAGAAAGGGACTCTCCTTCACTGCTGGTGGGAATGCCGACTGGTTCAGCCCTTTTGGAAAACAATATGGACGATTCTCAAAAAGTTAGAAATTGAGCTCCCATTTGACCCAGCAATACCACTCCTGGGAATATATCCCGGAGAGGCAAAAAGGTATAGTAGAGATGACATCTGCATTTCCATGTTCATTGCCGCTCTGTTCACAATAGCCACAATATGGAAAAAACCAGAGTGCCCGAAAACAGATGATTGGCTAAAGAAACTCTGGTATATTTACACAATGGAATACTATGTAGCTGTCAGGAAACATGAAGTCATGAAATTTGCATACAAGTGGATCAACATGGAAAGTATCATGTTGAGTGAAATGAGTCAGAAAGAAAGAGACAGACATAGAAAGATTGCACTCATATGTGGAATATAATGTAACTGAGAAGTACAAGTTGGCAACGATGCAACTTCTGGCAGATATCTCTCTGGACTTAGTTACTAAAATACTAAATTACAGAAACCCAAAACTGAGAGGCCGCTAAGTGTGGTCACTCGACCTCACACTTCTTCATCCTCAGCAATGGAAAACAAATTACCTAATGCTTCCTTTTCAGCAGGTCTGACTTTAGGGGAGAGACTCTCCAAACAATAATAGTGAGTTTTGTTGAAATATTGTATGCAATCAAAGTGAAAGTAAAGTGAAATTTATTAGTTACACAGGCAGGGGGGGGCTTAGGGTGGGGGGGCTAGGGGCGTGGGGGTGTTTGGGGTGTGAGGGGGCGGGGTGGAGCTATACTGGGATTCTTGGTGGTGGAATATGAGCACTGGTGAAGGGATGGGTATTCGAGCATTGTATAACTGAGATTTAAACCTGAAAACTTTGTAACTTTGTAACTTTCCACAATAAAAAAAAAAAAAATAAAAAAAATAAAAGATTTAAAAAAAAAAAAAAAAAAAAAAGAATAAGAACAACCAGTGCTGGCACTGATGTGGGGAGAAAGAGACTCTCTTTCATTCTTGGTGGGAATGCCAACTGGTCCATCTTTTCTGGAAAACAATATGGGCATTTCTTCAAAAACTAGAAATTGAGCTTCCATATGACCACTTCTGGGAATATATCCTGGGAGTGCAAAAAAATCACAGTAAAGATGACATCTGCACTTGTATGTTCATTGCAGCATTGTTCATAATAGCCAATACCTAGAAACAACCCGAGTGTCTGAGAACAGATGACTGGTTAAAGAAACTTTGGTACACATCTACACAATGGAATACTAGGCAGCTATTAGGAGAGATGAAGTCATGAAATTTGCTTATAAATGGATGGACATGTTGTGCTAAGTTAAATGAATCAGAAAGAGGGACAGACATAGAATGACAGCATGCATTTGTGGATTATAAAATAACATGAGACTAACACCCAAGACAATAGAGACAAGGGACAGAAAGATTGCTCCATGGTTGGAAGCCTGCCTCGTGGGCTGGGGGAAAAGGCAGCTGGGATAGAGAAGAGATCGCTAAATCAATGATGGTTGGAGGGATGGCTCAGGTTGGGAGATGTGTGCTGAAAGTAGATAGAGGACCAAATATGATGCATCTCAGTATCTGTATTGCAAACCATAATGCCCAAAAGTAGAGTAAGAGGGAAATTGTCTGACATAGAGGCAAGGGGAGGGTTGGGATATGGGGGAGGAATACTGGTGGTAGAAAATGTGCACTGGTGGAGAGATGGGTGTTTTATCATTCTATGACTGAAACTCAAATATGAAAGCTTTGCAACTGTATCTCACAGTGATTCAATTTTTTTTAAAAAAAAAAAGGGGGGAGGGGGAACAGAGATACTCTGCCTAAATCCCCATGTCTCTGGCAACTCAGCAGTCACACCCATAAGCCACCTCTGGCTAGTGCCAGATAATCTGGTCATGAGCCACCATCCAGATCGCATGTTCTTCTCTCTGGGAAGTGAGCATAACATGACGCTCGCCATAACCATGCCGCCAGATCCTGCGCCAGGCTGCTTCACTTGGGCACCCCAGAAGAGGGCAGGTGAGAGCCCTCCCCGCCCCAGGGGACCTAGCCTGGGCAGCCAAAAACCTCCAGAACTCAACCGTTGCTCACAGCCACTCTCCACCCACTCAGGCCGAGCCTCACCCACGAGTGAACCTTTTTTTGGACCCGAGAGGCCACATCGCAGAGTTACACTTCATAGGACACACCCTACTCATACTCCAAGAGTACCGAACCACATTTGATGGGATTTAAATTAGGAGGCAACCAACCTGAGAGGGAAATATATTATTTCGGTTCTGCTTCGGGGACAAGGAGTTTGGAGTTTGGGATGAAAACACCCAAAATATGGTGGTGGGAAGGTGTAATGGTGGTAGGATTTGTGTTTAAATATTAAATGTAATAAAATATTGTGAAGTACTTTATAAATTTTAAATAAATGTCAGCATTTGGGAAGTCTGAAGACAAACCCTTAGAATCACTGTCACTGTCTGTCACTGTCATCCCATTGCTCATCGATTTGTTCAAAATTAAAAAATGAAATTTAAAAAATTTTAAGGGGGGGAGGGAAGAACTAGATTTTGATGGTCAGATTAAACACAGATATATTTACAGACTATGGCAGCACTGTGGCCAAAGGTTGTAAGATGAAAACACAAGGTTAGAATGCCAAAAGAATGAGAAGAGCAGAATGAGAAAACAAGTTAGGTTACACATACCTGTTTTAGGTGAGAAAACAAATAAGTGTGAAAAGTTAATCAAATTATGCTAAACATGTATTGAGATCACACTCTGCTAGGAACACTTTAAATGCTTTTGTTCATCAAGTCCTTATATGAAGTAAGCATTTTTATAGTTTATATGTTAAGAAGCTAAATCAGGAAGATTGTTTGCCATTTCACTTAGCTAGTAAATGGTGGAGTCAAGATTCAAAACCAGACCCATCTAACTCAGAACCGGGATCATAATTAATCCATTCTTCTTAATCAAGAATGAAGGACCTGGGGCTGGAGTGATAGCACAGCGGGTAGGGCGTTTGCCTTGCACTCGGCCGACCCGGGTTCAATTCCCAGCATCCCATATGGTCCCCTGAGCACCGTCAGGGGTGATTCCTGAGTGCAGAGCCAGGAGTAACCCCTGTGCATCGCCAGGTATGACCCAAAAAGCCAAAAAAATAAAAGAATGAAGGACCTTCACAAGCTAACCTAGAAGTATACGTTTCGGTGTCAAGAATAAAAGTTGGGAGCTGATAACCTACTGATAATGTGCACTCCCACCACTACTTAACTCTACCTCTATAACTCTTGCATTCTTCGGTAATTTTTCCAACAATATTAACCGAAGGAACAAATATTTATTTACAAGTCCACTGATATTATATTAAATTTAATAGCATAAAGTGTTTTATCCAGACTATCCTGGACTAGGGTTAGAAAGAGTGGAGATGGGGGTGTTATGGGTGATTGTGTTGTTGCCATCCCTGGCACCCACTTATGGTCCCTGGGTGCTTCCAGGAGTCACTCCTTATCATGAGCTAGGAATGGCCCCCTGAACAATGCCTGAACACTCCCCCTCTCTCCCTCCCCCCAAAAAAAACTTTATTGGAAGGATCTAGTATATTGACATTCCATCATTGTTTCTAGTCATTTTTATCTCAGTTCTTAATTTTACTTAGTATCCACCTATTATTTCTCAAGAAATACAATTCATAAAAATTAATAGAACAAATATTTCTTGACCATTTTTTTTGCTTATGTTCATTTTCAAATGTTCTTTGAACATATATAAACTTCCTCCAAGAAAAGTCACTTTTGTCAAGTAATGCTTTCATCACTTAAAAACTTATTTCTTGTATCTTAGAAACGAATTTGGTTCTGCAGTTACAGATGTACAGGATGTGACATCTGGACCCTCCTAGGGAGCAGTAGTGAATTCTTCCTTCTCTGTTATAGCCACAGTAGCCAAATGCTTTTACTCCCACTGTGGAAAACCACAGAAAACTGTCTCCTAATGATTTACTACCCAACCCTCTGCCCACAAATCAAAGAATTGGTTGAGTAAGAAACAAAAAAGAATGGTGGCCAGTGGCTATAAGAAGGGGAGTGAGTGTTTCAGTTTATTTTCTTAAGCCAATTAATGATGAAGCGGCATGAGGGGAAAGAAAGACACAACATGGCTGTGAAAGGCCTTTTTTCCAGATAAATGGTCAGATATCAGATTCTATAATAAGTACTTCCACCTATCAAAACACACATACACACACACTAACTTTGGGGTGGAGGAGGAAGATATAGATCTTAAAAATACAAGATAATATCCAGGAAGCCTTGTGGATATCCTAAAATGTTGGAATTTTGAAGGAACCTTGGAATCATCTAATCCAGACATTGTAAGTTTGTGGTCCATGACCTGTGTATATAACAGACAGAGGTGTTTGATTGGATCTGCAGAATGTGGTTTGGTGATGCTTTTTCAATTGAGTCAACATTTTAAAATAGAGAAAGTTCACACACAAAAATAAATCTAGGTATATGTCTTGTCTTAAAAATTAGAAGACCAACAAATACTGGATCCTTTTCCCAAAGTGGCAACAGGGAACTGATGCTAAAAGCAGCTGCCTCTTTGGGAAAAGCTTAAACTCAAGTTTTGAAGAGTCTTACTTCTCCCTCTGATACTGGAATTGAAGGGTGGGTATCAAGAGTTTAATAAGAATTAGAGAGGGCTTATCCTAGTATTGCTTCACTCACTTACTGTACCCACCAATCCCTATAGGCATTTGAGTCTACAATCTCTGCAATGGTCTAATCTCCTCATTTAGAGAATCACAACTCAGCAAGGGTAGTAATGTGACTTTGCAAAACTTTATTCCATTCACACAACATTTTTATACACCAGAGACAGCGGTCTAAATGACAACTAGAGAAGATTAAACAATTAAATTTAGATTGTTGTGCATACAAACAATGCCAAGACCTGTGTTTGAAAGGTCAAATCATTTCATTTACACATTCCCTTCTCCCATTCTTTTCTCCCCAAAAGAACAAAGATTCTCAAGCTTTTGAAATAAATTTACTTCCTATTTTAATTTCATATAAATAATTTCAATATGCTTAAGTTTTTAGTGGTTTTGTTTGTTTGCTGCATTGGGGACTGAACTCAAGTCTTACACACACAACGTAATCACTTTAAAACTGAGCAACATTTTGTGATCCCTATATTTATGTACAGACATGGTGCTGTAAAATATATAGTACAGGAAGTAAGGTGCTTGCCTTGCACTCAAATGACTGGGGTTCAAACCACAGCATCACTTCATCAGGAGTGATCCCTGAGTACAGAGCCAAGAGTAAGCTCTGAGCATCATGTGGTGTGGCCCAAATCCCCTGCTCCCCTCCAAAAAAATTTTAGATGTGACTTTTGTTTATTCTGTGGATGTGATTTGGAAAGACATTCAAAACTGCTTATGCGATTTGTGCAATTTTTTTAACAAATGAGACAATATAAAAACATAAAAGGGGAAAATGTCCAAAATAAGTCTTCTTTAGAAAGCCCAATTGATTTGTCATTGGACACAAAGTGACTAAGGTTTATTAAGTAATTACTTTTATTTAGCATGTGTGATCTGGGTAAGCCCTTGTAGCACCCAACAAGAGTGGTGCTATTATTTCCACCTCACGAGTTAAGATACCAGGATTTCAGGCATTAAATAACTTGCAGGTAAATCTTCAAGATCTCTAGGTTTTGAAGGATCACACCTATGTTCAACTCAGGATGAACACATCAGAACTGTTGATGAGTGACTGTGGCCTGAACACACAGAAGAATGGTACTGTTGTTTAGTAAGCCTATCAGCCGCTATGGACAAGGACTCTAGTGAAAGCCAGAGGTCGAGCAACCCTAACACACAAAATCAATTCCCTTAAGTGGGTTCTAGAACAAGATTAAGGAAGCTTCAGTTCTTCCTGCTATACTGTCAGCAAGTTATAGACATCAACTAATTTACTAAGAGAATTAATAAAATCTTTTTTATAAATATTTTTGTTATGCACAATTGTTACTAAAGTTAATATTCAAGAATTTGTCTAAGCATGCAAGTCAAAATCATGCTTGCTGATGAATAAAGAAACTAAAATAAAAATTCAAAAATGAGGACTTTGAGTCAAGAATTTGATTAAAATTTCACTTTCCTTTTATTTCTATAATGAAACAGTTCTTAAACCACAAAACAGCTTTTATAATAATGTAGAAGAGTATGGTTCCAAGCAAAACACTCTCCTCTTTTTAATCATGGCTATTTTTTTGAAAATGAAAATAGCTGAGGTCATTGTAATCTATTTTAAGGTTTGTATGGGTTGGTGGTATTTTTTTTCTTGGCTTTGAGCTCTCCATGTTACCAAATACATGTTATGGGTTTTGCTATGTGCCCCTTCAAATCAAAATTCTTAATAAATTGTCCTTAATAATGTTGTCCTTTAAATTAGAGTGAATTCCACTTTCTTTCCTAACAACTCCAGATGAGGTCCACACTTTCAAATAGAACTAGAATTTTGTGGGAGTTTTTTCCCTTAGTGTAACTGTACTTCATAGAACATATATACAATCCTATCTGCATAAAAATGCTGTGGATGTTCAAATGCTCAGATATTAAAATATAAGATTCAGTGGACCTTTTTAAAATCAAACTGAAACATATGGACAATGCCTGTGTATACATCCCTAGCAACTTATAAAGAAAGATAATTAAAAAAACAATAGCCAGAAATGAAACTTGAGGGCAGAGTTCTAAACCTACCGATACGGAGGAATGGGAGAACCTATAAATATCCACAACCCATCAGTGAAGTTGTCTGCTCACTGTAGGATATCGCATGGAAAATTATCATATATACCCAAAGACATCCTCTTTGAATGTGACTAATATTTCACCAACTTTCTGAATTAACTTGCTTCTTTATTATACTTCTCAATTGTATCGCACAGAGCAAACTTAAATTCACCCTAAAGAAGCACCTCCCCTGGCACATATCAGAGAATGTCTTTGTAAAGTACATTGTGAAGTACATTTATTCTGTCTATTAAAATGCTTTAAGCTCTGTTTATTTGTTTATTTTTTTAAATTCAACTTGCAGAGCCAATGTAATAGGATGCTGTAGCTTTTATAAAAGCGGTGAAATAATTTTAAACACAGACACACAATGAGTTTATTTATTTAGAAACTTGTTAAATAGAGTCTGGGAATTCAAATATTCAATGTTGACATTGTACAGAAATGGCCAGGAGCCAGAACCAAGTCTCCAGAGGGACCCATTGGACAAGGAATTCAGGCCTTTCTCTCCACCCACTTGAGCTAAATAGGTAGAGGCCATTAGTTATACCCACAGCAGTATCTGAACTGCACTCAAATAAGCTGCCCTGGCCAGGGCACTTCAAAGGCGGGTAAGTGTGTTTAGCTTTTTAGTGCTGAACTAGAGCAATATGTCACACTTTTGAAAGAGTTTTGTAAACAGTTTCTTCCTTATGTAGAAACATCTCTGAAGTTTCTTGTATGGCATGTAAGCAAGGGTAATTAACAAGGATTTTACCTTTTTTTTTTTTTTCATTTACTGGGGAGGATAAAAAAACCCACTCTGTGTGTACGCTAGGGGTCTGGAAGAAGCAGTACACAGCTCTCTCTTCCTTTCTCAGCTCTTGTTTTAGGTACTATTTGCCCCTATTTTCATCCTCTCCCTTAGACTAGTTCTCACTACCCTACTAATTTCCTTGAGAATTCACTGGTAAATTCGGCAAGTCAGAAGAGTGGGAAGGGGGAAATGGAATTTTAAAAAGAGAACCATAGCAAATGGAATAGCGAGAGAACTACTGACTCATGGGCCTTGCTGTTGAAAAGCAAAGCAGGTCACCCCCCCCACACACACACCCCAACTGATCTTTTTGAAAGCAAGTTCCTCCTGGATGGAGCAGAGGCTTCCAGAGTTAACCAGGGGAGAAGCAAAGGGGGTGGCGGTGGGACTAGCATCACTATAGTGTAACTGTCTCTCTCCACCCCCATCTTCTCCCAGCCCTAGGAGGCAGGGAGGCCCTATGGGGGGGTGGGGGGGGGGTGGAAGGGCGGAAGCGTGAGTGAGGGCGGGCGCGCGCGCGCGTGCGTGCGTGCGTGCGTGTATGTGTGTGTGTGTGTGTGTGTGTGTGTGTGTGTGTGTGTGTGGACACCGTCAGTGCAAACCCTGCACCCAGGGAAGCCCCGCGCCAGCGTGTGTGTGTGTGTGTGTGTGTGTGTGTGTGTGTGTGTGTACACCGTCAGTGCAAACCCTGCACCCAGGGAAGCCCCGCGCCAGCGTGTGTGTGTGTGTGTGTATGTGTGTACACCGTCAGTGCAAACCCTGCACCCAGGGAAGCCCCGCGCCAGCGTGTGTGTGGTGTGTGTGTGTGTGTGTGTGTGTGTACACCGTCAGTGCAAACCCCGCACCCAGGGAAGCCGCGCGCCAGGCACGCAGCCTCTCTGAAGTCTGGCCTAAGCTTGGGGCAGAGCTGCGCGGAGGGGGGTGTGGGGACGCGCTGGGCGAGCACCTCCGCCTGCACTCGAGGGCCTCCCCAGTTCCACCCCGCTCCCCACCAGGGCCCCCATCCCCTGCACCCGGCGGTTTGGACTTGAGACACAGGCCAGGTTGACCTAGCTCTTGGGCTAGGGCCCTGGCAGGCGCTAAGTACCTCTCACACAAGGTAAAAAAGCCTTTGGCCAGAAGAGGACAAGTCAAGTTTCTCCATCTCGTGGGCCCCCTTCCAAAAAGACCAAACAGAGGCGGTGCAACGAGAGAGGAGAGCGAGCCTGGCCGGAAGGATGGAGCCCTTCGGCCCCCACCCTGACCTTACTGCCCCAGGCCAGGCCGGTAGCCTGGAAGAACGTGATCCCAATTTCCAAAACCGAAATAAAATAAATTCCCAATGCCGGGATGTCTCAAAGAAAACTCTTGGGAGTTTTCGCCTTTAACTTTAAAGAAGAAATAGAAGAAACCAAAATTGTTCATGGACGGACGCGTTCATGTGCCTTGGATAAACTTGGTCGGTGATGAATGTCCTTCGGCAGAGGAGGCCTGCCGGGTGTTGCAGGGAGAGGCCTCGGCTCAGAAAGCCTGAGAGCTGGGCTACCCGGCAAAGGGCAGCCTCGCGCACTCCAGTGCACGCACGCACACCGTCGCCGACGCCAAGACCTGAGACTTTTGCGCCATACCCGCCCCCCACACCAGAAGAGGGAGGGAAAAAACCTGCAAAAGAAGCCTTTTCTTTCCAGCCTTTCTGCCTCTGCAACTAATGAACCGTCCCCTTCCACCGTGCCGAGGTCGGGGGAGGGGGATGAAAAGCGTTATTAACCTTCCCTTAAACACATTTTTTTCTATTGGCAAAAATACACCGAAATGCTGCAGGAAGGCTGTGCTCCTACTGCCAAATGTAATAAGGAATCCCTGCACCAGGGTTATGGTCAAGAAATGGCAAATAAACCGTCGTCCTAGATGGGCCTCTGCCTCCATCAGTAAGCGGTCTTTCCTCCTCAAAAACGTAAGAAATAAACAAAATCTGTATTTCCAACAAACCTCAGTGTTTTAATCCTTCCCCTACCTCGCTTAGGGAGGATGAAGGAAACTCCAACTTAATGGACAGACTGACTGATGGAGATTGGAGGTTGGAACCAGGTGCTTTCCTTTATCTTAGGCATTGGGCTGCTAAGGTGGGGAGTTGAAACACAGAAGGAAGTGTCTTCTGCCTAACCTACTCCAGAGCAGCTTCTGAAATCGACATCAAGTGTACAAGTAACAAGTGCCCCTCTGGCGGCTGCAGTGGTACTAATAGCATTGCTTTCTGGGTCTTTACGAGACTTCTGGGGGGCCAGTAGCTAAGGGGGGTTACTCTTGCAACTCGTTCATTGCTGTGATTGAAACCCTGCCGGGCGTCACTTGAGTCAAGTGGGGTACAGGATTCCTTCAGTATTCCAGGCTGTGTATTTGCTGGGCAGAACCAATCAGCCTCATTTCTTTCCCATCATCCCGCGGAAAACAGTTGTTAACTGGCATTTCTGGCACTGCCCAGGTGCTATCCTAGCAGCCCAAGAAAACCGATGGGAAGCACCCCTGCCTTGCCAGACTCTTGTTGGCTTTTAATTTTCTTCTCTTAAAGACAGAAATAAAAGCCAAGGGTTTTAGACAGCAGAAATGTTTGTTATGCTGCTTTTCCCATTCTTATTTATTAAATTGTTTTTTTCTTTTGGAATAATTCACAACGAATTCATCTGTTTCAGCTACTAGTAAAAACACAAGCCCTGTGACTTGGGAAACGGATTGCGCATTCGTTCTGGATTTAACCTTAGTGGGTACTTTCAGGGTTTCTGGTCGGTGATCTCGATCGGTGGAATCCAGCACCTTAGCCATAAATCCTACAGGACTAGGTCACCCAAGAAATTTACAGTAGACAAAATATAACACGCAATCGAAAAAACAGTTTCTATGTGATCTGTTTCCATTGCTATCTTGCCGGTTGCAAAGATAAAATTAGGTGTGTTTTTAAAGTATGCTGGTCACTCCGCCTCTTCCTAACCCAGAAAAAGAGAGAAACCGGCGCCGACAGAGCTGCAAGTTGGACTGCTCTGCAGGGGTCACTGACTATCTCTGCCCCGCGCAGGAAACTCCACGCACCGCACGGCAGGGGAGAGGAAATGGCGCTTTAAAATTTAAAAATACGTAGTTTTAGTATGATTTCCTTTATTACCCAGGTTTTAACTGAAGAATGGCTTGAAGCAGCTTCCTGAGAAAAGCAGCCACAGTGGCAACAGCTGGCGCCGCGCAAGCAGGAACCTAAGGATTAGCATGGAAAAGTCTGTAAGAATTCATATCTAGTTCTTAGAAACCGCAGCGGCATCCTTAGAGAAGCGAGGGATGAAATAAACGGGTCTTCCACCGGCTGGATGACAAGTATCAGCCGATCGGAAACGAGGCTCGGCTGCTGGCTCTCGAGTGGGCTGTACACGCGGGAGATTTTTAATATACGGCGTACAGCGTCACAATGAAAAGAGTTGGGAAAGTTGCTCAAGTGAACTCAAAGGGTTTGTTCTGTGCTTTCACTTCGGTGGATACCCGGCAAAGAGGGGAGAAATGCCTTTGGCTTCTATTTCACAACTTAGGCATCACCGAAATAAGCTTCTCCACCCCGCCCCTCTTTTCGTCCTGCCCCCCCCACCCCTTTCTTCCAGTCCCCTTCCCCCTACACACACACACACACACACACACACACACACACACACACACACACAGCCCTAACCTTTAGTCCGTCGGAACTGAAGCCCCCCAGGCCTCCAAGCACATGAAAATTAATTCCTCATCTGATGAAAATAAAGGCATTGGTCTTTTAAAAGCAAACAGAAAAAGGAAAGCGGCGGTGGCCGGGGGCGGGGGACACGGCTGTTCCACTGGCGCGGTTTGACGTTGTCGCTTAGAGCTAAGTGAACAATATCCGAAAAAGAAACGGATGGATCCCCCAAACAACGCAGTATTTCGGTGGATCTTAGAGACGCGGGCGGACGGAACAGGGAGTATAGGAGTGCTTGGGTGATGACTGGACAGAACACCCGAAAGGCGCCCACTCTGACAGCCTCTCACCCGGCCACACCGCGGACCCCGCTGCCCGCGAGCCACAGCCGAGGTGTCGCTGCCTTTCACGTGGCGGCGGCGCGGACGCGGGGGGCACGTCTGGTTTTAGCACGCAAGGGAGGGGAGCGGGGTCTGGAGGCTTCACCGACCAGAGCCCACACCCCCGTTCCTCCGTCTCCCCTTTCTCCGATCCACACGAAAAACAACTCGAGAATTCCGTCTGCCTGGGGCAGAAGAGCCCGCGGCGGCACGGCAGCTCCCGACGCGGTTCCCCGCCGCGTGCCAACACCTCCGAGGCCACGCTCGGAACTCAGCCCCCAGCTCAGCTCCCCGGGCCCCTGGGTCCGGGGGGCGGGGGGGACGCCTTGGACGAGGCCAGTCGGGTCGCCTCGGACAAAGCCGGAGCCGGCCAGAGGGCCTGGCCGGGCAAAGTTCCCCAACTGTCCTGCCGGAGAGGCGGGGTGCGGGGGTCCCGCCACCCCCGTCCCGAGTTCTGCGGCTCTTGTCCCATGTGGCCGAGTCCCCTCCACGCCAGACAGGCAGGGGGCGCCGGGAAGGCTGGTCGCGGGCCCCGGGATCCGTCCGGGACAGCGCGGCGGCCCCCGTGCGGACAGCCCGCCCCCTGGGGGTCACTCGGCACCCCGCGGCCCGAGTTCCCGGGCCCCTGGTCCTGGCGGGCGATCGCCGCTAGCCCGCGCCCCCCGCGCCCAGCTCTCGGCTGCCCGGCGACGGCGGCGGCCCCCACCTGCCCGCGGCCCGGCGGTCCCGCCACGGGGCCGGCCACACGCCCCCGACCGCCGCCGCCGCTCCCGCCCGCCCGGCCCGCGCCGCTCCCGCGCGCCGCGCAACTTTCCCAACTCCGCCGCGGCCGCCCCGACCCCCCGAAACCGACCGAGGCTCGGCAGCCTCCCCCGGCCCGGCTCCCCCCGGCCCGGCCCTCCCTCCCCCGCCCGCACCCGGGACCAGCTGGTTGGCCAGAGGCGACTCTCCAGAGCCGGGGGAGGGGGAGGCGGGGAGGGGGAGCCGCGCTCCCCCCCCACCCCTTCCCGCTCAATCGCGCGCTCTCCTCCCTCCCACCCGGCCTGGGCTGCCCCCACACCCACCCCCACCCCCCACCCCACCCCGGCTCGCCGCAGCTGGTAGGTGCGCGGGGCGGAGGGCTGCCCCGGCTCCTCTGGCGCCCGAAGCAGGCCGGGACCGCGGCGGCCGGGTGCGGGGTGGCCGGCAGGTTGCTGGGCGGGCGCGAGTCGCCTCCCGCCGGCCCCGGCGCCACAGGCAGCCGCGCTCCCTCCCGGAGCGCCGGAGACAGATATGCAAGATGGCAGAGGAGGGGAAAAGCCAATAGAAAAGGGATATTGCACCTACTTGTGGCCAGTTTCCTTGCCCTGCCTTTGGATCTCATGCTGTGCCCAGTCCTGCCGCCGCTGGTGTGTGGTTGGGGTGTTTTTTTTTCTTGGATCTTTTCCTTCTTTTGCTCTCCCTCTCGCTCCCTCCCTCTCTTCTCTCTTCTCTTCTCTTCTTTCTCTTCTCTCTTTCTCTCTCCCTCTCTCTCACTCCCTCTTCTCTCTCACACACTCACCCTGTCTTTCCCTCTTTCACTCTCTCCCTCCCTCTCTCCCTTTCTCTCAATCCACACTCGCTATCTCTCCAGCATTGTCAGTTTGGACACCTTCGCACATGCGCGCTAGACGCCCCTCCAACATCTCAGCGCCGCCAAAAAAAGTTTGGAGCGATTTATCACTTTGATTTGGAGATCTTGTCAGATGGCAATCGCCGAGGAGGCGGAGAAAAGCAGCCACGGGGAGGGCGGCGGGGGGCGGGGAGCGAGTGCGGGGAGCCGGAGGGGAGCAGATACCTCGCCCCAAAAAGGGCGGGGGGGGGGGGTGATGAAAAGACTTGGGCGGATTGATTTCGTGTTGGAATCACCAATAAGCTTGTATCATTGCTGTTGTTTCCCCCACTCTAAGTTGCAGAAAATTTTCTTTACACTCCCTGGTGGAAAGCAAAAAGTGGTGGGGGGTGGGGGTGGGGAGCGGCAAGGGAGGGTGTGTGCTTATTTAAAAAATAAATGAATAAAATAGCAAGAACTAGGACTAGACCTTTGGCGAGCGATTCGGGAGAAAGTGAGAATTAGCCTGAACTTCGGAAAATCTGCTGCCGCTGCTACTGCTACTGAAGTGTTTGGGCTCGTGCTTTGAGCGCTGAGAGCAGAGTAACTATTTCGCGATTTCAGGTCCAACATCCAGGCTTGCTGCTTAGCTAGGAACATTTCCGTGTTCTGCCGCACACCCTTGATTCCCAGGTCCGAGCTAGCGCGGGCGTTTGACATTCAAGACCTCCTGCCTTCCCTGCACTCGGGCTGTCACCTTCCGGCCTCCCGGCCGCTGCCCCCGCCGCCTCCGCCGCAGCCCAGCCCGCCAGCCATTTTCACTCACTAGCTTAGACCCCAAACCTCAGGGGATCCGAAGAAGGACAAGGTGGAGGCAGATCTTTCCTCCCCCACTTAAAAACACACTGTTGAAATTTGCTTTAATTACAGGATTTGCCAAGGAAGTGGGTACGCACTAATAGGGAACGCGTAAAGGGGGTACCAGTGTTCGAGGTAGGAATCAATCCCAACTATGTATAGATTTTCTCTTGGTACAACCTCCTTGCATTAAACAGTTTTGTTCAATATCTTCCATGAACTATTTATGTCCCCATTAATATCTGTTGCAAATCCTGCCAGACACCATTAAAAAAATTACAATCTTTTCCGTCTTTCTTCTACAATACATTCTTGATGCTCCACTTAAAGGGAAAAGAAAAGCAGGTCTTGGCCATGAGAAGGGTGGAAGATCATTGAGAATGCCTAGTACTACCTGTGGTAACTTATTGCCAAAATTAGGACTGGAGGTGAGTGGACAGAGATCAGATTACAGCTCCAACCCAAGGGCATCCATCATTTGCTCAAAAATAGCTGTGCTTTGGATTCGAGGAAATCCAATTCAGAGAATCCTCTCTGGCTAAGGATTCCCACCATTTCGCTGTCTCGTACCTGTGTAATTCTGGGGTCATTGGGCTGTAAAATAAAGATCCCCGGAGGACCAAGTGACAGTCCCAAGAGAAATCGATGGTTGATGTTGAAACATGTGCAAAGAAAGAAAGGGCAAAAAAGAGGAATTATCCAACAAGACTAAAACAGTTTCATGTCTCTGTGCTTACACATAAGTCCACAGGGAAGTCTCTTAGCTCTTCTGAACTGAAGGGCAGGTATGTGGAGTAGGGGCTCCAGGGTTCCTGCTGTCCTACCTGCACAGGTGTTGTGATTATACCTTGGTGTGTGTAAATTTACGGGCACTCCTACATTCTGCCTGAGCTCTGGTTTCTTAGGTTTCGATGGAGGAACGCCTTCCCGGTGACCAGTAAATGCCCTCAAAGGAAAAGGAGGCATAGCCTCAAGAGCTTGGGAAAGAGAAGTAGAATCCCTAGGAAGAGAAACATCTGAGGCTGGTGGAAAAGAAGTTCATAGAAGTTACTTCTGTTTGGTCCCGAGGTCCATCCGGGAACTCTCACGCTGGGCCAGAGCACAGAGATTTCTGGGCACAGAACCTCAACGCTTTGGCCAGATAGTCTAGTCCTTTCCATGGTTAGAATCTAAAGGGCCCTGGCCCTTGGGGACTGGGGGGGCACAATTCCACCACCCCCGAACTGAGCCGCAACTGGAGAATCTGTCTGGAGCATTTCATTTCACCTCTCCGCCCCAGGAATTTAAAAAAAAAAAAGCAAAACAAAACTGAACAGTTCGCTCCTCTAAGGCTCAGTATTCCTTTCTTATCCTCCCCAAGGGTCTACCTTCGGGTCCCATAGGAAAGCGAAGGTTAAGAGAAGGGCTGGGGAATTTTCTAGGAAACGAAAAGATCATGGTATCAAATCCGAGGTTAAATGCAAGACCCACAGGTAAAGCTCTGGTGGTTGTTTCTGCAAAGAAATTAGAACCCACGTGGCAGGTGGGGTGGGGGTTGCGGGCCGTGAAGGAAGCTAGGTGAGAGGTGGAAAACTAAAGAAAACCACCTCTCGGCACCCAAAAGAAGACCATCTTTGAAACTGGAGGGGTGGGTGGGCGGGTGGCGCTGCTGAAATACCTTCCCCCTTCCGGTTTACTAAATCCCTGGGGTCAAGCAGTCTATTATCTGGACTTTGCGAGAGGTTCGGACCCAAGCGAATCCAATTTTCTCTAACTAAAAATAATAAACTCCAGTTCCTCTGTGCCCTCGGGCTAAGGCGTTGGAAAAGACATCGTTCTTTTGTTAGTATTTAATAAAAGTGTTCACTATAAAATGTTTATTTCCAAACTCGAGCACTGGGTTACTTTTTCTTTTCCTCCTCGCCTCTCTTCCTTCTGGCATTTGCGTTCTGCCCTAAGTGAGCGTTCATAAAAGAGCTAAGTTGCTAGTTCAAGTGTGTTTAACCTGATGGCGCAAACACCCAGCAGCAGCGGACCTCGGTCGCCGCCTGCATTGCAGTGGCCCCTGCGCGACTGCCCCAGCGGTTTCCCACTCCCAAGGGCCTGGACCCGTCAGTGCCACCTGTCCCAAATCTCAGCCGTGAGACCCAAGCAGGTGACTTCTGCTCAGCGACCCCTGGGATTCCCGACACCCTGTGACGGGATGTCTAAACTGTCGCTGGTCCAAGGGGGAGAGAGGCCTCCAACAGGTTGGTGGAGCTACCCCCCTGCCTGCCCTAGCCCCCCAGCACCGCCTGCCTGTCCCTCTCCTGAAGAAATTCGTTTCTTTGGGGGAGCAGTAACATGGTCCAGAGTTTCCTTACATTTCCTCCCTCCAAAGCGGTCGTCCTGGAAGCAAGTGCCTTCTTGGAAAGTGATGGGCTTACCAGCTGTTTGGGTTTACTTGCTTAATTGCTGTCGGGGTGGGGAGGAGGGACAGTTGGGGGATTCTTAAAACAAAGCAGAGAAATTGAGATGAGAGATGGAAGGAAAATGAGTCACTGAGTAGGACAGGATAAACACCCCTTTTCCAACCAGTTTTAATGCTAGAAATGGCAAAGAAATTAATTTTAATCCATCGCATGCATCAGGAAAATTTCCTTTCTTTGCATTATAATTGAACAAGCTCCACAATATCTTTGGAAGAAAGTTTGAATTCTTTATGGAGAGATTTCCTGGCCTATTGTTTTTGTGCAGTGAACTTTGCATCTTGCTATTCAATCGCAACCTATACTCTCCTGGCTACTAGCAAGATTAATTTAATCATTGTAATGCAATTATTAATACTGTTTACCCAACGCTGGGTTTCAGGTTAGCTGTTAAGAAATTAAACTCTCGCTGGGTGACCAGAGCTAGGCAGGGGTTTCTTCAAGTTGAAATGAAACAGTCCTCTTTATTTAGTCTCAGAGCTCTAGCTTTCAGGCCACGGGCTCAATTAACCAAAATGGAAACAATTTTCATTCATTGCAATAACTCACTGTTCTGGAGATCGCTTTCAAAATACACACTTTATTATTATACGCTGACCTCGGTGGCGTGGAGTGGCAATAAAAGAAAGAGGCAGGGAGATCTATCTAGCCCCCTTGGGCTATAATTATTAGAAATTAATTGGGTTCAAGACCCTGGGTAGTCTAGCTAAATTAATAGCTTGTCTAGTGGTTTAAATCCGAGTTTAGTCCACGAGAGAGAAAAAGAGAGAGTCACACACATGAAATGCAGGCTCAAGGGACGCCTGAGTTTACTTGCAAGACACTCATCTATTAAATAGAGTCCAGAATCCATCTCGGTGGAGGAGAGTCCGCGGAAGGAGGGAGCGGGGCCAGAAGAAAGGACTGAACGAGGTGGGGAGGGCGACTACGAGTGAGCTAAAAAGGTCTCGAGTTGATTTTATTCGATTTTTTTTTTTGTCTGCATTGTTTTCGGGAGGGGTTGCATTTAGGTGTTAAAATAAAAAATAAAGATCCTGTGTACTCGGAGCTGTCGTACCGGAGTAAAAGTGAAAAGGAAGCCTTAGGCAAAAGGAAATTACTGCGAGCCCGCGTGACCTTTCAGGGAGGTAATCAATCAAGTGATCAACAGGGATATTTATCATCGCTCTATAGGACTACTTCTCCCTGCACGGGTGGGGGTGGGGAGGGAGCGGAGGGTGGAGATGCGCGCACTCGCACACACGTGTACACACACATAGTCACACTCACACAAGTTTGTACAGACCCCATAAGCCTCAGGAGAGAACACGCAGTCGTGAATAACTGGTAAGACTGCCTGCTGTTCTTGGGGCATCACAGGCTGAGCCCTACAGGCGAAGGGAAACGCACACACGCCCGCAGCGCTGTCCGCGCGAAGGGAGCGATCTTGGAAAACAGCCGTGGTTTTGCGCCCCAAAGAGCAGCTCTGGTGTGTGTGTGGGGGGGGGGGGGGGGGGATGCGCGCTCCACACGCCAGGAGGAGCGAGCGGGGGCTGGCCGGGCTGGGGTGCCGGACCGAGGGGTGCCTCCTTGCAGCACGTGGACCCCCGGGTCGAGACACCGAGGCGACCTCCTCTTCCTGCGAAATGCCCCGCGCCGCCCGCAGAGGCGCCCCGGGCCGGCCCGCCCGGGTGAGCACGCGCCGCGCCGCGCGGTTCTCGCCCAGCTCCTTCGCTCGCTTGTAAAACTCGCTGTTTCGTCAAGTGCGTCCTCGGTCCCGGGTTTCTTAGCAAATCGTTAGGTTTTACAACCTTGCTCCCAGACTTTTGTTTTTCAAGACACACACACACACACACACACACACACACACACACACACACACACACACTGCAGAAGTGTGTATGCACGGTAGAAGGAAAGGGAGTGTTCCGGGGTGCCTGGCTTTTAATAACGAAGATAATGACTTTAGTAGGAGATTTTTTTAAAATCTAGGCCCCCGAGGTCATCTCCCGTCCTGGGGATTATAATCAACCGTTCCTTTGGAAAGAAGGTCGGGCTGATTATTGGCCCAGGAGGCCAGGAACGTCCCGACGGGTTTATGAAACGCAGATCGGGGTGATGCGCGCCGCCGCCCAGGTGGCGAGCCGCCGCTCCCGCGGTGTGGGAACGTGGGAGCGCGCCAGGAGCGCCGCTTGGCACCGGGTGCGGAGTTCGCCCGCGCTCCCCAGCCCCGCTCGGCCGCCCGGCGCGGCGCGGCCTCCTCAAGCACCGCCTAGTCTGCGGCGCCCCCGCCTGGCCGCGCGGGCCATGGCAGCGGCGGGTGAGCTCGAGGCGTGGGGCTCCAGCTGTGCACAGTAGCTGCCTGGGCGTCGGAGTGGGAAACAGCTGGAGCGCCCCGGGGAAGCCGGGGTGGAAAGGAACCCAGTCAGGAGGATTACGAGGCGAGCAACTCCCACAGTTACTGCTGATTTAGGAGCAGAACATGCTTCGTGGGGCACAAATCTCTGCCCCTGGGAACCAGCACCGAGAGAAAGCAGACTGCTACTGTGCAATAGTCAAGGAAGTTTAGACATCCTGGGGTTCTCCTTCAGAACAAAGAACAACTAAGGAAATTGCTTCTAACGTTAAATATGCATGTGAATCCCTCGGGGAGGCGGGAGTGCTGTTAAAATGTAGGTCCCGACCCATAAATCTGAGTGAGATCTTCCTTATCAGACTGCATTTCTCACACCCAGGTGAAGTGACTGTTCCTCAAAATGTGGTCGAGAATCAGCACCATCAAGGCTTCACCTGGTCTGTTAGCGACACAAAAATCTGGTCCCAACCCAGTCTCACTAAATCAAAATCGTCGGATTAACAATTGATCCGCTTGACCATCTAAGTTTGAGATGAAGCACTCTTGTCAATATGCCTAGCCTTGCCGGGGGTTTCCTTCTTCTGTCTGATCAGGACACTTCCAAGACTTTGTGAATTTCAAAGCTCTGCTGGTCCATCTCCAAAACGCTTGCTTCCTTCATCTGAACCCTGACCACAGTCAGTCCCAGTAGTTTACTGTCAAGTCTGGCATTTATTTCCTTACACTATAAGGCTTTATCCACTCGTCTTCCTTCCCCCTCTTAAAGAAGGTAAGTCTAGGTTTCTTGAAGTCTAGGTTTTTAGTCTTAAGTCTAGGTTTCTTGAAGGACTGTATGCCATATAATCACTAAACCTTTTCAGCTATACAGCATACAAAGCTGGGTTTCTTCTCCCAAGGGATTAATGCTTTTAAAGTTTTTTGTTATCTGTAATACTAAAGTTACAATATCTCTTTTTTTCTCATCTCTTAACCATCATTCCCTAGGCCCGCTCTGATGGAGTTTCTGTTTGTTTGTTTTACATTACTAGGCATTTAGTTTGCTATCTCTTATATCTTACAAGGAGTTCTTAAACTCATCATACATCTGATCCTGAGTCTAGAACAAAGCCAAACTTAAAGCGCTTTGTGTTAAGATTCTAGTCACAGATCCCCTATAGCTCTGTGAAATTCCCTTGAGAAAGAATCCTTAATCAGAATCAAAACAATGCAAGAAACTGTGGTATCATCATGTTCTAATTTTATGACCCCAGATGTTGATCCTGAACTCAGGAAGCTACCAGTATTCTAAATCTTCAATAGCTGAAAGCTGAGATCTTCAAGTTACATATAAGGTAACTTCATGTTACGACTTTATATCTATTGACTAGAAGGACTTGAAACTAGACGGTGAGCAAAGGATCAATGCTTCTATCATTCTGTCTCCGGGTCCAAGATCTGTTACCTTAGGTTGCATGTATGAGAATGGGCTGAGTATAGTCCTGATTATTATGAAAATGTTTGAAAGTAGGCATAAGTGCACAATAATTCCATAATATGTGCAGCTAAAATCCCAATTATAAATGTACGTATTGCTATTCATTCAAATCACAATGTTGACATCTAGCTGTGCCAGTTTCATGTATACCAAAGCTCTCTTGCTTCAGTTATTTAGGAAACTCCCCAACAAAGAAGAAAACAGTATTTCAATACAGATGAGAATGAAAATGGCAGTGCTCAAGTTCCCTTACTCCTGCATCCCCTCCGCTCCAGCGAGAGCCTGGACTTCTAAGTAGTTTATATCATGTTACCATGTTCTCTCCCCATGCAATAGGAACTATACAGATAATCGACCCCACTGGTGCTCTACTACTTGAGCTAGTTTCTTGATCCCCGAGAAAGTGGGTTTTTGGTTTTTTGCAGACTTAGTGTACATTCTTTCTCTTAGAACATTTTTATTGTAATCTTGCTATCTCCAAATCACTCTAGATAAGCCAGGGCTCGGGGACTGGGGCTGAGATCTTTGGAGCCTTCTCAGAATGGGTGCAGGCCAAATTCCTGCCCTGCTGAGAGGTCCAGAGCCCCACCCACACCCTCCAACATTTCACTTGCCCAGCTTCATAGCTCCATGACTGCTATTGAATTGATGCCAAGCTGCTGAATTGTCCCAGTTCCACAGCAAATTAGTGGGAAAGTTATGTAGAAGTCCACTAAGTTCAATGAGTGAAAATAGTAACACAGAAGACTCAACTAGCACCAAACAGCTCAGTAAATCCTCAGGCAATGACTTTAGTAACACTATTGTGAGATAAACTTTGTAGCAAGCAATATAAAGTAAATTAGTTTGTGCCTGTTAAGGGGACAGGTTTGAGGAGTGGGTGGGAAACTGGTAATAAGGTCAACTGGTGATGACATTGATGTTGGAACATTGAATACCTAAAACAGCTGTATTATGAACAACTTTGTAAAGTTGAGTTTAAATAGTTTCAAACATAAGAAATATATTAAAAATTTTTATTGTTTTGCATACAGTTTTGTTTATTTTTGTGTCCTTTGAATTTGGGTTTCATGAAGTGAATCTGATTACGGACTTTACCTTTCAGTACTTAAAATCTTTGCATCTGGCTTCCTGCCAGGACGTTAAAAAAAAAATGTTGTGTTCAATACTTTAAAATGCTTTGTGGGGCTGGAGTGATAGCACAGTGGGTAGGGAGTTTGCCTTGCACACAGCCGACCCAGGTTCAAATCCCAGCATCCCATATAGTCCCCTGAGCACCGCCAGGAGTAATTCCTGAGTGCAGAGCCAGGAGTAACTCCTGTGCATCGCCAGGTGTGACCCAAAAAGCAAAAAAAAAAAAAAAATTATTTGTTTAAACAAATGAATATTTTTTGAAAAAATATAGACAACATCAAAGTAAGTTAATTTTCTTGATGTTTCAAACTTATAGATATTACAGATATATTTTCCACATTTTTAAACATAAAAAAAAAGCTGTAGGATCTGTGCTTAGATAGTTTATGAAAGAGAGGGCCTTGTAACAAGGTCCTTGGGTGCTCAGAAACTTAATTTCCTTGACATAGGTCCAAGGCAGACCTGGCTATCCTCAAACTAGGCTCTAGAGTCAAGTACCATAGCCATGACACAGTGTATTACAGGGGTGCCCTGCTTTACGAAAAGCCACATCATAACATGATTATTTGCTCCATGCTATTTTATTAAATAATGAGTTCCCATGGGACATTTAAAATATTATTTGACTTACAATGATTTGATTTATACTCACTTTTCCCAGAAAATACCCATGAAGTTAGAGCTGTTTTTTTCAAATGATGATGCATGCCCCTTAGTTCATGTTTTATAAGCAGTCCGTTTTTAAAGGTTAACATAAGGAAGCATACCACATTTCTTTATTTTTATTTTATTTTTTTAATTTATTTTTTGATTAGTGAGTCACAGTGAGGGTACAGTTACAGATTCACACATTTTTGTCCTTGTTTTTTCCTCATGCAATGTTTAAGAGCCCATCCCTCCACCAGTGTCCATTCTCCACCACCCATGAACCCAATATCCCTCCCACCCCCCCAGTCCCATCCCCCACCCCACCCCACCTCTGTGTCGGGGTATTCCAATTTGATATCTCTCTTTCCTTTTGGGTGTTGTGGTTTGAAATAGGGGTATTGAGTGGTCATCCTGTTCAGTCTCTAGTCTACTTTCAGCACGCATCTCCCTTCCCGTGCAGGATCTCCAATCACATATTACTTGGTGTTCCCCTCTCTATCTGGGATGACATTCCCCCAGCGTGTGAGGCCAGCTTCTAAGCTATGGAGCCAACCTCCTGGTATTATATACTACTATTCTTGGGTATTAGTCTCGTATTCTGTTGTTCTATATTCCACAGATGAGTGCAATCTTTCTATGTCTGTCCCTCTCTTTCTGGCTCATCTCACTTAGCATGATATTTTCCATGTTGATCCACTTATATGCAAAGTTCATGACTTCATCCTTTATAACAGCTGCATAGTATTCCATTGTATAGATGTACCAAAGTTTCTTTAACCAGTCATCTGTTCTTGGGCACTCGGTTTTTTTCCAGATTCTGGCTATTGTAAACAGTGCCGCGATGAACATACAAGTGCAGATGTCATTTCGACTATACTTTTTTGTTTCTCCAGGATATATTCCCAGAAGTGGTATTGCTGGATCAAATGGAAGCTCAATTTCTAATTTTTTGAGAATAGTCCATATTGTTTTCCAAAGGGGCTGGACCAGCTGGCATTCCCACCAGCAGTGTAGAAAGGTTCCTTTATCTCCACGTCCTCTCCAACAGTGGTTGCTTTTGCTCTTTTGGATGTGCGCCATTCTCTGTGGTGTGAGGTGGTATCTCATGGTTTTGATTTGCATCTCCCTGATGATTAGTGATGCAAAGCATTTTTTCATGTGCCTTTTGGCCATTCCTATGTCTTCCTTGGAAAAGTTTCTGTTCATTTCTTTGGCCCATTTTCTGATGGGGTTGAATGTTTTCTTCTTGTAGAGTTCAACCAGTGCTTTATATACCCTTGATATCAACCCTTTATCAGATGGGTATTGGGTGAATATCCTTTCCCATTGTGTAGATTGTCTTTGAATTCTGGTCACTGTGTCTTTTGCGGTGCAGAAGCTTTTTAGTTTAATATAGTTCCATTTGTTTATCTCTGTTGCTACTTGATTGCTTAGTTCCGTGTCATCTTTGAAGAAACCTTTAGCTTCAATATCGTGAAGGGTTTTGCTGACCTTGACTTTGAGGTACCTTATAGATAGTGGTCTGATGTTGAGGTCTTTAATCCATTTTGATCTGATTTTTGTGCATGGTGTCAGGTCAAGATCTAAGTCCATTCTTTTGCATGTGGCATACCACATTTCTAAAACTGGGAAGAAAACAATTTCTGTACAGAAATAAATTGCATGAACTACATACAATGCAGAATAAACTGTATGAATTATTGAATTATCTACACATATGGTTCCCAGAGGTACCATACATGGTGTCAGGGATGGAACCCATGTCATTAGCTCTCCTATCTCTCTGGGCCCACATTTAGTACTCTTCAAGAAATGCTGGTGAATCATGCTTCAAGTAATTTTAATTCGTAAACTTTAACAAATTAAGAAATTAAGAAAAATTAAGACTTAATTTTAATTCTTAAATTAAAATAACTCTGGAAGTCATATTTCCAGAGTTATTTTACCTTTGCACTTGTCAGATACCACAGAGATATCATTATTTCTAAAATATGCTTGTCAGCCTGGGGTTTTCCCAAGCTGATGTAATTTGAGTAATATTAGGCCTGTTGAGGAGTACTATAAGGAGAAAGATTTCTTTTCTTTTTAATATGGAGGTCAAGTGGCATGTAAGCTTCCTTTTATCTGCTTACTTACTGAACTGGCAATTTTCTAGACCACTTTCAGTGATTGAATTCTTTGGGACCCAACTTTTGGCAGGGATAGAGTTCTAATCCCCCAACTCCTATTGGGCCAGAACTTTAATGTCCTGATACTATGAAGATTTTGAAACTTAAGCCCTGAATTTTCAAAAGTATTAGCTTATAGACAGCCAGAATTTTTATTTCTGCTTGTGTGCAGCCCCAAGTGTTTCAACAACTTTTATGAGTAATTAAGCAGAATGCTTCAATCAGCTGGGGAAAGAGAGATTATTTAGTCCATAAAAATAGTGGGATTTCTGGACTTGAAAATACCTGTTAAGGTTTGATATTAAGGAATTTAATCATAATATTTTTCTTTTTTTTAACTTTATTTAAAAGAAATATCTATGTCCCAGTGAAAATGCAGAATTAAATATGATTTAAAAGTACAATCAATAAAACAACCCTTTGACTTTTAAATACATCTAAAATCTCTCCTATCACCTTACTTATCTAGTCATCAAAATAACCTATACCTTCAAATGTCATCTCAGATTCAGCCTTCTTTCCATTTTTCTTATTATTTTTTTTGGTTTGGGGCCCACACCCAGCAGTGCTCAGGGTTTACTTCTGGATTTTGCACTCAGGTGTCACTCCTGGCGCAGGGCTTGGGGGAATATATGGGATGACAGGGATCAAACCTGAGTCAGCTGCATTCAAGCAAGTGCCCGATTCACAGTACAGCCTCTCCAGCCCCACAGCCTTCTCTCTAATGCTTTCTGTAATAGTAGTAATAATACTTACAAAACAGCAATTTATTAAAAGATCACACTGTGTATCACACTAACATTTGGGGGTACTCCCAAGCAATGCTTAGCAGTCCAAGGACCTCTCCAAGTGATCTTCGATCTAGCCACGAAGTCATGAGAGTTTAGAGTACCAAGGATCTGGTGCTCATGGCTAACACAGTCATTGCAAAAGTGCTTAGAGGCCACCTGGGCTATACACAGTGAAGTTCAGGTGGTCACCACTGAAAGGGATCAAATCCCCATGCCTCACACCTGCCCTTTGAACTATCTCCCTGCGCCAATTTCTTTGCTTAAAAAACAAACAAAAAAACTAAATTAGGTAATTTTAGTCAATATTCATATATAATCAACGTGTACCTTTGAGCTTTTTTAACTTCCTCTCATTTACTATTAGAGAAAGTTTCCAAACATAGTTCTACTTTTTAACAATTTCCCCATCAAAAAGTGGAATCAATGTTCTTTCTCCGTGGCTCTAGGCAGAATTGTGACTACTTCAACCAACAAAGAAAGAGCAAAAGCAATGTTTTATGAATCCCAAGTCTGGTCACAAAAGCCCATGTAGGTTTTTCTTAGGTTAGTTGTCTTGGAACATTTTTTCTTAAAATTGGGTGTGTCATCTCAGAATCCAGCAGTCGACCTGTGAAAATCCAGTCCACATAGAGATATTTCACATAGATTCTTTAACAGGAACAGCTGTGCCAGCCTGCAGGTAGAGGTTTTCAGCTGATTCTAATTGCCATGTCTTTGAACCCCACACCCCAGCCATTTAAGTCTTGGTCCCAATTTTTGTGAAGCAGAGACAACATACCTCTGTTGTTTCTGAATTCCTGACCCACGTACTATGTGAACACAATAAAAGATTATTGCTTTAAACTGCCATGTTTGGGGTGGATTTTTGTTCAGCAATAAGTATTTTGGTCATTGCCTTCACCTTGCACTAAGACGATGAAAGTGAGAAAAATTTGAAAGGTAAGGCATGTGAAAAGGGGTGAACTGCTGTAGCCTCATCGGTTCAGAATCCTCCAGGTAAAATAAAGGTGCTCCTTTCCCTATTAAATCTCTGGTCTTAGATGGGATACTCCCATGCCCAGAATCATAAGTATATACCAGGTAGATTTCAGTGCCTGGATTTGTTTTGAACACTTAGCTCTCAGCCTGCATGTTGAGTCTTTCAGGCAACATTTTTGTTCTGGTCAGAGAGTGAAGACAACAGCTTGGCAGAGAGCAGTGGCATCCGGAATCATTGTTATTCCCCTTTGTTGGGACTAGACTTTGCCTCTCTCAGCCTCCATATTGACTGACAGGCCAGCCTAACCTCAGAACCAAGTACCTCTCCAGAAACTGAACCTGGTGCTGCCCATGGACTTTGGAGCCCACTGTACACTTATTGAGGACCACTCAAAAACCCAGTCGGGTCCAGGTCATCAGTCAAGCTTTGCCTCGGTGGGCTACATCACTTGGATTCCCCCACTCTCTAGAGGAGGACAGCTCTTCCTTCACTCCGGCCGTCCTACCCAAAGTTGCTCTTCTTAACAGGACTTGGTAGCAAATAGCATGACTAGACTCAGCTTTTAGTTTTCTTCTTTTTTGTTTGTTTGTTTTTGTTTTGGGGCCACACCTGGCACTGCTCACAGCTTACTCCTGGATTTGACTCAGGGGTCCCTCTTGGCAGGGCTTCAGGGACCATGTGGGATGCCAGAGATCAAACCCAGTTTAGCCATAGGAAAGGCAAACCCCCTGCCTGCTGTACTATCATTCCAGCTCCGTAGACTAAGCTTCCTAATCGCATTTATTCTCCCCAAAGACAGGTATGTCTTCTAACAGCAGACATACCTGCAAATCACGAAGGTAGAATAAGCAATTGTGAAGCATGGTCACTTGAAGGAAACTGGGGCTCCCGGCAAGACCAGTGGCAGAGACCCCAAGAACTCCTGGGACAGCATCTGGCATCTGTCACAGGTGTCATGTTGAGAAGTAGACAGTTATCATGTCCAGACAGTTATCATGTTTGCTAGGTCAGTTCTGTGAAGTAGGCTTCACTTCTAGATGTTACATGAAATATCCAAGACTGATTGATTCTCTGGTTTTTTTAGAGGATCTGGAAACTTCATAACATTTCTAAAGAAATTTTCTGTTTAAACTTACTAGAGTAGGTTATTTTGTACAAAATGTAGAAAATAAAACTTACCATATTCCAACCTTTTGTGAGTTTTTGATCAGGCAGTATTATTGTGGATAAAAAATTTCATTGTTAATAAACATATTAATGTACTTTAAAATTTTTATCTCTCCCACCACTGCCGAGATGTGACCCCAGGGGCCGCACACGCGTGCGGCTCCTCCGCAGCTGCACGAGCGTGAATCCAGACCCAGCTGAACCAACTTCAACATGGGCAGCTCCTTGCAGATTGTCTCCAGCCAGAGAACTAAGCCGAGACCCCATGCCCACCCAGGAGGGGAAAGGTATTTCTCTCTCTCGCCTGTCCCTTCCCGGGGATGAAGGGCGTGGGGACCGCCATATTATGACGACCACAGATGGGGTTTACAAGCTTACAACGATCGAATATCCGGAAGAAATCTCCCTGGACTTAGTTGTTAAAGTACAGAAATACAAAACCGCACGGTCTGACTCTAGTGGGGTGCTCCTAATAATAATGGTGAGGTTTGTGTTGAAATATTGAATGTAACCAAAGTAAATAGAAAGTAAAGTGAAATTTATCAGTTACAAGGTGGGGGACGTGCGGGGGGTATGGGAGGTGTACTGTGGTTATTTTTTTTTTTTTGTCTTCGGTGGTGGGATATGGGCACTGGTGAAGGGATGGTTGTTTCACCATTGTATGACTAAGACTTAAGCCTGAAAGCATTGTAATTTTCCACATGGTGATTCAATAAAATAAAATTTAAAAAAATAAAATAAAAAATAAAAATAAAAATTTTATCTTTGTTTCTATTTTGATATTGTTAATCAGAGAAAACGTTATGTGAGATATATTTTACAGTAATACTCATGCATAATTTGTGAATATTAATTTTACAAATACATGGCAAAATAATTTTTATTTGTTTTGACTAAAAACTACTGATGTGAATTCAAACTTTTCATTCTTAGACACCTAAAGTCATCTAATATAGCAGTTTGTGAAATTTCTGATGGCAGAGCTCTTCCTAATAAGAGTTTCCTAATAAGAAAGTCCTCTAATACATAAAACAAACAAATTTTCTTGGTAGGATTCCTTATCTTCTGATTTCTTGAAGGGACTATAACTCTGCAGATCATTGATAGGTTTAGATCTCTCTCATTTTATAAATTAGGAAGTTGAGGCCAGAAAGAAAATGAATTGACAAAGGCAACTTTTCTCTGATGATGTAACAGAGGCTTTACATACATTTCCTGAATCTCTTTTTAACCAAATTTATTTCTACTCCTTTCATTATTTACCAGTATCCATTATTTCACTGAAATGCTAGATTTGAGGGATTTTCAGGTGATGTTTTATAATTTTTGTTCATTTTACAGTGTCAAATATTGAGAGATGTTAACCAATCTGAGTCCAGGGATATCTGAGAAGCTGAAGTGTGAGAGATCCCCTACACCTTCCAAGCAAGGAAAATTATATCTTAAAAGGTTTTATGAGTTCACTGTACATTTTGCTTCTGCTTTTTCTTGCCTGTTGCCTTTAGTCAAAAAGAATCTAAATTAGAAGTCTAACCAGACACTTTCAGTGGGACAGTCACAATCCTGCTGTCATACAATAGAAATGTAGCATCACCCGGACCTCTAGGCTATTGTTCACACATGTGGATTCTAACCACCAAAAGAATAAATTGTACAGGCTACAAGCAAATATTTCTGAACCTCACTTATATTGATGACAGTGGTAATGAAACTTGTCTTTCCCATGGTGAATACTACCAGTAAGCCAACAGTTAAGAAGGGTTAGTTTTAAAAGTAACCAATGTATTAGCTCTTGTCAACAAGATTCTTTTTGGCAGTAACATATTCTGGAGATTAAGTTAAACCAAATGTTTTTAACAATGGAAATATAGTCATGTTAACAGTCAAGCCTATTGTCCCAGTGAATATTTACTTTAGTTATTTTCAAATTTACTCTTTAAGACACTATTCAACCATTTTCATCTCTCTCTTTCTATTCATATTGAAGCTTTACCATGAATCCTATTGTAGTAGTAAAAGACTAATGTGTGCCAGGCAGTATTGTTAATATTAATGCCAACCTGGACCTGGAAGATGGCACAATGACTTAGTGCATCAAAAGATCACGATCAAGGGAGGTTTATTCCAGGAATTTATTTCAGGATCATTCAATATATGCAAATAAATTAATGTACATTTTATCAATAAAAAAAGAAAGAAATCATGTAATAATGTCAATAGTTGGTAAGACAGTATTTTACAACACTCAGCACCCATGTACAATCAAAAACTTCAATAAAATGGAGGTAGGAGGTATATTCTCAACATAGTAAATGTTATTTATTGTAAACCCACAGCTAATCATACTCAGTGGTGACAAACTAAGAGATATTTCCTCAAATTTGAAAACAAGATAAGATTTCTTCCTATCATTTCTATTTTGTTGGATATTAAAAGTCTGACCTAGAATGATTAAAAAATATATAAAAGCAATCTGGGTCAGAAGTGAAACTATCATTTACAGATTATATAATAATATATGCAGAATGCCCTAAATATGCTATTAAATAGCTATTAGAAGCAATTATTGTGTACAAAAAAACCCAGCTGGTTCCAAAATAATATACAAAAATTTGTTACATTTCTCTGTGAAAATGATGTAAAACAAGAAGAAAAAATAAACTCACTTACAGTTCTAGAAATAAATGTAACGAAGAATACTAAAGACCTATATAGCAAAAGCTTTAAGATTGGAGAGATAATAAAGCCAGTAAGGCACTTGCACCCCAATGGCCTGGGACTGATCCCCAGCACCCCATATGGTCCACCAATCCAGTGTAGGAGTGATCCCTGAGCATAGATCCAGGTGTAACCCTTGAGCATCTCTGGGTTTGGCCCCAAAACAATCAATCAATCAATCATAGGCAGAAACTTCCTAAACTTGAGGCATACAGGCACCAAAGATCTAAGTGCCCGGCAGTATTGTTAAGCCCAAAGGGTCCTAATAAAAATAGATCAAAGTAGGAAAACTTCACCACACATATGCTCAAAATGAAAAATCCCAAAGACAGAGACAGAATATTGAAAGCAGCAAGATCATAAAAGCAATTTACATATAAAGGAGATCCCATAAGATTCACAGCAGATCCATCAAATGAGACTCCATGAGCCATAAAAGGATGGAGGGATATAGGACAAAAACATAGAAATGAGTATCTCACCAAGAATACTCTATCAAGCTAGAGTATCACTCAGGTTTGAAGGAAAACTACAACGCTTCAGGAACAGGCAACAGCTTAGGGAATTCATAGCCATGAAACCAGTTTTACAAGAACTAGTAAAAGAGCTTCTATAGACAGACCCTCTGCTCCTAAAGACTATGATCCAAGAGGTCTTCTAACCCATTTTAGCACCCAGAGCGGCTTCTTACAGAAATGCATCTAGATTGTGAACTGAACTAAAACATCAAAAATCCAAAACCGCACAGCCGCTCTTCTGGCCGCGCAAGTTCATAGAATCTTCATTCTCAGCAATGAAAAGAAATGATTAAATGATGCCTTTTCAGCAGGGCTGATTGTTGGGGGAAAATTCCAAACAATCATAGTGAGTTCTCTATTGAAATATTAAATGTATTCAAAGTATAGAGAGAATCAGGGGCTGGAGCAATAGCACAGCGGGTAGGGCGTTTGCCTTGCACTCGGCCGACCCAGGTTTGAATCCCAGCATCCCATATGGTCCCCTGAGCACTGCCGGGAGTAATTCCTGAGTGAAGAGCCAGGAGTAACCCCTGTGCATAGCCAGGTGTGACCCAAAAAGCAAAAAAAAAAGTATAGAGAGAATCAAATGAAGATCATTAGCTACTTAGGTAGCTAAGGTGGGAGGGGGGTATATTGGGGTTCCTGGTGGTGGAACATGTGCACTGGTGAAGGGTGGGGGTTCAATCATTATATGACTGAGACTTAAACCTGAAAGCTTTGTATTTTTTTCACGGTGATTCAATATGATAAAATAAAATTTTAAATAAATAAATAAAAAGACAGGACAAACTTCTCAGCGCATGGCATTGAGCATGGGACTCACTCATGGTGCTTATACATACCCTAGTAAAAGGTATTTATTTTTACACATTTTAAATAATGAATTAACTTCTCGTTTATATTGGGTATGCCATGTCTTAGTCTTTTCAATATTCCCTTCCTCAGGATAAAATATTTTGTACTTTTTTAAGTCCACTCAGATTTCCCCCTTTAAAGTTTCTTAATTATCTTCACTTTTACTAAATTGCAGACTTTACCTATTTCATTTAAACTCTAAAATACATTAGAAAAATATTTAGTAGTTTTATTAATTATATGAAATATATGTTCCATAAGGACACCCAAGTAAAAAATAAAAGTTAATGCAATATATTGGATACCAAAGTTGAAAGCTTATCTATGTAAATGAAAATATCTATATAAATGTGAGAATTTTATTGTATTAAATAATTTTAATTTTTATTTACATAGGTTAATATCATATAACAATCAATCACAAACTGACTTCTATTATTAATTTTTTTGATAATTGCATTTTCCATTCCTCTAAGTTTTCTTGGAGTAACAATATGAAATAAATTTCTTTTATGCCTGTTAAGAGGATAGATTGGGGACTGAGGAGGGATACTGGGGACATTGGGTTGAGGAAAGGTCACATCGATGTTGGGAGTGGCATTGGAACATTGTATTCCTGAAATAACTATATTGTGAGTGATTTTGTAAATAATATTTTAATGAACATAAATTTTAAAATATAACAAAATTACTAAGAATTTAAATGGAATTTAAAAAGACATTGAAAATGGGGCCGGAGAGATAGCACAGCGGGTAGGGTGTTTGCCTTGCACGCGGCCGACCCGGGTTTGATCCCCGGCATCCCATATGGTCCCCCAAGCACTGCCAGGAGTAATTCCTGAGTGCAAAAGCCAGGAGTAACCCCTGAGCATCGCTGGGTGTGACCCAAAAAGCAAAAAAAAAAAAAAGACATTGAAAAACTGGAGCGATAGTACGGTGGGTAGGGTGTTTGCCTTGCACGTGGCCGACCCGGGTTTGATTTCCAGCATCCCATATGGTCCTCCGAGCATGCCAGGAGTAATTCCTGAGTGCAAAGCCAGAAGTAACTGCCATGTGTGACCCAAAACGCAAAAAAAAAAAAAGATATTGAATAGCTATGACAATCATGAGAAAGAAAAGGGGGGAAAAGAAACAATAATTTCTTATTTAATAACTTAATAATTTCTTAATAACAAAAAATACTTGACTTCAAGATATAACAAATAACAGTAGTTAAAATATAACATGCAATAAAATATATAAAGCAATAACATGGAATAGAACATCAATCGATAAAATAAAACTGAATGCCAGGAATAAGTCTAAACATATATCCATATTTAATTTATCACAAAGAATTCAAAAACATTCAATGGAAAAAAGGAATATATTTATTGGACACTGGACAACCATGTGCAAAAGAATAAAACCAGACTATTCTTTAATCTACATACAAAAATTAATTTAAATATATTAAAGACCTAGATATAAGGCCTCAAACCATAAAGTACAAAGAAGACTACATAGAAAAATATTCCATGACAGTAGCATTAGAGATGTGTGGGAGATCTTGATCCCAAGGTCAAAGAAAAATGAAAGTAAACACTAATGATTTAGCCCACACGAAAAGTTTATACAACAAAAGAAAGTATAAATAGAACAAAGACAGTCTACTTGCATATCAGACTTTACATATGGGATTAATAGTCAAATTATATAGAGAACTCATATTAATGGCAACAACAACAATAAAATAAAACCAAATAAAAAATAAATAGAATATTTGAAATAGACAGTACTATAATAAAAATGAGTTGTCATCTCACCCGTGTGAGAAAGGCAAAAACAACAAATGTTAGAGTGTAAAGCAAAAGGAACTTTTATATTACATTATATTATATTATTTTATATTAGTGGCAATATAAATTGGTGCAGCCATTTCAGAAAACGCTAGGGAATTTCCTTAAGACTAAGTTATGGGGCTGTAGCAATAGCACAGCGGGTAGGGCGTTTGCCTTGCACACGGCCGACCCGGGTTCAATTCCCAGCATCCCATATAGTCCCCTGAGCACCGCCAGGAGTAATTCCTGAGTGCATGAGCCAGGAATAACCCCTGTGCATTGCCGGGTGTGACCCCAAAAAGAAAAAGAAAAAAAAAAGACTGATTTACCATATGATACAGCAGTCCCACTTAGGGATATGTATCCAACTAACACAAAAATATCAGCACAAAAAGTTACAACAGCCCCAATGTTTATTACAGTACTATTTACAGTAGCTAAATTATGGACACAGTTGTGTGCCCATCATTATACTGTGGGATAGGAAGATGTACATTTATACAAAGGAATACTACTCACCTATAGGAAAAATTAAAATTTTCTCTTTGAAACAAAATGGAGGAAACGCATGGGATTAATGCAAGGCAAAAAATGTCAGAAAGAAAAAAGACTGGTATAGGCTGGCATGTGTGTACAACATAAGGTTATAAAATTATTAAAAAGACAAAACAAATACTAAAAGAAAAACCAGGGAGAGGATGGCTGAAAGGGCTGGAGAAAGGGCTGGAGTGCATACTGTGCGTCGGGAACCCAGGTTCAATCCTGAGCACTGCATGGTTCCCTCAGCCCAGTGGCCACTGGTGGGTTTGGTCCAAACCAAAGCAAAAATTAAAACACACCAAAATTAATTTGTCCTCAACCATGTCTTCATCTATAGTCAAGATGTTAAAATTTTTTAATATATAATTTGTTATAACTAAGTATAATTTTAAATATAATCTGTATAAAATTGTCAATGAGATGTTTGCATTTTTGTTCACTTTTTGTCTTTAAGATTAAAGTGTATTTTGCACTTATGTGGAACTGTTTAGATAAGGCACATTTAAGTGACCAATAAACAAATGTGGCCACTGATATTTTTGTATTAGATATCAAAACTATCAAAGTTCCTTTAATAAAAAAAAAATTCCAAGAGGAATAGAGAACTTTACTGTCTTCCATATTAGCAAATAAAATATTGTCATTACCAATCTTCTTTACCTTCTCTTTCATTTTTCATGCCATATTTTTCCTTGCAGTTTTCAGCCCCAAATTTATATATCCAAGGTCTTGGGCTGAGTCATTCTGAGACCCTTTCTAATGATTTCAGTCTTTTTGAGACCTTAGTTTCTTTTTCTTTTGTTATTTACATGCAAATCAATTCACATAATTAAAAGCAAAAATTGGTGGTGGAAAATGTACACTGGGGGAGGGATGGTGTTCAATTATTGTATGATTGAAACCCAATCATGAAAGCTTTGTAACTATATCTCACTGATTCATTAAAAAATTTAAAAACAAATGGAAATTACAAAAAAGATTATTATAATACATTTCTGTTCTGTAAATGTTTTTTATTTGATTGTTGATTTTGATTGGTGGAAAATTACTATATAATATGTATACTGTCTGCAATGCAAAAAAAATAGTAACTTTATAATCAGAAAAGGTAAAGCTATTCAATGGTCAAAGTATATCAGTTATCAAATAACTAACACAAAATAAATAAATTAAAAAAAATAAAATATTAGCCTCTCAGATCTTTTTGGCCATCTCTTTATTTCAGCTCAAAAGTCACTTTTCTCCCATCCTAAAAGCAGCCACCGTCCAATCTATCACTTTTTATTAAGTAACTCCATTTTATTTTCTTTATGGCACTTGTTCAATAAATAAAGTGACTATTTTTGCCATCTCATAATAGGTTAAATTAATTTAAAGTATTCTCAAGGTTGGGGCTGGAGTGGTAGTACAGCAGGTAGAGTGCTTGCCTTGCACATGACCAGCCAGAACCACACAGGATCACTGGAGCCAAGAGTCCTTCCAGGAATGATCTCTGAGCCCAGAGCCAGGAAGCCCTGAGCATTGCTCTGTGTAACCAGAAAACAAAACAAAATTGTGTGTGTGTGTGTGTGTGTATGTGTATGCACGCGCGCGCTCGCACATGGGGCCAGAGTAGTAGTACAGCAGGTAAGGCACCTGCCTTGCATGTAGCCAATATGCATTCAATCCCTGTCATCCCATATAGTTCCTGAGCACGACCAGAAGTAATTTCTGTGTGTAGATCCAGGAGTAACCCCTAAGCCTCACTGGGTGTAACCCCCAAACAGACAAACAATAATAACAAATGTATACATGCATTTGTGCGTCATGGGTGAGACACTTCCTATGCATATGACTGACCTGGGTTCAATTCCTACCACTGGACTCACTCTTTTTTTTTTTTTTTTTTTGCTTTTTGGGTCTCACCCGGCAATGCACAGGGGTCACTCCTGCCTCATGCACTCAGGAATTACCCCTGGCGGTGCTCAGGGGACCATATGGGATGCTGGGATTCGAACCTGGGTCAGCCGTGTGCAAGGCAAACGCCCTACCCACTGTGCTATCGCTCCAGCCCCTGGACTCACTCTTGAACAGAGCCAGAAATAGACTCTGAGTATCCGTGAATATGGCTACAGTGCTCTCCTCCCCAGGATAAAAGAGAAAGTGACCATTTTTTAATTAAATTTTCTTTCAGCAAAGAACATAGTTGATTTTCTTCCTTACCACTTGCCCTTTCAGAAACTAACTGGATGATGACCCTTTTGAGTTACTTGACACCTTTGATGAAGAGTAGAGAGAAAAAAATAGGTGCTTCTGTTATTGCCAATAGGAATTAAGTATCACATGCTCTGTAGAATAAAGTTCTATCCTCTCCTCTAGTAATAACTAGATGGTTTGGGGTTTGTTTTATTGTTTTCATTCATGAATTCTAAAATCTGCTCAGCCAACAGTAATTACTGCTTATTATGGCAATCATCACCATCAGACTGATTGGTCCCCTGGGCAGAATCAGAGCCTAAAGAAATGGATTTTATTTAGGATGATGAAGAATTTTACCTGAAGCCAAGACAGTCCCTCAGGGCACCAAATTTGATGATTGATACTGGCAACTGTTAATACATTAAATTCCTAAGACTTAAGTATTATTTTAAATGTTTTCAGAATGAAACCATACTCAGAGGAATCTGAAATTTCCATTTCATTTTCAAGAGTCATTATAGGCCCCATATATGAAATAGAAATAAGACAAATGTATATGAATGTTTAGAAGTTTATTAATCACGGAAGGTAATATCAACAGAGAAATAGACATCAACCTCTGCTTCCTGATTTGAGGTTCTCTTTAAAATAAGATGTGGGAAGTAGAGAGAAAAGGGACTAACAACCCAGTCCCAAAAATGAAACATCAATCTAAGGAGAATGGGTGCTGAACACAACACTTCAGCTTTATAATGGCACTTGCTGAGTTGAAAATAATTTTGAGTCTTAAAAAAAAGTAGTTTCAATTCTTGTTGAGCCCAACACAGCATCAACGAGAGCAACAATTGCTGAGGAGAGCTGCACCCAACAGGGTTGCATCTGGGCCCCACCCCAACAGGTTCACAGCCTTAGTCTTCTCCTACTAGTTCACATCCTCACTCATCCCGAACAAGGCCACTGTCTTGGCTCTTCTCAGTCAGTAGGAGACTGAGAACTAACAGTACCAAGCATAGACAGTGTGTGATGATTGCTAGGTCCCGACAGAGAGCTGTTGCTCCCAAAATCTACAACTGGGAAATGCTGTTCCAGAGATCACAGCAGGGAGAAGACACTCTGAAGGGAATCCTGCCCACCAGCCATGTTTCGCAGTAGATAACACCGAACTGGTACTATCAAACACTAAAAGATTCCCCAGTATCTTCAGCTTGCTGAACATCTATTATTAGGTCCACACCACAATATATTCTGTCATTTTCTCAGTCAGTTAAACTGTGAAGCCAATCAACTGCTGACTGTCAGCAACTATGAATGCTAGACCAGAACTCAGGTCAGCTATGCCTTGGTGCTATAGTAACTGTAGAGAACTGGTGACCACAAATCCCCTGTTGTCATCCAGTCTCACTCAACTCAGAGCTACATACGCCAATTCAACTTTTCATTTAGTTAAATCCTCACAAGGCATCTAATGCAGCCAGAAATCAATAATCATAGGCACCAGGTTGATATTGTAAACAAGAGCATTGGATTACATGAACTAAAACTTCAATGAAAAGAAATGAAGGAATGCAGCTTCATCAATGGATGGGGACAGATGTCTAGGAAAGTCATTGGTAACATCAGAATGTCCTAAATTGCCAGAGGATAGCTTCAAAGCAGTAGTTTTCATTATTTTCCCTGAGCTTAGAGAACCATTAGACAGAGAATCAAAAAACTTGACGAAATACTGATGGAAATAAGGTGAAAGAACGCTTTCAAATAGAAATTAAGGAGCTAAAGAATACAATAGCTGGGGCTGGAGCCATAGCACAGTGGGTAGGGCATTTGCCTTGCATGCGGCCAACCTGGCTTCAATTCCAGCATCCCATATGGTCCTCCAGCACCGCCAGGAGTAATTGCTGAGTGCAGAGCCAGAATAACCCTGTGCATCACTGGGTGTGACCCAAAAAGCAGGAAAAAAAGGAATACAATAACAGGGCTCAGTAGCAGTATGGAAGAAGATAAAATTGAATCACTGAACTCAAAGACAAGGTACAAATGTCATCAATAAAAAAAGTAATTTAAAAGATAGTTTTATGTGAGGAAAATTTAAAAGATACATTTGAGAACGTCAAAAGGAACAACCTCAATCATAACAGCTTTATGAAAATAAAATTTAAATATAAAAAATAAAATACCAGTTCTCAGTTTCAAAAATTAAATTAAATTAAAACATTAATTGACGACCACAATATAAATTATCATGTAAGCAGATTAGGAAGATATTTCTATTTGTAATAAACATAGTTAAAAGCTTACAAGCTATAAATAATCATTTGTATCACTTGTCATCCCGTTGATCTTCGATTTGCTCGAGCGGGAGCCAATAACGTCTCCATTCATCCTTGTCACGTGCTAGTGAAGCCCAATGGCATCTGCTCACTCCAGGAACACAAAGAGCCTCAAACCATTCACTCAGGGTTTTGACGAAGAAATCTGACCATATAGTAGGTGGGTGGCCACTCAGTCTTTTGACGTTCCGTGGAATCCAGTGAGTAACAGCTCTAGTCCAGCAATCATCTCTAAAATGCATTATGTGTCCAGCCCATCTGATTTTCAATGCCTTGGCAAATGAGACAGCGTCCCTGATTCTTGATCGTCGACGAAGGTTGGAACTCCGGATTCCTTCTCTCACTTGAGTGAAATGTGATACTCCAAGCATAGCTCTTTCAATTCCTCTTTGGGATACCCAAATAGACTTCTCGTCCTGTTTTCGCAGGGCCCAGGTCTCTGAGGCGTATGTTAGTGCAGGAAGAACGGTGGAGTCAAAAAGGTGCCCGGAGCTGAAGGTTCTTTTTCCTCTTAACCACTTCTTCAACGCTCTTGAAGGCGTTCCACTTGCTCATGAAGGCTGCTCTCTCCCTCATGTGCAGTTCTGGCACCAAGTTGTTCCTCATGTTGAGTTCTCCATCCAGATACACAGAGCTGCTGCATTCGGAAATATTTGTTCCATTGAAAGCAAATGGAGCATCAGGGAGGGACTAGTTCGTTTCTCATGAACATTGTCTTGGTAAGATTCAGCTGCAATCTGACCTTTCCACACTCACGGTTGAAGTCGACCAGCATTTGTGCCACTTGGCTAATACTTGGTGTTATTAGAACAATGTCATCAGTGAAGTGGAGGTGGTGTAACTGTCGACCGTCTATCTTCACTCCCATTTCTTCCCATTCCAGTCATTACATGATGTTCTTGAGGGTAGCACTGAAGAGTTTCAGTGAAATGGTATCATTCTGCCGAACCCCTCTCTTTTTTTAAAATTTATTTATTTATTTATTTATTTTATTTTTAATTAGTGAATCACCGTGAGGGTACAGTTACAGATTTATACATTTTTATGCTCATGTTTCCCCCACACAAAGTTCGAGAACCCATCCCTTCACCAGTGTCCATGTTGTGGTTTGCAATAAAGGTATTGAGTGACCATTGTGTTCAGTCTCTAGTCTACATTCGACACGCATCACCCTTGCCCCGCATGACCTCCGACCACATTTTACTTTGTGTTCCCTTCTCTGAGTTGCCCAGAATGAGAGACCAGCCTCCAAGTCATGGAGTCAACCTCCTGGTACTTATTTCTACTATTCTTGGGTGTTAGTCTTATAGTCTATTATTCTATATTCCACAGATGAGTGCAATCTTTCTATGTCTGTCTCTCTCTTTCTGACTCATTTCACTTAGCATGATACTTTCCATGCTGACCCACTTATATGCAAACTTCATGACCTCATTTTTTCTAATAGCTGCATAGTATTCCATTGTATAGATGTACCAGAGTTTCTTTAACCAGTCATCTGTTCTAGGGCACTCAGGTTTTTTCCAGATTCTGGCTATTGTAAACAGTGCTGCGATGAACATATAAGTGCAGATGTCATTTCGACTATACTTTTTTGCTCCTCTGGGATATATACCCAGCAGTGGTATTGCTGGGTCAAATGGGAGCTCAACCTCTAGTTTTTTGAGAATCATCCATATTGTTTTCCAAAAGGGCTGAACCAGTCGGCATTCCCATCAGCAGTGTAGAAGGGTCCCTTTCTCCCCACATCCTCTCCAACAGCGGTTGCTTTTGTTCTTTTGGATGTGTGTCAGTCTCTGTGGTGTGAAGTGGTATCTCACGGTTGTTTTGATCTGCATCTCCCTGATGATTAGTGATGTAGAGCACTTTTTCATGTGCCTTTTGGCCATTCATATCTCTTCCTTGGGAAAGTTTCTGTTCATTTCTTCGCCCCATTTTTTGATGGGGTTGGATGTTTTCTTCTTGTAGAGTTCAACCAGTGCTTTATATACCCTTGATATCAACCCGTTATCTGATGGGTATTGTGTAAATATCCTTTCCCATTCTGTAGATAGTCTTTGTATTTTGGTCACTGTATCTTTTGCGGTGCAGAAGCTTTTTAGTTTAATGTAGTCCAATTTGTTGATCTCTGTTTCTACTAGATTGCTTAGTTCTGTGTCATCTTTGAAGATACCTTTATCTTCAATATCGTGGAGGGTTTTGCCGACCTTGTCTTCAATGTACCTTATGGCTTGTGGTCTGATGTTGAGGTCTTAATCCATTTTGATCTGACTTTTGTGCATGGTGTCAGGTCAAGGTCTAAGCCCACTCTTTTGCATGTGGTTGTCCAGTTGTGCCAGCACCATTTGTTAAAGAGGCTTTCCTTGCTCCACTTCACATCTCTTGCTCCCTTATCAAAGATTAGATGATCATATATTTGAGGTTGTGTGTAGGGATATTCCACCCTGTTCCATTGGTCTTTGGCTCTGCCTTTGTTCCAGTCCCATGACTGTTTTAATTGTTACCACTTTGTAGTAGAGTTTAAGGTTGGGGAGGGTAATGCCTCCCATAATCTTTTTCCCAAGAATTGTTTTAGCTATCCGTGGGCATTTATTGTTCCATATAAATTTCAGGATTGCTTGATCCGTTTCTTTGAAGAATGACATGGGTATCCTTATAGGGATCGCGTTAAATCTGTATAATGCTTTGGGGAGTATTGCCATTTTGACAATGTTGATTCTCCCTATCCATGAGCAGGGGATATGTTTCCATTTCCTCATGTCCTCTTTGATTTCATGGAGTAGCGTTTTGTAGTTTTCTTTGTAGAGGTCTTTTACTTCTTTAGTTAAGCTGATTCCAAGGTATTTGATTTTCTGCGGCACGATTGTGAACGGGATTGCTTTTTTCATGTCCCTTTCCTCTGTCTCATTGTTTGCATATAGGAAGGCCATGGATTTTTGGGTATTGATTTTATAGCCTGCGACTTTACTGTACAGGTCAATTGTTTCTAAGAGTTTCTTACTAGAGCTTTTAGGCTTCTCTAGGTATAGTATCATATCGTCTGCGAATAGTGAGAGCTTGATTTCTTCCTTTCCGATCTGAATCCCCTTAATATCTTTTTCTTGCATGATGGCTATTGCTAGTACTTCCAGTACTATATTAAAGAGAAGTGGTGAAAGTGGGCAAACTTGTCTTGTCCCCGATCTTAGAGGAAAGGCCCTTAGTTTTTCTCCATTAATAATAATGCTTGCCATAGGTTCGTGGTAGATGGCTTTGACTATCTTGAGGAAAGTTTCTCCAAAACCCATTTTGGTGAGAGTTTTTATCATGAATGTGTGTTGAATCTTGTCAAATTCTTTCTCTGCATCTATTGATATGATCATATGGTTTTTATCTTTACTTTTGTTAATATGACAGATTATGTTGATTGATTTCCGAATGTTAAACCATCCTTGCATCCCCAGGATGAATCCCACTTGGTCATGGTGTATGATCTTTTTGATGAGTTGTTGGATTCTATTTGCTAGTATTTTGTTGAGGATTTTTGCATCAGTGTTCATCAAGGATATTGGTCTATAGTTTTCTTTGTTGTGGTGTCTTTGTTTGCTTTTGGTATTTGGGAGATATGTGCCTCGTAGAAACTGTTCGGAAGGGTTCCTGTCTTTTCAATTTCCTGGAAAAGCTTGAGGAGAACTGGCAACAAGCCTTCTTTAAATGTTTGGAAGAATTCGCCAGTGAATCTGTCTGGACCTGGGCTTTTGTTTTTGGGGAGACTTTTGATTACAGTTTCGATTTCCTTGATATTTATGGGCCTATTCTGGTATTTCAAGTCTTCTTGGTTCAGTCTTGGGAGATTGTAGGAATCAAGGAATTCGTCCATTTCTTTTAGGTTCTCTTGTTTCGCGGCATACAGACTTTCAAAGTGGTCTCTGATGATCTTTTGAATCTCCTTGGTTTCTGTTGTGATGTCCCCCTGGAGCCCCTCTCTTTACGTCAATGATCACTTCCTTGTAGAATGGTGAGATCCCGGTGGTGAATCTGTAATACAGCTCGCAGAGAATCTTGATGTACTGAGTTTGAACATGGTGAGTGGGGTGCGCACCCGCGTGAAAGAAGGACAGGTCTGAGCGTGTGCAGGAGTAAGATTTCTGCATGTGCCCCTAGTGTGTGTAATTGTCTCATTATCTTTCTCTTAGTTCTGCTTAGGTTTCAACAACTTTGAGAAGGTTTTGCCGGCTTATATCAACAAAAGCACTTTCTTGACCCGTTTTCTAACAAGCAGGAAGCTGGCTGCAGAGAAATGGGGAGCAAAGTTCCCAATCGGCCGACAGGGCTCACTCTGCCCTGGGGACTGCTCTTTCCTTTCTCAGTCTATTGGTTTTTTCCTGCCATTCTTCAGGGGTCAGATTGATCGATCAAGTATATATTTCTGCACATGTGTGATGTTTATTGTCTGACTGTCTCTCTGTCTGTGGAACACTTGAGTATTAGAGCTAGTTTAAAGTCAGTAATTCTCAGACCTGGGCAAACAAAATCAAGGGAGGTCAGAGTGATATGGAGCCCAGCAATTTAAAAGGTCTAGGTATCTTTGGAGCTTGTCTAAACAAAGTCTAATCAGGTCTAAACAAAGATTTCTAATCAGAATGTGGTGCCTACAACAAAATTGAAATTTTCAATCTAGATTTCATATTGGAAGAACATTAATAGTTATTAATAGTTGAAATTCTCTTGAATTCCAGTAAGCTAAACATATCTATTAGACTTACATTCCTCACCCTCCACTTTTACAGGTTGTAGATTGGGCCATGCCAGGACCCCGTATTTGGGCTAACAATTCCTTTCTTTTACCCCCTCCATGGGATTCACAGATGCCTCAGCTGTCGAATAAAGAAGAAACAACTTCCTAAGCTAAGTTTTGTATCTTCTTAGGATAGATATTTAAAGCTAAAAATATTCTTGAGAACTAAAAAAAAAAAATTTTTTTTTTGCTTTTTGGGTCACACCCAGCGATGCACAGGGGTTACTCCTGGATCACGCACTCAAGAATTACTCCTGGCAGTGTTCAGGGGACCATATGGGATACTGGGAATCACACCCGGGTCGACCACTGCAAGGCAAACGCTCTACCTGTTGTGTACCTGTGTCTAGTCCATACTATTCTTTTTGTTGATTAACAATTCTTATTATTTAATTCTCCATTTCTATTTGATTTTTGTTTTATTGATGGATTGGTTTGTTTACTTATTCGTGGAGGGACAGAGGGACGGGGGGGAAGGAGGGGGTGATGGGGAGACGACGGGGGGGACAGGCGGATGGGGGGACCTAATTCTCCATTTCTTAACTTTATTGGTTTATTAGTTTAGTATCCCTATGGAACCATTTAATCATAAGTCTTATCTTCCTTTACAAGTCTCTCCTATAATGAGATTTTTGGGTTTTTGTTTGTTTGTTTGTTATTAGTTGTTTGGGAGTCACTCCTGGCAATGGCAATGCTCATGGGTTACTTCCGGCTTTGCACTCAGGAATTACTCCTGGTGGTGCTCAGGGGACCATATGGGATATTTCTATTTCTATATAGATATAGAAATATCTATATCGCTCTGCTCTGACTATAACTTGGATGACCTGGTGATGCCATAGACTGGAAGGAACTAAGAGAGGGGGCTGGGAGAGACATTCCTGGAAGGGAGTCAAACCCAGGTCAGCTGCATGCAAGGAAAACACCTTACCCACTGTACTATCTCTCGCGCCCCCGATTTTTCTGCACTGTAGCACTGTTGTCCCAATGTTCATCGATTTGCTAGAGAGGGCATCAGTAACGTCTCCATTGTGAACTTGTTGTTACTGTTTTTGGCATATCAAATATACCACGGATAGCTTGCCAGGCTCTGCCATGCGGGTGGGATACTCTCGGTAGCTTGCCAGGCTCTCCAAGAGGGATGGAGGAATCGAACCCGAGTCGGCTGCGTGCAAGGTAAACACCCTACCCACTGTGCTATCACTCCAGTCCATTTTTTTTATACTTTTCTGAAGAAGAAAACTAGAACCCTCTATCATTAAACTAGAGATTCAACCTCAGCTAGCTTAACATGTTGGAAAAGGTTGCAGAGTCAGTCCGCATGAATCATACAGTTTACATATTGCCCAAAGATAACTTCTTTGCATCCATACTCTCTGTCTAGCCAGCAGTCTCAAAACTTGAAAGACAAAAGAGGAACTCACTGAGAGGGTGTTCAAGGACTCCTTCCAAAAGTAACTACTGCAGAAAAGAAAGTTACAAAAGAGTCTCCTTTTCACTGTTTCTGGTAACATCTTAGGATCCAGAAGGTGGCATGTTCTGGACATGGCTTCAGGCAAGAGATAATACAAGAGTTACAGCAATTGTCATACATGCTGCAGACTCCAGTTGGACCACAGGGTATGGTCAGAGTCAAGAGGTGACCCTGAGCATCACCAGGTATGGCCCACCCCCTTTCCCTGTCTAAAATAGCATGGCTTTCACATTCAACAGAGAAGAGGCCTGACTGGAACACATCTGAACCGCGGGGGGGCACTGGAGTGGGGCGGCACCAGCCCAAACTCCAAATGGCCCCGGCCGCCGGAAGTCACGCCCTCGACCCACCCTCGACACCATCTTGCCACATTCAACAGAGAAGAGGCCTGGCAGTCTGGTGAGCAACGCGGCCGGAGAAATGCTCCGGACCCGAAACCGGGCCAGCAACACCGGGGATCCGGACGGAGGAGGTGCAGCCACAACACCTTCTCCAGATGGAGCCCTGGCAACACTGAGCAGCAACTAACACGGCTCCGGGTTGCGGGACTGGAACACATCCGAACTGCGCGGCCGCTAATGCAGCCGCGTGACCTTTTCTAAAAACTGAAAATATACAATCTTTTACTGGAAAACCAATTATCAAATGCTTCCTTAGTAGGGATGTCTTTCTTGGGGGGAAACTCCAACAACAATAGTGAGTTTTGTTTTGCAATATGGAATGTAATCAAGGTAAAGAGAAAATGAAGTGAAATTCATCAGTTATACAGTTGGGGGTGGGGGCGGTGGTGGGGGGTATACTGGGGATTTTGGTGGTGGAATATTGGCACTGGTGAAGGGATGGTGTTTGAATATTGTATAACTGAGACATAAACCTGAAAACTTTGTAACTTTCCACATGGTGATAAAATAAAATAAAAAAATAATAATAAAATAAAATAGCATGGCTTCAAAAATCAATAAATCAACAATTTGATGGGCCTAATCATTGCTCTTCAGAAAGAAATCAGGAGTGTTTCCACAGAAAGACTTGCTGCTGGCTACATAGTGGGTGGCCATACCTTGGTGATATCACATAGCAGTCAAAGTTAAGTTTAGTCCTTGGTTTTACAAACTTTAAAGTATCACTGTCATTCCATTGCTCATCGATTTGCTCGACTGGGCACCAGTAACGTCTCCATTGTGAGACTTGTTGTTACTGGTTTTGGCATATTGAATAAGCCACGGGTAGCTTGTTGGGCTCTCCGAGAGAGGCAGAGAACAAACTGTAAAATATATATTTAAATTCTTATGTACACATTTATAATATGGAACACTTTAAGAATTTATTTGTTGTCCTTATTCAAAGGCCATGCTAACATTTCCTATAGGTCCCAACTTTAGTGTATGTGCTGCTGAAGTAAGTGTCAGATTCAGACCCTTAATCTTCACAGTGCACCAGAATTATCCGATTCAAGGAAGTCATTTTATGACAATAAACTTCAATACATTTTATTTAAATAAGAAATAAGTTGATGACATATGAAAGAATGCTCATTTTGGCCTGACCTGTACTTCCCATAAAAGCTGTTGATATTTTAGTCATATTATAAACAGAAGGTTGCTCTGTAAGCAGTGGTGAATTTGAACTAAGGGAGTTATTTGTTTGATTCAAATTTCTGGTGGCACTGGATTTTCATAGTCTAATTCAGTCATTTTCCATTTCTATTTTTTTTCACTAGCACATGACACATTCTTAGGATTATCATCTTTCAAGGAACATACATAGATAAGCAGGCTTAGAGATATTTCTATTTCTCGATCTGCTCTGACTATAACTTGGATGACCTGGTGATGCCATAGACTGGAAGAACTAGGAGAGGGGGCTGGGAGAGACATTCCAGGAAGGGAGTCAGCGTATGAGAGATACTAAAACCTGAAAGAATGTGGCACATTCTGAAGACTGCAAGGGGGTCAACCATGAAAAAGGAGTGTAACATTTGTGAGGGGAGACAGAGAAGGAGATCAGACTTAAAAAGTGAGAGACAAGTAATTAAGTGAAGAGCCTGGATCCTATCCAACTATGCTTTGCTGAATTATTTGGATCTTCCACAGCAAGTTATGGAAAGCCTCAAAGTGATTTTTCAGCAGCCATGACAGGATCTGATTGCAGTTTTAGAGATAATCATTTTGGCCAAATATTAGAAAGTTGGTATGTGGGAAGGAATGATCTAATCAAGAAAAATAGGTCTGCATCACATGCCACCCATATCTCACCTCTAGGACTTCTCTGTCCGCTTCTCTGCCAGCATCTCCTGGAACTGACAGTGTTAGAGACTACACGCTCCAGCCATGCCATCATCCTGTGACAGGAAAGTTGTAGACCCCTGAAGCATGAATTATGCCCAGGTTTATTAAACTCGTCTCCCCAGAAGCAGACAGATGGCATCAGACTTTTTACTGCTTTTTCTTTCTTGTCTTACTTCCACTTACTCCTTTCCTATGTACCTAACTTTCTGAACTACATGGACTCGAATATTTTTATCTAAGAGAACCCAAACTAAAACAAAGCCACTCCAAAAGGCACATGAAAAAGTGCTCTACATCACTAATCGTCAGAGAGATGCAGATCAAAACAACCATGAGATACCACCTCACACCACAGAGACTAGCACACATCCAAAAGAACAAAAGCAACCGCTGTTGGAGAGGATGTGGGGAGAAAGGGACCCTTCTACACTGCTGGTGGGAATGCCGGCTAGTTCAGCCCTTTTGGAAAACAGTATGGACGATTCTCAAAAAACTAGAGGTTGAGCTCCCATTTGACCCAGCAATACCACTGCTGGGAATATATCCCAGAAAAGCCAAAAAGTATAGTCGAAGTGACGTATGCACTTATATGTTCACCGCAGCACTGTTTACAATAGCCAGAATCTGGAAAAAACCCGAGTGCCCTAGAACAGATGACTGGTTGAAGAAACTCTGGTACATCTATACAATGGAATACTATGCAGCTGTTAGAAAAAATGAGGTCATGACGTTTGCATATAAGTGGATCAACATGGAAAGTATCATGCTAAGTGAAATGAGTCAGAAAGAGAGAGACAGACATAGAAAGATTGCACTCATCTGTGGAATATAGAATAATAGACTATAAGACTAACGCCCAAGAATAGTAGAAATAAGTACCAGGAGATTGTTTCCATTGCTTGGAGGCTGGTCTCTCATTCTGGGTAACTCAGAGAAGGGACCACCAAGTAAAATGTGGTTGGAGGTCATGTGGGGGAAGGGTGATGCGGGCCGAATACAGACTAGAGACTGAACACAATGGCCACTCAACACCTCTATTACAAACCACAACACCTAATCAGAGAGAGAGAACAAAAGGGAATTCCCTGCCACAGTGGCAGGGTGGGGTGGGGGGAGACGGGACTGGGGAGGGGGGGAGGGATGTTGGGTTTACTGGTGGTGGAGAATGGGCACTGGTGAAGGGATGGGTTATCGAGCTTTGTATGGGGGAAACATAGCACAAAGATGTATGGATCTGTAACTGTACCCTCACGATGACTCTCTAATTAAAAATAAACTAATAAAAAAAAGGAAAAAGAAAAAAAATACCCACCTGATAAGGGATTAATATCTAGGATATAAAAGATACTTGTAGAACTGTATAAGGAAAAAACCTCCAACCCCATCAAAAAATGGGGAGAAGAAATGAACAGAAGTTTCCTCAAAAAAAGAAATACACATGGCCAAAAGGCATATGAAAAATGCTGCACATCACTAGTCATCAGGGAGATGCAAATCAAAACAACAATGAGGTATCATCTCAGACCACAGAGACTGGCACACATTCAAAAAAAGAAAAGCAACCAATGCTGGCGTGGATGTGGGGAAAAAGGGACACTCCTTCACTGTTGGTGGAAATGCCGACTGGTCCAGCCTTTCTGGAAAACAATATGGACAGTCCTTCAAAAACTAGAAATTGAACTTCCATATGATCCCACAATACCACTTCTGGGAATATATCCTGAGGATGCAAAAAAGCACAGTAGAAATGACATCTGTACCTATATATTCATTGCAGCACTGTTCACAATAGCCAAAATATGGAAACAACCCGAGTGCCCTAAAACAGATGACTGGTTAAAGAAACTTTGGTACATCTACACAATGGAATACTATGAAGCTGTTAGGAGAGATGAAGTCATTAAATTTTCTTATAAACGGATAAACATGGAAAGTATCATGCTAAGTGAAATGAGTCAGAAAGAGAGGGACAGACATAGAGGGACTGCACTCATTTGTGGAGTGTGGGGTAGCATCACATGAGGCTGATACCCAAGGACGGTAGAGACAAGGGCCAGGGGGATTGCCCCATAGCTGGAAGACTGCTTCATGAGCAGAGGGGAGAAGGCAGATGGAATAGAGAAGGGATCACTAAGAAAATGATGGCTGGAGGAACCAGTGGGATGGGAGATGCATGCCGAAAGTAGATAATGGACCAAACATGATGACTTCTCAGTGTCTGTGTTGCAAGCTAAAATGCCCAAAAGTAGAAAGAGAGAGTATGGGGAATAGTGTCTGCCTTAGAGGCAGGGGTGGGTAGGAAAGGGGGGGGGGTATACAGGGGATATTGGTGGTGGGGAATGTGCACTGGTGGAGGGATGGGTGTTTGATCATTGTGAGATTGTAACCCAAACATGAAAGCTTGTAACTATCTCAAAGTGATTCAATAAAATAAAATAAAATAAAATAAAATGTACACTCGCATTCAGTATGGGTAGTTGTAGTAAATAGTAAAAAAAAAATAAAAATAAATAAAACAAGGCCACTGTCACTGAAGAATGGTGAAGGTCTGCATGAACAAAAAATATAGAGCTGGAGATATAGGACAGGAATTGCAGGCACATTCAAGCTAAACAGGGGAGATAGCAGGAATCCCAAGATCACACCGGAGTTTCTTTTGGGGTACTTCAGGATCGCAAAGTTAATCAGCAAGGGAAAGAACAGAAGAGAAGGAAGATTTGGAGAAAGACAATAGGGTTGGAGTTGAAAGTGTTGAGTCGAAGATGCTGGAAGAATAGCTAAGCGTACATAGAAGCAGGACGTGGGCTGGAATAGTGGAACAAGGAAGGCTGATCTGAGTCGAAGAGAATTTCTTGGTTCAGTGAACTTTATTCACTCTTGTTTTTAGTATCTGAATCTCCCGTCTGTTTGAAGAAAAACACAAGATGAAAGGAGGGGAGGCCTCCTCCTCCATCATGCACTTCAAGAGAAAGTTATTTCCGTTCCCAGCAGTTCAGCAATTAAAGGACAGAGCTAGGTTTTTGCTAACCAGATGCTCCAACCGAGAATTGTTAGATATAAAGCAGAAACTGGGGGCTGGAGCGATAGCACAGCGAGTAGGGCGTTTGCCTTGCAGGCGGTCGACCCGGGTTCGATTCCCAGCGTCCCATATGGTCCCCTGAGCACCACCAGAAGTGATTCCTGAGTGCAGAGCCAGGAGTAACTCCTGCACATCACCAGTTGTGACCCAAAAAGCAAAATAAATAAATAAATAAATAAATAAATAGATAAATAAAGCCAAAGCTGCACCAAAGCAAGGAATTGGAGTGAATGCGGCAGAACTGAGAGGTCTAAAACTTCATATGGTGGCAGCCAAGAAGTTTTTCTAAATCTTCTGCAGGTTGATCTTAGAAACAGGGTCCAAGGATCCATGTTAGTAAACCGTCTTCATAAAAATTGCAACTTGTGGAGCTGGAGTGATAGCACAGCAGGTAAGGCGTTTGCTTTTCATGCAGCCGACCCAGGTTCGATTCCTAGCATCCCATATGGTCCCTCTAGCACCACCAGGAGCGATTCCTGAGTGCATGAGCCAGGAATAACCCCTGTGCATCACCATGACCCAAAATCATGATAAAAATTGTGGGAGTAACTTTGATTTATGGAAAACGTTCAATGTTTTATTTCTTTCAAAAATTTAAGTGAAGTAAATGCACTTGATTTAGAAAATGCGAAAGGAAAGTGAGGGGGGACTAGAGAGAAAAAGAGAGAATAGTATTCCAGAGTGAGTGTGGGTTTCTCTAGAGAAAGAGGTGATTATGAAGGCGGGGGAGAGAGCATTGCAAAGAATTACACACCTGGGGCTGGAGCGATAGTCCAGGGGGTGGGTCTTTGTCTTGCACTCGGCTGACCCGGTTTGATCCGAGGCATCCGATATGGTCTCCCAAGTACCACTAGGGATAATTTCTGAGTATAGAGCCAGGAATATCCCTGAGCATTGCCAGGTGTGACCCAAAAACCAAACAAAAATAAATAAATAAATTTTTTAATTACACACCCCAATTAAACATATTTCAAGCATTTTTTTTTATCACCAGTTACAAAGCTTTTGTGATCGGGTTGTTCCAACACCTATCCCTCTACCAGTGTACATTTCCCACCACCAGTAGCCCCCTATCCCTCCTGCCCCATCATGCTGCCCCCTCCCAGCCTCCTTCTCTCTGTCTCTGTCACTGTCTCTCTGTCTCTCCCGCCCCCTCATTGGGCATTATGATCCGCAATACATATACTGAGAGGCCATCATGTTTGGTCCTTTCCCAGGCATTTTGGATGTGTCAGACACCCAGGAATGAAATGTGTCCCATAAAATTAGGGAAGTGGTTGCATATGCAGAGTAGGCAAGTGTGGGAGACTCTGAGGGGAAACAGAGAGTAACCAATGTTCTATTTCTTAAACTGGGAGTAAAGTGTCATATTGTTTTATTTTAAACATTTTTCTTTGTTTGGGGCCACACCCAGCAGTGCTCGGTCCTTACTCCTCGTTCGGTACTTAAGGAGCATTCCTGACGAGGTTCAGGAAGACCTCTGGGTGCTGGGGATTGAACTCAGAACAAGGCAAATGCCAGGTCCACTGTTTAATGTCTCTGGTCCCTTTTAAAATATATTTTAAACACTTTTTTAGAAAGTTTAATCACACTGTCAAAATGCATGTAAGTTACAAAGGAAGATTTCCTTTTAAATTGTGCTTTATTTATTGAAGTTCTGTGATTTACAATACTGCTATTTGTGTTTTCCCATACACATAAGTCAAACATTGCAACATCACACCACCTGTCACAGTGTACCTCCCTCCCTCACCCGAAACTCCAACTACCCTCTCTTCCAATCCCCTCAACTCAATTGCACAGATCAATTCTTCCATTATGTTGCCTTTTGCCCTTTGTTGCTACCTTGATGTATAGTCCATATATGAGAGAAATTATTCTGCATTTATCCCTTTTTTTTCTAACTGACTTCACTCAGAATGATATCTCTCAGTTCCATCCATGCTGTTGCAAATTGCATGACTTTGTTATTTTTAAAAATATATAGTATTCCATTGTGTATATACACCACGGACTGGAGTGATAGCACAGTGGGTAAGGCATTTGCCTTGCACGCGGTCGACTCGGGTTCGATTTCTCCACCCCTCTTGGAGAGCCCAGCAAGCTACCAAGACTATCTTGGCCTCGTGGCAGAGCCTGGCAAGCTACCCGTGGTGTATTTGATATGCCAAAAACAGTAACAACAAGTCTCACAATGGAGACATTACTGGTGCCCGCTCGAGCAAATCGATGAGTAACGGGATGACAGTGATACATTGTGATACAGTGATATACATCACTGTATATTGATTCATTCATCCCTAATTGGACATTTGGGTTTTCCCATTATCTTGACTAAGTGTACAAAGTGTGGTGATGAATATTGGTGCATATATATATATATATACTTTCAAAGTGATATTTTGTGTTCAAGATGTGGTATCATTGGGTGATATGGTTATTTTCATTAGTTTAGCTATCTCCATATTTCCTCTATAGGGGCTAAGCAAGATGACATTCTCACCCACAGTGGATGATTGTTCTTTTCTCACTACATTCCCGCCAACTCTGACTTTAATTTGTGCCATTCTCATTGGCCTGAAATGATGTCTTAATGTTGTTTTGGTTCTTATTCCCCTAATCTTATGTGATGGATGATGATCAGGTTTTCAGATGTCTGTGGGCCATATGTTTATCTTCTTTGAGAAAGTGTCTATTTGTCTCTTTTCCCCATTTGTGACTGTTGTCATTGTACTTTTTTGTTGCTGAGTTTTGTGAGTATTTTATAAGTCTTGGCCATCAGCCCTATATCTGCTATATTGTTTACAATCATTTTCTCCCAATCAATAGGGTGTCTTTTAATTATAGCTTAAGTTTATTTCAATGTGCAGAGGCTTTTTAATTTGAAGTAGTCTCATTTGTTTATTTTTATTTTTGTTGTCTCTGTTACTGTGACCATCTCATTAAAGACTCCAATGTGCTCAATTTCCTGGAGAGTTCGGCTGATGCTTTCTTCTATGAATTTTATAGATTCTGGTATAATCTCGAGATCTTTAATCAACTTTGAGTTTACTTTTGTGAATAGTGTGATACATGGATTAATTTCACTTTTTTACAAGTGACTTCTGAATTCCTAAAACCATTTGTTTAAGTGATTTACTTTGCTCCACTTAATGTACTTAACTGCTTTGCCAAAAATTAGTTGTCCACGAATCTAGGGATTCAATTCAGGACTCTCAATTCTGTTCCAATGGTCTACAGGTCTCTACTCTAGTACCATGCAGTTTTGATTATTATTGCTTTCTAGTATAGTTGAAAATTGGGAAATGTAATTACTCCCATCCTGTTTTTTTTCTTTAGGATTTCTTTGGCTATTCAGAAGTTTTGTGGTTCCCACAGAAATTTTAGTAGAGTTTGTTTTATGTCTTTTAAAAATGGCATAGCACTAAATTTGTGTAACACTTTAGGTAGGATGGTTTACAGTGTTGATCCTTCCAATCCATGAACAGGGACTGTTTCAACATTTTCATGTGTATTTATTTTAGTGGTGATTTACAGTGTTCATTGTACATGTCTTTCACCTCCCTTACTAAGTTTATTCCTGGGTATTTGATATTTGGGGAAACTGTTTTAAAAGGGATAGTCTTCTTATTTTCTTTATCTTCTAGTATACTATTTGTATACACAAATGCCACGATTTTTTGGATATTCTACTTATAATTTTGTATGCTTGAAAATCTCCCTCATTTTGGAAACAGAGGTGGAATCTGGAAAACAAACTGGGAGAGGGCAGAGATGAGAGACAGATGGGTTCACAGGATCCTTCACAACCCTGGGAAGAAGATAAATTCTTTTGAATGAGCAAAAGGAAATCCAAAGTTTCACATATTAAATAGATTTGTTTATTGATCTCAGCCGAGAAACTGGCAACTGACTAGAAATAGGACTAAACTTTGTCTAATCAGAAAACTAAAACTTTAGGAATGTTTGAAGACTTGAATCACTAACAGCCCTAGTTTGCTGGGTATTTTTTCTAGAAATTCTGACTCCTCACATTTCACCTGGATGCTACCAATGGCTCCTATTTTCTTTTTGTAAACTATACAGACATTCTCCACTCTCCGATTGCTATTATCACTCTAGATAGCATTAGTTCTACGTTCCATCTTCTCAAGCTGAGAAAATTTTTTTCCACAATTTAATTTGATCTTATTCCCAGCCTTAGACAACCACGATTTTGAGATCTCACTATATTTAATGTTTTGCTCTTTAAACCTTATAGAACCATCTGCGCCCCATCCCCCAATCCATCCTTAAAGAGAGAATTTGGAATGTATTTCTCAACTCCTGGCTGGAGGGCATCTGAATGACACCATTTGGGGCCACTAAAAGGAATCAGCTCCCAGTGGAGGAATGAAATCTGCTTTTCCAGGATTTCTCTCCTCCTATTGAGTCTTCAAATCTGAAACATGCTGCATTTCCCAGCTTTATTTACCCTTTCATCCCTGAGTCCTATAGGGAAGTTGATCAAAAGAGAATTCCAGAATATAAACCAGTCACACCTGCAAATTTTATGACAAGTGTGTTGCTTATTTGACTCGGATGGAGGGAGGATGGCAGAAAGTCAAAAGCTATGGGAAGACTGTCCTCACAGCTCAGCTCCTCTGCTGTGGGCGTCTTTCCAGTTGGTGCAACAGGAGAGCTGGGGCCTGTTTTGCTTTTCTTGGCACTCACAGAGGTGGTGTCTGTAGCTGAAGACACTGGGGCTGTTGCCAAAGGCCCTGCTGGAGTTGCGACTGTGTGATTCCAGGTTCCAAGATCTCATCTGCTCTCAGCGATGGGGAACATTCTGATCTTGGCAAGTATTCTCATGCCGGCACTCTATGTCTCTACTCTTCTCTCTACTTCTCTGACCCCAAGCAGAGCAGTGAAATGACCTCTGGACACACACAGCCCAGCAGCCCTGTTTTCTATGGAATTCCCTGTAACTCCCTAGGGGACTCACCCCTATGGAGGCAAACATGATTACAAACTGCTAGTGGCCTGGCAGTGTCTTAATATCGGGAGGAAAGGAGAGCCAACCTGCCATCCTCGGGAATCGAGCCCTTGAGTCTTTAGACTCCTACAGAGGATGTTGAAGCAGATGTGAGCAGTTTCTGCCATGCAAATGAGCAGAGAGTTAAAAGCAAATGCATCCCCTTTCAATGAGACATGTGTTCCCCTTCTCCAAGCTGTCGCTGGTCACTAACATAAGGGTGGGTGTTCTCCCAGTGCCTGAGTCAAAGCCCAGCTGTCAATTTGTACCCAGGGGAATTCTGGATGAGGTCAGGCTAAAGTCTTCCAAAGCTCAAGCTCCCCTACCTCCCATTTACATGACCCTCAAGCCTGCTTCCTGCTATAATTACCTCCTTTCCCCACACTGCAGGGGCCCCTCTCCTCCTCTGACACCACCATGCACTGCATCTCTATTCTGCCCTTCTCCACTCCAAGAAAAAGCTCAGCAACCACCATCCCCAAGAGACTTGGAGCCAGTGTTGCTTAAGTCCAATGGGTGAGACAAAATCAAACCCCATGAATTCACTCTTTCTCAGTTCTTGCCTCCACAGGAACATTTCCAGCATTTCTATCCCAACCCTTTAGCCTTTTTCCTGGATACAAAACAGTTCAGAGATTTGGGTCAACATTATGGTTTCAGTTGAGAAACAGTCTCCATTTATATGATCTGATTTCTTGAGTAATCATTATTCAGCTTTACTACATATTAATGCCTGGTAAATATTATCCTAGTCAACCACCCTATTGAGGATGAAGAAATTGTGGTCCAGGGAGATTAAGCTGCCAAAGGTGATCCAGCTATTAGATAGTAGAGCCAAAATTTTAACTTGAGTATTCTAAGCCCAGAGCCCATGTTTTTAACCACACAATGGAGTATTTCTCAACCTTAACAGGAAAGATCCTTTAAAAAAAAAAATCTTGTCCTGTTTTGTACTATCTCTTTAAAGAAAATTTGTCATAATTAACCAAAAAGTCACTCTTCCACGTTTTTTCTGTCCTCATTCTGGGGATCATCTTAAATAACTCTGATAACTCCTCTGCCACCCTTGTGTCAGTAAACTTTGAACTATAAGATGCTAAAACCCCCAACTCAATATTAACTGCAAAGGATATTGGTCTTCTAAAACAAGAATTGTTGAGAGTGGATCAGACTTCAGGGCTTTTTGAATGAGCAACTTGAATATGTCCTCGAGGGCCTCAGGATCACGGTTCTTTCCATCACCCTATTCTGCAAACCTTATCCACAGATTTTCCCTTTAGCAGATGAGGGTGGTCCAGGAATGTGTCAGAAGTGGTAGAGCAGAGACCTTGCATGTGTGAGGCCTTAGGATTGATTCCTAGCACTGCATGGCCCTTCAAACAATGTCAGTGAGGCCCGAGTGACCCCCAAAGCACCTTTGGGTGTAACCCTCTCAACAACAGCCAAAAAATGCTTTTTTAAGAGTTTAGGGTGTCTGCCAGGAGCAACTGACAACACATGCTCTTGCACTGTTCCCCCAGCACATGAGGAGGGGAGTGGGAACTCTCCTCCAGTCAGCTCTGATTGGACCAATCTAGGTTATAGGCACAATAACAGCACAAAGTAATTGTGTTTCCTGAGTCAATTCCTGGCAAAAAGGATGGGATTACTGGAATTGTTTAGATTAGTCAGGGCCTGGGAAGAGATCACTTTCCCCTGCAAGAAGAAAGACATTTGTGTTCTGCAGTAAGAGAGGAATGGATGGCAGCTACACCTCTAATATCACAGTTTATCCATCAGGGTCACTGCATAGTTTTGCAATTTATGCATTTTCCAAGGAGTCTGGATAAAAGAATAAATGAAGATTGCTCTACTCACTAGGCTGTGTGCCCTGGTAGAGGTCTCTGTACAGAGAATAGGATATATTCCTTCCCCTACAAGCATAGGATGTATTCCTTCCTCTCCAATACAATCTCTTTACGTCCACCAAGTGACTCACAGGATGATAAATGCCTAAAGGAGCGCCTCATTCTGATGTGCACAAGGGTATTTGTAGTGGGCATCCTTATGTTGCCCATCTAGAATACATGAGGAGGTGGAGGAAGAGGAGGAGAAGATGTAGAGAGACAAGAGAGGGAGAGGGAGAGGGAGTGGAAGGAAGGAAAGGAGAGGGAGTAGGTAGGGGGAGGTGGGAAAAAGGTAGGAAGAAAGAAGGAAGGAGGGAAGGAGAGAGGGGGGAGGAAGGAAGGAAGGAAGGAAGGAAGGAAGGAAGGAAGGAAGGAAGGAAGGAAGGAAGGAAGGAAGGAAGGAAGGAAGGAAGGAAGGAAGGAAGGAAGGAAGGAAGGAAGGAAGGGAGGAAGAGGAAGGAAGGAAGGAAAGAAGGAAGGAAGGAAGGAAGGAAGAGGAAGGAAGGGAGGAAGAGGAAGGAAGGAAGGAAGGAAGGAAGGAAGGAAGGAAGGAAGGAAGGAAGGAAGGAAGGAAGGGAGGGAGGGAGGGAGGGAGGGAGGGAGGGAGGGAGGAAGAAAGGAAGGAAGGAAGGAAGGAAGGAAGGAAGGAAGGGAGGGAGGGAGGGAGGGAGGGAGGGAGGGAGGGAGGAAGAAAGGAAGGAAGGAAGGAAGGAAGGAAGGAAGGAAGGAAGGAAGGAAGGAAGGAAGGAAGGGAGGGAGGGAGGGAGGGAGGGAGGGAGGGAGGGAGGGAGGGAGGGAGGGAGGGAGGAAGGAGAGAGAGGGAGGGATAAAGGGAAGAAGGAAGGATGGAAGGAAGGGTGAAAGGAAAGAGGAGAGTTGTCTATTGTGAGGAGCACAATTAGCTGAGAGCTTCTAATTTTCAGAACCACCTGAGTGAGCGTTAGTTATCAAGAGTATTTGTAATCTTTTTCCATATGACTCCTAAACCAATAACTTATCAAGCTGGTAGTTCAAGAGCCTAGCCATTGACACTCAGCACAAGACAGCTCTAGTTGATATTTCTTGCCCTGGAGGGAAGAATTTATAGGTCTGCAACATGAGCTGATCTGCTCTGATCAATACTACTTCTTCCTCTTTTCCTCAGGGACTCACTAAGACATTTACACTCCTAACTCTATTTCAAAGAACCACCCTGCAGTAGCCTGATAAGCTCCCTGTGATTCTATCTTCTCCAAATATCTTGTACTTCCAGAAAACTTCTTGATCTGCACTCCACATTTGCTTGCTGAAACTTCTTTTCATAGGCAGAGAGATAGTTCAGTAAGGCCTTTATCTTCCACATGGCTGCCCAGTTTTAATTCCAGGCACCCCAAATTGTTCCTTGAGTCTCACCAAGAGTGATCCCTGAGCACAGAGCCAGGAGTAAACCCTGAGCACCTTATCAGGTGTGCCTCCCCTCCTCCCCAAAAAAGTACCTGCCTTATCACATGCTTTATGACCTGTAGTCCTTGGCCATCTCCCACTTTCAGTCCATCAGTTACCATCAAGTTTCTCTCTTGTCACATGCAACCATGACTTTGCTAGCCCCTGACTCCTCCCCACCCTTAGGCCAACCCCAATCCTGGGAAAGCTGCCACAAGGTGTCCTTTCTTCCCTCCTACTTTGAATCTATGGAAAACCTGAAAACTAGTTTTAATGACTTAATGACAAATCCAAGCAGATTAATTTTAATTAAACCCACAGGGCTTCTCAGTGATTATTTTACTAATCTTTGTACTCTCTTACTGCACTGATATCAAATATTTTCATCTCTGTTTACTTCCTAAGGTCCCTTCATCTTAATTTCTCCTCACACACTGAAAATAAAGTTCCCTTCACACTGATCAAGTCTGTGGTCTGAGCTTTCCCCTTTCACTAGGTATATGCTCCATATCTACATTTATTTCAACCCAGTTTTCCTTGGAAGCACTTCACTTAGCCCACTTTGCATAGCTTCCATGAGAATGGCTTCCAACTCCTGCAAATGTATTCAAGTGACCCATACCTGGTCACCTAATGCACAGTAAACAATTAGGGGTGAACATATAAACTGATCCAGGCCAATGAAGCTTTTTTCAGATCTATGTGGGGGAAGAATATATTCCTTTCATTTTGGAGATTATTCGTATGAAAAGAAACAGTCTGGTTCGTTTTGGAAATTATTCATATGAAAAGAAATAGTCTGGCTGTAAAGATACAGTTCTTGCCCTAAAAAAGAGTGCCTTGCCTAAAGAAAATCCAGTGGAAGACCAGAGAGGTAATATAGGGATTACCTCTTGTCTTGATGTGGTCAACCTCTGTTTGATTTCCAGCAACACATATTGTCCAGGAGGAGAGGGAAAGGAAGGGGAGAGAAGCCAATATAAAGCAGATCTGGTTTTGATGGCATTCTAGAACTAGCTCCTAGATCCATCTAGGTTATAGTAAATCTGTGAAGAACTTCTTAGTTAAACAATACAATAAATTATCTTCTTTTTTACTTAAACTGGTTTGAATCATTTCTGCATTTGAAAGGGTCTTGATCTATAAAAGTCTTGGGCTGGAACAATAGTACAGCAGGTAGGGCATTTGCGGCTGAACAAAGAATCTACAAAAGAATCTACAAAAACAAAACAATCTACAAAAGTCTTGAAATAGCTAGTCTGACTTGTCTCTAACAGAAGTCAGTTGTTTAGTTTTCTTGCTATGTTTAATTTTTCTTTGGGACCTTATTATAATCATTTATCTTCTTGCAGCAACTTTCCCCCATTGTCCATATTCAGGACTGGCATCCTAAATATGATCAAACTTTTTCAAAAGTAGAGTCTTTCTTTGAACAGGCAGAAGGTAGTCTGAAGGGATAACACCATGACTCTGTGAGGGGCTGGAGCAATGGCACAGCGGGTAAGGCGCTTGCCTTGCACACGGCTGACCCAGGTTTGATTCCCAGCATCCCATATGGTCCCCTGAGCACAGCCAGGGGTAATTCTTGAGTGCAAAGCCAGGAGTAACCCCTGTGCATTTCTGGTTGTGATCCAAAAAGCAAAAAAAAAAAAAAAAAGACCATCACTCTGTGAGATTGACCTGTGAAGGAGGAAGTATATTCTAAAGGATAGAGGGAGAGGTTTTCTTAAAGACACAAGCTTTTCTCTTCTGATTCCTTTTCTGTGTAACCTTCAAAGATGCTATGATTTGGGGACTGGGCTTGAGAGAGTGTAGCAGATAGGGCTCCCAGGTTCAATCCCAGGTCCTGGAGCACTGCCAGAGGTAATTCCTCAGAGTAGAACCAGGAATAACCCAGGAGCATCGCTGGGTATATAAATACACACACACACACACACACACACACACACACACACACCACAGAACAGCACACACATACATTCTATTTTCCCACACTCATCTTTCTCTAGCTACCGGTATGCTTGTTCGTCCTCAGGAGCTCTTTTGTGGAATACAAAGGTAAGTATAATATGAACTTTTCACAGATTCTGTGCAACAGTTTTCAGAGGCATAAGAGAAGAGAGCAGAACTGAGTATACAAAAAACCCCTTACTGCTCAAAAGCTCTTGGGTGCTCAGTTCTTAGATTGCCTTTTTTTTTAATTCTAATTTTTCTGAGATAAACTAATTTACATGGTTTGATGTTGTACCCAACTGGATCATGAGGATGAGTCCTTGGACGCTGCCCTGCAAGTAGGAAGCAGAACCAGGACCCCACTTTGCACTAAGTGGGCGAGCTTAAACTTGTGAGTCCGACTGATAATGGAAAAGGTCAAACTGACCCTCTGTGGCCAGCAAGTTCCCACAGCACAAAGAAGCAGCTTCGCCTTCTCACCCATCTCAGACCTTGCTAACCTTTAGATGGAAGCATCCTCTCCTGTTTATCACAGACCCCAGGTGTGAGGAAGTCGTGACCTAGGAGCCTAGTGCTGGACCGTGTTTTCTTCCCCAGAAATTGTAACTGATCATGTTTTCCTTCCTGGATATTGTAACTGTTTCCTAAGTAGGGCAAAACAGTGTGTACTTTTTTTTTCCTATTGGGTCATACCCGGCTATACAGGGGTTACTCCTGCTCTGCACTCAGGAATTACTCCTGGCGGTGCTCGGGGACCATATGGGATGCTGGGAATCAAACCCTGGTTGGCCGAATGCAAGGCAAACGCCCTATCCATTGTGCTATCACTCCAGCCCCCAGCAGGGTATACTTTGATCATGCTCATCCTGTATCTCTGTTTCCTTGTTTTGATTCTTCCCACTCTGTTGAATTTCATTGGACGTGTTTACAATAAGACAGCAAATAAAAGGAGGCTGAGAAGGCTGCTCTTGGTCACAAGGTCTGCGGGAGTCTTGTGATCCTCCGTGAAAAATAATTTCTCTTGTGTTCCTCATCTCAGTGCCTCAGACCGCCTAACCGGATGTTCATACAACAGTTTAAAATTCAAAACTATAAACACCGTATGATTTCAGTGTTACACAGTAGAGTTAAAAGCAGAGACAAGATACTGGAACAATAGTATGGGGTTTAAATCACTTGGCTTGCATGTCACCGATTCCAGTTCAATGCCTGGTACCATATTCAAATAAACTGAGTCAGGAGTAAGCCTTCTGAGCAACACTGTGTGTGGTCCAAAACACAAATATGTCAAAACAGGGTGAGGGAGCTGGACAGGTCAAGCTAGAGGGCACCTACCTAGCATGTGTGAGGCTCTCACTTTAATCCCTGACACCACATGGCCACCAACTCTGCTGGATGTAACCCTATGTTTTACTAATTCTACTTCTTTTTTATTTTTACAATTTTTACACATTTTATTTTCACAAAGTAATTCACTATAGTTCGATACAGATAATATTCAAACACCCACCCCACCAGCAATCATCTTCCCACCACAGTAAGAGGGAAGTGTGTGAAGGTTGTTGTATTTCATTCTGGAGCCTTTTAAGCCTGTATATACAAGAATACAAGCTAGTATATTAAAACCAAACACGTGTGCTACTTTAGGTACATCAGTGGGCTAGACTATACTACATCGCTCTCTTCCAGGAGCTTTATTTTTATAGTCTTGGCCATTGATAAGATTACAAGGCGCTGGGGGGGGCAGTTTGTGGGTGTGACTTCCAAGCTACTGGACAAAGAGGGATCTGGGTAGAGGAGGCCTAGTTACGATCTGAGCAAGCTTGGAGATCTCAGCCACAGGTCCTGCATACATGGGTTCCTCTGTCGGTTTCTTCATGGTGAGGCTTGTCTGAGCGTGTCGAGAGTGTCCTTGAGCTTGGCTGTGGCTGAGGTCTGGAGGTTTTCGGCTGCTGGAGCTCTGCTTGGGTCGGGGAGGGAAATTCATCCTGCCATCCTCCGAGGGGCCCTGGAGTGACCCCTATTTTTTAAAAAACAAAGAAAAAAAGGGAGCCCATAAGATTGTGGCTCAGTGGCTCAGTAGAGGCTAACATCTAGGTGTGAGGCGACAAGTTTGGTTCCCTGCACCACCCACATCGCTGATTGTGGCACAACTATTTTGATCCTCCAGTACCACAGTGTGTGGGAACACTGTGACCAGGGCCCTGTGTGTGCTGTGGGGGTGGCAGTGAAGGGGGAGTAGAAAATAAATGAAGGCACAAAACAAGACAAAACTAAATTTTTGGACTACGTGAACAAAATAAAATGTATCAGAAGGGAAAGGAAAGGCAGAGTGGGTCTATTGGGCAAAAGGATCAATTGTATAAGGCAATGAAAGCAAACTAGACTTTTGATAAGATGCACAATGAAGTATACACAGATGTTGCTATATGTGTTCTTATATTCTGTATGTATAAAATCTATATGATGTTACAAGCCAATACTTCTGCAATTTAAAAAAAGCACTCCAAAATTTCAATAACATTTTAAATTAAATGTAAAGATAAATACAGGCACCAATTTTCTCATTCCACCACCCCTCGACATGTCCCATCAAGTTTTCTGAAGTTTGGGGATTAAGCTTCTATTTGTTTTATTTTGTTGTATATTTACCACAAACTTAATGACTGAAAAGAGAACATATTTATTTTCTTCTCAAAGTCTCTACAGCCCGGAAGTCTGAGAAGCGTGTCACAAGGTTTTCTGTTCAAGATTTTGGAAAGGGGGGCCGGAGCGATAGCATAGCGGGTAGGGCGTTTGCCTTGCACGCGGCCGACCCGGGTTCAATCCCCGGCATCCCATATGGTCCCCCAAGCACCGCCAGGAGTAATTCCTGAGTGCAAAGCCAGGAATAACCCCTGAGCATCGCTGGGTGAGACCCAAAAAGCAAAAAAAAAAAAAAAAAAGATTTTGGAAAGGTCTGGAAATCAAGGTGCTGTCCAGACAGAGGGGCCCTTAACTTGTCAGGCTCCAGTCTCTGTGCTCTGCAGGGCTGCCGAGTGGCCTTTCCCGTGTCCTAGCACTATCACTTCCTCAGGTGTAAGTAGTTCATGGTCTGATTGGTTTCTTTTTCCCTTTTTTCTGGGGAGAGGGGGGTCACACCCGACGATGCTCAGGGGTTATTCCTGGCTTTGCACTCAGGAATTACTCCTGGCAGTGAACCATATGGGATGCTGGAAATTGAACCCAGGTTGGACGTGTGCAAAGCCAACATTGTCCACGCTGTACTACCACTCTGGTCTCACTGAGTGTTTCTCTCAGTGAGACCAGAGTGTCTCTTTCAGGCCAGAGAGCACCACATGACATCTCATCACACCAGGGGCAATGATGAAATGAGGCCTGTATCCTCAGGAGGATATGTTGGGAGTCATCCTATGATCCTGCCTACAGCAGTTCCCAGTACTGTTTTTTAGTTTCAGCCAAGTAAAACACACAAACACAGACACACATGCATCTCCTCTGAAGATGAGTAGCATATGATACATAATCCATTTCTCCATCTAATTCTTTGCACTTAATCTGAAGGTCATTTCATAATGATCTATAAAGATAGTCCTCATTTCTTTAGCAGTTGGGACTTCATTTGTGCAAATACCATTTTATATTCAACCATTCTCTAGTTGTTTCCAGTATTTCTTATCCTATTATAAAAAGTGAGCAATAAATAGCTTCATCAATTTTTTTCTGAGTCAGAGAAGTTTTGCTAAACATTGCCAAATTCATATATATAACAATAATACCATTTTGCTTCCTCTTCTTTCATATATGTTTGTTCAATTATAAAACGTGATTTCTTTCTATAAGTTAAGCTAGCTAACTCATGTCCTTTGATCTATTTGCCTTTAGAAGTTTTTTAGAAGTTCTTAGGGAGCCTTTTTGTGTGATATGAGCAAAAAGTATATTTCCCAAAATTTGTTACAACCTTTCAACTTCTCATGTGTCTACTATAAAGAAAATGTTCTTTTCTTTTTTTGGTTTTGTATCCACTTTTATTTATTTATTTTTTTCTTTTTTTTTATTGAATCACCATGTGAAAAGTTACAAAGTTCTCAGGTTTATGTCTCAGTTATACAATACTCAAACACCCATCCTTTCACCCATGCCCATATTCCACCACCAAAGACCCCAGTATACCTCTCACCCCCCGCCCCCCACCCCCCCTCCCCACCTGCTTAGTTGATAAATTTCACTTCATTTTCACTTTACCTTGATTACATTCCATATTTCAACACAACATTCAGTATTGTTGGAGTTTTCCCCCAAGAAAGAAAGCCCTACTGCCAATGCAACATTTGATAATTAGTTTTCCATTGCCGAGACTGGAAAGATATGAAGTCCCGTTGTTTCAAGTACATAGAATTTTCCCCCCCTCCTTCCCGTGCCACCAAGTTCATGCCTGCTTAATGAATAGTCCTCATATTATGGCTGACACCACGCCGCCCGACGAGAAAAAAGGATATTTCCAGTCCTCGGCAGGCGTGGGGCTATGGCTTAGTTCAGTCTAGAGACATGGTTGCAAGTAGTTTCTGGAACTGGAAGTAGTCTAGTTAGGCTCCGGATTCTGGTTGATCAGCAGCATCTCGGCCACACAAAAGTGTGGCCACCCAGGTCAAGTCTTGGCGGAGCATGCGTTGGTATCGGCCCGAGACTTCACAAGCGTCCCACTGTTCCAAGTATATAGTTGTTTTTTTTTTCCCCTTCCATTCCCGTGCCTCTAAGTTCGTGCCTGCTTAATAGACTTAATAATATGGTGGACACCACACTGCGTTTCTCCCAGAAAAGGGAAAAGAACCGAGAAAGAAGGATATTTCCTCACCTCGGCCGGCGTGGGGCTTTGGCTTAGTTCACAGTCTAAAGAAATAGCTGCTACTTTGATTACCTTCAATATTTCAACAAAAAACTCAGTACTATTGTTTGGAGTTTCCCTCCAAACAAGATCTGCTAAAAAGGAACCTTTTCACGTTGCTGACAATCAAGAGATATTAGGTCACGCGGCTGCTGTCGCAGCCACTCAGTTTTGGATTTCTATATGAAGTCCAGGGAAAATTCTTTTGGTAATTGCATCACTGCAATCATTTACTTCCCTTTTGTGGTGCTCACGTGATGGAGGAGCCTGGAGAGAAGAACCGTGCCCCGCTGGTGGCGCATGGGCCAGTAGCTCTGATCACACAGTTTGGAGGCATTTGGGGGGCGCTGCTCTTGTCCAAAGGAGTTCAGTTTCCTCCGGGGTCGAGCTCGCGCGGCGGCAGAAAGGCAACTTTTATTTATTTTTTTAAAATTTTTTAAATTTTATTGAATGAGCGTGAGATAGTTACAAGCTTTCTCATGTTTGGGTTACAATCTCACAATGATCAAACACCCATCCCTCCACCAGTGCACATTCCCTAGCACCAATATCCCGGGTATAACCCCCCTTTCCCACCCTCACCCTGCCTCTATGGCAGACAATATTCCCCATACTCTCTCTCTACTTTTGGGCATTAAAGCTTGTAACACAGACACTGAGAGGTCATCATGTTTGGTCCTTTATCTACTTTCGGCATGCATCTCCCATCCCAACTGGTTCCTCTAGCCATTATTTTCTTAGTGATCCCTTCTCTATTCCATCTACCTTCTCCCCCCACTCATGAAGCAGTCTTCCAGCTATGGGGCAATCCCTCTGGCCCTTGTACCTACTGTCCTTGGGTGTCAGCCTCATGTGATGTTATTTTATACTCCACAAGTGAGTGCAGTCCCTCTATGTCTGTCCCTCTCTTTCTGACTCATTTCACTTAGCATGATACTCTCCATGTTTTTTCATATAGGGCAAATTTCATAACTTCATCTCTTCTAACAGCTGCATAATATTCCATTGTGTAGATGTACCAAAGTTTCTTTAACCAGTCATCGTTTTAGGGCACTCGGGTTGTTTCCATATTTTGGCTATTATGAACAGTGCTGCAATGAATATATAGGTACAGATGTCATTTCTACTGTGCTCTTTTGCATCCTCGGGATACATTCCCAGAAGTGGTATTGCAGGGTCATATGGAAGCTCAATTTCTAGTTTTTGAAGGACTGTCCATATTGTTTTCCAGAAAGACTGGACCAGTCAGTATTTCCACCAACAGTGAAGGAGCGTCCCTTTTACCCAGAAACATAATTTTTATCCTCATCTGTCTATATGAATCTTTCTTTTACTTGCCTTTTTAATTGACTAGGAATGATAATGAATATTATAATGGGTAAAAATATGATAACACTGCAGCACTGTAGCACTGTCTTCCCCATTGTTCATCAATTTGCTCTAGCGGGCACCAGTAACGTCTCCGATGTGAGACTTGTTGTTACTGTTTTTGGCATATCGAATACGCCACGGGTAGCTTGCCAGATTCTGGAGTGCTGGTGGGATACTCTCGATAGCTTGTCAAGCTCTCCGGGAGGGATGGAGGAATGGAACATGATTCGGCCACTTGCAAGGCAAATGCCCTCCCTACCTGATGTGCTATTGCTCCAGCCCCAAAATATGATAACTTGTAGAAGTGGTGATAGTGAATATTCCCATCTGATTTCAAATCTTTGAAAAAATTGAAATCAAATTTTAGGGTGGGAGGGACTTGGGGACCACACTGGCAGCTTAGGGAATACTCTTGGCTCTATGCTCTGAACTGATCCCCAGCAGTACTTGGGGAATCATATGTAGTGCCAGTGATCTAGCCATCATTGGCCACATGCAAGACTAGCACCTCAACTCCTGTACTATGTCTTTAGCTGAAAAACATTTTTTCTCCATGGTATACATCAATTTTAAGGCTGTACGTATGGCTCATGGTAGAAGCTTGACTTGGATGTGTGAGGTTGTAGTTCTATCCCTGGCATTGCCAATATGAAAAAGTATTTTTATGATATTAATTGTAGTTTGGGTTTTTTTGTGCTTGCTTGTTTACTTGAGGGATTCTTGGTAGATATTCCTTATTAGTTAAGAATATCTACCCTTCTCTTACTGACTGCTGAAAATATTGACGAGGCTTGCTTTTCAGAAATCTATATTCTCCTTTGAGAACATATACCTCTACCTCTGCTTTTTCCAGTCTGGAGAACCTCTTTTTTTTTAAATACATACTTCTCTATTTCTCTCTCCCCTCTTCCTTTTCTTTTCTTTCTTTTTTTTTAGTGCAGTAAAACATTTTATTTGGAAGATTTTAGGAAGGAGAAGGAAGGAGAAAAGGCATGTGAGAGAAAGTAACGTGCTCAAGAGAGAACTCAAGATTCTCTAAAGGCAGAGAGAGATCCATACTCACATCACAGCGTAAGATATGGAAGCTAGAAAGCACACATTCAAAAGAGGAGATGCGGGCGACACATGTGCTCAGGCACCACCTGTGCTCGGCCACGCAGGCACAAACAGCACTAGGGCTTGGGCAGCACAAGCGCCTCTCCCGTCTTTCTAAATAAATTTCACTTAATAAAAGCAATCCTGCTTTATATGCACAAAAAAATGAATGTTGACAAGGAAAGATAAGAATTATATCAATAGATGCAGAGAAAACATTTGACAAAGCCTATTTATGATTTTATATGTGTGTGTATTCAATAAAATGGGTGTTGAAAGAACTTCCCTCAAAATAGTTTACTACAAGTCATTTACTACAAGACCAGAACAAGTATCATTCTCAATGGTGAAAAAACTGAGATTCTTTCCTCTAAGATCAGGCACAAAAAACAAGGTTGCCCACGTTTACCACCTGTATCCAACATAGTATCAAATGTCCTTGTCATAGAAATTAGGCAATAAAGAGATATTAAGAGCATCCAGATTGGGAAAAAATAAGTCAAACTCTCACTATTCACAGGTAACATGATAACAATGCCTATCAAATCCTAAAGCCTCTACGGAAAAACGTTTCCAGAAGCAATAGACTTATACAGTAAAGTGAAAAGTTTCAAAATTAATGAATTCAAACCTGGGACTTTTTTGCATGAAATTGAAGAAAGAGAGATTTATCTTTTAAAGTCCCATGCACAATTGCAGCTCAGAAAATCAAGTTCCTGGGAATCAATTTAACAAAAGGAGTAAAAGACTGATATAAAGAAAACTATAAAACTTTACTAAAAGAAATAAAAGAGGGGGCTGGAGCGATAGCACAGTGGGTAGGGCGCTTGCCTTGCACACAGCTGACCCGGGTTTGATTCCCAGCATCCCATATGGTCCCCTGAGCACCACCAGAAGTGATTCCTGAGTGCGTAAGCCAGAAGTAACTCCTGTGCATTGTCGGGTGTGACCCAAAAAGAGCAAAAAAAAAAAAAAAAAAAAGAAATAAAGAAAGAAAAGAGAACATGAATGCTAAGAACTTGGCCAGGTAAATAGGCCACAAGCAGAGATATTGCAAAGATTAAAAAAGAAACTTGGCCAGGTAAATAGGCCACAAGCAGAGATATTGCAAAGATTAAAAAAAGAAACAGAACTAAGAGAAAAATTATGGGGTCAGGGGCTAACAGGCTCATAGATTGAGAGCACTGACTGTCTTCTATGTACAATATTTATTACTTAGAACCAGTAATCAGAAGAAGAATGTTATTTGATCAAATACCTAACTAACATAATCTACCTGGCTAGACTTTTATACATCTGAGGGCCTTGGCATATAGGGACAAACATCTTTGTAATGGGCTTTCTCCAGAGGAGATTCTTAGAGGGTGCAGAGACAGAGGAGTTCCAGGACCCCCACTAGAAGTCATCATTCTGGCTTCCATAAACTACCTCTCCTGTCTGTAGAGTCCCCAACACATGAGGAAATGGAAATGCATCCCCTAATCTTGGGTTGGGTGGATCAATATTGTAAAAATGGCAATCTTTACCAAAGCATTATACACATTCAATGCAGTCCCTATAAAAATACTCATGACTTGGGGCTGGAGCGATAGCACAGCAGGTAGGGCGTTTGCCTTGCACGCGGCCGACCCGGGTTCGATCCCCAGCATCCCATATGGTCCCCTGAGCACCGCCAGGAGTAACTCCTGAGTGCAAAGCCAGGAGTAACCCCTGTGCATCGCCGGGTGAGACCCAAAAAGCAAAAAAAAAAAAATACTCATGACTTGGGGGATCTGAAAAGAGTACAGCAGGGAGAGCACTTGCCTTACACGCAGTTGACCAGGGTTGGATTCATAGAAAATCTATCCGAGACAAAAGAGAATGGTGGAATATAGTAGGGGGGGGGGGTTGGTGGAAGAAAAAAAGAGAAAAAACAAAGAAAAAAGAAAAAAAACATCTAAATGAAAAGAACACCTCACCAAGAGTATTCTACCTAACTAGATTGTCATTTGGATTTGAAGAAATGATACAGAGCTTCAGGAAGAGACATCTTAGGAATTTCACTGCTATGAAAAAACCAGTTTTGCAAGAAGTGTTAAAGGAGTTTCTTTAAAAGACAAGATAAACTCAGCCAAAGATAACTCTGCCATTAAGTATGGCCGCTAATGGTTCTTATAGATTAAGAATGATGTATTTAGTCCTAGTTTGCTAAGGGATTTTATATTTCTCTAATAGCAAACTAATGTTTTACTATTGAATGTGCTTTGTCTAATCAGATAATTTTGTTACATTTGTAGGGATTTCTTTTACAAATTATTAATTTTTAAATTCATAACTTAAGCACCATCTATAATATGATGTTTTCCAACATACAGTCAGCATACTTTTTAGGACAAAGTACACTTTTATATCTTTTCAGGCCAACTTAGATTTTCCCTTAAATTTTTCTTAGTTCGGGGCTGGAGCGATAGCATGGCAGGTAGGGCATTTGCCTTGCATGCGGCTGACCTGGGTTTGATTCCCAACATCCCATATGGTCCCCTGAGCACCGCCAGGGGTAATTCCTGAGTGCAGAGCCGGGAGTAACCCCTGAGCATCGCCAGGTGTGACTCAAAAAAAACCAAAAAAAAAATTTTCTTAATTCTCCTTTCTTCATTCTTACTAAATTATATATGTATAGGGTCTACTATTTCATGTTAATTTTAAATCTGTTAGAATGTAAGTATTCATATTTTTAATTTAATCTTGGTCCCATGCCTGGCTGTCTTCCCCTGGATCCCTCGGAGGGGGTGGGCTTCAGTTTCCCTCCCCACCCCGAGCAGAGCTTCCACAGCCGAAGACCTCCGGAGCCTAGCCACAGCCATGCTCAAGTCCCCTCTCCACACATTCGGACGAGCCCCGTGCATGAAGGTACCAGTAGAGGAACCCAGGTGTGTGGGACCCAGGGCTGAGACCTCCAAGCCTGCTCAGATTGGGACTGGGCCTCTTCCACCCAGATTATCCACTTTCCAGTAGGTAGGTGGTCACACCCAGGGACTGCCCCTGGTGTCGTATAATCCCACCAAGGGCCAGCATCCAGAGACTTAAAACCAAGCTCCCAGAAATGACACCTTATAGCCTACTTCTCCCTCTGGGAGAACCTGGCAAGCTACCGAGAGTCTTCTGCCCACTTGGGAGAGCCTCGCAAATTCCCCATGGCGTATTCATATGCCAAAACCAGTAACAATGATGGGTCTCATTCCCCTGGCCCTGAAAGAGCCTCCAATGCGGCACCATTGGAAAAGATGAGTAAAGAGAGGCTTCTAAAATCTCAGGGCTAGGACAAGTGGAGACGTTACTGAGACCGCTCGAGAAATTCAACGATCAACGGGGTGATGATGATGATATTATTAATTTTAACTTATATACCTATAAAAGCACTGCACTATAGCACTGTCATCCTGCTGTTCATCGATTTGCTTTAGCAGGCACCAATAATGTCTCCATTGTGAGACTTGTTGTTACTGTTTTTGGCATATCCAATACGCCACGGGTAGCTTGCCAGGCTCTGCTGTGCAGTTGAGATACTCTCGATAGTTTGCCAGGCTTTCTGAGAGAGACGGAGGAATCAAACCTGGGTCGGCCAAGGTCGGCAAGGCAAATGCCCTACCTGCTGTGCTATCACTCCAATAAAAAGAAAAAATTAATTTTTTTCAGATTTGAAAAAATTTATCAACTTACTGATTTATTAGTTTGTGCTACTTCAGGAGTTTAGCTTTATTCATCTCTATGTGTGTAAGTGTCAAAATAATCAGAATTAGTAATTTTCTCTCTAACACTGAGCTTACATGGGATAGGGGTGGCTAAAAGGAATCTTGGGACACTGATGAAAGAAAGCAGGCAGTCAATTTATGGGTGTAGTGTTGAAATGTTATATGTATAGAAAGTATAATAAATCTTATTGTAAATCTGAGCACCTCAATAAAATGAGTTTTTTTAAGTGGGGTTATTATTCATGTTATCTATTTCTTCTTAGGAAGTGTTGGTAATTTGCATTTGTCAAGTTTGCCTAAGTTGATGTCCATTTTACCTAAGCTGATTAATTTTATTAGTATAGGATCTAGGGAGCTGGGGAGATAGAACAGAGAATAGAGGGTTTCCCCTACACGCAGCCCACCCAGATTGGATCCTGGCATTCCAAAAGGTCCTTCCCTGCCTACTTCCAGTCCCCTCCAGGGGTGATCCCTGAGAACACAGCCAGAAATAAATTCTGAGCATTCTCAGGTGTGGCCCAAAAAATGAACAAACAAAAAAAAAGTGTAGGATCTGCAGAGGGCATTTTCTCTTTATTTGTGATATTGGTGGTTTATGACTTCTCCCCCCACTTTCTACTATGCACCCCCCAGTGGCCAGTCTATATTAAGAACTGTGAAGAATTAGAGATTTTACCCTAATTTGGAAGCTGAAATGTTACCCTGCCAGCTGGCAGAAGCTGGTAGAAGATAAACAACTCCTAAATCAGAAGTAAAGTTCAACTTATTACTCAAAATAATGACAATAAGTAGCCAGAGCATTTTTTTTCATCATTTCCTAGGGTTCAAAATCCCGAGTGGCAATAGTGAGCCAGATGATATCTGAACATGAAGTGGTTGCATTATAAGAGAGAAACACTATATTTAGGGTGCCAGAATTTATTACTTTTATATTAATCAGTGAGTATGCCTAGAGAGACAGAGCTCTTTTCTTAGGAGCTGATTACTATATCAATATTTTTAAAAAGTCCAGAACAAAAGCAAAAAGTGGGAAGAAAAGTGAAACTTTCACTAAACTCTCTAGAGAGAGATTCCAATTCAAAAAACAATCTTTCTGGCTGGAGCAATAGCACAGCGGATAGGGCATTTGCCTTGCATGCGACTGACCCACGTTTGAGCCCTGGCATCCCATATGGTCCCCCAGCACTGTCAGGTGTGATTCCTGAGTGAAGAGCCAGAAGAAACCCCTGAGCATCACTGGGTGTGACCCAAAAAGCCAAAAAAAAAACCCACAAACTTTCATTTGATTGGCAGTTTTTCTATTGCTTCATATATTTTCATTATTTTTCTGCTTATTTTTATTTCTACCCATCATCATTTTCTTCCTTAATTTTATGTAGTTTAGTTTAATCTTCATTTACTAGTTTGTTAAGGTAGAAGCTTAGATTATTGATTTGGAATCTTTTCTCTGATAAGAGTATTTAATGCTAAAAATTCTCTCAGGCACTAAGAGAGATTAGTTCAAAGGTAAGTGTTTTGCAAACCTAAGTCCTTGGATTTAATCCCAGCATCACATGATACTCCAAACACCACCAAAAATCACTGCTGAGCACTGAATAGCCCCCTCCACTACCAGGCGTGACCCCTCCCAAAGTTCACCACTGCATTTGCTGTCTACTACAAATTTTAATATCTTATCTTATTCATATTGGTTAAAAGTACTATCCAATGTGTCTTGGGACTCTGGAGAAAACTGAACTTTTAGAATTGTGCTTTCCAATTAATTTCCAATTAATAATTAATAATAATAATAAGTTGTGGATTTTCTGTACTTCTGTGATTAATTCAAGTTTAATTCTGTTATGATAAAAGCTATATATTTTGTATTATTTCAATTAAGTTTATTATTTTTTATACCACTGAATATAATCAATACTGGAATATAATCAATACAAATATAATGTGTTGTTGAATCAAGGATTCTGTAAATGTTAATTGAGAGTTTCTTAGGTCATCTCTGTATTTACTCATTTTGTGACTGTTAATTTTTTTCTGATAACAAAATTTATGTCTTTACTTCTCCCTCAAAATGTAGCTCTATTTTATCAATTTCTTAATCACATTTTAAACATTTGTTGTTAGATACATGCACTTTTGAGATTGCTATTTCTTCTTAGTAAGTTAATTTCTTTATAATTAAGCAAATCATTTTCTCTTTATCCTTGGTAATTTGCCCTGAAATCTACTTTGATATTAATATACTCCCCCATTTTTTTTGTGGTGCTAGGGATTGAATTTAGGGTTTCACAAACACAAAGCATGTAGTGATCACTGAATCAAATCACCAGCTGCTAATATGATCCCTTTAACTTTTTAAAATAATAAGCATTACTCAAATGCATATTTGTATGTTGCTTAAATTATGTCACTATATATTAGATGGATTATTTATAGTCTACAGAATTGAATATTACTTACTCTTCTATCCAGTTAAAGTTTTCTTTTTTTAATTAATGTATTTAGGCCATTTATTTATTTATTGCTTTTTGGGTCACATCCGGCGATTCACAGGGGTTACTCCTGGTTCTGCACTCAGGAATTACCCCTGGCGGTGCTCAGGGGACCATATTGGATGCTGGGAATCGAACCTGGGTCGGCCAAGTGCAAGGCAAATGCCCTACCCGCTGTGCTATTGCTCCAGCCCCATTTAGGTCGTTTATTTTTAAATGTAAAAATTTCTGTAGTTTGACTTATATCTAGAATTTTAATAATTGTTTTCTGTTTATCCCTTCTGCGTGAACCTTTATTACTTTTCATTCCTTTTAAATTCCCTGCATTACTTTGTATTATGTCAGTAGTTTTTGTCTTTCATTTTAACTTGCCTATTTTCATTCTTGGATATCTTTTTTGTTATTTTTCCAATGGTTGTTTTAGGAAATAGAATATACCTACATATTATTTAATCATTTATTCAGAATTAAATTATCACCTTAAGTAAAATATAAAAGAAACTACACAATTGCATAAATCTCTTCACCCCTTTTATGTTAAAGGTGCCATTTATTCTACATCTATGTATGTTGAAACCCCAGTCATAGTTTTGCTGCCAACAGTCAAATATATATATTTTTTAATATATGAGTAAAGACTATATTACATTCCCCAAACATGTTTGTTAATTTTCTCTTCATGTTCCAATTTTCCTTTTGTATTATTTCCCTTTAGATCAAGAAGCTTAGGAGGCTGGAGTGATAGCACAGGGGGTAGGGAGTTTGCCTTGCACGCAGCCCACCCGGGTTCAATTCCCAGCATCCCATACAATCCCCTGAGCACCACCAGGAGTAATTCCTGAGTGAAGAGCCAGGAGTAACCCCTGTGCATCACCAGGTGTGAACCAAAAAGAAAAAAAAAAGATCAAAAAGCTTAGTTTTCCACACTGGCCGAGGACGGGAAATATCCTTCTTCCTCGGTTTTTTTCCCCCCTTGTCGGGCGGCGTGGCATCAGCCATATTATGAGGACTATTAAACAGGCACAAACTTGGTGGTGCGGGAAGGAGGGAAAAAAAAAAGTTATGTACTTGGAACAGCGGGACTTCATATCTCTTCATTCTCAGCAATGGAAAACTAATTATCAAATGCTTCCTTGGCAGTAGGGCTGTGTTTTTTGGGGGCAAACTCCAACAACAATAGTGAGTTTTGTGTTGAAATGTGGAATGTAATCAAGGTAAAGAGAAAATGAAGTGAAATGTATCAGTTACGCAGGCGGGGCTGGGGGGGCTGGGGGTGGGAGGTATACTGGGGGTTTTGGTGGTGGAATATGGGCACTGGTGAACGGATGGGTGTTTGAGTATTGTATAACTGAGACATAAGCCTGAGAACTTTGTAACTTTCCACATGGTGATTCAATTAAAAAAAAAAAGCTTTTTTTTTCATAATTATTGTTTTGGGGCTATACCCAACTTGTTAAGGCTTACTTCTGGCTCTGTGCCAGAAGTAAAATATAAAAAACATAAAAGCCCTATCAAAAATAGGTAGAGGAAACTAACAGACATCTCTCTGTGGAAAGCTAATGAATGGACGAACAGGCACATGAAAAAAATGCTCAGCATCACTTATTACTAGGGAAATCTAAATCAAGTCAACAATGAGATACCATCTTACACCAGTGAGAATGGCACACATCACAAATACTGGGAATAATCTCTGTTAGTGGGGATGTGGTGAAAAAGAAAATCTCATCGACTGCTGGTAAGAATGCTGCCTGGTCCAATCCCTATGGAAAACAGTATGGCAGGTACTCAGTAAACTCAGTATTGAGCTCCCATATAACCAATAATCTCACTGTTGGGTATCTAACACTTTTGGGTATCTATTCCCAAGACAGAAAAATATTCATTCAAAAGAACAAATGCACACCATTATTCACTGCAGTACTCAGTACAATAGCTAAGATTTGGAATCAACCTAGATGTCCAAGGACAGATAAGTGGATCACGAAGATGTGGTATATATACAGAATGGAATACTGTGCAGCTATAAGGAGTGGTGAAATCATGTAATCCATAGCAACATGGATAGAATTGGAAGATACTATGTTAAATAAAGTAAACCAGAAGAAGGATAAGAACAAGATGATATCACTTATATGTAGTATTTAGAATAACTTTATGAGGGTATACAATGTTTACAATAGTTTAAAGCCCAGATCAACCTTGGTTCCAGAGTGTAGGGAGGAGAAGGAAAGAGGAGAGGAGGGGGAGAAGAGACAGATGTAAAGCAACAGGGTCCAGGTCAGGGGACTCAGAAACAAAGGTGGCATTAAGGAATGATAGAGCCAAATATCCAAACCACAGAGTCCACAACACTGAAATCAAGAGACTCAGACTTTAACAACCAAACTTAGAAAGGTGCCTATCAAGAGGGAAGCTAGAAAAGGGGGTGTGGGAGGGAACCTGGGAACACTGGTGGAGGGAAGTTGATACTGATGGTGGGATTGGTGCTGCAGTGTTGTCTGTATAAAAATCAACTATAAATAACTTTGTAGGTCATGATGCTTTAATAATAATTTTTAATTCCTTTTGACTCTTGTTTATGATTTCTATTTCTCTACTAAAAATTTTACTATTCACTTCTTTCACATGGGTTCACTTTTACTTCATGAAGAATGATTATAATAGCTGCTTTTATGTCTGCCTAATCTCAAAAATAGGGTCATCTCTGCATTGGTAGTTATTGATTTATTTTCACGTGACAATTGGTGAGATCTTCTGGCTCTTTTGCATTTTGGGTAATTTTGGTTTATGTTCTGGGCATTGGATATATTATATTACAAAACTCCAAACCGTATTAAAAATTTTTGCTGCATGTCAACTTCTTAAAATTTTAGCAGGCAAATAACATGGTTAAGTTCAGACTCTTTCTTTCTTCGGTCAATTTTTTTAACGTCAGTTCTGTTTCTAAAGTTTTTGCTTTTTGCTTTGATCTGTACCACATATGTGCTTTTCAAGGATTTGTCTCTGAATTATGTAGTAATTTATGTCATAGTTCACATCTCCATATCTTTGCTATGCAGCTTTAGACCTTTTTGTGAACACAAAGCTCACTTGAAACATAAGATTTTGATATGGCATTTCCTTCCATTGAGGCTAAGAATTAAATGAAAATTATAATACAGTCATAAAGTATTTTCCATTACTGTATCTTATATTTGTTACTCTCCTACTAATTCTATTAATAGTGGTTTATATTTAATCATAGAACTACTGAAACTGATTTTCTTCTCTCCCTTAAAAGAATTATGTTTTAAAATTATATAGTATTAAAAAATGGTATAGCGGTAAAGTGTTAGTTATGCTTATATGTGCCTGACCCTGATTTGATAGCCAGCACTGTATATAGTCCCCTGAGAATCACCGGGTGTGGTCCCTGAGCAGTGAGCCAGGAGTGAGTCCTAAGCAGTGCCTTTTATAACCCACCAAAAAAGTGCCTCATAGGAGGGTAGAGATAGTAAAACTAGTAAGGTGCTTGCCTTGTACACTGGTGACCCATATTTAGTCCCCAGCACCACATATTGGCTCCCAAGCTCTGACAAGAGTGACCCTTAAGTACAGAGTAAGTCTTAAGCATAGTGGCTCCCAACAAAATTAAGTAAGATAAAATTGTATTTGCTTTTTAAAATTCTTCATCACATTAGCTTATTTGGATTCATTTTTATTAATATGCATTTATCAAGTTTTCTAGAAAAGCTTCCTGTCTTTTCCTCTCTGAAAATGGCAAATAGATGATTTTGATTCTTCATTCATCAAACTACTCAAGTGTCTATCATGAACTAGACATCATTCAATTTTAAAAGTTTTTTAATTTAATTTTTTTACCTGACACTGGAATACAGAGGTTACCAGACAATTTAGAGAATCTATTTACCCGCACTTTCCTTTGGGGAAGGGGGTTAGGGAGCTAAAAGGCAGGGGAGGATAGCCTGTCCAGTAACGCTCAGGGGATTCAGGGCCACTTCCCAAGATGAGTGGCCAGTCGGCCAGTGCTAAGGTTGTGGTGCTGATGGGGCTCTACAGTACTGGGGCTCCCCAGCACCACACCCAGCTGTGCTCAGGGGCCTCCAGGGCAATATCCAGAGATACTGAGGTGGGAGGGTTGGTCTAGTGCCAGGAGTCAAACCCAAGTGTGGTATGTGCCTACCCTTGTACTATCTCTCAAGCCCTCTGAACTTTTTTTCAGACAAGTATCGGTCTATTGAGGGTGATTTTAAGTGGAAGAATTGGTTGTCTCATCTCAATGGTTTGACTTCAGTGAGCTCTCAAGAATGACTAAATAGGGGAGTATTGTGCCACCAGCAGGTCAACCTGTACCTGCGGGGTGAGTGCATCAGCAGACTGATGGTGCCTTCAGCCTTCCTGATACCCCAAAACTGCCACTATGCCTTTGGCCGGAGCCCAACAACGTGGGATCAAGTTTACAAAGAAATTAAATGGCCAAAAGTTAGGTATGTGGGAGCCATACCTAACTTAGCTAACACTCACAAATCACCTCGGGTTCAGCTATACAAACTCATTTATTGGCCTTATTTCTGAGACCCATAAATACGTCTTGAAAGAGATCAAAAATCACAGTTAAGGGGGCCAGAGCGATAGCACAGCGGGTAGGCTGTTTCTCTTGCACGTGGCCGACCCGGGTTCGATCCCCGGCATCCCATATGGTCCCCCAAGCACCACCAGGGGTAATTCCTGAGTGCAAAGCCAGGAGTAACCCCTGAGTATCGCTGGGTGTGACCCAAAAAGAAAAAAAAAATCACAGTTAATCTCAGACCTATGCATGGCTGAACAGACTGGGGTAAATCAGAGGAGGGCAGGTTGGCCTGGTGAAACAAGCAGAGCCCCAGCAGCCTCTTGTTTCCACAGTCCAAAATCGTCGCCATATCCCCGGCCTAATTCCACCATCTCAGGACGAACCTCACCAAGATATAATCTGCTGAGAATTCTGGCATGTGGGTTTTGTGACTAAAATCTCCAGGCTTTCTCAGAGTTGGGGTGTGCTACCTCCCCCCATTTCCCAATACACATGGAAGAACTGGCAGTCACCCCCACGAACCAACTCCAGTGCCACCCTGTGAGTTCTACTGCTGGCTTTGCTTCAGAAACCTGTAAATAAATCTTGAAAGAAATCGAAAGCTACAGAAAATCTTGGACCCATGCATGGCTCAATAGACCAGGGTAAATTGGAGGGGGGCGGGTTGGCCTGTGCCCACCCAAGCAGAGCCCCTGGCAGCCACTTGCTTCCACAATCCAAAATTGCCACCATACTCCCAGCTTGACTCCACCGTCTCAGGATAGACCTCACCAAGATACAATCTGCTGAAAATTTTTTAATGTGGATTTTATTGTACCAACAGCCCTGGCCCAGAGACACAGCAGCAAGTCCCAGAAGACAGCACAGTGCCGGAGATCTCTCCGGGCCCCACACGGAGCCAATTTCACCAGGGCACCCCAGATGGAGTAGCTGCAGTCTCCCCACCTACTCCATATGGAATCCTGGTGACCAAGAGCTTCCACAAACAAGGCCCAGTTATGTGGATTCCAGGACTGAATTTCCAGACCATATGGCGGCAAAGGACCCGGCCTGTCCCTCCTTGGCTCCCTACCTGCCCAGAAGACTGACTTTCATGCCCACAATTTGCCTTTGGTCTCCATCTTAGCACACCAACAGCCCTGGCCCAGAGACTCCCAGTTGAGTCCCAAAATGTATTAGTACCATACAGAGATGTCGCTGTAACCAATCATTTACAATCTAGAAATTTACATTTACAATTGCGGCCATGCAAGCTCTCATGATACTCAAAATGAGCAATGGAAAATAAATTATCCAGCGTCTGCTCCTGGCAGGTAGGCTTGAATGGTGGTGGGAAATTTCAAACAAAACATAATGCCCAAAATTAGAGAGAAAGAGTATTGGGGAAATTGTCTGCCCATAGAGGCAGGGTGAGGACTAGGATGTGGGTGGTGGAACATGTGCACTGGTGGAGGGATGGGTGTTCCATCATTGTATAGCTGAATCTCAAACATGAAAGCTTTGTAACTCTATCTCATGGTGATACAATTAAAAAAAAAAAGTAATGTGGAGTTCTTGCCCAATTCAATCAGCTTAACCAATGGCTGAACAAATAGAAGTACTTCTACACTAAATAAGAAGTGACAACATAAAATAAATCTAAAGCATCTCTAAAACAGACCAAATTATATGCAAGCTATTATTTATCAAGTTTTAGCCCTTCCATTCTGTTGCTGTTGTATATGTAACTATTTTTCATGTGTTTTTCTAGAGCCTCATAAGTTTTGAAGAGATAATAAAAGCCACAATCTCTGTGAAGTATCATAATCTAATGGCCAGCCTTTAGTTCTGCCTTTGTATTTGCAGAAATGCCTTATATTCAAATATAAGTTTGTAAAGTCAATGACATAAACCATAGTGTATTAACACGTATACAAAATACTTTCACTCTTCTATGAACAAATTACTGATAAGTGTGATTAGCACAAACATTATTCACATAAAGCAGAATGAATGAGACTCACAAACAATAACACAATCCTGGTGGAATGTCAACTACTTTTTAAAATATTGAAATGGGGGCTGGAGAGATAGTACAATGAATGCTTCTTGCCTTGCTCATAGTTATCTGGTCTGGTCCCCATCACCCCATGTGATCCCCTGAGCCCAACAAGGAGTGTTTCCTGAGAATAGAGCCAGGAGTAAGCCCTGAGCACAGCTGGATGTGACCCAGGGGAAAAGGAGTGGCACCTGAAAACCACAGGATGTGACTAAAAAAGGTAAATTTTAGTCTAATTTAAAAATTTTTTAAAGTTATGGGGATCAGAGTTAATACAAGAGTTTAAGCCCATTTGAATCCTTGATACATGTGGTTCCTCTATGTGACTCCAAAACAGAAATGGATAAATATGCATATTACATAGGAAGGTAATATAATTATCTTGCAGTTTCAAGTTAGATTTTTTTTTGTTTTGGGGGGTTTTATTTTGGTTTTGTGGCCATACCCAATGGTGCTCTGGTATCACTTTTGATGAAACCATCACTCCTTGCGGGACCCTAAACGGTGCTAGGCAAGCATTTTAATCCATGTTCTACCTCTATTGCCCCTCAGCCTGGGTTTATTTCCCTTTGCTGTATGAATGATCTTAGATAAATTGTCTGAGTTCCACTTTTCTGCAACTATAAAACCAGGAGAATAACTATGTCAGTGTGTCAGAATTCAGTGCCTAGAGCAGGACAGCGGAAGACTAATGTCATGAGCATGACTCCAAACTCAGTAAAACTTCCAAGCAAGAGTCTAGGCATCTATGAAAAGTATCTTCGGGGAGAATGTATTCTTGACATTTATGTATTTTATAAATTAAATAAAGCAGAAAGGTTTCACAAAATAACATCACACAAGGCAAAAGATTATCTTTGCTTTTAAGAAATGCTCCTTTGGTTCTATATTCAATTCAATTAGATTAGCTGGATGTTTTTGGAATAACCTGACTATAATAATGCATAAAAGTTTGTCCTAGAGCCGGCCACACGTTTTTGCTGACACTTAATGAAATCTGTTTAATTACTCCAGCAGCCCCTATATTGGCTGCTGTGCTGGGGTCATTGGAAAACTCGACCCAGTGGTACTCGGGATGCAAGAACATCTTCTGCTGATTGAAGCCTGTACCCTGTGGAAATGTTTTAATGTGGTCTTTGAAGCATGTCCTAAGAAATGCTGTCAACACATATTCTTCCCTGTCAGGCATTTATTTGGTCAGGAATACTCAAGAGTTCTGTTTGTCTGCTCGTAGTTTACCACACTGTCTCCCGTTTGCTTTTAAATCTGGTTTAGCTGTGTTCAATGAAGCAAAGGTAGCTGAATTGGAGGGACATCATCAACATTGCTCCCCCAGAGAAAATTTCCCATCAGATAAATCACTAAACCAGTGACCATGTTCTGATGCATAGAAGCCACATCCTTGCCACCAACACGTGTTTTCAATATGAGCAAAGGGGCATGCCCAATAGACAATATGAAAAGGTGGGTTTGATTGCAAATGTTGGCTCTGAAGTATTTCCCAAAAAGAAAGAGAAACAACAATAAGACATCTTATTCAAGTGATTTTGTAAAGTAAAAAAATTCTGGGGGAATTTTTATTTTCTGGGGCAAAACTAACACTTAACACAAACTAAAAGGTTTGCAATGTCATTAACTATCCACAGACACTTATTCAATCATAAATTACATTTATTTATAAATTTTTTAATTTATAATTTTTTGTATATTCTTTCTTTTTTTTTTTTTTTTGTTATTTTTGGGTCACACACAGGGGTTACTCCTGGCTCATGCACTCAGGAATCACCTCTGGCGGACCATATGGGATGCTGGGATTTGAACCCGGGTCGGCCGAGTGCAAGGCAAACGCCCTCCCGGCTGTGCTATCACTCCAGCCCCTAATTTTTTGTATATTGTAAATTGGACCGGAGCAATAGTGCAGTGGGTAGGGCGCTCGCCTTGCATGTGGCTGACCCAGGTTTGATTCCTCCGCCCCTCTCGGAGAGACCGGCAGGCTATCTAGAGTATCTCGCCCTCATGGCAGAGCCTGGCAAGTTACCTGTAGCATATTCGATATGCCAGAAACAGTAACAAGTCTCACAATGGAGACGTTACTGGTGCCTGCTCGAGCAAATCAATGAGCAATGGGACTACAGTGACAGTGATACAGTGATATTATAAATTGATGAATTAAAATTCAATACATCATTGAAATATAAAGTGGTGAATAGTTGTCAAAAAACAACTTAAATTTGCCATATCCAAAGGCATTGAGATGGTCCTCAATTTATGTTATTGCTGTTCTTAATGCATAGGAATTCACGCAGAATAAAAATTTTCTTTAACTTTTATCATCTGCCCAATTAAAAATCTTAATAGTACAGAGGGTAAGGCTCTTGCCTTCCATGCAGCTGACTGGGTTTGATTCCCTAGCACCCCGTATGTTCCTCCAAGCCTACCGGGAGTGATCTCTGAGTGCAGAGCCAGGAGTAAGCCCTGAGCACAGCTGGATATGGCCCAAAACAAACAAACAACAAATAAACGTAAAGTCTGGGATTTTGTTTCTAGCTCTGAGAATAGAAAATGTTACAGGAATAAGTTGGTGTGAGTTTTTTTGCTGCCCCAAAATGTTGATATTTAGAGCAAAATGAAGGAGCTTTCTTTCCCCCCAATTAGACAAGGATCTTTTAGAAATGTGATATTTGAAGACCATCTTGAATTTCATTAAATAATTCCATTTTAGGGCCAGAGAGATAGCGCAATAGTTCAGTGCGTGTTTTGCATGTAGGAGACCTAGATTCCAGTCCCAGTACCACATGGACTTCTGAACACTGCCAGGAGTGACTCCTGAACACTGCTGGATGTGGCACCTGAGCATCACAGAAAGGAAGAATGAAAGAGAAAGCAAGAGAGAGAGGGAGGGAAGGAGGGAGGGAGGAGGAAGGAAGGAAGGAAGGAAGGAAGGAAGGAAGGAAGGAAGGAAGGAAGGAAGGAAGGAAGGAAGGAAGGAAGGAAGGAAGGAAGGAAGGAAGAAAAAGGAAAGAAGAAAGGAAGGAAGGAAGGAAGGAAGGAAGGAAGGAAGGAAGGAAGGAAGGAAGGAAGGAAGGAAGGAAGGAAGGAAGGAAGGAAGAAAAAGGAAAGAAGAAAGGAAGGAAGGAAGGAAGGAAGGAAGGAAGGAAGGAAGGAAGAAAAAGGAAAGAAGAAAGGAAGGAAGGAAGGAAGGAAGGAAGGAAGGGAAAGATGGAAGAAGGGAGGGAGGGAGGGAGGAAGAAGCATGAGAGTTTATGTATGCTAATATTTATGTATAAAAAGAGGAAATATGGGCTTATAAAAATGCATAAAAATCAAACAACAGTTACCTGGAAAAAAAAAGAGTGTAGGTTGCATGAAGTACAACTACAGACAAAATACTACCACTGGGGGAAAAAACTATATTTGAATTGGGTATTTTTTTAATTTTATTTTTTATAGAATCACTGTGAGATACAGTTACAAAGTTTTCATATTTGAATCACTGTGAGACACAGTTACAAAGTTTTCATATTTGATCCACCACCAAAAACCCCCGCATATCCCCCTGCTGCCTGTGTGGCAGACAATTTCCACTTTACCCTTTCTTTACTTTGATTACATTCAATTTTCAACAGGAATCTCACTATCATTATTTGGAGGTTTTCCTCCAACAGTCAAACATGTTGGATGGCATCATTAGATTGTATGTTTTTATTTTTCAGGAAAGGTTTGGAGATGTCCAGTCCCACATCCCGGAGCTGTGTTAGTAGAAGCTCAGTGTCGCCGGGGCTCCATCTGGAGAAGGCATGCTAGCTGTACCTTCTCCGTCTGGCTCCCCGGTGTTGTTGGCCCAGTCTGGGGTCTGGAGTAATCTCTGGCTTGCGGTGCTTACTGGAAAGCCCAAATTCTTCTCTGTTGATTGTGGCAAGATGACGCCGAGAGTGGGTCGAGGGCATGACTTCCGGCGGCCAGGGTGAATTGGAGACTGGGCTGGCGCCGCTGCACTCCAGTGCCCCCCGCCCCCCCAGTTTGGAGATGTCCTAGTCCTGCATCCCAGAGCTGTGTTAGTAGAAGCTCAGTGTTGCCAGGGCTCCATCTGGAGAGGGTGTGCTGGCTGTACCTTCTCCGGGCGTGCTGGCTGTACCTTCTCCAGGCGTGCTGGCTGTACCTTCTCCGTCTGGCTCCCCGGTGTTGTTGGCCCAGTCTGGGGTCCAGAGCTGAATTGGGTATTTTATTCCTCTATAAATTTCATGGGACTGGAGCGATAGCACAGCAGGTAGGGCGTTTGCCTTGCATGCGGCTGACCCGGATTTGATTCCTCCACCTTTTTCGGAGAGCCTGGCAAGCTGCCATATGCATACACCAAGGCCTGCACAGCAGAGCCTGACAAGCTCCCCATGGCGTATTCGATATGCCAAAAACAGTAACAACAAGTCTCACAATAGAGACGTTACTTGTGCCCGCTCGAGCAAATCAATGAACAACAGAACAACAGTGCTACAGTGCTACATAAATTTCATGGGGAAAAAATACTCTTTACAACATGAAATGACTTTTAAATGTATTTCTGACAACCTGCTTTTCTTACTAAAACCATGGCAAAGGCAATTCAATTAGAAACATTAATTGCTTTCTCATAAACAACTTAAACATAAAGTTTAGAGAAGGACTGGAACGCTGTGCCTGGTTGACTTCCCATAGAAATTATGCTTAAAATTATGAACTTAGTCTCTCATACCATCCTATTTGCAGATCAGGTAAATTAATAAAAAAAAATGTTCTTCACTCTCACCATGCACCCAACCCTCTTTTAGAAAACACCCATGGCGCATTTTGCTTTCTTTCTTTTCACCTTCAGTTATTAGTACATGAACAGTTGTGATTAATAGATTAAAGGAGCCTCAAGGACCAGAGTTCAGTGCATGCTTTGCACTCAGTACTACATCTGGAACCTTCATATGGTCTCCCAAACACTGTCAAGAGTGATCCCTGAGCACAGAGACATGAGTAATCACTATAGCACTGCCAGGCATAGCCAACACACACACACACACCACAAATAAACAAGCCTGAAAGGGAAGACAGAAAAAAAGGTTTTCACCTTACTATAATTTAACAAGCCCAAAGGTTTCCAGGTAAAGTCTTGACTATACCAAGCCCTCTAGATATAGAGGCAGTTGCAGAAAGATAAGGTGGAAAATAGATTCTATATTATTTTTGTGTACCATATGCATATATAAAGGAACTAAGGTTAATTTTTAGACAATGTTGCAGTATCTCAGTCCCTTATCACTGGTTTAAACTTGTCACACAACCAATATAACCTATGACAAATTGATTCCTGCGCATATATAAAGAAATAGTGTGTGTTTAAACAATGCTTTATTTACTGACTAGAAAGAAATAGCACATTGATGTCAATGTGCTTCTGCCCTTGAAGAAATGTAATGAGCCTGTCTGGAGAAAATTTCCGTGGTGCCCAGTGGTGAAGGGCACAGGATTTTGGAGTAAGACCCATCTAGATTAAATCCACTGCCTCTGTGACCTTGGATGAATTTCTTCCTAGAAAATTGTTTCCTATCACACAGTAACTTCTCAAAGGGTTGTTGATTAAATAAAGGAAAACCTACAAATGGTTTAGCACAGACATAACCTTAAACTGCTTTCATTGTAAGTCCTCTGTCTTTAAGAATCTCCATGTTCCTGCAGGTAGATATGCTTTCAGAGAAAGAAAATGAGAACACAAGACAGAAAACTAGAGAAATTAACCATCTATGAGTTTGTGAGTTCAAAGACTCTCCTAGAAATCTTAGCAAGAGGGCCAAAAGGAATTAAGAAATTGGAGTTTTTCAGGTTAATACCCAATGAATAGTACTAATGCTCTAGAAGGATCACATCCCATTAACTATTAATATTTAGCACAAATGTCAGCTTAACAATTACATGGTAGAACTAATCTTAAAGAACAGTCTGATTAAGTCTGGTGAAATACAGAATCTTGATGAGCTTTTTTGCCCACTTTTCACACACACCTCTCATCCAGAGTGATCCCTTCCAACCATCATTGTCACAATGGCCCTTTCTCTATTCCAACTGCCCTCTCCCCCGCCCTTGAGTCAGGCTTCCACCATGGACCAATCCTTTGTTTCAACTGTCTTTGTCTCTTAGTCTCATACTATGTTTTTGTTATATCCCACGAATGAGTGCAGTCATTCTATGTCTATCCCTCTCCTTTTGACTTTTTTCACTCAGCATGATACTTTTTTCATGTCCATCCATAATCCCCAAAAGTAAGAAATAGACAAAGAAGGAAAGTGCCTGCCATAGAGTCAGTCTGGAGGTGGGGGGGCAGTGGGGCAGGGGGATGTGGCAGGAAAGATACAGGGGATATTGGTAGTGGGAAATGTACACTGGTGGAGGGATGGTGTTGGAACATTATATAACTGAAACCTGATCATGATCATGAAAGCTTTGTATTTCACAGTGATTCAAGTTAAAAAAAAATTTTTTTTAATTTTAAAACTGTTCAGCATAAGGATTTGAGGAATTTGGGAGCATAGGCTAGCCCACAAAAAAAGAATGAAGCATGAAGGAAACTGTCCAGACCCTCTCATGGTAAGAAGAGTGCAACCACCTAGTGGCAGGAATGACCAAAAACTTTGAGAACAGAAATACTTCCCATTAGACTGTAAGTAGCTGGTTTTCACAGCTAGCTCCAGGGCCTCCAACTTTTCACAAGATCATTACACGTGTAGTCCTGAGTTGTTGACTCTCGGCCGTGAGGGGATTTGAGTGTTGTCCAGGAAGAAGACACTGGCAAAGCAGACTGAGGAGACAGGGAGTAGGATAGATGATGAGTTTGAGTCCACAGAGTTAAGCCTCAAGGAAGAGGGAGCAAGCAACATGCGGCTCAGACTCAATTTCTTTCTTCCCTACTCTTTAATAGGTGGGGGGAAGTCAAAGACACAAAAGGCATAGAACTCAGACTGATAGAAGACACAATTGAAAGCTAGAGAAAAAAGTCTGACTATGATGATACAAAAGGGGCTTTGGGGGAAAAGGCAGCTGAGATAGAGAAGGGAACACCAAGCAGAGGATGTTAGGAGGACCCATTCGGATTGCGTGCCGAAAGTAGACTATAGACCAATCATGATGACAACTCAATACCTCTATTGAAAACTACAACACCCAAAAGGAGAGATAACAAAAGAAATTGCCCTGCCGAAGAGGCAGGGTGGGGTGGTGAGGGATGGGATAGGGGTGGTGGGAGGTATACTGAGAACATTGGTGGAGGAGAATGGGCACTGGTGGAGGAATGGGTAAACTGTAGGACTGAAATGCAAACATGAACGTTCATAAGTTTTTAACTGTACCTCATGGTGATTCACTAATTAAAAATTTTTTTTAAAAGAGGGGTCTTCAAAAGGAACAACCTTAGCAGGAGAAAATTGTTCTGAATGAAGAGATGCACCTGTGCCTTGGACAAGGCTGCACACATTACAAATGAACATTTTAAATGTTATTCTCTCAAAGTCAAATTTTGGTATGTGCTCTGTGGGTCATGAATCACAAAACCACGAAATCCCCATTAATCGTCAATTTCTCGAGCGGACTCAATAACCTCTCCATTTGTCCTTTCCCTGAGATCTTAGAAGTCTCTCTCGGCTCTCAGCTCGGCCTTCTCAACGATGTCAATGTCGCACTGTAGGCTCTTTCAGGGTCAGGGGAATGAGATCCAGCTTGTTACTGGATTTAGCATATGAATACACCACGGGAAGGAAGCTTGTAAGGCTGTCCCATGTGGGCAGGAAACTCTCAGAAGCTTGCCAGTTTCTACCAGAGGGAGAAGTAGGCTACAAGATATCACTCTGTGGCCGCGCGCTTCTGGGAGCTTGCTTTTAAGTCTCTGGGTGCTGACCGTTGATGGAATTACACACACCTGGGTTCCTCTGCCGGTACCCTCATGTGTGAGGCCTGTTCGAACGTGTGGAGAGGGGCCTCGAGCATGGCTGTAGCTAGGTTCCTGTGGTCTTCGGCCACCGGGAGCTCTGCTCAGGGTGGGGAGGGAAGCTGGAGCCCATCCCCTCTGAGGGGCCCCAGGGAAGACATCCAGGCGTGCAGGCAAGAGACTCTCTGTATCGCTCTCTTCTGGGAGCTTGCTCTGTGGGTAAGTGATCAAATACCCAGTTGCCAGGAACAAGTTACTGAGAGAAAAACTTAAATCATAACAAACACATGGGAAAGAAGCTGTTATTAAGAAAAAAATATATTTTTAAATAATACTCTCTGAGCAGTCTATATGAAAGAATTATGTTAAGACATGAAACAGGGGCAAGAGCAATGGTACAGCAGATAGGTGTTTGTTTTTCAAGCATCCTTTAATTCCTGACACCCAGTGTGGTCCCCCAAGCTCACCAGGAATGATTCCTGAGTGCATGAGCCAGGAGCACTGCTTGGTTTGGTCCCAAAACAAAAAACAAACAAATAAGACATAAAACTATCAGGGCCAGAGAGATAGTACAGCAGGTAAAGTGCTTGACCTGCTCACTTGTGTTTGCTCTCCAGCAGTCCACACGGTCCCCTGAACCCACCAAAAGGGATCCCTCAGCACAGAGCCAGGAGTGAGCCCTGAGCACGGTGTGGTCCCCAAACAAAAGAAAACAGAAAGAAACAATCATATCAACCTCATTCTTTATTGAACACATCCTTGTATTCAATAAAGATATGTAGCTAGAAGTGTAGCTAGAAGTGTATGTAGCTAGAAGTGTACACAGAAAAATATGTAGCTAGAAGTCCTACCTTAGAAAATCTGAGGTATAAGTGAAAGGAACAGAAATGAGCAGGTTTTACCAGTTCACACACACACAACCATCATGCTCTGTTCAAAGCTGCTTACAAATACATAATATTAAATTCAGTCTTTAATATATTCTGATGTGTGGCAGCTTACAATCACAAGACCTGTTCTTTGGTTCACTGTTCATTGTAGGGGCTAGAAAATCAGGTGAATTGCAAACGGTTGTCGGGAAACAAGATGACTAGGAGTTCTGTGTTTAATAGAGTCAAAATGCTTATAATGAAAAAATAAGTAGATGGACATGTACAATGTAGACATTCCTCATCTAAGTCTAATGCATTAGCTTACAGGCATATTCATATATGAGAAAGGAAATGATGAAACTTTGTTGTTTGCCTGAAGGAAAACTTGTGATAAATAATGGAACAGGCCAGATATACAGGAACCCTCAAAAGAGTTAAGCCTCTGCTGTGAAAGCCATCACTTCTCGGGAAATAATTAAAGAAACAAACCACTCAATAGAAAAGATTCACCAAAAAAAATCCAAGATAATTTCCCTTCATTTGACCATAAACCCATCAAAACATCTTGGAATGTGGCTATTTTATTTATGTGGTACCTGTGTCCAGTTCACCACACATGCTGCAGCCTTAAGTAATGAGACAGAAAGCTGCTGTGCGTCTTGTTCTTTAAGAGGAATTTAAGTATCAGAGAGAATCTCCAGAATCCTAAGAAATTTTTCTATTGACATCAGCAACTGCCAGTGCATACTGACCTAGAAATAGTTTAGATCTTTTTTTCTCTCTTCAAAATCTTTTTAAAATCCATCTACTTAATGTGAACCACTTTCTAAGAATTTGTCCAAGGACTATAAACAGATACACTGATTCAAAAAACTGATCATAAACTATGGGAACTAGGGAATAGTCATTTTTAAAATGAAAATTGGATCAGTATTACTCTGAACTTAAAAAAAAACACTTATGAAGTCATATAAGCTAGACTTTATTTAAAATCACTAGGTCTAATCCAGTTTCTCCTTTCCCTGGTGCTTGCGTAGGCTCTGACAGTTAGTGATCCAGGCGTGGACTCTGACCGGCTTCCCAGCTGTCTGGAAACAGTTGTTTTCCCACCCACAGTCGTCCATTGAGCAAACTACCAATGCTTGTTTATACTATTTTGACAAATGAATAATTTGTTTTTAAATACATAACAGAAAAATATAGCCAGTGAGCAAGTTAATACTAGTTATACATTAAAGGTGAATTTTTTTGAAGATGAAACACAATAAGGAAATTGCTAAAGTAAAGGAGAAATTACACTGTAGGTATGTTTCTCTCATTAGAGTGCCCACTATATCAATTAAAGTTTTTCAAAGGCGTAAATGATGTTAACTGTTAAGGGGACTGTGACAACATATTATCTCTCTTTCTGTTTAAAAAAAGAGGCTTATTTATTGTTCTATCATAGAGGTAAAATCTTTTAACCTGTAGAGCACACATTGTTAGGCCAGCAACATAATTTTTTAACATTTTGAAACGATGGAGCAATTTCCTCAAATAAACACTAGAAATCCACTTTATAAGAAGCGGAACCACTCTGGTCAAGGGTATCAGAGGGAGTCAGATCTAAAGTAAATGTCTACCAAATCCAAGTTTTGAAGCCACCCCCCCAACATACAGCCCCCCTTACTTCCTTGAGTAGGAAAGAGTAAATGTGAGCCTTGAGGACAAAACTCGCATTGTTTCTTTTATTTTTCTCCTCTTCTTGCTCAAAAATAAAAATGTATGAAGTTTAATTTTCTCTAGGCAACAGCACACACTTTGGGATTTTAAAAAATCTTATGAGGATGAAACTTGATCTGAGAACAAATTTAAACAAAACTTGTTCAAAATTATTTCTTGAAACTCTCTTGTGCCAGTCTCTGAGCGTCAATCCAGGTTCTGTTGGTTCACAGCATCCAGCAGCACTCAAGTCTCTAGGCCCGTCCTCCCTCCCTGCAGAGACTAAGGAAGACCGTTTCCAACCTCTCACCTATCTGTGACCATCTTCACCATTGTTTAGAGAGTAAGATTTTACGGACATGCCAACTGTTTCTGTATTCAACTTAAAATTATGAGTTGTCTGATTTCGCCCAACAAGGCTGGGAGAAAATCATCTAAGTCTTTCCTGCCTGGGAGTGAGGCTTTTGTTTCAAGTGAACAGATATTGCCATCTACTGTTGGGAAAAGATAAAACGGCTAAAACAAAAGACCTTATTACAGTTTTGACAGATCACACATTAAAAAAATAAAAGATTTCTCCTCATGTTTATAACTCTTTAACTCTTTAGTATTCATTCATAAAGGATTTTGCAAATTAAAGTAGATAGAGAATTGAGCAAACCAGAAAGCTTATTTCCCTAAATTCAGATACATCACTATGTGAAATGATTCTTCTTTTTGATTAGAGCTTTAAAGCAAATCATTGTTTTATCAGTTCTCATTTGGACACTACAATGAAGAAGAAATATAAATAATTATCACTCTCATTGATAACTTTCAAATTTAACCTAAGATATAATTGTTTTTGTTTTCTCATAAAGCTACCACAGAAGCATAACATAAAGTCAACTTTAAACTTTAGATTTAGCTATAAATTTTCTTTAGAACATCAGGGTCGCTAACACAACCTTCTTCAGGCCTCTAACAGAATATAATTAGGTTCAACATTAGAAAAAGCCCCTTTTGGGGGGCAGAAAACTACACAAAAACAGTGCCTGTGTGTTAGCAAACCCAGCCACATTAAATAAAATCCCCCTACTAGTAAGGGGAGGCCAAACTCTGAACTCCAGATCCATCAATGTGAAGAATGACCTGTCATTATACTGGGGGCTGGTGTTGAGCTGGAGGAAATGATTGGGTGACTGAATTGCTGTTTTTTTGCACGTAACAAAGTATTTTCTCCTTTACAGAATATTTATTTAACTCTGTCAACAGCCAAGCACCACACCATGTCCCGTGTCAGCTATCTTGTAGCTAGGAGAAGCAGATACGAAACGTGATGTGTGGATGGTGCGAGACAGCTCATCAACATGAATGTCTGTGAAGAAAAAGAAAAGAGGTCTTTGATATTAAGAGTATTAACTAGTCTTAGTATGAAAAGTGATCTCACACTATGCATGTATGTGTAGCAGTGTGTGTGGGGGGAGTTAATGTGTTCAAAACTGGTTACTGATTTTGCTTTATCAACAATTCTGATTACAATTGCTATGACTTATTTTCCTGGTGTTATTAAGGTCTCCATCAATATTAACACCACCATAGCTTTTATTTATTATGGGGCACCCTCACACCAATGTCACAGATTACTTATTTAAAAAATAAATAAATGTGCCTAACTTCAATTAGATTGGTACCTCCAGGCTCCAAGAAGCAGACCTCAGTCCAAGAATGATACTAACATGTAAGGAGGATACAGACACAGTACAGTACAATCATCAATTATCCATTTATCCAATACCATATCTCTCCCCACCACTCCCCACTCCCAAGAGGTGAGCTTTTGATAATATAGACATTAAAGACATCAATTAGTTAGTAAACATCAGTATTCAATACATGAAAATCAGAGGCTGGGGTATTTTACAGTTTTCAGAAGGAACCCTTAAATCTATAACTGAGTGGTTTTTTTAATTCTAGTTTTGCCCATGCTGTCCCTACATCTAAAAGATGTTAAACAGACTTATTCTGTACTTGCCTGAAGCGTTTCTGCAGTCTGCAGATATTTGTTACCTATTCTATTTTTCCTGATATATTATTTTTTTTCCTGGATGCATTTTTGAAAACACTTCACATTCTAATATCTAAACTATCTAACCGAAGGGCATATACCTGTCTTTTGGAGGGGGGTGAGGTGTTAGGGGGAAGAATTCCCACAGAAATGAGTACTGAACAATGTGCAAGATCCTCACAAGCATCTGAAAATAAAGCTAAAATAAAGGCATCCCACAACCTTTGCCATGTTAGTTCACTTATCAGTCTAGCTTTACAAACTCGTGATTCAATCTTGGAAGAGATCAACAAGCTGCAAAAACTCACAAGTACACCAGTCTCCCTGCTGAAAAGTCTGGGATGCCCAGGGAGGTGGGAGAGCTGCATCCCTGGCAGCCATAATCACACCCCTACGGCTGCCGCCGTGCCAACAACTGACTCCACTACCTCATTACGAAGCTCTGCAGAGATGCCAAACTGCCAAAAACTTCAGGTATGCCGATCTTCAAGCTTAGAACTCTGGGGTCTTCTCAGAATGGGACTGATCAGCTTCCCTGCACCCTGGCAGTCCTGGCAGCCCACCCACATCCCACAACTGCTACCATGTAAATTCACTGCCCAGTTAAATATTCTTGAGTTTCTGGAGCATCTGTGGTCGAGCATCACTTCCAAACTCTGCAATACTGACATCCCAGTAGGTTCACACCACATTAGATGGGTGAGTAACAGAGAAGCCAAACAAGCTCAATAAATAAAAGTATTAACACAAGGAGCTGGAGCCATAGCACAGCAGGTAGGGCATTTGCCTTGCATGCAGACGACCTGTGTTCAATCCCCGGCATCCCATATGGTTTCCCAAGCACAACCAGGAGTAATTCCTGAATACAGAGCCAGGACTAACCCCTGAGCATCGCTGGGTGTGACCCCTCAAAAGAAAAAAATTTTGAAAATTAAAATATATATATATATAAACACAGAAGGCTCAACTAGCCATAACAGCTTAGTAAACCCTCAGGCAAGGACTTACTGTCCCTAGGGCGAAAATATTACAATTTTCACAAGTTTTCTTTCACTGAACTAATTTTTTTTTTTTTTACTTTTTGGGTCACACCCGGCGATGCACAGGGGTCACTCCTGGCTCATGCACTCAGGAATCACCCCTGGCGGTGCTCAGGGGACCATATGGGATGCTGGGATTCGAACCCGGGTCGGCCGCGTGCAAGGCAAACGCCCTACCCGCTGTGCTATCACTCCAGCCCCCTGAACTAATTTTTAAATAATTTCATTTGCCATTTAGTTCTAACAAACAAAATAAAATAAATTATTTGTGCCTGCTAAGGAGATAGCCTAGAAGGGTGGTTGGAAAAATGGGACAATGGTGGAGGGAAGGTCACACTGATGGTGGGATCGGTTTCGGAATATTGAATGCCTATCACAAACGCATAGTGAACAATTTTGTAAACCATAGTATTTAAAGAAAGATTGAAATATGGGGGAACAAAGCTAAAATCGTAACTCCCATCCTCCAAAGAGCTTCACAGTCCAGGTTGAGGAGAAGGAAGTAATCCCACCACTAGTCTTGCAGAACAACATCCCATTTGCATTAAGGTGGAGCACTATGGAGCATAAACCATGGCAACAGTTTTATTGCTGGGAAGCATCAGGACCAAGAAGGTTTCAGTAGTAGAAAACGGACTGGCATATTATTTAGTAGAGGGGGCACTTCCGGGCAGCTCTGGTCATTACTGGATGTCACATACTCAGCAGGTGTTAGCAGGTGAGTCATGCAGAGGAGGACAGGCGTATAACCTAGTGTTGTGTACACGGGGAAGATTAAGAACACAGGAGAACAGCTTAGAAAAAGAGAGGTGGTGAAGGTTCACCATCCCCCAATCCCCTCTCACTAAAGTTCTCAGCACTTTCATTATCCCACAGTACAGATAATTCCCATGCGCCAAACCATACATCTTAGAAGAGGCCCTGTACCACAGAGCTCCAGGGAGCAGGGAACATACATGTACCACCATGGACACTCCTTGATCAGAGAAGTGACCTCGAAAGTGACTGGAGTCTAAGGGCTGGTGCTCTGGAAATTGAACTCCCACTTGCAGAGATAGTGCTCTAATGACAAAAAAAGGGAGGGGGGGGGAGAATCCAGCCCTCAGTGCATGCAGATGTATTGCTGTTAAGAGAGGCCAGACAATATTCCCCATACACTCTCTCTACTTTTGGGCATTAGGGTTTGCAATACAGATATTGAGAGGTTATCATGTTTGGTCCATAATCTACTTTCAGCACACATCTCCCATCCCGACCAATTGGTGAAGGAATGGGTGTTTGATCGTTGTGTGATTGTAACCTAAACATAAAAGCCTGTAACTATCTCATGGAGATTCAATAAAATTTTTAAAAATTATTTTAAAAAAATTTTTATTAGTGAATCACCGTGAGGTACAGTTACAAACTTATGAACTTTCATGTTTGCATTTCAGTCATACAATGATCATTTGCATCCCTCCACCAGTGCCCATTCTCCTCCACCAATGTTCCCAGTATCCCTCCCACCACCCCACCCTAACCCCCACCACCCCACCTTGCCTCTGCGGCAGGGCATTCCCTTTTGCTCTCTCTCCTTTTGGGTGCTGTGGTTTGCAATAAAGGTATTGAGTGGCCTTCATGTTCAGTCTATAGTCTACTTTCAGCACGCATCTTTCATAAAAAATTAAAATAAAAAAAAAAAGAGGAAAGAGGCTCAGAAAGAAATGACAGGAAGCAGGGCATTTGCCTTGTACTTGACACCTGGTTTTGATTACCGATATGTCCCACCCTCCCAAGGACAAGGAGGAGGGGAGAACAGGAATTGAATTTTTTGTGTGTTATGTCGAGCTGATCTAAAGTTGTGGTATCAGACAGATAGAAAATTTTCTTGAACAGGAAAGTAACAGGAACTGATTTTTATTTTAAAAGTTCACCAACATTGTAAATGAGAGGTATGAGGTAAGAGGCTAGCCAGGAAGCTTCTGCAGAAGGCTAGACTAGAGGATATGACACTGAGCTGTCACAGAAGGGTGGGAAGGACAGTCAGACCAGAAAAATGCACCCTCAGAGATGGGTGGGGCAAGACTTTAAGACTGGTTAAGTTTGTCAGGGGGAAAAAAAAAGAATAGATCTGGTCTCTGAATGACAACCTAGATTGAAACTGGGAGACAAGTGACAAGACACTTGAATTTTTTTTTACTTTTTATTTGGAAACAATTATAGATTCAAGGAGCTGCAGATATAGTATAGAGAAGTCCCATATACCTTCCACCCAGATTCTCCTAATAGCAGAGACCATCTTTCTAACTACAGTGTAACAGAACCATTTTACATAGCTACAGTATAATATCAAAACCCAGGGGAAAAATCCATTGGGAAATGTATGTTATTTTATCACAATGGCAGTTTTGGGTGGTCACCAATAGAATTGTATCACTGTATCACTGTCACTGTCATTCCATTGCTCACTGATTTCTCGATTGGGCACCAGTAACGTCTCCATTGTGAGACTTGTTGTTACTGTTTTTGGCATATCGAATGCGCCACGCTTGCCAGGCTCTGCCATGCGGGCAAGATACTTTGGGTAGTTTTCCGGGCTCTCCAAGAGGGGTGGAAGAATTGAACCTGAAACTACTTCATGCAAGGCAAATGCCCTACCCGCTGTAAAAAATTTCACAAAAATCTCATCCCTTGAAGAATACATCCACTCCCCACCCCACTTCCCTTCAGCATCCAATCCCTGGCAACTACAAATCTGTTTTACAATTCTGCAATTTATAGAATTATCCTTTAACTCATTTTTTTGTATTTTATACCAAATTCCTCTCTAAAATCAATATCAGGCCAACAGTTCATTTTATTCTCACTCTGAGCACATGAATAAATGACCCAAAAATATTTTTTGTTTTGGTTTGGGGGACATATCCAATGGTGCGCAGAAGTTTCTCTTGACTTTACACTCAGGAATCACTCCTGGCAGCCTTGGGTACCATATGGGATGCTGGAGATTGAACTGGAATCTGCCACGTGTAACACAAACGCCCTACTCACTGTACTATCTCTCCAGCACAATCAAAATTTTAAGGAACTTATATAACTTAAATTTGTATCACTTCACTTGTATCAATTGTCGTCCCGTTGATCTTCGATTTGCTCGAGCAGGTGCCAGTAATTCGCCATTTGTCCCTGTCGCGTGCTAGTGCAGTCCAATGATATCTGCTTGCTCCAGGAACAGGAAGAGCCTCAAACCATTCATTCAGGGATTTGACAAAGAAATCTGACCATCTAGTTGGTGGGCGGCCACACAGTCTTCTGACATCCCGTGGAATCCAGTTGGTAAGAACTCCAGTCTATGGTTGTCTCTGAATCGCATTATATGACAGGCCCATCTGATTTTTGATGCCTTAGCAAATGAGACAGCATCCCTGATTCTTGACCATCGATGGGGGTCAGAACTCCAGATTTCTTCTCTCACTTGAGTGAGATGTGATACTCCTAGCATAGCTCTTTTGATTCCTCTTTGGGATACCCTAATAGCATTCTCATCCTGTTTGCATAGGGCCCAGGTCTCTGAAACATATGTTAGTGCAGGAAGAACAGTGGAATTGAAAAGATGTACCCAGAGTCAGAGGTCCTTCATCCTCTTAACCACTTCTTCGATGCTCTTGAAGGCATTTCATGCTGCTCTCTTCCTCCCGCGCAGTTCTGGCTCCAAGTCGTTCCTCGTGTTGATTTCTCGACCCAGGTATACGTAGCTGCTGCATTTGGAGATGTTTGTTCCATTGAGAGCAAATGGAGCTTCAGGGACTAGTTCGTTTTTCATGAGCATCATCTTGTTGAGATTCAGCTGCAATCCGACCTTTCCACACTTGTGGTCAAAGCCGGCCAGCCTTTGTGCCACCTGGCTAATGTTTGGCGTTATGAGAATGATGGCATCAGCGAAGCGGAGGTGGTGTAATTGCCAATTGTTTATCTTCACTCCCATTCCTTTCCATTCCAGTCATTGCATGACGTTCTCGAGGGTGGCACTGAAGAGTTTCGGTGAAATGGTACCACCCTGCCGCATCCCTCTCTTTACATCAATGATCACTTCCTTGTAGAATGGTGAGATCCTGGTGGTGAATCCACAATACAGCTCTTGGAGGATCTTGACATACTGAGTTTGGACGCCCTATTTGGCTAGGGCTTCGATGACCACTTCAGTCTCAACAGAATCGAAGGCCTTCTTTAAGTCGGTGACCGTTAGACAGAGCGGCATCTTGAACTCTCACAAAACTTCAATGAGTTTGGTCACTGTGGATATGGTTGATCGTGCTGAATCCCCTTCAAAACCCAGCTTGCTCTCATGGTTGTCCTTCTTCTAGTGTTCTGCCTATTCTATTCAGGATGACACGAGTGAACAATTTGTAGACAACAGACAGCAGGCAGATTGGGTGATAGTTGCCCATGTCGTGGATGTCTCCCTTCTTGTATAACAGAACGGTCCTACTGGTTTTCCATTGAAATGGAAACTTGCATTCAGACAGGTAGCGTGTAAAGAGCCGAGCCAGTGTACTGATGAGTACTGGCAGCAGATTCTTCAGGTGTTCGAGTCTAACCTTGTCTGGACCGGGTGCTGTATGTGTCTTTACCAATGAACTGGCGTGTCAGATTTCGGAAGGGAGGACATTGGGAAGGACATATCCATCCTGTGGAATTTGGTATGTGGGCAGGTGGACATGGCTGTCAAAAAGATCTGAGTAGAAGTTGTGAATAATCCTCTCCATTGCCCTTCTGGAAGATGTGATAGATCCATCAGGACGTCGGAGGGCAGTCATCTTGGTCTTATAGTTGGTGAAGGACAGGCGAGCGTTGCGAATACTTTTCCCGGCTTCTGCTGCATCGGCCAACACTGCTGCTCGTTTCTCTTTGAGGTCTTCCCTTTTTTTTTTTTTTTTTTTTTATCACATCTCTGCACAGCTTTGCAAGCTCGGACATTAGCTTGTGGTTGCCTGAGGCTTGTGCCAAACCACGTTGACGAATGAGCTCGAGAGTTTCCAAAGACAGGCGTCTGTTTGTGGCTTTCTCACTCTTGGCATTCTTCGAACAGTCATGGAAGTGCTGAACCAGTCGATCGTATTCCTTGTCGATCGATATTGTCAAGCATGGCATCTTCCCACGTTGCTGCAATAGTGACAAAGAGCTCCCAGTTGGTGGTCATTCTGGGAGTTGCCTTCTTAGACTTAAATTTTGCAGACCTTTCTCCCCGCTCTGTGATGTAGAATTTTGCGTGACGGAGACAGTGGTCCAATCCCGTTTGGAATTTTGGGACCACAGTGACATCAGTCAGGCAAAACCTTCGATTGAATATGATGTGGTCGATTTCATTGTGGAACTGTCCACTGAGAGACTCCCACGTCCAGTGTTTAGGACTTGGCCTTCTGGAACTATGAGTTACCATGGATGGTCTTGGTTGACATGATGAACTCAGACAGTCTCTCACCCTGATCATTCCATACTAGGCCATGGGTCCCAATGTGGAGTTCTTCAGGTGACCTTCTTGGACCTATCTTGGCATTAAAATCACCAACATTGATCCTGTAGAAGGTGTGGTTTTCTTTATAGACCACAAACTTATACAAACTTAAATTTGTGTGGCAATATAATTCATATAGTTTTCTTCATCTCAATAAATATTTGTGAGTTAAAAAAATCAGATATTAATAACCTTAGAGATGAAGCAACAATTCAAGCTTAATTATGCAAGTTCATTGAGAAACTATGTACCAAAACTAAGACATAGCTCTCAATTCAGTATTCTTTCTACTTTTAGAGAAAATCTGATTTCTCTGGATTCCTCTATATTTAATATACAAAGTTATAGCTTTATGTAAGAAATTATAATCTCTATTACTATACTTATTATGTTAGAGCATAATTTTTTATTTTTGTTTTTGTTTGGGGGTCACACTCAGTGGTATTCAAGGCTTATATCTGGCTCTGCATTCAGAGATTACTCCTGGTGGTGCTCAGGGGATCATGAAGGGTACCAGGGATCAGACTTGAGTCAGCTATCTTCAAAGCAAGGGCCCAAATATTGTAATAGCTCTCTGGACCCTGATGTTTGATTTTTAAAATTGAGACTGTAGAAATAGCACCAAAATTGTGGCAGGGTTTCCAAAGGAGGAATCGGTACAGCTAAGATAGTACAAGATGGTATAGTGCAATGAAAAGAATGGCTCTCTTATCTCTCGTGCCACCCAGTTTAAGTGGCAAGGAGAAAGGTTAAATAAGTGGTGTAAGACATTTGGGACTTGAAAATACAATCAGGCTTGAAGGACTGTAGCTGTTGTCCATTGTTCGTCAATTTGCTTGAGTGGGCACCAGTAACGTCTCCATTATGAGGCTTGTTGTTACTGTTTTTTTTTCTTTTTGGGTCACACCCAGCAATGCACAGGGGTTACTCCTGGCTCTGTGCTCAGGAATTATCCCTGGCAGTGCTCAGGAGACCATATGGGATGCTGGGAATTGAACCCAGGTCGGCCATGTGCAAGGCAAATGCCCTACCTGCTGTTCTTTTTTTTTAATCTGGACTTTATTTATCTAATAAAATTACATTAAGAATTGAAATGAATTATACATTATTGTGCTCATGTTTCCCCCATACAAAGTTCAAGAACCCATCCCTTCACCAGTGCCCATTCTCTACCACCAGTAAACCCAGCATCTCTCCCACCCTCCCCAGTCCCATCTCCCCCCCACCCCACACTGCCACTATGGCAGGGTATTCCCTTTTGTTCTCTCTCTCTGATTAGGTGTTGTGGTTTGCAATAAAGGTGTTGAGTGGCCATTGTATTCAGTCTCTAGTCTACATTCGGCATGCATCACCCTTCCCCCGCATGACCTCCGACCAATTTTACTTGGTGTTCCCTTCTCTGAGTTGCCCAGAATGAGAGACCAGCCTCCAAGCCATGGAGTCAACCTCCTGGTACTTATTTCTACTATTCTTGCCTACCCGCTGTTCTATTGCTCCAGCCCCGTTGTTACTGTTTTTGGAATATCAAATACGCCACGGGTAGCTTCCCAGGCTCTGCCGTGTGGACAGGATATTCTCGGTAGCTTGCTGGGCTCTCCAAGAGGGAGGAAGGAATTGAACCCGTGTTGGCCACATGCAAGGCAAGGGCATTTGCCTTTGCCTTGCACGCGGCCGACCTGGGCTTGAAGGAGAGAATCATAAATTTTTCTTACCCTCAATCTTATCCTGATAATATTGCTATAATGAGTTTGTACTAATAAAATAAGATCATCTGCTATAATTTTTTTACCTTGCCTTTTTTTTTCTCCCTTCCTTCTCTTGTTGGTATTACCATGATCAGATGCTTGGTTGCAGAATTCCCATTTGACCATTCTTTCCAGGGCTTGAACTTCTTAAGCAGAGTGTTTGTACATGTGCTTACTTGGGGGGGGGGGGTCACACCCTTCAGACAGTACTTACACATGCCTTCTTGAGGTGCAACTAGAAATCACCTGTAGTGCTCTGACACAGCAGCAGAACTTCCAGGATCACTCTAGGCATGTGCAGGTACCAGGGATCAATTTCATAGCCTTATACTTACAAGGTAGCAGCTTTAGCCATTGAGCCATCTCCTGGCCCCAATAAAATGTCATCATTTAAAAATATTCAACAAATATTTTTGAAGGACTGTCCATATTCTTTTCCAGAAAGGCTGAACCAGTCGGCATTCCCACCAACAGTGAAAGAGTGTCCCCTTTTCCCCACATCCACACCAGCACTGGTTGCTTTTGTTCTTTTAATGTGTGCCAGTCTCTGCCGTGTGAGATGATATCTCATTGCTGTTTTGATTTGCATCTTTCTCTGACTAGCTATGTGGAGCATTTTTTCATGTGCCTTTTGGCCGTTTGTATTTCTTAACAGTCCTTCAAAAACTAGAAATTGAGCTTCCATATGACACCGCAATACCACTTCTGGGAATATATCCTGAGGATGGAAAAAACCACAGTAGAAATGATATCTGTACCTATATGCTCATTTCAGCACTGTTCACAATAGCCAAAATCTGGAAACAACTCAAGTGCCCTAGAACTGATGACTGGTTAAAGAAACTTCGTACATCTACACAATGGAATACTATGCAGCTATTTGGAGAGATGAGGCCATGAAATTTGCTTATAAATGGATAAACATGGAGAGTATCATGCTAAGTGAAATGAGAAAGAGAGGGACAGACATGGAAGGACTGCACTCATTTGTGGAATATATAATAACATCACAAGGCTGACACCCAAAGACAGTCAATACAAGGGCCAGGAGGATTGGCCCATAGCTGGAAGCCTGTTTCATGAGCAGAGGGGAGAAGGCAGATGGAATAGAGAAGGGATCACTAAGAAAATTATGGCTGGAGGAATCAGTCGGGATGGGAGATATGTGCCGAAAGTAGATAATGGACCAAACATGATGACCTCTCAGTGTCTGTGTTGCAAGCCATAATGCCCCAAAGTAGAGAGAGAGTATGGGAATATTGTCTGTCATCAAGGCAGGGGGAGGGTGGGAAAGGTGGGGGGTATACCGGGGATATTATAGGTGGTGGGGAATGTGCACTGGTGGAGGGATGAGTGTTTGACCATTGTGTGATTATAACCCAAACATGAAAACTTGTAACTATCTCACAGTGATTCAATAAAATTAGAAAGAAAGAAAGAAAGAAAGAAAGAAAGAAAGAAAGAAAGAAAGAAAGAAAGAAAGAAAGAAAGAAAGAAAGAAAGAAAGAAAGAAAGAAAGAAAGAAAGAAAGAAAGAAAGAAAGAAAGAAAGAAAGAAAGAAAGAAAAGTAGGTGTGGCCATGGCACAGAGCGCAGTGTAGCAGCTGCACTCTCTGCAGGTGAAAATGATCCTGCCGTGGGGGAGGCAGCTCAAGAGGGCAATCCTGAGTATCAGCCAGCCCTCAATACCATGCCACCTGCTGACAGGCTCACCTCAGTGTCTGGACCAGGCTGGGGTGGACTATTATAAAATAAACATCCCACTTGGATATTCCATCTCACTCAGCATAAAATTATAGAAACATTGATGCTTCTTTATAAACCAGTTCTTCCTTGTATTATTAAATTGCTCTTTATCCCATCTGTTAAAGTCAGAAATCTGGAACTATACATAGTTGCCCCTCCCTGCCCCTTCCTAATAATTTGATATTCATTTCATAAGCCTCATACATAGAAATGTATCTATAAAGCAATAACTCACATGTATCTACTTCTTTCCTTGTCCATCTACTACCGACTGTACTCCAGCACCACACTCATTTATTATCATCATACTATGAACTATACATTTTGTAGTTAATTTGCCACTCCATCTGCTCTAGTTTGCTGTCAACAACTCTGGAGTTTAAGAAACCTTTTTCAGATCATTTTTAGCAGATTATTCATAACAAAGAATACAGAATAAATTATTTCAGTTCTGCTTTGGAGGCAGGGTTTGGGTTTGGGATGAAAGCATTTGAAATATGGTGGTGGGAAGGTGTAATGGTAGTGAGATTGGTGTTTGAATAGTAAATGTAATCAAATATTGTGAGCAACTTTATAAAAATTAAATTAAATTTTTTTAAAAAGAGAACTCTGGAGTTTGATCACCAAGTGACTGGTATTCCTGGCACCTAGAATAATGCTGACATTTAATAGGAACTCAGTATTTGTTGGGTGAAAGAAAAACAGATGGGGGGGTAAACGCATCCTTAGAAAATACATTTACATAGCATAAAATTGAGAAAATACAGGAAGGTATTTGTGCCCTAATTTGGGGTTTTTGTTTGGTTTGGGTTTTTGTTGGTTTGGGATCCATACCCCATTATGCTTAGGGGTTGGTGACTCCTGGCTCGGTGCTCAGGGATGCCAGGCACCGAACCTGGATCTATTTGTGGCCCAAAAACAAGCAAAAAAAAAGGTGGGGTCCACCTCTCTGTTTTCTCATACTCTGCCTCTTTAAAAGTTATAGAAATAGCTTCTCTTTTAGTTGCGAGTAATAGCAACATTGATGTCTGTTTTCCTCTCTCCCACCTATCTAAAGAGAGAGAACTTGACTTCACTCAACCATTAAATTGGAGCAGTATTTGGACTTGCTCCAAATGGAACTACCTTAGAACTGACCAAGATGGCAATGAAAATGGAATTAGCACTAGAATTAGAATTTGAAATGGAATTAGATTTTTTGATATGGACAAGAGTCAATTTATCCCATCTACAAGGTGTAACTGTAGCTGAAGGCTGTGTATAGGAGAGGGACCATCATATCCATATCTAGCCTCTGCAGTGAATTTCCTGGGCCCTGTGAATAGAAGCACAAAGCTGTGAGAAACAGTCCAACTCAGTGTTTTGGTTATATTTTCTCTTTCCAGTCTCCCTCATTTTTATCTCTTGCTTTAAACATACCAGCCGTGAAAGCAAGGTAGGAAAGAGGATAAGGAAAGAAAAGATTGATTGCATGTGACATTTAGTTCAGGAGAAAAATTTAGTTATCTTTTCTATGAATTCATTTTGCAGTTACCCAAGATTTGAATCTGTGCTTGAATCTAATATTCTGAATAAACAGATATGGTGATCAAGGAAAATTCTATTTGGAAAATTTTACAACAACAACAACAAAACTGGATAGATTAATCAGAGGTACAGTCTGGATAATTTAGCAATTCATACTTCAAAGTTTGTTATAGATTATATCACTAAAAGAGATTAAAATCATTTGAGAAAGATTAATTTTTAGCACAGCGGGTAAGGCGTTTGCCTTGCACGTGGCCAACCTGAGTTTGATTCCTCTATCCCTCTCAGAGAGCCCGGCAAGCTATTGAGAGTATCTCGCCCCCACAACAGAACCTGGCAAGCTACCTGTGGCATATTTGATATGCCAAAAACAGTAACAATAAGTCTCAAAATGGAGACATCACTGGTGCCTGCTCGAGCAAATCGATAAACAACAGGATGACAGTGATAGTGATTTTTTTAAAAAAGTATCCTGCAAATTCTTCAAATACTGCACACCTTGCATTAGTTATATAACAATTAAGAGAATCATTGAAAAATTGTGGAAACTATATATACTATTAACGATAGCAGAAAAAAATGAAAACAATTCAAATGTTCATGAGTAGGCAAAGTGCTATGCAGATTTGGTAGGTCTAGGCAATAGAATTTTAGGAAACATTATAAGCATTATAAAGTAATGGTTTCAAAATTCTCTTCAGGGGTTGGAGCAATAGTCCAGCATGCCTTGCATATAGCTGACCTGGGTTCGATTACAGCATTCCATATGGTCCCCCGAGCACGGCCAGGAGTCATTTCTGAGTGCAGAGCCAGAAGTAACCCTTGAGCATCTCTGGGTGTGACTCCCAAAAAGCCAAAAATAAAATAAAATAAGTTTATCTTTAATATCAAAAGATGCTTATAATTTATGACTAAGAGAAAAAAGGATTTGGAATATAATTACATAAAATGTATCAAATATATAGGATATACATGCAAAAAGAGACTGAAAAGGAATATACCAATGGCCATATACTGATGTCATTGTTTCAATAATCCTTTTTGTTTGTTTTCATTTTTGTTTTGGAGCTATACCCCACAATGTTAAGGGCTTATTCCTGTATTTTTGCTAAGGATCACTCCTGGTGGTGCTCAGAGGACCAAATGGGATGCCAGAGATCAAACAGGAATTGGCTGCATATAAATGCCTTAGCCACTATACTATAAATCTGGACCCATGTGTCTAATAATCCTTTATATTAATCTTTTTTGTGGGAGCCACACCAGCTATGCTAAGTGGTTACTCCTGGCTTGTCACTCACGAATTGCTTCTGGTGGTGCTCAGGGGACCATATAGGATGACAGGGATCAAGCCAGGGTTGGCTGTTTGCAGGGAAGCTCCCTACCTGCTGTATTTTCACTCCAACCTCCTTAGTAATATTAAAATTGAGAAGTATTAGACAGCATTATTACTCAGCAGATATCTATCAGCCTGTCTATGTGCTGATGAAAAAGAACATACAATCAAATAAGTTGTACTCTGTTTTAACATTTATTTAGCAAATAATTACTGAGGTAGACACCAACAGTAATCCATAAACAATAAACAAGGTCCAAAACTGGGTCCGTAGCTCTGGGGGGGGGCGGGGGGCGGTGTTTGTGTTTTTTCGGGGTTTTTTTGGTTTGTTTTATTTTTATTTATTTATTTATTTATTTTTTGGTTTTGGTTGCTCTGGGTTTACTCCTGAGTTGCTCAGAAAATTACCCCTGGCACGGCTCAGGAGACTCTATGTGGTGCCTGAGATGAGGCATAAGGCAAATGCCGAGCGAAGGTCCAAAGGTGAGAAGTATAGCAAATTCCAGGAACCTGGAAAAAAAGTCAGTGTGGCTGAGCACATGCAAAACAAGAAGGGTTAAAAGAGTTTGGGGAGGGGCAGAGAGATAAGTAAAGAGAAAGATCAGGATTTAATGGTGCAGGGTACATTAAATCCCTTGCACCACAAGATCTCCCAAAACACAGCCCAAAGCAACCCTGAGCACACAGCAGGAGCCCCAGAGCTCCAAAAATGAAGAAATAAACAGGTATCAGATCGTGCAAAATCTTGATAAGAACTGAATTTTATTCCAAGTGTAATGTGAAACCAACAGAGCCGTAAAGAGAAAAAACATGTTTTAGATTACATTTAATAAGATCACACACAAGGTACATTCTGAAGAAAGACTAGGTAGGTGGTGGTGCCTGGTGGCCAAGGGAAGAAACACAGGAGCTTGTCAGTTCCTTGCAGAAGATAGTGAACAATGGAGATGAATTAGATGTCTTCAGGGTAAAGTTTCAAGATAGATGAAATGGTGAAGGCAGAGAGAGTAAAAAATGATGCCCAGATAACTGAGTAGATTTGAGAGATAAAAATAAAGAATTAATTAAATTTAAGTAACAACAGAGCTACAATAACCAACTTAACTAATCCTTCTCCCAAAGCAAACCTTGTCCCATAGGAAATCTGTTTTTAAGCTTTGAAGTCTAAACAGCCTGAACAATGCAATGTTACAGCTGGCATTTAGTGTTTGTTTAAATGGATGTCACAGCTTTACAAATAGATCATCCATCCCAATGCAATAAGATTCGAGGTATTGTGCAAAGCCTGATTTTAGACATCTTTCGTTACCACAGACAAAAAAAAATTAATACTAACTTAGAAATGAAGTTATGTGATTTATTTTGTAATATATTAAGTTTTCTGTAGTTAAAAATGGAAATTAAAGGTTTTTAAGTGTGTGTGTTTAAATTCTTCAGTGTGCTACTGACCTTTTTGGAATAATTTGACCTCTTTTACCTCCTAGTGTTTCAGTCTCTCCATTTGCAAAGAGGAGATAATGGTAGTTGCTTATCTTACAAGGATGTCATGAAAATAAGTCAGATAAATTGCTTTGCCTCTTAGGAGAGAGGCTCCAGAAAATAAGTATTATTAGATATGATGATGAATACCCACCACTTCAAAGCTGTTTTTAAATTGCCCCCTAGGTCTTTGAACATGTTAAGCCTTTGAATAGCACGATGTTAGGTGTTTATATATTTCTGGCAAGCTTTCTCCTCTTGTTAAAGCAGTAAATGGCCTTGGAACAAATGTATTTATCATTCTTTGATAACTATGCTTCCTTGTTTGTATACTTGCAAGATGATTATCATCTGGCATATGCGATCAGGTTGAACTCCTTGGTGCCAGTACAGTTCAATTGCAGTTTTAATTGAGTTTTTCTTTTGAGGTTGAAAATAAATCACTGGCGCAAAAGGCTATTTGTGTTCTAAAAATTATCATAAGGTGACCAAACTATTCTCTACAGTGATCTGAAGAGTGTATTTTTTCATTTAGTTGTAATATGCTTATTGAAAAATGATGTGAAGAATTTAGCATTTTTCATTGTAATTTTTCTAATTCTCCCTAAATTGCTATTACTATAACTACACATTTTAATATGCCTAAGATAGATATGGTACCTATCGTTTCACCAAATTGCTGCAGGTAGGAGAGGTGACTCACAACAGAAGTAGGGTCCCTGGGATGGCTTATAAATTGTGCTGCAAGTTGTCTAACTCCTGGCTATATCCCCAAGAGTTTTAGGTTAGGTAAGGAGAGGGCATGTAAAATGGGGAACTATAGGATAACATTGGTTTGTCCTTTCCGTCTTGCCACAGGGAGCTTAGGTTTGTTGGGTTACTCCCATCACAGTGCTCCCATTTCTCTGTGTTTATTTGTAACCTCTTTCTTTGTGTTTTGTTGACTTGTAAATATTATTTTTCTCTTCTCCTTAAGTCCTTTGCATAGCTAATTCAGAGCAATATCCTTTTTGTATGGACACAAGTAGACAGTTAATGCTCTGCTTTCATAACTTGGGAGTTAATTGACTGAATAATATTTACCTACTGGATATCTGTTCTCTTAAGCCTCAGTTGCCCTTACTTCTAGCACCCCAAAAGCAGGGTCCTGAGGAGGGACTGGATGGACCCAGGGCAAGCGGTGAGCAATGTGCTACCCTGGCATCAAAATGGACCTTGCCAAAGTGCCATAATGCTTAACTATAAGTTAAATGCTTGGTCATGGACAAATTCTGTCATGATCCAAAAAACAACAACTAGATTCAGACCCTGCTAAGTTTCTGTCGTTGTCACTGTCATCCCGTTGATCGGGTACCAGTAATGTCTCCATTGTGAGACTTGTTGTTACTGTTTTTGGCATATCGAATATGCCACAGGTAGCTTGCCAGGCTCTGCCATGGGGACAAGATACTCTTGGTAGCTTTCTGGGCTCTCCAAGAGGGGCAGGAAAGATTAATCTGGCCTGAGCACTGTAGTCTGAATCTGTGGTGAGATGTCCCCAGGGAGTTGCCCTATAAACCTCAATGTATCTCTTACTGTGTCCTTACTCTTACAGTCTCTTATAGTATCTCTTATAAAATAACTAATATTAGTAGAATTAAGATGTTAAGTTATTGGACTAAGGAAATGAGAAAAACACCTTAAGTGGTATTTTGCCCCTGAGCAAAGAAAGGGCTTTTTAATGTTGATTTTGCTACTGGACTGGATGTAGCATCTACTCCCAGTGCGATGGAGTTGGAGAGAGATGAGAGGGTGGGAGAGAGATGAGAAACAGAGCAGGGCAGCAAGATGGAGCACAGAGAGACTAGCAAGAGGGATAGAGGGAGAAGAGTGTAGAAGAGTACAGGAGCAGGCACATGGAGAGCCCAGGCTGAGCCCAGGAGAAAGAGGATGGAGAGGGAGAGGGAGAGGGAGGGGGAGGGGGAGGGGGAGGGGGAGAGGGCGAGGGAGAGGGCGAGGGAGAGGCAGGGAGAGAGAGCGAGAGCGAGAGAGAGCGCCCAGGCTGAGATGGAGTGCGGAGAGACAGGAGATGGGAATGAGGGGCAGTGTGAGACTAGAATGGGGGGCTCAGAGAGACTAGAACAGGTGCGTGGGGAGAATGGAATAAACACAACTGACCACCAACCCACTTGGCCCTCATTTCCTCCTCCTCTGCCCCATGTCCTGGGCTGCCCCAGTTGGGGGAGTGGCCAGGGACCACCCAACCCAGGTAGGAGAGGCAGAAAGGCTGGGCCTGGGGCCTTCCCTAGCTGCAAGGAGATTATACAGGGAACAAGGAAGTAGCCTCAAGAATGCTTCCGGGGCTGGAGCAATAGCACAGTAGGTAGGGCATTTGCCTTGCACTTGGCCAACCTGGGTTCGATTCCCAGCATCCCATATGGTCCCCTGAGCACTGCCAAGGGTGATTCCTGAGTGCAGAGCCAGGAGTAACCCGTGTGCATCGCCAGGTGTGACCAAAAAGCCAAAAAAAAGAAAAAAGAAAAAAGAATGCTTCCACCTCTCTGCTCAACCTACCTTAACCACCTGGGAAATATCTGGAATTGGTCAGGACTGTTAGTCAGCTACAAGCTCCTACATGGCATGGGCACCAGTGTCCCACCAGCTACCTGTTCTAAATGGAACAGGAATAGGTTCTTTGCAGAAAAAGAATTTTTTTTTCCCTCACTTGACTTCTGAGCCATAATACGAGGTGATGCTCAGGGCTTACTTCTGGCTCTGTGCTCAGAGATCACTCCTGGCAGTGCTCAGGAAACCATATATGGTGTTGGGGAATGAAACTGGTTTGGCTGTGTGCAAGGCACTGTATTACCTCTCAACCCCAGGAAAGTCAGTCTTAACCTCTGCCCAGGGTTCAAGGAGCATCACCTTCCTTCACAGTAGAGACAAAATAGTAAAATTGTTTAAATAAATTTGCTTAGTGATATGTGAGGGGGAGAAACAGCAATACATGTTCAGGAAGAAAGATGGGTTTTCCAGGGGAGGTGATATGCTGAGAATAAACATCTCAAGTAGAGACGTGAAGCAAATCTCCAGTGTGAAGAATGAGTCCCACAAGGCCTTACAAAGCTGGCTCAATAGGAGGGTTTATTCAAAACAGTCTTAGCCTCTGCATTCAGAAACGGTAAGGGAAAAACCTTAGACTCCAAGATGATTCTTCATATTCTTATCATGACCTTTACAGTATCTTGAAGCTTCTCCTTTTCTGAGTAGGTTCCTCTCCTCTAGGCAGTACCGCAGTTTCTGCATCTGGGTGGTGGCTCATTTTACCAAACTGCGAAAGACTCTCAAAAGGATGCCTTTACACCTTTGCGCTACTTCAGCATTAGATAATTTCGGTTATTGGTTGGTTGTTTGGTTTTTGGACTGCACCAGGTGCTCAGGGCTTAGTCCTGGCTCTATGCCCAGAAATTATTCCTGGTGGGGCTCGAGGAACCATATGGGGTGCTAGGGATCAAACTCGGGTCAGATACATGCCAGGCAAGGTCTTACCTACTGTACTATTTCCTCTGTCCCTTAAGTTATTTGCTTAGTTTTAGTATTTCCCAAAAACTCAATACAGGTTCCCCCTTAACTACCTGTCTGCAACAAAGAGATACAGTACCCTCCAAACAAAATGGGGGCGGGAAGGGCGCAGAGCTAGTACAAGTCAGGCACTTGTCTTGCATGAGACCTACCCAGGTTTGACCCCCAGTACCTCATATGATTCCCTGAACACTGCCAGAAGTGATCCCTGAGCACTGAGCTAGAGTCAAAACCCTGAGCATAGCTGGATATGACCCAACTTCGTCTTCCTGACACCCCCATACTCCCCTCCAAATACAGTGTGGTGAGACATCTATATAAACACTCTCCATAAAGATGGCCAACAGACACAGGGAAAAACCTTCATCACTGTGACCAAAATCAAAATAACTATTAATTCACACCAGAGAGAATGGTCTACATGAAAAAAGACCAGAAAAAATACATGGCAGGGAGGATGTGGTGGAAAAGTAACTCTCATTCACTGCTGGTGGGATTGCTACTTGGTTCAGCCATTTTGAGAAATGGTTCGGAGACTTATAACAACATTATGTATAGAACTTCCTTATGATTCATCACTTCTACTCCCAGGCATCTACCCCAAGAACACAAACATTAATCTGAAAAGACGCATGTAAAAGATCTATGCAAAAGACATACATACAAGATCTATATTCATCCCAGTACTATTTACAACAGGCAAGATCTAAAAACAGCTCAAGTGCCCAACAAGAGATAAGTGAATTTATATATATAAATAGAGATGTATGTGTGTATATATATATATATATATGCACAATGGGATACTATTCATCTATGAAAAAAAACAAAATTTTGCAGTTTGTTGCAAGTTGGACACAATTAGGTGTCATACTAAATGAAGTGAGTCCAAAAATAAGATAAATACTAGATCACTTTGCTCATGTGTAGAGTATGAAAAAGGAAAGTGATTTGGTGTAGCAGCACTACAAGTATAAAATAATGATTTTAATACTATTGCAAACTATCATACCTCAATTTTAGAACTTAGGGAAAAATAATTTCTAAATTATTTCTAATAATAATTTAGATAGTATTTCTCAAATTTTTTCCAACCACATTTCCTCCTATGTCCCTCTTCTTCACCTTACTTGTTGGCCTGGTAGTCTCATATCATCTCTCCTCCCCACTTACATAATTTTAACCTGTGGGCCCACTGGAATATTCTGAGGGTCTCAGAGGACCATAAGGCCCCCAGATGAGAAATGCTGGGTTACATCTTCTATTGCAGGTGGGTATGATGCTTATAATCAGTACTATTTAAAATATAAAACAAAACTAGCTCTTACACCCATATTCACCTGTCCCTTAGCTAAATACTCAACACAACAATCACTTCCTATTAGAGTAGCCGCACCACTTCATCAGATTTGGGTAAAATCATTCTTTGCAAAGAAAGTAAGTGCAACTACTGATGGGCTGGAGCACAGTACATGCAGCTGACCAGGGATCTATCCCCAGAGCCACATATTGTTCCCTGAGCTGCAACAGAGAGCCAGGAGTTAGCTCTGAGTACAGCCGGGTACGGCCAAAAAAAAAAAAAAAAAAAAACCAGCTGAAACCAAACAAAAGACCTCTACTGTTAACGCCAATTGCTGTTAACAAAGATTACTCCCTTACCCCTCACCCCCACCCCTTTGAAATGAACCTTAGCCTGAAGATAGTACAGCAGGTAGGGAACTTGCTCTGCACACAGCTGACCCAAGTTCAATCCCCACATCCCATATGGTCCCTTGAGCATTGGCTAGGAATAATTCCTGAGCTGAGGGCCAGGAGTAACTGAGTATCACTAGTGTTTGTGTGTGTGTGTGTGTGTTTGGGGGGAAAGCGGGGGGAGTTGAGAGTTAAGTCTTAATACATTCATTTTACAGATACTGAATCTAAAACCAATTGAGTCATTCTAGATTCCCTCAGCTGAATGAGAGCACCCAAGCTAAAATCCTTGACTACAGAATAATTTCACCTTTTTTCCTGATTCCTTCATATATATTTCAAAGAAATTAAATTTGAAACGACACAAATAATAAGTTTATATCTTTGGTGACTAGAGAAAAATATCTAAATCAAAGTGGAGAAAGCATACGGGGATCATAGACTCAGTTCCATCAAGAGATGGAAGAAATCTCTTTCTTCACTGTTTAAACAGGATCTACATGTGATAGAATAGTCTGGACAGGTCTATTCCCACAAACAAAATCATTAAAGTAGAAATTTCCTAGTCCTTGTATGGGGGACCACTTTCAAAATAGTAACTGGTATTCATACATTTTGATGTTCCCAGGTCCTATATCAACAGAATAGTCACCTGTCATATACACCTGTCTTGAGTACACCTTCAGGTTGTGAGACAGCCCCACATTTTTAGGGAAGGCATTCTTAATTTCTTTGAATTAAGAAATCATTTAATTTGTGCAGGTCAAAAATTGCAAGTTATTCACAATTGGGTCAGGCAATGTTTCAATACCAATCCCTTCATCAGTATCCACTTCCCTCCACCAATGCCCCCATCCCCATTTGCCTCCCACCCACCAGTCTGCTTCTACAAGAGGTACTATAAGTATATATACATACATTTTCACATCCCGTTGCTCACCGATTTGCTTGAGCGGGGCACCAGCAATGTCTCCATTGTGAGACTTGTTATATTCTCGGTAGCCTGCCAGGCTCTCTCTCGTGCAAGGCAAACACCCTACCCGCTGTGTACTATTACACACACACGCACTCGCATGCGCGCACACACACACATATACACACACACACATATAGAAGCACCTCCTGTAGCAAGAGATTGGTATATATTCACATTTTTTCATTGTGGTTTACAGTACTGTTGCTAATATGTATACAGTACTGTTGAACATACATAACACTTTAATCACCTTTCAGCATCGCCTCCTCCTCAAAGTTCAGAGATGAACTTCACCAGAGATGTCCCCTCCCTGTCCTATTCCACCCCCCCAACACACACACCAAATGGCATATTTCCTACTGAATACAACTTTTCATGTTCTTTGCTTCTATTGGTTTTGGGTATTAGTCATTCCACCATTATGTTTCTTTATATTCCAAATATGAGAGATCATTCTGTGTTAGTCTCTCCCCCAGTGGCTAACTTCAATAACATGATACTCTCCATGGCCCTTCAAGTAGCAGGAAACTGCATGACTATTTTTTCTTATGGCTGAGTGGTATTCCATTGAGTATATGTACCCGTTTCTTTAGTCATCTATTCCTGGACACCTGGGTTGTTCCAGATTTCGGCAACTGTGGATAGTACTACAAAACTAGAAAATAATAAAACTAATACTAATCATTCTTCCAGACATACCAATACAGCACTAACATGCCAAACAGTAAATGAAACAGACATTGAAGTTGGAAAAACTAGTCACAAAAACTGCCATAAAAAAATTTTTTTTTGGGGGGGGCTGGAGAGATAGCACAGCAGGTAGGGCGTTTGCCTTGCACACGGCCGACCCGGGTTCAAATCCCAGCATCCCATATGGTCCCCTGAGCACGGCCAGGGGTAATTCCTGAGTGCAGAGCCAGGAGTAACCCCTGTGCATCGTCAGGTGTGACCCAAAAAGCAAAAAAAAAAAAAAAAAATTTTTTTAACTTGGCTATTTAAAATCCTGTAAGCATCAGTTTCTTCATCTGCTAGGATTTAAACCTTGCAGCAATGTGACGCTATATTTACTATATATAAATATATTCACATAAGTAATCTCGTGAATGATATTAATGGCCCCTTGCTACCATATTACTTAGTTTGGGCACAGAGCAATAGTACTGTGAGTAGGGCATTTGCTTTGCATTCAACCCCACCAGGTTTGATCCCTGGCATCTCATATGATCCTCCACACTTAGCGAGTGATTCCTGAGCACAAATCCAGGAGTAATCTCTGAACATCGCAGGTGTGATCCAAAAAACTAAAAAATAAAAAACCACAAAACCCACTTAGATTCACTTTCACTAACACCTCCCCAATCAAATTTTGTTAACACTAGGAATATTTTAGAATGCAAAACATTAGAGGGAAACTTTATAACATAAGATAGAACTAGCCAACAGCTGTGGGCCTGTTTTCAAATCTCAGGTATTAGATTGGTATTTCTTTTTTTTTTTTTTCAGGTTTAAGTCACAGTCAAATACTGATTAAACCACCATCCCTTCACCAGTGCACCCGTTCCACCACCAAGAACCCCAATACACCCCCCTCCCACCGCACCCCCCATCTAAGTAGCTAATGATATTCCCATTATTCTCTCTATATATTGAGTACATTTCATATTTCCATACAGAACTCACTATTGTTGATTGGAAATTTTCCCCAACATAGATTGGTATTTCTTTAATAGGCGAGAAAAGATTATCTTGTAAATTTTCTACAAATGGGGAACTGTAAGTACCACTAGATGGAGCAATAACAAAAACATCTGCTTGTTCAATAAATTCTGGTGGCTTTCAAGAGATTTAAGGTCAATTTGAGTAAATGTAAACTGTAGGTAGTCACTTCAAAAATTTAGAAAGATCTTCAGCAAAAACAGAACTAGAATTTAATTCATTTCTTAGTTCCTTCTACAAGAACCGTACACCCCATCCCCCCCAACACACACACAACTTTTTCTTGAAACTCAAAAGAGCAACACTAACAGGACTTTGCCGCTTCCCCACATCGCATGTCCTCCAAGACTACTCCCTCCTGGGGCCCGACCTCGAGAGCAGGCTGCGACAATACACACCCTGCACGTTCATAAATTCACTTTCACTGACGCGGCTCTCCTGACACTCTGAAGACCCACGCCGAGTCCTTTCGTTCTGCTTTCTTGCAGGGCCGAGACCGAACCAAGAACGCCGGCGCGCAAGCCGGGACCGCTCTCCAGCCCTCCCGGTCCCCCGCCGGGCGGCTGGCTGGGCTCGGGGCGCTACGGAAAAGGCAAGGCTCAGGGTGAACCAACGCAGAGGCCCGATCCAGCATAAAAGCCTGCCGTCGGGTTTGAAGGCCAGTTCGTCATTCCCTTTAAAATAACGAGCTTGTTCGCTTAGTTCTTTTCTGAACAAAGCCAAGACTTCTCCCCGCCTTGGCTTCCTGGCTAACGCCATGAAGCAGCACGCCTCTGGGGTGGGGGAGGCACACCGGCTGCGCTCGGGGGTCACTCCTGGCAGGGCTCAAACGACCCTACCGGGTGCAGGAGCTCGAACCCGGGTCGGCTGCGTGCCAGGCCAGCGCCTTCAACTCTTCAACTCTGCAGCCACCTGGGGAATTTTTTTTTTTTTTTTTTTTGCTTTTTGGGTCACACCCGGCGGTGATGCACAGGGGTTACTCCTGGCTCTGCACTCAGGAACTATCCTGGCGGTGCTCCGGGGAGCCTATGGGATGCTGGGAATTGAACCCGGGTCGGCGGCGAGCAAGGCAAGCGCCCTCCCCGCCGTGCCATCGCTCCAGCCAAGCACCTGGGGTAAGCGAGGGTGCCTGCGAAGGCGGCCCGTCCGCTCCGGGCCCCGCCGGGGGTGCCGCCTGCAGGCCCACGGCGAGGGCTCGAGGACACGCACCCCCTCCCGCAGAGAAGCCGCGCGGCGCCCCCGCCCCGCCCCGGCCGCGCGTGTCGGAGCCGGCCCCGTGCGGGTCCCACAGCTCAGGGAAGCGCACGTGCAGGGTCGCCTCCGTTTCTCTGCCTGCGAGAGGCGCGCCCGCAGCCCCCGCGGCCCCGCGGCTGACAGAGCCCGAACTCTTCGCGACGGCATCGGGCGCCCCGGGGAGCCCCGACCGACCGCGGCCTCAGGCGGGCGCGGGGGCGGCGCGGGCGCGCGGGCGCAGGCTCCGGGGAGCCGAGCGGGCCAGCAGCTGACATTTTTTTTTTTGTCTACAAACGAAACGGCGATGAGCGGTAGGCCGTTTGCCTTTTTCACCCGCTGAAAGTCAGCGAGAAAAACAGCGGGCATGGACCCAAAGCAACGCGCCTACGCTCCTAAGTTTAGGGTTAGCAAGCAATGGCCGCCCGGCCGCCCCGGCCCCGCCGCCGCGCCGCCTTTTAAATGGAGTTGCCGCTGCTGCACCGATTGGCTGAGCTGTTCCCGCTACAGATATCGCGAGATCGAAAAATCCAAGTTGGGTGGGTTTTTTTTTTTTTTCTTTTTTTGGGTGGTTGGTGGTGGCCGGGGGCGGGGGTGTTCCGGTGTGTGTTTCAGAAAGCTGTATTTTCGCTCTGGGGCCGAGCTCACCTCCCCTGGGCCCCGGGGCAGTTGGGTCTTTTCTTGTTTACAAAGTTATTTAAAGGTGAAAGCTAACTTGTTTGCTTCTGAGTATTGTTTTCATCCTCTAAAGATCAGGTGCCTGGTACTCGAAAACATAGAAATATTTTAAGGCGGGCATACAAAATAAGTTATTTTGTTATTGTTAGAAAAAAGCTTCAGGAAAAGCGCTGAAGGATCCGACGTTGCAAGTCTTGGCTCCACTTGTAAGATGCTCACGTTCTTTTTTTCCCCTGCCTTTAACTTTAGGAAGTCTTTTTTCCTACTTGGACGATTAAATGACTATTTGTTTAAAAAAAAAATTGCTTTTGCTGGTTATGAACCCAGGGCCCCACATATGCAAGGCTCAATAGCCTGAGCCACATATCAACCCTAAGTACTTGTTTCTTAATCTTGTTATAATCCACTGATTTGGGCCTTTCAACTGCTTGATGTAATAATGTTTTGCATACAACCGACTATTATTAAAAGTTGAACTGGGACTGGAAACAAAAAAGGAAATGAAAATTCTACTTGCGTTCAGTAGAGTGAAGAAACCTATGGGATTGTTGCTTATTAGCACCTCAATCAGAGAGCAAAGTAAAATATTGGATTGATTAGAGATATTTTTAAGGGCAGAAAAAAAGGGTTGTTGGATTAATGTCTGAAACCAACTAAGGATTGTAGTGTTCCCACATGCAGCATGTTGCGTTAGAGTCAGATCTCTCAAAATCTTTAAATTTTGACTTCTGAATTTGTAAAAGGGGAATATTTGTCTTTCCCTTTGCTCTGGGAGGTGTATGTGTATGGTTTTTAATGGAATCTCTGGAATGTTTGAGTTTAAATTAGATGTACAGTTAGCCTTATTTAAGAAACAAATGCCTGGGGCTGGAGAGATAATACAGTGGGTAGGGTGCTTACCTTGCATGTAACTGGGAATATGGGTACCATATGTAGTTTCCTGAGCCCCACCAGTATTGATGTTACACAAGAGTGATCCCAGAGTGATTCCAGAGCACTGTCAGGATTAATCCCTGTGGAGCCTAACAGTGGGTGGGGCTTTTACCTTGCATGCAGCTGACCAGGGTTTGATCCCTGGCATCGCATATTGATGTAGGCAGGTAGATAGGGAAAGGCCCTGGCAATGAAACGTAGATTACCAAAGTCTCTGGGAAGGAGAATCTTAAGACTGATCCACCTTATGGATTCAGAAAACAAAAGATGGGATAAGACCATCGCAGACCCTGAGGAGATTTTACCCCTCCCTGTGAAGGAAATTCCTCGACTTCATCTGATTAACTTTAGTGATTGAGCCCAAAGAAGATCCTCACCACTTCCAACCTCTCTGGTAACCTCCTTAGCAATGAACTGTTACCTAGGAAGAAGCCCCACATGGGGGCAGATTGGAGAAACCCTGTAAAAGCCACCTTGAACAAAGCAAGGGCACGCATATGCTGCCTGAGCCCGAGCCCACGTGGGCAAGCACATGTGGTGCCTGAGCACATGGGTCACCCGCACCTCCCCTCTTGAGATGTCTACTTTCATGCTTTTGTGTCTAAGGCTCGGATGTGTGTAGAGCTCTCTCCGCTCTCGGAGAAGCCGGCATTCTCTCTTGAGCACATTACTCTTACTCTTCTCTCTTCCTCTTCTCTTCCTCCTTCCCTCAAAAAACGTCTAAATGAAATCTGTTTACTTCGCTGCTTGTCTACTTCTGAAATTCTTTTCCGCAAACTAGACAAGAACCCAGTAACCCTGGTCCTTGGTGGTAGAGGTGGTTGGGGAGAAAGTGACCGTCTTTATCCTCCTTGTTTCACATAAGTCACCTGTGAGACCCACCAACATCAATATGGTCCCCCAAGCACTACCAGGTGTGAATGCTGAGCATCGCCCAGTGTGACCCAAAAAGGAATAAGCCCTGAGCACAACTGAGTGTAGTCCAAAAAAAAAAAAAAGTTCTAAGATTTCTGGTATTAAACCTTCTAATGGTTTCATTCACTCCTACACAAATCATCCCTACTTGAATCTAGTATGTATAGATCAACTGTTCAAACTCTTTAAATAGCTGAAACTCTTCAGTCATTTTCTATACCTTACCTAGTCTTGCTTAGAATCACTAAAATAGAGATACCACCAAGAAATGAAATGCATCTTTTAAGCCTTAATTGGTTTCAGATACATACATATATACATATGGACATATATCCAGAAGAAATACCTAAAAGAAATCTAGGAAAGGGAAAATGTGACAATCCTTGTTTTTGTTCTGTCAGTGCTCTGGACTGGACCTTCCACATTCCAATCAAGAACTCCAGCCCTTTGGACTCCCTGGCCTTATTAAGATCATACCTAATGAGGGGGAAGGAGAAGCCAAGTGAAGCTGTGTAAATTAGGTGCTTGATTCAAGTCTAAGAAACATGATGCAGTGGTTTTGAGCTACTAGTCCACAGACTGATTCCAGTCCACAGGTATAAAAATGGTTGCCTTAATCCTTTTAAAACTAGTGTGCTGGGAGCACGATTTGACTCAAAAAAATAGCATCACCTGAACTTTAAAATGTTCTAATTCCAAATCAAAAAAACACCTTTTTTGGGGGGTATTTTAAAAGTACCTTTAGGGATAGTAACTCATTTGAACTTCACAATGACCCTGTGAAATATAGGGATTAGCACCCTAAATTGGTGAAAAAAATGAACTCCAAAATGTTTTTAAAAATTCGTGAGGCCAAGGGGCTGGAGCGATAGCACAGCAGGTAGGGCCTTGCACGCGGCCGACCTGGGTTTGATTCCCAGCATCCCATATGGTCCCCTGAGCACCGTCAGGGGGTAATTCCTGAGTGCAGAGCCAGGAGTAACCCTGTGCATCGCCAGGTGTGACCCTCCCCCCAAAAAAAAGACAAAAAAAAAAAAAGAAGAATAGGATCTGAATCTAGCACTTGTTCCACTTGTAATGCTTTACATGAATAGATACTGAATAATTTGAGGTAGGTTAATACAGCTGTCAATCAGTCAGCTACCAGGTCACCAGACCTTAAGTCCCATCCTATTTAGTTGGAAACTTGTCAGTTTTCTTTGGTAATTTATTTTAATCTTTAAAATTAAAGTTAACATATTTTTTATACTACACAAAATACAGTATATGAATTTTAAAAATAATTTACTTTTTTTTTGCTTTTTGGGTCACAGGGTTACTCCTGGCTCTGCACTCAGGAATTACTCCTAGCGATGCTGGGGAGACCATATGGGATGCCAGGGATCGAACCCAGGTTGGCTGAGTGCAGGGCAAATGCCCTACCCGCTGTAGTATCACTCCAGCCCCTAAAATATTTTAAAGTCTAATAGTAGGTGCTATCTGACTAGGATCAGTGATGATAAACAGTTTGCGTTGTATTGTGAATAATTTTTGATCCATTACTTTGATTTTATTTTTTTTCAGAATTAAATGTTTGCTTATTTCAGTTTCTGTCCAGGACTGAAGCCATAGCACAGGGGTAGGGCGTTTGCCTTGCATGCAGCCCACCCGGGTTTGATTCTGCCGTTCATCTCGGAGAACCCGGCAAGCTATTGAGATTATTTCGCCTGCACGGCAGAGCCTGGCAAGCTACCCGTGGCGTATGCGATATGCCAAAAACAAAACAACAAGTCTCACAATGGAAACGTTACTGGTGCCCGCTCAAGCAAATCGATGAACAGCAGGTAGGGCCTTGCACAGTGCTACAATTTATTTTAAATCATCTTTTTGTTTATAGTTTAAGACCAATATTTTATATCTAGACTAATAACTTTATAACATCACAGGATCACCAAGGCCCATCTAAATGATACTTTAAACTATCACCATATTAATACAGCAGGAGCTGAGGGATGGAGTGCAAGGTCACTTTAAATCTCAGTCCATGGACTGGGTAACCAAATAGAACAGATTAAGGGATGGCTAGGGGTAGGGGGGGCGGGACTGGGCAGCAGAGAAAAGGCCAAGCCCTGTCACTCGCTCTATGCCTGGACTCACTCCTGTGTACCTCAGAAGCATGGGCCAGTACAGGAAGCCGCAGAGGCTCAGACAGGGGCAGGATACAGGGCACAGAGGGGTCTCACCCACATGCACATTGCGGTGGACAGGCAAGGAAAGCCGGGAACAAGACAAGAGCTGCTGGGGTGCAGTTGGGAGGCCCGGCAACAGGTCTAGAGCGCAGGGATCTTGCCCGTGCCCATGTGGCCATGGCTGGAGATTGGGCAATGCTTACACGGGACTGAGGAAACAGCAGGGACAGGACTTGGCCATCATACACGGGAGACACGGGAGGCATGTGACGTGCATGGCACAAGACAGGGAAGTTGTTCAAGGGACAGGACCAGTGACCTCATTCACAGGAGGCAAGTAGACTGTGTGCGACAGGACAGGAAAGTTGTTCGCTGGATCAGGCAGCGTCAGAGACAGGACCTGGTCATCGTCCATGGGTACAAGAGGCCTGGACATCTAGGGAGAGACCCAGATCCATCTACTTTTATTTGTCTAATAAGCTTTTCATCTACTGAGTTTTGTATGCATATTTCATACATTTCTCTAGAACTTGCCAGCACAGGAAAATCTGCCTTTGTGCTATGTATTTGGTGCTCAACACTGCAGTGCTTCATAGAGGAGTTTTACAGGAACCAGTAAGCACCCTCCAACCCCCTCGCCCCCCACTCCCGCCCATCTGAATCCTGTAAGGGAGCCAGAGAAGCAGCCAGCCGCCAGTGTTTCCTCAGCAAGGACTTTAAGGTACTGTTTTTGCTAGTTAATTTCAGTTTGCAAATAAGGAAATCACAGGAGCAAGAGATACAGGCCGTTCCTTCCCTGCAGTTTTTCTCTGCTTATGGGACCAAGTCAGTGCTAAGTCAGGAGGAGCACAATAGCACAGCAAGCTAGAAAGCTGGGAGCAGAACAGGAAGAAATATTAAGAATGCATTGTAAGCACATGGAAAACTTGAGTAGGCTGAAAGAGATAGAGGTCTGTTATGCTCATATGTGGAACTTGAACACAATACCCATAGCACTGATGTCGGGGGCCCCACGAGTGACTTATGTGACAGGGGGAGGAGAAAGACCATCACTTTCTCCCCAACCGCCTCTACCACCCGGGACCCAGGGTTCCTGGGTTCTTGTCTTATTCTCGGAAAAGAAGTTCAGGAGTAGACAAGCACTGAAGTAAACAGATTTTATTTGGAGGTTTTGAGGGAAGGAGGAAGGGCTAAGTGGGAGAGAGAAGAGTAAGAGTGACGTGCTTGAGAGAATGTGGGCTTCTCCGAGGGTGGAGAGAGCTTGAACGGGCTATTGGACTGGCTTTTACAGGTTCTTTGCAGCTCATCTAGATCTGGAATGTTCTAGAATCTCCTTGGGGCTGGGTCACTGAAGTTAATCAGATTAAGAGGTCCGACTGAGGGGTCCATCCAGATCCTCAGGGTCTGTTTTCTGAATCCACAAGTCTAAAGATTCTCCTTCCCAGAAACTTTGTTAGTCTAAATTTCACTGCCTAGGGCCTTTCCCTATCTACCTGTCTACATTAGCACTGTGGTCCCTTTGTTTATGGATTTGCTCGAGTGGGCACCAGTAAAGTCTCCATTGTGAGACTTGTTGCTACTGTTTTTGGCATATCAAATACACCACGGGGAGCTTGCCAGGCTCTGTCACTCGGGCGGGATACATACTCTCAGGCTCTCCGAGAGGGGTGGAGGAATCGAACCCGGGTGGGCCGCATGCAAGGCAAACGTCGTACCTGCTGTGCTATCACTTCAGTCCAAGAGCAATAGATGCAGCAAAATACAGATTCCTAGTGGAGCAGAGACAGGATTTGGCCATCGTACACGGGAGGGAAGTAGACTGCGTGGGACAAGACAGGGAAGTTATTCCCTGTACTGAAGAATTGAAGACTTCTTTGTCATTGTATTCCAGGCCTGTTTAATCTCCTTTAGCAGGGAATTTTTTAGCTGAACCCAAACTTATCATCCTCCATTGGAAATGAGTCTTAAGTGGTCAAAGATCAATTCAGCAAGATCATGGAAAAAGATTTTCTTTTGGGACTTCTGTAGTAAGTTTGCTGCTCAGTTTTGCAGTTATGTTCAATCCTTGGATTTGGAAGCAGGCCTTCAGGTCTCAGGTCAGACAGAAAAGTTGGTTAAAAATGTTACTTCCAAAGTTAAGAACGTTTTGGAATTTACCTCTGTGTTTATTAAGGAAACAACAAAAGTAAGATGTGTTCTGGTATGCAGGATAGTAACTTCAGGTCATATCCTTGAAAGAAAATGGTTGTTGGAAGATGTGTGCAAAGGAAATTTTTAAAATTTTTGTTGAATTACCATCAGATAGTTACAAAGCGTTAATATTTGAGTTTCAGTCATATGATTGAACACCCATCCCTCCACCAGTGTACATGTTCCACCCCCAATGTCCTCAGAATCCCTCCCCCACCTCCATCTCATCCTTCCCCCTACCTCTAGGGCAGACAATTTCCCTCATAAAAATGTTATGTTGGGTCTTTGCACAAAGAGAAAAATGGATTAGCTCAGGTTTCGCCTTTTTAGATGTTGTAGAGTCTTTTTTTGTTAATGAGAAAAGCAAGAAATGTGGAATGTATGAACAACAGGTTCTGATATATGCTTCTGATCTAATGAGAGAGTTAATTTTAAAGGTAAGGTGCTTCTTTAGTCCCTGGCTAGCAGTTTTTAGTCTTGCCCTAGGGGGGATATTCTGATGTTGCTCCTGGCCCTGCCTTGGATATGGTCTCAGAGGGTGAGGATACTGTTTACAGGTTCTTTACAGAATGGCTTCTAAGGGAGCCCCCAGGTACAGGGAGCAAGTTCAGTGTTCATCATGCAGGTCATGTGACTTGGCTGAATTCAAATCTCACACAGAGTATCTATGAGAACATGGATCTGCAAGTCTAATCGAGGTGGGGCATTTAGGCCTGCCACACTGCACACAGCTTTTTTTGGACAGTACCATGTAAAGTTAAAGGAAAACTTTCTGCTTTTAGCCACAGGTGTGCAATGGCTTCCAGATGCAGGATGATTTTGAGCCTCACTAGAGACATGGCCTCTAGGAGTTGGGGTACATAAGCTTTCTAAGGGGTAAATTTCTGGGGGAAGAAGTTCTAATGACCCCGCCCCAGAGATGTACCCCAGGCACAAGGATATAGCTCAGAGCCCTTCTCCGTGTTTACTGCTGGCATCAGCCGTTATCAGGAGAAGCAGAAGCAGCCACTCATGGCTCAGATTCACCGGTCTATTTCACAGATGGGATGACAAGCTATTAGAAGGGGACTTTTCCCCAAGTGGAAATACTGTTGGGAAGACAGTTTTCAGATCATGGTGTATGTAGTCTTGGGAAAGTGTCTCAAACACTCAAGTTCACTGCTGTTTTGGCCAAACCCTGTGGGCCTTTCCGTAAAGGCTTGGATTCAGGTTCCCAGGGACAGGGAAATACAGGCTTCGAGTACTTTGAGAGCAGGCAGCTCCCAGCAGCTGCAGTGCCCACCAGCTTAGCTTTGTCCTGGGAGGAAAACCCTCAGATCTGCTCAGGACTGCAGCATTCAGGCCAGACAGGACATCAAACACTAGCAGGCTAATGTTTCAGAACTCCCAGATGGAAAGGGAGTTGGCTCAAATGAGTACTCGGAGGTTTCCCTGATAATGACAATAAAGGCATTTTTGATCTTCGATCCCATCCCCCATGGAGCGTCTAAAGGTTCACAGACAAGTTGTTGAATCCAGAGGACAAGGAGTTATTCTGTGTATGGGATACACAGAACTGAAGCTCTGCACTCAATGTGCATCAGGTCTTGAGCCAGGACAAAGTGAGGAACTTCAGCATCAACGAGTTGTGTCAATTGGTGAGTCTGCACTGGCAAACCAAGTGGAACTTGGTGTAAAGTGGCTCCGCTTCTCTGAGAGCCCTTAGTCAGGTCAAAGTTGGGGAAAGTCTTCACCAGTTTCTAGACTTGATTCCCAATACCATCTGCCAGGAGCTCAATCTACACAATAGACTCTCAAGCTTTTTCTGAGAACCTTATGGTGATGTGCCAAGTTCAACAAAGGTTAGTCAAAGGCTTGGGCTGGTACAGTTGTGTTTCTGGGGAAGTGAACTTCCACTCATTCATGAGACATTCCCTCTAGAAAAATGGCTTTTGACATAGTTATTGACCCACATGGTTATTGACCCACTTGGCAATTCCTTATTGATCCAGGAGGCATAGACACACCTCATTCATAAGTGCTCACCCACTCAGCAGTTACAGATGCAGAGTCTGGTTATCGGTGGAAGATATTATCATTAGGGTATTTCTGCTTGTGTGTGTATGGTTATAAGGAAGATTATTTCTGATATCAGGGCAGAGGACCTAATGCAAGCTCTGAGTCTCTGTCCTGGCCCAGATGAAATGTTAAAATAGTCTTACCAGAGATCACTGGAAAAAAAAAGCAAAATGTCTTAAGATATGCAAGGAAAATTCATCTCTCAATGATACCTCATGGAAATGCTCCAGACATCTTAGTTTAGGTGATTAAAAAAATAAAAAGCTGTTGCTGCATCCAGCAGAACGGCAGGTTCTTTATGGAACAGGGCACTTGTAAGTTTGGGTATGCCATGGTAACTTCCATGGCTGTGGCAGAAAGTGGCACCTTGCCTGCAGGACATTCAGGGCAGCTAGCTGAATTCATAGCTTTGACCAGAGCCCCAGAGTTAAGTGAAGGCAAATCAGTCAACGGATACACAGAGTCCAAGTATTCTTTTTTGGTACTCATTGCCAATTTAGCCATTGGGAAGGAAAGGGGATCTTTGACTGGCAAGTCAAAAATTAATTATGGATCTCAAATACTCAAATTACTTGGTTCGGTGTGCCTGCTTATGAGGGTGGCAGTTATGTTTTGCAGAAGCCACCAGCAAGATAATAGTGAGGTGACACTAGGAAACAGGGGTGCAGATCTGGAAACCAGGAGGGCGACCAGCTGATCAAGTCATGGCTCTGGTCCCTCAGTGAGATCTTGGTGATGTCCGCCCCTCCTATACAGAGGAGAGATCACAGGCACTATCCCGAGGATATGGAAAGAAAGAAGAATGGTTTTGGAAGGGTGACAAACCACATCTGCCCAACCTCTCTAGTGGAAGGCCCTAAAGGCCATACATGATTCTCATCATTTAGGGAGGGATAAACTTTGTCTCCTCAGTTGTTCAGTCTTAGCGGAAAAAGACTAAGACCTTAGACTGAGTATGCCAGACTTGTGAAATCTGTGCTTGCAGTAACCTCTTTGGGGCTCTGCTTCTCAAGTGAATCAGGAGCACACAGAAACGTGCTGCATTATCCTGGAGAAAACCAGCAGCTGGACTTTGCTCAGTTACCCCCACAGGGTGGTTCCAATACTTACTGGAAAAAGTAGACACTTCCACGGGATGGATAGAAGGTTTCCTATCAGGTCTGAGAAGGCACAAGAAGTGATTAAGACTCTTCTCTGAGAAATAATTCCCGGTTTAGACTACCCTGTAGGTTACAGAGTGATAACAGTCCTTCCTTTACTGCAGAAATCACTCAACAAAGCGTTAGGAATAAAATTTTACATTTGGCTTGGAGACCTCAATCATCAGGAAAGGTAGAATGAATCAGACCTTGAAAACACAGCTCAGGAAACTGTCAAGAAACCTCTCAGAACTGGAGAGAGATTCTTCTTTTGGCTTTGCTTCGTGGGCACACTGCTCCTTCCACAGATCTGGTGCTCAGTCCTTTTGAAGCTCTCTATGAAAGGCCAGTATATTGCACTGCACTGCTTTTTTGGTTCAGAGTAGTCCTTGCTACAGAAGCATGCTCTCTTTCTTGGTTCTTTTCAACAGACTCTGAGAGATTTTGGCCAGCACATGTTCTGAGTCCCAGATGGCAACATGGGAACTTGATACTCTCCAGATACTCTATAGTGTTAAGACTTACAGGAGTGGAATTTAGCAACCAGGATGACAATCTATGTGGAAGGGACCATTCCGGATCCTTCTCTCTACTCTAATTGCCATTAAAGTTCCAGGAAATCCCAGCTAGATTCATCACTCTAGAGGAAAGAAATGGGTAGCTTCCACACAGTAGGGCACTGAAGTGCTGATAAAGGTAGCTCTTCATCAGTGGAAATAAATCTAGACACTAGCACAAACCACAAAGATAAGATGCATGAAGCGCAATATCTTGAAATATTTCTTCAAGGACACTAATTAAGTGTTCTTCACGTGTAAATAGTTTTGTGTCTTTCTATGAGTGTAAGGGATTTATTTATGCTTTCTATTTCTTTATATAGGAATACTTTTATCCAATCTTCCATGGTCCTAGTTAAATGTTTTTCAATTGTCCTTGTATAACCACGTCTGTCTCTTCAGAGTTACGGAACCCCAGTGAAAATTTTCTCCTTGGACACCCAGAATCAGGTAAAATGGCACACCAAGACATGGAACCCCAGTACAGACAGGGCTCGGACGTCCAGGATAGCTCAGGAACCGGCAGGGCTCAGACGTCCAGGATATCTCAGGAACTGGCAGGGCTTCAACGCCCTGATAGCTCAGACAGCTCAGGAACTGGCAGGGCTTGGACACTCAGGTAGTGACAAGGTGTTGACCACAGGAGTCTCACTCATATGTATGTGGCAGTGGCCAGAGTCTAGGAAAGCGGGGGCAGGATGACAGGAACTTTTGGGGGACAGTTGGGAGGCCCCGCACAGGGACAGAGCACAGGGATCTCACCCACATGCGTGTGGCGTTGCTGGAGATTGGGGAAAGCATACATGGGATAGAGAGCAGCACAGGAAGGGCCTGGCCTCGTTCACAGGAGGTGAGTAGAGTGTCTGGGACAAGACAGAAAAGTAGTTCACGGGACTGGGAGGCATCAGGGACAGGACCGTTGATGATGCTCACGGGTAAAAGAAAGGCCTAGACATCTGGAGAGGGACCCAGAACCATCTGCCTTTTTTAAACTAACTTTCAATCCTCTGGGTTTTGTGGTATGCAAATCTTTCATGCAATTCTCAAGAACCCACCTTTGCACTAACTATATCATCTTAATTTTCTTGTGTGTCCTCTTATATCTTTAATTGTTCAGATTTATTTACAGTTCCTGGCCTTTACCTTCTAAAAGCTGTAACTCTATAATAGTTCCATATGAGTTCTTCATTTTAATTTTTTAAAAGGAAGAGTTAATTTTATTCTCATTAAGATGGTGTGCACACCCAGTGGTGCTCAGGACTTACTCCTGGCTCTGAGTTCAAGGATCACTCCTCGGGGCCTCAGGGGGCTGTAGAATCATCCATGTGCAAGGCAAGCATCCTGTCCACCGACTTTCTCACCAGCCCCAGGAGTTCTTTTAATAAGTCTATTACCATGCCTTCAATTTGTTCATTCTCCTCTCTAGACCCTTATCTATTGCTTTGATTCTTTTCTGGATATCTGCCCTCTTCTCTCCTTTCCACTCCCTCTTCCATCCCTCACCCATTCTTATTCCATTTCATGATGATACCCTGCTATGAAATGTTTCCTCCTCCTAGCAACTGTCATGAATATCAACAAATCAGCTTTTGGCACGTATCATTCTATCACAAATTGATCTCCAAGATAAAGAGGCTGGAGTGATAGTATAACAGGTAGCATATTCGCCTTGCACATAATCAACCTGGATTCGATTCCTGGCATCCCATATGGTCCCCTGAGCACCACCAGGAGTAATTCTTGAGTACAGAGCTAGAAGTAACCTGAGCATCAAAACAAGAAAAGATCTTCAAGATAAAAAATGTCCCTGCCAATATTTAATTTAGTTCTACTAAATAAAACATGGTATCTCATGACATCACTGTGATTTCTCCCATTATAGACATGCAAGAGGCACGGGCATTCCAACTGAAATATTTTTGTTCTCCCAGAAACATATAATATCCAGTTTTATCACAAATACTCCAAATGCTTTCTTCTAGCCATTTTATCTGTACTCAGAAGCATCGCTGGTGCACTATGTTGGGTCCAACTTCTTTAAATTCTGCAGCAGTGATCCACATGTCCTGAAAAGCTGACAGGGATGCAAGAATAGACCCTCCCATCCACACGGATATTTTCCTTTCTGGGGGAGCAATAACCTGCACAGGGGTGTTAGCAGGAGCCAACTTTGCTACATCCTTAACTAGACGCTTGTCTAAGCCAGGAAAAGTGGTTGATCCTCCAGCAAGGATGATGTTGGAGAAGAAGGAACTTCTCAGGTCGGAATCACACTTCATTATACTGTTGAAGCACATCTTATCAATGCCAGGAACATCCAGGTTCATGAGTGCCGGACAGAAGAGGGTCTCAGGACAATGGAAGAGCTGGTCGTGGAGCTTGATCATCTTCCCATCAGGTAACTGGTACACTTTCTCTATACAATTTGGTTTCTTACTTTTTTCCTCTTCATAGTTCATTGTCACATAACAACAAGTTTCCTTAATGTTGGCAACAATCCTCCTGTCTGCAGTACTGAGCAGCATGATCCCATGGTCCTTCAGCAGCGTCAGGAGGAAGTTGGTGAGGTCTGTGCCTGCCAGATCTAGCTGCAGGACCCCGTGGGGAAGACAGTAGCCCTCAAAGATAGGGATGCTCTGGGTGACCCCAGCACCGGAACTCAGCACAAAGCCAGTTGTGAAGCCAGCAGCAAAGAGCGCCAGGACCCCCTGGATGGACATGTAGAAGGCAGGGACGTTCAGGTGCTCAAAAAACACTTCAGTGATCTGCTGCCTGTTGGCCAGTGGGTTGAGTGCTGGCTCAGTAAGCAGCACTGGTCCATCACAGGGCTTCAGCTTCAGGTTATGATCATACATATGCTTCCACATGTTCTCCATATCCCCCCAGGAAGTAATCAGGCCTCGCTCCACCGGGTAGCTGTGGGAAGAGCAACAAGACAAATGCACTTTTTCAAACTGGAGCTAATCCCCCACATTCATTACAATACTGCCAATAGGGTCAAGTGGGGAGCTCTGGAGAGCCCCTTGGAAACTGTCCCTTGGTGAGTAGTGAATGGCAGAGTCTCTTAGGAAAGCCATCTGTAACGCTTGCTGCTCTGCACTCTTTGCTGCCCATTGAAAAGACAGAGTTGGAAGGGGGCGGGGGACACAATTCTTCTATCAGTTTAGCTTAGAGACGAATGAAAGAACCCAGAGGCATGGCGAATTAAAGTGTTCTTAAATGAGCTTGGATTTTACGAACACTGACTTTAAGCGTTTGAAAACGTGTGGCTCTAAAGGAAGCGCACTCTGGGTATTCGGCACCTTGGGACTGCGATGACACCAGCAGGCTAGCTACCTCCTCTAGCTACTTCCTCTCCGCGTCCCCACTCCCGGGCCCCGCTGGCTCTCCGTGTCGCCCTGCGCGTGCAGTGGTCGCGGAGGCCTGGTGGCCTGCTGAATGGCGCGGGGCTGGGGGACGGGTGCCTGCGGGGCGGAGGACCGGGTACTTGCTGGACGGCGATAGGCGGGGGGTTGGGTGGGGGGGGGGGACGGGTACCTGATGGATGGACAGCGCGGGGCGGGGGACCGGGTACCTGCTGGACGGCGATGGGCGGGGGCACGGGTACTGCAGGGCGGCGCGAGGCGGGGGCGGGTACCTGATGGACAGCGCGTTCCTCCGCTCCTGCGCCTGATCGCCGACGTACAGTTCGGGCGCGCCCTCGCTCGTCAAGTTGTGGCCTTTGGCGCGGCCGATGATGTTCGGGTAGACAAACTGGGGCTCCCGAGACCCAGCCAGGCCCGCTTTGATGACTTCCGAGCCGTTGTCGATCACCACCGGCACTTGATAGTAGCTCATGTCGCTGCGGCCGCCGCTGCCCCGGCCGCGGGAGGCGTCTGGAGGACTCGGTGCCAAGGGCGCTGCGCAGCGCTGGGGCCGGACGCGGGTCGCCGTGATGCGCGGGGCCGCGGCCCGAACGCCGCGTCACAGAGGCCCGGCCCGCCCGCCGCGCAGCCCCCGGCCCGAGACCGCCGCCCCCCGGCCCGAGACCGCCGCCCCCGGCCCGAGACCGCCGCCCCCCGGCCCGAGACCGCCGCCCCGGCACCCTCCGGCCAGTCGAGCCCTCGCCAAGTGGCTCCCAGCGATCGCTCCGGGAGCCGCAGGGGGAGTTTTATTTTCAAAGCCACAGAGTTCGGGCGAATATTTAGGGCACGGGGAGCCCCGGGCGCGCCCTGGAGACGGGAAAGGCGGGAGACCGGGCCGGGAAAGCGTCACGGGGAGGACACCCGGCCCGCGCTCCTGAAACTCAACCTCGCGAACGGGAGACGCCAAGGTCTTAAAACGTTTGTTACTATGTTATATACTGGAACTCTTGTGGTTTCTAAACAAAGTATACGAAGGACCAAAATGTTGGGGGATAGTGTGTGTGTCTTACGTGACAGTAAGTAAACTCCACCCGCCGTCACAGTATGTAAACTCATTCTCAATCCTGACTTAAAAAAATTCTAAGCATAAATAGGTCTGCCTCTTTGCAGGGAAAAAGAAAATGAAATCTCTAAGATCAGTCCTTATGAAGTACAGGTTAGGAAACCTTAGGTACTAAAGATTGGTTTTCGGAGTCCGAGTTTCTGCCCTCAATTCTGCACCCCCGCAAGCGCGCGCGGTAAATCTCCAGCGGCTCTGCAGCCGCGGGCGGGAGCGCACAAGCCCTTTCCCTTCGCTCCGCGGAGGAAGCCGGAGCGCAGCCGGCGTGATAGGGGAGCAGCTGGCTCGGTGCTGCCGGGCGAGGGGCAAGAGAGGGACCCACTCAGCAGCCCCATCGCGGCTGCAGCTCCAGCTCTCCCGCACCATCACCAGAGCGGGCCTGAAAGAGTAAGCGGTGACCTATCCGCCCCACCAGCCTATCCCAAAAGGGGGGACGACCAGGGCTCCTGCTTTACACAGCGGCGCCTAGTTTATTCTGAAAGAAGGTGCATGCAAATTTCAGCTCCCCAAAATTTTAGCATTGTTTAATTGGATCTTTAACTGGTTTTTATTTGTATTCCCCTATTCTAAAGCTGTATGCTGTATTCATTTTGCATTTAAACTTAAATGAGAACCACGCCGCATCACACAGATTATAGGGAGCATTCGGAAGGCTCTGCAGCGGCTGGGTTTCCGTAGTGTAGTGGTTATCACGTTCGCCTAACACGCGAAAGGTCCCCGGTTCGAAACCGGGCGGAAACATCTTTTTCTCTTTTGCTAATACATACCTCCTCTAGAGGAGATATTTCGATATTGTTATCTTCTGAAAACACTTGTCTGGAAACCTGGGGAGCTTGGGTGTGATTCATTCATCTGGCAGAGATTCGGTACCCTTCCACGTTCAAAAAAAAGTCCAGGTTAAAAATACATCAACATTGAACTCACAAGCTTTTACGGAAAGAATGCACAGCCTGAAATAAAACTAGAAACTCAGACTTGTTCGCCTTCTATCGCTGTATTACGTTTGCTTCCCGCCAGTTTTTCCCATGAGATGATGATCTTCGTTAATTCCAGACCATGTTTTATTCTTTTCCCGTGTACTTAGGGGTCGCGCTTTAGATCCAAGGAAACTCAAATATTTTTGAATTACGAGACAAGTTTTCAACAAAAAGTGGAATGAGAGGAAGTTAAACTAGAAAAAAATGAAACAGCTAGCCTCAAAATTTGCAACATAGACAAATATACTCATAAACACGTACTTTTATTCATAAATAGAAATTTTAGAGAACAAAGGAAGTTGTAAAGAAAAGTTTGATGGGGGGGAATCTTGAGAAGGCAATTTAAGTAGAAATTGTTTAATATAAAGTCGCGAATAAATTTCCTGTGGTATTGACAAATTTTAAAGAAAATGCTATTTGTTTGGAATAGATTTTTGAGTTTTATTGAAATCTTACATGAACAAGAAATTGGAAATACAAATCAAAGAACAAATTGTTACGGCTTTGGCGTTTAAGCCAAACAAATTTTGAAGGGCAAATTTCAAAAAGGTGTGACGTTGTAACAATTCTAAAACAAAGTTAACCTACTTCTCGGAATGCAAAACATACAATCATATGTTAAGAAAATGCTATCTTGTGTTTTTGAGGTGACGTCTACGGACTTCAGGAAAGAAACCTCCCTCATACATAAACATGATGTGTTCTACTGTTTTAAGGAGAGGAGGTAAAGACGTCCGCTTCAGGGCCAGCATCCTTGCACTCACTGTAAGATTTCTGAATCCATAGTTATAAAAACCTTTCCAGTCTAGAATCAGGGGCTTTCCCGGCAACCACGGCGCACGCGCCTGTGTCCTCGGGCGTCGCTCGTGCAGCGCGCGGGCACAGCCCGCTAACGGGTAAGCGGGTCTAGGAAACTACACGTCCTTCACGTAAACAAACCCCGGGATCCCCCGAGCTTTCGGGCACGTCAACTGAAAAGGGGTGATGTAGTCTCAGCTCAAGAATTCCCCAGGCACTGAGCAGGTCCCATTCTGGGGGCCCAGGGGAGGATGAGCAACTACAACCCCCAACATGCCGTGCGCACTTCGGCCCAGGAAAGGACGCCACGGGGTTGCCCGGCCAGACGGCGAGGTCGCCCCGAAACAGGCTTAGCACGAACGACTTCCAAGTCGATCGACTGAAATACTCGGACCCCGAACGACGGGCGTTTCAGATCTGGCTTTTTGGGTCCCCCCCGGTGACGCCCGCGGCTCTGGGCGGGGGGGGGGAGGCCAGCCCGGACCTCCTGGGCAGTCGCGTTCCAGGGCTGGAATCCGGCTCGGCCAAGCCGGCGTCGGAACTCTTAACGCCCCCGGCCGGCCGGCGCCGGAAGTGACGTTTCATGCCGGAAGAAGGGAAAGGCGGAGTGTGGCGTGCTGACGTCCTCCCAAGATGGCAGAGCGAGGGTGAGCAAACTGTCCTCCCTTTCACTCTAGGTGAGTTCTGCTTTCGCCCCCAGCCCCTCTACAGGCACCGGGCGTTTGGGCAGGCAGTGTCTGGCGTTCCAGCTGAGGGCAGGGTGGAGATGTCCACTGGGAGGGCTTGGACGGGACGACCGTGCCGGTGGCCTTGGCCACTGGCCCCACGGTGGAAATCCGCGGGAGTGGGAGCTGGGCGGAGGGCAGGGCGACCGCGGGGACGGACCGCTGCCGCTCGTCACTCGCCGGTGCCACCTGGAGTCTGGGCAGGGGAGGAGTGGCCTCGGGACGGGGGGCGGAACCGCTGACGACTCCCGCCGGCTCGCTCTCCGCCCACTCTGCACCCCCTGCGCTTCGGAGCGCTGGCAGGCCACGTGGGGACCGACGGGTCCCCGTGCCTTGGGGGCTCCTCGCAGCGACTCCGCTGCAGGCTCTGCCCAGTCCGGCCCAGGGAGCGGGGAGGGATGGTTTGCTTTTTTCTTGGTTCGTCCCCGTTTTGTATTTTGGGGATGACACCCAGCGCGAGGCGCGGCGCGCACCCGGCTTCCCTGGGATCGCTGGGCGGGCTCCGGGGAGGTGCCGCCGCCGGTGCCCGCGCCCGCCCCGCTCTGTAGTTACAGCGAGGGGAAGTGTTCGTGTCCAGAGGGTGCTAGAAGCCGAGATGCAGCCTAGCCAGGCGCTTGATCCCGAAGCATTTCGAGCACAGCTGTTTAGAATGGGGCGGGGCGGGAGTCAAGCCAGTTCATGTTACATGCCTGGCCCTCCCCATCCCCCCATCCCAATTGCTGGGGTGAAACATCTGATGAAGCTTGGCGATATTGATGTAGATGGTTTCATTTTGTCTTTTAGAACAGGAGCGAACTTCTGTTCTGATATCAAAATGCAGTACTCGCACCACTGTGAGCACCTTTTAGAGAGACTGAACAAACAGCGGGAAGCAGGTTTTCTCTGTGACTGCACAGTGGTGATCGGGGAATTCCAGTTTAAAGCCCACAGGAATGTGCTCGCCTCCTTCAGTGAGTATTTTGGTGCCATCTACAGAAGCACTTCTGAGAACAATGTCTTTCTTGATCAGAGTCAAGTGAAGGCTGATGGATTTCAGAAACTGTTGGAGTTTATATACACAGGAACATTAAATCTTGACAGGTAAAGTACACATTCTCACTTTCAACAGCGAGTCAAGTAGTCTAGAGCTAAAGTATCTTGGTATTCTTTTGTCCTTAGTCCAGATATTCAGTTTAGGTTTTTTTTTTTTTTTTTTTTTTTTAGCCACGCATGGCTTTGTTCTGGGCTTATTCCAGGCTCTGCTCAGGGAACCATATATGGTACCCCAGATCAAACAGGTTGACAACATGCAATGCCAGGGACTTACCCTCTGTACTATCTCTCTGGCTCTCCTAATGGATTTTTTTTTTCTTCATTCAGACAATACTTAAAGGGAAGGGAAAGCAGGGAAGTTCTCATATTCTCACGGTTCTCCTAAAGAACGATTCTTTTCCCTATCCCCACAATGCTTTTTTTTTTTTTCTTTTTGGGTCACACCTGGCGATACACAGGGGTTACTCCTGGCTTTGCACTCAGGAATTACTCCTGGCAGTGTTCAGGGGACCATATAATGGATGCTGGGAATCAAACTCGGGTTGGCCATGTGCAAGGCAAATGCCCTACCCCCTGTGCTATGGCTCCAGCCCTCACAGTGCTGTTTTAAATAAAAAGGGCAGTATCGCTTAATTTGTGATGAGCAGCCTGCCTGCTTCCCTCCTTCCTTCCTTCCTTCCTTCCTTCCTTCCTTCCTTCCTTCCTTCCTTCCTTCCTTCCTTCCTTCCTTCCTTCCTTCCTTCCTTCCTTCCTTCCTTCCTTCCCACCCTCTTTCCCTCCCTCCCTCTTTCCTTCTTTCCCTCTCTCATACCCAGCAGTGATCTGGGCTGATTCTGCAATCAGTGATTAGTCCTGGCAGGGTTCAGGAGACTACTGGGGTGCTGGATAGAATTCAGGTTGGTCACAAGCAGGGCAGGTGCCCTGTCTGCTGTGCTGTCACTCTGCTCCCCTTGTATTTCATAACCAAGAAAGCAGAAATGTAAATAGAACTAAAAGCTTGTTTTTGATATATTCTGTTCACTAAAATAAAATCTGTGATTTTATTTTTTGTACCCCCATTCCCAGTCACAAGTAACAATGTACAGGACCTCTTTCAAATCTTGATTCAGGACAACAACTTTATTGGAGTATAAATGACTTCATTTGAGTCTTTATGTGTTGATTAAAGGAAAGAGTAGGGCCAGAGGGAACCAGAGAGAGAGAGTACTGGAGGTTAGGGGCATATCTTGCACACAGTGAGCTTGGTTCGATCCCTGACATCACATATGGTCCTTAGAGCATGGAACCAGAAGTAAGTCTGAGCTCCACTGGGTTGAGGCCCCAAAAGCAGAAGATAAATAAAGGAAAATGTCATAGATGAATCTGATATGATAAATTGACCCAATGACACAGACGTATACAACTGTTGGCTCACACTTGCATGTGGCTTAACTAACACAATTTGCAGCATAGTGTACATGTGTTAAATTTGCGTGTGACTCATTTATAGTACTTCTGATTTAAACATCCAGAATATATAATGTAAAATAACCAAAACCAGTGAATTTTGATTGATTATTCAGTGGTTTTCTGGAAAGGTTTGAATTGATTTGAACACACCAAAAAGTATCTTTGAGCCTTCATGCAAAGAACTGTTGTGGAAAAGCCAGTGTCTTGTCCAATCTGGTTCTTTTTTTCGTTTAGGTTTTGGGCCACATCCGGCAGTGCTCAGGGCTTACTCTTGACTCTGCACTCAGGGATCACTCCTGGCAGACTCTGAGGACCATATGGAGTGCTGGGGATTGAACCAGGGTTGGCTGGGTGCAAGGCAAACACTCTACCTGCTGTATTATTATTATGACTCCGTCTAATCTGGTTTTTTTTTTTCTTTTTGGGTCACACCTGGCGATGCACAGGGGTTACTCCTGGCTCTGCACTCAGGAACCACCCCTGGCTGTGCTAAGGGGGCCATATGGGATGCTGGGAATCGAACCCGGGTTGGCCGCGTGCAAAGCAAACGCCCTACCCGCTGTGCTATCGCTCCAGCCCCAGTCTAATCTGTTTTGATACTAACGTTTTTCCCAGGGTGCTGGAGCCAGCAAGCCACAAATGTAACTGAAGACCTAATCCAAAAATAGAAACTACATAAAATTTAGTGATTAAGAAAGCAGGAAAATGAGTTGATGTATATTTGTCAAATTACTTGGTCAAATCTTAGTCCTAATAGCTCTGATCTTGGACAGATTTCTTTAATTTTTGCTTTTTTCATCTGTATATAAAGTAGGAATTATAAGAGATTTCATAGGCATGTTTTGAGGATTAAATGAATCATGTAAATAATTTAGTCATATACCTGACAATATGTAATGATTTTCAGTAACTGTTTAAAAGTTGGCAAGCAATGTCACTTTATGTTTATAAACAAAATTCACATCAGTTGTTGACACATGCTGATTAGTTAAGATAATTTGTATGAATTACTGTTTTGGTACTGAATTAGTGTGTGACTAAGTGCTGTTTGTATTAAAGGCTATTTGACCGTATTTCTTCTGTGGTGTATTTTCTGAAACATTAAGCACAGTTATAATTAAGTTATAGCATAAAGTTGGTTTTCATTTTAATTTTTTAAAAAAAGCTTTTTGGGTCACACCCAGCGATGCACAAGGGTTACTCTTGGCTCTGCACTCAGGGATAACTCCTGGCGGTGCTCAGGGGACCATGTGGGATGCTGGGAATCGAACCTGGGTTGGCCGTGTGCAAGGCAAATGCCCTAGCCACTGTACTATCGCTCCAGCCCCTTGGTTTTCATTTTAATGGTTTCTCTCATCAATAGATGATGGATAGTACAATTACTAATCAATTAAATATATACAATAAAGTGCTTAAGAAAGTATTTTTAAAGAGCAGTGATACTGTGTACGGTTTAACATATTTTGCACTGAAGACAGGATTGTCTCTTTGGGGCATTTGTGTTTTATCTTTGCAAATAAAGAATGAACTTGATCACAAAGATCATCCCTTATATATTCCAAAATTATAGCCACGAGCCATAAGAAAGAGTGTCTTTATGTTTTCTCTTTCTTTTGGTTTTGTTTTGGTTCTCAGTATTTATTCACTCCTGGCTCTGAGCTCGGGAGTCTCTCCTGGTGGGCTCAGAACCCTCTGGGGTGCTGGGGATTAAACTGGATCTGATGTGTGCAAGGCTTTATCTGCTCTACTATCTTCCTATCTTTTCTTAAATGTTTTCTTTAGGGGAAAGCGTCATTTAAAAATATACCATGTTCCAAAAGTTTATTTGTAATATATTAAGTAAATTGGATGAGTTTTCTGGAGAATAAAATGTCTCCTAAGCTGGTAGTTAAGTTCACAAACTAGCCTATAAACGTTCTTGATACATAATAAGCTGAAACATTATTGCATGTGTAATTATTAAAAATTTGTACACCCCTTGTAAATATTAAGCATACTGGTGGCAAAAAAAAAGCATACAAGTGTCATTTTAAGGCAAAGGAGATTTAATTAATTTATTTAAAAAAATTTTTTTGACGTTTAATTTAATGATGATAAAATGGTAAGGGTTTGTAGGTAGATTTCTGAACGCTGTATACCTCCCAAGATCTCAGAGATTCATGATTCTAGTTGCTTTTAATTTCAAGTGTTATTTTTTTAACGTATAGTTATATTAACAGTACTGCAGTCTATTAGCTATGATTTTAAACCCTTTGTCTGTTTGTGTGTGCCTATTCATATAAGAAGCAAAAAGAAAAATTTTTCCCTGTAGCACTGCACTGTCGTTGTTCATTGATTTGCTCAAACAGGCACCAGTAACGTCTCCACTGTGAGACTTGTCGCTGTTTTTGGCATATTGAATGCGCCACAGGTAGCTTGCCAGGCTCTGCTGTGTGGGCGGGATACTCTTGGTAGCTTGCTGGGCTCTCCGAGAGGGATGGAGGAATTGAAACCGCCCTACCCACTGTGCTATTGCTCCAGCTCAAGTTTCCTGGAGACTTAAATTTATACAAGTAGGAAGATTACATGAAGTGGTAGAGGGGTTTGTGTGTGTGTCCGTTGGGGGTGGGGGGCACATATGGTGTGCGGTGTTTAGTGTTCTAAAATAACTGAAAAATGTATGGAGCATGTATTTTCAGTGTATTTTCATGCTGAATCATAGCTAAAAAATTTGAAGGACCCCAAGATGCTGACTTACCATATTTATTTCAGTTAATCCCTAGAGCAGTATTAGGGATCAGACCAGCCATTCTCTACATTGTATAAATTTCCAGAGGCCAGGCACTATTTGATATCTTCTAATTACTATACATTACTATACATGGTAGAGACTCAGTAAATAAAGACTAGAACTTTTAACAAGATGACTTAAATAATTCTTGGTATTTATTTATTTATTTTGGTTTGGGGGTCAGAGGTGGTGGTGCTCAGGGCTTACTCCTGGCTCTGCACAGGGATCACTACTAGCAAGACTGGGAGGACCATGTGTGGTGCTGGGGTGGAACCCTGGTGAGCCACATGTAAGGCAAGTGCCCTACCTGCTGTACTAGGTCTCTGGCCCAGATCTTTCTCTAATATACAGCTTTCCAACTAATAGGTTGACATTAAAAAAAAAAAGTGGAGGAGAGAGGAGGAGGATTACTAAGGGAGAGCATCGCACATCTTAAGACTATTATTCTTCCAAAAGTAATCACAGGACCAGATGCATGGCCTCATTCACTGGGAGTGTACCAGAGATACAAGCACAGACACACTAAATCTGAATTTGTAGATGACAAGAACTCCAAGTTATTCAGATGCACAAGAAAGAAAGCCCAGTTAAAAACTCTCATAGGAGCATAGGGAGGAACAAGAAACTTTTGTTTTGGGGCCACATGTAGCAGTGCCCAGGGCATATTACTGGCTCTGCACTCAGAGATAACTTCTGGAGGGTCTCAGGGAAACTTGTGGGGTGTTAGAGCTCAAATCCGAGCCAACCAGGTGCAAGCAAGTGCTCTCTCTGCTTACCGTCTTTAGTAAGTTTTCAACAGTCATATTTGTGCTCAAAGTGTTTTTTAAAAAAGCCAGAAATGCTAGCATTTATTTTTCTGTAGTGATAGGCCACTATTGAAAGACCATTATTTAGTCTTCATCTTCTGAAAACTACCTTTTTTGCTTAACCATTATGATGCATGAATTTCATAATTTGTTCTCTTGGTTTTGCCCATCTTTTTATTATTCTGCTTCATTGGGTCTTTAGAAGGCATTGGAATATGTGAATCTCTGTTCAAAAACAGTTTTTCTGTGGTCAGAATACTGTCATTAGCCTTGTTTCCTTACAGTTGGAATGTTAAAGAAATTCATCAGGCTGCTGACTATCTCAAAGTGGAAGAGGTTGTCACTAAGTGTAAAATAAAGATGGAAGATTTTGCTTTTATTGCTAATCCCTCTTCTACAGAGGTATCTAGTATTACTGGAAATATTGAATTGAATCAGCAGACTTGTCTCCTTACTCTACGGGATTATAACAACCGGGAGAAATCAGAACTACCTACAGATTTAATTCAGGCAAATGCTAAACAAGGGCCTTTATCAAGAAAGTCATCTCAAAGTAAAAAGAAGAAAAAGGTTCTTAAGTCCCAGAAAACTGGGCAGAATAAAACAGTGCAATATCCAAGTGACATTTTAGAGAGTGCATCTGTTGAAATATTACTGGATGCAAGCAAGTTGTCTACCCCTGTCATAGAACAAGTTGCACAAAGAAATAATTCAGAACTGGAGTTGACATCAGTTGTGGAAAATACTTTTCCAGCACAAGATATTGTACAGACTGTTACAGTGAAACGAAAACGTGGAAAGTCACAGCCAAACTGTGCTCTGAAAGAACACTCTATGTCTAATATAGCCAGTGTCAAGAACTCATTTGAACTGGAGAGCTCTGGAGAAGAGCTGGATCAGAGGTATCCCAAGGCCAAGCCAATGTGTAATACATGTGGGAAAGTCTTTTCAGAAGCCAGCAGCTTGCGAAGGCACATGAGAATTCATAAAGGCGTCAAACCTTACGTCTGCCACTTGTGTGGAAAGGCATTTACCCAGTGTAACCAGCTGAAAACGCATGTAAGAACACATACAGGTAAGACAGTTTTCTGGCATGATAAAATTCTTTTTATATGAGACTGAAATCATACTTAAACATTAATTTTTATTGAATCACTGTGAGATAGTTACAAAGCTTTCATGATAAGCTTTAGTCATACGATGATCAAACACCCATCCCTCCACCAGTATACATTTCCCACCACCAGTGTCCCCAGATCCCTCCCTGAAATAATACTTTTTTAAGAGCACATATCAATAATGTATACCTTGTGACCAAAATTTGGTATATATTTGTAATTCATTAGAATACTTTTCTTTTTTTTTTTTTTTTTTTTTTTTTGCTTTTTTGGGTCGCACCCAGCAATGCTCAGGGGTTACTCCTGGCTTTGCACTCAGGAATCACCCCTGGCGGTGCTTAGGGGACCATATGGGATGCCGGGGATCGAACCCGGGTCGGCCGCGTGCAAGGCAAACGCCCTACCCGCTGTGCTATCGTTCCGGCCCCCTAGAATACTTTTCATGTTAGATGGTTGAACTTTTTTGTGATTGAACAAGTATTTAATGAATTTTATTATAGCAGCTACTTCTGAATTTCTAATATATGAGTAATTTGGACCATTTTCTCTCATAATTAAAAATAGCCATAAACTTGATTCTAGCATATTAAGTATTTAACTTAAAACCGATAAAGCAAAAGAGATCATTAAAACTTGGGCCAGTTCTTAGATTTCTCCATCACATATCACCCTCTGTTTTCTCAAGTTGTAAGTGTCTAAACATTTATTAGAATTACATATTCCTTTCTCAGCCATTTTTACCTTTATTGGTATACTTAAACTTATATGTTTTAGGATGTGCTATGCATTTCTCTCACTGATCATATTTCACTATAGTGATTTGGGAAACACTAGTTTCTGTTCATTCTGTGTCTTTAGTAGTTAGCCAGAAAAAGATTCTTAACCATGCCAATGATAGTTCAATCCCCAGCACCGCATTGATCCCCCAGGACCACCAGAAGTGATCCCTGAGTACAGAATTTAGGGTTAGCCCTGAAGTACTTCCATTTATGACCCAAAAAGCAAAATAAGAAAAGAGAGATACTATTTGCTATTTTACTTATAGCAGTTTCCCAAATACCAGTACTTACCTTTGACAGGCCTTTTGAAGCCTTATATGGTTTATTGCAACTAGAAATACCTTCTAAGTAAATATATATTTTATTTGTTCCTTCAGGTGAAAAGCCATACAAATGTGAATTGTGTGATAAAGGATTTGCTCAGAAATGCCAGCTAGTCTTCCATAGTCGCATGCATCATGGTGAGGAAAAACCCTATAAATGTGACGTATGCAATTTACAATTTGCAACTTCTAGCAATCTCAAGATTCATGCAAGGTAAAAAAACCAAATGAGTTGTTTGGACTTTGAACTTGTCTTCACCATAGTCTTATAGAATAAACTAGTATTTTAGAATCCAGGACAGTAAAGTTCTAATTGTAGTTTCACCACTGACACATTCAAGGAACATGTTGACTGTTGACTGAAGGAGCTGAACAACTCAGGGAAATGATCAGAATAGTGACAGCACCTCCAGATGCCGTAAGGTTTGTAGGCCGTTACAGCGCCATACTCGAGATTAAGAAATAAGTGAGGTCATCTTGCTTGAATTTTTAAGAGGATCATACTGGGGAAAGATTGTAGGGTTCATGAGTGGGAGCATTGTGACTAGTTAGGAAACTATGTATCAGTGGTTTTCAACCTGCTCCACAGGCTAAAGACAACCTTATTCAATTTAGAGAACTGGCTTGCAACTACCCACCTGATCATAATTGTAAAAAGGTTGAAAACCACTGCCATATGATTGAAACCCCAAGTAACGGTGGTAATGAATTGGGACAGATATTAGCAGTGGAAGAGATAAGTAGTAACTAGATTCTCGAAGTATTGTAAAGGTCGGTGTCACTGTCACTGTCATTGTCATCCCCTTGCTTATTGATTTGCTCGAGCAGGCACCAGTAATGTCTCCATTGTGAGACTTGTTAGCGTTTTTGGCATATTGAATACACCATGGGTAGCTTGTCAGGCTCTGTCATGCAGGCGAGATACTCTTGGTAGCTTGCCGGGCTCTCCAAGAGGGGCAGAGGAATCAAACCAGGGTCGGCCACGTGCAAGGTGAACACCCTACCCGCTGCACTGTCGCTCCAGCCCATTGTAAAGGTAGAAAAAAAAATTGGCTATAAGCGATGAAAGAAACAAAATGAGTCCACGTTTATGGACTTGAGGACCTAAAAAGATGGAATTATTATGAAATGAAATTGAGATTTGTGGATATAGCAGTTTATATAGGAATACATGGATTTAAGAGCAGAACTTTGAAAATGTTGAATTTAAGGTGACTGTTATACATTTGAATGGAGATATAGTTAAGTATGGTGTTTAAGGGACTGACTAAAGCTGAAGATGTGAAATTGCCAGTTATTAGCATATAGATTTTTTTTTTTTTTTTTTTTTTTGCTTTTTGGGTCACACCTGGCGATGCACAGGGGTCACTCCTGGCTCTGCACTCAGGAATGACTCCTAGCGGTGCTCAGGGGACCATATGGGATGCTGGGAATCGAACCCGGGTCGGCCGCGTGAAAGGCAAACGCCCTACCCGCTGTGCTATTGCTCCAGCCCCAGCATATAGATTTTTTAAAAGCCACCATACTGGATGAAGTCAGGAAATGTGAATAGAAAAGACATTAAAGAGTTCCGAGATGCTAATTTAAGAGTTCTCTGAGATGTGCCAGAACCATCAAAGATACCTAGGCAGAAGTAGGTCATCAGTACCCTTGAAAACCAGCAAAGTCTAAAAGAAAAACTTTGCAGAAGAGAAAATAAAAGTACAATAGTTGATAAAGGAAGCAGGGAAATGGAGAGCCAAGTGAGGTCAAGGATTTTTAATTTTAAAGATGGAGTACCATCAGTATATTTATATGCTGTGATCTAGTGGGATGGAAAAAACTGATGTATGAATATGCAGGAGTGATAATGTAGATAGGCAAGAGAACTAGTATTTCACTATGAATTGAAATTATTAGATTCAGTTCCAACACTTCATATGTCCCCTTCATAGTAAAAAGAAGGGAGGTGAGCAATTAAATACGCTTATAGGTGGTGATGCCTCTAAGTTGTAAATTGCAATACTGGAAATTTTCTTCTGATTGCTTTTTTCTCAATAAAATGTAAAAAGGACGTAACAGAGAATGAGGATGAGTGAGGAGGTACTAGAGGCAAGGGTTTTTAGAAAAGTGAGAGACAACAAGCAAAAATAATTACCCATAGAATTAGGGGTACAGTTGAACTAACACATGGTAGCAAAACTTTTCATCCTGATCTCAGAAGTAATGTTTTGGTTGCAACCAAAACCTTTTGACAATAATTACACTAAAACTTGACTTCAAATACTTAGCCTGTTAAGATAAAATGAAATTAAACACTGCATGCAAATTTGTGTGAAAATGCTCATAGGGATCGATCCCAATTATTTTGTTACTTTGTAACTTCTATTTAATTACTATTAGGAAGCATAGTGGAGAGAAGCCATATGTCTGTGATAGATGTGGACAGAGATTTGCTCAAGCCAGCACACTGACGTATCATGTTCGTAGGCATACTGGAGAAAAGCCTTATGTCTGTGATACCTGTGGGAAAGCATTTGCTGTCTCTAGTTCTCTTATTACTCACTCTCGGAAACACACAGGTAAGAATTTTAAATGGAGAATCTGCTTAAAATAAGTTCAGATAGAAAAAGGGCACTTAAGCCTTTACCAAAAAATAGAGAATAGACTTAGTAGTTATATATCTGCTGTTGTGTTTGTTCTTTAGCTTTTTGTGTTAATAACTTTAAAATTAGATATAAAAGCTGACTTATTTTCTGGGTTTTTTTTTTTTTGTTTTTTTTATTTTGCTTTTTGGGTCACACCTGGTGATGCACAGAGGTTACTCCTGGCTCTGCACTCAGAAATCACCCCTGGCAGTGCTCAGGGGACCATATGGGATGCTGGGAATCGAACCTGGGTTGGCCGTGTGCAAGGCAAACGCCCTACCCGCTGTGCTATTGCTCCAGCCCCTGACTTCTTTTCTTTTTTTTTTCCTTTTAATTTTTTTATTTTTTTTTCCCTGACTTATTTTCTAAGAGAGCAGATTGGGGGTGAAATTTTTGTCAGTTACGCAGATTAAAATCAGGTACTTTTGAAACTATAAACTTAAGACATATTTTGTGACCTTTCTCTTTTGGCTTTTGAGCCATGCCTGATGGTCCAGCTCAGGGGCTTACTCCTGGCTCTGTGCTCTGAGATCACTCTGGCAGACTTGGGGAAACAGATGGAGTTCCCCGGGAGAGAACCCACATTGCCATGTGCAAGGCAAATAGCCCACCTGCTGTATTGTCACTCTGACCCCACGTATTTTATGACATATTTTATGTTTAGAAATACATATTTCTACTTAGAAATTTGTATACATAAAAACATATTTAGAAAGACCATACTTTATTTTCCTTGGAAAAAACTGTAGTAGAGTTAAGGGATGAGGATGTGTTTAGGTAGGACATATGTTTTTATAACTTCTTAGGATATAATTATTGCATGGAAATTCTTTGTTTTGCAAAATAAATAGATACTCAAAAGCAAAATTCGGTTTTGAAGCAAATTCTATTAAAAGATTTTCAATTTTTGAAGTATAAATTTTTAATAATATTTCCTAAATGATTTTATTCTTTATTAATATTGTTTATAACAAGAATTGAAATATCAGTTGCTGAATTTACAGATTTTAATCATTTGAAAATTGAACTTCTTGTTGACTCATCTCTATAACGATAGTTACAGAAGTAATTACTATATGAAAAGCAGCATTTAGATGAAGTATCAAATCATTACTAATTTTTATTGAAATTGGATCACACAGAGAATGCCTTTAATACAATAGCAGTTTTAATTTTAATTGCATTTTTAGAGTAGCTGACTTTTGATTAATTGAACTAATATTATATTGGTATAGTACACTGCTGTTTTTATTTTTCATCTAGGTGAAAAGCCCTACATATGTGGTATTTGTGGGAAAAGTTTTATTTCCTCAGGAGAGCTCAACAAACATTTTAGATCCCATACAGGTCTGTATTTCGATAGAACAGAGTTTTTGTTCTCTCTGATTTCTTTTTATGTAAACCAGGTCTTTTAAACTTTTGTATACTATATAGTATCTAATCATAATATGCATATGGTAGTATTTTAATGTGTATATTTATGTTTTAATTTGGGGGCAACACCCAGCTGTGCTCAGGGCTAACTCCTGGCTCTACTTGAAGGCATCCCTTCTTGGGTGACCAGATGGGATGCCTCGATTCAGACTCGGGTGGGCTGTGTATAAGCCAGCATCCGACCCACTGGACTGTTTCTCTAGCACTGTATAAGTATTTATTTTTTAAAAATTGTTTTAGTTACTTATAGTGTAATTAAATTTGGTTAAGAATTGTGTAGGTTTTCTAAAAATTTGCCAGATAGTTTGTTTGCTTGGGGGCCACACCCTATGGTGCTCAGATACCACTCACTCCTAGCAGTCTTGGGGACCATATGAAGTAGTCAGGGATCAGACTTGGCGAGCTCTATGCCTGCTGTACTATTTCTCCAGTGTCCACAGATGATTGTTTTTAACTCACAAAAATATACCAAGAAATGAAAAGGAATATAGTTCCAAGATCATATCAAATCATATTATTAAATGGCCTGTTGTTTGCAGGTATTGGGAATAGAGTTTAGTATGAGATGTTTATTATAAAAATATTATGAAGAAAATACTGAATATAAAAAAACATTTTAAAGGGACACATTTCTTTGAAATGTACTATGCTTATCTTTTTGTTTTGGGGCCATGCCTGCTCAGCACTTAATCCAGGTTCTGTGCTCAGGGATCACTTCTGGTAGTGCTCAGGTGACCGTAGAGGATGCCAGGGATCGAACCCAGATTGGCAGTGTTCAAGTTAAGCTCTACCTGCTGTACTATCTCTCCAGCCTCACCTTGTTCTTATTAAAAATGTAGATATTCCTTGTAATTTGTATCTAGACTTGTGGGAGCACCTAGTACATATTTTATATTTATCGGAAACTTTCCCGTTTTCATAAGCCTTGTTATATGTTATAAAGCATCAATTCTTAATTTAAAAAGAATTACAGCTCTATAACATTTTTTTGTCAGCATTTTTAAGGATTTTCTAATTCATAAGCTACCTAAGAAGAAAAACCATAATCACACTTTTCTTCCCTCTTCTTTACTGTACTTGTTAGCCAAGGTTTGGTACATAATTGGTACCCACTGGATATCTGGTAGAAACAAAAAAGTAAGTTTTTTAAGAGTAACTTATTTTTCAATTTGAATTTTATGTTCATGAAAATATAATTGACCCCTGGAATAGGGGTGCTTTTTATATAAAGGAATACCTTCATAGAAATTATTTCACCGTATTAAAATCAAGTAATTAAAATGGAAATTTGATACTAAACTTAAGGAGTATAGTTTCTGCCTTATATTGATAAGCACTGACGATTTTGCTTTAGCTGGCAACTTCTAAAAATGGTTGAAATTTTAAGCCTTTTAACTTGTTTTTCAGGAGAAAGACCATTTATCTGTGAATTGTGTGGAAATTCTTATACAGATATTAAAAATTTAAAGAAACACAAAACAAAAGTCCATTCCGGTAAATGCTTTTTGGGGGCGGGGTGGGGGGAGTTGTTTGTCTTGGGTCTCTGCAGCAGTGCTTGAGCGCCCGGGGCCCTTGCAGTGAGAGGCTCGGTTGGGGGCTTGGCCCATGCTGCTTATAAGCTGCCAGGATCGCCCAGGCCACATCAGGCAGTGTTCAGGGGCCCGCCGGGACCTGTATGGAAGGCATGTGCTCAAGCCCTTGTAGCTCTTTTCCCCAGCTCCCAAACACTTGTGTTTAAAGAACAGTTGGTACTGTTCCTTAAAATACGCATTCTAAAAATTCAAATTAGATAATATAGTTTGTGAAAAAGTTATATGAGGAGCATAGATTTGTAGTTTACAGATAAGCACACTTTGGATTTCTTTTTATATTGACCTCATATAAGAATTCTTGAAGTATTTCTTTCCTTAAACCAACTAATGAACCGTTTCAAAAACGAAGGAATATATTAACTATGTGTCAGGAATATTTGAACACTAGTTCAGAACTATGAGGAAACTGGGAAATACGTAGCCCCAAGTTGTTTTATAAAAAAAGGAAAAGCCAGACTACAAAATATTGAGATTGTTGTTCAAGATGAATACTTGAAGAATTTTGTTCTGTGCTTATTACCTTTTTGTGTCAGAATGTTCAGTTTCTTCCAGTGTACTGACAGTCTGTGATTATCACATCCCCAAACTGCAGTCATTAATTGAACAAAGGTTTACCAGTTGACATAATTGTGCAGGTAAATAAAGTTAAGCAAGGTCAATTGAATCCTGTCTTCAAAACATGTAATCTGGCATAGGAGAACAGGTATCTAGATAAGTAATTATGATTACAAGACTGATAACAGGGTAGGAGATTAAACCCTTCTGAGGTTAGTGTTGGATAAGACTTAATTGTAGGGAACCCACAATGGAGAATTCAAAGAATGGAGATGGGGAAGAGGGGGTCTAAGCAGAGAACACCAAGAAAAGCACAGGTTGGTTGTTTTTGTTTCTGGTTGAGCTGAAGAGCACTCTGGCAAGAGTAGATGATTTATCGGTTTTGGTTTTGGGGCCACACCCAGTGCTGCCCTTGTCCTCAGGGTAACACCTAGCATCGCCCAGGGAACCCTGGGTGGCACTGAGGATCGAACCGGGGTCAGCTGCTTGCAAGGCAGAACCTTAACCTTTCCCCATATAACTATCTCTCCTGCCCTAGAGAATGATTTTATAAAAGCAAATATGTAACTGTAAATAATGAATTAATATTTGATTGTAAGATTGAAATTAACATTAGTACTTTGGAATAGCAAGAACACGATAAAGCTGGTGGCAAATGTAATGTCAAAAGTGCATTTATAGGGTCTGGAGAGATAGTATGGTGGGCATGGTGCTTGCCCCACACCCAGCCGGCCCGGGTTAGATCCCTGGCATCCCTGATAGTCCCCCAGGCACAGCCAGGAGTAATTCCTAAATGCAGAGCCAGGAGTAACCCCTGAGCATCATAAAGTGTGACCCAAAGCCAGAACAAAACAAAGAGTACATCTTTGGTCTGTGGAATAATTACTTCCTTGAATAGACCATAATTTTTCACCTCTGAAAATATATAAAACTGCCTCACCTTGAACTTGATCTCACAGTCTAGTATGTGCTACTCATTTATTCATTTGATGAACAAGTAGAGTGTTTGTTATGTATAGCACTATTAGTATTTTGAAGGACTTAAAAAAGTGTAAATTCATTTACACTTTAGCTCCAGAAGCAGTCTAGGTGGTGACACATCTCAGAATAATGTCAAATAGTGATAGTAGAAATATACTTCAAAAAGCTGTAGATGGAAAATTGATTAACACCCTCACCTTGGTCTAAAATGATCCAGTTTGTTTTATTTTTATTTTTTGTTTTTTGGGCCACACCTAGCTGTGATTGAGGTTTATTCCTGTCTCTTACTGAGGGATCACTTCTGGCATCGTGCAGGTGGATGGAACCCAGATCAGCCATGCTCAAGGCAGACGCGTTGCATGCTGTGCTATTTCTCTGGCCTTTCAGTCCATTTTTATTATGGAATTATATGATTGAACCTTATCATGAGGACCCACATTAGATTTGTATATAAAATGAGCACGGCAGGGGGAACCACCCTCTTTAAGTTCAAGTGTGGAGGTCTGAAATGCAAACGCCGAAAATAGTAAAAATATTTCATCTACTTGGGGGTTTTGTTTTGTTTTTAAAAATAGTGTAATTTGTTTTCCCCCTTCCATATTAGGTGCAGATAAAACTCTGGAATCCAGTGTAGAGGATCATACCTTGAGTGAACAAGATTCCGTACAAAAAAGTCCTTTATCAGAAACTTTGGACGTGAAGCCTTCTGATATGACTCTGCCGCTAGCTCTTCCCCTTGGGACTGACGACCACCACATGCTTCTGCCTGTCACAGATAATCATTCTCCTACATCAGATACACTGTTGAGATCAACTGTGAATGGGTACTCAGAACCACAATTGATTTTTTTACAACAATTATACTGACTTTGTGAGAAATGCAAATTTGATAAAATGTTCTCTAGTAGTAAACATAAACATCTCTGGTAAGGTGCATATATTCATACTCAGTTGCCATTCAGTTGAGTTTATTATTTTTCATTCACTGAAGTAAAAGCAGCTGATACTGCATCGTATCTGTGCAATGCTTGTTTTGACTTTTGGTTTTTATATTTAGGTTATATATGCAATCTTTTAAGGATTGAATTGTACTGTTTTGGATGGATAAATTTTTATTTTCTTTTAGAGCTGTCTTAATTCCATTTTTATTTTGAAGTTTCCTTTTATTTATCTAAGTGGGATCTGTCTGTTTATGTGATTTGTTTTCTCTTTCTGGGTCATACCCGGTGGTGCTTGGAGGGACCAGGCAGTGCTGGGGTCAAATCTGGGGCTTCCACATGCAAAGCATGTACATCGGCCTTTTGAGCATCTCTCTGGCCTCTTATGGTTCAGTTTTGACCTATGGGATTGTTTTTTCCTTCTCAAATTTAAGCAAACTCCAGGGTAATATCAGCATGAGAGTGAAGTTTTTTTATCTAGTCTCCATAGACCAAAACAGAGACAAGAGGGAAAGTAAAATTTAGTATTTTACCTAAACAAATTTAGGTACTGAATAAGAATTGTGCTGTTTCTCTGTTAGTTTGTTCTATTTAAAACTTTTCAAAAGAGACAAAAGAGAACTTTCCCCTGACAGAAAATGCTGTATGAATATTTGTTTAGAACTTGATATTCTGGAGAAAAATCTTTTTAATTATTTGAGATTGCATTTTCAATATGAAATTTAAATAGATATTTGGTGTTTTTTTTATAAAAAGTTTCAAAATTGATCCAGTTTATGTTTTAATAAATTTCTAGATTACTAGAGATGAAAATATACTGAGTTTTGAAAGTTTTTGGTAAACCTCACTTATAACTGTTATGCACTTTTTAAACTATTAAATTCTTAAAAGAATTTTCTAAATATGAACTTCATTCATACTCTAAATAAAAATCACTTGGCTTCCGAGTCTGATGTTATATTACATTAAAAAGTTAAAAATTAACTTCGATTTTTAGCAAACTTAAGTTAATCAAAAAGCCAGTTTATTGAACATTTTATATTTGCATTTTCTATAATTTTTAAGTTTTAAATTTTTATAAACTACATTTTGTTGTAGTTTTATAGTAGTCCTTTTTGTTTCTAATGAATTAGGGAATTCAGTATTATTTTGATATTTGCTACCCCTCTTTCTCCTTTTTTCCCACATGATTTATTTCATTGTTCGGTTTTGGATATTAAATTATTTCTACAAAGTCAGTTTCTATAGTTGGTCAAATCAGTTTGGTGACATTATTTCTTCTGCCAGGCATTAGTTGTGGCTTGTTTTCTGATATTAAAGTACAGCTGTAATAAACTTATTTTCTGATGGCATTGATCTCTTTAATTGTATTTCCTCTGTGGTCCTAGTCAGGGATCAACTGGATGACATTCACTGTCACTGTCATCCCGTTGCTCATGGATTTGTTCCAGCGGGCACCAGTAACGTCTCTCATTGAGAGACTTATTGTTACTGTTTTTGGCATATCCAATATGCACGGGTAGCTTGCCAAGTTCTGCCGCGGGGGCTTGATACTCTCGGTAGCTTGCCGGGCTCTCCGAGAGGGGCCGAGGAATCGAACTTGGGTCGGCCGAGTGAAAGGCGAACGCCCAACCGCTGTGCTATCGCTCCAGCCCAACTGGATGACATTAAAAAAGAAAAACAAAATTTAATCTTTTTAAGCTTTATAGACTGTTATCATTTCACAGCACACTCAGCATTTTCATAAGAAATTACCATTAGTGGAATTAACTGAATAAATTTTGAAACATTGCCTAATTATAAGGTACACCATACTTAGTACTTTTAAAATTATCTAAGAAATCTAATTATGCATATGTATTAACTTAATATACATGCTTTAAATGTAATTTATAAAGTTATAAAGTATTCATTTAATCTATTCTGGTTTAAATTCACTAGGAATTTATTGGAATATGAAAATGTTGAAGAAAATTAGAAGTCTCAGTCTCTTTAAGTCTACTGAAATGGCAAGGTTATTATTAATTCACATATTCATTAATTCAATCATCTAGGGAAGAATTTTTTTAAAAAAATGCTACAGTGGGTTTCTAAATTTTATGAAATTTAGTGGTTTAGCAAATTTCCTGTTATGATAATTAGCATTTTGCCTTTGCTTAATTACCTTGATTTATTATTTTAATATTAATGAATTGGTGTGGCTAAAGTTGATTTGCTTGTTTTTCTTATCACATTAGATGTTATGTACTTAAAATAATTTTGTTTTAAATTTACATCACTTAACGCTTTTTCAGAATGACATGCAAGAAATCTTGAGAATCCTGTCATGTCATTCCCCTCAAGCTTAACTTAGTACACATATATTTTAGCAGTAGCTGGTATCATTCTAAAACTCACAATTGCCATGTTAAGTTCTACCTTTAAATATTCTTTGCTTACAATGCAGCATTTTGTAAATAACCTATTTAAATAGTACAAGGTATTTTTGAAAGCCTTGGATACTGCGGATCTCACTGAGAATTTACTTTTTAATTGAATTCTGTTTTGTACTTAGATTATTCCTACTTTTGATTTTAAACTTTAAAAAAAAATCACACTATATGGAGATTGTTTTTTAGGATTTTTAGTATGTTTTAGGGTTCCATTCAGTGGTGTTCAGGGTACCATGGAATGGTAGCAATCAGTTCTTTTGCAACTGCAGCTTTTTTTTCCAGAAATTATGTAAATGGGTAGTTGAAGTGTCATAAGATAACACACATGTGCTCATTTAAAAAATATCTTAGAGGGGGCTGGAGCAATAGCATAGCGGGTAGGGCGCTTGCCTTGCACGCGGCCGACCCAGGCTGACCCAGGTTCGAATCCCAGCATCCCATATGGTCCCCTGAGCACCGCCAGGGGTAATTCCTGAGTGTAGAACCAGGAGTAACCCCTGTGCATTGCTGGGTGTGACCCAAAAAAGCAAAAAAAAAAAAAAAAAAAAAAAAAATCTTAGAATAATACTTCTAACATTTGAAATAGTATCTAAGCCCTACTTTAGGTATAGTAAACCAGACAATCTCTGGGACATAGATATGGTGGGAAAGCCCTACAAGTGATTTTTAGTGTGTGTTAAACACTGAGAACTATTATCCTAAGCACATCTTTCTTTGATAAATATTTAAAAACAAAGTTCTTAACTAACTTTCTGTCACTTAGACTTTGTGTCTTTAAAACTTAGGTAAAAAAATGGTGAAAAGCAATTGTGTTTTAGTTCAATTCTGCATTTTATTATTTAGTTCTACATTTCAAAATCTTTAATGTTGGGCCAATGACATGGTGTACTTCTATATCCTCAGCAGTCCGCCTCTATTCATTTAAAAGACATGATGTGTTTGGGGTCAGAGCGATAGTACAGAGCTTTGGGCATTTTCCTTGCATGTGGACCAACCTAGGTTCAATCCTAGGATATTAAATTATTTCTACAAAGTCAGTTCCTATAGTTGATCAAATCAGTTTGGTGACGTTATTTCTTCCACACCCTGTGTGGTCCCTGAGCTCACCAGAGTAATTCCTGAGTGCAAAGCCAGCAGGAGTGTGCCCTGAGCACTACCCACTATGGCCCCCAAACAAACAAAAATGAATTAAATTTCAGATGTTCTCTGGGGCAGGAGCAATAGTACAGTGGGTAGGACCTTACCTTACATGCATCCTACCATGACTACCTCTGCTTGGAGCATCAAAGAACCATCCTGACTCCCACAGCTGTTGGATATTGCTAGTAGCTGCCAAACCCATCTGTAAATCACCTATCTTGGACTCAACCCAACCCCAACAGTAGTAAAGGAAACTATCTCTAAAGCATTTCCTTTTTTTCCCCCCAGTGTAGGAGTACTGCTATTTATTCAGCCATTGATTAAGCTGAATTGGGCATGAACTCCACATTATATATTTATTATTATTATTATTATTTTGGCTTTTGGGGACATACTGGCGATGCTCAGGGGTTAGTCCTGGCTCTGCACTCAGGACTCCTGGTGGTGATTGGGGGACCATATGGGATGCTGGGGCCTGAACCTGGGTTGGCCGTGTGTAAGGCAAATGCTCTGCCCACTGTACTCTCGCTTGGGCCCTAATTTTTTTTTAATTGGCTATCTGTGATATAGACCACTACAAAGTTCTTCATAGTTGGGTTTCAGTCATACAGTGATCCAGCACCCATCCCTCCACCAGTGTACATTTCCCACACCAATGTCCCCTGTTTCCTTACCACCATTCCCCAAATGCCCACCTCCCACCTCCCGCTCCTTCTATGGGAGGCACTTTTCTTCTTGCTCTCTCTCTCTCTTGCTCTCCTTTTCCTTTTGTGCATTATGGTTTACAATACAGGTGCTAAGAGGTGTTTGTTCAGGGCATTTTTTTTTTTTTTATCAGGATGGTAAAGCTGGATTAGCTTTTCAATTGAGTGGCCGCTTTGGGGTGTGGATGTTACTGCCAAGGCTTCCAGAAGTACAGGGAAGTGGGGGGATGTAGCCCACCCTGACTCCAAGAAAGCCTGAAGATTTCAGTCACAAAACCTGCATATCAGAATTTTCAGTAGTTTGTATCTTGGTGAGGTCTGTCCTGTATAGTGGTGATTTTGGATTGTAGAAGCAAATTGCTGTGGGGGGCTCTGCTTGGGCGGGCACAGGCCAACCCTCTGATTTACCCTGGTCTGTTCAGCCATGCGCGGGTCTAAGCTTAATTACAGCTTTTGATCCTTTTGAGATTTATTTATGGTCTCTGAAGCAAGGCTGGTAGCAGAGCTTACATGATAGCGCTGGAGTTGGTTTGGGGGGTGACTAAGTGCTTCCATGAGTATTGGGAAGTGGGGGGAGGTAGCCCATCCCAACTCTGAGAAAGCCTGGAGATTTCAGTCACAAAATCCGCATACCCGAATTTTCAATAGATTATATTGTGGTGATGGTCCATGCTGAAACGTTGGAGTGAGGCTGGGGGTATGGCAGCAAGTTTGGATTGTGGAAGCAAGCAGCTGCCAGGGGCTCTGTTTGGATGGGCACCAGGCCAATTTGCCCTCCCCTGATTTACCCCAGTCTAAGATTAACTGTGGCTTTTGATCTCTTGATGAAGCCTGAAGGCTCTATCAGGAAGCCTGAAGGCACCATCAGGCTGCTGATGCACTCGCCCTGCAGGTACAGGTTGACCCACTGGTGGCACCATACCCTCGTAAAGCATTTACTTTTTCTTGTAAGGACCTAATGTCTCACTGAAAGGATTACATAGTGTAAATATCTGATACAAATAGATTATTGTGCAGCAACAACCCCAAAAGCCACTCTGGGTTCACTATCAGTGCTCAGATTTAGAAAGCAGGCTGCCATGTAGAGAGCTAGAGGAAGCGCTGGTCCTAGCTGGCTTCCTCTTCTCCTTGCAGACATAGAAACTGATGTGAAAGAGACCGTGGATTTTACTGGTTGCCAAAAGCCTTGTCTCACTATAGAGTTCATCGTGTACAGTTCGCAGATGTAGTGGTCATATGGCACTTTGTCTTCAAACAGAATCTTGGAGTCTCGAGAAAGTCACAGACAGATACTATTATCCTACTCCCTCGGACCATTTGGCTTGCTTTGGCCATGTTCAGATTCTACACGAGAGTCAGTTGCTGGGCTAACTTGTGGGGTAGTTGAGGAGTTTGAAGCAACCTGTAGCTAAGCACCTGGCCACTGGCTGGGATGTGGGCCTGAAAGACCAGCCTCACACTGATCTTCTCCCAATATTTGTCCTAAATTTTCTCAGCTTTTGTGTCTAAGCTTCTGAATCCCAGTCCAGTTGAAGATTGCTCTTCATTTTCCCTGCAGCAGAGGCCTTTCCAGGAACTGTTGGAGAGGATGTTAGATGGCCAAGTTATCACCCCCGAATTCACACCCCAATCGCAGCTGACGCTGAAGGGCAGAGATCAGACAGCTATAGTTGGATTTCTTGTAATACTTGTGATCGAGCTGGCTGGACACCTTACTAGAGAAATAATTCTTAGCCCAGACGGCCTGTCAGATTCTCAGTTCATGCTCTGAAATTTAGATTCTATTAGGTATTTGTATACATGTAAATAAAATCACTTGGAACTGGACAAGTCATTGAAGCAAGCCAATATCTAAAGGAATTGATGCTAAGCAGAAAGCTGATCTATAGATAAGTTTTATGTAATCAAATGACAAAGTCCCTCTAAGATAGTAGTGGCCTTGGTTTCTAGTTTCCTGGTCCCATTTTCCTCCCTAATATTTTCAAGTAGGAATAAGCATGTGAACATTATACGTAGTTTAACACTAGATGGAAAATAGTGTGTCAGGTATTTCTGTATTATGACTTAGGTCCCATTAGTGATCACGCTAAGCATTTGAAGTGTGCAGTTCCATTCTTAAGCTATCACAACCATGCTTCATTTCCTTGTTCCTGGATGCCAGTGATTTTCTGCCTGCTGTCTCATTACAATACCTGCCCCCATCCCCCTACAATGTACCTTTCTGTCCTCTGCAATCAGACAGTCCCAACATAAGACACTCAACTTTTGATCCTTGGTGTTTGGTGATGGTGTTAACTGCAATTGGGAAAATTCAAAGAAGAGGTTTATGGAAGGCTTTATTTTGGATGTACTGAATTTATTGAACCAGTACTGAAGTACTGAGTGGGTGGAAAGGCACCCATGTGAAAATGTCTGTCGGTAGTTGAAAATAAAGCCTGAGAGATACAGATCTTATATCATAAAGCAAATTGGTTAAAGCAGCTCTGGGAGATGGCACATAAGGACAGAAGATGAGAAAAATCTTAGGGGAGATGTATTTCAGGAATAAGCAAGGGACCTTAGACTGAACAATGGGTAGGTTGTTGTATTACGCCTAGTTGAACTGGGTTCGATCCCCAGCACCACATATGTTCCCCTGAGTACTCTCTGGTATGTCCCAGAAACAAAAATAATACGCAGGAGAGAAAATGAAAAAGTGATGATGAAGAAAACCAAGGTAGTGTATGTTTCACAAACACAACAATGTCATCGTACTGGCCATATGATACCAAAAATAGGATGCAAATTAAAGGCAACTTTGGAGCATAATGGTCCTTTGAAAGCCAGTTACAGTAAAAGTGGGTAGTAGAGAACAGATGGGGATGGTTTGAGTAGGTTTCCTTAGGCACTGGGCCCTTGCAGGCGGTGTTGAAGCCACACCCACCAGCTCAGCATCCCTCCAGCGCTCTCTCCGACCCCCTGCCCTGAGCAAACTGAGTTCTGCTGGCTGTGAATAGTAGATATTAAGTATAATTACTATTATTTATTTTGGAAAGCAGAACATATAAAGTAAATATTTTGACATATACCTAAAAAACAAACCACTTCTTATTTTTGGTTTCAAAAGGAAATAAGATAATGAGCACAATATGCTCTACATATCAACAACTTGCTTGAGCAGGAAATTAAAAGATGATTGCTAAAAGAAGAAAAACAATGTAGTTACAGATTTACTCTAAAGTTCATATATGCCCTTACTCTTGGGCTTCCCACGAGTAGGAAGTCTGGAAAAATTAACTTTAAGTCAAAGACCTAATCTGGGGGGCTGGAGAGAGTACAGTTTGTAAGACTTACCTTGCATATGCGATTCAGGTTTGAGCCCTGGAACCCCACATGGTTCCGATCCCTGAGTGCAAAGTCAGGAGTAAGCCCTGGACACTGCTAGGTCTGGCTCCAAAACAAATAAAAAAATAAAACCAACCAAAAAAAAGAAAAACTTAGTTTGCAATAGGAGATGTGATTTAATATGATAAAAGGAGACATGATTTATATGTATTTATGGTGATGCTGAACTTCTGGAAATTGAGCTTATTTAGGTCCTCTGTCTTCTAAAGTGGTGTTAGTGAATGGAGGAGAGGGCTTGCATCATTGCTAAATTTGATGAAACTTAGTAACAGAGTAAAATCCAGTGTGTCATTTGTAGAATTCTGTGGTTTATCAATTTTTTGGTTCCACTGTGACATCTGTTGATAATAAATCTTAATCATTAAGTTTTTTTCAATAATGAAAGAAATTATTTCTAAAACTTCTATTATGAAATTGTGGTATTTTTTGTTTCCTCTGTTGCTGTTATTTCAGTGATTATGGTTTGCACACACTTGGTCTTGCTGCTCATATACTTGGGGTGAAGGGGCGTGTCGGGGACAGGTGGTGGAACTGCTGCATTTGCTGAGGTCTCATGCCCATTTAGTTTACAGTAGCGGCTTGGGGAACTGTGCTGCTCACACATGTGCTTGCTTGGGGATCAAACTCCTGGCTCTGGGCAAGAGATGACACTGTGCTTTGGTGTCAGGGAACTCTGCGATACAGCAGAGCCACCAGAAGTCGTGCTGGGCACGGTCAGGCATCACTGGGATCAAACTCGTGATGACCTCCATTTGCAGGACAGTCACTTTAAAGGGCCAGAGAGAGGGAGAGAGGGAGGTAGGCTGGGGTGCATTCTTAGTGCCTCGGAGGCCTGGGCTCAATCCTGGCACTGCACTGTCCCCCAGAGCATGAAGTCCACAGTAGCCATTGGATGTGGCACAGCAAAATAAGCAGAAACAATCTGATTTTAGTCACTGAGCAATCTCCGGAGGCCTGTGATAGTTTTCTTTAATTAAATCAACAAGATTTGTAATGAAAACCCTTGAAGTCCCTGGGTTTTATTCATAATTTTGTTTTGTTCAATTTATAAACTGAACTATTGTATATTTTTCAACCAGCTCCAGATATTTTTAAAAACCACAACAATAACCAGTTCTAGAATTCAAATTTATCTCTGAGAACATGAGAATTATTAAGTATTTAGGTATTTTATAGCTCAGTAAATATATGGCATTAAATTAAAATGATGCCTCTTCTTATTTAATGTTCTTTCCATTCCATAACTACCACCATTAGCACACAGATATTCAGATGCACACATATGTGCACACATACATGGACACAAACAACATTTTATGTTTTTTGTTTTCTTTTTTTGGGTCACACCTCGCTATGCTCAAGAGTTACTCCTGGCTCGTGCACTCAGGAATTATCCCTGGCGGTGCTCGAGGGACCATATGGGATGCTGGGAATCCAACCCAGGTTGGCTGAGTGCAAGGCAAACGCCCTACCCGCTGTGCTATCACTCCAGCCCCAACATTTCATGTTTTTAGTATAAAGGATCATCTGTTAAAATTTCACAATCATTAGTGAGTAGGCAATATTTGTCTTAATTGTTTCATCTACTAAAGGAATGTGTAGTGGCAGATATAATGTTTTGTAGTGTTAAAATTCTGGAATAAATGCATCTATGATTTAAGGAATTCACAATATTTTCAAGTGAAGGCCAAACCTTTGGTAAGAGTAAAGTTGAACATCACTTTTATTTCATCTCAATCTCAGAATTTAGAGAAAGATAGTATTTTCTTTCTGACTATAGAACCTCACCTGAATTTAAAACCATTTTTTACAACTTTTTTTTACACTTTGACATGAGAATAAATATTATTATTGTTATTATTATTATTATTATTATTATTAGTTTTTTGGGTCACACCCGGTGATGTACAGGGGTTACTCCTGGCTCATGCACTCAGGAATTACTCCTGGCGGTTCTCAGGGGACCATTTAGGATTCTGGGAATTGAACCTGGGTTGGCCACGTGCAAAGCAAACACCCTACCTGCTATGCTATCGCTCCAGCCCCAAATTACTTATATTAAAGCAGCATCTTCTTGATTTGTTTACAATAAATAAAATATTTGTGAATATATCTGTACTAAACAACCAGTGTCTAAGATACATTATAAAGAACAGTTTTCATGTTTGTTTTATTTTGGGGCCACACCCAACAGAATTCAGGGCTTACTCCTGGCTGGCTTAGGGTCATCTGGGGTGCCAGGGATCAAATCTGGGTCAGCAGCGTGCCTGGCAGATGCCCTGGAAGAGTAGTTTCACTGTGCCGTCATACCAGATGTTACTGCCATCCTCCAAAACACTTAACAGTTCACTGGCATCACTGGCCTGTTTGGGAAGTTCATATTTATAATGTAGTTGTATTTGTGTGTATTTATCAGGCCTGATTTTGTAAAACTGTATTTGTAATTAATTTTAACCACTTTTAGTTATTCTAACTTGTAAGATGCCATACTGACCTCCTTATATCCTATTTTTATTACTGTTTATATTTCCATTGTAAAATTGGTCTTGCTGTTCCTTGATTTCTTTCTCTAGGGCTAATTGAATCATAAATTTCTTTTAAAAAATTACACTTGGTGCTGGAGAAATAGTACAGGACTTGCACCCGGGTTCAATCCCCAGCATCCCATATGGCTCCCTGAGTCAGGAGTACAGATCCGGGAGTTCTCTCTGTGGTCCCCAAACAAAAAATGAAAAACAAAAATATCACACTACTTGGTTTTTCTCAATGGACAGTTATACAAAGTTTTAATAGTGGCATCTTTTTATACATCCAACAAAATAACAGTTTATGAAAAAGGCAATAAAGTAATAATCTGTGAACTTGATAATCAAATTATTATGAAAATTATTCTAAGACTCATTTTTCATAGTTCTTGGCCTACAAGAGTAGTTCCTACATTTGCTGAGTGACTATAAGCAGCTCCGTAAGTTGGTGTCCAATAATAGTGCTTTTTAAGGCCATTAGAGACTTCTGCAAGATACACATGTCCATCCACTGTGTATGGCTCCACATCTGTACTGTCTGGCTTGAGATGTCCCGTTTGAATTAAATCTGCGTATGCCTAGTGATTTTTTTAATTAAAAAGTTTCACATTAAAAAGACAGTTTATTCATTTTACTATACTAAAACATTTCAGTACTTAAGTTGTACTAATTTGTAGTTTAAAATATTCTGAACACTGAATTTTAAAATATTTCCTATGTTTTTACATTTTATGTACTTAATTTTACACCATGAAATTATAATCTTGCAAAAATTTTAAGTTTCTATTAACAGTTTGTTTACTGAAGTTTCCACAGCCAAAATGGTCTTAGTTGACAGGCATGGTGGTTGGATAGCCTTAAAAATCTGATGAGAGGGGCCGGAGCGATAGCACAGCGGGTAGGGCATTTGCCTTGCATGCGGCCAACCCGGGTTCGATCCCCGGCATCTCATATGGTCCCCCAAGCACTGCCAGGAGCAATTCCTGAGTGCAAAGCCAGGAGTAACCCCTGAGCATCGCTGGGTGTGACCCAAAAAGCAAAAAAAAAATCTGATGAGAAGCGAGGACTCATCCCTCAGGAAAAGAAACTACCAGGTTTTGGTCTAAGGTTGTATAAATTCAGAAACTTCCTTGAAACTAATCTAAGGAACAGAATTCCCATGGTTATTAGAGGACAGCTTAACTGGGTGCCTCATTTTTTCAGTGTACATATCTTATGGGTCTCTGGAGTACAGGCGCCATAGAAATATGTTAAATAATGTTAATAAAGTTGAAATTATTGAGAAAGGGAAAAATTTAAAGATTTGAAAGTTTAGTTGCTTTCTGCTTTAGCTTGTCATTATTACTGCTAAACTTAATATCCTCAGCTTCTACTGAGAAGAAGTACAAATGAATTATCACTGTATCACTGTCACTGTCATCCCATTGCTCATCAATTTGCTTGAGCGGGCACCAGTAATGTCTCCATTGTGAGACTTGTTGTTACTGTTTTTGGCATATCGAATATGCCACGGGTAGCTAGCCAGACTCTTGTTGTGGGGCCGAGATACTCTCGGTAGCTTGCCGGGCTCTCTGAGAGGGGCAGAAAATCGAACCTGGGTCAGCTGTGTGCAAGACGAATGCCCTACCCGATGTGCTATCACTCAGCACATGGGCAACTGGCTATTTGTTTTCTTTTCTTTTATCCTGTAACCAAAGTTTAAGACATTTGTTAAAATTCATTGAGACTGCAGATTCGATGACCTTGTTATCATTTCTAAGACATCTAAATAATAGTATCCAATGTTACAGGAAAGATTCTAGGAAAAGCCTCCGTGAAGAATAACATACTTACAATACATGTAGCCTCATCAAATTTGTTTCCCCAAATGTAAATATGAGAGAATATGGGATTTGTTTTCATTGATTGTGAAAGTGCAAGAAGTCCTTCTCCTTCTATACTGTTGCTTACTACTGACAACCTATGAGTGAAAAAAGGTCATTTAGAAGTAGTGGCACTGGAAGCCAGTTATTTCACCAAGAGAATATGTAAGTTAACATTTAATACATTTGGGGGCCAGAGATAAAGTGGGGTAGGGGGAAGGAGAGCGAGCGCACTGGTGGAGGGATGGGTGTTGGAATATTGTATGCCTGAAATCCGACTATGAACAACTTTGTAACTATCTCACAGTGATTCAAATAAAACAATATATATATGTATGTATGTATATATATATGTGTGTGTGTGTGTTTGAATAGTAAAAATGACATGCAGTTTTTAAATTCCCAAGAACTTAGTTTTGTAACTGGATATTTCATGTTCCTAGTACAGATATCTATATTTTAGAAATCCTGACAGGCTGCTTCTGTATCAATTATTAGGGGGATGGATTATAGATACATTTTTCAAGATAGAGTTATATATATATATATTCTTTTATTGATTCATTCTTATTTTTAAAGTTTGTTTTCTTTGGGGGCCACACCAGCAGGGCTCGGGGCCTACCCCTGGCAGTTCTTAAGGACCCCCCATATGTGGTGTTAGAGACTGGACCAGGGTCAGCAGCACACAAAACCAAGGGTGCTTTAACCCCTTTACTGTCTCTAATTTCACTTTTAAAGTTTTGACTATATTTCGTTATTATGGTTTTTCTGTTAGACAATAAGAATTTTATCATCAGGAGCCAGAGTGATAGTATAGCAGGTAAGGCACTTCCCTTGCATGGGGCTGGCTGACCTGGGTTTGATCCCAAGCATCCCATGTGGTCCCCCAAGTATCATGGGGAGTAATTCCTGAGTACAGAGCCAGGAGTAATGCCTGAGCCATTTCTGGATGCGGCCCCCAAAAAAACAAAAAACAACAAAAAAGAATTTTATCTTTTTGTTTTGTTTTTGAAGCACACTCAGGCTTGGTGCTCACTGGGATTACTCCTGGTAATGCGTGGGAGATGACTGAACCCCGGGCTCCTGCACGCAAAGCACATACTTCAGCCCACTGGGGTATTTCTCCAGCCCCTTATCCTCAGTCATATGCAGTCAACTAGACTCAATCTAACTTTTAAAGACACTAATTTTGAAAAAGAAAAAATCAAAATGTTCATTATAGCTTACCAGCATGTCATTTTAGAAATGTGTATTTCGTCTTGCATATTAAGAGTTAAAGAAATTTGGGTATAGCATTTTAAAAATGTAACATCCTATTTTTTAAAATAAATATAAAAACCATACTAACGCTCTAAGACTTCTGTTGTGTGAAGCAAGAGTTTCACTAAGATAATTTGCTCCTGCGTTTTCTATTCTGTTAAAAGAAAGGTCTATTACTTCCAATGTGGTATTATTTTTCAACACATCAGCCAAAAACTTCATTCCATCACGAGTTATTTTATTGCTAGGAAAAGAAAAATTCAAACATATTTAAAAATACACAGTATTCTATTATTTATTTTAAAATGCTTAGAAATTATTAGATTAATAAGAGATACTGTTTTAATGAATATTTTATTGCTTAATTTCCCCAAAAGTTAACAAAAATGTGCCAGAAAATATTACTTCTACTTGGCTTACATAATTAGATAGTTAAGTTACCAGAAGATATCAGAATAAACTAAATGATAAGGCTTAGGATAAAAAGTTTATAATGGTTACATAGTCTAATCTTAAGAATTTGTATCTTAAAAATATTCTATGCACTCTGAATATTTATCTTTGTTTTATTTGGAGGGGGCATACCCAGCTGTACTAAGGGATTAACCTGGCCCTGTGCCAGGGATCATTCTTTGTGCAAGGTCAATGCCGTATGTATTGTGCTATCTCTCGGACCCCTATACTCTGAATATTTATGTGGGTTATTTCCATGACTTAACGTTGGAATTACTAAATGTTTAAATTATCACTTACCAGCTGACATCAAGGTAGCGGAGGCTACTGTTCAGATATAGTGCCTCACACAAATGTTTCATACCCCAGTTTTTAATATCATGCTTGCATATGTGTAGCTCAATGAGACAGTGATTTTCTTTCAACATGTGACTTAAATGAACTGTGGACTCTTCCTGAAAACAGAACATTTTTTTTCTAAAATACAGTTTTGAAAAAGTACAGGTCTATCCCAAACATATGAAGTTATATAACTTACCATAAAAGATTAAAAGACGATTAGTCTACAGTCTGACTTTGTTTGGTCTGGCTTTAAAATGAAACAACTACTGCCACAGAGGCAGGCTGGGGGGATGGGGAGGTGGCAGAAGGGAAACTGAAAACAGTGGTGGGGAATATACATTTGAATTTTTATGTACATAAAACACCGGGTGAAGGGATGGGTTGGAACCCATATGACTGAAACCCAGTCATGACAACTTTGTAATTGTGTATCTCATGGTGATTCAATTAAAAAGAGGGGAAAAATAAATTAATAAAATGGAAAAACATACATTTATAACATATTTATAAAACAAAGTATTTTATTGCTTAAGTGCCTAACTACTGCATTTGCAATAAATTTTATAATAACGAGGATATATATGTTATATATTTACTATTATATATATGTAATTGTTGTTTAGACCAGTAACAAAATAAGTTCTTATTCCCTAGCTTGGCATAACCAATGAGAAAACACTTTAATGTTAAGGAGCAAGGAGAAGCTTTGAAAATTGCAGTTATCCTACTCTCTCTACAGCATGCAGTCTACCAGAAGGGTTGCATACAAATTTAGAGTACTATTCATTCATATTTGTTTTAACCCACAATTACAAAGATAAGATGGTATACTCACATGAGTATTAAAACAAAAAAATCTAGGATTCTATAATTTTAAAATTTATCCTGGGATCTTATAATCCTTTGAAATTCAAATCATCCATATTCTTAAATAACTACCTTGCTCCTCACAGTTTTATTCTTTGGGAAATTGAATTCATGGAAAAAAGTAACATTTATTGCTTAAACAAGCATCATCTAAAATCAGGTTCAGTACCTGAGAGATCATGCAGAGTGTAAGGCACTTGCCACCACCTAGTCGCCCCCCCCCCACCCCAGGAGCACCAGGATTGAGTGATCCCAGAGCACAGCCAGGAGCACCCTCCACTCCCTCATCCCCCTCAAAATAAAATCACATTTAATTATAAGAGTCCTATCTATCAAGAATTGTGTTTTTCCCAGTAGTGGCCCCTGAGCAACACTGGTATACCCATCCCCCCCCCCACAAATTTATTATCTTTCCTCAAATAAAGATTTTTCAGTGGAAATTGCTTACAAGATTTAAGTACACCTCTAAGAAATACAATGCATTTATGATCCTAGCATAACCCTCAATAGGACCTATTTTGTTCACGTGTATCATTAATGGCCATCATTCTGAATACATACCTGCTGACCATATAGTATAGGTCGATTTAAATTGATTCCTTTAAGTGTTTGGTTTTGAGTTAGGACCGTAGCAAATGCTATCAAACTTTGCATTCCCTGAAAACATGAAAGTTCATTAATATAACTGACAAATGTATATTAATCTTCATAAGTATTTCAAGATTAGTAATCTAGGTTGTGATAAATCAGAGTTGTACCTTCTAAAAACTTTTATTTAAGTATAATGATTTACAAAGTCATTCATAGTTCAAGGATTTGAGACACACTATGTTCCAGCACCATTCCCTGCACCAGTGTCATCTCCCCTCTGTCAGCATTTCCAGCACATTTTTGTTTTTTGTTTTTCTGGGCAGGCACATTTTTAAAAAAAATATTTTTTAATTGAGGTACTGTAATTTACAAAGTTATTCATAGCTCCCACCTTTACAATCAGTCAAGACCAAATTCCATATGTATGGTTTACCCGACCTCAGATCTCAACCTCATCACACATCACTCCCGCCTGGGCTCTGGGGCCATATGGGGTGCCAGGGACCAAACTCGAATCAACCGCATTTCGAGGCAAACGCCATAACTGCTGTCCTATCACTCTGGCTCCTGGACAGGCACATTTTTGAAGTTTGGTTGTTGAGGGCTGGAGCGATAGCACAGCGGGTAGGGCGTTTGCCTTGCACACGGCTAACCCGGGTTCGATTCCCAGCATCCCATATGGTCCCCTGAGCACCGCAAGGGGTAATTCCTGACTGCAGAGCCAGGAATGACCCCTGTGCATCGCCGGGTGTGACCCAAAAGGCAAAAAAAAAAAAAAAAAAGTTTGGTTGTTGAAATTTGTATCTCTTGTTGTTGGTCTTGCTGACTACTTGGCTTGGATACTCAGCTCGACCAATCCTTTGCACCACTGAAGTACTCAGACTACCTTGGACCCTGCTTCCTTTGCTTCCCGACTGTCTCTTCCTCCCACCTGGGTTTCTTTACTTCTTGGCCCTTCTCCCTATAAGTCTGGTGTCAGTAGTGAGGCAGGCATTGCCCCTTTCAAACACTGCTGTGCATTTTTTAAAAAGTTAAACAATGCCTACTCAGTTGCTTTATAAGTTGATCAATTAAAAAAAAATTATTTGTGTTCTTTTCTCCAGTCCTAAAATATGAGGAATTAGGATATCTGTCTCTAGGTTTGCTTCTAAGTTCTCAAAAAGAGGATGTAAGCCTCTGCTTTGCATAACTATACTGGATCCCAGCTAGAACGCATGCTACTTAGACATGTCTGTGTAACAAGTGTCTACACTCAACACTAGTACTCTGATTGTATGAATGGCAGGAGATTACCAACCATGATTTTTCACAGCTTGTATAGGCCTCCCCACTTTTACCTTATTGGAGGGGCCTAATTCTCCCCATCTCTGATGACCTACCCTACACACAAAGTTGATATGTCAGAAAATTTGAGCTTCCTCTTACCACCATTTCTCTTCATAGTATCACTTGTCATCCTGTTATTGATTTGCTCGAGCGGGCACCATAATGTCTTCATTTGTCCCTGTCACGTGCTAGAGTAGCCCAATGGTATCTGCTCACTCCAGGAACATAAAGAGCCTCAAACTCTTCATTCATGGTCTTGATGAAGAAGTCTGACCGTTTCGTAGGTGAGTGGCCAGGCGTTCTTTTGACATCCCGTGGAATCCAGCTGGTAACGGCTCTAGTCCAGTGGTCATCTCTGAATCACATTATGTGTCTGGCCCATCTGATTTTTGATGCTTTGGCAAATGAGACAGTCCCTGATTCTCAATCATCGATGGAGGGCGAACTCTGGATTCCTTCTCTCACTTGAGTGAAACGTGATACTCCAAGCATAGCTCTTTTGATTCTTCTTTGGGATACCCAAATAGTGTTCTCGTCTTATTTTCGTAGGGCCCAGGTTTCTGAGGCATATTTAAGAGCAGGAAGAATGGTGGAGTCAAAAAGATGTGCCCAGAGCCAGAGGTTCTTCGTCCTTTTAACAACTTCTTCGACACTCTTAAAGGTGTTTCACGCTGCTCTCTTCCTCTTGCGAAGCTCAGGTGCCAGGTCATTCGTCATGTTGAGTTCTCGACCCAGGTACACATAGCTGCTGCATTTGGAGATGTTCATTCCATTGAGAGCAAATGGAATGTCAGAAACTAGTCCGTTTCTCATGAACATTTTATGAGATTCAGCTGCAATCCAACCTTTCCACACTATTTCTCTTAGCCTCTAGCAAATTCATAACAGTAAGTTTTAAGATTCTATCTCCAAAAGATGTCTCAATTCAGTCCATTTCTGTTGCCACCATTACACCCCACGTACACCATTACACTGCCGACCTCGTTTAGTGCAGTAACTTCTGAAGTAGTCAATGCCATTCTCTCAATTCCCTCCACAGAAAAACAAGGGTGATCTTTTATTATTATTATTACCATTATTATGCTTTTGTTTTTTGGCCACACCTGATGATGCTCAAGCGTTATTTCTGGGTCTTCACTCAGGAATTACTCCTGGTGGTGCTTAGGAAGCCATATGATATGCTGAAAATTGATCCTTGGTCAACCACATGCAAGGCAAGTATTCTACTTGATTAACTATCCCATCCCCTGCTATCATTTTTAATTAATAAATTTTCTTGGTTTGGGGCCACAACTGGCTGGCACCGTGACTTACAAAGTTATTCAAAGCTGAGTTTTAGGCAAACAAATCCCAGCACCGATATCACCACCAACATCAAGTTACTTCTTACCTTCCCTCCACCAGTATCTCTAGGTTCAACCTGCCTCCTTGACAGGCCCCTTTATAAGTTTGGTTGTAGCTTGGATCTCATGTTTTATTATTGGCTCTGTAGTTTAGATGTATAAGGGTTCAAATATGGTGTGAACCATGGGAACACCTCTAAGGGCGATTGGAGGCCACCCTAAAAGCCTCCATCCCTCTCGGAGAGCCCAGCAAGCTACCGAGAGTACCCCACCAGCACGGCAGAGCCTGGCAAGCTACCCGTGACGTATTCGATATGCCAAAAAACAGTAACAACAATGGACCTCATTCACCTGACATTGAAAGAGCCCCCAATAGGGCATCGTTAAGAAAGATGAGCAAGGAGAGGCTGAAAAAATCTCAGGGACGAACTAGACTGCCAAAACGAAGAAAGACTAAAATGACTGTCTGTACTTTCAACGCACGTATGCTGGCATCGGAAGCATCCATTGAGGACCTGATGGTGCAAGCACAGAAGATCAAATACACATCATTGGTTTGACCGAAATGAGAAGACATCGATCACATCATGCCATTTTCGACACTGGAGAAGAACTGTTCCTCGGAACATATGACAACAGAGGCATTGGTGACGTTGGTGTCCTTGTCAACACGAACTTGGCCATGAGCACTGATTCATTTGAATGCCTAACAACCTGAATAGGATGATTACGCTTGAATAGATGTGGCTCACTGCCAGCAGTTTCTATCTTCGTCATCTACGCACCAACATTCGACTACGATGAAGAAGATATTCAGAAGTTCTACATGGAACTGGAGAGGTTCTATAAAGAAGACCACACCTTCTACAAGATCATTGTTGGTGATTTTAATGCCAAGATAGGACCAAGAAGGTCGCCCAAAGAGCTCCACATTGGGACCCATGACCTAGAATGGAATGATCAGGGTGAGAGACTGTCTGAGATCATTTCGACCAAGACCATCCATGGTAACTCACAGTTCCAGAAGGCCGAATCTAAACGCTGGACATGGGAGTCTCACGATGGACAGTTCCACAATGAAATTGACCACATCATATTCAATCGAAGGTTTTGCCTGACTGATGTCGCTGTTGTCCCAAAATTCCAAACAGGATCGGACCACCGTCTCCTTTGTGCAAAATTCTACTTCACAGAGCGTGGAGAAAGGTCTGCAAAGTTTAAGAAGGGAACTCCCAGAATGACACCAACTGGGAGCTCTTTGGCACTATTGTGGCAACATGGTAAGATGCTATCCTTGACAACATCGACAAGGAATATGATTGACTGGTTCAGCACCTCCATGACTGTGCGAAGAAAGCCAAGAGTGAGAAAGCCACAAACTTTCTGTCCTTGGAAACTCTCGAACTCATTCGTCAACGTGGTTTGGTGCGAGCCTCAGGCAACCACAAGCTAACGTTCGAGCTCACAAAGGAGTATAGAGGAGCAATAATGGAAACCCTCAAAGAGAGAAGAGCAGCAGTGTTGGCCGATGCAGCAGAAGCCGGGAAAAGTAATCGAAACGCTCGCCTGTCCTTCGCCAACTACAAGACCAAGATGTCTGCCCTCCAACGTCCTGATGGACCTATCACATCTTCCAGAAGGGCAATGGAGAGGATTATTCACAATTTCTACTCGGATCTCTTTGACAGCCATGCCGACGGGCGTGTGCACTCGCGGACTCACCGGGCGGCTCTGTCTCACTGCCCGTGTTTGGTGTTCTGGAACCTTTGTGTGTGCTGTCGGTCAAGGGCAGGCAATGGAAGGAAGAGGACCAAGCTGGTTGCTGATTAGTTACCTTTTATTCAATCTTCCATCTTCTCATCTCCCGCACTCCCAGCTCCGTCCTCTGGATCTACTGCTGCCTCTCTCCCATCTCTCTCCTCCCTTTTTCCTCTCTTGCCCTTGCCCCTAAGTTACACACTGCCAGGTAGCAAAATCAACATAAGAAAGCCCTTCCTGAGGGCTTTCAGATTCAAAGGGAATACAACCTAGGGGCATTCCAAAGCCCTTCCTGACTGCCAGTAGGCAAAATAGCTCTTAAGGGTTTTTTTCTCCTCTCCTTATTCCAAACACTCATTAACATCTTAATACTATTTTTGTATGGACATAGCAAGAGATACATTGAGGCTTGCAAGGCAGCTCTCCTGGCAACATCTTGCCACAGACTCAGACTACAGCACTCAGACCAGATTAATCATTCCTCACCCTAGCAGGGTCCAAATCTAGTTATCACTGTTTGGATCATGACAACATTTGTCCCTGATCAAGCTCTTAACTTATAGTTAAGCATTAGGCACTTTGGCCAGGCCCATCTCGATACCAGGGTAGCACACAACTCCACGCTTGCCCTGGGTCCGTCTTGTCCCTCGTTGGGACCCTGCTTTTAGGGGTGCTCAGAAGTAAGGGCAGCTGAGGCTTAGGTAGAGAGAACAGATGCCCAGGAGGAAAATATCATGTAGAGTCAAATGACTCCCAGGTTACAAAAGCATAGCATTTGCTAAGTCTTCCTGTGTCCATACATAAAGGACATTGCTCTGAATAAACTATGCAAAGGACTCAAGGAGAAGAGAAAACCAATATTTACAAGTCAACAGAACACTAAGAAAGAAGTTATAAATAGAGGAATGGGAGCACTGTGGTGGGAGTAACCCAATAAACCTAAACTACCTGAGGCTATGTTATCTTATACCTGCCCACATACCAAATTCCACAGGATGGATATGTAGTTACCAACATCCTCCCTTCTGAAATCCGACACTCCATTTCATCAGTAAAGATGTGTACAGTACCTGGTCCAGACAAGGTCAGACCCGAACACCTGAAGAATGTGCCGCCAGTACTCATCAATACACTGGCTTGGCTCTTCACACGCTACCTGTCTGAATGCAAGGTTCCGTCCCAGTGGAAAACCAGCAGGACCGTTCTGTTGTACAAGAAGGGAGACATCCATGACATAAGCAACTGTTGCCCAATCTGCCTGCTGTCTTTCGTCTACAAGTTTTTCACTCGTGTCATCCTGAATAGAATAGGCAGAACAGAACACTAGATGAAGGACAACCATGCAAGCAAGCTGGGTTCCAAAAAGGATTCAGCATGATCGACCATATCCACACAGTGAACAAACTCATTGAAGTTTCGCGAGAGTTCAAGATGCTGCTTTGTCTAACATTCATCAACTTAAAGAAGGCCTTCGATTCTGTTGAGACAGAAGTAGTCATTGAAGCCCTAGCCAAACAGGGCATACAAATGCAGTACATCAAGATCCTCCTCAAGCTGTGTTACGGATTCACCACCAGGATCTCACCATTCTACTAGGAAGTGATCATTGACATAAAGAGAGGGGTTCGGCAGGGTGATACCATTTCACCGAAACTATTCAGTGCCACCCTCAAGAACATCATGCAACGACTGGAATGGGAAGGAATGGGAGTGAAGATAGATGGTTGGCAACTACACCACCTCTGCTTTGCTGATGACATCGTTCTCATAATGCCAAACATTAGCCAAGTGGCACAAATGCTGGCCAACTTCGACTGCAAGTGCGGAAAGGTCGGACTGCAGCTGAACCTCAACAAGACGATGCTCATGAAAAACGAACTAGTCCCTGAAGCTCCATTTGCTCTCAATGGAACGAACATCTCCGAGTGTAGCAGCTATGTGTACCTGGATCGAGAAATCAACATGAGGAACGACTTGGTGCCAGAACTGCGCAGGAGGAAGAGAGCAGCATGGAATGCCTTCAAGAGCATCGAAGAAGTGGTTAAGAGGACGGAGGACCTCTGACTCTGGGCACATCTTTTCGATTCCACCTTTCTTTCTGCACTAACGTATGCCTCAGAAACCTGGGCCCTATGAAAATAGGACAAGAACACTATTTGGATATCCCAAAGAGGAACTGAAAGAGCTATGCTAAGAGTATCATGTCTCACTCAAGTGAAAGAAGTTCCGACCTCCGTCGACGGTCAAGAATCAGGGATGCTGTCTTGTTTGCCAAGACATCAAAAATCAGATGGGCCGGACATGTAATGCGATTCAGAGATGACCGCTGAACTAGAGCTGTTACCGACTGGATTCCACGGGACGTCAGAAGACCTCGTGGCCGCCCACCAACTAGATGGTCAGATTTCTTCGTCAAATCCCTGACTGAACGGTTTGAGGCTCTTCCTGTTCCTGGAGTGAGCAGATATCATTGGGCTACACTAGCACGTGACAGGGACAAATGGAGACATTACTGGTGCCCTCTCGAGCAAATCGAAGATCAACGGGATTACAAGTGATACAAGTTTAGATGTATAAATACACCAGACCACTACCCCACTGATGAGCCAGAGGACCTTTCCTCCTTCCCCTGTTACTTCCCTTCTGCCTATTCATCTCCCTCAATTCTTTTCCTTCCCTGTCCTTCATATACCTAAGTACATTCCTTTGTCCGGTTCTTATGCTACCACAGATAAATGAGTTTATCCTGTGTTTATCCTTCTTTGCACTTCACGTAACATATCTTTACATCAAACTTCATAATTTCATTGTTCCTTGCAGACGCATAAATTCCATTGTTTATATTTGACATACTATGGTTATCTACTCATTTTTCATGAACACCAGGGTTGATTCCATATCCTAGCTAGTGTACAATAAATGCTGAAATGTATAATGGTGTTCATATGTTCTTCTGAATGAATGTTTTTGTGTCCTAGGGTAAATTCCAAGAAGTGGAATTGCTGGATCATGTGGCAGCTCGGTTCTTAATTTCTGAGAAATATCCACTTTTCCATGGGGGTTGACTCAGACAACATTCTCAACACTTGTGAATGACAGCTCTTTTTCACTACATCTTTATCCACACAGAATATTCCATTTTTAAAATATGTGTCATTCTCAACTGGTATTACCTGATATCTTCTGTCTTCTTGATTTGAATTTACCTCATATTAAATTATAAGCACTTTTTTCATGTGTCTATTGTCTATCTAATTTAGATAAGTGTCAGTTTCCTCTTCCCATTTTCTTATAAGTTTTGTTGATTTTTGTTGTTCTCTGTGAGTACTTTACATATCTTGTATATCAACCCTTAATCTGATATGTAGAGTACAAATGTTTTCTCCCATTCATCTATCTGGATGTCTTTTCATTTTAGCCCATATTTCCACTGCTGTGCAGAAACTTTAATTTTACATAGCTCCAATATATTTATTTTTTATTCTGTTTCTTATGCCATTGGAATCACATCTGAAGCATTCTGCCTCAGATATTTACCTCAGTGTATTTTATGGATTATAGTCTGATCTCAAGATCTTTGCTCCACTCTGAATTAACTTTTGCATAAGGTATGAGATACTGATCCAGCTTCATTTTTTCCACTTTGTTTTAAACACTACTTTACAAAGTTGTTCATGATGCATTTGGTACAGGCATTCAGTACTCAAATCCCAATACCACCAGAACTGTGACCTTCCCTCCACCACTGTCCCCATTTTCCTAACCACCCATCAAGCCTGCCCCCCATTGCTTGTTATCACTAAATGGCCAACGGAATTATCAAAAATATTTCAGTGAAAGAAAATATGTGAAAATTCTTATCCTTCACTGAGGGCATAATAAGTCCGTGTCTGAGGGTTTACTAGCTGTTGTTGCTAGTTGAACCTTTTGTGTTAATGTTTGTTAACTGAGCTTAATTGGCTTCTATGTTACATTCCTATCCAATCAGGTATGCTCTACTGGGATATTTGTATTGTAAAATTTGGGGTCGTCCAGAAAATCCAGAATATTTAACTGGGCAGTGAGCTTACATAGTGGTGGTTCTGGGATTTGGATGTGCCTACCAGGACGTCCAGAAGTAAGGGAGGTTGATTGCGCAGAAGCCCAGAGTTGTCAGCAAAACAAACAAGCAAAAACAACTAACTTATGTACCTAAAATTATTGGCAGTTTATCATCTCTGCAGAACTTAGTCATGAGATGGTAGCATTTGAGCCATAGGCATGAGGCAAACTTCGTTAAAAAAATTTTTTTTTTCATGTGGCTATCTAGTTTTCCCAACACCCTTTGTTGAAGAGGCTATCTTTACTTTACTTCATGTACTCAACTGCTTTATTGAAAATCAGTTGACCATTGATCTGAGATTTGTCTTTGAATTCTCAGTTCTAAATCATTAAGTGGTTGAAGAGTCTATCCTTATTATAGTTGTACGGTGTTCTGATCATTCCAACTTTATATAGTATAATATCAAGATAGGTAATGAGATACTTTTTAATTTCTTATTTTTCAGTGTAGATTGGCTATTTGGGGCCTTATGATTCCATACAAATTTTATGCTTTTTCTCTGCTAAATTTTATTTACACAATAAATAAACGAGAGTTTATTGTGAACAAAGTTGTTCACAATAATTCACTACATTTAATATACAAACACCAATACCACCACCATTGCACCTTCCCACCACCACATTTCGAATGTTTCACCCAAAATCACAAATTGTGCCCCTCAAAACTTGGTACATCAGTGCTTCAGAGTGTGAGAAGTCACTGCCATGTGCTCCAGGAATTCTAAAATTTAGAATACAATTATACAGCATATTCACTCTATGTGAGGCCTGTGTTGTTCTCTTCTGGGAGCTTTATTTCTGAGTCTGGACCATGGCCATTGATGAGATTATATGGTGCCAGGGACAGTTTTTGGGTGTGCCTGCCAAGTTACTGGTAAACTTGGGATATGGAGGGAAAAGATCCTTTCTCCCGCTCTGAGAAAGCTTGGAGATGTCAATCATGGGTCCTGCATACCTGGGTTTTTCTGCAGGTTCCCTCATTGGTGAGGCTTATCTGAGCCCGAGGAGAGCAGCCATGAGTATGGCGGCATTTGGGTTCTGGACAAACTTTATTCTGGTATTTGTTTTTTCTTTTTGGGTCACACCCAGTGATGCTCAGGGTTTACTCCTGGCTCTGTGCTCAGGAATTACTCCTGGTGATGCTTCGAGGACTATATGGGATGTTGGGGATTGAACCAGGGTCAGCTGCATGCAAGGCAAATGTCCTACCTTGTACTATCGCTCCGGCCCCCTAGTCTGGACAGTTCTAAATCCTTAAAGAATGTCTGAATTTGAGATCGGAGTGATAGTACATAGTGATAGTGATAGTACAGTGGGTCGGGCACTTCCCTTGTACACGGCCGACCAGGGTTTGATTCCTGGCACCACATGTGGTGCCCCAATCCCCACCAGGAGTGAGCCCTGATTGAAGAGCCAGGAATAATCCCTGAGCACCATTGGATGTGTCCCCCCTCCTCAAAAAATCTCCGAATCTGGATGGCAATTGCGTTGAATCTCTATAATAATTTTGTAGGACCGTCATTTTGACAATATTGATTCTTCTAACCTATGAATAAGGAAGTTTTCTATTTCCCAATGTTGTCTTCTATGTCTTTAAGTACTTACAGTTTTCATGGTATAGATATCTCATTTCTTTTATTGATTCATAGATAGTTAATTTTTTGGACACTATTCTGAATGTGATACACTGATCTATTGTTTTTCATTATTTCATATTAAAATGTGATAGATATCTGTGTATTGACTACACAGCCAGCAACTTTTTTTATTCTTTTTTAAAAAATTTATTTATTTTTAATTAGTGAATCACCGTGAGGGTACAGTTACAGATTTATACACTTTTGTGCTTATGCTTCCCTCATACAAAGTTCGGGAACCCATCCCTTCACCAGTGCCCCTTCTCCACAGTAAACCCAGCATCCCTCCCACCCTCCCCAATCCCATCTCCCCCCACCCCACCCTGCCACGGTGGCAGGGCATTCCCTTCTGTTCTCTCTCTCTAATTAGTTGTTGTGGTTTGCAATAAAGGTGTTGAGTGGCCACTGTGTTCAGTCTCTAGCCCTCATTCAGCCCGCAACTCCTTTCCCCCACATGGCCTTTGACTACATTATAGTTGGTGATCCCTTCTCTGAGTTGCCCTTTCCCCAGAATGTGAGGCCAGCCTCCAAGCCATGGAGTCAACCTCCTGGTACTTATTTCTACAATTCTTGGGTGTTAGTCTCCCACTCTGTTATTCTATATACCATAGATGAGTGCAATCTTTCTATGTCTGTCTCTCTCTTTCTGACTCATTTCACTTAGCATGAAACTTTTCATGCCAATCCACTTAAATACAAAATTCATGACCTCCTTTTTTCTAACAGCTGCATAGTATTCCATTGTATAGATGTACCAGAGTTTCCTCAACCAGTCATCCATTCTAGGGCATTCGGGTTTTTTTCCAGATTCTGGCTATTGTAAACAGTGCTGCAATGAACATACATGTGCACATGTCGTTTCGATTATACTTTTTTGCCTCTCTGGGATATATTCCCAGCAGTGGTATTGCTGGATCAAATGGGAGCTCAATATCTAATTTTCTGAGAATCGTCCATATTGTTTTCCAGAAGGGCTGAACCAGTCGGCATTCCCACCAGCAGTGTAGAAGGGTCCCTTTCTCCCCACATCCTCTCCAACAGCGGTTGCTTTTGTTCTTTTGGATGTGTGCTAGTCTCTGTGGTGTGAGGTGGTATCTCATGGTTGTTTTGATCTGCATCTCTCTGATGATTAGTGATGTAGAGCACTTTTTCATGTGCCTTTTGGCCATTCGTATTTCTTCCTTGGTAAAGTTTCTGTTCATTTCTTCGCCCCATTTTTTGATGGGGTTGGATGTTTTCTTCTTGTAGAATTCAACCAGTGCTTTATATACCATTGATATCAACCCCTTATCTGATGGGTATTGTGTAAATATCCTTTCCCATTCTGTGGATAGTCTTTGTATTCTGGTCACTGTATCTTTTGCGGTGCAGAAGCTTTTTAGTTTAATGTAGTCCCATTTGTTGATCTCTGTTTTTACTAGATTGCTTAGTTCTGTGTCACCTTTGAAGATACCTTTATCTTCAATATCGTAGAGGGTTTTGCCGACCTTGTCTTCAATGTACCTTATGGTTTGTGGTCTGATGTTGAGGTCTTTAATCCATTTTGATCTGACTTTTGTGCATGGTGTCAGGTCAAGGTCTAAGCCCATTCCTTTGCATGTGGTTGTCCAGTTGTGCCAGCACCATTTGTTAAAGAGGCTTTCCTTGCTCCACTTTACATCTCTTGCTCCCTTATCAAAGATTAGATGATCATACATTTGGGGTTGTGTGTAGGGATATCCCACCATGTTCCATTGGTCTACGGCTCTGCCCTTGTTCCAGTACCATGCTATTTTAATTGTTACTGCTTTGTAGTAAAGTTTGAGGTTGGGGAGGGTGATGCCTCCCATCGACTTTTTCCCAAGAATTGTTTTAGCTATCCTTGGATGTTTGTTGTTCCATATGAATTTTAGGATTGCTTGATCCATTTCTTTGAAGAATGTCATGGGTATCCTTATAGGGGTCGCGTTGAATCTGTATAATGCTTTGGGGAGTATTGCCATTTTGACAACATTGGGTCTCCCTATCCACGAGCAGGGTATATGTTTCCATTTCCTCATGTCCTCTTTGATTTCATGGAGTAGCGTTTTGTAGTTTTCTTTGTAGAGGTCTTTTACTTCCTTGGTTAAGCTGATTCCGAGGTACTTGATTTTCTGGGGCACGATTGTGAATGGGATTGCTTTTTTCATGTCCCTTTCTGTTGGGGACTGCTCAGGACCCTGAACAAAAGAGGACCCCGAAACCTTTACCCTGGACAAACCGGAAAATTCCATTACCAGCTTTGCTTGACCTGAGGCAAAGGTGCCCTTGTGACAAAGGAAATAGCCAAACTCAAGAGTAGCCCAGGGCAGTTAACTGAGAGACCCCATAAAGCCCTAAAGTAGAATACCTTCCTCTACCTTGTGCATTCCTCCTGCCAGATGCTCCTGCCAGATAGACCCTTGCCTTCCCCTCCCCACTATTTCTCAATCTACTCTTGAAGAATGTTGTAAGCCCACCTAATACACCCCGAACCTTTCCTTATTTGGTCTGAGAAGACACTTCCCTGATGATTGACAACTTATGTACCAACCCCCTGCTAAGAAAAGTATAAAACCAGCGTGGCAGTTAATAAAGTTGCCCTTGATCGGCATGTGTCGTCTTGGGCCCCCTGTTTACTAACCTCACTAGTCTTATTTCAGATCGGGACCCTCACAGAATCCACCTAATTAGGAGCGCTTTCCACTGTTGTCTCTCCGCGGGCCGGAGAGATCTCCAGGGGAACGCGCACCTTTCCTCTGCCTCATTGTTTGCATATATGAAGGCCATGGATTTTTGGGTATTGATTTTGTAGCCTGCAACTTTACTGTTTAAATCTATTGTTTCTAAGAGTTTCTTAGTAGAGGCTTTAGGCTTCTCTAGATATAGTATCATATCGTCTGCAAATAGTGAGAGTTTGATTTCTTCCTTTCCTATCTGGATGCCCTTAATCTCTTTTTCTTGTCTAATAGCTATCGCAAGTACTTCCAGTACTATATTGAAGAGGAGTGGTGAGAGTGGGCATCCCTGTCTTGTGCCTGATCTCAGAGGAAAGGCCCTTAGTTTTTCCCCATTGAGGATAATGCTTGCCGTAGGCTTGTGATAGATGGCTTCGATTATCTTGAGGAAAGTTCCTCCAAACCCCATTTTGGCAAGGGTTTTCATCATGAAAGGATGTTGGATCTTGTCAAATGCTTTCTCTGCATCTATTGATATGATCATATGGTTTTTATCCTTACTTTTGTTGATATGGTGGATTATGTTGATTGATTTCCGAATGTTAAACCATCCTTGCATCCCCGGGATGAATCCCACTTGGTCGTGATGTATGATCTTTTTGATGAGTTGTTGGATCCTATTTTGCTAGTATTTTGTTGAGGATCTTCGCATCGGTGTTCATCAGGGATATTGGTCTGTAATTTTCTTTCTTAGTGGTGTGTTTGTTTGCTTTTGGTATTAGGGAGATGTGTGCTTCATAGAAACTGTTTGGGAGAGTTCCTGTTTTTTCAATTTCCTGGAAAAGTTTGAGGAAAACAGGCAACAGGTCTTCTTTAAATGTTTGGAAGAATTCGCCAGTGAAACCATCTGGGCCTGGGCTTTTGTTTTTGGGGAGGTTTTTGATTACAGTTTCAATTTCCTTAACATTGATGGGTCTATTCAGGTATTCCAAGTCTTCTTTGTTCAGTCTTGGGAGATTGTAAGAATCGAGGAATCCATCCATTTCTTTTAGGTTCTCCTGTTTTGTGGCATATAGACTTTCGAAGTAGTCTCTAATGATCTTTTGAATCTCACTGGTTTCTGTTATGATGTCCCCCTTTTCATTTCTGATTCGATTTATTAGGGTTCTCTCTCTTTCTTTCTTTGTGAGTCTTGCTAGCGGTTTATCAATCTTATTTGTTTTCTCGAAGAACCAGCTCTTTGTTTCATTGATCTTTCGGATTGTCTTTTTGGTTTCCATGTCATTAATTTCTGCTCTAATTTTTATTATTTCTTTCCTTCGATCTGGTTTGGGTTCCTTTTTCTGGTCCTTTTCTAAGGTCTTGAGTCGTGAAGTCAAGCTGTCTATGTGGCCCCTTTCTTCCTTCCTGAGGAATGCTTGGAGAGCTATAAAATTTCCCCTTAACACGGCTTTAGCTGCGTCCCATAGGTTTTGACAGCTTGTGTCTTCATTCTCATTTGTTTTTAAGTACTTTTTGGTTTCTTCTTTGATTTCCTTCCTGACCCACTCATTGTTCAACACTGAATTGTTTAATTTCCAAGTATTTGATTCTCCGTGTCGGTGAGTGGTTAGCTTCTATCTTCAGCGCATCATGGTCTGAAGAAGATGGTTGATACAATTTCTATTTTTCCGATTCTATTGAGGTATGTTCTGGGGCCCAGTACATGGTCTATTTTAGAAAATGTTCCGTGTGCACTGGAAAAGAATGTGTATTCTTTCTTTTTGGGGTGTAAGGCCCTGTATAGGTCTATTAGGCCTCTCTCTTCTATTTCTTCTTTCAGAGTCAGTGTTTCCTTGTTGAGTTTTGTTCTTGTCGATCTATCTAGAGGCGATAAGGCCGTATTGAAGTCTCCGACTACTATTGTGCTGTTAGTGATGTCCTCTTTGAAGTCTGTTTGGAGTTGTTTTAAATATTTAGCTAGTCGCTCATTAGGTGCATATATGCTTAAGAGTGTGATTTCTTCCTGTTGTACATATCCCTTGATAAACAGAAAATGACCTTCGCTATCCCTTTTAATCTTTTTCAACCTGAAATCTATGTTGTCGGATATTAGGATGGCCACTCCAGCTTTTTTAAGGGGGTTGTTTGCTTGGAGGATTGTTTTCCATCCTTTGACTTTGAGTCTATGTTTACTCTGTTTGTTCAGGTGAGTTTCTTGCAGGCAACAGAATGTTGGGTTTAATTTCCGGATCCATTTTGCCACTCTGTGTCTCTTGATAGGTGCATTTAGGCCGTTGACATTGAGAGAGATTATTGTAATGGGGTTTTGTGTCATCTTTCTGTGGGATTTGTTGTTCTTATGGGGCTCCTACTTGTCTCACAGTAGCCCCTTTAGACCTTCTTTCAAGTTTGGTTTTGAGTCTATGAAGTTCCTGAGCTGTTGTTTGTCCGAGAAGTAGTGTATGTTTCCTTTGAGTTTGAGTGAGAGTTTAGCCGGATAAAGTATTCTTGGTGAGGCATTCATTTCGTTGAGTTTTTTCACTATGTCCCACCATTGTCTTCGGCTCGGAGGGTTTCCTCTGTCAGGTCTGCTGTAAATCTGAGGGGTGCTCCTTTGTATGTGATTTCCTTCTTTGACCTTGCTGCTTGCAGAATTGTGTCTCTATCCATAGCTTCTGTCATTCTGACTGTGATATGCCTTGGAGTCTTTTTATTTGGGTCTCTTTTTGCTGGTACTCTTTGGACACCTTGTATCTGGATGCCTGCCTTCTCCAGCTCTGGGAATTTCTTAGCAATAATGTCTTTGACTGTGTTTTTTTCATTGGGGTTACTTCCCTGTGGTTCTGGTACTCCAATGATTCTTATGTTGTTCCTCTTGAAGTCATCCCCCAGGGCTCTGATTCGTTCTATAGTCATTTTGAGGTCTTTGGCCATGATTTGTTGTTGTCTATAAGCTTTCTGTAGCTCATCTTCTAGGTCGCTGATTCTGTCTTCGGCTGTAGTCATTCTATTTTTGAGGCCATCTAATGAGATTTTTAGTTCATCTACCGATTCCTTTATTTGTGTGACTTCCGTTCGTAGGTTTGAAATTTCTGCTCTCATTTCTTCCTGCGTTTTCTTGGTAGACCGTTGCAGTGCTTCATTCATCTCGTCCCGTAACTTATTGGATGTCTGTTCCATGGTTACTTGTAATAGGTCGACTCTCCTCCAGATTTCCTCTCTGAATTGTTTATCTGAGAGGTCGTAGATGTGAGTAGCCCCTGATGTTTCTGGAATCTTTTCATTTCCCTCTCTTGGTGGAGGGGATTTTCGCTGCTTCTTCATCTTGATATGGAAGTGTAGTGTCTGAGCTTTGTGGTTCTTTATTCCTGTTCCCTCTTGTTGTGGGAAGGAGGTTTTCTGTTTGTGCTAAGCTTCCCTTATTCAGTGATAGGTTGTATGAAGTTAGACTAAGCTAATGGGTATTTTGCATAGGTGGTTGAGATGATTAAAGTGATTTTCAAAGAAATAGACAATACCTATTGTGCCAAGGTCAGAGATAATATCTGTGGAGATAATATCTGCGGCCGCTCTGATAGAAGGCCACGCCCACTTTGATACCACGCCCACTGAGATACAGGCCACACCCCCAGAATCTTCCTGGCTGGGTCGCAGTTTCTCGCAGGTCCGTGCAGCACAGGGAAGCGTTTCCCGGTTGGTCCTCACCTGTTCAAGACGCGTGAGATGGGGCGGCGCTGGTCTTGATTGGCCGCGGCACGGCAAAGTGGGAGGGGATCCAGAGAAGCCCAAGCCGGCAGAAAGCCGACTTGGGGGACAGTTTCTCAGGTCCGCGCAGCGCAGGGAACAGCCAGCAACTTTGTGGTATTGTTCCTAGCTTTTTAGTTGACTCTCTAAGGTCTTCTATGTATAATATTGTATCATCTGCAAATGGTGATAATTTTACTTCTTCTATTCCAATTTGGATCACTTAAGTTCTTTTTCTTGCTTGATTGCTGTAACAAGGACTTCTGATATTGTGCTGAATAAAAGTGGAGACAGTGGACAATGTTTGCTTTGTAAATGATCTCAGAGGAAATGCTTTCAGTTTTTCACCACTGAGAATGATACTGATTGTGGGTTTGTTATAGGTGGGCATTACTCTCAAGGTAATGGATACATTCCACCCATTTTTCTGAGGGTTTTGGTCATGAATGGATTTTGATATTGTCATATTCTCTTTCTGCATCAACTGATATTATCATATTATTTTTTACCTTTTATTTATATTGTATACATGTTAACTGATTTGCATATGATGAACCATATTGGCATCTCTCAGATGAATACGACATGAGTGTGTCTATGTTTTTTTCATATGCTGCTGAACTCAATTTGCAAATTTGTTAAGGACTTTTGAATTGACATCAAGAAAACCTGAAATTTTCTTTTCTAGTAATATCTCTGTCTTAAGTATATGTAATGTTGGCTTCTTAGAACCTGGTAGGAAGGATTCTTGTTTCTTAAATATTTTGGAAAAGTTTAAAGAATAAAAGTAACAAATCTTTTCTGATGATAGAACTCACTATTAAACCCATTTGGACCAGGGCTTTTATTCTTGGCAAGATTCTTAGTCACTGTTTTAATAGAGTTGCTTGTGTTTGACCTTTTCAGGTTTTCTACTTCCTCCTGATTTGGTTTTGGAAGATTTCATGATTCTAAGAACTTGTCCATTTCTTCTAGGATTTCCAGTTTAACAACATAAAGTTGCTCATAGCAACCTCTCTTTTTTCCCTCACGAGCATAGACAGATATTTGCCTAATTTGTTCTTTTGAAGAACAGCACTTGGTTTCACTGAGTTTTTGTATTGCTTTCTTTGTTCTTATATTATGGATTTCTGCTCTATTTAAAATATTTCCTTTCTTCTGCTTTTTGGATTAATTTGTTGTTCCTTCTCCAGCTTTTTGAGATGTGTGTTTAAGTTGATTTAGGTTTTATCTTTTTTCCTATTGTAGGCCTTTACAGCTAGGAATTTCCCCTGTAGTACAGCTTTTTTTGTGTGTGTGGTGTAGAGTAAGAGATTCTGATAACTTGGTTCTTTTTCTCATTAGTTTCAAGGGATGTTTTTCTTCTTTAGTTTCGTCCAGTTGTTATTTAGCAGTGTTCTCTTCAGCTTCCAAGTGTTGGAGGTTTTCCCATACATATTTTTTGTGATTAATTTCTACTTTCATTGAAATGTAATCTGGAAGGGAATTTGTTATAATTTCTATATTCACAAATTTATGTATGAATTATACCCTACTATGTAATCTATTTTGCAGAATGTTTCATGTACACTAGAGAAGAACATATTGAGGTGTTTTTTGTTTTTTTTGGGGGGGAGGGGGGAGGACAAATGACCCTGTATAATTCCATTTATCCTGATTCTTATAACTTCTTATTTAGGGTTTTTGTATCTTTAATATTCTGTCTGATTAATCTATCTCATTGAGAAAGTGAAGTATGACTGCCCCAGATCCTTTTCTGTCATTGGCTTATATGATTTTTCTCTCCTTTCACTGTGAGTCAGTTAGGTGTGTCTTCTGTATGCAGCCAGTAAATGGATTTTCTTTCCTGGTCCATCCAGCCAATCTATGCTGTATGATAGGAGAGTTTAGTCATTTAACATTCAGAAATACCATTGATATAGATAGCTACATTGCCTCTTTTTGTGTATGGGCTTCAGTGATTTTTGTAAATGGCTATTGCTTTTTATAGGCAACGTTTTGGTAAGTCTTGGAGGGTTGGTTTAGTTGTGGCAAAAGATGGAAGTTTATCTTAGGTTTTATTTCTTCCTAAAATTTCAATCACAGTTTTTGTAGGATAGTAGGATCTAAGTTGAGAGGGTTTTTTTTTTCTATTCAGTACTTTGAATATGTCATTCCACTCTTTTCTTGTTTGTATGATATATATGGGATATCTGTTGTGATTCTTTATTATTTTCCTTGTATTTGAGATTTTTCTTTTCTTTTGATGCTTTTACTCTTTCTCTCATTTTTACCATTTTGTTTACTACTTGTGGTGTAGTTCTGTTTGGTACTCATTGGGCAACTTGAATCTATGTAGAAGCCTCCCTCCAGAGATGGGAAATTCTGCTATTATTTCTTTCATCAGTCATTCTTCCCCTTTCTCTTTTCCCTCTCCTTCTAGTATTCCTGTAACTTGGAGATTATTTCTTTTTGTTTGTTTGTTTGTTTTTTCCTCTCCACATCCAGTGGTGTTCAGGGCTTACTCCTGGCTCTGCACTCAGGCATCAGTCTGGTGTCAGGGGACCATTTGGGGTACCTGGGATGGAACAAGGTTGGCCTCATGCAAAGCAAGTGCCTTACCTACCGTACTGTTCCTTCTTGTTTCTCCCCCTACTTTTATCCATTAAGTACCTTCCATTCTCTTCTGGTATTTTCTTTCTTTTCCCATTTTGTTATTGATGCTTAGTTGTAGTTTTTCATCAAGTTCGCTGACATTGTTCTCCGCATTCAGAATTCTGTTGCTATCGCTTGCTATTCTTTAGCTCCTTTAATTCCATTTATATGGACTCTTTCACACCTAGAATCGGTTATTGAATTTATTGATTCCCCCCCCCCAGTGATTGCTTAATTTCCACAGCCATTTCATGGAGTGTTTATCTGAGGACCTCCTTGGTGAGGCTCAAGAATTGTGATGAACTCGATGACTTGCCTGTATTACAGTCCACATGTGCTTGTGCAGCAGAATTCCTTTGTTTCCTGAATGTCCTTAGAATTTTGTGGGTTTTGACATTTAAGTTTATTTATTGTTCACAATAATTTATTACATTAAATATTCCAACACCAATCCCACCACCATTACAGCTTCCCACCATCAGTACTTTGAATTTTCTCAACCACCACCTAAGTCTGTCTCAATAGCAAGCCCTAAATAATTTATTTTGTGTTGCTTGTTATAAATAATCCACTAAAAATGATGATAAAAGTTACCTTAGAAGAAAGTGTGTGAAGATTATTGTATCTCAGCCTGGAGTCATTAAGCCACTGTATAAGATATTTACTAACATGTTGTTACAGATTGAGCCCTGTGTGCTAATAGGTACATTTAAAAAAAATTGAGATCAGTTGCCTTCTACTTTACACTCCATCCAATGTGGTGTGCTGCTCCTGGTATATTAGTGGTGTAGAGTAAGAGATGTCACTTCAGGAATTTTAACATCTTAAATAGGTTGATACAGCTGGAGTTAAGTTTTTAAATGCATGGTGACTGGAGGTATCTCCATAGCTTGTTGCTCTCTTCCGAGATTTATTTATGAATCTGTGGATCATGGCAATTAATGATCAGAGGAAATTCATGGGCGTGACTGCCAATGAATTTGCCAGGGAGATGGGGGGAGGTCACCCATCCCTGGTCTGGAGATTTTGGTCGCAAAACCCACATACCTGAGTTTTTCAGCTGATTCGCTCCTAAATGAGGCTTGTCTGAGCCTGTGGAGATCAGCTGTGAGCATGGTGGCAATTAAGTTCTGGAGATACTTGGCTGCCAGGGTTCTGATGGCTCTGTTAGGTAAGTCCCTCTCTTTGCCTCCCTCCAAGCTGCCTCGATATGAGGGTCAGCCTGGGTGGGGTATGGTGGCATCTTTTGATATTTGAGTTAAATTCCTGATTATCTGATTACTGATTTGATTCATTATTTCATACTAATGGCTACCGTTTGGGATCACTCTATTTCCAATACCTTTTAATGGTACTTCAGTGGGACAGGCAGTCATGGTCTAGTTCCACTTGTTTAGTCACCAGGGCTTTAGTGGAGGTATTCAGGGACACAGTGAAGACACTCTAGTTTCCTACCAGTCCCTAGACTGTGTGGGGTGGCTGTATCTGCATGATACCAGTTGTTAGCATGGCCAATGGGACCAAGCATACTTGACTGGATTTAGAGATGGTCTTAGCTGGTGCAGGTTCCTTGAGCTGTCTAGAGGGCAGAGGGCAGTGCAAGGGAGGATCCCCACAGTTCAGAGGCCGGGGGAGTTGCCTCAATTGATTCAAGGCCCTGTAACTCACTTTTTTTGTTTTTTGGGTCACACTTAGCAGTGTTCAGGGATTATTCCTGACTCTGCACTCAGGGATCACTCTAGGAAAGGCTCAGGCACCATATGGGGTGCTGGGGATTGAATTTGGGTTATCTGTGTGCAAGGCAAATGCTTTAGCCACTGTACTATCATTCAGCCTCTGTCCTCCCACTACCTTTTTTAAGATTCAGAATTCATTAGCTCAAAAAAACTGCATAGTCGATCTAATTGCATTTCTCAGGCATCTTGCATCATTGAGACCATATAACAGTTTCCCTATAGTATGCCTATAGTATGCCTCAAGGTCTTTTAAAAAAACTCATCTTAGAATATAGACACACAAAATATCCATCTCATTATCAGACAAGATAAGGTTTCAGGGCAGCTTTGAGCATAATTTTAGGACTTTCTCTCTCTCTGTATTTGTTTCTTTATGTATGGAGGGGGCACAGTGCTTAGGGGATCAAATGTGGTGCTGGTGACCAGAACCAGGGTTGTGTCCAATGCAGTCACATCCAAGGCAAGGGCCTCACCTCCTATAACATCCATCCAGTCCCATTTTAATGTATCACTATTCACATATTTTAAAACATTTAAAAAATTTTATATTATAATACTGAAATATTCTTTGTAATGAACACAATCTTTTCCTTTAAAAAGTCCAAGCAGGTGGCTGGAAAAATATGTACCCATCCCATCTGATCCCTGGCACAACAGACCTCCCCATTATGGCTAGGTATGGCCTGACCCCCAAGCACTGTGAGGTGGTACTGGTGGCACCTCGTACAACAGGACCTCAGCAAAAACCCATGTTCAGGGCCATGCACTGAGTACTTCGGGTAGACACATCCACCTGCCCCTCAAATACCACACAGGGATGTGGCTCAGTGGTATAGTCCTACTTTGCATTTGTGAGACCCTAGATTTGATCTCCAGCACAAAAAAATCTCATCCAGGTTAAAGGCTGAGAATGAAAGTTTAGGGATATTCTTCTATTAGTGGATCTTCTGGTATATTGTTTAGTATGATCAGATATTACTAATGACACTGTTATGTGAGAGGGAAGAACCTTTTTCCTCTAATATCACATTAAGGGCAAACTTAGCCATTCATAAGACTGCCATTTGCCAGTGTCATAGATATATACTCTACACTGGATTGCCAGAGAGAATGATGCAATATCCAGGTGATTTTCTCATCAACTTACTCACCAGGTCACAGTCACCCAGATCTAATTTTTCTAAAGATGAATTCATTTGAAGCATTGAAGCAAAAAACATCCCACCTTTATTTTCAATCTTGTTTCCAGTCATTCGTAGGTATTTGAGAGTTTCATTCATCTGCAAAGGAAAAGGCCAAAACTTAGTTAAAATTGTAATCTACATAATTTTTGTTATATTGCATAAATTAGGAAAGTTTTTCATTAACAAATATAAGGATATATTCCTTAAAAGTAACATCAATCTCCCATAATCAGAAAATATTAGGACACCAGAGAGATAGTATAGCTGGCAGGTGCTTGTCTTGCACGCAGCCAACCAAGATTCCATCTCCAGTATCCCATATGGTTCTCGATGCACTACCAGAAGTAATTCCTGAGTTAGGAACCAGAAGCAACCCTTGAGCATCACTGGTGTGGCCTCCAAACAAAAACAAATTAGTTTACTAGCAGTTCTTAAGAATTTCTAGAAACAACTGCCCAATGAACAGTGTATTAAACAAGTTTTTACTAAATTTCCACTGGAAAATCTGTAAATGTATCTTTAATAAAATGATACTGCTATTTTTCCACTAGGTGGTTGAAATTCATATAACAAAAAGTCAACTATTTTAAAATGTACTATTTGCTGTTTTTAATATATTCACATATATTATGTGCAGACATAACCTGTAGTAAGTTCCAAAACATTTCTATCATCTCCTAATTATGCCCATTAAGCAATAATTGCACATTCCCCACATCACTTTTAAAACAATATAATTTCTTAGGCATTTCCCCAAGATGTTTAATTCCTTCTTTTCATATTCTTTGGCAAAGAAATTTATCACAAAGAAAATTACAGCTATTTCGTAATGAGTAAATGTGGGGGTAAGAAGTAGAAACAATATCCTTAAAATTAATTCATTTCCCTTTAAGAGTAGGAAGAAGGCAGGGATGTCTACTCTCATCACTTTCATTTAACATTGTACTGGTTATTCTAGCCAAGGTAGTTTGGCAAAAAAAAAATAAGCAAAATAATCTGCACATGACATGGTCTTGTTTTATTTGGTTTTTGTTTTGGGGCCACATCTGGCGATGATCAGGGCTTATTCCTGGCTCTGCGCTGAGGGATCACTCCTGATGGGCTTGTGGTAGGGGAGGGCACGGAATATATGGGGTTCAAGGGATCCAACTCGGGTCAGCTACATGCCAGGCAAGCACCTTATTTGCTGTACTATTGCTCTGGCCCTCACCTGGTCTTCTATGTAAAGAATACATACACAGATACACGACAGAACTAATAAATGAGTTTAGCAAGACTACAGGACAAGATAAATATGTAAGAATCAATTTTGTTTATTTGGCATCCAAAATAGCACTCAGGAAACGCAGGGGCCCCTCCTGGCAATTTTCAATCTGGTGGAAGGTTCATTGCAAGATCCTGCATATGTGATGCCCCCTGGGTACTGGAGCTGGAACCTCCAGTGCCACATTTCTGGGCATTCGGAGCTGCACCCAAGAATGCTTGGGGGAATCATGTGATAATGGGGAGCAATATTTGGGGAGCAAAGTGTGCTCATTAATCCTTGTATTATTTTTTCATTCCTCAATTTTTATTTCTACAAGGTAGCAGTGAATAATTCAAAAGTAAAGAAAATTTCATCTAGGGCCAGAGAGAGTACAACACACAGCTGACCCAGGTTTGGTCACCTGGCACCAAATGCTGAAAAGTAACCGCTGAGCACAGAGCCAGGAGTAAGACCTAAGCATATCTGGGTGTGATCAATAAAGAAAAAGAAAAGAAAAAAGGATAAATCCACTTATAACAGCTAGAAAAGAGTAAAATACTATTAAAAGTTGAACAAGAGGGGCAAATTTTATATTGAAAATAAAAACATATTTGAAAAGACACTAAAGAAGACAGAAACAAGTATAAAAACTTTGCAAGTTCACAGATTAATGCAAGTTAAGGTGACAGTACTCTCAAAATGGAACTAAAGATTAAAATCAATTCTCTAAAACTATCCCAACAGCTTTTCCTGCAGAAAAATGATTAACTTATCCTAAAATCACACTAGAAATATAAGGGATCTAGATCACAACACAGTCTTAAAAAGGAAAACAGGAGAGTTCACACTTTTTACCTTCAAACTTACTAGAAAACTAAAGAAATTCATGTGGGACTGGCAAGGATATTCAAAGATTATTAGAATGGACTGTAGAACAAAGACACAAACCCATCTAATCTCAAGTAATACTAAGACTGATTCTCAACAGTTGTCAAAAATAAAAAGTCAATGAGGAGGGGACAAAGATGTAGTTATGTGCTAAAGCACATCCCCAGCATGTGCAAGACCCAGAGGTTGATTCCTCGCACCAGATGAACCCCAAGCATACTCACTGGATCTAAGCATGAAACCAACAGGTACATATAACAGGTCAAGTTTCTCTGGGGGTAACTCTGGTCCCTATCAACCACCAGCACAGCTGGCTGTTGGCTTACATTATTATTGTTTTTTTTTTTTTTTTTAAAGAGTCAATGGAGCCAGAGTAATAGTACAGGGGATAGGGAGCTTTCCTTGCATGCATCCAACCTGGGTTTGATCCTGGCATTTCATATGGTCCCCTGAGCTTGTTAAGAGAATAAGCCATGAATACAGCCAGGTGTGGCCAAAACCAAAAAAAGAAAGAGGAAGGAAGGAAGGAAGGAAGGAAGGAAAGAAGGAAGGAAGGGAGGGAGGGAGGGAGGGAGGGCAAATGTCTATTTAACAGGCAAATGAACAAAATGTTGATATATCCATACAAGAGAATATCATTTAGCAATGAAAGGAATAAAGTATATTACAGCATGGATGAATCTTGAAAATATTTAACCTGTGACAAAGGCACATACTGCATTATAACAAGTATATGAAATCAAGTGTTAGGTACTCTCATCGGAAGGTAGATTAGTGACTGTCAGAGGCCGAGAGTAGATGAAGAGGAGTAATAGAGAGGGATTTCAAATGGATAAGGGCTTCTTTTTTGAGGTGAAAATGTTCTAAGAACAGTAATAGTTGATGACTGCACAAATTTGAATATACCTTTAAAAGCAGCTAAACACTTTAAAAGAGTTTTTTTGGGGGGAGGTGTGTTTGGGCCACATTGGCAATGTTCAGGGGCTATCCCTAGCTCTCTGGTCAGGAGTGACCTCTGGTGGTGCTTAGAAAACCATACGTAGTGACGGGGATTTGAACCAAGTCACAGAAACGCCTTACTTCCTATACCGTATCTCCAGCCCTAAAAGGATTGATTTTGTGTGTTTTGGAGCCACAGCAGGCTGTGCTCAGGGTTTACTCCTGACTCTGGGCTCAGGGATCACTTCCTGGTGGTGTTTGGGAGTCCATGTATTGGGTGCTGAGGTGATTCAAACCTAGGTGACTGAGGTGATTCAAAACTCATTTGCATGGCAAGTGCCTTGCCAAATGTACCATCTCTCCAGTCCACAAAGCTAATTTTTATATATGTGATTACATATCTTAATAAAGTAGGGGCCAGGGAAATAGCTTCCTGGTAGAGCATCTGACTTGTATGTGTTGAGGTCTGCCACCCCACAAACCCAAAATAACTAAAATTAAAATAAATCAATGTGTTTTTGTTTTGTTTGGGGGGGCCACACCCAGAGGTGCTCAGGGATTACTCCAGGCTGTTCTCAGGGAATCATAAGTGGTGGTAGGGATCAAACCTGGATTAACTGTGTGCAAGGCTAGTATCATATGCTGTACTATCTCTTTGGCTCCAAATCTATATATTTTTTTTAAAAGAGCTCAAAAGTGCTAATAAAATGCCCATATTTAATTACAGTAATAAAATATACATTCCCATTATATTAAAATAATCCATGATAACAAATTTTAAATTAACAAAATTAAAATTCAAGTTAATATTTCGCTTTGTTGGGTCCAAGCTGTCAGGAAACAATAATTCCCACATAAAATATCACTCTGAGATATGGAAATTCTTACAAATAATGCGTTAGCAATCAGTTCTCCACCTTCAGGCCCAATACCATTAAACATGAGGTTTATATATCTGAGATTCAGGTGTTTCTATAAGGAGAGAAAAGAAATTATATATGAATTATATAAAAATCAATTGTATTATGTGTATATATATTTTAGCTACTTTAAATGTTAAGAAAGTCAGAAATTCTTAAAGTCCGGGTTTTTGTTTACTTACTTGTTTAACTTTCCCTCTTATGTTTCTCTTTTACCAAGGCTGTTCCATATTCATACTTCTGAAAACTGAAGGAGTGTGGGAGGCTGAGGTGGAGTCGAGAAGGGTCAATTTTCTTGCATAAGACAATTCTTTGCTACACCAGATGAGTGTACTGCAATTTAACTCATTTCTGACACCAGCAACTTGGAGGGAACTCAGGTCATACAAGAAAAGGCGTCAGCCCCACAAGACAATCCTCACCCCACTTCAGATGTTCACTGCTGTCATCAGAACTTCCAGGTGCTGGGCTGTAAATCCAATGTCTCTTATCACCTTTTCTGGTTTTATTAATATGAAGTGTGGGAACTTTTGCTCTGTGACCCTGCATATGTGGGGTCACCACAAAGCTCTCCAATGCATACTACTGGGATTACTTAGGCATGGCCAACTACTAGTTTTTTAACATTTATATTATATTTATTATAAGGGTAATTCCTGGTAGGGCTCATCTTAGCTGGGCACAGGTCCAAGGTGCTCTGGGCCCAACAGGGCTGTACCCCATGGTGCTCAGGGAACCATGAAGTACCAGGGATCAGACTCATGACTTGGCACTTGCTAGGCATGTCACTACAGTTTGAGTTATCTCCCCAGTTCTTACATGATTGATGATTAACTCCATTACCAGTCCCTGTCCTTCTCCAAGGTGATGATAGGATGGAAGGTTAAAATTATCAAGCTTCTAACCATATTTTGTCTTTCCATTCAATAGCTCCATATCAAGGAGTGATACAAGACCTTACTCAGCATCGCGCAATAAGACAAAGATGCTCCTGGTATTTTTACCACTTAAGAACTTGTGAGGGATAGGGATGGAGCACACAAGCACAGAACAATATTTTTTTTTATTATTGTATACTAGTAAAATATCTACAATTAAGGAGGGCAATAATCATTTTCATTTAAACAGCAACATGACTGCAATGTTAGACTATATTGTTTAGACCAATAAATCAAAGTCAGGATTTAATATTAGCCACAAAGTTTGCAAAAAGACAAACTAGGATAATGAGGTACTGGCCGTATTGAAAATTAAATACACAAATGGGTTTCCAATGCATAATATTAGTGGATTACCAGTGTAAATATTAAGGTTTCCAATCACCCTTAATATTTTGCAAACCAAGTATGTGCATGATTAAACTAAGTGATTTAACTGTATGCAGAACTAAGAATGTTTTGATGATGACTTTGAAACATTTCTACTTGTGATTATTGAGAATAATCACAAGTTTTTTGTCAGTTCATAATATTTTTATTACCATTTTATTACCATACCACTCCATATTATGTTATTTTCCTTTTAATGGATATAATAATTTTAAGGTCATTGAGAGTTCATCACAAGGGCTTTTAGCAGATGATAAAGAGACAGAAAATGAAAAAGGAAGGAATCAAAGATGATACATGCTGCTTTAAACATTTCAACTGACAACAAAAAATACACCTGTATTTTTGTATCTTCCAAGGTTGAAACAAAGCCTTTCCTTTAAATACAATTTTGTTGACTACACTGTTGAGATAAAATACAATTACAGTGCATTGGTTTCGCTAGGTGAGTTTCCAAAAGGTAAGTCTGCAATAAAGGCTTAACTTATAACAGTTTTTTTGGGGGGGGAAGGAGGGGGATACAATTCAAAGAAAGAACTGGTTCTTAACTGACTGCTGAGGAGAGAAGAAAATAAAGAGCCCAATTTGTAGTAAAATAGTACCTGAAACAATTCTGTAGCATATAACGCACCAGTATCACCAATGGTATTATATCTCACATCCAACCCTGGAGAATACAGACAAACAGAAGGTGATATTCCTTAAATTAAAAACTTAAAATCAGGAAAATGAAAAGCAGGAGGCAATGAATCTTATGGAGACGTACTTTCAATATTTCGGATCTTCTTTAAAACTTTACAAAGAATCCAAAAATCTTCACCTGTTAATCTTTCTACTGGTATTAAGCGATTGTTACCAGCCAAATTCAATGAAATTACTTCCAGTCTGTAAAATTACAAAATGGGATTTTGAAACACAAAGAAACTCATTAATGAAAAAAAGTATTGTATAAATATACATGTGTATATTTATATATGTTATCATGATTGCATGTAAAGGAACTAAGTACATACCACATAGTGGTTTATATTTAAACATAGATATAATATAGATAATTAAAATTACTAAATATCTATAACATAGGTAAACTAAAACTATTGTATCACTGTATCACTGTCACTGTCATCCCATTGCTCATTGGTTTGTTCGAGTGGGCAACAGTAACGTCTCCATCGAGAGACTGTTACTGTTTTTGGCATATCAAATACACAATGGGTAGCTTGCCAGGCTCTGCCGTGTGGGCGAGATACTCTTGGTAGCATGCTGGGCTCTCCGAGAGGGGCAGAGGAATCAAACCTGGATCACCTGTGTGCAAGGCAAATGCCTATTAATTTCACAAAGCATTTTTTTTTTTGTCTAGAGATGGGTGACGCCTGACAGTGCTCAGGGTTTATTCCTAGTCTGTGCTGCTTGGGGGTAACTCCCAGTGGTGCTCAGAGGACCTACCACATGTGGTGCCCAGGATTCAAAACCTGGGTCTTCTGCATGTAAGGCAAGTGTCTTTCTTCCTGTACTCTTTCTCTGAACTCTACAAAGTACTTTTTCTTTTGGTTTCTGGGTCACACCCAGCGATGCACAGGGGTTACTCCTGGCTCATGCACTCAGGAATCACTCCTGGCGGTGCTCCAGGGACCATATGGGATGCTGGGAATCGAACCCGGATCGGCCGTATGCAAGGCAAATGCCCTACCTGCTGTGCTATCGCTCCAGCCCCTCTACAAAGCACTTTTTATATCAAATTTATCCACAAAAAGTAAAGATTCTTAACTTTATAATGATATTAAAGCCTTCAATTATTTACATAAATTAATCTGACTCACAAAAACAAAGGACCCAATTTGAGTCAGCAGTTCTAGTGCTCTTTGTCATCACTTGTATCACTTGTCATCCTGTTGCTCATCCATTTGCTCAAGCGGGCGCCAGTAATGTCTCGATTCATCCCTGTCACATGCTAGTGTAGCCCAATGGTGTCTGCTGGCTCTAGGAACACGAAGAGCTCAAACCGTTCGTTCAGGGTCTTGATGAAGAAGTCTGACCATCTCATAGGTGGGTGGCTGTAAAAAACTAAAGAGCGCCGGGGCGCGTGCACTCGCGGGCTCTCCGGGCGGCTCTGTCTCACCGCCCGCGTCCGGTGCCCCAGAACCGCTGTGTGTGCCGTCAGTCGAGGGCAGGCGACGGAAGGAAGAAGGAAGAAGGCCAAACTGGTTGCTCGATCCGTTTATTTCATTCTCTCCCTCCGCTTCTCTCCCGCTCTCCTGGATCTTTCCCCGTGGATCTGCCCCGTGGATCTGGCTCGTGGATCTGGCCCCCCAACCCCCTCTTACAGCCTAGTTAAATCTCCACAGCATGAGGGGGTTGGGGCATACACATAGGTGTGGTCCCCATCAATAGGGTAAGGTTCCTTTCCCTTAGGGGATGCTTCTCCTAGGACTTAATTCTCTTTCAGCAGGAGGATCCACCCAAGGGCGAAGTCCCATGAATGTGTTTCTCTTCTCCTGAGCCAGCAAACATATAATAATTCATAATATTAATTATTTTGTATGGACACAATAAGAGATGCATTAAAGCTTATAGAATTGCTCTCCTGGGGCCATCTCAATCTCAGACTACAGTGCTCAGGCCACATCAGTCTTTCCTATCCCTGGCAGGGTCCCAGTCTCATAATTACTATTGGATCATGACAGCATTTGTCTATGATGCAGCTCTTAACTTATAGTTAAGAATTAGGCACTTTGGCCAGGCCCATCTCGATGCCAGGGTAGCACATAACTCACCGCTTGCCCTGGATCCTTCCTGTCCCACTTCGGGGACCCTACTTTGGGGTGCTAGGAGCTGAGGGCAACTGAGGCTTAAGTGGAGAAAGCAGAGGCCCGGGAGGGAATATTCGAGGCCAATTAATTCCCAAGTTATAAAAACATAATATTGTCTTCTTGTGTCTATACAAAACAGTCATAGCTTTAAAGTAAATTATTCAAAAGGCACAAGAAGAAGAGAAAGGCAATATTAACTTATATAATATAAATTCAGTATCCTAGGAAGGTCTGACCTTGCAAATTAGCAGAGTCGGATTAAGGGAAAGCCGAGGATTAACTCTTTTGGGGAAGAGAGCATGGAGAAGTGATTATAGCTAAACAGCTGAGACAGGGATGGGAGAGATTCAGGAACACCTTGATGGGTGTGACTGGGGTAAACCTAAACTCTGGGTAAAACCGGGACAAGCTACTTGTGGCAAGGAGGGAAAGGGCAAAGTAATGTCATCCTACAGGTGGCCAGGTGTTTTTTTGATGTCCGGTGGAATCCAGTCGGTAATAGCTCTAGTCCATCAGTTGTCTCCAACGCGACCGGACGTGTAATGCGATTTGGAGATGACTGATGGTCTAGAGCTCTTTGTCATATATTCCACAACCTTTAGACTTGACAACAGGGCCCCTCTTCTGATTAAAAAGTATGTCCAGGAGCCGGAGTGATGGTACAGTGGGTAGGTGATAGCCTTGTTTGCAGCCAGCCCAGATTCAATCCCAGACATTTCATATGGTCCCCTAAGCACTGCCAGAAGTGACTCCTGAGCATAGATCTGGGAGCATGCCTTGAGCATCCCCAGATGTAGAATAAAAACCAACAAATAAAGAAAAGTATGCCCATTTTACGAGCATTTCAAATGTCTGTACAAATATCAATAAATGTTACTCATAATTTTTTGTCTTCCTTACCCATTTTTAATGTCTTTGTCTAATTCACGTAATTTGTGCAATACGAAAGGATTGATTCTCCGTGAATTTTCCATAGATAGATTCAAATATTGTCTCTGGGCATCGCCAACAGTCTCTGAAATGTTAGAAAAATGTATTTTCTAACTGTTAGAAAAATGTATTTTCTAACTTTAATCACATCTAAATTATTCCAGGAGCATTTTCCCCACCGCCTCCTAACAAATACACTTCTTTCAAAGACATATAAAAGTATGCAGAGTCATGCTACGGAAGAAAATAAGATGGGATTTAGGATGAAGGAAAAGGAAAGAGAAACAGGGAATGGGAGAAAGAATAAAAATACCTTCTGAGGGGGCTTGGTCAATAGCACAGCGGGTAGGGTGTTTGCCTTGCATGCGGCTGACCCAGGTTCGATTCCCAGCATCCTATATGGTCCCCCAAAGCACTGCCAGGAGTAATTCCTGAGTGCATGAGCTAGGAGTAACCCCTGTGCATCGCCAGGTGTGACCCAAAAAGCAAAAAAAAACACAAAAAAACCTTCTGAAACTAGACACAGAGGCACTCACTGAAGTTGGACAGACACTAATCTGGAAGTGACCCATGAAGAGAACTAACCTCCAGTACATAACAGGGCTTGGCAACTAAGAAAATGTTCAACACTAATTCCATCATTTGAGTAATCTTTCTTTCAACACTGTCCCAATTTTTCCAAACACTCCTCAAACCTTCCCTTTTAGCAAGCACACAGTAATTTGTTTTATATTACTTGTTACAACTAAATAGCTAAAGAAATTATTTAAAATGTTAGCAAAAGAACATATTTGAAGGGGCTGGAGCAAAAGTACAGTGGGGAGGGCTTTTACCTTGCATACTACCAACCCAGGTTCAAACTTTGGCATACCATATGGTCCCCTGAGCCTGCCAGGAGTGATCCCTGAGTGCAGAGCCAGGAGTAATCCCTGAGCACAGCCAGGTGTGGCCAAAAAGAAGGAAGGAAGGAAGGAAGGAAGGAAGGAAGGAAGGAAGGAAGGAAGGAAGGAAGGAAGGAAGGAAGGAAGGAAGGAAGGAAGGAAGGAAGGAAGGAAGGGAGGAAGGGAGGGAGGAAGGAAGAAAGGAAGGGAGGAAGGGAGGGAGGAAGGAAGAAAGGAAGGGAGGAAGGGAGGGAGGAAGGAAGAAAGGAAGGGAGGAAGGGAGGGAGGAAGGGAGGAGAGAGGGAGGAGAGAGGGAGGAGAGAGGGAGGAGAGAGGGGGAGGGGAGGAAGGGGGAAGGAGGAAGGCAGACAGGGAGGGAAATAGGGAGGGAAGGAAAGAAAGAAAGAAAATCTGTGAAAATCATTATACCTTATCACAGGATTGTTAAGTCTTTGGGGTTTACTAAGATGTCTGTCACTAACTGAGCCTTCAGTGTTAATGTTTTTGTTTGTTGAGTTTAACTGGATTCTACTTTCTCATCTAATTTGGTGTGTTTCTATTGGAATTTCATAACTGTGGTATTGGAGGTGTTGGTAGGCTATGTAAGTGGTCAAGTGGTCCAGAAACTTCAAGATCTGTAGAACTGGGATGAGTCTCAGATATTTTTGGTGAAGTTGTGATGTTAGGCTGCAGGCTGTTTGCACCATGGCAGCAGTGGTGTGTGGGTGCAGCTGCCAGGGCTTTGGCAGGTTGGACAACCCCTCCAGAGGGCGCCCCAGAATGTTCAGCCTGGGGGACCAGTGATGTCCAGGAGTTTTAAGCACTGGGCTCGCATCTCCTTAAAGCTCCAGGTCATGAATCTGAAGACCAGGGACTGAGGCCAGTGGGTGAGCTGATGTGGCGACAGCTGTGGGAGGTGAGCCTATCTTGCATTTTCAAACTCTCTTTTCATAGTTTTGTTTTTGGGTGATACTTGACAGAGATTGAGCAACCACGTAACACTTGAGAGTAGCTTCCAGTGGTGCTTAGGACCGCTGTCCTTGGGGATAGGACATGGGTCTCCTACATATAAAGCATGTGTCCACCCCTACTGGGCTCTCACCAGCTCCTTAATTAAGGAGCTATTACAATTAAAGACTCAAAAGACAACTCATTTTATGAAGGCACAAGCTAAATGTAGCTAAACAAAGTCACATCAATATTCTTCTGATTCTTGGCTCCAAGTTTAAATTAAAAATGTCCTGAGACTTTTTTTTTTTCAGTTACATTTTACTTTAGTTAAAACTGTATTAAAGTATGATGAAATCTGTGGTATGTCTGGATTTTAAGGCTCTGATATTTATTTATTTATTTCCTATACTGGATTCCTGAGGAGAAAATTACTGTCTTCACATTGCAAAGTAAAACCTAGGAAGAATTAGCTAAGGGGCAAATGCCAAGAATCAGACCCAAGTTTCTTTTCTTTTCATCTATGCTGAAGCTCGTATTGCAAATGATTTCAGCCCAGCAACGCATTTCTAGAGAAAGGGATCTATCCCTACGGAGGTGGTTCCCAGCCTTCCAATAAGAGAACAGCCAGGTACTGGAAAATTCCAGGGTGAAGAATTCAGAATTGGAGTTTCTATTTGGAATTGGCAATGTGACTTAGAAAGACTTACTTAAATCTTTTAAATTTCTTTACCAACTGGTGCCAAAGGAGGAGCATACCGAAGTCCATTACACCGGGCGGGAGCACGCTGGAGTCTGGCCCATTCCCTGGCTACAAGCGCCCAGAAGCGGTGGCCAAAACGGAAAGCTGGGGGGGTGGGGGGGGGGCGGGGAATCCGCCTGCAGACTATGCTATCTTTGCTAGGGATATATAACATGGACCACCGAGGGGGCACATCAGTGCAATGTCTGAACGATCTCAAAATTTTCTTCAGTGGATCTGACTCTCCGGGGTGGCGACAAATTAATTAATAATTGATTAAAAAGCAGCGACAAATTAATTAATTAAATGATTGATTAAAATGCAGCGGAGAAGCCCCAAGCTCCGCTTCCAGGAGACCGTGAGTCACACCTTCCTCCAGCACACGCTGTCGCGCGAGGGTCCGAGCCCTGGCGGGGCTTGGGGACCCCCTACCGCCCCGCGCTGGGAACGCCCCCCCCGCCCGGCTCCCCAGCCGAGGGTCTCCGGCATCCCCAGGGCGCGCTCGCCTAGCTCGCGTCCTCCCCCTATTTCTTACCGTCTTCGGAGGCCTGCAGAGAGTGCGCAGCCAGGCTGGGGGAGCTGTCGGGGGGCCGGCTCTGGCCCGCCGCCGCCGGGCTGGACCTCATGACGCCTCCGCGGGGCAGCGGCGACCCTGTTGCCTAGGCGACCGCGCGCGCCCGGCTCCCCCCGCGGGCGGCTGCCGAGGCGCTGTCTGCGCCTGCGCGGCCGAGTCCTGGGTGTGCGCGCTCTCGGCCGCAGCATCACATCTCCCGGGGAGCTTGCGGGTCCGAGCGGTCGCCGATGCTCCGGAGGCTCTTCTCTCACCCCGGCTAGCTTGAGACCCCCTTTGCCCTGCCTGATGGCACAGCGAGAAACCCTGTTGCGGTGGGGGAGGAGGGGCGGGGGGGGGGGAGGAAGAAGTTCGCCCGGTTTAGGGGGCGCCGGTGTTAGGCTCCAGGACGGGAGCTGCGGAGCCGATTATGACACAGTCCCGGGCCGGAGTGTGCACCCACCCACGGAGGCAGGCCAGGGAGCATAACACCATCGCGGACAGGGCAGGGCACCAAGGGAGCAGACAGGGACATGCCAGTTTGTCTTGTGGAGGGTTGGAAAATACGGGCAGGCTTCTCGGAGGAGGTAAGGCTTGGGGAGGGATCCTGCCAGGCGCCAAGTACTTGATGCGTGCTGGGAAGTGTAGGGCCGGGGCTAGCCAGGTGAGGAGAGAGCTGATGGGGGCCAGGCAGCCAGAGCTTGTGAGTCTCCAAGGGCTAGGAAGATTGCTCCATAGCTGGAAGCCTGCCTCGTTGGGAGGGGGAGAAGGCAGCTGTGATAGAGAAGGGATTGCTAAGTCAGTGATGGTTGGAGGCATCCCTTGAGATGGGAGATGTGTGTTGAAAGTAGATAAAGGACCAAATATGATGGCCTCTCAGTATCTGTATTGTAAACCATAATGCCTCAAAGTAGAGACCATATGGGATGCTGGGAATCAAACCCGGGTCGGCCATATGCAAGGCAAACACTCTACCCGCTGTGCTATTGCTCCAGCCCCATGCTCTTGCCTTTTCTTTTCTTTTTGGGTCACACCCAGCAATGTTCAGGGGTTACTCCTGGCTTTGCACTCAGGAATTGCTCCTGGCAGTGCTTGGGGGACCATTTGGGATGCTGGGGATCGAACCCGGGTCGGCCACGTGCAAGGCAAACGCCCTACCCGCTGTGCTATCGCTCAGGCCCCGCTCTTGCCTTTTTATTACAATGTGCCTTAATGTCATTCTGTTTGGATGAATTTTGGCGCTTTGAGTGTCTTGGATTGGTGTTCCTATCTCCATCCTTCGATTGAGGAGGTTCTCAAATTATTACTTCACTTCCCTCAAAAATCAAGAACTTCAAAAATTCTTGAGAATAACGTTTCAAGAATTTTTCAAGAATATCCTATGACTCTGAGTTGTTCCTCCTGGTATTGTCAATAAAAGGTTTATATCCTCTTTATTTTTTATTCGTTCTCTTTTCTATTTTATCTTCTGCCCTGGTGGAGCTATTTACTCTATGTTTACTGTATATTGAAATTCTCTGATTCAATCAGTTTCGTCTATTCTCTTGCTGAGATTTGCTACCATATTCTTTAGTGTTCTTCTATTTGAATAATTCATTCCACTTTTCATCAAGTTTATTGACTGCTCAAATGTCACTTTCAAGCATTGTCATAAAATCTTTAAACAAATTAGAAGGGTCTTGATGTAAATCCACCTTTTAGTGACATATTTGAGTTCCTTCATTGTTTTATTCTCTTAGAGCTCAATTGTCTGAGGGGTGAGCTTCTTTCCTTCACCAATGGTTCAAATTACTTTCCAGGAGCACCTGCTCCGGGGTTTCAGCTCATTAATGGCTTCTCACCTAAAGAAAATGTTCATCTGGATGTGGGCCAGTCTCTGTAGTGTGAAATGATATCTCATTGTTGTTTTAATCTGCATCTCCCTGATGATTAGTGACTTAGAGCACTTTCTCATGTGTCTTTTAGCCATTCATATTTCTTCTTTGAGAAAATTTTTGTTCATTTCCATCCCCCATTTTTTGATGGGGTAGGAAGTTTTCATCTTGTAGAGTTCAACCAGTGCCTTGTATAACCTTGATATCAGCCCCTTATCAGATGGGTATTGGGTGAATATCCTTTCCCATTCTGTAGACTGTCTTTGTATTTTGGTCACTGTTTCTTTATATCCAGGAGAGGCAAAAAGTTATTGTAGAAATGACATCTGCATTTGTATGTTCATTGCAGCATTGTTTACAATAGCCAAAATCTGGAAAAAACCAGGGTTCCCAAAAACAGATGACTGGTTAAAAGAAACTTTGGTACACCTACACAATGGAATACTATGTAGCTGTTAGAAAAGATGAAGTCATGAAATTTGCATATAAGTGGATCAACATCATGTTAAGTGAAATGAGTCAGAAAGAGAGAGACAGACATAGAGAGATCGCACTCATCTATGGAATATAAAATAACAGAATAGGAGACTAACACCCAACAGTAGTAGAGATTAGGACCAAAAGATCTGCCCCATAGCTTGGAAATTGGCCTCACATGCTAGGGGAAAATGCAGCTCAGATAGAGAAGGGAACACCAAGTAGAGGATGTTGGGAGGACCCATTCGGGTTGGAAAATGCCAACTGAAAGTAGACTATAGACCGAACATGAAGGGCACTCAATACTTCTATTGCAAACTACAACACCCCAAAGGAGAGAGAACAAAAGGGAATGCCCTGTCGCAGAAGCAGGGTGGGGTGATGGGGAATGAGGTGGGGGTGGTGAGAGGGATACTGGGATCATTGGTGGAGGTGAATGGGCACTGGTGGAGGGATGGGTATATGATCACTGTATGAGTGAAAAGCAAACACAAAAGTTCATAAGTTTGTAACTGTGCATCACAGTGATTCTCTAATTAAAAATTTTAAATAAAAAGAAAAGAAAATGTTCAGATAAATAATTTGGCAAGAACGGGAAAAGAGTACAGAGAAAGTTAACAATTCTGGAAACAGAAGGTCTTCTGAAGACCTTTTCACCTCTATGTAACTTTTTAGAACTCTTCCCTCTATGGACATTTCAGAGTTCCTTATCATATTTTTAATTTTTTAATTATTTTTATTGAATTACTGTGAGATACAGTTACAAAGTTTTCATGTTTGAATTTCAATCATACAATGATTGAACACCCATCCCTCCACCAGTGCACATTTTCCATCACCAGTGTCCCCAGAATCCTATCCCCCCATGCCATGCCTTCCCCTGCCTTTATGCCAGACAATATTCCCCATACTCTCTCTCTACTTTTGGGCATTATGGTTTGCAATACAGATACTGAGAAGCTATCACGTTTGGTCCTTTATGTACTTTTAGCACGCATCTTCCATCTGGAACTACCCTCCAACCATCTTTGACTTAGTGATCCCTTCTCTGTTACAGCTGCCTTCTCCCCCTGCTCCTGAGCATCATCATATCTTAAGGTCTTTCCCCCGCCTTTTGTACTTCTGTTTATTTATTTTTTTTTAAATTTATTTATTTTTAATTAGAGAATCACCGTGAGGGTACAGTTACAGATTTATACACTTTTGTGCTTATACTTCCCTCATACAAAGTTTGGAACCCATCCCTTCACCAGTGCCCATTCTCCACCACCCGTAAACCCAGTGTCCCTCCCACCCTCCCCAATCCCATCTCCCCCCCACCCCACCCTGCCACTGTGGCAAGGCATTCCCTTCTGTTTTCTCTCTCTAATTAGCTGTTGTGGTTTGCAATAAAGGTGTTGAGTGGCCGCTGTGCTCAGTCTCTAGCCCTCATTCAGCCCGCAACTCCCTTCCCCCACATGGCCTTCGACTGCAATGTAGTTGGTGATCGCTTCTCTGAGTTGACCTTTCCCCGGAACGTGAGGCCAGCCTCGAAGCCATGGAGTCAACCTCCTGGTACTTATTTCTACAGTTCTTGGGTGTTAGTCTCCCACTCTGTTATTCTATATACCATAGATGAGTGCAATCTTTCTATGTCTGTCTCTCTCTTTCTGACTCATTTCACTCAGCATGAAACTTTTCATGCCCATCCACTTGACTACAAAATTCTTGACCTCCTTTTTTCTAACAGCTGCATAGTATTCCATTGTATAGATGTACCAAAGTTTCCTCAACCAGTCATCCGTTCTGGGGCATTCGGGTTTTTTCCAGATTCTGGCTATTGTAAACAGTGCTGCGATGAACATACATGTGCAGATGTTGTTTCGATTGTACTTTTTTGCCTCTCTGGGATATATTCCCAGCAGTGGTATTGCTGGGTCAAATGGGAATTCAATATCTAATTTTTTGAGAGTCGTCCAAATTGTTTTCCAGAAGGGCTGAACCAGTCGGCATTCCCACCAGCAGTGAAGAAGGGTCCCTTTCTCCCCACATCCTCTCCAACAGCGGTTGCTTTTGTTCTTTTGGATGTGTGCTAGTCTCTGTGGTGTGAGGTGGTATCTTAAAGTTGTTTTTTTTTTTTTTTTTTTTTTTTTTAAATTTTATTGAATCACCGTGAGATAGTTACAAGCTTTCATATTTGGGTTACAATCTCACAATGATCAAACACCCATCCCTCCACCAGTGCACATTCCCCACCACCAATATCCCGGGTATACCCCCCCCTTCCCCACCCTCCCTCTGCCTCCATGGCAGACAATATTCCCCATACTCTCTCTATTTTTGGGCATTATGGCTTGCAGCACTGACACTGAGAGGTCATCATGTTTGCTCCATTATCTACTTTTGGCATGCATCTCCCATCCCAACTGGTTCCTCCAGCCATCATTTTCTTAGTGATCCCTTTTCTATTCCATCTGCCTTCTTCCCTCTGCCCATGAAGCAGTCTTCCAGCTATGGGGTAATCCTCCTGGCCCTTGTATCTACTGTCCTTGGGTGTCAGCCTCATGTGATGTTATTCTATACTCCACAGATGAGTGCAGTCCTTCTATGTCTGTCCCTCTCTTTCTGACTCATTTCACTTAGCATGATACTCTCCATGTCTATCCATTTATAAGCAAATTTCATGACTTCATCTCTCCTAACAGCTGGGTAGTATTCCATTGTGTAGACATGTCAAAGTTTCTTTAACCAGTCATCTGTTTTAAGGCACTCAGGTTATTTCCAGATTTTGATTATTGTGAACAGTGCTGCGATGAATATATAGGTACAGATGTCATTTATACTGTGCTTTTTTGCATCCTTGGGATATATTCCCAGAAGTGGTATTGTGGGGTCATATGGAAGCTCAATTTCTAGTTTTTGAAGGACTGTCCATATTGTTTTCCAGAAGGGCTGGACCAGTCGATATTCCCATCAACAGTGAAAGAGAGCCCCTTTTTCCCCACATAGACGCCAGCGCTGGTTACTTTTGTTCTTTTGAATGTGTGCCAGTGTCTGTGGTGTGAGATGATATCTCATTGTTTTTTTTTTTTTTTATGTTGGTGTTTTATGTTTTTTTTTTTTAAATTTATTTATTTTTAATTAGAGATTCACTGTGAGGGTACAGTTACAGATTTATACATTTTTGTGCTCATACTTCCCTCATACAGAGTTTGGGAACCCATCCCTTCACCAGTGCCCATTCTCCACCACCCGTAAACCCAGTGCCCCTCCCACCCTCCCCAATCCCATCTCCCCCCCACCCCACCCTGCCACTGTGGCAAGGCATTCCCTTCTGTTTTCTCTCTCTAATTAGCTGTTGTGGTTTGCAATAAAGGTGTTGAGTGGCCGCTGTGCTCAGTCTCTAGCCCTCATTCAGCCCGCAACTCCCTTCCCCCACATGGCCTTCCACTACAATGTAGTTGGTGATCGCTTCTCTGAGTTGACCTTTCCCCGGAACGTGAGGCCAGCCTCGAAGCCATGGAGTCAACCTCCTGGTACTTATTTCTACAGTTCTTGAGTGTTAGTCTCCCACTCTGTTATTCTATATACCATAGATGAGTGCAATCTTTCTATGTCTGTCTCTCTCTTTCTGACTCATTTCACTCAGCATGAAACTTTTCATGCCCATCCACTTGACTACAAAATTCTTGACCTCCTTTTTTCTAACAGCTGCATAGTATTCCATTGTATAGATGTACCAAAGTTTCCTCAACCAGTCATCCGTTCTGGGGCATTCGGGTTTTTTCCAGATTCTGGCTATTGTAAACAGTGCTGCGATGAACATACATGTGCAGATGTTGTTTCGATTGTACTTTTTTGCCTCTCTGGGATATATTCCCAACAGTGGTATTGCTGGGTCAAATGGGAATTCAATATCTAATTTTTTGAGAGTCGTCCAAATTGTTTTCCAGAAGGGCTGAACCAGTCGGCATTCCCACCAGCAGTGAAGAAGGGTCCCTTTCTCCCCACATCCTCTCCAACAGCGGTTGCTTTTGTTCTTTTGGATGTGTGCTAGTCTCTGTGGTGTGAGGTGGTATCTCAAAGTTGTTTTGATCTGCATCTCTCTGATGATTAGTGATGCAGAGCACTTTTTCATGTGCCTTTTGGCCATTCGTATTTCTTCCTTGGTAAAGTTTCTGTTCATTTCTTCGCCCCATTTTTTGATGGGGTTGGATGTTTTCTTCTTGTAGAGTTCAACCAGTGCTTTATATACCATTGATATCAACCCCTTATCTGATGGGTATTGTGTAAATATCCTTTCCCATTCTGTGGATAGTCTTTGGATTCTGGTCACTGTATCTCTTGCGGTGCAGAAGCTTTTTAGTTTAATGTAGTCCCATTTGTTTTTTTTTTTTTTTTTTTTTTTTAATTTTTTTTTTTTTTAATTTTTTTTTTAATTTTATCACCATGTGGAAAGTTACAGAGTTCTCAGGTTTATGTCTCATTTATACCGTATTCAAACACCATCCCTTCACCAGTGCCCATATTCCACCACCAAAATCCCCGGTATACCCCCCGCCCTCCACCCCAACTGTATAACTGATGAACCTCACTTTATTTTCTCTTCACCTTGATTAAGTTCCATATTTCAACACAAAACTCACTATTATTGTTGTGGAAGTTATATCCCCAAAAAAGATAACCCTAATAAGGAGGCATTCAATAATTAGTTTTCCATTCAAAGATTGTATGTTCTCAGGTGTTAGAAAAGGTCGCGCGGCCGCGTTAGCGGCCGCGCGGCTCGGATCTGTCCCAGTCCCGAATCCTGGAGCCGTGTTAGTTGCTGCTCAGTGGCGCCAGGGTTCCATCTGGAGAAGGTGTGGTGGCGGCACCTCCTCCTTCCGGCCCCCCGGTGTTGCTGGTCCCGACTCGGGTCCGGAGCATTTTCCAGGCCGCGTTGCTCACCAGAATGCCTGCCGCTTCTCTGTGGATTGTGGCATGAAGATGGCGCCGAGGGTGGGTCGAGGGCGTGACTTCCGGCGGCCGGGACCACTTGGAGTTTTGGGCTGGCGCTGCCCCACTCCAGTGGCCCCCGCGGCTCGGATCTGTCCCAGTCCCGAATCCTGGAGCCGTGTTAGTTGCTGCTCAGTGGCGCCAGGGTTCCATCTGGAGAAGGTGTGGTGGCGGCACCTCCTCCTTCCGGCCCCCCGGTGTTGCTGGTCCCGACTCGGGTCCGGAGCATTTTCCAGGCCGCGTTGCTCACCAGAATGCCTGCCGCTTCTCTGTGGATTGTGGCATGAAGATGGCGCCGAGGGTGGGTCGAGGGCGTGACTTCCGGCGGCCGGGACCACTTGGAGTTTTGGGCTGGCGCTGCCCCACTCCAGTGGCCCCCGCGGCTCGGATCTGTCCCAGTCCCGAATCCTGGAGCCGTGTTAGTTGCTGCTCAGTGGCGCCAGGGTTCCATCTGGAGAAGGTGTGGTGGCGGCACCTCCTCCTTCCGGCCCCCCGGTGTTGCTGGTCCCGACTCGGGTCCGGAGCATTTTCCAGGCCGCGTTGCTCACCAGAATGCCTGCCGCTTCTCTGTGGATTGTGGCATGAAGATGGCGCCGAGGGTGGGTCGAGGGCGTGACTTCCGGCGGCCGGGACCACTTGGAGTTTTGGGCTGGCGCTGCCCCACTCCAGTGGCCCCCGCGGCTCGGATCTGTCCCAGTCCCGAATCCTGGAGCCGTGTTAGTTGCTGCTCAGTGGCGCCAGGGTTCCATCTGGAGAAGGTGTGGTGGCGGCACCTCCTCCTTCCGGCCCCCCGGTGTTGCTGGTCCCGACTCGGGTCCGGAGCATTTTCCAGGCCGCGTTGCTCACCAGAATGCCTGCCGCTTCTCTGTGGATTGTGGCATGAAGATGGCGCCGAGGGTGGGTCGAGGGCGTGACTTCCGGCGGCCGGGACCACTTGGAGTTTTGGGCTGGCGCTGCCCCACTCCAGTGGCCCCCGCGGCTCGGATCTGTCCCAGTCCCGAATCCTGGAGCCGTGTTAGTTGCTGCTCAGTGGCGCCAGGGTTCCATCTGGAGAAGGTGTGGTGGCGGCACCTCCTCCTTCCGGCCCCCCGGTGTTGCTGGTCCCGACTCGGGTCCGGAGCATTTTCCAGGCCGCGTTGCTCACCAGAATGCCTGCCGCTTCTCTGTGGATTGTGGCATGAAGATGGCGCCGAGGGTGGGTCGAGGGCGTGACTTCCGGCGGCCGGGACCACTTGGAGTTTTGGGCTGGCGCTGCCCCACTCCAGTGGCCCCCGCGGCTCGGATCTGTCCCAGTCCCGAATCCTGGAGCCGTGTTAGTTGCTGCTCAGTGGCGCCAGGGTTCCATCTGGAGAAGGTGTGGTGGCGGCACCTCCTCCTTCCGGCCCCCCGGTGTTGCTGGTCCCGACTCGGGTCCGGAGCATTTTCCAGGCCGCGTTGCTCACCAGAATGCCTGCCGCTTCTCTGTGGATTGTGGCATGAAGATGGCGCCGAGGGTGGGTCGAGGGCGTGACTTCCGGCGGCCGGGACCACTTGGAGTTTTGGGCTGGCGCTGCCCCACTCCAGTGGCCCCCGCGGCTCGGATCTGTCCCAGTCCCGAATCCTGGAGCCGTGTTAGTTGCTGCTCAGTGGCGCCAGGGTTCCATCTGGAGAAGGTGTGGTGGCGGCACCTCCTCCTTCCGGCCCCCCGGTGTTGCTGGTCCCGACTCGGGTCCGGAGCATTTTCCAGGCCGCGTTGCTCACCAGAATGCCTGCCGCTTCTCTGTGGATTGTGGCATGAAGATGGCGCCGAGGGTGGGTCGAGGGCGTGACTTCCGGCGGCCGGGACCACTTGGAGTTTTGGGCTGGCGCTGCCCCACTCCAGTGGCCCCCGCGGCTCGGATCTGTCCCAGTCCCGAATCCTGGAGCCGTGTTAGTTGCTGCTCAGTGGCGCCAGGGTTCCATCTGGAGAAGGTGTGGTGGCGGCACCTCCTCCTTCCGGCCCCCCGGTGTTGCTGGTCCCGACTCGGGTCCGGAGCATTTTCCAGGCCGCGTTGCTCACCAGAATGCCTGCCGCTTCTCTGTGGATTGTGGCATGAAGATGGCGCCGAGGGTGGGTCGAGGGCGTGACTTCCGGCGGCCGGGACCACTTGGAGTTTTGGGCTGGCGCTGCCCCACTCCAGTGGCCCCCGCGGCTCGGATCTGTCCCAGTCCCGAATCCTGGAGCCGTGTTAGTTGCTGCTCAGTGGCGCCAGGGTTCCATCTGGAGAAGGTGTGGTGGCGGCACCTCCTCCTTCCGGCCCCCCGGTGTTGCTGGTCCCGACTCGGGTCCGGAGCATTTTCCAGGCCGCGTTGCTCACCAGAATGCCTGCCGCTTCTCTGTGGATTGTGGCATGAAGATGGCGCCGAGGGTGGGTCGAGGGCGTGACTTCCGGCGGCCGGGACCACTTGGAGTTTTGGGCTGGCGCTGCCCCACTCCAGTGGCCCCCGCGGCTCGGATCTGTCCCAGTCCCGAATCCTGGAGCCGTGTTAGTTGCTGCTCAGTGGCGCCAGGGTTCCATCTGGAGAAGGTGTGGTGGCGGCACCTCCTCCTTCCGGCCCCCCGGTGTTGCTGGTCCCGACTCGGGTCCGGAGCATTTTCCAGGCCGCGTTGCTCACCAGAATGCCTGCCGCTTCTCTGTGGATTGTGGCATGAAGATGGCGCCGAGGGTGGGTCGAGGGCGTGACTTCCGGCGGCCGGGACCACTTGGAGTTTTGGGCTGGCGCTGCCCCACTCCAGTGGCCCCCGCGGCTCGGATCTGTCCCAGTCCCGAATCCTGGAGCCGTGTTAGTTGCTGCTCAGTGGCGCCAGGGTTCCATCTGGAGAAGGTGTGGTGGCGGCACCTCCTCCTTCCGGCCCCCCGGTGTTGCTGGTCCCGACTCGGGTCCGGAGCATTTTCCAGGCCGCGTTGCTCACCAGAATGCCTGCCGCTTCTCTGTGGATTGTGGCATGAAGATGGCGCCGAGGGTGGGTCGAGGGCGTGACTTCCGGCGGCCGGGACCACTTGGAGTTTTGGGCTGGCGCTGCCCCACTCCAGTGGCCCCCGCGGCTCGGATCTGTCCCAGTCCCGAATCCTGGAGCCGTGTTAGTTGCTGCTCAGTGGCGCCAGGGTTCCATCTGGAGAAGGTGTGGTGGCGGCACCTCCTCCTTCCGGCCCCCCGGTGTTGCTGGTCCCGACTCGGGTCCGGAGCATTTTCCAGGCCGCGTTGCTCACCAGAATGCCTGCCGCTTCTCTGTGGATTGTGGCATGAAGATGGCGCCGAGGGTGGGTCGAGGGCGTGACTTCCGGCGGCCGGGACCACTTGGAGTTTTGGGCTGGCGCTGCCCCACTCCAGTGGCCCCCGCGGCTCGGATCTGTCCCAGTCCCGAATCCTGGAGCCGTGTTAGTTGCTGCTCAGTGGCGCCAGGGTTCCATCTGGAGAAGGTGTGGTGGCGGCACCTCCTCCTTCCGGCCCCCCGGTGTTGCTGGTCCCGACTCGGGTCCGGAGCATTTTCCAGGCCGCGTTGCTCACCAGAATGCCTGCCGCTTCTCTGTGGATTGTGGCATGAAGATGGCGCCGAGGGTGGGTCGAGGGCGTGACTTCCGGCGGCCGGGACCACTTGGAGTTTTGGGCTGGCGCTGCCCCACTCCAGTGGCCCCCGCGGCTCGGATCTGTCCCAGTCCCGAATCCTGGAGCCGTGTTAGTTGCTGCTCAGTGGCGCCAGGGTTCCATCTGGAGAAGGTGTGGTGGCGGCACCTCCTCCTTCCGGCCCCCCGGTGTTGCTGGTCCCGACTCGGGTCCGGAGCATTTTCCAGGCCGCGTTGCTCACCAGAATGCCTGCCGCTTCTCTGTGGATTGTGGCATGAAGATGGCGCCGAGGGTGGGTCGAGGGCGTGACTTCCGGCGGCCGGGACCACTTGGAGTTTTGGGCTGGCGCTGCCCCACTCGTAGTCCCATTTGTTGATCTCTGTTTTTACTAGATTGCTTAGTTCCGTGTCACCTTTGAAGATACCTTTATCTTCAATATCGTGGAGGGTTTCGCCGACCTTGTCTTCAATGTATCTTATGGTTTGTGGTCTAATGTTGAGGTCTTTAATCCATTTTGATCTGACTTTTGTGCATGGTGTCAGGTCAAGGTCTAAACCCATTTTTTTGCATGTGGTTGTCCAGTTGTGCCAGCACCATTTGTTAAAGAGGCTTTCCTTGCTCCACTTCACATCTCTTGCTCCCTTATCAAAGATTAGATGGTCATACATTTGGGGTTGTGTGTAGGGATATTCCACCCTGTTCCATTGGTCTACGGCTCTGCCTTTGTTCCAGTACCATGCTGTTTTAATTGTTACTGCTTTGTAGTAAAGTTTGAGGTTGGGGATGGTGATGCCTCCCATCATCTTTTTCCCAAGAATTGTTTTAGCTATCCTTGGATGTTTGTTATTCCATATGAATTTTAGGATTGCTTGATCCATTTCTTTGAAGAATGTCATGGGTATACTTATAGGGATCGCATTGAATCTGTATAATGCTTTAGGGAGTATTGCCATTTTGACAACATTGATTCTCCCTATCCACGAGCAGGGTATATGTTTCCATTTCCTCATGTCCTCTTTGATTTCATGGAGTAGCGTTATGTAGTTTTCTTTGTAAAGGTCTTTTACTTCCTTGGTTAAGCTGATTCCGAGGTACCTGATTTTCTGGGGCACGATTGTGAATGGGATTGCTTTTTTCATATCCCTTTCCTCTGCCTCATTGTTTGCATATATGAAGGCCATGGATTTTTGGGTATTGATTTTGTAGCCTGCAACTTTACTGTATAAGTCTATTGTTTCTAAGAGTTTCTTAGTAGAGGTTTTAGGCTTCTCTAGATATAGTATCATGTCGTCTGCAAATAGTGAGAGTTTGATTTCTTCCCTTCCTATCTGGATGCCCTTAATCTCTTTTTCTTGTCTGATAGCTATCGCAAGTACTTCCAGTACTATATTGAAGAGGAGTGGTGAGAGTGGGCATCCTTGTCTTGTGCCCGATCTCAGAGGAAAGGCCCTTAGTTTTTCCCGTTGAGGATAATGCTTGCCGTAGGCTTGTGATAGATGGCTTCGACTATCTTGAGGAAAGTTCCTCCAAACCCCATTTTGGCGAGGGTTTTCATCATGAAAGGATGTTGGATCTTGTCAAATGCTTTCTCTGCATCTATGGATATGATCATATGGTTTTTATCTTTACTTTTGTTGATATGCTGGATTATGTTGATTGATTTCCGAATGTTAAACCATCCTTGCATCCCTGGGATGAATCCCACTTGGTCGTGATGTATGATCTATTTGATGAGTTGTTGGATCCTATTTGCTAGTATTTTGTTGAGGATCTTCGCATCGGTGTTCATCAGGGAAATTGGTCTGTAATTTTCTTTCTTAGTGGTGTCTTTGTTTGCTTTTGGTATTAGGGAGATATGTGCTTCATAGAAACTGTTTGGGAGAGTTCCTGTTTTTTCAATTTCCTGGAAAAGTTTGAGGAAAACAGGCAATAAGTCTTCTTTAAATGTTTGGAAGAATTCGCCAGTGAAACCATCTGGGCCTGGGCTTTTGTTTTTGGGGAGGTTTTTGATTACCGTTTCAATTTCCTTAACATTGATGGGTCTATTCAGGTATTCCAGGTCTTCTTTCTTCAGTGTTGGGAGATTATAGGAATCAAGGAATCCATCCATTTCTTTTAGGTTCTCCTTTTTTGTGGCGTAAAGACTTTCAAAGTAGTCTCTAATGATCTTTTGAATCTCACTGGTTTCTGTTATGATGTCCCCCTTTTCATTTCTGATTCGATTTATTAGAGTTTTCTCTCTTTCTTTCTTTGTGAGACTTGCTAGCGGTTTATCAATCTTATTTATTTTCTCAAAGAACCAACTCTTTGTTTCATTGATCTTTCGGATTGTTTTTTTGGTTTCGATGTCATTAATTTCTGCTCTAATTTTTATTATTTCTTTCCTTCGGTCTGGTTTGGGGTCCTTTCTCTGGTCCTTTTCTAGGGTCTTGAGTCGTGAAGTCAAGCTATCTATGTGGGTCCTTTCTTCCTTCCTGAGGAATGCTTGGAGAGCTATAAATTTTCCCCTTAACACGGCTTTAGCGGCGTCCCATAGGTTTTGGTAGCTCGTGTCTTCATTCTCATTTGTTTCTAAGTATCTTTTGATTTCTTCCTTGATTTCCTTCTTGACCCACTCATTGTTCAACATGGAATTGTTTAATTTCCAGGTGTTTGATTTGATTTTCCGTATTTGTGGGTGGTTAGCTTCTATCTTCAGCGCATCGTGGTCTGAAAAGATGGTTGATACAATTTCTATTTTTCCGATTCTATTGAGGTATGTTCTGGGGCCCAGTACATGGTCTATTTTTGAAAATGTTCCATGTGCACTGGAAAAGAATGTGTATTCTTTCTTTTTGGGGTGTAAGGCCCTGTATAGGTCTATTAGGCCTCTCTCTTCAATTTCTTCTTTCAGAGTCAGTGTTTCCTTGTTGAGTTTTGTTCTTGTGGATCTATCTAGAGGCGATAAGGCCGTATTGAAGTCTCCGACTACAATTGTGCTGTTAGTGATGTCCTCTTTGAAGTCTGTTAGGAGTCGTTTTAAATATTTAGCCGGTCGTTTGTTAGGAGCATATACGTTTAAGAGTGTGATTTCTTCCTGTTGTACATATCCCTTGATAAACAGAAAATGACCTTCGCTGTCCCTTTTGATCTTTTTCATCCTGAAATCTATGTTGTCGGATACCAGGATGGCCACTCCAGCTTTTTTAAGGGGGTTGTTTGCTTGCAGGATTGTTTTCCATCCTTTGACTTTGAGTCTATGTTTACTCTGTTTGTTCAGGTGTGTTTCTTGCAGGCAACAGAATGTTGGGTTTAATTTCCGGATCCATTTAGCCACTCTGTGTCTTTTGATAGGTGCATTTAGGCCATTGACATTGAGAGAGATTATTGTGATGTGGTTTTGTGTCATCTTTCTGTGGGATTTGTTGTTCTTATGGGGCTCCTCCTTGTCTTACAGTAGCCCCTTTAGACCTTCTTTCAAGATTGGTATTGAGTCTATGAAGTTCCTGAGCTGTTGTTTATCCGAGAAATAGTGTATGGTTCCTTCGAGTTTGAGTGAGAGTTTAGCTGGATAAAGTATTCTTGGTGAGGCATTCATTTCGTTGAGTTTTTTCACTATGTCCCACCATTGTCTTCGGGCTCGGAGGGTTTCTTCTGACAGATCGGCCGTAAATCTGAGGGGTGCTCCTTTGTATGTGATTTCCCTCTTTGACCTTGCTACTTGTAGAATTGTGTCTCTATCTACAGCATCCGCCATTCTGACTATGATATGCCTCGGAGTCTTTTTATTTGGGTCTCTTTTTGCTGGCACTCTTCGGACTTCTTGTATCTGGACGCCTGCCTTCTCCAGCTCTGGGAATTTCTTAGTGATGATGTCTTTGACTATGTTTTTTTCATTGGGGTTACTTCCCTGTGGTTCTGGTACTCCAATGATTCTTATGTTGTTCCTCTTGAAGTCATCCCCCAGGGCTCTGATTCGCTCTATAGCCATTTTGAGGTCTTTGGCCATTATTTGTTGCTGTCTGTAAGCTTTCTGCAGCTCATCCTCAAGCTCGCTGATTCTGTCTTCGGCTGTAGTCATTCTGCTGTTGAGGGCATCTAGTGATATTTTTATTTCATCTACCGATTGCTTTATTTGTGAGACTTCCGTTCGAAGGTTTGAAATTTCTGCTCTCATTTCTGCTCTCATTTCTTCCTGTATTTTCTTGGTAGACCGTTCCAGCGCTTGATTCATCTCCTCCCTTAATTTATTGGATGTCTGTTCCATAGTTGCTTGGAGTAGGTCGACTCTCCTCCATATTTCCTCTCTGAATTGTTTATCTGAGAGGTCGTAGATGTTGGGAGCCTCTTTTGAGGTTTCTAGTATCTTTTCTTCTCCCTCTCTTCGTGGAGGGGATTTTCGCTGTTTCTTCATATTGTCACGGAAGTGCAGAGTTGGAAGCTTGTAGTTATTTATTCCTCTTCCTTTTTGTGGGAAGAAGGGGCTCCGATTGTGCTAAACTTCCCTTATTCACTGATAGGTTTTATAGTGTCAGCCTAAGCTAATGGCTATTTTGCGTAAATGTTTGAGATCGCAAAAGTGAGTTTTCAAAGGAATCCACAGTACGGATTGAGCTGAGGTAGCAAAGAATAACTGCTGCCGCGTTAGCGTTGGCCGCTCTGAGAGGAGGCCACGCCCACTTTAGACCACGCCCACTAAGACACAGGCCACGCCCCCAGTGTCTTCCTGTTGATGGGGGCGACGTGCACAGTTACAAGCCGGTTGGGGAGACGGGGTGCGCCGGGCGAGCAGGGAGTGACTTCAGAAACTCGGGAGACAAAGACGGCAGCGGGAAGTGGGGGAAAGGGAGGGCCTCAGGGAGTTCTTAAAAGGAATGAATTCTATCAATTGTGGCCAAAGGAGAAGGCATGGAATGGTAAAAAAAAAAAAAAAAAAAATAACTGCGGCCGCGTCAGCTGCCGCCGCTCCGGAAACAGGCCACGCCCACTTTTTAGGCCACGCCCCCTGAGATGAGGACACGCCCCTAAGCAGCAGAGTGGGGATTGGTCAGGATCGGACGGCGGCGGCGGAGAGGTGCCAGGCAGGGGCTTCAGGAGAAGCCCCGAGCCGCGGTGGGCAGGGGGCGGGGAGGGGACTTCTCCGCGCTGAGGCAGGCTCTCCAAGGGATTGCCTGTTTACCTGCAGGATGGAGATTGGTCAGGATCCGACGGCGGCGGCGGAGAGGTGCCAGGCAGGGGCTTCAGGAGAAGCCCCGAGCCGCGGTGGGCAGGGGCGGGGAGGGCTCTTAAAGTTGTTTTGATCTGCATCTCTCTGATGATTCGTGATGCAGAGCACTTTTTCATGTGCCTTTTGGCCATTCGTATTTCTTCCTTGGTAAAGTTTCTGTTCATTTCTTCGCCCCATTTTTTGATGGGGTTGGATGTTTTCTTCTTGTAGAGTTCAACCAGTGCTTTATATACCATTGATATCAACCCCTTATCTGATGGGTATTGTGTAAATATCCTTTCCCATTCTGTGGATAGTCTTTGTCGTACTTCTGTTTAAAACAGAAAACTATCACAGGAGGGAAAGTGGGCACACTGGTGCTGGGAATTGTACACTGGTGGAGGACTGAGTGTTGGAACAATATTACTGAACCCTAATCATGAACAGCTTTGTAAGGATTTCACAGTGATTCAAATTTTAAAAAATCAATGTTGGGAATGTGGCTAAAGTGGTAGAGGACATGTCTTGCATGTGTGGTGCCTACATTCATGACCTAGCACTTCATGGCTTCCTGAATATTGCTAGATGTGGTAGATGTGGCCCTCATAACAATAGTGATATATTTTTAAAAGTATATAAAAATTTTCAAATACTGTTTCACTGTAGCACTGTCATCCCATTGTTCATCGATTTGCTGAGCGGGCACCAGTAATGTCTCCATTGTGAGACTTGTTGTTACTGTTTTTGGCATATCGAATACACCATGGGAGGCTTGCCAGGCTCTCCGAGAGGGATGGAGGAATCGAACCCGGGTCGGCCACGTGCAAGGCAAATGCCCTACCTGCTGTGCTATCGCTCCAGACCTTTCAAACACTAGTAATTTAATAAATTTCTATTCAGCATTTTAATTTAAATTTTTTATTTAAAATTTTTGTTTAATTTTAAATTTAAATTTATTTCTTTTCTTACTTATTTTGGGCCACACCCAGTGGTGCTCAGGGCTTATTCCTGACTCCTGACTTCACACTCAAGGATTACTCTTGATAAGGCTTGGGACACCATTTGTGGTGTTAAAGACCAAGCCCTACCCACCATATTATCTCTCGAGCTCTCACAGAATACTTTAATGTCAAATGTGTGTATTTTCAGCACACACTTTCTAACTATGCACCCTACAGTTTAATTCTGACTTCACCTAGAGTTAGCATGGACTCCACCAGTTGAAAGCTTAGTTTTACAAATATGCCCTTCACTTCAAATGGTAATTACAAATTTGGAACTTGTATAAGGTCACCAGGAAATACAACTGATGATGACCTTTTGCCATCGATGCAAGAAGAATTACATCACAGGGCTGGGGCATATGAGTGAATATTTATGGCCCCAAGCCAAGAGGAGAGGGAGAGAGATTGCAAATACAGCTGCACAGATTCCCAGGAGTGGATTTTTATAGTCTTCCAGTTCTGAGTGGAGCCTAAACTTTGATGTGGGCTCTTGTCTTGGTGTTTTCCTTAAAGGGTTATTGTCTGAAAGCTTTTGTTAGCTTCTTGTCTGGCAGTTACTAATCTAGCACAACAGTTGTGATAAAAACTATCACACCACCTAAAAAGAAATATTATATCAAAGGCAAAACAAATACAGCTTTGAGAAAAAAGCAAGTGGAATGAATACGCTGTTCCATGCTTAAAATTTATGAAAACAGCTCCAAGTATGTTTTTCTTTTCACCCTGGAAACTATCAGGCCAGGATATAGTCCAGGGGTTGGCTCTGGCTTCACTCTAAGATGGATAGTGAGGACTTGGTATAGCCTTCATTCCAGTTTCACAGCATTGTTATAACCATGGAGCCTATTATACCACTGAGGGTTCACTGATATTCAATGAGTTCAAGTATGAGGTATTGTTGTTTTGTCCAGAACTTTCTTCATACTAATACTAACAGTGCTGACTGACCAGCTATAAAGTTCCAACAACCCACCATTCTGATAATTTACTTGGACAACTCAAACTCAGGGAAACTCAAGGCCCAGGATACAAGTCAGAAATAGTAAAATGGAAGAGATCCTTAGTCGAAAGTATTAGGAGGGGATGCCCAGAGTTTCCATGTCTACTCTGGTTGTGCCACCCTCCTAGGACCTCTGTGTATTTACCTGTAAGGACCTTTCCAACTCTAGGAGATCCCAGAGTTTCCTGTCCTCTCTGAACCCCACTGGTTAAGGGTTTTTATGGAGATTCCATCATGTTGTCACCATTGATAATTTTCATTGGCTCTTGTGACTAACTCAATCTTCAACCCCTCACCCACTCTGAGGTTCAAAGTTCTAAGTTTTTGGTTAGGTCCTCTGTCAAAAACCACCTACTTGAAGCTCTTTTTTAATTTTATTTTTTAATTGAGTGTCTATGTTTTACAACATTATTAGTAAGTTTCTCATGCTAATAATTCCCACCAACAGTGGAAGAGGGTTCTTTTCTCACTACACCCATCACTAGTATACCCATTTTCCTTCCACAAGGACCCTAACACCACTCCCTCTCATCCTCTGCCCCAATTCAGTTGTGTGAGTCAGTTCTCCCATTATGTTGCCTTTGCATCTTTGTTGCTACTTTGCTGTGTATATTTAAATTCTACATGAGAGATCATTCTATAAATATCCCTTTTTTTCTGACTGACTTCACTTAGCATGATACCCTCTAGGTCTAGTTATGCTGCTACAAATCACATGATTTTATCCTTTCTTAGAGGTAGATAGTATTCAGTTGTGCATATATACCACAACTTCTTGATCCATTCGTCTGTTGTTGGGCATTTAAGTTGTTTTCATATGTTGGCTTTTGTACTAAGTGCTGGGATCATCAGAGATATGACTATCCTTTTTTTAAAAAAAATTCTTTCCCCTTTCCCTTTTTTGTTTCATTTTGGGGGAACACACCCAGAAGTGTTCAAGGCTTACTCTTGGCTCTGCACTCAGGGATCACATTTGGAGGGCTTGAGGACCATATGGGGTGTCAGGGGTTGAATTCAGGTGGGCTGCATGCAAGGCAAGTGAGCTACCCACTGTACTATAACTCAGGATCCACTTATATCCTTTCAAATCAATGTTTTCATGTGTTGGGGATAGACACTGGGTCATAAGGCAGTACTGTTCCTAGTTTGTTGAAAAATCTCCAAAGTACTTTCCGTGGAGGTTGAACCACACTACTTTCCCACCAACAGTGGCAGAGGTTCCTTTCCCACTAACTGTCAACATTAGCTGTTTCCAAACTTTTTGATATATGCCATTCTCACAGACACTCGATGATATCTCATTGTTGTTTTGATTTGCATTCCCTAATTATGAGTGATGATGAGCACTTTTTCATATGCATGCTGGCAATGTCTTCTGTTCATCTCCATTTATTCAAGGGGCCATTGGATATTTTTTTCTTTTTGGGTCACTCCTGGCATTGCACAGGGGTTATTCCTGGCTCATGCACTCAGGAATTACTCCTGATGGTGCTCGGGGGACCATATGGGATGCTGGGAATCGAACCTGTGTTGACTGCATGCAAGGCAAACGCCCTACCCGCTGTGCTATTGCTCCAGTCCCCATTGAATTTTTTGTTAGTGAGTTTAGTGACTGCTTTATAGATCTCAGATATCAACTCTTTATCAGACACCATTCAGTAGGGTATCCATATTGGATCTTGAGTTTATTTTGCTATGCAGAAGCTTTTTTAATTTGATGTAACCAAATTTGTTTATATTTGTTCTCTTTGCCACTGTGGTCATCTCGTTGAAGATTTTTCTGTGGTCAATTTCCTGGAGAGTTCTGCGATGTTTTCTTCCATGTATTTTATGGACTCTGGTCTAATTTTAAGATCTCTAATCTACTTTGAGTTTGCTTTTGTGAACAATGTGAGTTACAGTTCTAATTTTATTTTTACATGTGGCTATTCAGTTTTCCCAACATTGTTGAAAAGCTTTTCTTTGCTTCACTTCACAGAGGTAATTTGTAATAGATAAGCTGGCCATAAATCTGGGGACTTAAATCTAGAATCTCAGTTCTGTTCCATTGTTCTCAAGGTATTTTTTTTTATTACACTACCATGCTGTTTTGATGATTATAGTCTAGCTTTAAAGTATAGTTTGTGGTTGGGGAATATAATACTTTCCATATTTTTTTGTTTTCTTAGGATTGCTTTGGCTATTCTGGGAGTTTTATGGTTCCATACAAAGTTTAATAGAGCTTGTTCCATATTTTAAAAAAAAGTCATTAGAATTTGATGGATAACCAACCCAAAAGTCTAAGGGACCCATCAAGTTACCTACTTAGTTTAAATTCAGATGTGGATAAAAAGGGCTTATTATAAATAAATAAAAATGTTCTCACCTTTTCCTCTTGTTTTAGAAACAGAAACATAGATCAAGTAAGTATTTCCTATTATATCACAATATCACACTTTATTATTATTATTATTATTATTTATTTTTTTGCTTTTTGGGTCACACCCGGCGATGCACAGGGGTTACTTCTGGCTCTGCACTCAGGAATTACCCCTGGAAGTGCTCAGGGGACCATATGGGATGCTGGTAATCGAACCCGGGTCGGCCACGTGCAAGGCAAATGCCCTACCCACTGTACTATCGCTCCAGCCCCACAATATCACACTGTATTATTGATGAATCTTTTGAAATTCTCCAGAAAATCTAAGGTTGCCTACATAAAGTTTTCCACTCAAGTCTTTTTTTTTTTTAAAAAAAAACTTTTTATTAAATCACCATGTGGAAAGTTACAAAGTTCTCAGGTTTATGTCTCAGTTATACAATATTCAAACACCCATCCCTTCACCAGTGCCCATATTCCACCACCAAAAACCCCAGTATACCCCCCACCCCACCCCCACCCCCTACTGTATAACTAATGAATTTCACTTCATTTTCTCTTTACCTTGATTATGTTCCATATTTCAACACAAAACTCACTATTGTTGTTGGAGTTTCCCCCCAAGAAGGACAGCCCTACTACCAAGGAAGCATTTGATAATTAGTTTTCTATTGCTGGGAATGAAGAGATATGTAGCCCCACTGCTCCAAGGACATAACTCTTTTTTTTTTCCTTTTTCCCTTTCCTTTTTTTTCCCCTCATCCCCCTTCCCACGCCTCATAGTATGGTGTACGCCATGCCACGTTTCTCCCTGAAAATGGGAAACAATCTGGAAAGAGGGGTATTTCCTCAAAAATGAACATTTCTTGTTATATAAACTGGTTTTAGTTTCATTTCATTATCAACCAATACCCAATAGTGCCCAAGACTTAGTACTTACTAATTAACCAACCTAACACTGAAAATACTATTTTTTTTCTTTTTTTTTTTTAAATTTATTTATTTTTAATTAGAGAATCACCGTGAGGGTACAGTTACAGATTTATACACTTTTGTGCTTATACTTCCCTCATACAAAGTTTGGGAACCCATCCCTTCACCAGTGCCCATTCTCCACCACCCGTAAACCCAGTGTCCCTCCCACCCTCCCCAATCCCATCTCCCCCCCACCCCACCCTGCCACTGTGGCAAGGCATTCCCTTCTGTTTTCTCTCTCTAATTAGCTGTTGTGGTTTGCAATAAAGGTGTTGAGTGGCCGCTGTGCTCAGTCTCTAGCCCTCATTCAGCCCGCAACTCCCTTCCCCCACATGGCCTTCGACTACAATGTAGTTGTCCACTCAAGTCTTATATATAGGATTTCATCTTAATATTACTTGAGAGGATAATTAATAACTTTCTCAAGATACTGTATAGTTTTCAATAGTGTTTTAAACCAAAGCAAATGACAGTAGGGAGTAGCAAGATGGTGGTCAAGATCTCAGATTCCTTCTCCCTGCATTTTCAACTGAATGATAAACAGAGTGAAACATAGACCATGAAATAGGACCAAATGGTCGGAGAAGCAGTGCCTTCAATGAAAGCGGCAGCAAGATACACGAGAGGGTATGAACAATAAACATAAGATCTCTTGGACCACTGTGACTTGCTAGAGAAAGGAAGGTTATGATTCGGAACTTTAGTTTTGAGTCTGAAGAGTCCACACCCATGCCAGGAAATCCATGCCAGGAACTCTGATACTTATGAGCTGCAATGGGTCCAAATGCAAAAGGGAAGGCTTTGTTTTGAAAGCAGTGGGGCTTTGAGGAGCATATAGAAGCTGGTAATGGCAGATGCCAGACAGATGGGAAATAGTCAAGGAGCCAAGACTAAAGAGAGATCCCTTACACCCATGTTCCTGGGGAGCTTGAGACCGTTAGACAGTTTCTGCTATCAGCCAGGCCCTTGACAGATTTGGGACTGACTCAAACTTCCATTCTGGTGTCCTGGATTCAACCTCTGGCAGCACATGGTCCTCCACTCACTACTGGGAGTGCTCCCTAAGCACTGAGCTGAAACTAAATCCTGAGCACTGCCAACTGTGAAACCCATAAAGAAAAGATAAATGAAAATAAGAGTTTTTTTAAAAATATAAATTAAACTGACAAAATCTTAAGCTTATAAAAAAGAAAACTTTAAAATGAATAAATAGATTCAGAAACAAAATGGGAATGATTACTACAGCTACCATGGAAATATAAAGAATTATAGGCTACTATGAACACCCTTGTGCCAATAGATTTGACAAACTAGAATAAATATGTAGTTTTAGATAAATTAAGCTTTTAAATACTGAAATACAAGAAAATTACTGCCATCAGTTGCTCACAATATGGAAATTAATAAAATATTTTTTCTAAAGTAAGTTTTTGACCTCAAAACAAATAACAAAATGGCACTTATATTTCAGCAATTAACAAGTTTTAATGATTTGAATTCACCAACAAAAGGCAAAGAGTGGGAGATAGTTTAAAAGGGCAAAACATATTCCTTGCATGCAAGAGACCCTGAATTTTATCTCCTTTACTTCGTGGCTTTACCAGTGAATTTTGCCACATCTCTTAAGCCTGTACTTAAGCCTAGTATCGAAAATTTGAAACATCTCAAGTAATGAGACCAGAGAGATAGTTTAGTGGGTAAAACAGTTGTCTTCCTTGTGGGTGATTTGAATTTGATCTCTGGCACTATATATGCTTCCCTGAGCACTACAATGTATGATCTCTGAGCACAGATCAGGAGTTAGACCTGAGCACCACTGGGTGAGGTTCCAAGCCCCCCAAAGTAAAAACAGAGGAAAACAAAAAATATTCTAAGGAATACTTCCAAATACTTTTATTTTTGAGACCAACATTACCCTGATAGTAAAGCCAGAAAGGACATCACAAAAATAGACAATAACTCCTAAAGGCCAATATCCACATGGGACATGCTTCAAGACAGACTGTATGCAGAGACACAAAATAAGTCTTAATGAAGACAAGAAGGTACAAAGTCATATTAAATATCTTCTCAGACCACAATACTTTGAAAGTAGAAATCAACCACAAACTAGAGCTGGAAAAAACTTAAACACTTGGAAATTAAGTCACTAGTGAAGAACCAATGGGTTGAAGTGACTGTCTTTACTCCATTTCATGTTCCCCGCTCCTTTGTCAAAAACTATCTACTATGGATATGGGGGTTTATCTTTGGGTATTAGAATCTGACCCATAGGTCATTTAGTATATCCTCATTACAATATCATGCTCTTATCATCACTATTGATTTATAGTACAGTTTCAAGTTAGGTGATGAGATTCCTCCCATTTAAAAAAAAATTTCTCAGTATGACTTTGGCTATTCATGGTCTTATATGATTTCATATAACTTTATTATTAACTGTTCTAAGTCCTTGAAGAATGTTGCTGCATTCAGATGGGGATTGTGTTAAATATATATGCAGGCTGTTCATTTTGTCACTTTGAATATATATATATATATATATAAATATATAATTGTAGCACTGAAGCACTGTCATCCTGTTGTTCATTAATTTGCTTGAGCAGGTACCAGTAACATCTCCATTGTGAGATGTGTTGTTACTGTTTTTGGCATATCAAATACGCCACGGGTAGCTTGGCAGGCTCTGCCGTGCAGGCGGGATACTCTTGGTAGCTTGCCGGGCTCTCTGAGAGGGATGGAGGAATCGAACCCTGGTCGACTGCATGCAAGGCAAACACCCTGCCCTCTGTGCTATCGCTCCAGTTCATATGTATAACATTTAAGCAGGATGGTCCTTTTGTGAATATTGATTCTTCCCATCCATGAGCATGGGATATCTATTTTCTAAGGTCTTCCATCTACCTAAGTGACTTAAGAAATTTTTTTTCATGATATAAATCTCACACCTCTTTGTTAAATTGATTTCTAGGTACTTGATGCTTTTGAACACTATTTTGAATGGTCTAGACTCTTCGATCACTTTCTCCTCTACTATATTGTGAATAGGAATATGATTGATTTTCAGATATTGACTTTGTATATACTTTACTGCATTGGTATATTTTTCCAAGAGCTCTTTTGGTGGATTCTCTAGGGCCTTTATGTATTTTATCATGTCATCTGCAAATAGTGATGATGTTTTCCAATTTGGATACTTTTGATTTCTTTTTCTTACCTCATTAACATAGCTAGGACGTCTAATATTATGTTGGATAAAAGAGGAACAATGATAATTCCTGTATCTAATCTCAGTGAGAATGTTCTCAATTTTTCACAATTAAGAATGATACTTGCTATGGGCTTGTTATAGACAACTCCATTTTTACATACAGTAGTTGAGTAACTGAAAAGGCTATTATAAATCCAGGTCTTACAATCTACTTATGTTAAGTCTGCTAATGTATACCATTTATATAGCTTTCAGAAGGCTATCAAATTGAAATGTACATGGTATATATTTATACATGTATATATACATATATATACATGTATATATATGTATATATATATCACTGTATGACTTGTCATCTCGATGTTCATCGATTTGTTTGAACTGGTGCCAGTAATGTCTCCATTCATCCCTGTCGTGTGCTAGTGTAGTCTAGTGGTGTCTGTTCGCTCCAGGAACACGAAGAGCCTCAAACTTTTCATTCAGGGTCTTAATGAAGAAGTCTGACCATCTCGTAGGTGGGCGATCACACGGTCTTTTGACGTCCTGTGGAATCCAGTCGGTGACAGCTCTAGTCCAGTGGTCATCTCTAAATCACATTAGTGTCTGGCCCACCTGATTTTTGACGCCTTGGCAAACGAGACAGCGTCCTTGATTCTTAATTGTTGAAGGAGGTCAGAACTCCGGATTCCTTCTCTCACTTGAGTAAAAGTGATATTCCAAGCTTAGCTCTTTCGATTTCTTGGAATAGGAATATCCAAATACCATTCTCATCCTATTTTCCTAGGGCCCAGTTCTCTGAGGCGTATGTTGTGCAGGAAGAATGGTGGAGTCAAAAAGATGTGCCTGGAGCCAGAGGTTCTTCATCCTCTTAACCACTTCTTCGATGCTCTTGAAGGCGTTCCATGACACTCTCTTCCTCCTGTGCAGCTCAGATTTTATATATATATGTGTGTGTGTGTGTGTATATATATATGTATGTATATGTATATACATATATATACACACACATTAGTAAGGTGAGATAGTAAATGCTCAAACACATTCAGACAATCTAGGTTTTTGTTCATGTTTCATCATGAAACAAAAGAAATGTTAAAAAAATAAGTTATTTAATGTATCTGATAGCTCCAAGATATTTGTATTAACCTTGATCAAGCCAACTACTTCACATAAATTTTTTCCCAGATGACTCTGTTGGAAAGCAATAAAAGAAAATCAAGTCTGAAGCATCACATCTGATAATTATTTTAATTAAAAAATTTAACTTCTTGTGAATAGTGTTAAAGGATAGGTGGGGTGAAGTTAATTTGTTTTCTGTTTCTGTAGCCACTTCCCATTATTTTCTGGAAAGAGTCCTTGTTAGTTATTTCCATTTTTTTTCTTTTTGGATCACACCCAGCAATGCTCAAGGGTTACTCCTGGCTCTGCACTCAGAAATTACTCCTGGCAGTACCTGGGGGACCATATGGGATGCTGGGGATAGAACCCGGGTTAGCCGCATGCAAGGCAAATGCCCTACCCGCTGTGCTATGGCTCCAGCCCCCAGTTATTTAAGTTTTTAATCTGTAAACCAAGAATCTGAACGGGACCTCCTTCATAATTGTGAGGATTAAATAGGTAAATGTAAGTAAAGCCTAGATCATATAATAGGTATATTAGGTGTTCTCCATTTTATATTATCACCTCTGTCTATATCCTATGAGTTTTCAAGGACCCTTCAGCACTGGTATTTTCAGTAGTTTGTATTTAGGAGATTGGGGATTTTATCCTATAGTACTGAATGAGTTCTTTTTGAGGCTAGTCATATAGTAACATGGATCCAAACCACGTGTTGTGTTGCAAGGAGGATGAGTATTAATTATGGAGCTAGAAACAAACTAAGTCCATCAATGGAATGTACCATGGATGAAAGGCCAAGTACTCCAGCAGCAAGTCCCCATCCTTGGAGGCAGGTCAAAGAGATATCATCAGACTACTGCTGTGTTGTCATAGTCTTCTTTCACTAACCCTGTAGGCTTTGAAGTATGCATAGACATGCACATGTGTATGTTTATTAATGGCCAATAATTTAGTCTGCTATCTATAATAAAATATTGATATATTATGTTTACAAGTTTTATAAAACTAAACATGTAAATCTACCAGTTTTGATTTTATTATTCAAGATCAACTTTTGCAGTTCTAGGTTCTTTGCATTTTCATATATTAATTTTATAGTCAATTTATGTTAGAAAACAGACAGATATATTGCTAAGATATTGATTGGGGTGCACTGAATTAATTAATCCATTTAGGGAGTATTGGCATTCTAAAGCCATTGGGTGTTCTATTATTTCTCTCTTCTTATTTAGATATTTAGCTTCTTTTTTTTGATTACAGATTTAGTACATTTCAAATCACTACAATTTCTAAGAATTGGCCTAGGGATTAAGCTCCTCCCTCTATCTAAGTGTAGGGATCCAATACCATGAGAAAAGAGATCTCTCTACTTTTAGTCCAGGCCACACAGCTTTCCCTAAGACCACCTAGTCAGCCTGAGTCTAATATAGAAGAGCCAGTTTGTAGAGAGAACTGGTTGAATGTGAGGCTATTCCAAACTTCAGCTCACCATGCTAATTCACACATGCCTATTAAAACTTCAACTGATTTCTCCTTGTGACAGAAGTTCCTGTGCCTGTGTCTATGTAAGGCTTCTCTCTAAATCCCAAATCTGAAAATATCACTAGGCATGAACAACCAGGTCTACTTTAACTTTTTCTATTCATGATGCTTTTTAATGGGTTTCATTTCCCTGACCCTGAATGTGACAGGGACAAATGGAGACATTACTGGTGCACACTTGAGCACATTGATTAGCAATGGGATGACAGTGACAGTGACTGATGCTTTTTTTACCCAAGAAATGCAGAATGGGTGAGCACTGCCAGAAATACTCCAGAATCATTATGTGTTTGATTTTTTTAATTAAATGTTTTTTTCTGCATTCAGGAACCTTTTATTGTTACCATTTTGTGGGTGGGGTCATACCTGGTGATGCACAGGGGTTATTCCTGGCTCTGCACTCAGGCATTACCCCTGGCAGTGCTCAGGGGACTATATGGGATGCTGGGAATCGAATCTGGATCGGCCTCAAGCAAGGCAAATGCCCTACCCCCTCACTCCAGCCCCATTGCTTTTGCCATTTTTAAAAGATAATCCCAGAATTCAATTATATGACACAGTATGAGGTGGCCCACAGTGGACCACACATGATGACCTCTCAGTGTCTGTGCTGCAAGCCATAATGCCCCAAAGTAGAGAGAGAGTATGGAGAATATTGTGTGCCATGGAGGCAGGGGGAGGGTGGGAAAGGGAGGGTTTACTGGGGTATAGATGGTGAGGAATGTGCACTGGTGGAGAGATGGATGTTTGATCATTGTGTGATTGTAAACCAAACATGAAAGGTTGTAACTATTAAAAAAAAAGAAATCAGGGGCTAAATGAATTACCACCCATAAATCATAGATATGCTCTGATTTTTTTCTTTTCACAATGTTTCAGATTTTGAACATTTGAAATTTCCATCAAGATAATGTCAACTGAGGTCAAATCAATATCAACTTCATCTAAACTTCGTTTTGGAAATGATCCACTACAGGTTTCTGATAGAATATATTTCGTGGATGCTGCTAATAAGAGCTTGACTACCTTTCCATTAGACATCCTACTACTAAAGGAATTAGAAGAAGTGCATCTAGAAAATAATCAGATTGATGAAATCCCCCCAGCTATTGAGAACTTAAAGAATCTCAGAATCCTGTACGTGAACAAAAACAAACTGAGCAAACTGTGTCCAGAGCTGGGGAAACTGAGTAAACTGGAGGGCTTGGACCTGAGCAACAACCCCCTCCTGGTATCCTCCCTTCCTGTCCTCAGCAACATTCACTCACTGCGCGAACTCCGACTCTACAACAGCAACCTAGAGGAGATTCCTATTGTCATCTGTAAGTTCCTTCATCATTTGGAGCTGCTTGGACTGAGTGGCAACAACCTAAAAGCTCTGCCCAGGGAAGTAATGACTCAGGTCAAGCTGAGGGAGATCTACCTGAAGCATAATCAATTTGAAACTTTTCCTCCAGAGCTCTGCATGCTTCCCAATCTGGAGATCATTGATTTTGATGAGAACAAGTTAAGTATCATCCCAGAAGAGATCAAGGACCTAAAAAAGTTACAGAAGTTTTATGTGGCTTACAACAACTTGTCTGTTCTACCTGAGTCACTGGGACAATGCAGTTACCTAACGGTATTGGACTTATCCTATAACTCTCTTCATTCCATCCCACAAAGCCTGGATGGGATTTTGGAGATGACTGAGCTGGGTCTGAGTGGGAACAACCTGGGGAAGATACCAAAGTTCATCTGTAAGTGGACTTCGCTGCACCTGCTCTACCTTATGAACACTGGTCTACCAGCATTGCGCCGCTCCTTCCGGCATCTGATCAATCTGCGCTTCCTGGATCTCAGCCAGAACCTTCTGGATTGCTGTCCCCAATTTATCTGTACAATGAAGAATCTGGAAATTCTGGCACTGGATGATAATAAGCTATGGAAGGTACTGGCTGCCTTTCTGGCTATCACTGTGCTCTACTCAGGGGCCCTTCCTGCCCCAAATTGGTCTGATTTCTATGTCCAAACATCAACAAGTTTGAACTGACTTTGTGAGTAACAATCTGGGCATATCAAATGAGGTGATAATATATATATGTATATATATATATATATTACTCCTCTACCCCATAACAATAACTGTATAAAGAGTTATTTAGACTATGTGACAGTCACTGGATGTTTAACATAGACTGGAAAAAATACTCTTAGGTCTACAACTGGTTCTAAGAACTAAATTGACATAAAACAGATGAACATGTGAAAAAGCATATATATTTTACTTGATTTTTACATGTATATGTGAACCTTCACAAGAGAATGAAGACCTGAAGTGACTAAAGCTAGGAGCCTCTCATAACTTTTAAGAAAAAAACAAGTTTGTGAATAATTGACAAGGGATTTGGGGTATGAGTAGTAAATAGGAAGGGTGAGTAGGTAGAGAGGGATTAGTTTAACAAATTTGTACTTACGGCCTTCTGGATCCCATTCCCATCTCTGATGATAAGACGTCTCTGTCCTTGCTTAAGGAAGGTACTTTTCACACAGGTTATTTCTCTCCTACTTTCAGGACACAAAAGTCAGAGTCATCTTTGAGCAGTAATTGTTTCTCAAGTAACTTTTAACACGTTGGCTCCCATAATGCAATTTGTGTTAATTAAGCCGCATCCAAGTGTGAGCCATAGGCAGTATCTGCTAATGTCACTGTGTTAGTTAAAAATAATAATTGGGCCAGACAGATAGTACAGTGAGGTGCTTGCCTTGCATGTGGCTAACTTGGGGTCAATGTCCAGTACCCCATATGGTCCCTCGAGCATCAGGAGTGATCCCTGAGTGCAGAGTCAGAAGTAAGTCCTGAGCGTGACCAGGAGTGGCTCCAAATCACAGAACCAAAAACCAGTTAAAAGTAATCATTATGCGAGAGTGACATACTTTGGGGTAACGTTCTGAGCCCTATCATTTATAGCTTTTTAACGGTTAGTATTATCCTCAGTGATTTATTTTGAAATTGAAGTATCAGGAGTTTAACTAACTTTTCAAGACATACACATGTAAGTGATTGAGCCAGGTTTCAACTCAGAGCTGCCCGACTTTACAGAATCTCTACAGCGATTACCTCCTCCTAACAGGATTTCCTTAAATACCAGGATTTTCTGAAAGATTGTATCTTAGGTTTTATTATTCCATTCATAGGTAACTACAAAAAAATTTGCTCTAGATATTCTGTTTTCGTGTAGTATAGTCTGTTCAGACTGATCATCCTAAAGGGTAGAATCAAGAAGACTGAAAAGGTAAAGTTCTGAGAGTATTCCTCGCGCGCACGCACGCACACACACGCGCACGCACGCACACACACGCGCGCGCACGCACAGACGCACGCATGCACGCACGCATAAAAACTGAAATGCAGCGCAAGGGGCCTCACTGAGAAAATTCACAAGAGAACATAGCCATCATATTTAGGAGATTTGCTGCTGCAGAACACAGAGATGTGAAAAATCCAAAGCCAAGGAACACTTCCCAGAGTTGGAGGAGGGGAAAATCAGACTGAAAGAGAAAAGCGACTGGCAAACTGGCACCAGACATAAGATGTCTCTAAGGCTGGGAGCAATAAGTGTGAATGCAGAGGTTTTTTACAGACGTTTAGTTTTGTCTCTGTATCCACTGAGGTGGGTGAAGATACTAGGAGCTAGTCAAATCCCCCAGACAACCTCGAGCCATCATTCTGATGTGAGCCCTGACCAGCTGCAACCACAGATAACTTAGCTCTCTGGTGAGTTTCCCAAAGGTGGGGGCACTAGACTTAATCTCCAACCTAAGACCAGGGCACTCCATCTGTGTAGTCTAAGAGTTTGAGATTTGTGCCTCTCTCTGCTGAGCTGGACAGAGCCTGGGAACCGGCTGGGATCAGCATAGGCCACACAGTTATCCCAGGCCACACCTGTGGGCATCCACTCTGAGAATGAGCCTAGCCCGGAAGGTTTGCATCTATAGTCAACGCAGATCAAAGGCAAAGGTGCTCAGCTGGGGAACGCTAGACCTAAATGTCCATTCCAGGGTGGGGATTCTGAACCAAGAGGCTTTATTGAGGTTCAGTTTTGCACCTCACTTAATGAAGGGGAAAGATAGTAGCAGTTAGCAACAGTCAACACAGTGCTGTCGCCACAGGTCACAGCTGGGAACAGCTGTCCTGGTGGGAATCCTTGCGCTCTGAGACATGGCTGGGAGCAGCACCTGAACGGATAATAGTACTGGCAAGTGCAAAAATCCCTGAGTGGATATGAAGATCAGTTTTCTAAACATCTATTATTAGGACATAATTTCCGTCATTAACTAAGTTAGGTCGACCGCCCTGCCAAATCAATTGCAAGACATCAGCAACTCATCCCTGGTCAGCTAAACATCACTGCAATAGCAGCAACAACAAATCCTCAGCCATTATCCAGGCAAACAAGATACAAATTCAGTCAGGTGATCCTGAATTTTGCTTGGATCACCTGGTATTCTGTTTTTGTTTTTTGGATCACACCTGGAGATGCACAGGGGTTACACCTGGCTCAGGCACTCAGGAATTACTCCTGGCGGTGCTTGGGGGACCATATGGGATGCTGGGAATCAAACCCGGGTTGGTCATGTGCAAAGTAAATGCCCTACTCGCTGTACTATTTCTCCAGCCCCCTCACCTGGCATTCTGATCACCACTTCTAGACTTCTTGTAACACCAGGTTCAATGAAAGAAAAAAAAAATAGAGGAATTCAGTTGCTTTGATGAATGGCGCCAAAACCACAGGATGGTCTTCAGACACACCAAAGATTTCTAATTGCTGAGAAAGACTTTAAAACAACAATGTTACCAAGCTCAGTGAACAGAAGAATTCAGTGGAAGAGACCAGTAGTAATCTTTTGACAATCTCTAGTACCCCAAGCACCATCAGAAGGAATTCATGAGTGCAGAGCCAGGAGTAACCTAGCATTGCTAGGTATGACACAAAAACTGCAAAGGGAAATAAAATAGATTAAGCCAGTACCCAGGTAAACCCCAAGGAAAACATAAGTGAAACTCTCCAAGATAATGACTTCAGAGATGTTGTAATTGAATCAATGCCATTGACAAAACAAAAATAAATGGAACATAACATTTAAAAGATTCGCATGGTAAGAAATTATTACCAAAATACACTCATTGGGAGAAAATATACTTATAGCATACATTAGATATAGGGATTATAGGGTGATAACCAAGATATATTAAGCACTCACAAAGCTCAATGACAAGAACAAATGAATAATAATCCCATAAAATACGGGGAGAGATGAACAGACACTTCTCTGAGGAAGACATATAGATAACTAGTAGGTATATGAAAATGTATTCATTTCACTTATTATTTAGGAAATTGAAAATCAAAACAACAATAAGATACCATTTCATACCAGTGAGAATGACATATGAAAAAGACTGGAAACACTCCATCAAAAAATGGGGAGAAAAAATGAACTGAAGCTTCCTCAAAGAAGAAATTCAAATGGCCAAAGGCACATGAAAAAGATGTTCTTCATCAGTAATCATCAGGGAGATGTGAATCAAAACAACAAGATATTATACCAAAGATTGGGACACATCAAAAAGAACAAGAACAACCAGTGCTGGTGCAGATTCATGGAGAAAGGGACTCTCATTCATTGCTGGTGGGAATTCTGACTACTCCACCCTTTTTGGAAAATAATATGGACATTCCTTGCAAAACTAAAAGTTTAACTCCCATTTGACCCAACAATACCACTGCAGGAATATACCCTGGGGGACCAAAAACACAGCAGAAATATCATCTGCACTCCTATGTGCATTGCATCACTATTCACAATAGCCAGAATATGCAACCCGAGTGCCCAAGAACAGACAAATGGATAAAGAAACTATGGCGCATCTACACAATGGAATATTATGCAGCTGCTGGGGAAAATGAAGTCATGAAGTTTGCCTGTAATTGGATAGACATGGAGAGTATCATGCTGAGTGAAATGAGTCAGAAGGAAAAGGACAGATATAGAATGACCGCACTCATTTGTGGGATATAATATATGTAGAAGACATATCCACAGCCAGGGAAAACAGGTTCTAGGAGGACTGGTCAATGGATGGAATCTACCACAAGTGTATGTAGAACAGAGCGTAGGTAAGATAGAGAAGGGACCAGTATGACAATAGTACTTGGAAATGATCATACTGGAGAAGAACTGAGTGTTAAAAGTAAGTGAAAGGATATACATGATAACTATTCAGTATCTGTATTACAAACCATAATGCCAGAGAGAGAGAGAGAGAGAAACTTACCATAGAGGTAGGCTGGTAGGCTGGGTGAGGGAATGGTGGGGGATGGGAGGGAAACTGGGGGCATTGGTTATTGGTGCTAGACATTGTACACTGGTGGAGGGAGGGGTTTTGGAACACTGTATGACTAAAACCCAATCATGAACAGCTTTGTAACAGTCTATCTTATTCTGACTCAATTAAAAAAAATTTTTTTTGGCTTTCTGGGTCACACCCAGGAATTACTCCTGGCAGTGCTCAGGGACCATATGGGGATCGAACCCAGGTCTGTCACACGTAAGGCAAACACCCTACCTGCTGTAATATCACTCCAGCCCTAAAAAAAGAAAGAAAAAGACTGAAACAACCAATGTTGGCAGGGATGTGGTGTAAAGGACCCACCATTCAAGGTTGGTGCAAATCCATTTGGTTTAGCCTGTATGGAGACTTCTCAAAAAACTCAATGACTCAACTCCTTATTATATACCTCATGAAAACAAAAGTATCTCAATAATACAAACCTATAAGTGCAATAAACCTATTTCCATTGCAGTGCTAATATAATAACCAAGATAAGGAAACAAACCAAATGTCCAACAGCAGGTGAATAGCTAAAGAAGTTACATAGTATTCAATATACAGAAAAGATAAAATCTTGCCTTCACTACAACATGACTTGAGTAGAGGTGTCATACTAAGCAAAATAAGATGAAAATGACAAGTACTTGATGAATCCATATATGTTATGTAAAACAGTGCAAGAGAATATACAGTATTCAATTATAACAAACTCTTGAACTTGACTAATAATTGAGATAACTGATGTAAGAACTGAAGTGGGTGGGAGATTTGGGAGAGGCATAGGGGCACTGAAGATGATACAGGACAGTGTTGGGAGGGAAATCGTTAACACTTCAGTGGTGCTGAAAGTTCAATAACTTTGAATACCAAAGTCTACACATTAATGCAATAGAAACCATGTTACGGTGACTACAGTTTTAGAAAGATCATCCTAGCTTTGTTGAAATCATAAAGGAGAATATCAATGTAAATCAGCAAGGGAAATAATTTGTGCTCTATTTGTAAAATAAAAAAACTACAGACATTGAAGTGAACCAGAGCAATAATGCCAATTTGGATAAATCTCAAGATTAGAATGTTTATTAATGTTAAATGCCAAATCTCAGAATCTTATGATACATTTATAAACTTTGATTCTCACTTTGGTTCTCAATATATGCATATACATATGCACACACTTCTTTTATTGATATTTACATATGTAGTAAAAATGAAAAGATGTGGACTGGGGAAAAAATGCTAATTCCACTTAGTGCTGCCTCAGAAAAGAGAAAATTAAAGAAGGGAGGAAGGATTCAGAGGAAATTCAAATTTAATTATATTTATTTCTTTTGCTTATTAACAACATTTGGGCAGTAAGTCCATACATTTCTTTGCTACTTTTTGCTATTTGAAAGGAAGATTTGGAACCAACAACTATAAGCAAATAATAGGTCTGCCTTTCCTGGCGTGGACACCATACTCATGTGGTCAAAACATAAATTTAGGGGCTGGAGTGATAGCACATCGGATAGGGTGTTTGCCTTGTGTGCAGCCGACCTGGGTTGGATCCCCAGCATCCCATATGGTCCTCTGAGCACCGCCAGGAGTAATTCCTGAGTGCATGAGCCAGGAGTAACCCCTGTGCAACTTGGGTGTGATCAAAAAAAAAAAAAAAGCAAAAAACTCCCAAAACACCCCTCATAAATTTAGAGAATTAAAAACAAAAACAAGACACAGCACCTGGCGGTGCTACGGAGAGGACACGCAAGGTCCTGGGAGTGAGCATGCTGAGGCCCACAGTCTAGGCCTGTGCTCTACCACTTGAGCTGTCTGGCCCTTTAATGACACAGAATCGATTTTCTAGGCCAGGTTTGTTTTTATTCTCCTTATATTCAACTTCCATGCTCAAGGCCACTCTCCATATTCAGCTTCCAATTCCTAGAACTTTGAGTGAGGGACATTGGTTTTCCTAACTGCTTTAGTTGTCTAAAACTTGCCAGTTAAAAAGTAAATATTTTGATAGGATTAGAGGAGAGAGTAAGACAAAAATCCTGAAATAATGTAGGTTTCATGAGAGACTCTCTACCCATATCCCACAACTCTTCCTGATGCAGGAAATTCCTTTAAGTAGACAAAACAGTGGACCAAAATAAAATAAAACAAAAAATCCAGCCCATCGTGGTATGTAGGTCAGTTAAAGAGCAAATATTTTGTTTGTATGGCACTCTGGGTTTGGTCCCCTTGCACTCTAACAAAATGAAACAAAAGCATATAGTATACAAAGTCTGTCTAACAGTTGGAGTGAAAGTCTAAATAAACAAGTGCACTTGAGAAAGAAAACACACTAACTCTGACTCCTGAATGGTAATCCAATACTTTAAATGTGAGACGTTTAAAGATATCAAAATAGAAGAAGGAATTACACACAGACCTCATCAAATGGAATGGGCTCCTCTTATCCATGCAGATGTGGTCAAGACTTTTAGCAGATACTTTAAATTACAGATAGTATATATATTATATACATATGTACTATGTATATTATATATATGCACATATACCTATAATTCACTTAGTAAAGCTTAATTTCTAAAATGGGCAAAATAAGAGATTGTGAAATAATTAACTATAGAGTAGCTAGTAAAATAATTATAATAGCTTACTCTAATCAGAAAACTAGCTTACACACCTAGTGCACATGTTTTACATGTGTGAGGCCTGAGTTTGATCCCCAGCACCACATGGTCTCTTAGTAAATGCCTGGAAGGAACCCCCCAGCACCAAGCCTGCTTAATAACAACATACTGTAATAAAGTTATGTGCATGTGGTCTCAAAATAGCAGAGCTACACTATTTTAACACTTTAGTTGGTCTCTGATCAATGAAGCCATAGGAAGCAAGATCACAATAAAACTACTGTGTCAAGTTTTACTACTACACTGAAGTAAGCATAAGTTAAATATTGTTATATCAAACAAGATTTGAATATTTTGAATGGTTTGAATATTTGATATTTTGAATATCAAAATCTTGATGTACTGTCTCTTTCTGTTTTCTCTTAGCTAGCACATCTAGTAACCCCCAATGCATTTCCCCCCAATAGCACAAGGCTTTGAGCCATCTACATGTCTTATCCCAAAGGCCTATTGGTGGATTTCTAGCTTTTTGAGCCTGACTTAATCTCATTTATGTAGATGAAAAATAGAAGTAAAAATAGTGTGTATCTAGATAAATTTTATTTGTATAATACATTTCTATTAAGAAGAAAACCCAATCTCACAATGACTATAGCTTAACTTCACTCTTAGCAGTAATTAACGTTATTTGATCTTCTGTAAACTTTCTTGTGTATACAGATTTATTTTCACTATCATTAAATATTACTGAGGGAATTAATTATTAGGTATTGACTATCACTGTAGCACTGTCGTCCCATTGTTCATCCATTTGCTCGAGCGGAAACCAGTAATGTCTTCATTGTGAGACTTGTTACTGTTTTTGGCATATCGAATATGCCACAGGTTGCTTGCCAGGATCTGCCATGTTGGTGAGATACTCTCAGTAGCTTTCGGGCTCTCCAAGAGGGGCAGAAGAATCGAACCCGGGTCGGCTGCGTGCAAGGCAAACACCCTACCTGATGTGCGATCGCTCCAGCCCAAAATGGGAAAAATGTCTAAAATCTGTTTAATGTGCTTTTAAGAAATGCTAAACCTATGAGCTAAGTGAACAGCAATAAAAGTGAAGCAGTAGTTTTAATAAAGGGTTAGATTGAGAAATTCTTTCTCATTATTTTGGATTGCACTGAATATAGTGCTTTATATTGAAGAAGAATCTGTCAGATAAATAATTTTAAATAGGGGCTGGAGTGATAGTACAGCGGGTAGGGTGTTTGACTTGCAAGCGGCTGCCCTGGGTTCGATTCCCAGCATCCCATATGGTCCCCTGAGCACTGCCAGGAGTAATTCCTGAGTGCATGAGCCAGGAATAACCCCTGTGCATTGCCAGGTGTGACCCAAAAGGCAAAAAAAAAAAAACAACAGAATTTTGAGATAGCCTAAAAGGGAAGTTTAAACATCAATTTCTTTGGAGATTTGTTCTTATCTTTTAAAGTAAATAAATGTAATTATAATAATTGTAATAATTTTACTGCAGTCTTAGGAAAATAAGCTCTCATCCTATGCAATTAAGGAAAAATATCTTATGGAAGATTTCAGATATATGAAATTTCCCCTACATTGTGCTATTGTGCTTCCTTTTGGCTCATTACCTATGATAGATCTAGTCCACATTTTCTAGAGAGAGGTTTATGAGCTGAATTATAAAATTCTTATGAAAAGTAGGGTGATTGATTAGGGAAAGGAAGGAGGAAAGACCAAGGCCTAAAGCAGAAAACTGTGAGGAAGAATTTTCTAGTGAGAGATAGAGGCAAAAAGAATTGAGAATGGGATAGGGCTCAAAGTGAATTAGAAGTCTTTGAGAGATGTAGCTGGCCCTTTCTCTTTACTACAAGAAAACAGGCATTTAACATAACCAATAGAGTAATTGTTTCACATATTTTTACATTCCCCAAGTGGCTTCAGAGGGCCAAGGAAAGATCGACAGGTGGTCAGTAACAGCAGTGTAGATTTTTGCTTAACCAAAGAAGGAAATCTGATGCTTAGAGGTTTTCACCTAAGCTAATGGATTTTTACTCCAGAAGGTGATGTTTCAACAAAGTTGAATGACTAACTACAAAACATACTCATCCACCTTATTAAAGTACCTTTTTCTGATCTTCTTACCTGAAAGTCTGGGAGCCTTGAAAGGTCTATATAGTATCTGTTTCGGTATTCTCTAGAACACAGAATATGACATATATATATATATATATATATGTAATTTTCATTGCTTCTGATAGCTTAACTGAAAATTTAAAATTGCTGAATTAAAGCCTGTTAAAGTAAGATATTATGTTACTAAATTGATCATTTTCTTTAAGTGAATTATAAATACTACTATTGCAATGTTTTAGTAATAATTTCTATACTTTTCCTTTGAAAAATGTAAAAGCTGCTTGCTAAGACACAGTTCAGAACTGTAATAAAGTAGGCTAAACATTGCTACAACTTAGAGCAATGCATAAATGTGAAGGGCAGAAAGGCTTGGGGGAAAATGGAATTCCAGACTTTAGATCAAAAAGCTTAAATAGTACATATGCAAACATTTGTGTAATGTTTTCATCAATGTGAATTTCTAAAGTGTTATACTTTTTGTTTAACAATCTACCTCAAAACTAAAGGTCCAGTTTATTTTCTATTAAAAATTATCTTGACTTGAAACCTATCTTTTTGGAATAATTCTAGCTGCCTTCAGACTTTGGCTCACTTTCAGAACTGAAGATCCTTGGGCTATCTGGAAATCAGTTCTTTGCATTTCCACAAGAAATACTTTCATTAGAATCTTTAGAAAAATTATACATTGGGCAAGATATGGGAAACAAGTTCACCAGTTTACCAGAAAACATTAATATGCTACAGGTAAGCCTCGCCAAATGAGTAGATATAAAAATAGAGCTGACCACTGATTTCTTGTACTGGCTGATGCTGAGGAAATAACAGGCCTTGTGTAAACCAAACTAGATTTCTGGCTCCAAACAAGAAGTCATTATTACACTTTCACATTTCTACTGTTTTACTGAACAACCCACAGACTTATTATGATTGCTATTGGATATGTAATGCTGTATGGTTTAGCATGTTTCATGTGCAGAGATGAATAGTTTTCCATTTAATTACCACCTATAAGTAACTTGTGAAATGTTTACTATTTTAAAGTATCATGCAGGTGTTGTCACTTGGAGTCTGCATTTTGGATAGGGCAATGTGACCTCCTTCCCTGAATAGTGGCAGGAAAATGACGGCTTATTAAACTGTTTGCGCTGAAGAACAGGGTCTATATGGTACAGTTATAAATCCTAGCAAAGCAATAAAATTACCTAAAAATAGCCATAGCCATAAAGTGTGCCTTTATGTTTACATTCTTTAAAGAATTGTTTTTCACTTTCTGGACATGCTCTCTTAATAATGGTAAAGTAGATGTGGGCCACTGAGTTGCTCCTGGTCCTGGAACTGAGCAGATACAGCACAGGTTCTTGTCACCTAAGGTACAGGGATCATAGTTCTAATTCTTCATTCTTTTGCTTTTATATTGTGTTAGTAAAACTACTTTCATCCTACCACTTTTTTCCAAGACCTGTTGTGCAAAAGGCAAATATTTCCCAGTGAATTTGAAAATAATTGACTTATTCTTTCTCCCCTCCCTCTCTTCTTCTTTCCTCCCTCCCCCCTCCCCCCACACGCCCGCCCCCCACCCCGTGTGTGCAGGTTTTTGGGATACACCTGGCAGCACAATGGGACTACTGACCCTGTGCTCAGGAAGTCACTCCTGGCTGCCCTTGGAGATCAAAATCAGATCTCCTCCGCGCAAAGCATGTTCTCAGTCTATAGAGCAACCTCTCTGGTCCCATTATCTAAATATTTCTGCAACTTCCTCTTAAATTATGTTGGATTGATATTTGACACATTTCTGCTTTTGTGAAAGCTGACACAGATAATTAACTTTTGAAAAAGAACAAGTGATATGTGTAAAGCATGACCTCAACACTAATATACAAATGATTTTCCCAGAGTTGTTTTGAAACAAATGCTAGATTCCCATGTTTTCTTTCCCCTGCATAAAATATAAACATCAGATGACTTTCCTCAAAAGTATTTTTATTTTAGGGCCTGGAGTGATAGTACAGTGGGTGGGGTATTTGCCTTGCACACGGCTGACACTGGTTCAATCCCCAGCATCCATATAGTTACCTGAGCACTCAAGAATAATTCCTGAGTGCAGAGCCAGGAGTCACCCCTCAGCATCACTGGGTGAGACACAAAAAGCAAAACAAATTTTAAAGGACCTTTAATTGAACGACTGTGAGATAGACCCCTAGAAAGCTATTCATGATGAGGTTTCAGTCATGCAGTGTTCCAACACCCGTCCCTCCATCTGTGTATATTTCCCTCCCTCCCATCACTACCCCCTCCCCAACCTACCTCCATGGCAGGCACTTCTCTCTCTCTCTCTCTCTCTCTCTCTCTCTCTATATATATATATATATATATATATATATATATATATATATATCTCCCCGACCCCCTCTGGAACTGTGGTTTGCAATATAGATACTGAAAGGTAATCATGTATATCTTTTCACCTACTTTTAACACTCAGCTCTTGTCCAGTGTGATCATTTACAACAATTATTGTCATACTGGTCCCTTCTCTATCTTACCTACCTTCTGCCCCCTACACACTTGTGGTGGATTCCACTCATTTATCAGTCCTCCTAGCCTCTGTTTTCCCTGGCCTTTGATATTAGTCTTCTACTCTGTACTTTTATATACCACAAATGAATACAGTTATTCTATATCTGCCCCTCTCCTTCTCATTCCACTCAGCATGATACTCCATATCCATCTATTTATAGGCAAATTTCATGACTTCATTTTTCCTAACAGCTGCATAGCATTCCATTGTGTAGATGTACTATATAATTTTTCTTTATCCATTCATCTATTCTTGGGCACTCAGGTTGTTTCCAGATTCTGGCTATTGTGAATAGTGCTGCAATGAAAATAGTGCATATGGTGTTTCTTTCTTCTTTTTTTGGCAGATGGTTTTTTTGCTGTGTTTCTTTGTCCCCAGGGTATATTCCCTGAAGTGATATTGCTGGGTCAAATGGAAGCTCAATTTCTAGTTTTTTTAAAATTTTATTTGCTTTTTTGGGTCACACCTGGCGATGCTCAGGGGTCACTCCTGGCTCTACACTCAGGAATCACCCCTGGCGGTGCTCAGGGGACCATATGGGATGCTGGGAATCGAACCTAGGTCGGCTGCGTGTAAGGCAAACGCCCTACCCGCTGTGCTATCGCTCCAGCCCCAATTTCTAGTTTTTTGAGGAATGTCATTATTTTCCAAAAGAGATGGACAAAAAATTTAATATTTTTGTGATGGTTCTTTAAATATATTTTATCTCTATTCCAATATATGACATCCCCAATTGAAAGAGCTTGGGAACTCACAGTTGATTCTGGTTATTGTAGTTAATTTATCAATGTAAGATCATTTGGTAATGCTCTCATGTTATTTCAGAATCTTAAGGAGCTGTATATAGAGAACAATGAGTTGGAATCCCTGCCTAACTCCTTAGGCCAAATGCCTAACCTGAAAATTCTTGATTGTCGCCACAATTTGCTTAAACAGCTTCCTGATACCATTTGTCAAGCACAAGGTGAGAAATCCTACAGAATCATACATTTAAGTCCTCATTTAACTTTGTGAATAGGTTCTTGGAAATTGTGATGAAGTCAAATAACGCAGAACAAAACTAAGTTCACCATAAGCTAAAATAAACAAGAGCTAATTTCCTATGACAAGTTTCTGATCATTTTCACATCACCAAAACTTACCCAAACAATTCTAATATTGAACAAAAATAATTCTTTGTGTGTGTGTGTGTTTGTACCCCACCCAGAAGTGCTCAGAGCTTATTCCTGGCTCTGTGCTTAGGGATCACTCCTGGTGTGGGTTGGGACATCATATGGCAGGCCAGGGATCAAACCAAGATCAGCCACATACAAGCACCCTAACCACTGTACTATTTCTTTATCTTTAACAAGAATTTTTCTATTTATTCACTCATTCATTCATATATAACTCACTTATTCAGTTCACAATCAATAATGGACAGAGCCAGTCCCAGTAACTTGGAGCTTCAGGTTGGAACCAATTCTGGATAAGATGCTTTTTCAGCACAGGGCATATTCATACCCCCATTCATGCTCACGCAGACTGAGACAATTTAAACGCAGCAGAGAAACATGTGAGCACATCATTAGGATCAGGAAGGAAACCAGAATACCCAGAAAAAATGAATGCTGACACAGGAAAATGTGAAAATGCTGCATAGCAATAACTGGTATTGGTAATAATTTTTCCCATTAACTTTATAATGAAATAACATGCAGAAAAATGATATTATTCACACACCTGCTGTAGATGTGTGGCTTGGTATGATCTGAGCCTTTGTTTCCTATGATGAAGCCTCCCTTATTTTACGGGGAGTTTCTTTTTCTCTGGCCTCACTAGTGACATGGGGATGATGAGCACCTTATTAGCAGAAGAGCCTTACAGAGGCAGTTTGATAGTTTAATGGAAATTGAAAATAGTTGCTGCTAAGAAAGTAGATAGTGCACCACCATCAGTAATACATGGCATGCTTATGATATGCCAGATTTGAAGTTGGTAGTTTTGTAGTAAATTTGTATTTGGTCACTAAGTCATTTAAATAAAAGGGAAAATATTGATCTCAAGCAGTCATAGCATTTAAATAAATGCTTCAGGACTACATAGTTGACATGAAAAATCATGTAGTTCATATTTAAACAACCAAACATTTTCCATTAGTTAAATCAGTTTTTGTTAGTATATCTAACGAGTCATTCCATTAACTTAAGCATTTGCTCAAGTCTTACTGGTGCCAAACTTAAAAAAAAAATCTTGCCTCACTGTACTGAACCTTTAGGAGCATAGACAATGTTTTTAAACTACGGTTAGTCTTTTTTAAAAGAAAGGAGGATGGAGGAACATGAGTAGAAGCTACTGTCTACCCACAAGGCATCAAAAAATTGAAATTAGAGGGTAGGAATAAGCACTCCTTAGTACTTCTGACTATAACATTTTACCTTGCTCATGGTCCCTGAAGGAATGAAATATTTTCAATGGGTTTAGTGTTTACTACTAACTTAAATCAAACATTTATTTACACTGGCACCAACAACTTTTAGTTGTTATAAAGAATTTGTAAAGAAGAGAATTAAGTTTGCATAATTAATCTGGTTTCTTTTGTTCTTCAGGTGACAGACATGTCAAAGTGACTAAACATGCATATTCTTAAGATAAATTAATATTTTTGTTTTGGGGGCTACCACCAGTGGTGCTCAGTACTTCCTCCTGGCTCTGAACTCAGCAATCACTCCTGGTAGGCTCACGTTACCATCTGAATTGCTGGGGATTAAATCAGGTCAGCTGCAAGCAAAGCAAGTGTCCTAACCACTGTCCAGCCCCTAACATCATATTTTTAAAAATCATTTCAGGTTTGACAGAATTACTACTTGATCACAACTTGCTCACCCATCTTCCATATAATTTGGATTCTCTAGTGAACCTGACTGTCCTGACAGTACAGAACAATCCACTGGAAGAACCTCCAATGGAAGAGTGTGTCAAAGGCTGTCAGGCCATCTGGGACTACCTTAAGGATCTCAGAATGAAGATATCAATGACGACAAAGGTAAAACTGGAAAAGCTTTTTTTTGTGATTTTTTTACAATTTTACTTTTATAAAGTTTTTTGCAATAATTCATTACATTTAATATTTAAATACCAATCCCACCACCATTGCAGCTTCCTACCACCATATTTGAAATGTTTCCACCCCAAATCCCAAACCGTGCCCTCCAAAGCAGACTGAAACATTAATTTTGTATTGCTTGTTATGAATCATCTGCTAAAAATGATACAATATATTTTCCTTAGAGGAAAGTGTGTGAAGATTATTGTATTTCCTCCTGTAGCCATTAAGCCTTTGTATAAGAGATTACCAACTTGTTTATTAAAGGTTGCGCCTGTGTGCTTATACACACACACACACACACACACGTTTATTTATTTTCCCAAGAGATTGGTTACCTTCTATTTTAAACCCCATCAAATATTGTGTGCTACTCTTGGTGCATCAGTGGTATAGAGTATGAGAGGACACACACTCCAGGAATTCTAAAATTTAGCATATGATTATACAGATTCGCTCATGGATGAGGCTCATCTGAGCCTGTGGAGAATAATAGCTGTGAGCATGGTGGTGATTGAGTTCTGGAGGTCTTCAGCTGCTGGGCTCTGTTGAAACAGGGAGAGAAACTCACCCGCCCCCCTCCAATTTGGCCCAGTCAAGACAGCCTGGAGCGGGGTCTGGAGGCATCTCTGTGGCATGTTGTTCTGTGCTAAGTGAAATAAACCAGTATTCTGATTTATTTCACTTAGTGTATACTGGAGGATCTCATTAAGATGTGGTCAAGCAAAGTAAGTCAAGCAAAGAAACAGCCAGCCAAATTGAAAAAGAAAAGAAATGGTCCAGGGATAGTCCAGAGTGGGAGGTGGGCGAGTCCCACTGCCTATCCCCCAAAAGCCCTGGCAGTCGGAAACCTCCAGGACTCAGTCACTGCCATGCTCATGACCAACCTCTACAGGCTTCACAAGCCTCATCCATGAGTCCCAGGTATGCAGGACTTGTGACTGAAATCTCCAGGCTCATCCAGAGTCAGGAATGGGTGACCTCCCCCCATCTCCCAGTGCTTCCGGGAGCCTGGCAGTCATGTCCACGATCTGCCTCTGGCACTTTTTAAGCTCATTAACGGCCATGATCCAGACTCACAAATAAACCTCAGAAGAGGAAGAGAGCCACATGCTGCTGAGATGTCTCTGGATCCCAAAGTCACCATCTAGTTAAGAATTTAATTCTTGCTGTATGGCCCTATTAATTTTTTTTAAATTTTTACTATTTTCTTTTTTTTATTTTAATTGTTAACTTTTATTTTTAAATTAATTTATTCTTTTATTGAATCACCATGTGGAAAGTTACAAAGCTTTCAGGTTTAAGTCTCAGTAATACAATGCTCAAACACCCATCCCTTCACCAGTGCACATATTCCACCACCAAAAATCACAGTATACCTCCCCCCTCCCCCCACCTCCCCAGCCCCCCACCCTGCCTGTGTAACCGATAAATTTCACTTTATTTTTACTTTACTTTGATTACATTCAATATTTCAACAAAAAACTCACTATTATTGTTTGGATTTTCTCCCCCCTAAAGTCGAACCTGCTGAAAAGGAAGCATTTGATAATTTGTTTTTCATTGCTGAGAATGAAGAGATATGAGGTCGAGCGGTCGCACTAGCGGCTGTACGGTTTTGGATTTCTGTATTTTAGTATTTAAGTAACTAAGTCCAAATAAATATCTTCCAGAAATTGCACCATTGCAAGCTTGTACCTCTCAGCTACTTTATATTCCACATATGAGTGCAACTTTCTATGTCTGTCTCTTTCTTTATGACTCATTTCACTCAGCATGATACTTTCCATGTTGAACCACTTATATGCAAATTTGTATGACCCTATTTAAAATCTTAGAATTTCTTTCTGGAGTGCGAGAGGCCATACGCTATACAAGGGCTTAATGGCTCCAGGGTGACAAAATAATCCTCACACACTTTCCTCTAAGGATTTGAGTATGACTACTGGGACTTCTGGAAGTACATGAAGACCCCAGATCCTGAAACATAAGTTCTTATACAACAAAATTTTCACTGTTCACTGTCATCCCATTGCTCATCGATTTGCTCGAGCATGCACCAGTAACATCTCCATTGTGAGACTTGTTTTTACTGTTTTTGTCATATCGAATACACCACGGGGATCTTGCCAGGCTCTGCCGTGTGGGCAAGATACTCTCGGTAGCTTGCTGGGCTCTCCAAAAGGGGCGGAGGAATCAAACCCGGGTTGGCCACGTGCAAGGCAAATGCCCTACCCAAAATTACTTAATAAAAATTTGCAACAAAATTACCTAGTAAAAATTTAAAGTGATAGATTACATCTTGACACTCCACTGGTTAAATTGTTTATATTTTACTTGGACTGAGTTATAAAGCTCTCTATAAATGACCCTCAAATACATCAGACCAAATATTATCCTTTTCAAAATAAGTATGTAGCATTTCCTTAACTCTTCTTTTTTTTTCTTGGAGGGTTTTTGAAGATGTAGAGGGAGAGGGAGAGAGAGAGAGAGAGAGAGAAACAGAGAGACAGAGAGACAGAGAGAGACAGAGAGAGAGGGAGAGAGAGGGAGAGTAGAGCTCTCAGGAGAGAATGCAGGCTTCTCCAAGGTTGGAGAAAGCCCCTACTCACATCCCAGAATTAGACACGAAAGCATGAGAATACACATCTCAAGAGGGGAGATTCGGGCGTTACATATGTTCAGGCAACACATGTGCTCAGCCACATGGATGCAAGAAGCACATGGGCTCTGGCAGCGTATGTTCCTCCTTAACTCTTCTTAAATAAGGCTAATAGTTAATTTTCACTTACCAAACACTACAATAAATCAAAATAATGACAGAGCTGCAACATTAAAGAAAAAGAAAAGCAATCTATATTAAAGTAATTATTTCAATATGTACAAACTTAAACTACCCTGAGAGAATAAAATTAATACCTTTGGATAGTTCTTGAAAGCATTTGAATAAAACGTGTACCCTCTGCCATATTTTATTTATTTTTTTATTCAATTTTTTATTCGAAGCCGTGAGATCTCTTATTGTCTAGTTCTTTCTCTTGGAGAACTGGCAAGATACCAAGAGTATCCTGCCCGCACAGCAGAGCCTGGCAAGCTCCCCGTGGTGTACTTGATATGCCTAAAACAGTAACAATGATGAGTCTCATTCCCCTGACGCTGAAAGAGCCTCCAATGCGGCACTGTTGGGAAGGATGAGTAAAGAGAGGCTGCTAAAATCTCAGGGCTAGGATGAATGGAGACGTTACTGGTGCCCACTTGAGCAAATTGATGAACAATGGGATGACAGTGATACAATGATTTTTATTATTATTATTATTTGGTTCTTGGGCCACACCTGATAGTTTTCAAGGCTTATTCCTGGTGCTGAGCTCAGCAATCACTTCTAGTGGAGCTTTGGGGACCACATAGCCTGCTGGGGATAAAATCTGGCTAGGCCGCATGCAAGACAAGCACCTGATCTAGGGTATTATCTCTCCAGTCCCATCTGCGATATTTTAAAACTGATGTTAAAACATACTTTTGCCATTGAATTTAAATTTTTACAAAGAGTTTATTCCAAGTAATTTTTGACCAAGTAATTATAAAGACATTGCCAAGCTGGCAATAAAGGAGTTCCCTTGCTTTACTCCCAAGAGGAGCAAATAGTAATTAGCCAGGACCAGACATTAAGAGAGTTGCACAGCTTGGGGTGAGAATGAGGCACCCCTGCGCTGAGCACTCATCACAGATTGCAATTAAAGGGTCATGGGGGAAATTCATGTTTCATTAAAAATTAGATGAGGAGAAAGCACTAGAAGATGTGGGTCACTGTGGTGGACACAAAAATCAATGTATTATCTTTTCGGCTGGGATGCCATCCCACCAGACCTCTGGGGAGAAGACCAGAAACATTGTGGTGGCATCTACCCTTGATCCAGGTGAAGCCATAAGAAGAAACTGAGGTGGTCCTCACGAGCGGGGACCCCAAGAAGAAAGCCAAGAGAAATAGCAAATGCAGACATCCCTCTGCCCCATCCTTGGTACTGCTACTGACCACCATCCGTGTGTGACACCAGATAGGTTTCAAATTTCAGATCTAGGACCAGAGAAGCTAATGGTGGTGCCACCCACATGATACAGTGTATGCCCTACCCAGTCACATTAGTGACAATGGCTCCATCTTCTCACCCTACTAACACAGCAGCTGAAAATACAGGCCTTAGTACCAACAGAAACCAGGAAAGGCCAAAGTCAAACCACAGTACTATCTACTATGGAAGTGGTAGTTAAGCTCTCTATTGATCCACATATTTTAAACAAGGATATAATATAAATTAACGAAATGTGTAAACAAAATAGCATGACTGAGGGGAGGGGAGGGCCAGAGAGAAAGTACAGTAGAGACCAACCCAAGGTTGATCCCAGCGGGGCGTAGAGCCAGGAGCACTGTGTGTGTGTGTGCAACCTCACCAAGAAAAGAAGAAAAAAACCCAACAATTTAAGACCTCAAATAATATAACATCACAAGGAGGAGTAACTATCCAGAATCCAACCTTGAAGACACGAATTTTCTAAAATTGCTATGATAAACTTGAAGAGGAAACTGAAAAACCCTAAGGTAAAGGTGGTCAACAGAACCCAGAAATCCTAATGAAAGACCACAAATGCAGATAATGAGTTCAGAATTAAAACCATTGAGCTGAAGGTCAATTTGAAACTTTAAATAAGAAAATAGTGGGGCAGATAGAACAGATTAGAGCATAGATTTTGTGCCCAAACCTGGTTTGGTTTCTAGTAACACATTTGTTCCCCTGATCATCACCAGATACAGTCCTAGCGACCCATGAGCACTGCAGGGTGTGACACTGGAGGTCCCCAGCACCACTGAGGTGGTCCAGGAACCCCCAAAACTGCAGATCTCAAGCAGCATTACTTCTATGGCTCGTTTGCTGAACCAATGGACTCACTTGGTTGAGAATCTCCAGGAGTAGCCCACGAGTCTCTTGAGCACTGCTCAGGAGTCACCCCCTGCGCGTTTCCCCAAAATCTCTCTGGCCCGCGGAGAGACAACAGTGGCAAGCGCTCCTAATTGGGTGGGTTCTGTGAGCGGTCCCGACCTGAGAATAAAACTGGTGAGGTTAGAAAGAAAGAGGCTCAAGACAACACATGCTAATCAAGAGCATCTTTATTATCAGTCATGCTGGTTTTATACCTTTCTTAGCAGGGGGTTGGTACATGAGTTGTCAATCATCAGGGAAGTGTCTTCTCAGACCAAATAAGGAAAGGTTCGGGGTGTTCTTTGGTGGCCTTACAATATTCTCTAAGAGTCGGTTGAGAAATAGTGGGGAGGGGAAGACAAGGGTTTATCTGGCAGGAACATCTGTTAGGCGGAATGTACAAGGTTTTGTAAGCTAAATATGGCTTTTAGTGTAAAGGAAGGTATTCTACTCTACGGGCTCTTGGGGTCTCGTGGTTAACTGCCCTGGGCTACTTTTACTTCTTGAGTTTAGCTATTTCCTTTGTCACAAGGGCACCTGTGCCTCAGGTTATGCAAACGCTGGTGATGGAATTTTCTGGTTTGTCCAGAGTAAAGGTTGCGGGGCCCTCTTTTGTTCAGGGTCCTGAACAGTCCCCAACAACCCCCCACAACAACACCCAAAAAAGAGTAAAGATGAATGGTGATGGGATTGGAAGTGAAAATATTGTATGCTTGAAACCCTACTGTTAAATCATAGTGTCTAAAACAAAATTGAAGATGAAATTCTGCAGCATGCTGCAACTGGGATGGAACTGACTTAAAGGGAAAAGGACAAATGCCGAATGGTTGAACTCATTTGTGAGTATAAGGAAACATAGAAAGGAATAAACAATGGTCAGAGTTAACAAACCCTGAGAATCTTCCTCTAACACTGAGTTTGCAAATAGATGGGCCGGAGGGACTGAGAGGGGACAAAGGGTAGGAAGAATGCTGACAGAGGTGGGTGTGGGCGTCACAATATTGTGTGACTGTAACATTACTATTAACAGTGGCTGAATCTCTATGGCTAGTGTAAATCACAGTGCCTAAATGAAGGAAAAAATTAAGCCAATAAGTAAATGAGATGGTGAGAGTAGACATAATTGAAAAGAGTTGCATGTCAGCTCAGGCTACCATTATATACCATAGACTGGGTGATTTGAACAATAGAAATATGTTTTCTCACATTTGTGGAGCCTAGAAATCTGAGACCAAAGTGATAGGATGGTGAGCTTTTTTAATTTAAAAAAATTTATGAAGGTATTACAGTTGACATGATGTTAGCACTGTACCATTCCTCCATCAATGATTCCAGAACCCTTTACCCTGTTCTCAGGGCCCCTTCCCCCATCAGGGTGGGTTTTTATGAATCCTCTCTTCCTGGCCTGTAAAAGGCCACTTGTCTCACTGTAATCTCACATGACAGAACAGACTTTCTGACTTCTCTAACAAGGACACTGATCCCATCTTGAGTCCTACACTCAGGAACTCATCCAATGCTGACTATCCACTCTGGACATCTGCAAATACCACACTGGATTTGGGGCTTCAGTATATGAAGGGAGATTGGAGAGAAGGACACAGTTTTTTCCAAGGCAATGATAAGCGAACAGACACTTATGGAAGGTGTCTTGTCTAGAGGAAGCTGCGAAGGCAAAGGCCCTGAGCTGAGATTGTGTTTGGTTTGTATGAACTATGAGGAGGCTGGATTGCATTTTGTAAGCCACTGTAAGGACTGGCCTTGAACAAAATTGAATAATCACAAATTACAAATTATGAAGTTATTCATGGGTGTTTCAGGTGTACAATATTCTGGTGTCCAGTTCCCTCTACCAATGACCCCAGTTTCCTTCCCTCCTTACTTCCCCACACCTGCTTTTATGACAGGTACTTTATTTTTTCCTCTTTCCCTTTAGGCATTGTGGTTTACCATATTGTTGTGATGGGATACCATGCGTGCCACTTCAGCTGCTTTCAGCACTATGCCCTCCTCCACAGTGGTCACCTTCCTTCACCAGTGTCATATTGCTCCCTTTCCTCATCTATTTCCTCCTCTCCCTCTCAAGAGGAAAACTTACTGAAGACCAGTTCTTAAGCTCTTTGTTTCTATTGCCTATGTGCATTTGCCATTCCCCAAATATGTTTTTTTATACACCACATAGGAGAAAGATACACTCTTTGTCTGGCTCTGTCCCCATGACTCAGCATGATACTCTCCAGAGCCATTCATATAGTAGCAAGTTGCATAATTTCATCTTGTTTTGGGGGTGCAAGTAGCATTCCTCTGTGTATATGTACATAGTTCTATAATCCAATAATTTGTTTGTGGGCAACTGGTTTGTTTCCAGATTTTGGCTGTGGTAAATAGTGCTGCAATAGGCATTGAAGTGCAGATATCTTTTCTGCATAGTGTTTTGGGGCCCTTGGGGTGTATCCCAAGTTGTGGAATTGTGGGAAACTCCATAGATTTTTTTGAAGAATAGGACTTTGGCTTTTATTCTGAGACAAACCGGAAGTCACTGGAAGGTTTGAAGAGTCAACTACTAGAGGAGGGATGTTTTGCATATGTGAGAGGGAACAGGATTCTAATAACCAAGTGAGGATTAGCCATAGATAGGAACACAGAGGTTTAGTAATAAAGGAAGGCACTCCCAATTCTCCTAAGTAGGTACTGGAGTCTCCATGGCACTGATGACCATGATTTAATTTTGTACACTTATACAAAAAGAACACTTATACAAAAAGAACACTTATACTTCTCCTCACTGGAATGTGAAACCTACTCAATCAAAGGCATTGGTATTTAACTGCTGTTTCCCAACAGTTCAGGGTCATAAATGCACAATTTTCTTTAATTAGATGACTGGCCTAATTACCTACTGGGCTGGAGCGTGGCAACCCGGGATTCGATTCCTCTGTCCCTCTCAGAGAGCCTGGCAAGCTACTGAAAGTATCCCCCCTGCATGGCAGAGTCTGGCAAGCTACCTGTGGCGTATTCAATATGCCAAAAGCAGTAACAAGTCTCACAATGGAGATGTTACTGGTGCCCACTTGAGCAAATCAATGAACAACGGGATGACAGTGTGACAGTGCTAGAGGACTGGCTAAATGAGAAAGGGAAAAATTGGGATTCTAATCATATCCCTTTCTGCACATCTTTAAGAGTACGTACCTGAATAAAGAGATGCACTCATCCCCAATTCATAGTGATACTGGCTGATGTGTTTTTTCTTGTTCAGATTCAGGCATGGTGGCGTGGAATGATGGTGCGTAAAGGACTAGGAAAATTCGAAGAACTAAGGTTGCAGAAAAAGGGAAAGAATTCTGCGAAAGATAAGAAAGATGGAAAGAAACTCCCTAAAAAGCCAAAAAAGAAGGCATAAAAAATTGAGGTAATTTAACATGATGGATTAAAAAAGGTCAAATCCCTGAAATTATGTGCCTACTATACTAATATTTTTCACAAAATTTGTAAAATTATATAAGTATAAAGATCATTATAATAATCTTTACAAAGTAAATCATTATAGCGCATATGCTGCCTGAGCCCATGTGCTGCTTGTGCCCACGTGGCTGAACACATGTGGTGCCCAAGCACATGTGTCGCCCTCATCTCCCCCCTTGAGATGTGTACTTTCATGCTTTTGTGTCCAGTGCTAGGATGTGTGTAGAGCTCTCTCCACCCTTGGAGAAGCCCGCATTCTCTCTTGAGCGCGTTATTCTTACTATTCTCTCTCCCACTTATCCCTTCCTCCTTCCCTCAGAAACTTCTAAATAAATAAAATCTGTTTACTTCAAAAAAAACAAAAACAAAGTAAATCATTATAAAGTAAAATGATATGAAGTCTAAGAATTGTGTTAGAGTATATATACCCCTGAGAATAAGTATGAGGAAATGAAACAAGATCAGCTACTAAGTCATAGTTGTAGTACATGTGGTAGTCACATGGATGTCTCTTCTACTATTGTGTCTCATTTAGACATTTCTATTTTGAAATGATGGTAGATTTACAAGTTTCAAAGAGATGAATAGGAAGGTCAATGCTCCCCTCACAGTCTCTTATTGCTGCCATTTTGACTAACTGGACTAAGACAAGAAAACCAGAAAATTGATTAGAATGAGCAGAACTTTTTCAGATTTCATTTGTTTTTTATCAACTCATCAATGTGTGTGCAGTTCAGTGTAATTTTGTTTGTCACATGTAATTTCACATGACCACCATTAGAATACAGAGAACATAAATGTTTTACGATAAATCTTGTGATTTTCCTTTTAATCATACCTACCATCTACCCCTTTCCCAATTTTTTACTTTTTCTCTATATTTATAATTTTTTTCCAGAATGTAATCCAAGTGGAATAACATAGTAGGTGGGCATTTACAGTATCTTTTTTACTCAGCATATCTACATGAAGTTTCTCTGCATTATTGCTTCTGACAATAGTTCATCAATAGAAAGTGTTGTGGTACAGTATGGTACAGTATTATAGTTTATCCAGTCACATCTTGAAGGCAGAGAGTTCCTTCCAGTTTAGGTCTTTGCTCTTTGACTATAGGAAGAGACTGTTCATAGAGTTCATGAGGATACCCACATAAGTGAAGAATACACAATGCCCAAGACATTCCCTTTTATACCTCATCTTTGTGACATTTTTTGAAGTAGTGCTTAAACTGGCTCCAAAGAGACTAAGACATACATTCAAAATTAAAAATCAACAAGCTCTCCTGGACAGAGACAATTGATTCTACATATATTTTACGCAAACCTTGAAATACTAATGAAAAAAATGAAACAAAGTGTAATCTGACTAGAGGACATCAGAATAGAAATGTATGAACAGATATCTCTGGCATATTCCAGAAAAAGGCAAAAAAAATTTTAAACATCACTTAGTGTTCCCCCAAATTTTAATTAGTACATCAAATAGGTTTTATGATGCAAATTATACATCAAAGACATGTCTGGATATGACATGATAATTTATTTTAATAACTGGAGATTTTACTAAAAAATGTGTTCTTGATGTAGTGTTTTAAATTTTTAACCACTTTTTACTAAGATTTAATATGTCGGTGACCATTATTAGATATTATGGGTCCTATCTGAGATGAAAGTTTCCAGAAAATAAAATAGTAGACCACTTTCTAATAAAATGTAAGTAGATCACATTAAGATTCCAATGATAATTATTAAGAAAATATGAAATTATTCTATAGCTAGTACTTTTAATATGAGATTTTCACATGTACACATTCCCCTTTAATTTAAAACATATAGAAAGTTTCCTATAGTAAAATGCTTCCCTACTTTTAAGATGTAGAAAAAGAAAAGCGGAGCGCTCCCCGCGTCCCCTGCCCGCGGTTGGGGGCCCGCTCGGAACCCCCCAGCCCCGCCTGGCAGCTCTCAACCATCTCGCCCACAGCGCCTGACCCCTCCCTCTCCTGTCCCGCAGGTTAGGGGTGTGACCTCTCCTTTGGGGGCGTGGCCTCAAAGTGGGCATGGCTTCTTTCCGGAGCACAGGCCGCTTACGCCACCCGCCACAGTTGTTTTTTTTTACCATCCCATGCATTATCCTTTGGCCACAATTGATAGAACCCACTCCTCTGAAGAACTCCCTGGTCATCTTAGTCACTATATGTTAATAGTCAAGTAACCTAGCCTATACTAACTTCACGAAAACTGTCAGTGAACACATCAAGTTGCACATAAAAGTCCTTTGTAAAAAGAGCATAGCCCCACATCTTCAGTTGAGGTCCCTCCCAAGCTAAGGAGAGCACCAGATAGTAAAGCCCATAACAACATGAACAGAGAAAATCCCCACCACCAGGAGAGATCCAAGAAAATATCTCACTAACCTCAGCAGTGACCTCCCAGAAATACAACCTCCTCTCGGATCAAGAATTCAGAGAGGAAATTGTGAGGATGGTTCACGAACTCAAAGCAACTATGGAACGAACTTCCAATAAATTAAGGGAGGATATGGATGCAGCATTGGAATGCTCCACCAAGATAATCCAGGAAGAAATGAGAACAGAAATTTCAAAGCTACGAACAGAAGTCACACAACTAAAAGAATCAGTAGATAAAATAAAAAACTCGGTAGGAGCCCTCAATAGTAGAATGACTACAGCCGAAGACAGAATCAGTGAGCTTGAAGACGAGATGCACAAAGCATATAGGGAACAACAAATAATGGCAAAAGACCTCAAAATGGCTCTAGAGAGAGTTAGAGTCCTAGGGGATGACCTCAGGAGAAACAACATAAGAATCATGGGAGTGCCGGAACCACACGGAACCAATCCCAATGAAAAAAAAACACCATTAAAGACATCATTGCTAAAAAATTCCCAGAGCTAGAGAATGCGGACATCCAGATCCAAGGAGTCTGAAGGGTGCTAGCTAAAAGGGACCCAAATAGAAAATCCCCAAGGCATATCATAGTCAGAATGATGGAGGTCGTGGATAGAGACACAATACTGCAAGCAGCAAGATCAAAGAAGGAGATCATATACAAAGGAGCACCCCTTAGATTCACAGCAGACATATCAGAAGAAACCCTCCAAGCCCGAAGACAATGGTGGGATATAGTGAAAAAACTTAATGAAATGAATGCCTCACCAAGAATACTCTACCCAGCACAACTCTCAGTTAAACTTGAAGGAACCATACACTATTTCATGGAGAAGCAACAGCTCAGGAACTTCATAGACTCAAGACCAAATTTAAAAGAAGGACTCAAAGGGCTACTATAAGACAAGGAAAAAACCTACAAGAACAACAAACCCGACAGAAAAATGACACAAAATCCCATGATAATAATTTCTCTTAATGTTAACGGTCTAAATGCACCAATCAAGAGGCACAGAGTGGAAAAATGGATTTGGAAACTAAACCCAACTTTCTGCTGCCTACAAGAAACACATCTGAATAGTCAGAACAAACACAGACTCAAAATCAAAGGATGGAAAACAATCCTGCAAGCAAACAGCTCCCTCAAAAAAAAAGCGGGGGTGGCCGTACTAGTATCCGATAGCATAGATTTCAGGCTGAAAAAGATCAGAAGGGACAGCGAAGGTCATTTTCTATTCATCAAGGGATATGTACAAAAAGGAAGAAATCACACTCCTAAACGTATACACACCTAATGAACGACCAGCTAAATACTTAAAAGAACTCCTAACAGAATTTAAGGAGGACATAATTAGCACCACGATAGTAGTTGGAGATTTCAACACTGCCTTATCACCTCTGGATAGATCGACAAGAACAACACTCAGCAAGGAAACGATGGCCCTGAAGGAAGAAATGGAGGAGACAGGGCTAATAGACCTATACAGGGCTATACACCCCAAAAAGAAAGAATACACATTCTTTTCCAGCACACATGGAACGTTTTCCAAAATAGACCACGTTCTGGGCCACAAATTATACCGTAATAGAATCGGGAAGATAGAAATTGTATCAACTATCTTTTCAGACCATGATGCAGTGAAGATGGAAGTTAATCACGCACAGACGCGGAGAACCAAATCAAACACTTGGAAATTAAACAACTTACTATTGAACAACGAGTGGGTCACGAAGGAAATCAAGGAAGAAATCAAGAGATACCTCAAAACAAATGAGAATGAAGACACAAGCTACCAGAACCTATGGGACGCAGCTAAAGCTGTGTTAAGGGGAAAATTTATAGCTCTGCAAGCCTTTCTCAGAAAGGAAGAAAGGGCCTATATAGATAGCTTGACTTCGCAGCTCAAGATCTTAGAAGAGGACCAGCAAAAGGAACTCAAACCAGATCGAAGGAAAGAAATAATAAAACTTAGAGCAGAAATTAACGATATGGAAACCTGAAAAACAATCGGAAAGATCAACGAAACAAAGAGCTGGTTCTTCGAGAAAATAAATAAGATTGATAAACCGCTAGCAAGACTCACAAAGAAAGAAAGAGAGAAAACCCTAATAAACTGAATCAAAAATGAAAAGGGGGACATCACAACAGAAACCAAGGAGATTCAAAGGATCATCAGAGACTATTTTGAAAGTCTGTATGCCATGAAACAAGAGATCCTAAAAGAAATGGATGAATTCCTTGACTCCTACAAGCTCCCAAGACTGAGCCAAGAAGATGTGAAATACCTCAATAGGCCCGTAAATATCAAGGAAATAGAAACTGTAATCAAAAGTCTCCCCCAAAACAAAAGCCCAGGTCCAGACGGATTCACTGGCGAATTCTTCCAAACATTTAAAGAAGACTTATTGCCAGTTCTCCTCAAGCTTTTCCAGGAAATTGAAAAGACAGGAACCCTTCCGAACAGTTTCTACGAGGCACATATCTCCCTAATACCAAAAGCAAAAAAAGACACCACTAACAAAGAAAACTATAGACCAATATCCTTGATGAACACCGATGCGAAGATCCTCAACAAAATACTAACAAATAGGGGCCGGAGCGATAGCACAGCGGGTAGGGCGTTTGCCTTGCATGCGGCCGACCCGGGTTCGATCCCCGGCATCCCATATGGTCCCCCCAGCACCGCCAGGAGTAATTCCTGAGTGCAAAGCCAGGAGTAACCCCTGAGCATCGCTGGGTGTGACCCAAAAAGCAAAAAAAAAAAAATACTAACAAATAGAATCCAACAACTCATCAAAAAGATCATACACCATGACCAAGTGGGATTCATCCCGGGGATGCAAGGATGGTTTAACATTCGGAAATCAATCAACATAATCCATCACATCAACAAAAGTAAAGATAAAAACCATATGATCATATCAATAGATGCAGAGAAAGCATTTGACAAGATCCAACACCCATTCATGATAAAAACTCTCATCAAAATGGGTTTTGGAGGAACTTTCCTCAAGATAGTCAAAGCCATCTACCACGAACCTATGGCAAGCATTATCATCAATGGAGAAAAACTAAGGGCTTTTCCTCTAAGATCTGGGACAAGACAAGGATGCCCACTCTCACCACTTCTCTTTAATATAGTACTGGAAGTATTAGCAATAGCCATCAAGCAAGAAAAAGATATTAAGGGGATTCAGATCGGAATGGAAGAACTCAAGCTCTCACTATTCGCAGACGATATGATACTGTACCTAGAGAAATCTAAAAGCTCTAGTAAGAAATTCTTAGAAACAATTGACCTGTACAGTAAAGTCGCAGGCTATAAAATCAATACCCCAAAATCCATGGCCTTCCTATATGCAAACAATGAGACAGAGGAAAGGGACATGAAAAAAGCAATCCCGTTCACAATCGTGCCCCAGAAAATCAAGTACCTCGGAATCAGCTTAACCAAGGAAGTAAAAGACCTCTACAAAGAAAACTACAAAACGCTACTCCATGAAATAAAAGAGGACATGAGGAAATGAAAACATATCCCGTGCTCATGAATAGGGAGAATAAACATTGTCAAAATGGCAATACTCCCCAAAGCATTATACAGATTTAACGCGATCCCTATAAGGATACCCATGTCATTCTTCAAAGAAACGGATCAAGCAATCCTGAAATTTATATGGAACAACAAACGCCCACGGATAGCTAAAACAATTCTTGGGAAAAAGATGATGGGAGGTGTCACCCTCCCCAACCTTAAACTCTACTACAAAGCGGTAACAATTAAAACAGCATAGTACTGGAAGAAAGGCAGAGCTGCAGACCAATGGAACAGGGTGGAATATCCCCACACACAACCTCAAATGTATGATCATCTAATCTTTGATAAAGGAGTAAGAGATGTGAAGTGGAGCAAGGAAAGCCTCTTTAACAAATGGTGCTGGCACAACTGGACAACCACATGCAAAAAAATAGGCTTAGAACTCGACCTGACACCATGCACAAAAGTCAGATCAAAATGGATTAAAGACCTCAATATCAGACCACAAACCATAAGGTACATTGAAGACAAGGTCGGCAAAACCCTCCACGATATTGAAGATAAAGGTATCTTCAAAGATGACACAGAACTAAGCAATCTAGTAAAAACAGAGATCAACAAATGGGACTACATTAAACTAAAAAGCTTCTGCACCGCAAAAGATACAGTGACCTGAATACAAGGATATTTACACAAGACCCATCAGATAAGGGGTTGATATCAATGGTATATAAAGCACTGGTTGAACTCCACAAGAAGAAAACATCCAACCCCATCAAAAAATGGGGCGAAGAAACGAACAGAAACTTTACCAAGGAAGAGATACAAATGGCCAAAAGGCACATGAAAAAGTGCTCTACATCACTAATCATCAGAGAGATGCAGATCAAAACAACCACGAGATACCACCTCACACCACAGAGACTAGCACACATCCAAAAGAACAAAAGCAACTGCTGTTGGAGAGGATGTGGGGAGAAAGGGACCCTTCTACACTGCTGGTGGGAATGCTGACTAGTTCAGCCCTTTTGGAAAACAATATGGACACTTCTCAAAAAATTAGAAATTGAGCTCCCATTTGACCCAGCAATACCACTGCTGGGAATATATCCCAGAAAAGCCAAAAAGTATAGTCGAAATGACATCTGCACTTATATGTTCATCACAGCACTGTTTACAATAGCCAGAATCTGGAGAAAACCCAAGTGCCCTAGAACAGATGACTGGTTGAAGAAACTCTGGTACATCCATACAATGGAATACTATGCAGCTGTTAGAAAAAATGAGGTCATGACGTTTGCATATAAGTGGATCAGCATGGAAAGTATCATGCTAAGTGAAATGAGTCAGAAAGAGAGAGACAGACATAGAAAGATTGCACTCATCTGTGCAATATAGAATAATAGACTATAAGACCAACACCCAAGAATAGTAGAAATAAGTACCAGGAGGTTGTCTCCATGGCTTGGAGGCTGGTCTCTCATTCTGGGCAACTCAGAGAAGGGAACACCAAGTAAAATGTGGTCGGAGGTCATGTGGGGGAAGGGTGATGCGGGCCGAATATAGACTAGAGACTGAACACAATGGCCACTCAACATCTTTATTGCAAACCACAACACCTAATCAGAGAGAGAGAACAAAAGGGAATATCCTACCATAGTGGCAGTGTGGGGTGGGGGAAGACGGGACTGGGAAGGGTGGGAGGGATGCTGGGTTTACTGGTGGTGGAGAATGGGCACTCGTGAAGGGATGGGTTCTCAAACTTTGTATGGGGGAAACATGAGCACAAAAATGTATAAATCTGTAACTGTGCCCTCACGTTGATTCACTAATTAAAAATAAACTATTAAAAAAAAAGAAAAAGAAAAGCGGGGGAGGGGGAGAAAGGATTAAGAAAGAAACCATTACCAGAATCTTACTAATTTGGGCAGGCCTTCCAGATAGTAAGTAAATTATTGTTATATATAAAATGAATAAAAAGCCATCCAAAAAGTCGTTGGACCACCACCAAAAAAGAATAAAAAACCCAAAACACCAAAAACCCAGTATACCTCCCATTCCGCGTCCCCCTCCCTGAACTGATAAATTTCACTTTACTTTCTCTTTACTTTGGTTACATTCAATATTTCAACAAAAACCTCACTATTATTGTTAAAAGTTCCCCACTAGAGTCAGACCTGTTGTGAAGAGATATGAGGTCGCGTGGCCACAATAGCGGCCGCGCGGTTTTGGACTTCTGTATTTTAGCAACTAAGTCCAGGGAAATTTCTTCCAGATATTGGATCATTGTACGCTTGTAACTCTCAACTGTGGTCCTCACCCCCACGCCTTTCACCCCCAGCAAGGAAAAAGGAGAGAGAGAGAGAGGGAGAGAGAGAGAGAGAGAGAGAGAGAGAGAGAGAGAGAGAGAGAGAGAGAGAGAGAGAGAGAAATACCAAATACCTTTCCCCTCCTGGGCAGGCATGGGGCCACAGCTTAGTTCTCAGTCTGGAGATATTCTGCAAGGAGCTGCCGATACCAAGAGTAGTTTAGCTGGCCTCTGGAATCATGCTCGTGCAGCTGCGGGGAGGCCGCACACGTGCAGGCCCCCAGGATCACATCTTGGCCCCAAAGAACTTTTTCTGTCAAGTTCCTGCTTTTAGCTCCAGTAAACTTTAGGCAGACTTAAAAATCTGAGGTGCTAAACGCTATTAACTGTAACTGTTACGCCTGTGACTCAGTTTCCCAAAGGCCACCAAGGAGCAGACTCCAACGCAAACACACAAGGAGGTCTTTACTGCAAGCTCGAGCTTGGTCTCCTAGGCAACACCAACGCAGCGGGTAGAGGCTGAGAGACTTGAGCCCTCGAGGAGCAGATTTATATCGGGTTGACAGCGAATTGAAGCAGGGAATTTAAACAGTATTATTACAGGATTGGTTGATCGTTACAATTTGACGAGGGTGGCGCTACAGGATAGGCTACATTCAACCTTAGCCCCGTTACTAGCTCTAGAGGGACCATCTGTCCTGCTTCCCCGGCAAGGCGCTTTGATTAGCTGTGGGGGTTCAGGTTTCAGGCCCCCTGTGGTGTTCTTGGACTGGGCAGCTAAAGTTCCAGTAAATGGAAACTCTGGCCTGTGCTGCCCTTCCACCAGCGAAGCCTGCCATGCTTAGTTTTGGTTCCTCATAACTAATGTACAGCTAATTTGTAATTTAAAATAGTTAATTTGCATAGTCTTTTGTAAATAGTTTCACTACTGTTTAATCAGCGGGTACCTTTTAGTTAGGCCCAGAGAGATACTCCAGGCCTTGCCTGCAGCGACTCCTGGCAGCACACAGGAGCTCCTAGGAACCACTGGTCATCCCTGAGCTCAGAGTCAGGAGTAAACTGATAGCAATGCCAGGTGTAGTCCAAAAAAAAAAACTTTTAAAGTATTAATTGACCATTCATTAATTACTTGAGCACATCTCTTTTGTTTGGGGGCCACACCCTGCAGTGCTGGGGGCTGCTCCTGGCCAGGCTTAGGGGGATCATGCAATATTCAGCTATTCAGCTACTTCTTTAGCCCTATTTGATCACATTTTATGCTAATTAATAATTTCATCCAAGAGACCTCTAACACTTAGGAAAAATTTCCCTTTGAATAGCACTTATCAGTACTATTTTCTATGGCACTAAACAGACAATAGCAAGTGAGAACATAGAAAAGTCTGGTAGCCCTTAGGAAATCAGATAGCCCCCAAGGCAAGCGGCATGTGAGTCCTCTAACAGACAGAAGCAATCCTGAATTCCAGAGAGAGACGATTAGTGGAGAATCTCAGAGGTGGAGGGGCTTTCCTCAGCCTCTACCAGATGGACAGTCGGATCCTGACTGTTTCACATCCTGATTCTGTTTAACACTTCAGCTTGCCTCAATGGAGTGAAGCAGTTCTCCTGTAGGGCCTCTTTGGGGCCCAGGTCTGCCTTCAGAAAACTTGAACTCATTGCCCCTCAGGCTGCTGGAGACTTGAGCTCCTTCTCCCTCCACCTATCAGCCCTGAGTATTAACCAACATGCAGGTCCCCACAAATGTCCTGTAAATGCCCAACCCCCTGCCATCCGCTTAGGTTTCAGTGTGCCCAAGACTTTCTGTCCTTTTCTCACTGATCATGGCTCTCAGACCAAGCCGCTTGCTTAAGTCCTACAGCTTTTATCTGTGAGAGTTTGATTCCACAAAGCACCTGAGAGCTTCGATGGGGAATATTCAGCAACTCCTGCTACCTGTGTCTCTTCCTGTCTTTTTGTCTCGCACATTTTTCATGCTCGTCTCTGAATATCTATGCATTAGAGAACATGCAACATCGGTGAACAATGGGATGACAGTGACAGTGATTTTAAAGCAAATCCCAGATATCATTTTCCTTTTATGATAGTGCTTGAAGACCTTATTGAGTATTAATATTTTATAAACATTCTGTAGCACTGTAGCACTGTCAACCATTGTTTATCGATTTGCTTGAGCGGGCACCAGAAACATCTCCATTGTGAGACTTGTTGTTACTGTTTTTGGCATATCGAATATGTCATTAGTAGCTTGCCACGCTCTGCTGTGCGGGTGGGATACTCTCTGTGGCTTGCCAGGCTCTCCGAGAGGGGCGGAGGAATCGAACCCAGGTCAGCTTCGTGCAAAGCAAACACCCTACCCGCTGTGCTATCGCTCCAGTCCAACATTTAAACACACACCAAATATAGTTTTAGGTATCAGAATTCATCCTAGTCATGGTTATTGGCTACTTGCTTATTAAAAACACCAAGCTAAACATGTGGGATCTTTTCAAAGTAAGACATTAGAGAACAGAAGAAAGTATTTTTTTGCATCCACCTCGGATGTTTTTCCATGATCTAGTACCAGCATAAATTGCCCCACTTAGAAGGTGATCTGTTCCCTCACCTTAGAAGAGGATCTCAGGTGAATTTGTAGTCAGTTAGTTGCTAGTCCGAAAGTAGTGAGTGGTCGCAAGGTCAACCTAAAGTAAACCTGCAGCAAACTGTAAACTATATAGACATTCTACACATCTAAAATCAAATAAGACTTGGAAATACCAGTCTGTAGGAAATGTACTATAGGACCACCACTAATGGTCCAAAATGGGCACTGGTGGAGGGATGAGTACTCCATCATTGTATGACTGAAACACAAGCATGAAAATTTGTAAGTCTGTAACTGTACCTCATGGTGATTCACTAATAATAAGTAAATAAATGACTCATTATAAATAACTTTGATAACTTTGCAAATCATAGTTCTTTAGTTAAGTTTTGAAAATGTTTTTTACAAAGCAGATACTCCTGAGCATCCCCAGGGAGCCCTGGTGGCTCCATGCACTGCAGGGCTGAGCAGTCAGCACAGCCTCCTCAGGCTCTCGCATTCAGCCCTGCAGCTCACCAGACCTCCTGAGTAATACCTGGGAACCCCCACTCCCAAGGAAAGGCTTGTTATCCCAATGGGGGTTAACATCACAGGAGCCCTTTAAATGCAAGGAAATTTCTTCAGTTGGTGGCAGAAGAGGCACAGAGCAAAGAGACTTGAAGTGTAATAAACACTGTAAGGTAACATTGGGTTTGTCCTTTCAGCCTTGCTGCAGGGAACTTAGTTTACCTTAAAGCAATGTCCTTTCTGTGTGGACACAGGAAGACAGTTAATAATGTGCTTTGTAACTTGTGAGCTGATTGACTCCAATAATATTTTCTCCTGGGCATCTGCTTTCTCGACTCAGTTGCCCTTCGTTCCTAGTACCCCAAAACCAGGGGCCTGACAAGAAATGAAATGGACCCAGGGCAAGCTGCGGTCTACCTTGGCATTGAAATGGGCCAGGCCAAAGCACCACAGTACTCAGCTATAAGTTGAGAGCATGGTCATAGACAAATGCTTTTATGATCCAAAACTAACGACGAGACTAGGACCCTGATGGGGTTAGGAAGACTAACCTGACCTGAGGACTGTGGTCTGGAATATATAGTGAATATCTGCAAGAAGAACTAAACTTTAAGTCTGATATATCTCTTATTGTGCTCATACAGAATGACATTGCTAGAAATATTAGAAGTAAATTTACTGTAACTGTTTAAGTGGATTACTAGCTGAGCAAGGAAGAAAGCAACACACCCTTGTTTGGATCCGACCCTTCAGCAGATCTCCTAGTAATCTGGAGTAATCTCTTTAGATGAGATTTTGTTAATCTCCTGGAGAAATGGTCTTAGCCCTCTTTGTTGATTTGTTAATGTTCAACCCACCTTTGTGCCACCACCCTATGTGATTGCTATATAAACTAAGACTGTAAGGGAGAAGGGTCAGAGGTAAGACAGAAGTGGACAAAGGTAAGACAGAAGCGAGGAGAAGAGACAGAAGCAGAGGCAACACAGAAGACACAGGAGATGACACAGAAGCAAGAGGAAAGACACAGAAGCAAAGGGGACACAGAAGCAGAAACAGAGAGCGGTCAGAAGAGACCAGCGGAGAGACTACAGAGACAGAGACAGAGATAGAGAGACAGACAGAAGAGAGCACAGTGGCACACACAGAAACAGAGCACAAGGAGGAGCCATCTCGATCCAGTCCATACACAGCAGCTCGAAAGAGAGTGCCACCCCGAGAGCCCTCGAACAACACAACAACACAACACATCATCACATTGTCCCCCTCCAACGCGTGCACACGCCTTTGAATTTTTTACACCCCACTGCCTGTTTTTTTTTCTTGAGGAAAGCAATTTGGGCCCTGTCCAGTGGTGTTCAGGGCTCAGCAGTGACTCCTAGGGTGCTCGAGCAACCATATGCAGTGATGGGCATCAAACCATGCAAGGTACGACTGCATGCAAAGCAAGAATTGTAACCCCTATAATATCTCTGCAGCCTTGTTTTTATAATAAATTTTTTTTCAAAAAATGGAACATTCAATAATCTAGATAAAACGGGAAAATTATTCAGTAGGCCTGAAATACAAAAACTCACTTGAGAAAAAAAAATCTAGTCCTATTAAATACAACACACACACACACACACACACACACATTGAATTTGTAATTTAAGCAAGGAAAAGTCCAATTCAACTCAATAGTGGATTCTGTAAAATTGGCAGGGAAGAAATAATACCAAGTTTATGTGATTCAAGAAAAATGAAAAAAAAAACACCAATTCATTTTATGAGGCTATCATTATCCTAATACCAAAGCCAGACACTGAAAGAAAATTATCAAACCATTCTCCATCTTACGCACAGCCACAAACATCCTCTTAAAATTACTATCAAGTACATCACAAAAAGGTTTATCTTGGATTGTAATGCTGATATAACATGTGAAAATAAATTATTATTATTATTTACCATATTAACTAAAACACATTGATCTCAATAGATCAAGAAAAGGCATTTAACAAGATTTATCTTTAATTCATTGTAAAATTTCTTGCCAAATTATCAATTCCTTTGGTGGGTAGAAGATGCACATATCACATCACTAATCATCAGGGAGATGCAGATCAGAACAACCATGAGATACCACCTCACACCACAGAGAATGGCACACATCCAAAAGAACAAAAGCAACTGCTGTTGGAGAGGATGTGGGGAGAAAGGGACCCTTCTACACTGCTGGTGGGAATGCCGACTGCTCCAGCCCCTTTGGAAAACAATATGGACACTTCTCAAAAAATTTGAAATTGAGCTTCCATTTGATCCAGCAATACCACTTCTGGGAATATATCCTGGAGAAATAAAAAAGTACAGTCGAAATGACATCTGCACTTATATGTTCATCATGGCACTGTTTACAATAGCCAGAATCTGGAAAAAACCCGAGTGCCCTAGAACAGATGACTGGTTGAAGAAACTTTGGTACATCTATACAATGGAATACTATGCAGCTGTTAGAAAGGATGAAGTCATGAACTTTGCATATAAGTGGATCAACATGAAAAGTATCATGCTAAGTGAAATGAGCCAGAGAGAGAGGGACAGACATAGAAAGATTGCACTCATCTGTGGAATATAAGACAACAGAGTAGGAGACTAATACCCAAGAATAGTAGTATATAATACCAGGAGGTTGTCTCCATAGCTTGGAAGCTGGCCTCACACGCTGGGGGAAAGTCATCCCAGATAGATAAAAGAACACCAAGTAATATGTGATTGGAGATCCTGCACGAGAAGGGAGATGCGTGCTGAAAGTAGACTAGAGACTGAACAGGATGACCCTTCAATACCTCTATTGCAAACCACAACACCCAAAAGGAGAGAGATATCAAAGTGGAATGCCCTACCACAGAGGTGGGGTGGGGTGGGGGGGATGGGATTGGGGGGGTGGGAGGGATACTGGGTTCATTGGTGGTGGAGAATGGACACCGGTGGAGGGATGGGCTCTCAAACATTGCATGAGGGAAAAACAAGCACGAAAATGTGTGAATCTGTAACTGTACCCTCACTGTGACTCACTAATTAAAAAATAAATAAATTTAAATAATTTTTAAAAAGAAGATGCATATATCAAAAAACAAAACTAAACAAAAAAAAACAAAAGAAAAAACCCATTGTAGCTAAACTTATCACTAATTATGAGAAACTAAATGCTTTCCTCCTACTATTGGGACAGGTAACAAATGTACTATGTCTTCAGGAAATCCTAGTCAGTTAAAAATAAATAGCAATCAAACTGGGAAAAAGTCAATTTTTTTTTTCCTTTTTGGGTCACACCCGGCGATGTACTCAGGAATTACCCCTGGCGGCACTCAGAGGACCATATGGGATGCTGGGAATTGAACCCGGGTTGGCCACCTGCAAGGCAAACCCCCTACCCACTGTGCTATCACTCCAGCCCCTAAAATGATCTTTAACTGAAGATGATATGATTGTTTCATCTAACTAAAAAATCTTATATTACTTACCGAAATCTCCTAGAACTAATGGATGAGTTCAGTAGTTTAATATGTCAATATGTTAATAGAAATTTTATTTCTACATACTAACAATTGGAAATTAAAAAAATTAAAATCAGTACTTTTTCTTACTTTCTAAATTACTATACCATTGGTTTGCAATATTATAGAATTTTGAATGTCTAGCTTAACACCTCCCCGTGTAACTCTGTCCAGAACCACCACCAAAGTTCTAACACTATTCCATTACCCCCAAAAGCCCTTTACATGCCCTCACTCATCCTCCTTTCCTCTGTTAAATAACATAAATTTTCTGTGAGTCTAATAATTAGTTTTGTTGTATTTTTTTGCCATTTTGCTTGCTTGAGTTATCTATATTATATTTATGAGTAGCTATTTGGCAATTGTATTTTACTATCTGACTTATTTCATTTGGCATACACACTTAAAACTCTACTTTGTTCTAAATGGCACAGTCTCATCTTTTTAATAGCAGAATACTATTCCTTACTCATTATATACCACTGCTTTTTTTATCAGTCATCTGTAGATGGGAATTTAGGCTATTTTATGTTTTGACAATTGTGAATAATGCTATTATGAATATAGGGATGTATGTTTCTTAAATTATAATTTTCACTTCTGTTAGAGGAATAACTATGAGTGATATCATTGGACTAAATGGTATTTATTACTTTTATTTTATTTATACATTTTGTTATTCAGTTAGTTTGGGAGCCATATCTGACTAATTTGAAGCTTACTCCTGGCTATGTGAGCAGGGATCACTCCTGTCCATGCTTGGGGCACTCACATATGGTGTTGGCAATCAAACTGGTCTTGGTGGTGTGCAAGGCAAGCACTTTAACTCTATACTACTTCTCTAGCCCTCGTACTTAAAAACTGTTTTCACAGGGGAGGTTGTACCACATCCATCAGTCTCAGGGCTTACTCCTGGCTCTGTGCTTAGGTATTATTCCTGGCAAGGCTTGGGTAGGGCATTTGCCTTGCACACTGCCGACCCTGATTCCATCTCTGGTACCCCATATGGTTCCCTGAGCAATGCCTGGTGTAATTCCTGAGTGCAGAGCCAGGAGTAACCCCTGAGCATTGCTGGATGTGACACAAAGAACAACAACAACAACAACAAAAATGGGTTGGGGGACCATATGGAGACCAAACCCAGGTTGACCATGGTAAGGCAAGTGCCCTACCCAACCCACTGTGCTATCTCTTTGGCCCCTGTACTAATTAGTTTAAATAATGAAATATTATTTAACAAAAAATTCAAATCTATTGGCAGAAAAAAATAAAACAAAACAATCAGAGGACCAAAGTAAAGAGAAAAATATACTGTTATTAATAGATCGATGTATTCAATGTACTTAAGATATCATTTATTTATAAATTACCCATAAATTCATGAAGTTCCAATAAAATTCCAGTAGAAGTTTTTATAGATATTGACAAATTGATATTAAAATTTATCTGGCAATGCCAAGGATCTAGAAAAACTAAACCATCTTGAAAAAGAACAAAATCAGAAAAGTCATAGTTGATTTCAAGATTTACTAGAAAGCATCAGTAATCTAGGCTGTGTGGCATTAATACAAGAATGGAACAATAGGTCAATGGAATAGAATAGATAGAAACAGACCTTCACAGATGTATTGTCAGTTTGCAATTATATTAGGGTGCACATCTATAATCCCAGGAAGAGGTGTGATCACTAGCACTTCAGACTGAGGTGGTGGGCAGAAAACTTATTACAGCACCAGGGAAATCAAAGACTGTACCTTCTCACAAAGTATACCTAGGTTTAGGCCTTCACCTACTTGCAGGAGTTTTGTTCAAAAAAGGCTTTATGGCTGTTGAGGCCAGGATGTAACATCAGGAACTGTAGAAGTAGCGAGACAGAGCTAGCTTGTATGGCAAATTCAGCACTAATGGGAAAAAACACAAATTCAGCCCAAAAGACTGTGTGGAATGTTTGAATGTGAACCTTAGGTTGGTATCCAAGCCTGCACAAACTCAGGCTCTCATTTCTAGTTCTCACAGCTCAGTAGACACAGTGAAGAAGTGGAGGAACTGACCCAAATATATGGATGAAGACAGAAGCTCAGAAAGGCCCTAAGAACTGAACAGTTATAGAACCTTGCAGATGACAACTTCAAAGTCATGATGATAAAATTTCCAGTGAACTGAGGGAATCGATAGTAGAGACTTCCAACAAAGTGCAAGTACCAGAGAGGGTATGAGAAAACTACAGTCAGAAGTCAATGCACTGAAAAATGTGGTGAGTATGGTAGGTGAAGTAAAATACTCACTGGATGACCTCCACAGGAGAGTGACAGAAAATGTTTAACAAATTAGTGTGCTGGGAGATAAAATACAGGAACTCCCTAATAAATAACTAACAAATAAATAAGGTGAAAAAGTGAAAAATTAATACAATGTTAGAGAATTACTTGATAATTTTAAGAGGAACAACATCTCAATTATAGGAGTCTCCAAGGGAGAGGAATTGAAAAATGGAGAAGATTCACTGGTCAAAGAAATTATAGCTGAGAACTTTCTCAATCTGAAAATTGAGTCATATTTTTGGATCCAAGAAATTCAAAGTGTTTCAAACAAAAGAAACCCTATAATATAAGAAATTCAAGAAATACTAATTACAGTATGTCTTGAGTTTCTTCTGTTTGGCATGTATCATTACCCCTGTACTATTTTTCTGGCCACTTGATTTTGTCATTTGACAAAAAGTACAGTGGCAAACATGCATGCCTTGTACACAGCCAACCCCAATTCAATACCTTGCAACATGTATCTCTGCCAATCCCCACCCTTCCACTATAAATCACCAGGAGTAGTCTTGAGGCTTGTGATCACTGCTTGGTTGTAATCTTGGAGACCCACAAACATCACCAAGGTGTGCTAGGTTCTGAAAAACTGCATACTCGGGTCCTTATATTGAATCACCAGTCCAGTTGGCCAAGAATTAATGGAAGGGGCTCACGGTCTCCAGAGCACCATTTGGGATGATAATTAAATATTCAAAAAAAAGATAGAGATATAATATTGAGATGAGTAAGCTCAAAGAAAAGACTTCCATACAGAGGAACTCCCATAAGACTCTGAGAAACTATCAAATGAAATTTTACACGTCAAAAGAAAATGGTTAAGTATAGCAAATAAATTGGATGAAATAAATATTCCCCCAAAACCCTCTATCTAGCTAGGTTTTCATTCAACTGCAAAAGAATGTCACAACATTTTATGAACAAGTGAAAAAAAAATAAAGCCCATTAAATCAGCTTAACAAGAAGCGCTAAAAGCAAGACAAATTTCAGACTTTTAGGGGCAAGACAAATTTCAAAAGTACTTACAATCTATACAAAATGCTGACAAATTTTTTCATTCAAATAATCTCACTTACCAATCAAAAAGTGTACAGAGTGGTTGAATGGATCAGAAAACTGAGCTCTCTGCTGCTTACAAGAGTCACGACAAATACAGTGAGCTGGAAGGTCTCAATAAGTACTGGCTCAAAGTAAAAGGGTGGAAAACAATCTTACAGGCAAATAGCTGCCTAAGAAAGGCCAGTAGGAAGCCAGTACAGTCTACTTATATCAGGCAGTATGGATTTCATATTTCAAAAAATCATAAGGGACTAAGATGAACATTACTTACTTAATGATCAAGAGATTCATACATCAAGAAGATTTAACAAGTAAGTCTCTCACTAACATATATACCAAATGAAAGACCATCAACATTTATAAACTAACCACTAACACACATAGTAATAGCAGCAACATAGTAACAGTTGAAGATTTTAACAACCTTCATCACTGAATAAATTAAGGAAAAGAATCAATAAGGAAATATTGGTCTTAAAGAAAGAAATAGAAAAGATGGATTTACTAGATGTTCTTAATAGCTTTCCATCACCCCAAAAGTTTAGTACACATTTTTCTCCAATGCACATGGGACATGCTTCGACCTTGTGATGGGATACAAAACAGGCCTCCATAAGTTCAAGAGGACAAAAGCCTCTCAGACCACAGTGCTTTGAATTTGAAACGTAATCACAAACGGAAAACTGGGAAAAACTCCAAATTCTTGAAAACTAAACAATTTACTATTGAACAATAGTGAGTTAAAGAAATTAAAAAGAAATCAAAATACTTTTGGAAACAATTTATAATGAATACACAACTAACCACAATATATGGGACACAGTAAAAGATGTTCTAAGAGTAAAGTTGTTAACAATGCAAATGTTCATGAAGAAACAAGAAAAGGCCCATATGAAGAACCTACTACACATCTTAAGCTAGAACAAGAAAGGGATCCCAGTGTAAGCAAGGGAGGGAAATAATAAAATTTAGTGTGGAGAGTCAGAGAGAAAGCACAGCAGGCAAGGCACGTGTCTAGCACGTGACAGACCTGGGTTCCATCTCCAGCACCATGTTGGGTTTCCTGAGCTCTCCAGGAGTGGTCCCTGGGCACAGAGCCAGGATAAGCCCTGAGCACAGTCTAAAACATTACTGTCAGTGAAAAGGCTAATAAAGGCAGTATAATGCAAAGGAAAAGCAAAATTTCCTTTTCTGTCTTTCCTTAATGTGGACATTCCATAATACAGAAGTGTTAGCTACATAAATACCAAAGCCATTATTTAAAAAAAATGTTTATTTTGCTTCATTTGGGGAGCAACACGTGAGGGTACTCAGGGCTTACTCCTGACTCTATGCTTAGGGATCACTCCTGGTATTACTTGGGAGGACCACAGGTGGTGCTAGGGATTGAAAGCAGATAGGTTGTGTGCAAAGCAAGTGCCCTATCCACTGTACTCTCTCTCCAGCCCCCGAAGCTATTTCTTCTCTAGTAGAGAGTGCAAAAATAATGCTAAATATTTTTTCTTTTTTGGGGGGCGTCACACCCATCGATGCACAGGGGTTACTCCTGACTCTGCACTCAGGAATTACCCCTGGCGGTGCTCAGGGGACCATATGGGATGCTGGGAATTGAACTCGGGTTGGCCGCGTGCAAGGCAAACACCCTCCTCGCTGTATTATCGCTCCAGTCTCTTATGACATAGTTTTATGTCATTGGCAAGACTAAATGTCTTTCAAGAAACAAGAGGCAATTAATAGGAAAACAAACTTGCCAGGAAAAGCAAAAAAACTTTCTTCCTGCTTTAAATGTTATTAGTGGTGCAGCTGCTCTTTTTGTTCTGTCCAGGGCCACACAATAGAGTGCTGTGTTTTGCTTGCTGATAGACCCCAAATGTCCCGAATTCCTCTATGTGAGGTTAGTTGCATACAGACCTACTTCCTTCATGTCCACCGCCATTAATTCACAGTTATTCAAATCAATGCACGTGTTGCCAGGCTTTTGGACCAGTTTCTGCAAGAACTGCTCATTTTGCTCCATCTGGAAGCCCAATTCTGTTTCTGAAGTGAGAGGTTTAGTTATAAAAATAAAACACCTGCTATGATTGACAGCATAAAAGAGCCACAGTAGATCAGGACTGGATCATTAGTACAGCACTTAGGGTTCTTGCCTTAGATATGACCGACCCAGGTTTAATACTCAAAACCATATATGGTTTCTTGAGCACAGCCAGGAGAAAGCCCTGAGCACCCCCAAAAAAAATGAAATGAAAAGCGGCAAAGTTGATCACAGGAAAGAGAAGCAAGTAGCTTAGCATCCACACTGTCCCTGGTGAGACCTCAGCTGAGAGGAAAAACATGAACCAGGTACCACGCTTATTCGCTATTCCTGCAGTCGGGTACTGGACACTAACCTTTCCGTGACACTTTCTTACCAAGAAAAGCCTGAGGCACTACTGGGTTTCGTGCCTGACTCTGGCTTCTCAGTGTGTAGGACTCGGTTACTGCAGGAAGCTTTGAAGCGATCAGACCAGTGCAGTTTAAAGGGCACAGATATATCTGATAAATTTAGTCGTGCTGGTAGTGGCCTCCTAACTAACATTTTATGAACGTTTGGTTTAGAGAAAGGGAAGCAGTAAAACCGCCTCTAAAGAGCTCCAGATGGCTCCAGGGAGCCAGTGAAACGCAGCTGCTCACTTCCGGTGCTGCCCTATTGGTAAAGCCAGAGCAGGTTCCTGGAAGAGTCTTCGGATTTGCTCGGCTTCGCCAGAGAACACATTCAGAAAGGCTCATCCTTCCTTCTGCTGACAGCGTTACCCTCCCAACTTCCTCTGCAGGAACTCTATGCCAGTGTGACGTCACTAGAATGACAAAGGTTTTCATTTTACTGAGCTCCTGGTATGAACTAGTCCTTCACCTTCTGTAGGGGCCTGTGTATATGATACCCACAAGGCCCATCATGACTCAGAGAAAAAGTGAATATGTATGTACTGATACTGACCTTAAAGTGGTTAGTCAATGAAAATGTGCAATTTAAAATATACATAGGATCAGAGAGATAGTAGAGCAGGTAAGATACTGGCCTTGCACATGGCTGACCCAGGTTAAAAGCCAAGAACACATTTGGTCCCCTTAGCACTGCCAGGAGTGACCTCTGAGCAGAGTCAGTAGTAAATCTCAAGCACTGCCAGATATGACCCAAATCAAAAATAAATGAAAACAACAACATATATAAAGAGGACCAGAGACATGACTCAGTGGTAGAAAGCATGTTCTCATGTTTAAGGTCTTTGATTCAGTTACTGGTATGTGACAAATAAAAGTAGATACAAAGAGTACACTTGAATCCAACAGGAAGCATATGTCCCAAGTAGGGAGTAATATTCTACTGACCCTGACCAAAATATAAAACCACACAGCTAGAAAGAAACATACTGGTATTAAGTAAAAACTAAAATATAGTAAATTATTTCACTATCACGGTCACTGTCATCCCGTTGCTCATCAATTTGTTCGAGTGGGCACCAGTAATGTCTCCATTGTGAGACTTGTTGTTACTGTTTTTGGCATATTGAATATGCCACGGTTAGCTTGCCAGGCTCTGCCGTGCGGGCAAAATACTCTTGGTAGCTTGCCGAGCTCTCCAAGAGGGGCTGTGCTATCGTTCCAGCCCTTGGCAGCACATATACTAAAAAATAGTAAATTATAGTTGTAATAAATTACTGTAAACATTATCAGGGTAACAAAAACTCCACTCTTATCCACAGAGTATTTTATAGCTTGTTGCTTTTAGGAAAACCTATAACAGGAGCACCTTCGCAAGAATGGCTGGTGTGACCACATTCCACCGGTAGGAGGCAGCAGCACCCTCTACTTTACCTCTTCATTTAAGAATTTGATTTTTATTATGATACCTTGGTAATGAGATACTTTATTTTGAATAGCACTTTAAGAAAAACAAAACTACAAGTTCAGTTAAATGTAAACCTCAGGTAAACAAAGAAATGTTTGTTTTTAGTAAGAGTATGTTCTAAATCTTGCATTATTTAATTTGCCAACTCCACTTTTGAGCAAACAAGAAGACATTGGGGATGGGGAAAGGTGACCTCTGACAGGCCCTTGAGTGTAAAGCACTTTGTGGAAATTTACAAGAAGGAGCCACAACTATACTATTTCAGTTTTGGAAACCATGTTCTGAGCCTGCTACTTGCTAGCTAACATTCTGTATTTTCATCATCATCATCATCATCATCACCATCATCAATAGCAATAACAACAAAGAGAACTAGGAATCAGACAGTGAGTGGCATGAAGGACAGATGCAGGCAGGAGGGGCACTAAAGGAGGGGGATGACCTAAGTAAAGTTTCTAGGAATAGGGAACTACTCTCTAGGTACAAGGAAACTCCTTTGAGAATATGGCCATTTAAGGAAATTGCAAATAAAACAGAGTGTAAGGAGTCAAGGAATAACACAGGGTGTGATGGGAGGCTTTGGAAGGCAGAGATCTTGAACAACTAGCCGCCTGATCACAAACGACTTGAAGACTCTCCTCTTCCTTCACTTTCTACAAGAGGAAGGGTAGACTTTCTCTGCCAAGTAATAGAGACTCTGGCAAGGGTTTGAAGCAAGTAAGAGGCACCATTATATCTGTACTTGGAAGGAACACCAGTGACAGTGTGGAGGATAGGTTGGCAAGAAAGGAAACAGAAACAGACCAGTGAGGAAGCTGTCATACTAGTCCAAGCAAGAGGAAATGTGTGCCAGTAAAGCAGTAGCGAGGCGGAGCCCCTCTCTGGCTATTTGGGGTAAGAATTCATTTGATTCCAGGAGCCACTGAATTGGAAAAGGAATGAAAATAGAGAAGCACAGCTAGGTCTCATACTGTTAATCATCATTATGGGTACTATTAACCATGTTCCTGAAGCTTCAAATGATGCTTTGGATCAAATAACAATTTTCTGGTAGAAATTATCTTCTATAAATTTCCAAGTTAAAAATACATTTAAAAGAACATATTTTTTTCTTTTTTTTAAATTTTATTGAATCACCGCGAGATAGTTACAAGCTTTCATGTTTGGGTTACAACCTCAAAATGATCAAACACCCGTCCCTCCACCAGTGCACATTTCCCACCACCAATATCCCAGGTATACCCCCCCTTTCCCACCCTACCCCTGCCTCCATGGCAGACAATATTCCCCATATTCTCTCTCTACTTTTGGGCATTATAGCTTGCAACAAAGACACTGAGAGATCATCATGTTTGGTCCATTATCTACTTTCGGCATGCATCTCCCATCCCAACTGGTTCCTCCAACCATCATTTTCTTAGTGATCCCTTCTCTATTCTATCTGCCTTCTCCCCTCCTCTCATGAAGCAGGCTTTCAGCTATGGGGCAATCCCCCTGACCCTTGTATCTACTGTCCTTGGGTGTCAGCCTCATGTGATATTATTTTATACTCCACAAATGAGTGCAATCCCTCTATGTCTGCCCCTCTCTTTCTGACTCATTTCACTTAGATGATATTCTCCATGTTTATCCATTTTTTATTAATAGTTTATTTTTAATTAGTGAGTCAACGTGAGGGTACAGTTACAAATTTATACATTTTTGTGCTCATGTTTCCCCCATACAAAGTTCGATAACACATCCCTTCACCAGTGCCCATTCTCTACCACCCGTAAACCCAACATCCCTCCCCCCCTCCCCAGTCCCATCTCCCCCCACCCCACACTGCCACTATGGCAGGGTATTCCCTTTTGTTCTCTCTGATTAGGGGTTGTGGTTTGCAATAAAGATGTTGAGTGGCCATTGTGTTCAATCTCTAGTCTATATTCGGCCCGCATTCCATGTTTATCCATTTATGAGCAAATTTCATGACTTCATCTCTCCTCATAGCTGGATAGTATTCCTTTGTGTAGATGTACCAAAGTTTAAAAGAACATATTTTAAAAAAGAAATATATTGAAATATATTTAAGAATCATTTCCTTAAGGTAAAACGATATTGTTTTGGTATTTAATGCTAATAATCTGTTGAAAATACAGGTGGGTATAAATGAAATAAGACTGGTCACTTGTTATTAATTAATTAACTGCTATGGGGTCAGAGAGATAGTTCCATGGGCTAAGTACATGATTTGCATGCAGAAGACCTGGGGTTATCCTGACACCATAAGGGCCCTTGAGTACTAGAGAGCACTGAGCCATGTGTAGCCCCTGAGCACTACCAGGTGTGACCCTAAAACAAAAATATTAAAAATTAAGATAAATAAGATAAAAAGTAATTGCTAGAGGAATTGATGAAGGAAACACCTTTTCCCCCTACTTTCATATATGTTGTAAAATACATTTAATTGTTGTCAAATGTTGTCAAATACATTTAATTTAATACATATATATTGCTGAGATTGTATATGGCACATAAAAATTGAGAAAATTTGCAATAGTTTCATAAAACTGCAGTTTTAAAAATATGTGCTAAAATTAGGTAAAATATGATGAAGCAGAGAGGAAGGGAGAGTGAAACTTGGTGATATTCACTGAAGGACATAGAAGACTTCAACATAGGAAATGCTCAAAATGTTATGTAGCTATTAAAATTATGCCAGCCGTAGAGATGCCTCCAGACCCCGGGCCAGACTGAGTCTCATATCCCAGGTACTCCAGGAGGTGGGGGTGGGGAGAGTGAGCCCATCACCTGCCCAAACAGAGCTCCGGCAGTCTAAAATTCCAGTTGCCACCATGCTCACGGCCAGACTCCACAGACTCAAGGCAAGCCTCATGCAGGATGAATCTGTCAAAAACTCAGGTATGTGGGTTTTGTGACTGAAATATCCAGGCTATCACAGAGTTGGGAATGGGTGACCTCCCTCCATCTCCTTGTTTCCACGAGCCTGGCAGTCATGCCCATGAACTGCCTCTGGTGCCATATGAGCTCATTAATCGCCGATGATCCATAAACTCATAAAAAATCTCGAAATTTTGATCAACAAGCTGCAGAGATGTTTACGGGCCCCAAAGTCACCATCCAGTTAAAAATTTAACTCCAGCTTTATGACACCATTCAAAATTTTAGAATTTCTGGAGCGCTACATTTCAAACTCTGTACCACTGATTTACCAGAAGGAGCACAAAACATTAGATGGGATATAAATTAGATGGCAACCAATCTCGATTAAGAAAATTTTAATACACAAGCCTTAACCTATAACAACATGTTAGTAATCTCTTATACAAGGACTTCAGGGATTCAGGGCGAGACACAGCATTCTTCACACACTTTCTTCTGAGAAAATCTTTTTTGATCATTTTTAGCGAATTATTCATAACATGCAATATAAAATAAATTATTTAGGGTCTGCTCTTAGGGCAGGCTTGGTGGTAGTTGGGAAAACTGGAAATATTGGTGGTGGGAAGGTGTAATGGTGGTAGGATTGGGGTTAGAATATTAAATGCAATAAATCATCATGAACAACTTTCACTGTATCACTGTATCACTGTCATCCTGTTGCTCATCGATTTGCTCAAGCGGGCACCGTAACATCTCCATGTGAGATTTCTTGTTACTGTTTTTGGCATATTGGATACGCCACAGGTAGCTTGTCAGGCTCTGCCGTGTGGGCAAGATATTCTTGGTAGCTTGTCGGGCACTCCGAGAGGGGTGGAGGAATTGAACCCGGGTCAGCCGCATGCAAGGCAAACACTCTACCCACTGTGCTATTGCTCCAGCCCAGTCATGAACAACTTTATAAAAATAAAATTAAAATTTTGTATACTATGTGAGAATTGAGCACAATTCTCACATAGTATACAAAATATGATATTCCAGGGGGTAGAATTAAAGTTCTTTGTAAGCTGAAGGGTCCGGGTGTGTAGGCTCTTACAGTACGAAGGTGCTGGTTCTGGCAGCAGCACTGTCTGGACCTCATCCCTATCTGAATTACCTCCTACTGCGCTATTCTTTCCCCACCTCTCATCCAATTTCACACTCCCTCATTTCCCATTTGGCTTTCAAAGCCTTGACACACAGGCCTAGTTTGGGTTTTTACACTTACTCTTCCCTACGCCTGGAGAGCTCTTCCCATGAAATTCCCATGGAAGCTGTGTAATCATTCACTGTGCCTGGCTAACTGTTCAAACACTTGCTCAAATACTGCCAAATCAGAGAGTCCTCCCCTGCACCTCATCGAAAATGGCACCCTATTCCATCATTCCCCATGTCCCAGACTTTTATTTTTCTTCATATCACTTATCACATGAAGTTATATCTGCACTTGTGTCTTTGTGAACACAAGGTCCTGTCTCTTGTGACTTTTACACAGTTGATCCTCACTTATCATCTGTAGACTTCTGTCCGGCCATCACTACCTATCTATGAACAAACACTGAAAAGAGGGACTCCAGAGATACACAAAGTGCTGGAGTGCATGTTCTGCATGACGGAGACCTAGGTTCAGTCCCAGACACCCCATGGGCCCTGAAGCACCATAGAGCAACCCCCCAGTACTAAGCTCAGGTGTAGACCAAGAAGAAAAAAAATAAGAAACAATGAAAAGAAATTATAGGGGGCCCGAGCGATGGCATAGCGGGTGGGGCGTTTGCCTTGCACGCGGCCGACCCGGGTTCGATCCCCAGCATCCCATATGGTCCCCCGGGCACCGCCAGGAGTAATTCCTGAGTGCAGAGCCAGAGGTAACCCCTGAGCATCGCTGGGTGTGACCCAAAAAGCAAAAAAAAAAAAAAAAGAAAAAAAAGAAAAAAAAGAAAAGAAATTATAGACACTGTCAAAGGAAACAAGTTATTTTCCTAAGTCTTTCTACAGTTTTATATTCCTTTATGAGTGGTTAATTAATTAATAATTATGTTTACTTAACTTAGCTCTCCAAATCTGCTTTCCAGGACAGGCTGAATCCAGCTCTGATAACTCAGGTTTCATTAGCAAACGAAAGCACTTCAGTAACATAATAACTGTTTAGAACAGATACTCTACTTTTTTGGTTTATGTTAACCCATATAATCAATCTCTTTAGTGGAAAACATCATTCTAAATAATAAATGACAGCAGTTGGGAGTTTCCCAGTATCTAAAGTGGGGATCCCCTGCGCCTCCTTCCAGCGTTATAAGTCACTGATCTGGTCAGCTCTGGAGCACCTAATTTTTAGAGCCCCTGAGGAATTAGTTGACAAATGAAGTTTGACAGTTTCTCCTTCTGACCAATTTGTTTTCCTTGTTAAACTCATAGTTAAGTTGAGAGAGTCATTCTCAATCAAACATCTTTCTGTTTTCAGTTTTCTAAAATTTTGGAGATTTTCAAGCTTGAGTAAAATCAGAACTTCTCTATGTGCATTTTTATTTTCTGCTTTGTTCTCTGTTTTATTCTCTAGTAATGTTTAACATAAAAATAAGAATGATGCAATCCAGTAACCAGGATCCAGCAGACTCAAATCCAAAGCAAATTTGAGTATTTTTCTTTTGAGTATTTTATGGTGTGAGATAGACTAGTCATTAAACACCACATGGACAAGTTCATCAAATGTGTAGACGCATTTTATATTTGAGCAACTAAAGTTACCTTCTAACCCAGGGACTTATCTTACTTCAAGCTCTCTTATTTTTTATTTTTTGTGGGTGTGGGGTTTTTGTTGTTGTTGCTATTTGGGTGGGAGGAGCAGGGGGTGGGCAGTCTACTTCTCAGTGCTCAGGGCTTACTCCTGGCTCTTCACTCTTGGTGCACTGTTTGCAGTGCTCAGGGGACCTTACCTGGATTGGTCACATACAAGGCAAACACCCTGACTGCTGTACTATCTCTCCAGCTGTTTATTGTTGTTTGGGACCACATCTGTGGTGTTCAGGGCTTACTCCCGGCTCTCTGATCAGGGGTCACCTTTGGCTGGCTTGGAGGACTATTTGAGGAGCCTAGCCGAAACCTGGGTAAGCACCCTTCCTGCCTCCAGCCAAGTCTAGTCCTTTGAAAAACTGCCACTAAAGGAGTTTGCCTTTAGTAACTCCAGTCCCTTTTTTGAATACAGCTTCTCCTCCCCTTCCCCCTGGCTCCCCCCGCACTGTTTTCACTTCCCTTATTTCAAACTTGCAACACCACCTTTTTAAAACCCTTTCACAGCCAGGAGCGGGTCCATGGTGATGGGTGTGCTATTGGAATTATGTGCATAAGAAATCATTATTAATAACATTGTAAACTACAGAATCTCAATTAAAAATTTTAAAAATTTAAAAAAGCTAGGGAGCCTCCAGGAAACGAACAAAAACCAGTGACAGCGAAGAACTCATTGACTCCATTTACGCTAATCCACAGATATTCCTGTGGAACACATCTTATTCTTGATGAGCAAGACTCATGTCTTTGCTGGGATCTTCACTTGGTGGGGCCAGGATGAGTTCATAATGATCCTGAATTCAGGGAGGGCGGAAGGGAAGGAGGGGGGAGAGAAAGAGAGAGGTGTCTTCGACAGAGATATGGAGGGAAACTGGGGACACTGGTGGTGAGAAATGTGTACTCTTGAAGGGACAGGTGTTAGAACTCAGTTGCAATTTTGTAAAAAGTTGAATCTCACAGTGATTTTTTTTTTGCTTTTTGGGTCACACCCAGTGATGCTCAGGGGTCACTCCTGGCTGTGCACTCAGGAATTACCCCTGGAGGTGCTCAGGGGATCCTATGGGATGCTAGGAATCAAAACCGGGCCGGCTGCATGCAAGACAAACGCCTACCTGCCATGCTAGTGCTCCAGCCCCAGTGATTCAATTTTTTAAAAAAGTAGTATAAAGGAAGAAAGAAAGTAAGGAAGAAAAGAAAGGAAAGAAGAGAAAGAAAGGAAAGAAGGAAGGAAATAAGGAAGGAAGGGAGGGAAGGATGGATGGATGGAGGGAGGGAGGGAAGAAAGGAGGGAGGGAGGGAAGGAGGGAGGGAGGGAGGGAGGGTGGGAAGGAGGGAGGAAAGAGTGAGTAAAATTAGAACTTCCCTACGTGTATTTTTATTTTCTGGGAGGGAAGAAGAAAGGAAAGAAGGAAAGTCTTTATGTTGTCTAGAGGTGAAATTGATGCAGGCAGGTAGGTTAGGGAAGCCCCCCAGCCTCCCCCAACACACACACACACACGATGGTAATGAAATATCTGGAATAAAGCCACCAGTCCTAGGGCTGGAGTGATAGTAGAGCAGGTAGGGCATTTGCCTTGCACGCTGCCAACCCAAGTTCAATTCCCAGCATCCCATATAGTCCCTCAAGCACCGCCAGGAGTAATTCCTGAGTTCAGAGCCAGGAGTAACCTCTATGCATCACTGGGTGTGACCGAAAAAGAAAAAAAAAAGTCTGACCTACGTTGTGGATACTGAAAGCAAGACCTTCTTCAGCAACAGATCCAAAGGAAACTGGACCCCTTCCTACAGAAAGAACCTGAAGGAAATTACTGGAGAACCCTCAATTCCTTCCTATAATTCGATTAACCCTCAGCTAGCCCAGAACAGAGAAGGCTGGACCCATCCTTCAAGATCCAGCAGGACCAGAGGTCAAGAAAAGGAGTTACAAAGGCCACACCCAATTCTACCCACTTAGCAACAACCCTAGCAAAAGGGACTCTTATCTAGGTAGAAGCCCCACGTGAGGGGGGTGGTTGGAGAAATCCTATAAAAGCCACCCTGAACAAAGGAAGGGCGTGCATATGCTGCTTGCGCCCACATGGCCGAGCACATGTGGCGCCTGCATCTCCCCTCTTGAGATATGCACTTTCCTGTATAATGCTGGGATGTGTGCAGGGGCTCTCTCCGCCCTTGGAGACGCCCGGGTGTTCTCTCTTGAGCATGTTATTCTCTCTCTCCCTCCCTCCCTCTCTCTCTCTCTCTCTTCTTCCTTCCCTTTAAAACCTCCAAATAGGCCATCTTGCCACATTCAACAGAGAAGCAGCCAGGCATTCTGGTGAGCAACGCGGCTAGAGAATGCTCCGGACCCGAATTGGGGCCAGCAACACCGGGGATCCGGACGGAGGAGGTGCAGCCACCACACCTTCTCCTGATGGAGCCCTGGCGACACTTAGCAGCAACTAACACGGCTCCGGGATGCTGGACTGGGACACATCCGCGGCCGCGGGACCTTTTCTAAAAACTGAAAACATACAGTCTTTTAATGGAAAACTAATTATCAAATGCTTCCTTAGTAGGGTTGTCTTGTTTGGGGGGAAACTCCCACAACAATAGTGAGTTTTGTGCTGAAATATGGAACGTAATCAAGGTAAAGAGAAAATGAAGTGAAATTCATCAGTTATACAGTTGGGGGTGGGGGGCGGGGTGGGGGGTATACTGGGGATTTTGGTGGTGGAATATGGGCACTGGTGAAGGGATGGTGTTTGAATATTGTACAACTGAGACGTAAACCTGAGAACTTTGTAACTTTCCACATGGTGATAAAATAAAAATTTAAAAAAATAATAAAAAAAATAAAACCTCCAAATAAAGTCTGTTTTACTTCACTGCTTGTCTACGCCTGAATTTCTTTTCTGTGAGGAGAGACAAAAACTCCCCCAAACCATGGGTAAGGCCTGGGACTGGTCTCTCCTCGCTCCAACCCGAGTTCGTGGCTCCCCAGGAAATCGGTGATGGGGATCAACTTCTGTGCCTGGAAGACCAAGCTGATGGAAGGTCACCTGGTGGGACTGGAGGGGGCTGGCGGGGCTCAGGCCATGCAGAGCAAGGGCTCATCGCAGACTTTCCCAGTTCTGGTCTTCCCAGCGGGACGGATGGCAGAGGCGGATGGGGAGAAAGTGACTGTCTTTCTCCTCCTCGCTTCACATAAGCCACCCGTGGGACCCACTGACATCAGAATGTTCTAATTACCTGAAGTAGTGTTTAGGAAGTTGCAGTTCCTTTCCCTTTCAAATTTTCATTTCAAAATAGAGTAAAATCCACTCAGATTTACCCCAAATCCAGGCTATTCTAGGTCTCTACTCCACAGAGGACAAAAGCCTTAGTGGGTTGGGTCTGGAGCAATAGTACAGCGGGTAGGGCGTTTGGGTTGCACGTGGCTGACCCGGGTTCGATTCCTGGCCTCCCATATGGTCCTCCAAGCACCTCCAGTAGTAAGAAAGGTATACAGCTTTTTTTTTTCTTTTTGGGTCGCACCCAGCGATGCACAGGGGTGAATCCTGGCTCTGCACTCAGAAATTTCCCAAGGCAGTGCTCAGGGGACCATATGGGATGCTGGAATCGAACCCAGGTTCAGCCAGGTGGAAGGCTAATACCCTACCCGCTGTGCTATCACTCCAGCCCTAAGGTAGATAGCTTTAGTTCAAGTACTGGTACAAAACCTGCATTTCTGGCTGTGCTGCCTAGTTTCTGCCCCATCCTCTGGGCCCTTGTCCTGTTGCTGGGTCTCTGGCCCCCACCCAAGACTTTCCTGTGTCACCATTTTTATTCCCTTTCACTGCTTGGAGATTTATACAAAGCCAGTCCCAGGAGAGTCATGCCTGCCAGTGCTATGCTCTTACATGGCACCCAACCCTCATTGCTTGACTCCGACTCCCAAACCTTAAGAAAACAGTGCAGGAACACACTCCAGGACGTGATCATTTACCCGTGAAGCCCCACCCAGCAGGCAAGGCTGCTGGATCAAAGCACAGAGGATGGGGAAGGGCCCAGAGGTGAGAAAAGAGAGAAACACCACTAGGAAAAAGGAAAGCAGAGAAATGACAGTGATTACTAGAGAATCAGAGGACGGTGGGGGCAGAAACAGAGGCATATTTCTGAATAAACCATGTTAGTTATAGTGTTCATACTTAGAAAAAATTATTTTCCTTTTCAGAATGTTTGGGAAAATACTCCTTATAAAATGTACAAAGGCTTGTTAAAGCTTCTCTTAAGGGGACCAGACTTAAGGCTCTTGCATGGGGCTGACCCGGGTTCAGTCTCTGGCACTGCCAAAAGTGAATCCTAAGCACAGAGTCAGGGATAAGCCACCAGCACTGCCGGGTGTGGCCCCCAACCAAACACCAAAATAAAGAAAGCAAGAAACCTTAGACAAGACTTTCATTTTTCCTCTCACTTCTGTATTGGATTTTACCTTGTGGAGTCAAGCCCTGGAAACCAAGATTTTCCCCCTTTTCCCCAGAAGCAGTGGCATTCATTTAATACATTGAGTCATTTCTCTAAGTCTGACATTTTGATTCAATTTAATGTTAACGAGGGCAGTGCTGCCATTAAAAATAACCTCTATCTTTTTTCTTTAACTATTGATTTATCACTCACATATGAAGCTTGGCCAGAGAGTATGGGAAGCGGCCTGGAGCATGGCAGAGGTTGGGTTGTGGTCAGCTGCCAGGGCTGGGTCCCTTGGGGTGGGGAGGGCTCTCACCCACCGCCCTCTGGGCACCCCGAGTTAAAACATCCTGGCGCGGAGTCTGGTAGCATGGTTATATGAGTGAACATACTTTTGGACCATGCGGCTGCAAAAGCGGCTGCATAACACATCATAAAACACTCCCTACTCATTTTCCATACCTCTCGGAGAGCCTGGCAAGCTACTGAGCATATACTACCTGCACAGCAGAGCCTGGCAAGCTACCCGTGATATGCCAAAAACAGTAACAATAACGTGCTCTTCATGTTCCTAAAGTGAGCAGATGCCATTGGGCTACACTAGCATGCAACAGGGAAAAATGGAGACATTAGTGGCACCCGCTTGAGCAATCGATGAGCAATGGGATGACAGTGACAGTGATACAGTGATTGTTTTATCACATTTTCCTTCCTGTTCTCCAGGGACGCTGATGATTCTCATATTGTTCTTCTTGAGCTCATCCTGTAGTTCTCTGGTAGCTGTTCATTTTTCAGAGTATTTTCCATCTTCTTTTGTTTCCTAATAGTTTTCTTCATCTCATATTAAAGCTCCCTGATCTTTTGCTCAGCTGCTGTTAATATGCTGTTCAGAACTTCTATAGAGTTTTATATATATTAAAGTTTAAAATTTTTAATGTAGATATTAATCACTACACTCCTTGTTTCTGCTTGCAGTTTTCTCATTTTTCAGCACTTACTTTTTTTTTGGCGGAGGTGGTGGTTTTTTTCCCCCCTCTGTATTGCTGGTTTTGTTGACATTATTTCTCTGATTTCATTAAACATCCTCAATGGTGTCACTAAAGTTATGGTTTTAGGATTTACTGAGCTTGTTGGTGCTGTTTGAGTCCTCTGTGTTTTTGTTTTTGCTCATTGAATTTAGTGGGCTTCTACATGTCTTCCCCATTGGGTTTGCTGTTCTCCTATGGTGGATTTCAAAACTGAAATATTAATGCAAATCTGACTGCTTCTACCCAGTACAGAAATGCAAGGATGCTTTTTTTCCCCTCTTATCACAATGACTTTGGAGAGAAATATTTTCTTTGAATCTAATATCTGAGTCTATGGCAATGTAAAGTAACACCCAGAAATTACTATGCCTTCCATGTATACCATCAAAAAAAAATAAATGAGACTCTTAGAGCAGTGCATAAAATGCAGAACATTTAGGTGGATTAATGGGTTATGTTGTGAGAGTATATACCCATGGAAGATATGCAGACGTAGAAGAACTTACATTTACACTAACCCCCTGGCAATCACAGAACAAACAATGCAGAGGGAGATTATTGCCATATGAACTTACATTTACACTAACCCCCTGGCAATCACAGAACAAACAATGCAGAGGGAGATTATTGCCATAGGAAACTTCAAAAGCTAATGGAAGCGCCTCACTCTTCAGTTTAAGGTGGCAAAGCATTCAAAGATGAGCAGCAGGTAACACATAAATTATTTCCCAGTTTCTTTGAGATCACACCAAAACATGGCCATCTATTTTACAATATAAAAAATAACTAAGGGGCTGGAGCAATAGTGCAGTCGTTAGAGCTTCTGCCTTGCATTCACCAACCCAGGCTTTATCGCCAGCATTCCATATGGTACCTTGAACACTACTAGGAGTAATTCCTGAGTGCAGAGCCAGAAGTAATCCCTAAGTCTCACCTGGTGTGACCCCCTCAAACAAACATACAAACAAAATTCAGGACAGAGACAGTAAAGGAGCTACCTGGGCAGCTTTGACCCTGAATCCCTGGCGCCACATACTGTCCCCTAAGCACCAACAGGAGCCCCCTGAGGGCACAGAGCCAGGAATCGCCCCTGAGTACCACCAGGTGTGCTCCAGAACCTAAAAATTAAATAAATTTGTATAACCAGATTTCTTCACAGATGAAGTTGGGTAAAGCCAATAATCAAGTTGCTGAATACATGAGAGGGACTTCTCATTGACATAAACTTCACCCTGCTGATTTTGATGATAAGATGTGGAATCTAAAATTCATTATGAATTACAATAAAAATAAAGTTTTTATAATTAAATCCTTGTATTAATAAATCATAAATCAGGACAAGGAGAGGGTGCAAAGGGTGAGAGTCCATGCTTTGCATGCAGGATCCCAGGTTTGATGTCTACACTGTGTGGTTCCCTGAGTCCCTGAGCACGACAAGGTGTGTCTTAGAAAACAAAAACAAATGAACAAACATTAAAAATAACAAAAATGATGGGTCAAATATGCTTATGGAGTTTTTGGGGGCTGGAGCGATAGCACAGCGGTTGGGCACTCGCCTTTCACGCAGCCGACCTGAGTTCGATTCCTCTGCCCCTCTCGGAGAGCCCGGCAAGCTACCGAGAATATCGAGCCCTCGCGGCAGAGCCTGGCAAGATACCCATGGCATATTGGATATGCCAAAAACAGTAACAATAAGTCTCTCAATGAGAGATGTTACTGGTGCCCGCTTGAACAAATCGATGAGCAACGATTTGACAAAATTTGATGAGCAAAATTTGACAGTGACAGTGATCAAATTTTGAGAACTTTTTGGCATAGACTAAGCTACAATGTATGTTTTGTGTAGGAATTGTTTTCCTTATCAAATAGTCAGAGGAACCTATGGAAACATTTGTGTAATAAGCATAAAAAAAAACATTACACAGTATTTGATCTGCTATAGCTCATCTGTGATGAAGAAGTTGCCCTCTTATACCTTCTAATGGACCTTATGTAAGGAAGAGATAGACGGAAAGTTATATGCTTTAATCAAATGCAAAAATAGCAGATAAACATGCACTTTTACAATGTTTTACTTTTGAGAAAGAAAAAGACTAGAAAAACAATGAATGTGGCATTAAGTAAAGTATAGGATTTTAACAAGACAAAGTAAAAGTCGAAAAATTTTCAAAGAGGGGATTTTACTTGTCAGCTCTGATTCCTCTTGATATGTTATTGATGAAAACCATGAGTTATACACTGAAAATCCCTTACTGCAGAGATTACAGAGTTAAAATGATTTTTCCTAGCATCAACTTAATCTAAGTGATTTAGATGCCGTTGGTCCCCTACATTCTGAAAAATTTGAATTGGTAACTGAAGTGCTTGACAGAGAAAGGCTGTTCTTTTGACATCTAATTTCCCTATTAAATATGGTTTCCAGCCAGCAGCTGTGGAACCTACTTTCAACTTCGGTGGCAGCTTCCTCATTATGATGGCATCAACTTTCCTGGTGGCCTAATTAGGTGGAATGGCTCTTAGTTTTCAATTTAGAATCCTTTCTTCCATGATTCCATTAATGATTTAATACCTGGAAAAATAGCTTTCTATCAATGAAGACAGAGCAGATCTTGGTTTCTGCTGAAGAAGTTGCTTGGTACCTTGGGATGGCTGAAGTTGGTGGTAGCTGCTGTAGGTAAGGAAAATGCTGTGACAGGTGACATGCTCAGTCTCCTAACTTGTGCACTTCATCTTAGTCAAAAGACTGAGAAGCGATCCCTCAACTTGTCTGTCTCTCCTTAGCAAGAGAAACTTGGTTCCATTCTATGTATGCAGTTGGTGTAAGGAAAAGTGTGAATTAAAGATGAATTGTGACATTGTTTGTTTTAAGAATATCCAAATAATCAGGCAAACAGAATAAAAAATAAGCAAATGGTGCTGCATCAAATTAAGAAGTTTCTGCATTGAAAACATAAACAATGATTAGAATAAAAAGCATTACTCCGTAGATTGGGAGAAAATATTTGCTCATCACACATTTGGAAAAAGGTTAATATGAAAGTTCTATAAAGCACAAAAATTCACACACACAAACGAACAGCCTTATCAACAAATAAGAAAGAAGCTCAATACACTTTCCCAAAGAAAACAAAGAGATGGCCAACAGGTCTATCAAAACTTGCTGTCTTTCTTGGTTTAGATTGCTTTAATAGAATACAGGGACTGGTGGTTTGTGTCAACTGAGAAATGAGCAGCTGTGATATAATGGAAAGGTTTCTTATTTCAGCACAGTGATCACCAAACTAGATTCAGGACTCAGGGATAGCACTAAGGTTTGTTGCATAAGGGTCAGGGTATAGGGGCATGTTAAAGGATCAGACTGGAATGTGGAGTTTAGTCACTTGGGAAACATTACAGGAAGTCTTCAGATGAAACTGCACTGTGGGACCTGAGTGGAGGTGGTACTTTCATTCTCACTGAAAGTTCTTTCACTTCCATTGAAAAGTCTCAGTACAGCAGTCAGAGACAAGATGGAGTTTGTTTGACCCAAATGAGTTCCACATCTATTGTAGCACTGTAGTCCTGTTGTTCATTGATTTGCTTGAGCGGACATCAGTAACATCTCCATTGTGAGACTTGTTGTTATTGTTTTGGGCATATCAAATATGCCACGGGTAGCTTGCCACACTCTGCCATGCGGGTGGGATACTCTCAGTAGCTTGCCAGGCTCTCTGAGAGGGATGGAGAAATCAAACCCGGGTCGGCTGCATGCAAGGCAAACGCTCTACCTGGTGTGCTAACTCTAGTTCTCCGAATACAGAAATTCATTTCTATTGTTCAAGCGGATTAGGAATTTTAGCAAACTCAGTGTCTGGTGAAGACCCACTTCCAGGTATATTATGAAGTTTTGATCCCAAGAATACTAACTCCCATCTTTAAGCAGAGCTTTCACTTTGGAAATCAAGCTAATTGTGTCTAATTACTAAGTGGTTTTATTTTGGAGTGGGGACCCACAGTGCAGTAAGAGCAGTACACATTCAATTAGCAGCAAAGGGGAAAAGGAGAACTAAGAACCACTTAAATTGGAGGCTCAGATGACCTGCCAGTGGAGAAAAAACAGTGGAGGTTTAATGAATTCCTTCACAGTTGTCTGTTCGAAGAGGGGAGAGTGGGAACTCTTCATTTGACCCAGGGGCCCTAGAAGCTCTAACTGGAGGCCTCAGTACCTTGGATGTAGGGTCCAGATGGTGTCTCCAAGCCTAGCCAAATTTGCTGCCCATATTTATACCATAATTTAGAGACATGTTATCAGAACCACCTATTGATTAAATTTTGGAAGAGCCACTCAGTCATACAGATCTTTATCTGTTCTTGCCTTCCATGTGTCTGCTCACATTAAAAACACATGTCACTCACTACTACCTCCTCGTTGGCATCTGTGGGGTGCTATTCTGTCTGAATGAATGCCACCTTTTCATCAGTCAGAGTTATTACAATGGCACTGCACATAACATTTCCACCTGTTGTATAGTCAAAATATCAATATGTATAACCTCAGGTTCTTAAGTGGTTGTCTTTTCACTGTACCATTATGTGATCGGAGGCGCAAGGGTGTTCTCTGGGGTGCTTATTCCACTCAGTGAAAATCCCACACACATGACTCACCTACCGAAAATCCCTCCTAAAAACCATCACATGGGAAACTAGATTCCAACATAAGAAGTTCCGACTGATGCCAACGTTCACTCTATAGCGGAAGAAATTTCTCAGCCTTTTGAATGCTCTGCCATGCCACACCCCTTTGTGTGGGGCTGGAGAGCAGAAACTACATCCAGAGGTACTCTAGGCTCTGATCATGGATCACTCTTGGCAGGGTTTGGCGGGACCACATAGGATCAGACTGGACACGTGCAAGTCTGTATTGTCTCTCTAGCCCCTGCCTCACCTCTTCTGACCTAATAATATTTTGTGTGCTTACAGCTATGAGTCTAAAATTCAGAGTAGGAGGGCATTTCATAGCTTGAGATATACTGCACTTTGGTCAGTTCAGCACACTTTTAACTTCTCACTAAACACATAGTTGATTTTCAAGAAATACTTTATTCCTTAAAATTTTATTTATTTATTTAATTTTTTATTAGTGAATAACCGTGAGGTGCAGTAATGGACTTACAAATTTTTGTGCTTGCGTTTCAGTCATACAATGATCGAGTACTCATCCCTCCACCAGTGCCCATTTTCCATCACCAGTGATCCCAGTATCCCTCCTACCCGCGCCCTCCAACCCCCTTTGTGGCAGGGCATTCCCTTTTGTTCTCTCTCTCCTTTTGGGTGTTGTGGTTTGCAATAGTGGCATTGAGTGGCCATTGTGTTCAATCTATAGTCTATATTTGGCATGCATCTCCCTACCCAAGTGGATCCTCCAAACACTCTTTCCTTGGTGTTCCCTTCAAGAAATATTTTAGATGAAGAAATAATTTATATTATTGCAGATACTTTCTGCATATATTTTTTTGATCCCCACAATGTTAGTGTAAAGAAAATCCTAGGCAGGGTGCCAATATCTAGTGCTTTCTAGCATCCCACATCTTTTGTAGGTGGTCAGTACATATTTAGGAAATTCTGGTCATGCAACATCTGATGGACAGGCCAAACTGCATCTGTGAGAAGGTAGTTTGGCCACAGGAATGAATTAGGTTGGGACAACAGTTTCTGCTCTGACTGACTGTCCTGCTGGATTGTATCAGATACCAAGGAGAAATGAATGGAGATTTTTCAAACTCTAATGTTCTCTTTCTCATTTCTCTGTAAACTCGGATAGACATCCTGATAAGAACAAGGCCCCAGAGACCCATGTTATTATCCAGACTGGGACCTGGAACCAGAAAGCTATAAAACTCTCTGCAGGAGCAAGAGTAATTAGTACAGTGGGTAGGGTATTTGCTTTGAAGGTGGCGGGTGCAGGTTCAATTTCCACACCCTTAAGCCTGGCTAGGAGTGATCCCTGTGCTTAGAGACAGGAGTAAGCCCCGAGCACAGTTGAGTGTAGCCCTAAAACAAAACAACAAATCACTGTATCACTGTCACTGTCATCCTATTGTTCATTGATTTGCTCAAGTGGGCACACTAACGTCTCCATTCGTCCTAGCCCTGAGATTTTAGCAGCCTCTCTTTACTTGTTCTTCCCAATGGTGCTGCATTGGAGGCTCTTTCAGGGTCAGGGGAATGAGACCTATCATCATTACTGTTTTTGGCATATTGAATACCAAAGCTTCCGGGAGCATGGCTCTGGGGGCAGTTTCTGGGTGTGGCTGCCTAGCTACTGGAAAATGGGGGATCTGGGTGGAGGAGGCCCAGTCCTGATCCGAGCAGGCTTGGAGATGTCAGCCCCGGTCCTGCACAACTGGGTTCCTCTGCTGGTTCCTTCATGCTGGAGACTTGTCCGAGTGTGTGGAGAATGACCTTGAACATGATTGTCGCTGGGTTCCAAAGGTCTTTGGCTGTTGGGGCTCTGCTTGGGGCAGGGAGGGAAATTCAACCTGCCCCCCTCTGAGGGGCCCTGGTGAATACAGCCAGGCGAGGGGGCAACAAAAAACTCACTTAACCTTTCTGCCACCACACGAGCTCAACCCTGGGTGCAACTGAATTACTATGGACACGAGCAGCTCCCCAAAAATGCCTCCAGTCTGTGTGATCGGAGCTACTGGCCCATGCGCTGCCAGCGGGGCAGGGTCTCTTCTCTCTCAACTCTTTCTCATTGAATGCAGCGAGGCGACTGCCGGTTTTTAGAGAATGCAGGTACCCGCGGGAAGCCTGGGAGAGCCCAGGGGGCGGGACTTCCGGATCCGCCCTGTGCCGATATTTAAGCACAGCGCCATGTGGGTACGTTCTTTTCTGCCGCCGCACGAGCTCAACCCCGGAGGCAACTGAACTACTTTGGACACGAGCAGCTCCCCCAAAATGCCTCCAGACGGTGTGATCGGAGCTACTGGCCCACACACTGCCAGCGGGGCAGGGTTTTACTCTCCAGGCTTTTCCATCATATGAGCACCACAAAAGGGAAGTAAAAGATCGCAGTGATGCAATTGCCAGCAAAATTTTCCCTGGACTTCATATAGAAATCCAAAACCACGTGGCTGCTGTTGCAGCCGCATGACATAATATCTCTTGATTGTCAGCAACGTGAAAAGGTTCCTTTTTAGCAGGTCTTACTGTGGGGGGAAATTCCAAACAATAGTACTGAGTTTTTGTTGAAACGTTGAAGGTAATCAAAGTAGCAGCTATTTCTTTAGACTGTGAACTAAGCCAAAGCCCCACGCCAGCCAAGGTGAGGAAATATCCTTCTTTCTTGGTTCTTTTCCCTTTTCTAGGAGAAACGCAGTGTGGTGTCCGCCATATTATGAGGTCTATTAAGCAGGCACAAACTTAGAGGCGTGGGAATGGGAGGGGGAAAAAATATGTACTTGTAACAGCGGGACGCTTGGGAAGTCTCGGGCCGATATCAGCCCATGCTCCGCCGAGACTCAACCGTGGGTGGCCACACTTTTTGTGGCCGCGATGCTGATGATCAACCAGAATCCGGAGCCTAACTAGACTACTTCCAGCTCCAGAAACTACTTGCAACCATGTCCCTAGACTGAACTAAGCCATAGCCCCATCCCGGCCGAGGACAGGAAATATTCCTTTCTCTGGTCAGGCGGCATGGTGTCAGCCATAATATGAGGACTATTCATTAAGCAGGCATGAACTTGGTGGCGTGGGAAGGAGGGGGAAAATTCCATGTACTTGAAACAATGGGACTTCATATCTCTCCAGTCTCAGCAATGGAAACTAATTATCAAATGCTGCATTGGCAGTAGGGCTATCTTTCTTGGGGGAAAACTCCAATAATAATGAATGTTGTGTTGAAATATGGAATGTAATCAAGGTAAAGTGAAGATGAAGTGAAATTTATCAACTAAGCAGGCGGGGATGGGGGGTGGGGTCGGGGATGGGAGGTATACTGGGGTCTTTGGTGGTGGAATATGGGCACGGGTGAAGGGATGGGTGTTTGAGTATTGTATAACTGAGACATAAACCTGAGAACTTTGTAACTTTCCACATGGTGATTCAATAAAATAAAAAAAAATTGTTCACCATTAAAAAGAAAAACTCACTTAAAAAAATAATTCACTGCAGGGGTTGAAGAGATAGTACAGTGGGTATGGTTTTTGCCTGTCATGTAGCTGATCAGTACCTGGCACTTCAAATGGTCTCCTGAGCACAAAGCTTGGAATAATTCCTGAGCAGCACCATGTGCAAATCACCCCCTCCCCCCAAAAAGAAAAAAATGCACGATCTTGGGAACCCACCATTGCTACCCTCATGGTCTGGTCCCCCAATACTGGGACTGTTCCCTCTTGACTTGGAGAAATAAGCTGCTTTTATATACCCCATCCTTGTTTCATGAGTCTTCCTGAATTGACAGGTAAAAGCCCACCATCCCTGAGATTTCTTGCTGACAGCAATGCACATTAAATTACTTTGTTCTAAATTTGTAAAATGAGCTCCTTCCCTCCCCTCCTGCATTCTTTAGTTTTAGGGTGGGGATGTAATTTAGTGATAAAGCACTTGCCTGTGTGAAGTCCTGAGTTTGACAGGAGAAGGAGGAGGAGGCGGGGAAGAAGGAAGAGGAAGAGGAGGAAGAAGAAGGAAGAAAAAGAAGAAGGAGAAGAAGAAGAAGAAGAAGAAGAAGAAGAAGAAGAAGAAGAAGAAGAAGAAGAAGAAGAAGAAGAAGAAGAAGAAGAAGAAGAAGAAGAAGAGGAAGAAGAAGAGGAAGAAGAAGAAGAAGAAGAAGAAGAAGAAGAAGAAGAAGAAGAAGAAGAAGAAGAAGAAGAAGAAGAAGAAGAGGAAGAAGAAGAAGAAGGAGGAGGAGGAGGAGGAAGAGGAGGAGGAGGAGGAGAAGAAGAAGAAGGAGGAGGAGGAGGAGGAGGAAGAAGAAGAAGGAAGAGGAGGGGGAGGAGAAAAAACGGAGGAGGAGAAGATGAGGGAAGAGTGAGAGAGGGGAAAAGACCCAATCATGAATAACTTAGAAACTGTGTATCTCACGGTGATTCAATTTTTTTAAAGTTTTTTTTAATTGGTAAACTAAGACATTGGGGGGGCATGTTTCATCCCAAAGGGTATACAACCCTCTCCCCTGCCCCCAACACACACCAAGTTTTTTTCATTGCCTACTTTAACATTTTAAATTCAGTAAGCAAATATTAAGTGACTCAAAAAAGCAGTTAAAAGAGAAAAGAAACCCACATGAGTCATGGAAAATGGAGAAAAACAGATTATGACATCTTATTATATGGCTCTGACAAAAAATTGTTTCCAGCAAAAGCAATTAAGAAGCAGCAAACAGGAAAAAGTGGTTCCATCCTTTCTGAGTAAGGGTAGGGTGTAAATTCTCCTTACTGAGGGTGACTGAATTCTTAGCCAAGAAAGGTCTGGTAGCACTGAAGTTTAAAAAATTCAGTAGTAAAGATTTGACGTACTATATAACATAAAGATTGTTGTCTTTAGAAATCTAAATTTGTTTTAATTTATCCTGTTGATGTAGTCAGGTAGGTTAGGGAAGCCCTCCCCCGACCCCCGCCCTCACCCCTGCCACATCATGGCAATGAAATTTCTGGGAAGCAATAAAGTCACCAGTCCTAAATATGACCCACCTTGTGGATACAGAAAACAAGACTTGATAAGACTTGATAAGACCTCCAACAGCTGACCCAGAGGAGGCTGGACCCCTCGCTACAGAAAGGGCCTGATGGAAATTACTGGAGAACTCAATTCCTTCCTTTAATCTGATTAACCCTCAGCTAGCCCAGACCAGAGAGGGCTGGACTCACCCTCCCAGAGAAGATCCAGCAGGACCAAAGGAGTTACAAAGACCACTCCCAAATCTACCCGCTTAGCAACAACCTTAGCAACACACTCTATCTAGTTAGAAAGCCCACTTGGGGGTGGCTTGGAAAAACTCTATGAAAGCCCCCTTGAACAAAGGAAGAGCGTGCATATGCCGCCCGAGCCCATATGCTGCTCACGCCTTTGTGGCCTAGCACATGTGTTGCCCAAGCACATATGTTGCTCGCAACTCCCTCTTGAGATGTGTACTTTCCTGCTTTCCTGTCTAATGCCGAGAGTATATAGGGGCTCTCTCCGCCCCTGGAGAAGCCCAAATTCTCCCTTGAGTTCGTTTCTCTCTCTCTCTCTCTCTCTCCCTCTCTCTCTCTTTCTCTAACCTTCCAAGTAAAATCTGTTCTATTCACCACTTGTCTACCCCTGAAAGTCTTTTCTGTGAGGTGAGACAAGAACCAGAAACTCTGGGTCTCAGGGTGGCAAAGGTGGCTTGGGGGAAAGTGACTGTCTCCTCTGCACCTCACATAAGCCACTGTGGGGACTGCCAACACCCACATCACTGTTGTTTCCTTTTAAATGTGTTGTTCTTTGTGAAAGATGCGATATGAACCAGTTTTAAATCACCTTTTAAAGTTAGTCCATTTCTTTCCCAGACTGAAACCTTTTCTTCATTATTCTTCTCCTGAAATTCTTTTCTCTGAGACAGGCAACAGACCTGGAAAGTGTGGGTAAGATTTAGGCCTGACTTTCCTTTCCTGCAAGGAGCAATTTTTCAACCCAGCCTGGGTTCCACGGCTCCCTGAGAAATCAGGTGGTAGGGATCATGTCCCACAAAGGAAAGAGCAAGTGGAATCCAGGTGTAATTTGATAAATATCTCCTTGGAGCTGCTGAGATGTAAGGTCTATACCATGCAGGTGCTTATCTTAGACTCTCATCTATCATAGATTTCCCCAGGTACTTCCACGGATGACTAAGGTGGGTAGAGAGGGAAGCACTGGGACCCCCTGCTCAAGGCTGCCATCTCACTCTTCCCACTTCCCATAAGCTACCCAGGTGACCCTGCTCCTATGTTGGTGTCTCTAGCCAGAAACAACTACATTTTACTTGAGTGTTATATAAAAATACCCAAACTATTGCAGGTGTTTTATATGAAGTGATGAGTGAGGGATATAGCCCTGGAGGGCTGAATACTACAACCTCCCAGCTCCTCCCTGTGAGATGCACTTAGTCACTGGAAGTTTAGGACACATAAAATCTGCCATGAGGCCCTGCACACAGAGATGCTAGCATATACTAGCCTAACTGGACAACTTTCAGGTGGCACCTGAAATCCACTTGATCTACATGGAACTGAAATAGGTTTCCACCATCCAAATTCTTGGGGGAGCCTTGGACTCAGTCTGGAATGAGCAATTTACTCTGAAGGAAATGAAAAATCAGTCCTAAGCTCTGTTTGGGTTTCCAGGTTCATTGTCTACCCTTGCAGAAAAGAATTTCAGGAGGAGATGAATAGTGAAGTTAAAATAGTTTTCTTGAAGCTTTTTTTGTACCTTGTAGCACAATGTCACTTAATGAACCATTGCGAGAAGTTGCTACCTCTCTTTAATATTATCTTTCTCTCTATGACATTGTAGCTCTTAACTGGAATTCATTGTTATAGTTTAAAATTATAAACAACGCCCTCCGCTGAGATATAACCTCAGTGGCCACGTGTGTGCAGCCTCTCTGCTGCTGCACGACCATGGCCCCAGCTAAACTACTTTGGGGACCAGCAGCTTCTTGTAGAAATGTCTCTAGGCTGTGAACTGAGCCCTGGCCGCCATCTTATGATGACCACAAAAGGGAGGTACGAGCTTGCAGTGATGCAATTTCTGGCAGAAATTTCCCTGGACTTAGTTACTGAAATACAGAAATCCAAAACTGCGCAGCTGCTATTGCGGCCGCAAGACCTCATATCTCTTCATTATCAGCAAGGGAAAACAAATTATCAAATGCTTCCTTTTCAACAGGTCTGACTTTGGGGGGGACACTCCAAACAATAATAGTGAGTTTTTTTTTGAAATATTGAATGTAATCAAACTAAAGAGAGTGAAATTTATCAGCTACACAGGCGGGGGCTGGGGGGTGGGGTCGGGGGGAAGGTAGATTGGGGTTCCTGGTGGTGGAATATGTACACTGGTGAAGTGATGGGTGTTTGAGCATTGTATAACTGAGACTTAAGCCTGAAAGCTTTGTAACTTTCCACATGGTGATTCAATAAAAAATTTTAAAAAATAATTATGAACAAAATTTTATGCTTAACTTTACAAATAGTTGGAAAAGAATTTTAAAATTCAAATTCAATTTTCTGTTTTTCAAAATAAAAGTGGATATTAGGGTCTCCCTTTTAAAAGCCAAATGTTGGTCTTTTTCAGTATTATGATTTTGAAGAACACAAGATTGATTTCTCTTGTTGGAAAATTAAAATTGATATTTTTCTTCCAGTACATGAAAAAGATTTAAAAATATTCCTTTCATAGTCCAACATTACTTCTGACATCAGTCTTACTTTTTGATTTTTATAATTGCCTAAACATGTTTCAGTGTTATTTTACAAGCAAAAGATTTGCAATTTACATGGATCACAAAACAGCTTGGTAGGAAGTCTATCCTCAGAGTTTAAACTTAATGTCATAAAAACACAACCAAGAAAATAAGCTTGTGTGGAGCAAAGGCTTCCACAGGGTCTTATGAGTTTGCCCCAATCAGATTCCTTTAAGCAAGTGCTCTATTTAGCAACTTGAGTCATAACTACTTATTTTCCTCTGGCTTCATTTATCAGCTAGAAAGGCCATGAAAGGTGTTTCTACAATAATTTGCTTCATCTTTTTTTTTAAAATGAGCCGTATTCCCTTTTTAAAGAGAAGTTATATGGGCCAGAGCAATAGTAGAGCAGATAGGGCACCGCCTGCCAGGGGGACACAGCAAATGCTGTTTGATCCCAGCATCCCATATGGTCCCCTGAGCCTGCCAGGAGTGATCCCTGAGTGCAGAGCCAGGAGTAAGCCCTGAGCATGTCTGTGTGTGGCCCAAAAACAAACAAAAAAGAAAAAGAATGTCATACTTTTCTAACTTCAGATTTTTTACTTCTCAGAAAAAAGTGAAACAACTCTGTTCCATATCTATGAAGCTAGTCTCTTGTGTCTCCCGTCCTCAACAGTCACCCAACTGAGGCCTGTTCACCAGATTCTTGGACGCTGAAGGCGCCTGGTGGTGTGCCAGGACACAGGAATCTCAGCTGCCCTCATTGCAGAATCTTGGCAGGAGATGGCCCCGGGCTCTCCAGGACTCTGTGCGTTAAGCCAGCAATGCAGTTTCTGACTTCTCACCAGTCAAAGGTGAGGCCCACTGTCATGGCAGACATTCTTCCTGTCCCGGCCTCAGGCAGTGTTGGCTCAGAGAGTACGTACTGTGACTTCTAAATGACTATTATTTAAATAATGTTGTTTATTTTAATATTATCTAATCATTTAACATTCCTATTTGGAGCTATTTTAGTATGTACATAGTATATTAAATAATAATAAATTAAATATTTAAATATAGAAAGCATATCTAAATGATATTAAATATTAAATAGTGTGTATAATTTATAAATAAACATATAGAGAGGCATCACACTTGAAAATACCTTACAATAAAGTTTACAATTTAAAATATATGGGCAGACCTTCTCTATGAATAAAAATTCTGGAAAGCATGCCTAAGTCCTTTTCCAAAAGGCAGTTAAAAGGTTTATTCTAGCATGGATCCTTGAGAGTGTTATAAAATCATTCATTAAAAAAGGTTTTGGCTGGAGCAATACTACAGAGGATAGGGCATAGGCCTACCCAGGTTCTATCCCCAGCATACCATATGGTCCTACAAGCACAGCCAGGAGTGATTTCTGAGTGCAGAGCCAGGAGTAACCCCTGAGTATTGCTGGGTGTGACCCAAAAGACAAAAAACAAACAAAAAAACAAAACAAAAATGACCTCCGAACAAACAAAAACAAAAAATACCCAACATCGCAACCAAATATCTCCAACATGACTCCAGTGCGGTCTGTGACTTCTTCCTAGGTTCCTTGAACCAAGAAAGTCCCTCCCAAACCTCTCTCAAACCCAGGACATACCCCCCAAGGACCCAGAAAACTGGCGCTGGCCTCTTTCGTCATTTAGGTGTGTCACTGGCACCAGCCTCCAGCCGGCCCCGTGATTTCTTCACTACCTACTACCTCTTCCTGGGTCCCCTGGACTGAGGAAGCCCCTTCCAACACCTCTCAAGCCCAAAACCACAGGGACAATACCATTCCTTTATCCTAACCAATTTCAAGGGTTCTTGGGTCTTACATATTTCCTCAAATATGTCTATTTTAACCTTCCTATACAAACAGAAATATTAGACACTGAACTGCATGACCAGTGAAGCAATATCCTAAGGGCATAGACATGTTAGACAATAGATTATAAGAGTGTTGCATGCTAACAAATAACAAATTAATTCAGACCTCAGATATCTGGCATCTAAAACTCAAATCACAGCACTAAAAAATTGTGAAACAAAGGATTTAACTTGCTCTGTCAGATAGGGACAGAAGTCCTGGCAAATCATTGAGCTTAACCCTTCAAGCCTCATCCACAAAAAACTTAAATCAATGCTCCATACAATGGCCATGGAAATAAAGCAATCACTGGATATAAAATTCAAACAACTTAAAGATTACTGATCCAGGCTATCAAAGAGTTTATGCAAATGGAATTGAAGGAGTTAAAAAAAACACAATACAATAGAAGACTTTTGATAGACAATAGCAAAAGAATCTATGAATCATAAAAATTTTAGAGGATAAGAAAAAGATAAAGGGAAGAACAGTTGGTCAAAGAAATAATAACTGAAAACTTCACTGTTATCTTGAGAGAAGCTCCTGCAGATTTAAGAAGCCCAAAAAGCACCAAACAATAGGCCCAAGCAAAATAGACCCAAGCAAAAGAACACCAAGATACATAGTAATCAAAATGTTAAAATCAGAAGACAAAGCCAGAGTACTTAAAGGAGAAAGAGAGAAAAAATACTCTCAAATATAAAGGAAACAACATAAGAATCACAACAGACCTCACATATGACATCTTTCAAGGCAGGTAAGAGTGGAATTACCTACTAAAAGTACTGACTGATGAAATCTTTCAGCCTAGAGTCCACTACCCTGCAAAGGTATCATTTAGGCTTGAAGGAGGGGTAAGAACCTTTATGACAAACAAGAGCTGGCAGCATTTGCAGCACTTTAACAAATCCTGCAAGAGTTACTGAAAGGTCACTTATGAAAAAAAAATAGACTCTTGCAAAAACAACTACTGGATCTCATTCACACACACACACATACACACACATATCAACACAGTCCTTTTTTGTTTGTTTGTTTTTGGGACACACTCTGGTGCTCAGTGCTTACTCCTAGCTCCGCACTCAGGAAATACCCATGGCAGTGATCAGAGAGTCATACGGGATGCCAGACACCTAACCCAGGTCAACTGCATGCAAAGCAATCATCTTATCTCCTGTACTATCGCTTCAGTCCTCAACAGTCCTTTATGTCAATAATCTCTCTGTATGCCAGAGAGATTAAACTCCCTGTAAAAAGGCATAGAGTATCACTGTATCACTGTCATCCTGTTGTTCATTAATTTACTTGAGCGGGCACCAGTACTGTCTCTATTACACTCAGCCCTGAGATTTTAGCAGCCTCCTTTACATCTTTCCCAACAATTGGAGGCTCTTTCAGGGGAATGAGACCTATCGTTAGTGTTTTTGGCATATTGAATATGCCATGGGTAGCTTGCCAGGCTCTGCTGTACAAGCAGCATACTCTCGGTAGCTTGCCCGGCTCTCTGAGAAGTATGTATATACCTTTTACTGTATTTGGGATATGAATATGCCACAGGGAGCTTGCCAGGCTCTCCCATGCGGGCAATAGACTCTCGTTAGCTTGTCAGGTTTTCAAAGAGGGAGAACTAGTTTCATGGCCACAATTCGGCCGGGAGCATGGTTTTATAGTCTCTGGATGTTGGCCGTTAATAGGATTACACGGTGGCCGGAGGCAGTTCCTGGGTGTGGCTGCCTAGCTACTGGAAAATGTGGGATCTGGGTGGAAGAGGCCCAGTCCCGATCCGAGCAGCCTTGGAGATCTTGGCCCCAGGTCCCGCACACCAGGGTTCCTCTGCCGGTTCCTTCATGCATGAGGCTTGTGTGGAGAGTGGCCTTGAGCATGGCTAATATCCAAGATATATAAAGCACTCCAAAACTTAACAACAAAAAGTAAACAATAACCCCATCAAGAAGTAGGGAGAAGAGATGAAGAATTACTTTCTCAAAGAAGATACACAGATGGCAAATAAGAAAGAAAAAAACTGTTCTACACAATAAGTCTCAAATGAGAGATGTTACTGGTGCCCACTCGAACAAATCAATAAGCAACAGGATGACAGTGACAGTGACAGTGACACTACTTTATCACGGAAATGCAATCCCAAATGACAAAGAGAGACACACTAGTGGGAATGAGACACATCAAAAAACCTGAAACAATCAGTGCTGATGGGGATTTTGTGTCTGGTTCAGCCTCTACGGAAACTAAAGAGACATATCAAAAAATGAAAATAGAGTATTCCTGAACTCCCATGATCCCAGAGGCCAACTAACTACTTTCGGCACCCAGCGGCTTCTTGCAGAAATGTCTCCAGACTGTGAACTAAGCCCCATGTGCCCCAGGAGGGGAAAGGTTTTTCTCTCTCAGCTTTTCCTTTCCTGGGTTCCTGGCAACCGCCATCTTATAAAGCCCACTAAAGAGAGGTATGAGTTGCAATGATGCAACTTCTGGCAGAAATTTCTCTGGACTTAATTACTAAAATACTAGAAATCCAAAACCTCACAGTCGTTGTCACGGCCACATGACATCACATACTCTTCATTCTCAGCAATGGAAAGCAAATTATCAAATGATGCCTTTTCGGCAGATCTGATTGTTGGGGGAAATTCCAAATAATAATAGTGAGTTTTCTATTGAAATATTGAATGTAATCAAGGTAAAGAGAAAGTAAATTGAAAATCATCAGCCACATAGGTGGGGGATGAGTAGCTGAAAAAATTAGGAAAGTTAATCCATCCATTTGCTGCCTTCAGAAAACACACCTAAACTCACAGAATAAATACAGACTTAGAGTGAAAGGATGGAAAACAATTATGCAAGCCAATAGGAAAAACAAAGCTGGCACAGCCATACTCATATCAGTCCAAATTAAAAAGCTTCTGCCTGGTTAAAGAAACACAGGATAAAAGTAAAAGACAGCTCACTGAATGGGGAAAATATTTTCATTCAACACATCAAAGACTAAATTTCCAGGATATATATCACTGTATCACTGTCATCCCATTGATCATCGATTTGCTCAAGTGGGGGCCAGTAATGTCTCCATTCGTCCTAGCCCTGAGATTTTAGAAGCCTCTCTTTACTCGTCCTTCCCAATGGTGCTCCATTGGAGGGTCTTTCAGGGTCAGGGGAACAAGGCCCATCATTGTTACTGTTTTTGGCATATCAAATACACCATGGGGAGCTTGTCTGGCTCTGCTATGCGGGCAGGAAACTCTTGGTACCTTGCCGGGTTCTCCAAGAGGGAGAACTAGAACCAGGATATATACAGTACTTATAAATATCAACAACAAAAAGTTCAAAAACCTTATCAAAAATGGTGAGAGGAAATGAATAGATGATTCTCAGAGGAAGACAGGTAGATGGCCAGTAGGCACATGAAAAAGTGTACAGCATCACATCATCTGAGAGATCCAAATCAAGACAACAATGAGATACCATCTCACACTAGTGAGAATGGAACATATGAAAAAAAGTGGGAAAAATCTGTGTTGGTGGGGATGTGGTGAAAAAGGAACTCTCAACCTCTGCTGGTGGGAATGTTGTCTGGTACAACTCCTGTGGAAAACAGTATGGAGAGTTTTCAGTAAGCTGATAATTGAACTGCTGTATAACCCAGTAGTTCCACTTTTGGGAATCTACCCTTAGGACATAAAAACTCAGAAGGACATATGCACACAGTTATTCATTGCTGCACTCAGTAAAATAGGAATCCAATGACAGATGAATAGATTATGAAGATATGGAATGTATATACATATACATATGTATACACACATATATGTATATATATGTGTATATATATGTGTGTATATGTATATATATATATATATATATATACAATGGATACTATGCAGCTGCAAAAAGGGATGAAATCATGCAATTTGCTGAAACCTAGTTGGAACTGGAAGAAATTAGCTGTTGAGTGAAGTAAACCAGAAGGGAAAAGACAAACACAGGATGATCTCACTCATCTGTACCATATGGAATACTGGCTGAGGAAATATATTGTACTAAGGCAGCGGGTTGCTGTAACCCCAGCGTTTAGAAGGGAGAAAGACAGGCAAAAAAAGAAATCAAAGGGGAAAGAAGAGACTAGGAAGAAATGGGTGAACAGGCATCAGGGCTCCAATTATACTGATGATATAGCCATATATCTAAAGCACACACTCAACAACACTGAAAACATGAGAACTAAGCTGCAACCACTGAAACTTTGTAATATGCCTGTCAAGTTGAAAGGCAGGGATTGGACAGGGGTTGCAGTTGAAGAGGGAATGTGGGAACACACTTGGAAGGCAGTTGACATTGGTAGTGGGATTGGTGTTGAAATATTATATGCCTAAAACTCAACTATCAATAACTTTGTAAATCACAATTATTTAATAAAAATCAATTAAATATTTAAAAATTAATTTAAAAACAGTTTTAAAATTGAATCACCATGAGCTACACTTACAAAGCTTTAATGTTTGAGTTTCAGCAACAATGATAGAACACCCATCCCTCCACCAGTACACACTTTCCACCACCAGTGTCCCCATTATATCTTCCCTCCCATCCCAGTCCTCACCCTGCCTCCATGGCAGACAATTTCCCCAATACTCTTTCTCTACTTTTGGGCATTATGTTTTGCTCAAAATTTCCCACCACCATTCAAGCCTGCCTGCAGAGCAGTTGCTAGGTCATTTATTGTCCCTTGCTCATTTTGAACATCATGGATGCCACGGCCCCACACTTCTGGAATCCTAGATTATAAATGGTTGGGTCCCAGAGACATTTCTATAGGGCACTAATTCATTTTGGGATTCAACTGGGCGTCTCTGGACCAGGGCTGTTGGTACACTAAGATGGCGCCTGGAGGCACATTGTGGGGGTGACAGCCAGGCCGATGAGAGGGCAGGGAGACGGGAAGGGACAGCCCGGTGCCTTTGCTGCCATGCAGCATGGAGATTTAGTTCTGGAACCTGCATACCTGGGCCTTGTTTGTGGAAGCTCTTGGTGCTGGGCTTCCATCTGGAGTAGGTGGGAAACTGCACCTGCTCCACCTGGGGTGTCCCAGTGAAATTGGCTCAGTATGGGGCCTGGAGAGCTCTCTAGCTCTGTGGTGTCTTCCAGGATTCTCTGCTGTGTCTCTGGCTTTTGATCTCTTTTAAGATTTATTTAGAGGTCTCTGAAGCAAGGCCAGTAGTAGAGTTTACAGAGTGGCGCTTGAGTTGGTTCATTGGGGGTGACTGGCTGTACTTCCTTGTGTATTGGGAAGTGGAGGGAGGTAGCCCACCCCAGCTCTGTGAAAGATTTTAGTCACAAGACCTGCATACACGAATTTTCAGCAGATTATATCTTGGTGAAGTCTGTCCTGAGACGGTGAAGTCAGGCCAGAGGTATGGCACCCATTTTGGATTCTGGAAACAAGCGGCTGCTGGGGGCTCTGCCTGGGCAGGCACAGGCCAACTGCCCCTGCCCTATCCTCTCTGTTTAGCCATGCACGGGTTCAAGATTAACTGTGACTTTTGATCTCTTTAGAGATTTATCTATGGGTCTCTGAAATAAGGCCAATAAATGAGCTTTGTATAGCTGAGCTGGAGGTGGTTTGTGGGTGTGGCTCTCACATACTTAACTTTTGTTCATTTAATTTTTTGGTAACTTGGTCCCAAGTTGTTGGGGTCAGGCCAAAGGCACAGCGGCAATTTTGGGGTATCAGGAAGCCTGAAGACACCGTCAGGCTGCTGATGTACTCACTCAGCAGGTATAGGTTGACTTGTTGGCGGCACCATACCCCCTTGTATTTCTTTTTTGAGGGAGCTTCTGTTCGTTTCTTCTTCCCATTTTTTGATGGGGCTCCAGGATTTTTTTTTCTGTAAAATTCTACTACTGTCTTGTATATCCTGGATATTAGCTCCTTATCGGATGGGTATTGGGTAAATATTCTTTCCCATTCTGTGGACTCTCTTTGTATTTTGGTCACTGTTTCTTTTGTGGTGCAGAAGCTTCTTAGTTAAATGTACTCCCATTTGTTTATGTTTATTTCCACTTGCTTGGTCAGTGGTGTTTTATCTTTAAAGATGCCTTTGGCTTCAATGTCATGGAGGGTTCTGCCTACATTTTCCTTTGAGTACCTTATGGATTCAGGTCTTTAATCCACTTTGATCTGACTTTTGTGCCTGTAGTTAGACAAAAGTCAGAGTTCAAATTTTTGCAGGTAGCTGTCCAGTTTTCCCAACACCACTTGTTGAAGAGGATTTTTTTGGTCCACTTCACATTTCTTGCTCCTTTATCAAAAATTAAGTAGCCATATATATGAGAGTCTGTGACAAAAAATTCAATTCTGTTCCATTGGTATGGGGGTCTGTTTCTATTCCAATATCATGCTGTTTTAATTACTACTGCTTTGTAGTACAGTTTGAAGTTGGGGAACGTGGTGCCACCCATCTTTCCCCCCCAAGGATTCCTTTAGCTATTCATGGGGGTTCAGTTTTCCATATGAATTTCAGGAGTGTTTTGCCTATTTCTTTGAAGAATGTCGTGTGTATCCTTATAGGGACTGCATTAAATCTATATATATAGTGCTTTGGGGGAGTATTGCCATTTTGATAATGTTAATCTTTCCTATCCATGAGCAGGGAATGTGTCTCCATTTCCTAGTGCCCTCTCTTATTTCTTGAAGTAGTGTTTTGTAATGTTCTTTGTATAGAACCTTCATCTCTTTAGTTAAGCTGATTCAGAGGTACTTGATTTTTTTTAAGGCACTGTTGTGAACAGGATTTTTTAAAATATCTTTTTCTTCTCTTTCATTATTTGTATATATGAACACCATGAACTTTTGGGTGTTGATTTTGTAGCCTTCCACTTTACTATACAAACCTATTGTTTCTAGGCTCTTAAAAAAAGTTTTTAAAGACATATTCCCAACCACCATCCTCTTTTTATTCCTAAAACACACACCAGAAAACATATTTCTCAGAAAGAATAATTTCCAGTTTTCTGTTTAAATTCAGCAAAATTAGATTAAATGGACCAATGAATCTCTGCTCAATATCACATGTAAGCAAAAGTCAAAGGGAAAAAAATCAAAATAATCTTTTCTTTAAAAAAATTTTTATTAGTTAATCACTGTGAGGTACAGTTACCGACTTACAAACTTTCATGCTTGCGTTTCAGTCACACAATGGTTGAGTACCCATCCCTCCACCAGTGCCCATTCTCTACCACCAATGATCCCAGCATCCCTCCCACCACCCACACCCCATCCCCCCCACTCCATCCTGCCTCTGTGGCAGGGCATTCCCTTTTGCTCTCTCTCTCTCTCTCTCTCTCTCTCTCTCTCTCTCTCTCTCTCTCTCTCTCTCCCCACCTTCTTTTGGGTGTTGTGGTTTGCAATAGAGGTATTCAGTGGCTATCGTGTTTGGTCTATAGTCTACTTTCAGCATGCATCTCCCATCCTGAGCGGTCCCTCCAAGCACCCTTTACTTGGTGTTCCCTTCTCTATGTCAGCTGCCTTTTCCCCCCAACATGCGAGGCCGGCTTCCAAGCCATGGAGCAAACCTCCTGGTACTCATCTCTACTATTCTTGGGTGTAAGTCTCCCATTCTGCTACTTTATATTCCACAAATGAGTTTACTAAGCATTTTTATACTTTTTTAAAATACTTTTTCAGTAATGAGTTGGCATTTTATTTATATTAAATGTTGTGTATCTGTCATCTGAACTTTTAAATATCAGGGTTTTTTTTTTAACTACAATCTTTTACTTACTGGGACCAGAGAGTCAGTGCAATGAGTCAGGCACTTGTCTTGCATGCAGCAGAACCAGATTTGATCCCTGACACCCCATGTGGCCCCTAAGCCTTTGAGAATGACCTTTGAGTGCAGGGGTAGGAATAAGCCTGAGTACTTCTGGCCCCAAAACAAAAACAAAACAAAGCAATCTTTTACTTATGAATGCAGATACCTTAACATAATCTACAATATAGTATCTTCTAACATAAAGTCAATATTCCATTTTTAGAATGAAACACAGATTTACACTTGTATAGGCCTCTCCTTTCCTCAATCTTAGTAAGTTGTATATTTGTAGGATTTATCTATTTCATGAAAATATTTAAATTGACTAGGAGAACTAGTCATGCTATTGATTTTTTAAATTTATATATTCGATTTTAAAACTACATACAATTTTTGAAAAAATTATTAACTTATCATTTCCTTACAATTTTCTGGCATTTTAGTTTAGCTTTATTTATCTAGATGTGTGTAAGCTTCACCACCTACACTCATACACACACACACACACACACACACACACACACATACTCTCTCGCAAGATTGAAAGAAGCATAGTAAGAGAACAACAAATGGTCAAAAGTTTTTTGATTTTGTCTATAGACTTGAAGTTACTGGGAGAAAAGGGTGGCTGAGAGGGGCCCTTGGGACACTGGTTCAGGGAAGTGAGCATTGGTAATGGGCATAGTATTGAAATAGTTAAAATATTATAAATCATGGTACCAAAATAAAAATAATTAAGAAAAATAATCATAAATTTATTATAAATTTATTTTAAAATATTAGAGAATTTTTTGTTAGCAACAACTACACTCCTAAATATGTGAAAATATATTTCAGACATCCCATCCCCTTTACGAAGTATTTTAAAAAGGAGCCGTGTCTTCAGCATTGCCACCTGTCCAGAAATAAGTTGAGGGTGGATAGAGTTTACTTATCATATTTGGACATACTTATATTTATTTTTTCCAAAATGTTATGGATTTCTGTGTGAAATAACTAATTGGGAGCTCAAAATGATACAATATTTCTTTTTCTAGATTAGAAATTCCTCACAGAACAATGTCAAGATTATTTTCTGTGGGGAGAAAGGGACTCTCCTTCACTGCTGGTGGGAATGCCAACTGGTTCAGCCCTTTCGGAAAACAGTATGGATGCTTCTCAAAAAATTAGAAATTGAGCTCCCATTTGACCCAGCAATATCACTTCTGGGAATATACCCCGGAGAGGCAAAAAAAAGTATAATAGAAATGACATCTGCACTTATATGTTCATTGCTGCACTGTTCACATTAGCCAGAATCTGGAAAAAACCTGAGCACCCAAGAACAGATGACTGGTTAAAGAAACTTTGGTACATCTACACAATGGAATACTATGCAGCTATTAGAAAAGATGAAGTCAGTGCTTTTCCTAACAGTTGTAAAGTATTCTATTGTGTAGATGTGCCATAGTTTCTTTATCCATTCATCTGTTCTTGGGCACTCAGGTTGTTTCCAGGTTCTGGCTATTGTGAATAGTGTTGCAATGTACTAATGGTGTCAGACCCAAGTCCCCCTTTTGCCACATTTTCTAATACCCTTTTAATATCCTGTGTGCTTGTTGCAAACTGTGCTATGAGATAGACTGTCTTTGCCAATCATTTGTTTAATATAGATCTCTATGAGAATTATTATTTATGATACCAACACAAGCAAATAACATACAGAAGAATATCTTTCAATAATCCAATATAGAACACGTAGATCTTTATATGATTGCCAGTATTGTAAACTACAGAATCTCAATCAATAAAAATAAAATATAAAAGATAATATTTGGGTAGGAAAAAGTACAGTGGGTAGGGCTCTTACCTTGAATGCAGCTGACCTAGGCTCTATCCCTGGTATATGTTCCCCTGAGCCCTGCTCAGAGTGATACAGGAGTCATTTACTTTGATAAAGGAACAAGAAACATGAAGTGGATCAAGAAAACCTCTTCAACAAGTAGTGCTTGGAAAACTGGACAGCTACCTGCACAAAAAATGAACTCTGATCTCTGTCTAATGCCAGGCGCAAAAGTCAGGTCAAAGTGAATTAAAGACCTGAATATCAGACCTAAATCCATAAGGTACATGGGGGAAAATGTAGGCAGAACCCTCCATGACATTGAAGCTAAAAACATCTTTAAGGATGAAACACCACTGACCAAGCAAGTGGAAATAAACATAAAGAAATGGGATTACATTAAACTAAGAAGCTTCTGCATCTCAAAAGAAACAGTGAACAAAATACAGAAAGAGTTCATGGAATAGGAAAGAATATTTATCCAATACCTATCTGATAAGGGATTAGTATCCAGGATATTCAAGACACTAGTAGAGTTGTGCAAGAAAAAAGTCTCCAATCCCATAAAAAAATGGGGAGAAGAAATGAACAGAACAAAAACTCAATGAAATGAACACATCCCCAAGAATATTCTATCCAGCCAGATTGGTGTTCAGATTTGAAGGAACAATACAAACCTTCATGAATTGGCAGTAGCATAGAGAATTCATAGCCTTCAAACCAGTTTTGCAAGAATTATTAAAGGAGATTCTTTCAAAGATAAGACAGGACTGGAGCGGCAGTAGAGCTGGTAGGGCAGGTGCTTACGTTGCGTACAACCTAACTAGATTGGATCTTCAGTGCCACATGTGATTCCCACATCCTACCAAAGTGATCCCTGAGTACAGAGCCAGGAGGAAGTCCTGAGCACTGCTGGGTGTGCCCCAAAACTAAAATAAAAGGCAAGACAAATTTCTCATCACTTAGCTTTATTGAGCATTCACTCATGGTGCTTATGGTTGCCTCTAAAGATTAAGAGAGGTATGTTTATTCTTCACTTGCTAAAGGATTTTGTAGTTTTTTTATAATGAATTAATGTTTTATTTATATTCAATATTCTATCTATTTGAATATTTTTGCACATGTAGAAATTTTTATTATAATCCTTTACCTATTGGTGCATTATCTATAATATAATATATGTAAATTTTGCTTTTGGGGGCCAAACCCAGCAGTGCTCAATGATCACTCCTAGATTTGCGCTAAGGTATCACTCCTGGTGGAGCTCAAGAGACAATAAGGCGTCCTGGGGATAAAACCCAAGCTGGCCCTTGCAAGGCAAACATCACCCTCTGTGCTATCACTCCAGGCTAATATAATATTTTCTAACATAAATTCAGTATTTCATTTTTAGGATAAAACACACGTTTGTACTTTTATAGGACTATTCAGACTTCCCCTTAAAAAATCTTATTTCTCATCTCTACTCCTTACTAAAATATGTATTTGTAGGATTTAACTACTTCACATTAATTTTAAACTATATTTGCATAGAATTATTCACACTATTAACTTTTTAAAATCTACATGCCTATAAAAAGAGAAAGGTTCAGTTTTTTAAAAAACTTTTTCAACTTATTATTAATTTAAAGTTTTGTGTATTTTCAAGAGCATAAGTCTAATCATTTCTATGTGTGTAGGTGTCATGACCTCCACAGTAAATTTCTAAAGAATCTCTCTCATGTGGGATATAAAGAAAAATAGTGAAAGAATAACAGATGGCCAAAGTCATTGGAACTGGAGATTTTAGAACTGAGATTTATGGAATTGAGCTTACATGAGTTTGGGGTGGGGGTAGCTGGGATAGGCCTTGGGGACAGTGGTGAAGGAAAGCAGCCAATCTGTGGTAGGTGAAGTGTTGGAATAATATATGCATGAAAAGTTTAATTATTAATAGTATTGTAAATCTTGGCACTTAAATAAAGACGGCTTAAAAAAACAGCACACATCCTGAAATAGATACTGTAAATAGTATAGACAGCCTATACATTTCAAAGAAAAAAATAATGGTACACTCTAAGTGTAATATATATTGAGAAAAACAAAAGTAATGGGTAAAACTTATATGTATTTTAGTAGCAAATACTCCATCACAATTGCACTGTAGGATATGTAAAAAGTAAGTATTTGGACCTCCTAATTGAAAATTATTTATTTTGATATGTTTGTATTAACCTAAAATTTTAACTTATATGTCAATATATTTAAATAATATTTAACATAATTTTATTTGTAGTCATATTTTTTGCTTTAAAATATTGACATTTTGGGACTGGAGAGATAGTACAGTAGTTAAAGTGCTTGCCTTGCCTGTACCCAACATAGGTTCCATCTCTGGCACCCCATATGGTCCCCTGAGCCCTGCCAGAATTAAATCCTGAAGAGAGCCAGAAGTGAACTTGTATACAAAGGAGATCCCCAAACTAGAAAAATCACTGTATCACTGTCATCCCGTTTGTTCGTCGATTTACTAGAGTGGGCACCAGTAACGTCTCTATTACACTCAGCCCTGAGATTTTTAGCAGCCTCCTTTACTCGTCTTTCCCAATGATTGGAGGCTCTTTCAGGGTCAGGGAAAAGAGACCTATCGCTACTGTTTTTGGCATATTGAATACGACATGGGTAGCTTGCCAGGCTCTGCCGCGTGGGTGGGATACTCTCGGTAGCTTGCCAGGCTCTCCGAGAGATATGTATATATCTTTAACCGTATTGGGACATTAATACGCCACGGGAAGCTTGCCATGCCTCCCATGCGGGCATCAGACTAGAAAAATAAACTAAACTAGAAAAATCAAGATACTTAATGACCAAGGACATGAATGACATGGCTAAAGTTATTACCATTCAATTGTTATTATATTTATTGCCTCTTGTAATTTGCCAAGAATCAGTGCTAAAGACCTATGTTAGTCATGAAGCATATATAGCTTCTGGATTGCACTGGTCTGGTGGGAGCTACAGGGAGGGAGACTGAACAAAGTCTTGAATCCTAGTGGTCTCTCTCCTGCACCTTACCTCAGAAGGACCCCGCTCACAGCCCATGCTCCTCTTCCAAGACAGAAAGATGAAAGCCCATTGCAGAAGTGTCATTTTAAGAAGCCTGCATTAGCTGCTTTTGAAGATTATCCTGATTTTTATGTCCCTTATGACATAGAGAAATAAAACTGCCTTTTGTGAACCGAGCTCCATTGCAGAATTCTCTTTGTGTCACAGACATAGAACCCACCAGTTATGTAAATTTTCCTGTTGACAATACTTTGTGTTGATAAGGTGACTCAAATAGTATGAATGACATTGATAGCCATAACATGATCTTCCATAATGCTAAATAACTCAATGAAGTTTGGAAGAAAGAAAATTTCCCATCAATTAATTATTATGTAATTGAATACTTAGAAATTTCAGTGTATGCCAAACCACAAAAGAGAACAGTTTGTTCTTCCTGTAAAGTAGAATTCTGTTTGAAGCTCATCAAATTACACTTCACCTTTATGAATTCCCAGGGAAATCTTTTGAAATAGTGTGTGAATTTAATACCATTCCTGATTGAATAGGACAGCAGTCATTTTGCAGGATGCCACCTGATCTTGTAACTATGAAAATATCCGAACATATTCTCTAACAACCAAGCTTAAGTCTCTCCACTGAGTTCCAAAGAGCCCTAGAGAAAGCATCACTGTTCCAGATGAGAATTTTGGTTTCAGATCCTTACTGTCTCTGAAATGCGGTTCCATTTATATGCCTTACCCTCAAACTTATTCAAATTTTTTGTGAAGTCATTGAGGAAGGCAAAGATAAACTATTGTTTTGATCCTTTACGAGGACCGACCGATGTATTCCTAATGCCTACCACAGTTCCCAATCCATAGTAAATATCTAAAACATATTCAAGCAATACAGCACCAAGCTTTTTCTTACATTTTAATTGGAAATATCAGATACTTCCCAGTACATTCTACTTTTTAATTAGGTTATTAATTAAGGCTTTTTGGGTCACACCTGGTGATGCTCAGGGGTTACTCTTGGCTCTGCACTTAGGAATTACTCCTGGAAGTCCTTGGGGACTTGGGAAGTCCTATGGGATATTGGATGAACTTGGATCAGCTGTATGCAAGGCAAATACCCTGCCCACTGCAGTATTGCCTCCCACTCCCAATACATTTTAACTGAGAAGTTAAAAAACAAAATGGAATAATAATAAAAGACCTGTACAAAATAAACCTGATAAAGGACACCTCTTATGGTAGAAGCTGTGTGTTTTAGAGAGCAAAAAGCAAGCCAGAGAGGTAGTACAGCAGGTAAGGTGCTTGCCTTGCATCAACCAACCAGATATGATACCAGCACCTCATACAGTTCCCTGAACACCATCACGAATGATCCCTGAGCACAGAGCTAGGAGAAGCCCTGAACACTGCCCAGTGTGACTCCTGCCAAGAGGCAAGGAGAGAAAGAGGAAAAACAAAATTACTGAACCTAGAGACGGTTTTGGAAAGTCAATAGACTAGAAACTGCACCCTGAAGGAGGCTGAAGTTGGACGAGAGAGAAGTCTTTCCAGAGACATTGAGAGGAAGCAGGACAGAGTCAAGAATTTGCAAGGTCTGTGTGAAGAGCTGGACAGTGAGGCGCCTGGCTCCTCAGGAAGTGACTCAAAGTTCAAATAGCGGAGGTGTGGAAATATTGTAATGAGCTGTGCAGGCACTAAATTTAGAAGGCTTCTAATACCAGACAGTTTAGTCTTATTCGGAAGGTTTTAAGGAAAGACTAACGTTATAGACTTAGTGCTGGAAAATTACACTGGTGGCAGGATGGGTGTTGGAACATTGTATGACTAAAATGCAATCATGAACAATTTTATAATGCTCTATTTCACAATAATTTGATAAAAATAAATAAAATAAAATAAACTTATAGTATTTTAAAAATCCTAACAAGACTGAATTTTTAAAAAAAGCAGTCTATACAGAGATGTGTTGAAAACAACTTGGACCAATTAGTTCACAAGATAATTATGATTTTTAGAAATTTTGTGAATCAGTTGTTAAAGCCATTTTAAAAATTCTGTGAAGACACAGTAATATCAATGCCATGAAAATGAATTTAAAGCACACTCAAATGAATTATTTTCTAATTCACTTGACTTCACTTATATTCTATGTTTTAGGGTTATTTATATCTAATTAGAAAATCAGCATGATAGAAATGATGGATGAAGGTATGTTGTTTGCGTTTCTCAAGGACTGTTGGAAGCTTGAAACCAGCAATGATGGGAGGATGGATAACATGGAAATGAGAAAAACACTACCAATCTGAGTTCGATGTGTTTCCCTGTTGATTGTAGATTTAATGGGGGGATAGAGAGGGATAGGAGCCATTGTACCGTGGGTAGAGCTTTTACCTTTCATGCAGCTGACCTGGGTTCCATTATGGTTCCAACAGGTCATAAGTCCCCTGAGCCCTCTAGGAAATAACCTCTAAGAGCGGAGACAGGGGTAAGCTCTGAGCACTACCATAAACAGGTGTTGGAGAAAATGTAACTTATTTTTAAATGAAAAATTTCAGGTGTATCCTAGCTCTAAGTTATTACTGGAGAAACCACCAAGGAATTGAAAAAAATATACATATGGGTTATTTTAAAATGTTTTTCAGCTTTATTGAGGTAAAATTGACAAAAGTATAAGATGTGTAAAGGATGCAGTAGGGTAATTTGATGTAAATCACTGTCACTGTCACTGCTCATCGATTTGCTCGAGCAGGCACCAGTAACATCTCATTGTGAGACTTATTGTCACTGTTTTTGGCATATCAAATACGCCACGGGTAGCTTGCCAGGCTCTGCCGTGAGGGTGCAATACTCTCAGTATACGTGTTAAAAATCTATCAACTAATTAATAAATCCATCATCTTACATATTTACCCTCTTACTGTTGGGAACATTTTAATTCCACTTTTCAAAAAAATTAATGATAGAATTTACTATTTTCAGTTATAATCACCATTTTCTGCATTAGATACATCCTCACACCACAGTTAAAAGTTTATTCACAGTTATTTCCTGGTCTCTATACCCTCAACAACTTCTACTCTCTGTTTCTATTCTGCTTCTTTTTTTTTCTTGATTCCATGCATGAGATAATGTAAGGAGAAAATGTTTACAGATGCCTTTTATGAGGTTAATAATTAGAATATATAACAGAGTCTGGGATAAGTCTCAGTGGTAAGATACAACCTTTGCACGCATGAGATCTGGGTTCAATCTTCAGCACTGCAAACAAAATAGCAAAGCATTATATATTACAACCCCTGTAACTCAATGACAAAGAGAAGGACCTTCCTGATTTCTTAAAATAGAAAAACACTTGGATAGAAAATTTTCTAAAGATAAACAAATGGCAACAATTACATAAAAAAGATGCTTCTCCTCACTAATTAAGGACACACACATCAAAACCCCTACATACCATGTCACACTTAATAGTTTGCTACTGAAAAATTATGATAATGGTAAAATAAGAAATTCTGGCAAGGATATGAAGAAATTGGAAGCCTTGTGCTTTGCTTGTAAGAATCCAAAGTGGTGCAGCTGCTGTGGAAAATGAGATGGCAATTTCTCAAAAAATTAAAAATAGAGTTATAATATGATACAGAAATTTCACTTTGGCATATCCTTCCAAAATTTAAAGGGGGATCTTGAAAAATATTTACACATCCATTTTCACAGAAGCATTAGTCATATTAACCAGTGGGTAGAGGAAAACTAAATGCCTGTTAATGCATGAATGAATAAGCAAATCATTCAGTGGAATTTTATTGAGCTTTAAAATTAAAGAAAATTCTGACACATGCAACAAAATGGATAAAACTCAAGGATATTATATTTAGTGAAAATATGCCAAATTAATCAGTCACAAAAGAACAAACACTCTATGCTCCATCAATTTGAGATACTCAAAATAGTTAAAATCATGGAAACAGAAAGTAGAATGATAGTTGTCAAGAGTTGGGAAAGAAAGGTGGGGATAGTTGTGGTAAAATAGGCATAGAGTTTTATTTTTACAAGATGAAAAGGGTTCGAGAGATTGGTCACACAAATGTGAATGAGCATGCTATCAAATTGTACATGTAAAAATTGTTAACATGGGGGTCTGGAAAAATAATATAATGGGTAAAGTGCTTGCCTTGCCTGTGGCCAACCCAGGTTCAATCCCTGGCATCCCCAGTGGTCCCCCAAGCACTGCTAGGAATGATTCCTGAGTACAAAGCCAGGAGTAATCCCTAAGCATCACTGGATGTGGCTCAAAGTTAAAAAAAATGTTCAGATGGTAGATTTTATGTTGTCTATTTTACTACTTTGAATTATTTTCATGTATGAGACACTAATAAGAGATATAGACATAAAACAGTAATATCTGAGATTGCCTTTTTTGGTTTTGTTTTGATTTGGGGTTACACAAGGGAGTGGTGGGAGCTGCTTTCAATTCAGGTCTGGGTTCTTCTATTGACGAGGCCTTTGACCTCTGGTCCCTAAGATTGCTTTGAAACAGGATACTGTTGGGGCCTGCAATCAGAGCTCTAAACAAGAGGAATGAGGAAATGTAGGCCACTTCTAATTTCCTCAATAATTCACTCAGCTTGAAATACAATTATTGCACCTATGGAGGATTTGATTTCTATATAAAAAATCTTTAGATATTTCAGATGTGCGTACAGTAATATTTATAAAACTACAGAGGCTTTTTACTAAAAAGACTTTCAGTAACGAAAATCTTGCTTTTATCATTATTGTTATTGTAGTCTATAAATTATTATATAGAAATATGTCTATGTATAAAGTCTGGGCTAAATATCTTTTAATGGCACCTTTGTGGCAACAAGTAATGTGTACTTTCCAGAAACTAATCTTTAAAAGTCTGCTTTGTACAACTGTTGAAGTCTATCACTTACAAGGGTGTATTTTTAGCGCAGGATCCTGGAGCTTTGACTAATAGCAGTCAACTGCGGTAATTCTAGCTTAATTCTGCAAGTGTTCTAATGGCAGTAAAAATATGGTATCCATTAATCATAATGACACTTAGCAAAAAGGAGCTCAAGATTTCATAGAGCCAGAAGAGCAGGCAGCTCTAGTTCCCATTTTCTATTATCGTCCTGTTTGTAACCATTTTTTATTATTTAGAAAAATGCAAACAACTTGGCAATCAACTTCAATTACCATTAATGCCCCCATAACAAAAATGTAGTTAATTTCACCAATTTTTGTGGCAATAATAGCCGAGGTGTTTAGATTCAAATTCACTGCAAGAGTTTTTAATCCTCTAATTATAGGATATACCACCATCAACACTTTATAAATGCAGTTGTTCATTTTAATATTACACTTAAATTAAGTTTCCTGCTTAAAGATAAAAAATTTATATTATATGGTGTACTTCCCTTTTATAATTTCTGTGCATTGTTAATTATTTCTCCTGCTGTGAGAGAGGAATCAGTCTGAGATCAGCAATGGAGTGAATGGGAAATAAAGGGAATTTTGTAAAGAAATAAAAAGTCACATAAACTAGAAGTTAAAACCAGGTCTTCAACAATTATTTCCATGGTGCTTGACATGTTGTGGCCATTAAAAGGTATTATTTAAGTTTAAATTGGGGGCCAGAAAGATATTTCAAGTGATAGAACACATGTCTAACAAGTAAGATGCTGTGAGTGGTTGGCACCAAACACTGGGTCTCTATAGAAACAGACAAACTGTCTTTACAATTTTTTTCTAAAGTATAATGATTTATAATAGTATTAGTGATTGTTAATAATTTTTAGGCACATAGTGTTACTTCAGTACATCCACCACGAGTCTCTATTCTTAAATTTTTGATAAGTCCCCATTATTTTTCCATAAATGTTGAACCACATAGCATTTTCAATTCACACTCAGTGAATGAAGGCACAGTTTTCACCATATCCACATCAATTTTGCCTGTTTCTGGACATTTTGAAGTAGGCAGTTCTGACTCTTGTGAGGTGATATCACACTTGTGATATGCCTGTTGGCCATATGCATATCTTCTTTAGGAAAATATCTGTTCATAAACTCTCCCCATTTTTGTGGGGTTGTTCGGTTTTGGGTTATTGAATTTTGTCAATGCTTTATATATCTTGGATATGAGTTCTTTTTCTTTTTTTGAGTTATTTTTCAAATGGTGTGTGAATATTTTCTTGCATTTAGCATAATGCTTAAAGATATTTTACCTATTGTTTCTTTCACAATTATGTATTTTTTAAATTTGATATAATTCCGTTTCTTATTTTCCAAAGTCAGTGATATTGAATTATTGAAGGTACCTTCAAAATCAACACCATAGAGAAATCTGCCTATGTTTTCCTTGATGTATTTTATGGATTTGGGTCTAATATTGTGGCCTACACACATTTTGATTAACTTTTGTGTATAGCATGAGATATGGATTTAGATTTATTTTATTGTGAATGGCTAACCAGTTTTCTTATAGTGATTTTAGAATTTTTGATGTTAATCTTTGAGAATTCTTTATAAGTTTTAGATAAATTTATATCTGATGCAAATATTTTTCTCCTTTTCTATTGAGTAACTTTTTATTTAAGCCTGTGGATTTGTTTCTTTGTTTTTAAAGTTGGAGTACTGTTATTTATTCAGCCATTGGTTAAGCTGATTGAAATGGGCATGAACTCCACAGTACTTTTAAAAAAATTTTTTTAATTGAATATCCATGAGGTGGACCATTGCAAGCTGTTCATGATTGGGTTTCGTTCATACAATGATCCAGCACCCATCCCTCCACCAATGTCCCTTGTTTCCTATCACCATCCTTACCACCCTCCCCCACAAACATCCCTCTATGGGACGCATTTTCCTTCTTTCTCTCTCTCTCTCTCTCTTTTTCTCTCTCCCTCTCTTCTTTCCTTTTGTGCATTATGGTTTGCAGTACAGGTGCTAGGAGGTCATGGTGTTTGTTCAGGGCATTCAGTTTTTTTCTTTTTTTGCTTATTTTTAATTAATTTATTTTTTAAGACCACCTCCTTTCCATTTCCAGAGAGAAAATACAAAACAAGAAACAGACTCAGTTTCAAATGCATAAACAGTGTGCCAGAGTTTAAAGCATTGCCAATAACATTGTTCCAGAAGAATGTCAGCTTACTCCAGGGCACTTCAATATTCCTGAGGAGTGAACAGGATCTCGCTTTCCTCCTGCAGGGATGCTCTCGGCTGCAGCCAGCACTCCTGCTCTTTGACGATTTTCCATATACAAGATACAGAGACTGGAAATTGTGCTGGCAGCAGGAGTAGGCCAGAACTGAAGGCTAGTGACCACATTCCTTTTTTAAAGAAGGTAAGTGAGAAAGTAAGTCCTAAGTCAAAGCAGTACGAGTATTCACCACCACATCCACCATGCACCGGTCCCACTTCCTGCAGAGTTCCCCACCCGCCCTCCCGCTTCCCTTGCCTTCAGGATTTTTATTGGGATGGTAAGGCTGGAGTGACTTTTCAATTGGGTGAAGTTTCTCCTGTCCTTTAAAGGAATTTTTTTCTCCTTCTTCCTTTTTTTTCTTTAAAATTTTGTTGTTGTTGTTGTTTGAATTGAATCACAGTGAGATACACAGCTGCAAAGTTTTTCCTTGGGTTTAGTCATTTAATGTTCCAACAGCTGACCCTTCACCAGTGTACGTTTCCCACCACAAGTACACCCAGTTTCCCTCCTGCCCCTCTGGCTGCCTCTATGGCAGGCACTTTTATTCTCTGTCTGTCAGTCTGTCTGTCTGTCTTTCTGTCTGTCTCTTTCTCTCTCACAGAACCTTTTAATGCTTTTTGCAAACTGATTTCAAGGCTATGAATTCCCTAAACTGTTGCCTCTCTGTGAAGCTCTGTATCATGCCTCAAATCTAGATAGTAATCTAGCTGGATAGAGTATAGAGTATTCGTGGTGAGGTAAGTGTTCATTTTATTGAGTTTTGTACTGTATCATTCTATACTGGCTCATTTCATAGATCTCCTTTGTATGTAAGTTCCTTTTGTGACATTGCTGTTTTGAATATTCATCTCTATCTTTGGATGTTGTCACTCTGAGTATAGTATGTCTTAGAGTCTTCCTAAGTTGGATCTATTTTTTCTGGGACCCTTCATGCCTCTTAGATCTCAGTGCCTATATTCCTCAACTGTGGGAAATTATTATTGATTATTTCTTTAAAGCAGCTGTGCGACATCTAATAGACTTGTTCTCCCTCTTGGAGAACCTGACAAGCTACCAAGAATCTATTTGCCCCCACGGGAGAGCCTTTCAAGCTCCCCATGGCATATTCATATCTCAAATCCAGTAAAAGATATATACATACCTCTTGGAGAGCCCGGCAAGCTACCAAGAGTATCCTGCCTACATGGCAGAGCCTGGCAAGCTACCCGTGTCATATTCAATATCCCAAAAACTGTAATGATAGGTCTCACTCCCCTGACCCTGAAAGAGCCTCCAACCATTGGAAAGACGAGTAAGGAGAGGCTGCTAAAATCTCAGGGCTGAGTGTAATAGAGACATTACTGGTGCCCACTCGAGTAAATCAACGAACAACAAGATAACAGTGATGATGATGATATTTCTTTATTATTATTATTATTATTTTATTATTCATTTAAATCACCGTGAGACACAGTTACAAAACTTCACTGCTTGAGTTTCAGTCATACAATGATCGATCACCCAACCCTCCACCAGTGCACATCTTCCACAACCAAGAACCCCAGTATGACCCCCATCCCACCCCTCCCCTGCCTCTATGAGAGACAATATCCCCCATACTCTCTTTTGTATTGCTTGTTATGAATAGCATAAGATGTCACACAGCAGCAAAAGCAGCCATGTACTCCTGGAACTCCAGAATTGTGGGTTTTTGATCTCTTTCGAGATTCATGGGTCTCTGAAATTAGGCCAATAAATGAGCTTGTATAGATGAGCTGGAGATGGTTTGTGTGTGTGTGGGTCCCACATACCTAACTTTTGGCTATTTAATTTCTTGGTAGGGGCTGGAGCGATAGCACAGAGGGTAGGGCATTTGCTTTGCACGCGGCCGACCCGGGTTCGATTCCCAGCATCCCATATGATCCCCTGAGCACCGCCAGGAGTAATTCCTGTGCACAGAGCCAGGAGTAACCCCTGTGCATCGCCAGGTGTGACTAGAAGGAAAAAAAAGAAAAAAGAAGAAAAAGAAAATGATAAGTCTTAAGGAGAAAAACATACAAACACAAAATGGAAAGAGTTAATGCACAAATAATCATAACGAACTTAACAAAGTTAGGGGCTGAAGCGATAGCAGGGGGGCATGGAGCTTGCCTTCAGAATTGATCCCCAGAGTTCCATTTGGTCTTCTTAGCCTGCCAATAGTGATCTCTGAACACAGTCAGGAGTAAGCCCTGAGCACCACCTCATGTGGTCCCAAAATAAATAAATAAATAAATAAAATAAATAAGAGAACATAAAGAAAAAAAATTTCTTAGTAAACTTGGCCCCAAGTTGTTGGGGTCTGGCCATAGGCACAGTGGCAATTTTGGGGTATGGGAAGCCTGAAGGCACCACTGGACTGTTGATGCACTCACCCCGCAGGTACAGGTTGATCTGATGGCAGCACCATACTCCCTTATTGATTATTTTTTTGTTGTTTCTTTCTCACATTTGCCTTCCTGTTCTTTAGGAATTCTAATGATTCTTATATTGTTCCTCTTGAATTTATCCCTTAATTCTCTGGTGTGCTGTTCACTTCTTTTTAGACAATTTCCCACATTGTGTTGCTTCCTAGACATTTCCTCCCCCTCATCTTGGAGCTTTTTGATCTTTGCTCAACTTTCATCCTACCATTCAGAGCTTCTATTGAGTTTTTTTTAATATATCATCTCCCATGCTTATTATCTCTGTCATTTCTGATTGTAATGTTTTATTTTTTCCATTTTGATTCATAGTTCTTGTGCTTTGCTGACTGCCCATGCCATTGTATCACTAAAGACAATATCTGAGGATTTACTGAGCTGGTCGGTGTTGTTTGTCTTTGGTGATATTGTTTTTGTTCATTGAACTTGGTGGCTATATATGATTTTCCTAATTGTGTTTTTGTGTTCTAGTGTTATTGCTGTGCTTGGAGTGAGTCTTTGTAGTTAGACGCCCTAGAATATGCTGAAGTATTAGACTGGTGATTGCTCTGTCTTCTCTGCTCATCTTTACCAAAAGGCAGGAAGCATAACTGTGGTATAACTTGTTCAGTAGATCTGCATAAGTGGCCACACACTTCAGGAATTGCAATGTGGGCCTCGGTCAGTTATGGAGCATTATGGAACCTTGCCAGAAAGGAATGGGCTCTCCCTCTCGCTCTAAAGCAGGCACAGTGATGTCAGCCTGAGGCAAGCCCACCTGGAGTAGTGGAGCAGCATGAGGAAGGTCAAGAAGGAGCTGTGGTGTGGGCCTTTCATATCCTTTTCTTTAGTGACTTTCAGTTTTCAAGGTATAGATCTTTTATATTATTTTCTAAGTTGATTCCTAGGTACTTGATACTTTTGAATGCTGTTTTTAATGGAATAGCCTGGTCTCTCTCTCTTCTAGTTCATTATTTGCATATAAAATGCAACAAATTTCTGTACATTGACTTTGTAGCTGATATTTTGCTCTACTGTTTTTTTTTTTTTTCACGAGTCACAAATCATGAAATCCCGTTATTCACTGATTTCTCGGGCAGGCTCAGTAACATCTCATTTCGTCCTTTCCCTGAGATCTTAGAAGTCTATTTCGACTTGGCCCTCCTAATGATGTTGCACTGGGGGCTCTTCAGGGTCAGGGGAATGAGATCCAGCTTGTTACTGGATTTTGCATGTGAATACACCATGGGAAGCTTGCAAGGCTGTCCCATGTGGGCAGGAAACTCTCAGAAGATTGCCAGTTTCTCCCAAAGGGAGAAGAAGGCTAAAGATAAAGCCTTAAAGATACGGCTTTTTGGCCGCGCGCTTCTGAGAGCTTGCTTTTAAGTCTCTCTCTGGATGTTGGCCGTTGATGGGATTACACACACCTGGGTTCCTCTGCCGGTACCTTCATGCATGAGGCCTGTCCGAACGTGTGGAGAGGGGCCTCCAGCATGGCTGTAGCTAGGGTCCGGTGGTTTTCGGCCACCGGGAGCTCTGCTCGGGGTGGGGAGGGAAGCTGGAGCCCATCCTCTCCGAGGGGCCCTGGGGAAGACAGCCAGGCATTCGGGCAAGAGACTCTTTTTTTAAAAAATAAATTTTTTTTTAATTTTTTTAAAATTTTTTAATTAGTGAGTCACAGTGAGGCACAGTTACAGATTCACACATTTTCATGCTTCTTTTTCCCTCATGCAATGTTCTAGAGCCCATCCCTCCACCGGTGTTCATTCTCCACCACCAATGAAACCAGTATCCCTCTCACCCTCCAATCCCATCCCCCCTACCCCACCCCGCTTCTGTGGCAGGGCATTTCAGTTTGTTCTCTCTCTCTCCTTTTGGGTGTTCTGGTTTGCAGTAGGGGTATTGAGTGGCCATCATTTTCAGTCTCTAATCTACTTTCAGCACGCATCTCCCTCCCCGCGTGGGATATCCTATCACATTTTACTTGGTGTTCTCTTCTCTATCTGGGATGACTTTCCCCCAGCGTGTGAGGCCAGCCTCCAAGCTATGGAGCCAACCTCCTGGTATTATATACTACTATTCTTGGGTATTAATCTCCTGCCCTGTTATTTTACATTCCACAGATGAGTGCAATCTTTCTATGTCTGTCCTTCTCTTTCTGGTTCATTTCACTTTGCATGATACTTTCCATGTTGATCCACTTACATGCAAAGTTCATGACTTCATCTTTTCTAACAGCTGCATAGTATTCCATTGTATAGATGTACCAAAGTTTCTTTAACCAGTCATCTGCTCTCGGGCACTCGGGTGTTTTCCACATTCTGGCTATTGTAAACAGTGCCTCGATGAACATATAAGTGCAGATGTCATTTCAACTATACTTTTTTGTTTCTCTGGGATATATTCCCAGAAGTGGTATTGCTGGGTCAAATGGGAGCTCAATTTCTAATTTTTTGAGAAGTGTCCATATTGTTTTCCAAAGGGGCTAGAGCAGTCGGCATTCTCACCAGCAGTGTAGAAGGGTCCCTTTCTCTCCATATCCTCTCCAACAGCGGTTGCTTTTGTTCTTTTGAATATATGCCATTCTCTGTGGTGTGAGGTGGTATCTCATGGTTGTTTTGATCTGCATCTCCCTGATGATTAGTGATGCAGAGCATTTTTTCATGTACCTTTTAGCCATTCATATCTCTTTCTTGGAAAAGTTTCTGTTCATTTCTTCGGCCCATTTTCTGATGGGGTTGGATGTTTTCTTCTTATGAGGTTCAACCAGGCTTTATATACCCTTGATATCAATCCCTTATCGGATGTTTATTTCCCATTCTCTAGATTGCCTTTGTGTTCTAGTCACTGTGTCGTTTGCGGTGCAGAAGCTTCTTAGTTTAATACAGTCCCATTTGTTTATCTCTGTTTCTACTTGATTGCTTAGTTCCGTGTCATCTTTGAAGATACCTTTAGCTTCAATATTGTGAAGGGTTTTGCCAACCTTGTTTTTGATGTACCTTATGGATTGTGGTCTGATGTTAAGGTCTTTAATCCATTTTGATTTGATTTTTATGCATGGTGTCAAGTCGAGGTCTATGCCCATTCTTTTGCATGTGGTTGTCCAGTTATGCCAGCACCATTTGTTGAAGAGGCTTTCCTTGCTCCACTTCACATTTCTTTCCCCCTTATCAAAGATGAGATGATCATACATTTGGGGTTGTGTGCAGGGATATTTCACTCTGTTCCATTGTTCTGCGGCTCTGCTTTTGTTCCAGTACCATGCAGTTTTAATTGTTTCCGCTTTGTAGTAAAGTTTAAGGTTGGGTACTAGTTTGTTTTTAAGAGCATTTTAGTGGACTCGTTAGATTTTTATCGATGATCAATGGGATGATGATGATGATGATGACATATATAAAAAGCACATAAGGCTCAACATGTTAGTGATCTCTTACAGAAGGGCTTAATGGTCCCTGCGTGAAATACAACAATCTTCACACTCTTTCCTCTAATAATTCTTTTTGGTAGTATTTTCAGCAGTTTTTCATGACAAACAACACAAAATATATTATTTCAGTTCTGCTTTGAGGCAGAATTGGGGTTCAGGATGCAAACACCCAAAATATGGTGGTGGGATTGGTGTTTGAATATTAAATGTAACCAAATATTGTTGAATTACTTTATAAAAAAAATTTTAGGGGCTGGAGCAATAGCACAGCAGGTAGGCATTTGCCTTGAATGTGGCCAACCCGGGTTCAATCCCCAGCATCCCATATGGTCCCCTGAGCACCGCCAGGAGTAATTCCTGAGTGCAGAGCCAGGAGTAACCCCTGTGCATCACCAGGTGTGACCCAAAAAGCAAAAAAAAAAATTTTTTAAAGAAAATAATACTGGCAGACATAGAACACCCTGACTCCACACCAGGCTGTCTTCACTGGAACAACTTGGAGGGGAGCAGGTTGAATTTTTCTCCCCGCCCCAGCAGAACTCTAGCAGCCGAAAACCTCCACAACTCAACCGCAGCCATGCTCAAGGCTGCTCTCTGTGGGCTTGGATTAGAGAACCTGCAGAAAAACTCAGGTACACAGGACACGTGACTGAAATCTCCAAACTCACTCGGAGCAGGACTGGGCTTCTCCCCTCAGCTCCCAAGTCTTCCAGTAGCTTGACGGTCACACCCACAAACTGCCCCTGGCGCCATAAATCTCATCAAAGGCCAAGAAGAGGCCGACATAGGCCTTACCCATGAGTGAATCTGCTCTGTAATCATATTCTAAATTTCAGAATTCCTGTAGCAAATGTGGACATGCAACCTCTCATACTCTAGCCCACTGATGTACCAAAAGTAGCACACATTTTTTTGGGTTTAACATACATGCTTATAATCTCTTAAATAAGAGCTTCAATGGTGCCAGGAAGAGATACAACAATCTTTACACACTTTCTCTTACAGTGATAGGAAGGTGCATGGTGATGGGATTGGTGTTTGAATATTAAATGTAATGAATTATTGTGAACAACTTTATAAAAATAAAATTAATTTTAAATAAAAAAGAAGAATACTGGCCACTACACTCTCAAAGAAGGCTCCTCCCATTCCTTTTTATTGAGGGTTTTCTTTTCTTTCTTTTTTTTCTTTTTGGGTCACACCTGGCGATGCACAGGGGTTACTCCTGGCTCTGCACTCAGGAATTACCTTGGTGGTGCTCAGGGAACCATATAGGATGCTCAGAATCGAACCTGAGTCAGCCACATGCTAGGCAAACGCCCTACCGCTGTGCTATTGCTCCAGTCCTACTGATGGTTATTACCATCTATGAGGTTGGATCTTGTTGAAAGACTTCTGTGCATCAAATGATATGATAGTATGATCTTTATAATTCTTTTGATTGATGTGGTATATTATGTTAATTGATTTTTATATGCTAAACCATCTCGGATGAATTCCACTTGATCGCAGTGTATAATATTTTTGATATGCAATTGAATACAATTCATAAAGATTTGTTGAGGATTTTTGCGTCAGCATTTATCAGAGATATTGGTCTGAAATTTTCTTTTCTCTGTGGCAATATCTCTGTCTGCTTTAGATATTAGTGTAATGTTGGCTTCATAGAAGCTGTTAGGGAGAATTCATATTTCTCCTATATTTTGAAACACCTTAAAGGGTAAAGGCAGTAAGTCTTCTTTGAAATTTTGATAGAACTTACCAGAGAACCTATCTGCATCAGTGCTTATTTACTGTTTCAATTTCCTTGTTCGGGATTGTCCTGTTTGGGTTTTCTATTTCCTCTTCACTCAGTTTTTGGAGATTACTTGATTCTTCATTTCTTCTAGGTTCTTCTGCTTAACAGCATAAAGTGAATACCAACTGAATTTCTGAGAGGTCTGTTGTAATTTTTCTCCTTTCATTTCTGATCTGATTCATTTGGGAATTTTCTTTTTTTTTTTATTTTTTATTGAGTCACCATGTGGAAAGTTACAAAGTTTTCAGGTTTAAATCTCAGTTATACAATGCTCGAATACCCATCCCTTCACCAGTGCTCATATTCCAGAACCAAGAATCCCAGTATAGCTCCACCCCGCCCCCTCACACCCCAAACCCCCCCACGCCCCTAGCCCCAGGAATTTTCGTTTTTTGTCCTCATGAGTCTAGTCAACAGATTGTCTGTTTTGCTTATTCCATCAAAGAACCTGATCTTGGTTTCATTAAATCTTTATGCTCAGCTTTTTTGAGATTGGAGGGCCATGGATATGCCTATTGATCCCAGTCTTTCTAATGCCTCATTTAGGACTCATATTTTTACTGATACTCTGTCTGGTTGATTTACTAAAGGTGAAAACAGAGTGTTGAACTTTTTCTATTGTATTTCCATTAATGTATTTTTTATGTCTGTGAGAAGGTGCTTATAACTTTCTGACCTTTCATTTAATGCATATATATTAATAATAATACTTGTCTATCTATTATTCTTTTAACCAATAAGGAGTGTCCATCATTATCTCTAACTACTCTTTTTTACTTTAATGCTGTTTGCTCTGATATAAGTATGGCTGTCCCAGATTTTTTTTCTGGTATACCATTGGCTTGTATGATTGATTTTTATCCTCTCACTATGAGCCTGAATTCATTCTGTGAACTTAGGTGTGTTTTCTATAAAAAGAAAATAGATGGATTTTGTTTCCTGATCCATCCAGTTGCTCTATGCCTTTTGATGGGAGTTTTGTGCATTGACATTGAGAAAGATCATTGAGGATTAAGCTGCTTAATGGCCATGATCCCAGAAACACACAAACGAATCTTGGAACCCAAAGGCTTTTGGCATTAGACTTTGCATTAGGTTACTGGTGCCGGGACACCCCAGGTGGGAAAAGGTGTCGTCCCTCCACCTATTCCCCCTGGTGGCTCAGTGGCCACCATCTTCCAGAGGCCACTAGACAGTCAGGTATGGGCCAGCAGTGACGAGACACGCAGGGTCTCATGGGATGGGGGTGGAGCCAGTCCTTGTTCTCCCCTGCCCCAGAGACACCCCAAGTCGCTGCCCATGAATGGTCCCTCTGGCTACTGATCAAACTGCCTAATGGCCATGATCCCAGATACACACGAACAAATCCTGGAATCCAGCAGCTTTGGGAAGAAATTCCTCCAGATTTATTTATCAAAATTTCAGAATTCCAAAACCAGCAGCCGCAATAGCGGCTGTGCGACATCATATGCTATTCATAATCAGCAACAGAAAACAAATTGTCTAATGTTACCTTTTTTGGCAGCTCTGAGTGTTGGGGGAAAATCCCAAATAAAAATGGTGGGTCTGGTGTTGAAATATTGAATGTAATCAAAGTAGAGAGAGAGTAATGTGGAAATCATCTGCCACACAAGTAGGGGGAGAGTGTGGGATTGGGGGGTATACTGGGGTCTTTCGGTGGTGGAAAATGTGCACTGGTGAAGGGATGGGTGTTTCATCATCATGGACCGAGACTTAAACCCAAAAGCTTTGTAACTGTTCTTATAATGATTCAAGAAATAAATTTATATATAAAAAATCATTTGATATAGGTCTGTGTGCCCATTTTTCTGTTTGGGATTAATTGTTTTTTTAATTGGTCAGTTGCTTTTTTATGCAATCTTTCAATATTTTTTTAAATTTTTTAATTGAATCACTGTGAGATACAGTAACAAAGCTTTCGTATTTGATTTTCAGTCATACAATGGTCAAACACCCATCCCTCCAACAGTGTACATTTTCCACCACCAATGTCCTCAGTATCCTTCCTCCATTCCATCCTTCCCCCTTCCTCTATATCAGACAATTTTCCTCTTTCTCTGTCTATTTATGGGCATTTGTGGTTTGCAATACAGATAATGAGAGGCCATCGTGTTTGGTCCTTCTTTCAGCACACATCTCTCATCCCAAGTGATCCCTCCAACCATCATTGACTTAGTGTTGTCTTCTCTCCCAGCTGCCTTCTCCTCCAGCTTATGAGGCAGGCTTCCAACTATGGAGCAATCTTCCTGGCCCTTGTCTCTACTGTCCTTGGGTGTTAGTCTCATATTGCGCTATTTTATATTTCACAAACGAGTGCAGTCATTCTATATATGTCCCTCTCTTTCTGACTCATTTAGCATTTCATTTAGCATGATACTCTCCATGACCATCCACTTATAAGCAAATTTCATGACTTCATCTTTTCTAACAGCTGCATAGTATTCCATTGTGTAGATGTACCAAGGTTTCTTTAACCAGTCATCTCTTCTCAGGAACATGGGTTGTTTCCATATTCTATTGTGAACAATGCTGCAATAAACATACAAGTGCAGATGTCATTTCTACTGTGCTTTCTTTGCACCCCGGCATCTATCCCCAAAAGTGGTATTGCTGGGTCATATGAAAGCTCAATTCCTAGTTTTTTAAGGATGCCCATTTTGCTTTCCAGAAAGGTTGGATCAGTCGGCATTCCCACCAATGATGAAAGAGAGTCCCTTTCTTCCTTTCTCCCCACATCTGTGCCAGCTGGTAGTTATTGTTCTTTTTTATATGTGCCAGTCTCTGTGGTATGAGATGATATCTCATTGTTGTTTTGACTTGCATCTCCCTGATGATTAGTGATGTAGAGTATTTTTTCATGTGACTTTTGGCCATTTGTGTTTGTTTGAGGAAGTTTCTGTTCATTTTTTCTCTCCATTTTTTGATGGGGTTGAGTTTTTTTTCTTGTATGATTCTACTAATGTCCTGTATATCCTGGATATTAACCCGATAAGTATTGTACCCATTATTTACTCATTGGGTAAATAATGTTTCCCATTCCATGGGCTCTTTCTGTATTTTGGTCACTTTGTTTTTGAGGTTCAGAAGCTTCTTAGTTTAATGTAATCCCATTTCTTTATGCTTATTTCCACTTGCTTCGTCAGTGGTGTTTCATCCTTAAAGGTGCTTTTAGCTTCAATGTCATGGAGGGTTCTGCCTACATTTTCCCCCATGTACCTTATGGATTTAGGTCTGATATTCGGGTCTTTAATTCACTTTGACCTGACTTTTGTGCCTGGCATTAGACAGAGATCAGAGTTCATTTTTTGTGCAGGTAACTGTTCAGTTTTCCAAGCACTACTTGTTGAAGAGGCTTTCCTTGTTCCACTTCACTTTCAGTAATTCTTGCACAGTTGGTTTAGTTATAGCAAGTTCTTATTTGTCTGACAATGTTTTTATCCCTCCTTCAGGTGTAAATTATAGCTTTGCAGGTTAGTGAAATTTAGATGGGAAGATTTGTTTATTCAATACTTTGATTATGTCAATTCCACTCTTTTATTTTTAAGGTTTGGGGCCGTATTGGGCGATGTTCAAGGCTTTACTCCCGACTTTGTGGTCAGGGATCAGTTCTGGCAAGCCCAGGGAACCATGCATGGTACTAGAGATGGAACCTCAACTGGCTGTGTGGAAGGTAAATCCTTTACCCACTGTGCCATGGTTCTGAAACCCCCAACTCTTTTTGTTTTTTGTGCTGGAGATCTTTTGTGGTTCTTGTTATTCCCCTTCTATTGTAGTTCTTCACTCAATGCTTTGAGTAGTCTTTCTTGCTCTGTTTTTACCCCTATTGATTTTAGTATACCTAGCATTGTTCTATTCAAGTCTCTTTTTCTTGATGTTCTTTGGGTCTCTTGAATCTATGCAAAGATAATAACCCATCAAAAATGGGGTTATTCATTCTAAGATTATCTATTGTTTTTTTGTTTGTTTGGTGGGAGGGCACACCCAGTGGTGCTTAGGTTTTCTCCCACCTCTACAACCAGTGGTCACTTCTGGCAGACTCAGCATACCATATGGGGCTTCAGGAATTGCACCAGGGTCAACCTTGTGCAAGGCAAGTGGTATACTACTTCTCTGGTCTAGATTCTAATACCATCCTAACTTCTCAGTTAAGATATTAGAATCGATCCTTAACACATTTAAAGATTTAAGTGTATCTTAACACATTTAGAGAAATAAGTGATGGTAAGTCAGTAAGATCTTAAAAGATAAAGAAAATTCAAAAACTAACATTGGGTTGTTAGAGAGAATGCAAAGATCCTAAGTCAGTAGCTACTTCTTCCAACAAGTATTGTGTTTGTTCATTTGTTTGTTTTGTAGTGCTGCGGATAGAGCCAAGAACCTTGAGTATTCAGCCACTGAGCCATATCTCAGGCCCAGCAACCACTTCTTAATACAGTTCAGATAAGAAGTCTTATAGTAACAAGAGGTGAAAGGTAAGAGTGCCCATCATCAAAGAAGCTGGGGCGTGGAACTTTTGATTCAATACTTTCTTTTTTTCACCTTCTTAGTTTAGACATTTGTCCTTAAAAGTAGGCTTTATGGAAATAAAATAGATTACTTAATTTCAGGTCATCTCTGTTGGGTAGCATAGCAATGGTCTGAACTTGAGAACCTACTCACAAGTCTATATTAGGAAAGTCTCAGCCAAGTCAGATGGAAAGGGGATCTACCTTTTGTTTCCCCAGGCACTGAAGTCCATTTGTTGTGTTCGATAGACGTAAGGGAAAGCTAAGGACAGAGCGTCTGTAAGATCATGTCTCCTGTGGTTTCCTGAGAGAAAAGCTTCTAGTAAAGTGCTCTTCTCTAAAAGAAAAAGAAAAAAAACTAGGATTGTCAACAGGCCAAGCAGAGGGAGAGATTGAGTTGTTTCCTGACTGACTTTTTTTGGGAGGAAAGACCTAGAAATAGGTGCATGCCTTTAGGTGATATAGAAGTAGCAGAGACTCTGGGAAGCTTTCTAGAGTGGGTCACCTATGCCAGGGCAAAAATAACTCTGTGGTCAAGGGCTATAGGGAAGACTGCCAAAGGGTAGAAAGGGTTGGCGGCATAGGACCTTTCTCCTGCCAGCCTCTGAAATGATTGATTATGGGGATTTAGCAGATCCTACAACCCAAAGCAGCCCCAGGGGAGCCCAAGGGCAGTGTATGGCTCCTCAATATAATAATAACAATGAAATATCATCTCACACCACAGAGACTGGCACATATCAAAAAGAACAAGAACAACCAGTGCTGGCACAGATGTGGGGAGAAAGGGACTCTCTTTCATCATTGGTGGGAATGCCAACTGATCCAACCTTTCTGGAAAACAATATGGGCATCCTTAAAAAACGAGAAATTGAGCTTCCATATGACCCAGCAATACCACGTTTGGGGATAGATGCCAAGGGTGCAAAAAAGTACAGTAGAAATGACATCTGCACCTGTTTATTTGTTAATTACAGCATTGTTCACAAGTTTTTCTTCTTCACAATGATTTCCTTCCCATTCAGTCATTTCCAGTACTGCTCGTCTGATTGGATGCCGGTCAGGTACGGGGGTAGAGGCCTGCAGAATCTTCTGATTTTAGGAGTTAAGTCTTCAGATAGTGTATTGTTATGTAAGAGCTTCTTAGGTGAGGTGCTGAAGTGAGGGAGGGGTTCGAGATACTTGGGAACCCAGGGAAGTGGATCTTTTCTAACCAGGAGAATTGTATGTCAGCAATTAGCCACCTCAGATTGCCATGTATTGGCTGAACGCCAGAAGTCTCTACCTTTTTATTGTGTTCTGACTTGTTCTGACGTATAAGCTGCTTTAAAAGTTTGTTTTAGACAAAATTGTTTATGGTTTGAATTTGTCTTAAATAACTTGTTTTGATGACATTGTTTTATTTTTTTATCTTCTTTATTTGAACTGGGGCAATAGCACAGAGGGTAGAGCGCTTGCCTTGCACACAGCTGACTTGGGTTTGATTCTTCCGTCCCTCTCAGAGAGTCCTGCAAGCTACCAAGAGTATCCCACCCACATGGCAGAGCCTGGCAAGCTCCCTGTGGCATATTCTATATGCCAAAAACAGTAACAACAAGTCTCACAATAGAAGCGTTACTGGTGTCTGGTCAAGCAAATCAATGAACAAATGGAATGACAATGCTACAGTGCTATTTTATTTATTTGTAATCCTTAATGAATATATTTATATATATCATTAATACTACATAGTGTTACTATAGTAAAATTTCTAGACAACAAAATGTTTCTAGATTTTGTATAGTAAAATATAGTAAAATTTCTAGACAACAAAATGATGAAAATATTTCTTTTTCGGGTTTTAAGAGCTTTAGTCAAAAGTTTTGTGCTAGGGGCTGGAGTGATAGCACAGCGGGTAGGGCATTTACCTTGCACGTGGCCGACCTGGGTTCAAATCCCAGCAGCCCATATGGTCCCCTGAGCACCGCCAGGGGTGAGTCCTGAGTGCCTGAGCCAGGAGTGATCCCTGTGCATTGCTGGGTGTGACCCAAATAGCAAAAAAAAAAAGTTTTGTGCTAATTTGCACGCTCACCACCATCATTCTTGAATCTTTTTAAAATATTATTTATTTTTTAAATTAAACACTGTGAGATACAATTACAGACTTATACACTTTTATTATTACGTTTCAGTCATACAATGGTTGAGTACTCATTCGTCCACCAGTGCCCATTCTCCACCACCAATGTATCCAGTATTCCCACCTCCCATCCCACTCAACCCCTTGCCTCTATGGCAGACAATTTCCCTCTTACCCTCTACTTACGGGCATTATGGTTTGCAATACAGATAATGAAAGGCCATCATGTTTGATCCTTTATCTACTTTCAGCACACATCTCCCATCCCGAGCCATCCATCCAACCATAATTGTCTTAGTGATCCCTTCTCTATTCTAGCTGCCTTCTCCTCCAGCTCACAAGGCAGGCTTCCAACCATGGAACAATCTTCCTGGCCCTTGTCTCTACTGTCCTTGGGTGTTAGTCTCATATAACGTTATTTTATATTCCACAAATGAGTGCAGTCATTCTATATCTGTCCCTCTCTTTCTGACTCATTTCACTTAACATGATACTTTCCATGTTCATCCACTTATAAGCAAATTTCATGACTTCATCTTTTCTAACAGCTGCATGGTTTTCCATTGTGTAGATGTACTAAAGTTTCTTTAATCAGTCATCTGTTCTCCAGCACTTGGGTTTTTTCCAGATTCTGGCTACTGTAAATAGTGCTGCAATAAACATACAAGTGCAGATATCATTTCTACCATACTTTTTTGCATTTCCTGGATATATTCCCAGAAGTAGTGCTGATGGATCAAATGGAAGCTCAACTTCTAATTTTTTGAGAAACGTCCATATTGTTTTCCAAAAGGGCTGAACCAGTTAGCATTCCCACTAGCAGTGAAGGAGAGTCCCCTTTTCCCCACATCCCCCCTACACCAGTTGTTTTTGTTCTTTTGGATGTGGTGTGAGATGGTATCTCATAGCTGTTTTGATCTGCATCTCCCTGATGATTCATGATTAAGAACATTTTTTCATGTGCCTTTTGGCCATTTGTATTTCTTCTTTGAGAAAGTTTCTGTTCATTTCATTGCTCCATTTTCTGATGGGATTGGATGTTTTCATGCCTTTTGTATCTTTATGTATCCTTGATTAACCCTTTATCAGATGAATATTGGGTGAATATCCTTTCCTGTTCTGTAGGCTGTCTTTGTATTCTGGTCACTGTTTCTTTTGAGGTACAGAAGCTTCTTAGTTTAAGATAGGATGAAATTGTTTTAAACCTGTATATTAGGAATTCTTCAAGTTCCCTTATACAGGGTAAAGAGGACAAGAATGTCTTTGACATTTGAACAGCAGTGGTGTTCATGGTGTGATGAACTTTTATACTTTAAAAGCCAAAAACTAAAAAAAAACAAAGAAAAAAAAAAAAAAAAGATTCTGTCTAGAAAAATGCAAATTCAATCCAGGCCAGCAATGCTCAAAATCTGCCTGCGATTATAAAATAAAATTTTAGAGATGTTAAAATGTTTTAAATAATTATATCTCAAAATTATTGAATTTTATATATCTGTTACATTATTTATTCATGTTTTAATTTTTTCTTAAATGAGTACACAAATTTATCAGATGTGTCTATGTATTCCTCTAATCATAATAATCAGGTTAAAGATGATTTACTCGATTTAATTGACCTTTCTTTGTTTTCATGTCTGCATTTACAATGTTTTAATTCTGTATGTATTGAAACTGATTTTCTTCTTTGGCTTTTCTATCAGTTCTCTCTTGCAGATGGTCTTTATTTGCTTGACTACTTCTGAGGTTTTCTAACAAATATTTTCTATACCAGTCAGTCTTTAAGAAAAGTCCCTTAGAGTTCTGGCCTCAAACTATGTCACTTCCTTTCTACAGCATGAACGCACACTACTGCAAATGCTAATAGAACTTTAAATCTCTATGTCCAACCAAGACCAGGGTACCTATGTATAATATCCATCGTCACATGGTTTTATGAGTACTACCTGGAGCAAGACCTGATCACAGATGGGAGTAGCTTCTGAGTAGCAGTAGATAGGCTACAAACTATCTCCTAAGTAAAATAAAATAAAAAATGGAAAACGCTGAATATTTTCAAGCACTTTCAAATATATACATCAGGGTAGGTTCCTAGATGCCGTTCAAGAGGTCTGGGAGATACTCTGCAGATGAGATTTGTAACTCAGTGCTAGAATAGGAGGATGCAGTGCTTCTTGGTAGGATCATGCAATGCCGGGTGCCACCAGGGCCACCAGACTCACATTAGTCATGCTCTGGGATCTTTCAGACCATACCGGGCAATGCTTTCCATACCCTGCAGCATATTACATCTTTACTCACAGTGATACTTGGAAATCCATGCAGTGCTAAGGATGGACCCAGGTTAGGTGTAGGCAAGTCATGAACTTTAACCTCTGAACTACCTCCCTAACCATCAATTTCAAACTTAGTTAACAGTGCATCCAATCTTCTACGCCAAGGTAAATTCTTCTGAAAGCTTTGTTTCTGTCAATACTAAAGTATGTCAAACTAGAAACCTATAAATAAATATTATTAAAAAAAAAAAAATAAAAAAAAATAAAAGCCAAAAACTCAAGAGCACCAGGTCTGGGCAAGGCTACTCTTTGTTGGTCTAAATAGTTTTCTGAAGATCTTGAGGAACTTGCTCCTGCAAGGACCCACCTATAATCTTGGTCCGCAGTGAGATAAATTAACCAGCAATCTCAGGAAGAGAAGGAATGGATACTTCTGCTTTGGGGAGGCTGTTCTTTGTATATTGTAGACAAATTCAACAACAATCTCTGGAGTAACAATCCTCAGAGCAAGTCTACCTTGTGTACCCAGTCTGTGCCCACACCTGCTAGATACTTGTCCAAGCATCAAAGGATTAAGCTGGCTGAGAGCCAGCTTGGTTAGAAGAGCCTGCTCTACAGAGACATAGACATACACTCTCCAGTATATAAACAGCTATGCAATAACTAAACTTGAACTTTATTTTATCTCTCCATTGCCTACAGGAGTTTAACCAATCTATCACTGATGTGTGGCATTTTCTTTATTATCTTTTTACAAAATATTGGTTTGTATGCTGTCAGATTGTGTTATTCATGAATCCCAAAGGTACTGTAATGACACTTCAAAACAGTCAGAAACACAATTGTTGGCTCTATTCAAATGAGTTCTACTGTCACTGTTATATAGGAACTTATGGACTGCCAGGACCCTTACTATCTTTGAGGATATTGCTTGCATGAAAATGATGTGTATTTAAATTTACATTGAATAATATATAAACAAGTTTCTCAGATATATGCTTTTACTTTTATTGAGATAACACTGGTTTAAAGAACTGTATGTGTTTTAGGAATATAGTTTCACACTTCTTCAAATTTCTTCTTTCACACCACAGCCAACACCAAAGCACCAATATCCTCTACCACAGTTCATTGTAGCCCCTGCATTCTTGAGAACCTTAGAAATGTTAATCCTTAATCCCCTACCACCCTCATCCTCCTTTGAAATCTCAATCCATAATTTACAGATTTGTTTTAGTTTGATTTGATCTATTCCTTCCTTTGTTTCTTTATATCCACATTATGAGCTAGATCACCTATCTGTCTTTCTCACTAACTTTCCCTTTTGCTTAACATGACCCCCACCTAGTTTCATCCATGTCCAATATGAGCTCTTGTAGTTTGAGGTCCACCAACACAGAATCTTCAAAGCATACCTATAATAAAATAAGAAAGAGGTTAGCAAAGAAACGATGCCAACGGGGAAGTGTTACAGAAAACAAAGTGAAGGCTGAATATTTTCTAGTTAAAAGACAAATGCTTAAGGGAAAACTACAAATATGACCCTAACCTCCCCAATAGCCAGTGAACAGAAAGTAATTCACTAATTACATGATTCCTGAGGTTTTGCTTTAGCCAGATTTTCGGAAAAATTCCAATTATTATTAGTGCCTCTGGCTAAGAACAATTCCCAACAGACATCCTCATATAACGTTTAACATATTGGTGAGTACTTGATGGGACATATTCAAGCATATTCTCGTCATAGTTGCTCTAAGAAAACCCCTATAAGGCTTTACTGAAATGAGGGAACAGGCTCAGAGAGATTCAATAACTTTGTAGGTTATACATCTCATAAATGGGTGATTTATGAGTTGTGTGACCTACCCAACTTGGACTTAACTGAAGCTTAACTGGGTCTGCTAGTCATTTAATTCCCTGTTGTTGACAATTGCTCTATGAGAAGTAACTGTAGAGCAAAATCAAAATAGTCCACATAGTATTTCTTATAATAATGTCAGCTAATAGTGATAGAAAATGTGAATCAACAAAAGAGTAGGTTGCTTTCAAACTAGAAGCTTAAAACCATTACTTTGAACATAGCTTTAATATTTTATACTAAATCCTTAATTTTGTACCTTGCACTCACTAACTTACTAGAAATTAAAGTGTATGTTCTTTACCAAAGATACAAATATTTCTCTAACAAACAGGTCCCAGTTCAAAATTCTTTATTTTCTTTTTTCTTTTTTGTATTGACCACAGTTCTACACAGACCTATAGTATTTTCTTGCCTTCTCTAAGTATAAAATGTAGTTGTTAATTCCAGGAGCTTCTTCCCCTAAATAAACTGCCATCTTGTATTCATTTTTTTTGCAACCCGGTGGACAACATCATAATTTTTCCATTCAACCCTGTCAGAAATATAAAATAAGTTACATTTTTAACATGGGAAGCTTATTCCTTATTCACATAGTATTTACCTTTAGTGTCAAATTGAAGAGTAGCATTAAGTGAATGCCCACAAAGCACCTTAAAGGCTAAGAAAGGATTAAACTAAATACTAAACTCTGAGACAGGTTTATGTACACAGTAGCACACTTGCCTGGGGTTTAGTGCTCTTTCTCTTATCTGTACAGAATATCAGACATAATGTTTCTATTCATGAAACAGGACTAATCAACTTAGTCAAATTTATATATAAGGCAAGGTGAGTTAATTAAGACAGTTTCTAAGACTGATGTCAGATGTGATTTTCAAACTGAATTCAGAAAAAACTTCTACAACTGAAAGACGTCTTTGACTGGATGATTCTTTCATGAGCAATGTTGAAACCAAGAAGAGTTGACAGAGAATGTAAGTATACCATATCCATATTGATTGAGACTAGTTGTTCTTATTAAAATGTTTGCACACATAAAATAAAAGAACAATTATGCATGTGGGTCTTTATAAGTCTAATGAAAAATGTGAAAGTAAGGAAATAATCTTATATAAATACCACACACTAAATTTTTTACATGACCAAGTACATAAAAATTATAATAAAATACCTTACACTTTGAAAACAATTTTATAAAGAAATACTTAGACTTAACCATTTTTGCTAAAGTTACATTGAACCATTTATTAGTAGTCTGTTAGTCAATGAATTCTTGTTTGACTAGTTACTAAAAAGAATATACTGTTCTTGCCATATAAATGATTCAGTAAATACTGCCTCACCTTAGTTTTTAAGTTAATGTGAAAGGGAGATTAACAGAAATTCAGCACAAAATTGTATATAGACACAGTATATTTTGTAAAATGTTTTGTCTTCAAATAATTTAATCATCTGTCTCTGTTGCTACTTCTATAATGTTACTATGCATTATTATTCTGATGGCTTCCCATTACTCCTAAAAACAAGATTTTTTTAAATGCTACTATGTATTGACTATTAAATATCACAGTAGAAATTTCAGGAAAAAAGACATTGAAGAGCACACAGCAATAATGAGGGAAAATCTTTTATGCTAATGTTTCCTAGTTCATTCTTTAAAGTAATTTAAAATGTCTAAGGTTCAGTCCAATGTCTTTGTACTGCTAAAATTTCACCTTAGTTGAAATTCACATACACAAACTTATATGTAGTGGGCACTGCTTTCTTTTGAAAAGAGTGAACATAATATTTACAAATCATAATAGCATAAATTCAAGTAGAGGAAAAAATTAATATATACACAATGATGACAAAGGTTATTCCCTTTCCATTACAATATTTGCAGATTATCTAGAATGCTACATTTTAACATGGTAAGGAAGAATTCTAAAGAGACCTTCCATGGTGGGAAGGAGGCACTGCCAGCATCTTCGTCTACACTCTTCTGGGCACGTGCTGCCTTGTGATGCACCTCGGAGGTCTAAAGTATATGCCTTGAGTAAAGTAAGATACATTTTAGAGCTACTGTCTAGTGCTTTAAGATTAACATCTATTGGCAGCAGGACCTACCTCTCAAAGGTGTGAGAGATTTCCTCTCCCTTACAGGTCCTCAACTTACAGTGTACCTGAGTAACAGGGAAAGTGCTTACTGGTGTTTAAAACCAAAGTGAAGTCTAACTGCTTTCCAAGGTAGGGTATTAGTGGCATCATTCAACCCGAGAGAAAAAAAAATGAGCACTTCTCTCTCCTTGGCAAAAATGGGAAGGATGAAGACATGCGGAGAACCAAAGGACCCCCAAGGAAAGCTTTGAAATGGGTTCCTGAGAAGGGTCCAAGATCTTCAGCAAAACCAAGTGGGAGTGACAGGTTTGGAGTTGTCCTACGTGCTGAGAAGTCAAGGAAAAGAATAAGAAGCCAAACTGAATGCAAAGCTAGACGTGGCTCCTGAACAGAATGAGCTGACCCCCATCCCCTAAAAAACATGAAATGGAGCTTGAATTGTCAGAATCCCCAAAAGAAGATTTCATGGTAGAGAAAGACTTCTCTCTATGTACAGTTGAAAATTGTTTTTGACAACTTTCATGCCCTTCCCACTGGCTGTGGTTTCATATGGATATTCATGGAAAGGGACAATATTCCTACTGTGTAGAGCAGAGAGGGGACAGCTCCAGGACGAGACGTGTGTAGTGGGTGGGGAGTCTCATAAAAGCATAAAGTCAGGAGCAAGCCCCACATGAGGATGAAATCCCAGTAATAGAAACCTTGCAGAGGTGTGGGCTGGGAAATGAAGGTTACTTCAGTCATTCAGGTTTCAGAGGACGACATCACTCATATAATATATATTACCATGATGCACATCTGGGCATGTGCTGCCTTGTGATGCACCTCGGAGGTCTAAAGTAAAGTAAAGATCTTGAGTAAAGTAAGATACATTTTAGAGCTACTGTCTAGTGCTTTAAGATTAACATCTATTGGCAGCAGGACCTACCTCTCAAAGGTGTGAGAGATTTCCTCTCCCTTACAGTTCCTCAACTTGCAGTGTACCTGAGTAAGATATTTTAAATATGGGCCAGGGAGATAGTACACTGGGTAAAGGGCTTGCCTTATACCCAGCCCACCCCTATCCAATCTTGGCACCTGATATGGTAACTTAAGGCCCGCCAGGAGTGATCTCTGAGCACAGAGTCAGGAGTACGGGGGTGTGCACCCCCCTTGAAAAAAACAAAATATATGTTTTAACTGTAACAGTGTGTTTGACTTAAAATAAGTGGTAGGATAATCATAGAATTTTCTTGTAATCATTTCAAGGAATTATGTATCTTTATAATTAGAAATGTCAAATATTTTATGCCAATATTTTCATCTAGTCTTTAACCCTTATTTCAATAAACAAATGCATTTACTTAATTTTTTTAAACTTTCATTAAAAAGTCATGATTTACAGAGTTACTGATAGTTGAGTTTTAAGTATGCAATAGTTAGACAACAATCCCTCCATCAGAGTCAACTTTCCTCCGCAGTGTTCCAAAATTCCCTTCCCAACCCAATCTCCATTCCACCCCTGCCTGTCAACTTGGCAGGCACATTACAAAGTTTCAGTGGTTGCTGTTTAGGCCTCATGATTTCAGTTTGTTGGGTCTGTTTTTAGATATATGGCTACACCCCTCACTCGTATCACTGGTATAACCGAAGTCCTGATGCCTGTTCACCCATTGCTTCTTTGAACAAATGTATTTTGAAAGTCACATAATTGCTTTATGCTATACAATATTGCATATAACTTTTAAAAATACTTCTTACTGGATAAAAAATGTTTTTCACACTCTAATCATAACTGAGACATTATCACATCTCTATCACTATGGCTACTTTTCCTGCTAGAAATATTTGCTATTGAAATACTTGGGACAGCTCTCTTGCCCTTCCTAACTTTAAAGGGATTTACTATTTGTTATCTTTAAAAACTGAAAATATGCTAAGAAAGTATGAGTTATGTTTTAACATTAATATGCTTTTCAGAACCCACATTTATGCAGGGAACCCAGAATAATGCTCATGTAGAGCCACTAAGAATCATTTTATACCTTAAATAAAAGTACTTTAAGGACCAAGGTCCCTCCAATTTTAAGAATTTGTATTTACTTTTCTTATAATTGTAGAAATATTTAATTATATTAGTCTACCATTCAAATGTAAAAACTTACCAAATACAGCAGCTTTTTTAACTTAAGGACTATAATCACAGAATTCATGAACCATACATGCAGCAGATATTCTCTATATAAATGCACAATTTTAGGGTAATCCAAACTCAAAGTGTACTGACTATAATGGGTAGTGATAATATGCATACATATATACACATCTGTAATATATATGTGTATATATATGTATATATATGAGATACTGAATATAATTTAATTACTTGGCAGCCTGGCCACTGTGTAAATATTTGCTGATTCGGCAAGGGCTTTAGTTCATGGAGTTCATGCCTTGTACTCATGCCCTGAGTACAGAATTAGCTCTGGCTAAATCGTCTGTGTGCTGCCTGAAGGGGTTGTGGAGGGTAAGCGTCTGAAGGCAGAGATTAAGGAATCTTCATCCTCCTAAAGTGCTGAGCATCCTGGATTAGGGCTCAGGGTCAGGGAAATCCAGGCTGAATGCAGACCTAAGCAGCAGGCACTAGGGCTTACAGACACACTGCATGAAAGTGGATAGCCGGCCTGCACTGGGACTGAAGAGCATTTTATCTGTCATAGCAAAGTGACCTTGGTTCACAGTTTGTCCACATGTTTCTAAAACAGAAGAGTCTACCCTAAATATGTGGAAGTGGATATCTAAAGTCTGATGGTTGATCTTCTGACTCAGTATTCCCCACTCTCAAGATGGTGAGTTTGTAGAAAAGATTTGGAGCTTCAAGTAATCGCATGACTGATGAAGGGAAAGAAAGATCTGGTCAATTCTAGAATATTTCTTATGCAGAATACTGATAACATTTGTTTTAAAATATAATTTGGGTTAGGACAATGGATCTATCCCGTAAAACATTATAACAGTAGATAATCTGTTATACATTTTTCAAAATCTATAGGATTTACATCACTAAGAATGAACCCTAAAATAGACTGTAGACTTGGATGATAATGAAGGGTCAATGTAGGGTCATCAATTGTAAATGTTCCACTCTGGTACAGGATGTTGATAGTAAGAGAAACTATGCATGGTGGTAGAGGAATTTAGAGGAACTCTCTGCCTATTCAGATTGGGGTGGGAAATACCTGAGTGTACTCATGCCTTCTTTTCGCTTTGTGCTTAGTAATCACTCCTGGCAGTATTCAAGGGGGCTGAATGTAGTGCCAGGGATCAAACCCAGGTCAACTGTGTACAAGAAAAACACCCTACCTACTCTCCTATCGCTCTAGTTATAATCAAGTTTTCTATAAAACTAAAATTGCTTTTAAAAATGAAATCTAGGGTACCAAACAGATAGTATGGGGATTAAGTAAGGCACTTATCTTGCATGTGGCCAATCTTACTTTGATTATTTGGAACAACCTTCAAACACAGAGCCAGGAGTAGCCCTGAGCACTGCCAGATAATGCTTAAATTCTCCCATTCTCCCTCCAAAATAAAAAATAAATAAAATACAAAATGGTGGAGTCTACTAAAAGTGTGTGTGTGTGTGTGTTAGGATCAAGTTTGGGTTCAATTCTCAAAATAATAAGAAATATATACAGATCTTTAAAAATTGTACTATAATATGGGGCTAGAGAGATTGTATAGTGAGTAAAGTGCTTGCATGCAGCCAACCCAGATTCAATTCTGGGTACCCCATATGCTCCCCCAGGAATGATCTGTAAGCCAGGAATAAGTCCTGGACACAGCTGATTGTGACCCTAAAACAAAAGAAGATCATATTATCATATAACATGTATAATTTGGGATATACAAAAGGTAACAGGCATAACAACATGAGAAGTGTATTGATGCATTCAGGCTGCTATAATAGAATGTCCAGGGTGCTTCATAAATACAGCTATTTATTTCTGTGTTTATGGAGGTGGAAAAGAAAGGTCTAAGATCAAAGTACTGACAGGTTTAGTGTCTGGATAGAACCTGCATCTTGATTTACGCTTCAGTTTTTTTCCCTATGTCTTCATATGGCAGAAGAATCAGGGAGCCTCCACTGTCTCTTTTTTTAGAATACAAATACCACTTATGAGGGCTATCACTATCACAAAATCACAACCTAATCACCTCACTAAGTTCCCTCCCCTGAATAATGTCTCTTTGAAAATTAGATTTCACGGATTGTAAAAAGGACATGCCTAGATCATCTTTGACCCCAGTATTGAGACAGAAGATAGACAGAGAAGGAGAGAAATCAAGGGGAGAAGAAAAGTAGAGGAAGTAATAGGTTCACAGGCATCAGGACTTCAGTTATCCCAGTGATCTGAGTGATGGGCACAGCCAAATACCCAAAACACAGGTTCAACAGAACTGAAAACGTGAGATCTAAGTGGCAATTACTGAAACTTTGTGATGTGCCTATCAGGTTGATAGGCAAGGGTTGAGTGGGGGTTGGGATGGGGAGGGAATCTGGTAACATTGAGGGAAGGAAGTTAACACTGGTGAAGGGATTGTTGTTGAATTATTGTATACCTAAAACTCAACTATCAGTAACTTTGTAAATCATGGCTCTTTAATACTAATTTTAAAAATAAAATTAAAAAATAAAAAAGGTGCAATTCAGAAAGAAAGAAGGAAAGAAAGGAAGAAGGAAAAAAAGAAAGAAAGAAAGAAAGAAAGAAAGAAAGAAAGAAAGAAAGAAAGAAAGAAAGAAAGAAAAAGAAAGAAAGAAAAAGAAAGAAAGAAAAAGAAAGAAAGAAAGAAAGAAAGAAAGAAAGAAAGAAAGAAAGAAAGAAAGAAAGAAAGAAAGAAAGAAAGAAAGAAAGAAAAAGAATCAAAGAAGAGAGAAGAAGAGAGAAAAAAGGAAGGAAAGAAGGATGGATGGAAAGAAGGAAGGAAGGAAGAAGGAAGGAAGGAAGGAAGGAAGGAAGGAAGGAAGGAAGGAAGGAAGGAAGGAAGGAAGGAAGGAAGGAAGGAAGGAAGGAAAGAAGGAAAGCAATTAGATTTCAGCATATGCATGAATGGGTGGAAGGATGGGCACAAACATTCACCAGGAAATGGTTTTAAAATAGAAGCTATATTAAAATTTATACATTACATTTATTCCCTTGGTGCTTTAAGAATAAGAAAGCCAAACCTCAAGACCATGGCATTGGGGCTGGAGCATAGTACAGTGGGTAGGGCGTTTGCCTTCCACGAGGCCAACCCGGGTTCTATTCCCAGCATTTCATATGGTCCTCTGAGCACCGCCAGGGGTGATTCCTGAGTGCAGAGCCAGGAGTAACCCCTGTGCATTGCCAGGTGTGACCCAAGAAGAAAAAAAAAAAGACCATGGCATTGAGCACAGGTATGGTACTCAAGAGGGCTTTAATAGTGAATTAGCTGAGGGGCAGGGACGCGTCCAGCGTGTCTTACACGTTTGAGACTCTGAGTTTATTCCTCGATCGCCCCCACCCAAAGGAATGTAATTAGACAAATTTTGCCTCTGGTGCTTCCTTTATGCAACTTTACTGGTCCAATAGCATAGCCTATTTCTGCTCTTACTTCACTGGTTGTGTGACTTAGAGTGAAAAACATATCTTGCTGTGTTGTTGCAGACAATGAACCCTACAGAACCTTATAGAAACATATCCATGCCTGGTGAGCTTGGTAGTACAGAAGAAAGGCATCTGTTCCAACTGTCTAGTGGAATGACTTTAGAAGGTAACTACATTGCTTCAGTAACACTAGATGCTTTTGCTATGCACCCCTCCCCCATCACCACCTCTTGACCCTTCCTTAATGCACTACAGTTACAGAGATTTGGGTCTGAAGACTTCCTCACACACATGGAAGTTTGTTGACTCAAACTCAAGCAGAGCTCAGAGTCAGGGGAGGACTTCTCCACACCAATGGCCCACAGAAATTGATGAATTGGGCCCCAGTTTCCACAGTGGCAAGTCACATGTTAACTCACTCCTTTTTGTCTTCTCTCTTCCTGATTTCATTTTCCACCCTCTCATATGAGTTTCCTAGGTTCACCTCCCAAATAAATGGCCTGCACTCAAATCCTTGTTGTAAAAATTGAAAGAATTTCAAAGTAAGACACTGACATGTCTAATGGTGGCTAATCACCGTAGCATATCCCTACAGTGACGTGTGAGAAAGAGGTAGGGTTGGCTTCCTAGGGAGTATTTACTCTGGAGGGACTTTGCACCTCTCCTCGTTGTCTTTGTCCTTTTCTCATCTCCTTTGGTCTAGTTTGTTTGGGCATCACAGGGAGTGCAAAGAAACACAATATTTAATAATGTCAAAGACTCTCACTCAAGCTTATGCCAGAGACCATCGCTCATGACACAAGTCACATAGGACCAGATCTCCTGGGGACAAATGGACATTTCAAACTGCAGAGCACCGTCCCCACCAGAGCTGCCAGCTCACACCTGATGTGTACCCAGCCAGCTTTCTTTGTGTCACTTCAATCAGCTGCCCAACCCAATATTTTTATTATAATTTTAACTGTTCCACTTAACTCTAGAAGGTCATTCTCACTGCCTTCACATAAACACAGAACTTTAAAACATATACATGAAGAGAAGTGAAAAAAATATATGAATATTAAGGTGGTCTAGGTATTTGAATTTTCCAATTTGATTGGTAAAACTTGGTCTAAAAAGTGAAAGCTGTTTTAAATAGTATCTTTTTATAGTTTAATCATATAAATATATTTATTAGTTAAAGAATGATATTCAGAAATATTTCTTTGAAAAAGAAGGAATAGAAAAGTGGAATATTTCTCCCCAATTTCTCTTGTTTTTCAAGAACAACTGTAAGTATCTCAGACATCTTTAATATGAAAGTTGAGAATTAATTAGTACTTGGTTAACATTGAAAATTAAATATTAAAGAAATTAATATTTAAATTACATTAACAAGAATATATAAGGCAAAATATAATCCCTATAATGATAAATGCCTTTCACAATCTCTTTATGTAACTGGTTTCTGAAAATAAGTTAAAATTCTTCTGCTTATGTATGCTTGATACAACTTGGATGCTCATTCAAATTAAATACGGTGTCACAAAGTCAGCATGTATTCACTCTAATAATATTTTCTTTCAGCCATTAAGAAAATTTCCCCTTCTTTTGTTTTATTCTTATCGCTAAGCAGGAATATCTTTTCAAAGATTGACTATGGGGAGAATACATGAATTTATACCGCTGAAAATATAGAAATCAAAAGATTATAAGGAAAAAATGCTAATATTTCTGGAATTTTGCAAAGCTTGTTTCATTTTATTCTTTCTATTATTCAGTGTGAGTACTCTGCAACAAATTCAAGGACACCTTGATAAAACCTAGAGTTCTACATTAGTATCAGATATTTTTTATAGCCAACATTCTGGTGTAGTTGTTCTTTATTGTCAAGGTATATATCTGGTTTTTTTTTTTAGAACTCCAGCAGTGGCAAGAGATACTGATGATAAACCAAATGATGGCCATGAACCCTTTAATGACAGTCTCTGGACAGCAGAAGATCCCACTGGTTCCCTCACCCTTCGAGCCTCCATCTGCGGATAGGTATTCGTCCCTAATAAAACATTCCAGCCAAAGGAGAAAGGGATTATCATAAAGTTTTAGAATGATGTTAACACCAGCATGGTTTGTTGTCTGTTATTTCAGTGAAATGTGGTACAATTCTTCACCTCAAATGATTCTATTGATCCCCATCTTCAACTCTCCTTTGAAGGCAGCATCACGCATGCATTAACCAGCACTTTCTATATGACAGGAACCATGCAGGTGTGAACATTGGTTTGCTAGGGCTGTTATAACCAATTACTATAGACTGGGTGGCTTACACAACAAAAATTAATTTCTCACACTCTGGAGTCTGAAAGCCTACATTAAGTAGGGCACTTGCCTTGCATGCAGCTGACCTGGGTTTGATCCCCGCCACCCCGTGTAGTCCCTCAAGTCCATCACAGCACTGATTTCTGGTGAGGTCTTCCTCACTGCCATCAGAAGGCCATCTTCTCACTGTGTCTCACATGATCTTTTCTCTGTGTGCATGCACATTTGACGTCTCTTCCTCTTCCTACATAACAGATTACGACTCTGCCCTTATGACTTCGATTATCCTTAATTATACCCCATAAATACCCAATCTTGAAATACAGTTAAATTTGGGTAGGGCGGTAGTGTACGGGTTGAGGGAAAGGAGAGAAGATAACATGGTTCTGTCTATAACAATTAATTATCATGAATTACTTGTAAAAGAATAATTCTTTCTTTTCAGGGAAATCAAAATTATCAGTATTTTGGTTGCCCATTCCAGCAGTAATAAGGAGAAACAAATGTGGTTGCAGTATTATGTCATGGGAAATCAAAGTGGCATTGATTAAATTAGATCTTTTAATTTACAGACATCCCTAAAACTTTTTATTTTTTGCTTTCTCCATTGTCAGCTGAAATTATCTTTCTTCCCTAATCTTTCTTATTATATTTCTCCTAACCCAACAGAATTTAATACATTATTTTGGGACTATAGTAATAGAATCATCTATGACAATAAAAAAATCTCACTATGTATGCAATGGAAATTTTGTGTAATTCCATGCCTCTTTTATCTATATTTCCTCCCTCCCCCCCCCCCAGAGATCTACTGTTGTCCACCACTGCTGTTCCAACTGATCCAAGACAGTTTTGTTTTCCTTCCCCATTTGGATCCTCTGTTTCTCAAAATGCAAATGTACCCAACGTGCTGGCCAGTCGCATCTACTCAGGTACGAGATGTCGATGACGCTCGTCTGCAGAGCCACTGTCAATCTGGTCACATTCCATTCAGCTAGCCGTAAAGTGAACTATAAATTTAAAAGACAAAACTGAGAGTGGTGGTATTCCTTCTAACAGACAAGGGAAGCAGAAGATTCTGATTATCCCTTATAATTTTAAACTCTACCTCGGAATAGGTATTTCAAATATAATATTTCAACCAAAGGAGCACATGCATAATCATTGTTTCATTAAGAGTTTCTGCTATTGTCATGAAATTTGCATATAAGTGGATCAACATGGAAAGTATCATGTTGAGTGAAATGAGTCAGAAAGAAAGAGACAGACATAGAAAGATTGCACTCACATGTGGAATATAATGTAACTGAGAAGTACAAGTTGGCAACGATGCAACTTCTGGCAGATATCTCTCTGGACTTAGTTACTAAAATACTAAATTACAGAAACCCAAAACTGAGAGGCCGCTAAGTGTGGTCACTCGACCTCATACCTCTTCATCCTCAGCAATGGAAAACAAATTATCTAATGCTTCCTTTTCAGCAGGTCTGACTTTAGGGGAGAGACTCTCCAAACAATAATAGTGAGTTTTGTTGAAATATTGTATGCAATCAAAGTGAAAGTAAAGTGAAATTTATTAGTTACACAGGCAGGGGGAGGGCTTGGGGGGGGTTAGGGGCGTGGGGGGGTTGGGGTGTGAGGGGGCGGGGTGGAGCTATACTGGGATTCTTGGTGGTGGAATATGAGCACTGGTGAAGGGATGGGTATTTGAGCATTGTATAACTGAGATTTAAACCTGAAAACTTTGTAACATTCCACATGGTGACTCAATAAAAAATTTAAAAAAAAAATTAAAAAATAAAACTTAAAAAAAATAAAGAAGATGAAGTATATAAAAAAAAAAAAGAGTTTCTGCTATTGCTTCCTAGGCCTCCATCATGGTTCCACCACTGTGTGACCAAGTTGTTTAATACTCCTAACTCTCAATGCACTGGTGAATAGCATTACAGACTGCAGTATTACTATCTGTTTCTCTTTTCAAAGTGACAAATTGATGAAGTCAGGAGAAGATGAGATATGAGAGATAAAGGGGCTTAGAATAGCTTATTTAAAACCTGATGGATTGTATACAAAGTATAAGTAAAGATTTACTCAATGCTCTAAATTAGAAGGGAAGAATTTGAGGACTTGAATATAAAAGTCACAGGATGTGATTTAACATTTTATCAGGATAACTCTGTCTTTTGTGTTGGGGACAAACTTGATAGGCTCGAAGTCCTAGGGATAAACTTACTGGAGTTAATGGGAAAATACAATAGGCCAAAGAAAATCATGGGTTGGCCCTGGGAGGTGGCATAGAAATAGTAAGAAGTGGTTGAATTCAACAATTTTGAAGGGCTTTTAAAAATTCAATAACTTTGAAGGTTAAAAAGAGGGAGAGATTTAGGGACTGGAGTGATAGTACAGTGGGCAGGGCACTTGTCTTGCATGCGGCTGAGCTGTGTTTGATCCCCACTACCCTGTGTAGTCCCTCGAGTCTGCCAAGGAGTGATCCCAGAGTGCAGTGTCAGGAGTAAGCTCTGAGAACCACTGGGTGTGGCCACCAAAACAAATAAAATTTAATAAAATAAATGCTATCTTTTATTTTTCTCATAGTTTGCAAATGATAGCGGACTGATAAGAATAATATAAAAAGATTTGGTCTAAGCAATCAAAATTGTGAAGTTGCTGTTCACTAATTTTAGGAAGAGCTTTGGTGGACTAGAGTTCTTCAGGAGGGAGGAAAATTATACCTTCGCAATTTTGCTTATATCTTAGATGCTTAATAGATAATCAAGGGGAGAATCAGGAAGAACTTTTATATATATTAAGAGAGAATAAATTAAGACAGTGAACATATATATATGATAGATATAAGATAGAACATATGTATATATTAAGATAGAATTTTATATTATAGATAATATATTTTGTATATTACACGTACAATATATTATATATTTTAAATATTATATATTGTATTATACTTCATATAATATTATATACATTAAATTTATTTTAATATATATTAAGGTAGAAAATATATCACTGTCACTGTCATCCTGTTGCTCATCTATTTGTTCGAGCGGCCACCAGTAACGTCTCTCATTGAGAGACTTATTGTTACTGTTTTTGGCATATCCAATACGCACGGGTAGCTTGCCAGGCTCTGCCGTGCGGGCTCCATACTCTCAGTAGCTTGCCGGGCTCTCCGAGAGGGGCAGAGGAATTGAACTCGGGTCGGCTGCGTGAAAGGTGAGCACCCAACCGCTGTGCTATCGCTCCAGCCAAAAAAACATATGTTAGATAGAATATATATATATTAAGATAGAATAAATTAAGACAGTGAGTGCTAATAGAAGTTAAATGGATAATTCCTAGCTCAAACAACAGGAATCAGTAGATGAGGAAGAATAAGCAAAGGAGAAATTTAGGAAGCAACAACTGATATGAAAGGAAATTCAAAATATGGTGGCCTAGAAGCCAAGTGTTGTTTCTTTGGTTTTGTTTGTTTTTGAGTCACACCCAGCAGTGTCAGGGGCTACTACCGGTTAGTGCTTAGGGCTCAGGGGTTGTTTCCAGGTTGTACTCAGGGAAGCAGGCGGTGCTGGGAGAGACCCGAAGGCTTCCCATGTGATGTGAACACACTGAGCTGTCTCTCTAGGCCCTGGAAAACAGGTGCCAAAAGAAAGTAAACAACTGATCCAGTATGCCACTCACAGACCAAGTAAATTAGCACCAAGTACTTCTAATTCAATTTAGCTATGGAGGTCATTGGTGATCTTAAGGAGAACCGTATCAATAAGGTTTCAATAAAAAAAAAATGGAGTGTGCTTAAGAGCTAGGACATGAGAATGTCTTTTTGATATTGCAGATCCGCTTGATGCATCTCACTGCCCCAAAACTATATTCATGGGTTTCTCCTTGTAGCAGTTCCCTAGTTTTCTAGTTCCCATTAGATAGGAACAGTGTGAGAAAAAGTCCTGCACAAAAATATTTATGGTTAGTGTCAGGTCAGTTCCATGCAGTGGAACTGAATGCCTGAGCTAGGGCCGGATTTAAAACTAGACACACAAAGACCAAAGAGAACAGTTTCAACAGCTGATCCTGTATGCAAACCTTATCTGGCAGGAGGAACTCAGTGAATTTATAGTCCAGGGTTACAGGCACCAGATAATAGAGCAGGGAATGTTGTGTTGCTAACTGAATCACTCTAGTGATGAAGAATTCAGAAACTACGAACATCTGGTTACAAGCAGGCAGCTTTACTGTAAGCCTTTCCCAGGGCTAAAGGCCAACTCTCTCTTCTCAGTTTGACATGTAAAAGAATAATCAATAAAGGGGAAATTAGAGGCGCAGGTCAATAGAATGTATGAGCAAAATACGTTTACAAAATCACTGTATCACTATATCATTGTCATCCTGTTGTTCATCGATTTGCTCGAGCAGGTGCCAGTAACGTCTCCATTAGTCCCTGTCAAGTGCTAGTGTAGCCTGATGGCATACTGGGGGCTCTTTCAGGATCAGGGGAATGAGGACTGTCGTTGTTACTGTTTTTGGCATATCAAGTATGCCTCGGGTGTCTTGCCAGGCTCTGCCTGTTTGCAAAATGTAAATTAAAATGAATGTCTCATTCCAAAATTGCAATATTGAGTAGGTGGTAAATTATTACAGTTGAACTAGCATTAAGTTTGATTCCACCTATTTCAGAAAGATAAAGAAATTTGGAATATGTTTGGTGAATCCATATTTAAAGGTTCCCAAAATCAAGATAATTAAAGCTATGACCTCTACACAGGACTTTTTAGGTAAATTTTCTTCAACTTGGGCAGTATGCCATGAGTTGCTAGTTTTGTGTGTGCAGGCTGTCTGAAAAATAATATCTTGAAGCTACTGAACTATAAAAATATAGCACTTGAGAGTTAGAAGGATTTTTAGAGGTCACCCCATTGAGCTTCTAAGTTTCACAAATGACAAAAAATCTTATTAAGACAGAGCCTCCAATTGTCAAGTAAGACAAGTAAAAAGAGGCTACTAAAAATCTCAGGGCTGGGACAAATGGAGATGTTACTGGTGCCCACTTGAGTAAATTGATGAACAACGGGATGACAGTGATACTGTGATGTTTAGGATTTGTTGATAGTAGGAGTTTGTTGTTCAAGCTTATAGAACAACATAAGACTTCATGCCTATATGGCTGGAGAAATAGTACAGTGAAGGAGTGCTTGCCTTTCACTCAGACAACCAGGTTTCAATCCCAGGGATCCTGTGAACCCCTGGGCCCCCCTACAAGTAATTCTTGAGTGCAGAGCCAGGAGTTGCCCTGATCATTGCCAGCGGTTACTTCTTCAAAAAAAAAAAAAAAAAGACTATGCTTAAGCATTAAGCTACCCTCTGTTATGTAGATCACATTTACACATATAAAACTGTCAGTGAACAACAACAAAAAATGATATATTTAATTTATGAGTTCATTATTGCCAATGTGGTCTATAGATCTGACTTGTTCTATAAAATATTTGTGTGAATAAATTCATTAAAAATTTATAACACCTTGTTAGGGAACTTTTAGTCTGTTAATCTAATATACATTTGTAATTATGCATATATTTCTCTTTGTTTTCATTTCCATTTTCTAAAAATTTATTTTATTCCATTTTTAAAAGTACTGGTCCCTATGATAAAGTGAACATTTAAAAAAAATGTTCCTCCACTATAGATGGTTTGAGGAATATTAGTGTTGACTCTAAGGGTATGAAGTGTCCAGAGAAATTAAAAAAAAAAACCAGTTACTGTAGCATGAAGTTACCATGCAGAATTGAGTTCTGAGTTCTGCTGCTGCTGCTATTATTTCAAGACATTTTAAAGACTGATACTAACAAAGAATATAATTGCTGCCCAAGCAAATGGAAATTGTTTCAGAAAAAGTATTTTTCTTTAGATACACAAAACAGTGCAGAAAAATTTTCTTATTTTATTCACTGTATTTATCTGCAGGGATATTGATGCACCAAGAAACATTTAGTTGCTTTATTTTTCTTGGAAATCAATGAACCTTTCTTGTATTGAAATACAGTTACAATTTCTAATTTAAGAGAAAGAAATCGAGTGACCCACAGTTCATTTCATTTTTTTTTTGAAATATGGCAGGAGATATCACAGTGGGTAGGGCATTTGCCTTGCATGCGGCCAACCTGGGTTTGATTCCTCCGTCCTTCTCAGAGAGCTTGGCAAGCTACCAAGAGTATCCCGCCCGCTCGGCAGCCTGGCAAGCTACCCATGGCATATTTGATATGCCAAAAACAGTAACAAGTCTCATAATGGAGACGTTACTGGTACCCACGTAAGCAAATCAATGAACAATAGGATGACAGTGACTGTGCTACATGCTATGGCAGGAAAACATCAGAAACCAAAATTATCTTTGCTTATCATGCCATTGCTGTACTAAGACGCGCAGCAATTAACTGATATTGTATCCAGAATTGTGTTCTACTCTTTTTTTAAAAAAAAATAGGATTCTAAATCATGCTATGGTACTTGCTGTTTTAGATGGGTGCTGTTAATTTATTTGTGGGGTGAGGTTGTTGTTTTCTTTTTCAGGTTGGGGTGTTTTACCACCTGAATCCTTAAAGGCAATGACCAGGAGGAATGAAATGATTGAGAGGCAGCACACTGCCAGGTAATGTAACCATGTTGTTTTAGTGATTTTCTGGTTTGGGGCTTGTTTTTGTTTTTGTTTTAATTTTTTATTTTATTGAATCACTGTGAAAAAAGTTACAAAGCTTTCAGGTTTAAGTCTCAGTCATATAATGACTTCCCTTCACCAGTGCACATGTTCCACCACCAAGAACCCCAATATACTCCCCCTCCCACACACCCCCACCTGAGTGGCTAATGATCTTCACTTTATTCTCTCTACACTTTGAATACTTTCAATATTTCAACAGAGAACTCACTATTATTATTTGGAATTTTCCCCCAACAGTCAAACCTGTTGGGGCAAAACAAATTTGATAATTTGTTTTCCATTGCTGAGAATGAAGATTATATGAGTTTTGGATTTCTGATATTTTAGCCCAGTTCACAGTCTAGATGCATTTTTTTAATAGTTGATATAACCACCATTTATTTATCCATTCGCTGAGGGCAGATAAGTGGTGATTGTTATCAGTTTTATAAATACTTCTGTAAAACACTTAGTAGAGGCCTCAGTTTCCACTTTTCTAGTAGGAACAAAAGTTTTCTATATTCCAGGGTAATTTAACTTTTTGGAGGGCTATGGGGGAGGAAGGCACATGCAGTGGTGCTCAGGGACTATTTCTGGTTCAGTGAAGAGAGGTTGCTTCTAGCCATGCTTGGTAGATGCATTTTTATTAGAAGCTGCTGTGTGCCAAAATGGGTTAGTAGACCTCCCAGATCATAGTCTTTAAGGAGCAGAGGGGCCGTTTTTGTGCACAGCTGCTCCGGATCTCATCTGGGTGGAGAGCGTGCCAGTAACACCCCCATCCCAATGATCTCCTGCGAGCCACGTCACTGCAAACTCGTACCTCTGAGTTCTGAGTTCTAGAAGATGGCAGACGCCACGTGGGCACCGCTGCTGCCATTTCCCCCGTAGAAAGAGAGGGTTGAGAGAGAAAGTCCTTTCTCCTCCCCCGGCAGCATGGGGTTGTAGCTCAGTTCACAGTCTAGATGCATTTCTTTTTTTTTTTTTTTTTGCTTTTTGGGTCACAACTGGCTCTGCACAGGGTTTACTCCTGGCTCTGCACTCAGGAATTATCCCTGGCGGTGCTCAGGGGACCATATGGGATGCTGGGAATCGAACCCAGGTCGGCCGCATGCAAGGCAAACGCCCTACCCGCTGTGCTATCGCTCCAGCCCATCTAGATGCATTTCTATAAGAAGCCGCTGGGTGCCAAAAAAGGCTTTTTTTTTTTGATAGGTGATAAATATTGATATGCATAGATGTCTTAATAGGTGCACTCATTTATTATATTTGCAGACTGTCGTACTTGCACACTTTATTATATTCTATATATTGTTGACATTAATACTTAGAAACCTACATAAATGGAGTCAGGAAGCTAGAGATGCTGTACATGGGAAGACCAAAAGACAGCAGAACCTATAATTCTGTACATTGGTCACTGTTTGCTTGTGTCGAGGTCTTGAAGGATCCCTATGAGAGAAGCCAAAAATGCACATGGCTGTCACCAAGAACACACTTTCTTTGCCAGTTTCTTCTCTTATATTTTTCTGAATGAATGCCATTGTTAGCTTGATAGGCTGATTTATTGCCTTTTCTTAATTTGTTATTTGTTTTGGTTTGATGTCATATCTGATGGTGCTTTGATGTTACTCCTTGTTTGGTGCTCAGAGGTCACTTCTGGAAGTGCTCAGAGGGTCATGTAGTGCAAGGGGTAAAACCCAGGGCTCCCTCTTGCAAAGAATGTACTTTAGCCCTTTAAGCTATAGCTTCCATCTGATTTCCTTTTCTGAGGCTAACAATTTATTCACTCTGAATAAAATTTATGTAATATATTTATAATCTATATATTTTTATAAAATACACAGTATGTAAATAAATACTTATAGTTTACATGTACACTTAATGCTTATGCAACATTTTCAGAAATATTACAAAAAGAAATGTATAAACACAAGGGGCATTGGTTAAGGATAAAATAAAATCAGAAATATTTTTAGGAGATAAGTCCACATATTATAATAGTTTGCCAATGTCTCACAATGAAAATATCCAGCTGTGTTCCTTTGAAATTTATACTGACCATTTTTCTGTAATAACTCTGATTCTGCCCCAATATAGGCACCAAGTTTGCCAAAGTCCCTTCAACCTCTAGCAACAGAGCCCAGGGAGCTTCCTATCATCCCAACTTGGCTTCCACCTATAGCAATCAAGAGAAATAAAATACAGCAATAGAAATTAGTATATAATTTCCTAGAATGAGAGAAGGCATCAGAGTCAATTTTACTATCCCTGGGCCCTACTGGGTCCCAGTGATGGCCAATAAAGTAAACTTAAATACTCACCAAGCCCTTCCACTTACATTAATTTGTATCAGTTTTAATAGTTGAGATTTGCATTGACTTCTATCCTTCTTTGAGTACCACTAAGATTTCAGTGCAAGTTTTAAAAACAAACAAATAAACAAACAAACAACCTTTTCAGAATTTTACTTTCTTTGAGAAGTAATCTTTGACTAGAAACCCCTGTGCTACATTTTCCCATTCTTACTAAAGTTGCCATATCTGTGAGAGGCTATGCTCTTTTTTTTAAAATTTTATTAAATTACCATGAGATAGTTACAAGTTTTAATGTTTGGGTTACAATGTCACAATGATCAAACACCCATCCCTCCACCAGTGCACATTCCCCACCACCAATATCCCCGGTATACTCCCCCTTCCCATCCTCCCCCTGCCTCCGTGGCAGACAATATTCCCCATACTTTCTCTCTCTACTTTTGGGCATTACGGCTTGCAGTACAGACACTGAGAGGTCATCATGTTTGACTATGCTCTTACGACTGGCTGTGGGCCTCCACGGTGAGTCATCCCAAATTGCATTTCAAGTTCTGGGTTGGGGGAAGAGTAAACCAGGTAAGTAGTATGAAGACTCTTTCCTTACAAACCAGGTGACTAGTATGAGGACTCTTACCTTACAAACCAGGTAAGTAGTATGAGGACTCTTACCAAAAAGCAGAGGTGCTATCTTAGGGAAGACTGAGGGCATTGACATTATATTTGGGGGATATTAAAATAAATTACATTAAAACTAAATTCTAATTTTTTTAGGTAATATAACTATGTTGTGTTTTTAGGATGGAAATGGAAATGCATGCCATTTACCAGAAAAGGAGAACAGAGAAAGTTAATTCCAAGAGAATAGGGGGCCTTGGGTTACCACTATTTTATGGCTCCTCTATCCCCGCTGGTCCAGCTGTCTACCCCTGCAGAAGTATGATGCTCCCTACCAGTGACCTGCATTTTCCCAGAAGCGCCCTGAGAAACCTTCAGGGAAATCCTGTGCTAGCAGCAAGTGGCCCAAACTATCTAGAGAGCTGGGGGCAGAAATGTCGTCGTCTCAGGAAAGGCACTGGAAACCAGAAAGTTCTATATGGTGATTCTCAGAGTTCCAAAAGTCAAGCAGAAGATAGCCTTTTTGACCAGGCACATGCAAATCCCCATGAAGAGAATGAGTATGCAAAAGGCATAGAGCTTGAAATTCTCAATAATCAGAAATCAAATGAAGTTAATGAAAAATCAACAGTACCTTGTGTCAACACTTGTGGAAAACCTGAGTCTTCCCATAGAAACCCTTGGGGTCCTCGTGATGCTCTGCTGGAAGCAAAGGCCTGGACGTGTGGGAAAGACAGGGTTCCGGAGCAGATTTTAGCAACCTGCAGTGAGAGAAGTGAAATTTGTCCTCCAGGTCCATCTTCTCTACCAGGTGTGTATCTGATGGTTAATTGGGTCTCATGAACCATGCCTTGTGAAGTCTTGAGGTAATTATATAGTGATCTGTCTTCTTTAATTAAATTTAGAATTTCTATTTCTGAAAGTCATTCTTGTGTTAGTTCCAAAGATTTATATCAATAAAACTAGTTTTTCATTTGTGGAGTATAAAATAACATCACATGAGGCTGACACCCAAGGACAGTAGATACAATGGCCAGGAGGATTGCCCCATAGCTGGAAGCCTGCTTCATGAGCGGAGGGGAGAAGGCAGACGGAATAGAGAAGGGATCACTAAGAAAATGATGGGGAGGGACCAGTTGGGATGGGAGATGCATGCTGAAAGTAGATAATGGATCAAACATTATGACCTCTCAGAGTCTGTGTTGCAAGCCACAATGCCCAAAAGTAGAGTGAGAGTATGGGGAATATTGTCTGCCTTAGAGGCAGGGGGAGGGTGGGAAAGGGGGGGTATACCAGGGATATTGGTGGTGGGGAATGTGCACTGGTGGAGGGATGGGTGTTTGATCATTGTGAGATTGTAACCCAAATATGAAAGCTTGTAACTATCTCACGGTGATTCAATAAAATTTAAAAAATTTAAAAATAAATAAAACTAGTTCTTACCTATATCAAGAATTTTTAGCAAAAATCAAGAAAGGTATGAGAAAGGATATAGAAACTTACCTTCATTTTCTGTGAAATGTTATATTTAATTTGCTGCTAGTTTCTTGAATACAAATTGTAGGAATTCTTGCTCAAAATTGTTAATTTTATCTTTCTTGTGCTTAAGTGTAGAAAAATTAAACAGAAGTATTCCCTGTTAGTGGTTACTAGAATACTGTCTAACCTAACCTGCACTACCTTCCAAAAAATGCACACTGAATTTTTTTCTAGGCCATCTTTAAATATATACAATTTTAAATACAGGGATAGGGGGCAGTTCCTAAGCTAGCCACCAACCCAGCTGCTTTCTTTACTAAATGTTCATTAGTCATGTTCATGAAGATTTAGCTATATTCATACATATTGCATGGTATTAAAGTATTGAGTGGTAATAAAGCATAGAATAGTCATAGAACATGAGTGTTAATCTGGAGAATGGAAGTCTTGGGGCACTTCTATTGATATCTGAGGGAATTTAGAGCAATTTGGGAACTTTTTACAATATGACAATTAATTTGCAACTGCAAAACGTAATATACATATATATTTATTTACTGACGACTATTACTATCAAACATTTAATATTCTTTAGCAGATAAAAGAAAAAAGTTATATTTTAGAAAACATCTCTCATTCCAGTTTTTAAATTAATCTTTTTTATAGAGATACATTTTGTCATGCAGTGTTCTAACACCCATCCCTCCACCAGTGTACATTTACCATCACAATATTCCCCATATTCTTCCTATCACACTCCGTCTCACCCCCCAAGCCAACCTCTATGGCAGGTACTTTTCTTCTGAATATTTTAGTACAAAAATGAAAGGCCATCATGCTTGGTTTTTTACCCACTTTCAGCACATATTCACTCCATTTTTTAAAAAAGAGCATTATATAAACATTGGTTTATATAATGAGTAAAGTAAGGTATTTTTGCATAAGACTATTCTCTTAACTTCCTCCTTTTCCCCTGGAAATTGTATGCCACAAAATAATTTCCTTTCTACTTTAAAGGTACACATGCACCGGTTACAATCAGTGCAAATTTGTCTCTGGATGAAGATATTCAGAAATGGACAGCGAGTGATGTATACGACTTCATTAGTGGCCTTCCTGGCTGTTCAGACTATGCTCAGGTGACTTAATAGTAGATAATTTCATAAAAGCAAAATGTTTTGAAATGCATCTCTCTTATCATGATTCTAAGATTCCTAATAATCTCCTCCTTTTTATGTTTCTGGCTCCCCAAGGACAGAGATCTCTCATTGATGGAGCTTAAGTCACGCGCCTTCACAGTCACAAGGAAGGTTGGGAAAGGAGAGTCTGACTTAGTTTCCGTTCCCTCAAAACTCCCTAAAGTTTTAATTTCCCTCAAAATTAATCTTTTCATTTGCTAAACATCCCAAATCAATGAGAAATATCTATCACATTCCCTACTGATGCAGCTAACAAAAGTTTTCAGGACAACTACTTCTGTGCACTAGTTTTAAGTTACTTATCAGACATAATGGAAATGTGTTCTTCATTCTAAAAAGGACAAAACAGCATTAAATCTGAAAAATAGGAAATTATTTTAAGTATATAGTTATACTGGAACAATATATAAAATACATGCACCCATATAATTCAACCTGGTAAGTCAATGCTACTTTAAAAATTAAATGAACTGTTAGGATGATTGGGGAATAAAACTGATTGACTTCACATGCATGAAAACTTTGGTGATAAAAATTGTGATAAACAAGTTTTGGGGTTTTTTCTTTTTTCTTTTGGTCCATACCCAGCCATGCTGACTGGCTCCTCTGGGCTTAGTGCTCAGGGTTGCTCCTGGTTGTTCCTGAGTGGCCTTTGGTGCTGCATGAGTCCAGAGCCTCATGCAGATGTGCACAGAGGTAGTGCACTACCAGTAAGCCACAAACAGAGCCCATTGAATATTCCTTTGATTTTATGTCAGTGCCACATTTTCATGCATATGGTCTATCAAGTGATGCAATAATTCAAATTTAAGCAGCAATGTGACTATTTAATCTGGTATACTAATCTTTAAGTTTCATATTAAAAGAAAAGAAAGGGGGGAAAGGACCTTATTTATGTTCTAAGTGGCTGGTGTCAGTGATAATTCCTTGCAGATTTTAGTTTTGTGATAATATATTTCTTCCCTGTATAATCCTGTTTATTCTTTCCTTTCCTTTCCTTTTCCTTATTTATTTATTTATTGACCATACCCAGCAATGCTCAGGATTTACTCCTGGCTGTGTACTCAGGAATCACTCATGACAATGCTCTAGGGATCAAGCCCAGGTCATCCCTGTACAATTCTCCAGCATTTCCTTTTTCATTTTTTATGGGACTTATAGAAGAGTCGTATGGAGTAGTTATAAAGACAATGACTTATAAAGTCAGAAAATGTTCAAATCCTAGTTTTTCCACTTTCAAATTCTAGTATTTCCATTTTCTCATATGTGAAATAAGACAAATTAACTCTCTTCTCTGTGGCCTTCAAAACTATGCCTCAGGTTTCTTTCTTTGCAAAAAAAAGGGGGATTACAGTAGTAATTCATCCACAAAGTATTGTTCTAAGCATTAGAGTTCCTAGAATCTTTTAAAATACCCAATGGATGTTAATTTAATTATTATGTCAATGGCTCTCAGGGAGAAAATAATCTCAACTTCCCCTGGTGCTGTGCAATCCCATCAACGGACCATCCAGAGACTATAAAACCAAGTTCCCGGGAGTGCGCGGCTGCAGTGTGGCCTCATGACATCTAATAGCCTTGTTCTCCCTCTTGGAGAACCTGACAAGCTACAGAGAGTCTATTGCCCGCACGGGAGAGCCTGGCAAACTCCCCATGGCATATTCATATCCCAAATACTGTAAAAGATACATTGCTAGGTATTTCTCAACAAGTGATTAGAATCTAGTCCTACTCTTGCCTGCTCATTAAAGTCTGTTTCCTGATAATGACCACTTTTGGTGTAAACAGCAAGAACGCCACTGAACTGCACAGTTCAGCCAGGCTCAGTAACTGTGCTCTCGGCGGAAAGGGCATCAGTGCTGGATACAGTCAGTGACCTCAGTAGCTCTGAAGCTGCACTGTCTGAGCCCAACTAACAAGGCCCTTTGTTTCAAGTGTCCCATCAGCGTTTACTCACAGTTCCTGAAACTAGTTGAGGTTACAAGTACTGGCCAATGAGCCAGAGAGATAGTATAGGGGAAAGGCACTTGAATTGCTTGTGCCCAACCCTGGTTCAGTCCCTGGCATTGCTTATGGGTCTTTCTGAGCACCTCTAGGAGTGATCCCTGAGCACAGAGCCAGGAGTAGTCCCTATTTACAAATGTGTGGGGCTCAAACACCCTCCCCCAAAACAAACCAACAAAGAAAACATAAATACTGATCTACCCTCTGTCCTCTTCTTCCTCACCTCTGCCTCTATCTGCTCAGTCACCTTCCACTCCTCATTTCCTGGGGGGAGGGAAAAGAAATCCATGGGGGTTGGGAGAGAAATCACCGCAACTCAAACCTCAAGCTCTAAAGAGATCATGAGTGCCTCAGTCATATAGGGACCCAGGAGACCTTGCAACACATTTTGTTTGTTCTAAGTAAATATCTGGTTCAAGGAACTCAGCAGATAAAATAATCTTTTTCTATAAATAGCCAAAAATACTAAAAATAAGTGCACACTGCTCTCATGCGCTTGCCCAAAGTGCTGTTATGAGAATGGGTGAGGAACACCTAGGTGACAGTGACATTTTTTGCATGACCACAGGTTAGGCTTTCATGCACTCCAGGTGCTAACTGCCAAACTACCTTGGCTTGAAATTTTATCCCAAATGTTTCAACACCTTTAAACATTTACTCATGATCCCTTCTCTGCTCACTCAAATCTTGTGAAGATTTCTGACAAATAAATGGAGTTTCCAACGTTCAATAGACTAAACTGTTTATCAGCTCCCTTTTGAAAATAACAGTGAAACTGAGTTAGGGAAATCCTTGCTCTGAGTCAAGAACTTAAGTTCTTCTACAAGTTCTCTAACTTGATAGCTATACCTCTTTGGCAATTCATTAAACCTTTCCTTTGCTAATTCTTTCATTTATTAAAAATAAAACAACCAAGGGTTCCCTGAGAATGGCTGGGGAGAAAGCCCTACTCTTTCAAAACAAAAAAAAAAAACCCATAATATTAATGCCTAATATTTATTGAGCATGCCACGTCTGTACTAGTTACATCATTTTTATCATATTCTGGGCCATAATTCTACAAAGATTATAACCCTATTTTGTAACTAAGTAATACTGAGCATCAAGATGGCTCTAAAAAGCAAGTGCTTGGTGAATGTGTGGCTACAAATCCAGTTCTTTTCATTATAATTGTACTATGTGATTAGCCATTTGAATTCTGGGTAAACATTCTCAGGCATCTAAGAGTTTTCAAGGATTATCAAAGTGATTCTTCCTTGAGTATTCTTGATATTTAGAAAATGAAAGCCCTGGTAGAAAGAATTGAGCTCCCAAAGATAAACTGCTGGACTAACCCAAACTCAAACATACTTTGCTTGTGCCCAAGTTAATTCATAGTAGTCATGCTGAAATGTTCTTAATTTTAAATGGAAAGTCTCTAATAAATATGGATTGTAAGTAACTAAAATCTATTTGAATATAAAATTAAAAGGCAAAGGCATTTTCCTCGAAGACTCCATTTTTCAGAATCTATAAGAGAAACAAGACCAACATAGTGAGCTGGAGAGTTAACTCAGTGGTCTGGAGAACATTCATTGCACAAGCAAGGACCCAAGTTTAAGCTTTAGCATTGCTTGATATACCAAGGCCAACTGGGTGCAACCCTGAAGGTCCCCCAACAAAGTCAGGGTGGCTCTGGTAGTCCCCAGTTCTGCTGGGCTGGAGCAGTGACATCACATTGAGTTATATAGCCCCATTAACCAAGTATTGTTTGGCAGGGTGGGGGAGCTCTAAATATTGCTTGGGAGATGGCCCTGTTGTTGATGACTTAGATGAAGTAGGGAAGAGAGGAATCTACCACTTTGTCTCTACCCACAGGAGTCTCCAGGAAGTGGTTGGGGGAAATCAGGACTGATAAAAGTCTGCTATGAGTCCCTGCACAGTACAAACCTGGTGTTTCTGTAGTCCCATGTGGCAGCTCTCAAGCTGCACCTGAAGTCCACTTGTTCTGTACAGCATGGGAAGTGATCCCTGCCACCCACTCTCTTAGGAGCCGTGACTGGAAATTGGCATGAGGCATTGCTTTTTGTTAAAGAGGGAAGCCAGTCCTAAATTTTACCCCGGTTTTGGGGGTTCATTGTCTCTCCTGCACAGAAAAGAATCTCAGGAAGAGATGAATAGTGAAGTATAAGTTTCGTTTAGAGATGGTAAGGAAGGAAAGAGAGCTTGCTGAAAGTACACATCTCGGGTATGGGGATGGTCTCCCTGAACGGTCTCCCGGAGTGGGGAAGCCTCCCTGTTTGCCAATGCAGAGTTGGTTTTATAGGTTTCCTCCCAAGTTGCCCCCACGTGGAGCTTTATACCTAGATAAGAGTACATTGCAATGGCATTGTTAAGGAGAAGCGCTCCAAACTTTTGGTAGTCTACTTCCATGTCCTTATCACAACCCTTTGTTCCTGCTGGAGCTCTCTTCAGAGGAAAGTCAGCCTTCTCTGGGCCTGTGCTGACATCAGTTAGAGTCTTGTCAGATCTCAGTTCCTGTGTCCACAAAGTGGGTCCAGCATAATGCCTTTAGCTGCATTAGGGCTAGTGACAGGAACTTTTTCAAATTCCACCTTTGTTTTATCATATCTCATCTACACAACCCCCATCTATCTGCATCATTCCTTACCCAAAAAATAGACAAATATGACCTTCTTCTCCTGAGAATTTGGATCCAGAAGAGAGGGCATGAGCCACGTGAAATGCTTTGAGAGAGAAGAGGCATTGCCTGGTGGGCTCACTTACGTGGGCCTCATGGCTCCCAAAGGAGCCCTCAAAAGTGAGCTGATGAGAAATCCCCCAGCCCATGTGATAAGATGTGGAAAGAACGTAAAAGAAGAATTTCTAGGCAAGAACCAGCAGCCAGAGACAACTAGCATGGCTGGGATTGTGTGAGTTGTTTCCAGTTGGGTTAAAGGACCAGGGCCAGGGTGGGGAAAGGTGAGGATGGCAATGCAGGAGAAGGGGGGAGGAGGGAGTGATCACTAAGAACTTTCAAGACCCATTAAATAATTGGGGTCTCATCTGGTAGGGAAGTGACACAATGAGTTCTGATTTCAGAAAGGTCATGTAGATTGCTTTAGGGGGGGGGAGGCGTGGGGGGCTGAGGTTCTCCTCAGATGCGAGAGCATGGTGTTGGATTCAGGTGAGAGGGGGTGGATAGGTAAGAAGGCGATGGGAGAATATTCAGACTCTACATACTATGCAAAAGTGAGCATGTAGAAACAATCACTCAAGCCCTAAAGGGAATGAAGATGAATCAGAAACCTGAGGCTGCTCATTGCTAAAGGAAGGAAAAAACAGGGGCCAGAGAGGGTAGGGCACATTTACCTTGCACACTGCTGACCAGGGTTCTATCTCCAATATCCCATATGGTCCCTGGAGCACCACCAGGAATAACTTCTGATTGCAGAGCCCGGAGAGATCCCTGAGCATCTGGGTGAAGCCTCCAAAAAGGAAGGACAAACAGTGTCACAGAAGTGACTACAAAGTAACAGCAGGAGTGCACAGGAAGATAGAAGTCTCAGGAAGGTCAGGGAGGAGCATTTTCCAGGAAGGAACCAAGGACAATGTCAAAGACAGCTTAGCATATAAAACAAAACAAAACTGAACAAAATGTGAGCATTGAACAAAACCCCAAACCTACATATTTATTATAAGAGTCACCAGGGACCCAGAAGGGAGTGGATGGGGGGCTGGGGTAGGTGGGGCTGAAACCAGACTGAGTCTAAGGAATGACTGAGAGGGAAAACCAAGGCTGTAGGGGTGTCAACACTCTCCGAGGAGTGGGGTGGCTCCTGGAGAGGCATGGGTGGTGGGGTGGTGGGGGGGGAGATGGGCTCCCAAGCAGTGCTCAGGAGGTCTGGGAGCTCCTGAGGGAGTTGTTGGCCATGTGAGAGACAGAGGATGTGGTGCTGCTCTCGGGCCTGCAGTCTAGGATCGCCCTGGTCGCCTCTGCACTCCTCAGGAAGTCTGGGGGAAGTGCACCATTCAGGCACAATCATTAGCACCAAAGTGGACTTTCCTGTGCTGGTGAGTTCTTGATAATTGTATGAAAGATTTGCATACAAAACTTGGTAGATTAAGGGTTAGTGTTTATTGTAGAGGCAGAACAGATGGGCGCAGGTCCCTCCACAGGTGTCCAAGTCCCTCTGTTACCTGTGAACAGTGTCCCTGGTTCTGGCCTGGACACTGCCCTGTTCCGTGAACAATCTCCCTGTCCTGTCCTGGGAAGTCCCTACTTGGCTCCCGTGAACAGCCCCCAGGTCCTGTCCCTGTGTGGCTCTCTAGCCCTTGTGTCACTCCTCACTCTCTGGCCAAGGCTGCATGTGGGTGGGAAGATCCTTGTGCCCTGGACCTGCCACTGGGCCTCCCAACTGTACCCCCACAGTTCTTATTGTCCTCTCCCGGCTTTCCTAGTTTCTGGCCACAGCCACGTGACCATGGGTGAGACCTGTGTGCTCAGCACCTTGTCACTGCCTTGGCATCTGAGCCCTGCCTATATTCTACCCTTCCCTGCCTCCACCCCCCCAAAATACTGTGATCCTGTACTGGGCCATGCTTCTGGATGCACTGTCCTACCTGCTCTGGGAAGAGAGAGAGAGTCCAGATGTGGGTGCTCAGGGAGAGGGAGAGTGCTGGAGATAGGGCTTGGAGCCATATCCCACCTCCGTGCCTTCCCATTATCTACTCTGATTGGCTACCTGTTCTCATTATCTACTCTGATTGGCTACCTGTTTTCATTATCTACTCTGATTGGCTACTTGTTTTCATAATCTACTCTGATTATCTACTCTGATTGGCGATGATTGAACCTGGTGCTCCACACGTCAGCTCCTGCTGTATCACCATGACTTACCATTCTGTTAATGGTAAGGCTCCCTGCAGACCTCAATCTAACAGAGAACCTTCCACCAAAGTGTCCTCCCAACCGACCCCACCCCGCCCCCATGCCAGCTAAACTCAGTTCTGAAGACCAGTTCTCAGGTTCTATTGCCTTGGTCATTGGTTGCCTTTAATAATACAAGAGGACACACTGGTGCTTTTCTTCACACGCATAGCTAACAGGAAGAAAGGTGTTCCTGCCAGAATCCCACAGTCCCAACCAATGGTGGAAGCTGAGCTGCTTCTCCCTCTCTCAGCTGCTAAGGAAGCTCTCCCATTCCTTGGGAACAGGAAAACTCACTTGCCTTTCCTCTTGTGGTTATGATGTCAGTGGGCCTCATGACTGGCTTATGTGAGACGGGAGGAGAGAGATGGTCACTTTCTCCCAATCTGCCCCTGCCTCCGGAACCCAGGGTTTCTGGGTTCTTGTCTCACCTCACAGAAAATAATTGCAGGAGTCAATGAGCAGTGAAATAAAACCAGATTTTTAATTGGAGGTCTTTGGAGGGGATGAGTGAGAGAAATCAGGAGAGGGTGGAGAGTGCTCAAGAGAGAGTGCAGGCTTCTCCAAGGGCAGAGAGAGCCCCTACACACACCCCAGCATTAGATATGAAGTCATGAAAGTACACATCTCCAGAGGGGGAGGAGTGTTGATGACACACGTGCTCAGGTGCATATGTGTTTGGCCTCCTGGGCACAAGCAGCACATGGGCTCAGGCAGCATATATGTGCCCTTCCTTTGTTCAAGGTGGCTTTTACAGGGTTTTTCCAACCTGCCCCCACATGGAGCTTCTGCGTAGGGAAAAGTCTGCTGCTAAGGAGGTTGCCAAGGGGCATAGGATTGGGAGTGGTCATGGTCTTCTTTGAAATTCCTTTTCTGGTCTTTTGTTTCTGCCTGAGCTTCTATGTGGAAGGGGGGGGGGCGGGTGTCCAGCCTTCTCGGTCTGTTGCCTGCCAGGTAAAAGTTTTATCAGGCCTTAATTCATGCATTCTACAAAGTTAGAGTTTTGCAACTCCAGGGAGTTACTTCCCAGGAAAATTCATTGCTGTTGCCTTGAGGGAGGGGGCCTTCCCTATCTACCTGTTTGCCTGCTTTAGTTATGTTCCCCAAGTTCCTCCCAAAAATCAAACCAACTATATCCTTAGTAGTGGGGAAGGGGTATATCCTTCACCATGGCATCAGTTTCTACCCCACAGGGGCTGTGGAGACCTTTCCAGACAGGAGAAACTGAGGGCCGGGGGTAAACTGAGGAGAGCTGGAGTGGCCAGCGGCACTGCTGCTATTGGTTATCCTTGTTCCTCATTTATTGACCCTGAGGGTGGAAGGAAGAGGTCAGGGTGGGGCTAGAGATGTGGCTCAATGGTAAGGCTTGAGAATTGCATGCATGAGATACTGGCTCAAGCCATCAACTGCAAAAAGAAAGAGAGTCAAGGTACCACGGAAGGTGCAATTGTGAGTTGAGAGTCTCTTCATAATACAGTGTAGGATGAATTCTTTCTACCAGCTTAAATAGGTGCCAACATAAGAAAGAGAGAAAGAAAGAAAGAAAGAAAGAAAGAAAGAAAAGAAAGAAAGAAAGAAAGAAAGAAAGAAAGAAAGAAAGAAGGAAGGAAGGAAGGAAGGAAGGAAGGAAGGAAGGAAGGAAGGAAGGAAGGGAAGGAAGGAAGGAAGGAAGGAAGGAAGGAAGGAAGGAGAAAGGAAGGAAGGAAGGAAGGAAGGAAGGAAGGAAGGAAGGAAGGAAGGAAGGAAGGAAGGAAGGAAGGAAGGAAGGAAGGAAGGAAGGAGAAAGAAAGGAAGACAGAGAAAGAAAGAAAGAAAGAAAGAAAGAAAGAAAGAAAGAAAGAAAGAAAGAAAGAAAGAAAGAAAGAAGGAAGGAAGGAAGGAAGGAAGGAAGGAAGGAAGGAAGGAAGGAAGGAAGGAAGGAAGGAAGGAAGGAAGGAAGGAGAAAGAAAGGAAGACAGACAGAAAGAAAGAAAGAAAGAAAGACAGAAAGAAAGAAAGAAAGAAAAGAAAGAAAGAAAGAAAGAAAGAAAGAAAGAAAGAAAGAAAGAAAGAAAGAAAGAAAGAAAGAAGAAGAGAAAGAAAGGAAGGAAGGAAGGAGAAGGAAGGAAGGAAGGAAGGAAGGAAGGAAGGAAGGAAAGAAAGAAAGAAAGAAAGAAAGAAAGAAAGAAAGAAAGAAAGAAAGAAAGAAAGAAAGAAAGAAAGAAAGAAAGAAAGAAAGAAAGAAAGAAAGAAAGAAAGAAAGAAAGAAAGAAAGAGCGGGCTCTGTCACTAAAATGCCCCCTGACAGGTGTGAGGTCCTGAGTACATTCTGCTGCCTGTGCCAACCGCAGTCCTTAGCAGTGCTGTCTGGGATCTACAGACCCAAGAGTAATTTCTGCCCACACAGCATCCAGGCGTGTGTGATCCAAGAAAAGGGCTCAAGCATGGGCGAGCATCACAGCTAAAGAGATGTCCAAACACTGTGGCTAAGAGTGTGACCCCAGAGCAAGATGTGAGCTGTGCAACTACTGGAATGTGCCTGGATATCACAACTAAGACGTTTGATCACACCATCCCACCACAGCTGGTGTGCAAACACTGAAACATGTGCCTTCTCTGAGCCACAACGCAGGAAAGATCAGAAATGACTCTCACCACAGACTGAACCTTCTCCTTCGACCTGAGTCTTCCCAGTCTCATCTTCTTCCCGCTTTGCCTTAGTCTCCTCAGCATGGCCTTTTGGAACCAGTTATATGGAGACAGAAGTACCCCAAGACCAGCAGCAGCCAATGTAGGGGTTCTAGAGTTTTGTTTTCTACATTTTCTATTTGGTTTGGGGGCCACTCCTAGCAGTGCTCATGTGGTGCTGAAGATCAAAGCTGGGAAAGCATATGTTCAGCCTTTTGAGTTACCCCTCATGCCCGGCTTGTGTATTTTCATTTTCATTTAAATCAGTCACAGGCTTGCTTGAATGTCGATGAGAAAAGACCAGCCTAGGAGAGACTGACAACCAGGGCTTTGTGTATTGAGTGAGGCTAGAGATGAGAGTGCCTCAGAGCCATGGTGGAGAGACCGTCTTTAAATATGAAGAACCCCCCCGCCCCCAGACACCCTATTTAAACAGGATAAGGAAGTACATGTTTTTAGGTTCATTGTCCTGCATTAGAAAAAAAGTTTACTGGCTTCTTTCTTTTGTTTAATTTTGACATTCTATGTGTGTCTGAAGATGAGGGAGGATTCTCTGAGATCTAAAGTTTGAGAAACATGAAGAAAATTTCAAATATGAAAGGGGGAAAGTTCATCAATAACTATGAAAGGATTGTTAGTTGGGAGTGGGGGTTTGAAATTATGGCACCGACAACTTGCCCTGTTTTTTTTTTTTTTTAATCCATTGTTTTGCTTGTCACATCTCCCTCCCCTCTGTTGATGCTGCTGCCAAGGCTGGGGCCACAACCCTTCTTGGCTGTAGTACCTGCACATTTGATGGGCACATTTGGTTGTGGTGCTCACCAGGTCAAACACTGTGGGTGTGGGGCTCATTCACGTGCTCACCAAGGTCGTGCTTCTGACCAGTGTGCCCACATATCTTTTAATTTTGATGCTCGCTGGGGATTTCTTATTTTTGTGGGTAGTGTGTACACACCTGGACACAGCAAAAATCACAGAGAATGAAGCTGCCAGACATAGAGCCGAGCTGCCAAGATTATGGTTGTTTCATGCAGGTATATCAGGGATGGGACTCCAAGCCTCCTGATGTGGTGGCATGTTCAACTGCTGACTTTAAAACATCCTAAAATTAGACTCTATAGCACAGAGACATCTCTCAGCTTCCTCCTTAACCTGTCTGTGGAAGCTCCATCTACCAGAAGTATTTCTAATTTCTAGAACAAAGGGAGGCAGGTCACATCTCTAATCAGAGCAAATATGCCCCTGCTGTGATAGCTCTCTCTTGCATTTTCTTCCCCTCTCCATTTATGTATAACAATGGATAGAAGGCATTGCACATGTAAATCGGAGTAGAGGTTTTTCTGTCACAAACTCTTTTCTCAGACTTTGTGCACATTCACCGATTTCTCCAGAAACATTTATGACATAGCTTCTACAAAGTGCTGCTCACAGCATATGGGTCCATGAGTAAATAAGACAAGTGCTGCCCTCAAATGATAATTCTCACTGGCTGGAATAGAGGTCTATAATTACACCTTGCAGTGATTATCCAGGGTTCAGGAAAGTGCAGACACAGTGTCCTGTGGTCCACAGGAGAGAGGGCAACTGAAAATAAAAAATTTAGCCACTTTTGTGTTATCATCTAGCAATTTCAATATTTCCTCCAAAACTCATAAATCTATATATGAAAGAGAAAATTATTAAAAAACATTGAGACAAAACTAACACCTTCTGTATTAATTAAGGTATTTAAAGATCATGCGATAGATGGAGAGACTTTGCCCTTGCTCACGGAGGAGCATCTTCGGAGCATTATGGGATTAAAGCTGGGGCCGGCTCTGAAGATCCAGTCACAGGTACTGCACCTTTAACTAAATGTGTGCTCATGCTATGATGTTCAAGAGAAACAACACTTTCTTTCTTTTTCTTTTTTCTTCTGTGGTGTGAATAATACCCATTCAAACTCTTAATTAAGTGTTTCATCTCCGTGGCTAGGAACATGAGAGAAGGGGGTGCACCAAAAAACAGTGAATGGGGGGGGTGACCTTTAAAGAGAACTGGGAAGGTCCAAAATAGTGGGATGTTGGTAAATATGTAACAAACAACTCTCTGCAACTAAGATGTAACCTGGTTTGTAGCACTTGCCAATTGTTAGAGTGTAAATATTTTAGTATGGCTGATACCTGTAAATGAGATGCCACCTAATATAAAGTTGCTGATACAGAAATGGGAAGAAATATATGTGCACCTCCATTTTAGATTATCTTTACCACATGAGTAGACTAGATATAAATGACCTCAAAGAGCAGAGATACTGATAAACAATAATATTAAAGTATTTAAGAAGTGAGGGGTTTAGTATACATCACTTTAGTTTTCAGTATAACTTATTTAATTGTAAATTGACATACTTCTAATTTTTAATCCTGGCATGTTTAACTACTGCATTTAAAGAGTAATAAAAATTTACAAGATTTCAAGAGGTGGAACAAGCCTGTTCCAAAGCCCTTTCCTCAACACCATCTCAACCGCTTCCTTCCAGACTAAGGCACCATTGCATTTCAGTGCATTAATTAGCCTTTTAACTGTCCTGCCCGCTCAGCCTTTGCCCGGGCAGAGACTGAGCAAAGTAAACACAGTAAAAAATGACTCCTCTGATACTTCAGACATCATTACACTTGGCTAACATGTCTGCAATAACTTCCTTTTCTTTCAATTTAAAAGTTATGTCTCTCTGTTACATACAATCCTCCCAGCCCATCACTACGGCTAATCTGACTTTCCTAACCTATTTCCCTCTCCCCAATCACTTTTCCCCAGTTGTTCCTGGGTGCTGCTTGCACATTTCCATCCAAACACCCATGCTCTGCTGCCCAGGGTGCTCTTTCCCTGGCACCCTCACGCATCACTCTCTCATCTCTTTATCCTTGCTACTCCCAGCCTTCTCAAAGCTGTTTATGATCACCCTATTTAAAATTGGATTGAAGCTATAACACAGCGGGTAGGGCGTTTGGCTTGCACGCGACTGACCTGGGTTCGATTCCCCTGTCCCTCTTGGAGAGCCTGGCAAGCTACCAAGAGGATCTCGCCCACACGGCAGAGCCTGGCAAGCTACCCATGGCATATTCGATATGCCAAAAACAGTAACAACAAGTCTCACAATGGAGACATTATTGGTGCCCGCTCGAGCAAACCGATGAGCAACAGGATGACAATACTACAGTGCAGTGCTATTTAAAATTACACAACAGGGCTGGTGCCATAGCAAAGCGGGTAGGGCGTTTGCCTTGCACGCGGCCAACCCAGGTTCGATTCCCAGCATCCCATATAGTCTCCTGAGCAGTGCCAGCGGTAATTCCTGAGTGCAGAGCCAGGAGTAACCCCTGTGCATCACCAGGTGTGACCCAAAAAGCAAAAATAAATAAATAAATAAATAAAATTACACAACAGGAAAAATAAATAAATAAAATGATGCAATAAAAAATAAAATAAATAAAATAAAATTATAAAACAGGGAGCTGGGGATGTGGCACAAAAATAAAGCACACGCATTGCAATCATATGGATGAGTTTAATCCCCAGTACTGCAAAACATTAAAAAAAAATATATATATATATATATATATATCCCCCGTGCATTCTACTAAATACAATTTTTTCTGTTCTCCCCTTTCCACCATTGTGCCAATTATCTTCAATCATGCAATGTAAATTTCACTTGTCCATTATGTTTATGCTTACTGTTGATTTCCCCTGCCCACTATAATATAAACTCCATGAGAGCAAACATCTCAGTCTGTTTTCTTGACTGATGTGTCCTCAGAATAGGCCCATATTAGGCAAAAATATTACTTGCTGAATGAGCTTCCTAAAAGTGAAACCAAGAAGCATCAATGAATTCTTCCCAGAATTTACACAGAACCACACCTATTTATGATATATGTTTATGCCAGGAACTGAGATTTCACAATGTCCTTCAAAAAACATTTGTTAGCCTAAAATTTGCCAAGAATTTCTTTCACCCTAATGAAAATAAATTACTGTTTTCTTTGGTATTCTTTTTTTCCAGTTTCTTATTAAGTTTTGTTTGTTTAGTTTTGGTTTTGGTCCACATCTGACTATGCTCAGGGGTTGCTCCTGGCTCTACACTCAGGACTCATTCCTGGCAGTGTTCATGGGACTCTATGGGATGCTGGGGATTGAACCCTGGGTGGCTTCATGAAAGGCAAATGCCCCACCCACTGTACTATCTCCCCAGCTCCATTTGGAATACTTTTTGATACAAAAAAAGTTGCTCTATCTTTATAGAGTCCATTCCTCTTTTTCTAATGTTAATCTCTTCCATAAAGTGGCATATTTGCTAAAAATAAGAAATTAACAATATGGTTTTAAGTTAAACCAATTATTTTATGTTAGTGAGGACATTTTTTTGACATATTTCTTATAGTAGTGAGCATCAGTAACTTATGTGAATGAGACTCTTTTGACATACTTCATGTCACCATGTTTTCCCCCTCCCCCGATCAAATTTTCTTTATATTTATCACTTTGGATTTTTCAAACAATCCTCACCAAACTTAAGTCACACTTTTTTGGTGGGGGTAGGGTGTGGGGAAGGGAGGGTCCGAGAGGGCTCACCAGCAGTGTTGAGGAGGGCTGAGAGCCATGCCCAGCAGTCCTTAGCCAACCAGCCCGATGGCTCAGTGCTCAAGCATAGCAAGCAACGACTCTCAGGCCCATCAATGCTGGGGGCCTCCAGAGCTATGCCAGTGGTGCTCAGAGGATCATGTGGTATTGGGAATGAAATTCAGGGCCCACACATGAAAAGTATGTGCTTTGGACCTTTGACCTATAGCCCTACCCTGTCCTGGGTCATTCTTAATCTTTTCCTCACTAGCATGACTCCCTTATATAATCCTTTTTCCTTTGGGGGGTGGGGGATAAGGGTCCACATCCAGCTGTGCTCAGCGCTTCTTTCTGGCTCTACACTCAAGGATCACACCTAGTGGGCTTGGCGGGACCATAAGGGGTGCAAGAGATTGAACACAGATCTGCCGTATGCAAGGCAAGTCCCTATTCTATACAACTTTCTTTTTCTTTTTCTTTCTTTCTTTCTTTCTTTCTTTCTTTCTTTCTTTCTTTCTTTCTTTCTTTCTTTCTTTCTTCCTTTCTTCCTTCCTTTCTTTCTTTCTTTCCTTGTTTCCTTCTTTCTTTCTTTCTTTCTTTCTTTCTTTCTTTCTTTCTTTCTTTCTTTCTTTCTTTCTTTCTTTCTTTCTATTTCTTTCTTTCCTTCTTTCTTTCTTTCTTTCTTTCTTTCTTTCTTTCTTTCTTTCTTGAGGTGAGCAAGCAGATTGTATGCAACTCATGGTTCTTTTTTTTTTAAATTCTTTTATTAATTCACCATGTGGAAAGTTACAAAGCGTTCAGGTTAAAGTCTCAGTTATACAATGCTCAAACACCCATCCCTTCACCAGTGCATATATTCCACCACCAAGAATCAAGATATACCTCCCCCCTTCCCCCCACCTCCCCAGCCCCCCACCCCGCATGTGTAACTGGTAAATTTCACTTTACTTTCACTTTACTTTGATTACATTCAATATTTAAACAAAAAAAAAGTCACTATTATTGATTTGGAGTTTCTCCCCCCTAAAGTCGATCTGCTGAAAAGAAAGCATTTGGTAATTTGTTTTCCATTGCTGAGAATGAAGAGATATGAGGTCAGGAGGCCGCACTAGCAACAGCATGGTTTTGGATTTCTGTATTTTAGAATTTTGGTAACTAAGTCCAGAGAAATGTCTGCCAGGAATCGCAACATTGTAAGCTTGTACCTCTCAGCTACTTTATATTCCACATATGAGTGTGATCTTTCTATGTCTGTCTCTTTCTTTCTGACTCATTTCACTCAGCATGATACTTTCCATGTTGATCCACTTATATGCAAATTTCATGACTTCATGTTTTCTGACAGCTACGTAGTATTCCATTGTGTAAATATAGCAGAGTTTCTTTAGCCAATCATCTGTTTTCGGGCACTCTGGTTTTTTCCATATTGTGGCTATTGTAAACAGAGCGGCAATGAACATGGAAATGCAGATGTCATCTCTACTATACCTTTTTGCCTCTCCGGGATATATTCCCAGGAGTGGTATTGCTGGGTCAAATGGGAGCTCAATTTCTAACTTTTTGAGAATCGTCCATATTGTTTTCCAAAAGGGCTGTCATGGTTCTTTTCTTGCATATAGAACCTTACTAACTCAGGTTCCATTCCCAGAAATGCATATAATTATTTGAGCACTTCACAGTAATCCCTGAGCACAAAGTCAAGAGTAAGCTATCAGTTCCACCAGTTATGGCCCCCCCAAATAAATAAATAGGCAGTGATGGATATGGTAGTGATGGATATGGTGAGGAACTGTAAGGAGGGGTGTTGGGCAGAGGTCAGTCAGAGCTATACTCGATTGCCATGCAGAACAAGGGAATAAAACTCAGGGCTTTGAGCCAAAGCCTAGGCCTTTATGCAATTAAACAAGATGGTTAACATTTCTTCTGCTCCCATAGGATATTTGTAGGTGTCTCCTTGCAACCTCTACTGCGCCAGGCCCTTCTATCCACAGAACCAGACAGGACTGGAGTGGAAGCTGGGTGGCAGACATCCAGCTTTAAAGTCTTTTGGGTCAGAACCAAGGGGTCAGGTGATGCTCAGAATTAAGATTATGAGTGCTATACATCCCAGAAGAAAAATTGGGAGGACTCAGGAGTAGGATTGGTGAGGTATTTGTGGAGGGGGACTGGATATTGGTAGGACTCTTCTAAGACCCCTCGAAAGGGAAGAACTCAGTGAAATAGCCACTCACAGGTGCAGATGAAGTCCAGCAGAAGCAGGAAACAGAAAGGGAAAGTTGCTCCAGCTTGAGCTGCAGTGTTACTGCAGCTAATATTAAATTTCTGGAGAAACAAAGACCTGCGTCCCAGAGCAGCTGCCCACGGTGTGCAGAGGTGGCTTACTGGTTATAGCTTATTGATTATGGCTTAAAGACAGCAGAGGGGCCAGCGTTGGGCAAAGACTTCATCCTCTTGTCCTAGGGGAAAGAAAGACACCTCTATGGCCTAAATAAGGGACTGGTCCACCCCCAATGCAGACCCTGTTTGGCCTGTGAACATGAACCCTGCCTCAGTCCTCCACACATTGGAGCCCAAATTGCAAATTGCTTTGCCATGTCAATACCTAAGAGATTTATTATTTCTTTGTTTACCAACTGTAAAAACTTCACGCATTGCTCATTCTTTCCCATATATATATAATTATACATTCTTTCCCATGTATATTATACATACATAGGGGAAATTATTCACTTCATCTTTATCTGTCTCATGTCTATTTAACTATTAGATGCCCCCTCCAAAAATTAAAAAATGCCCCCTCCTGTCCACCACCACAGCCTAAAATCATGGTCCAAAACTCTTCTTCCGACAGAAACTGGCTCCATGTCCTGCCAAATTGTTGTCAGTCAGGCTAAGCACAATACACTGGGTTATTTAGGAATTCAGAGACTTAATGACTTTTTTCTTCAAAGGTATCTCAGCATGTGGAGAGTATGCTCTACAGGAAAAGTCGTTCACATCCTACCCATACAAAGCAAAAATTTGATCAAACAGTGGATTCATCCCCTCTTTTGGATTTTAATGCCTGGAGTGATACATTGGACCTACCTTGTTCCCAGGATATAATAGTTCCTAAAGGAACTGAGCAAGATAGTGTGAGAAATTAACCCCCATATCAGGAGCTCTTAACACTACTTTCCAAAGTGTCTAGAATACACTGCAGTGGGTGTGAGGGGTTTTAGGACCAGATGGAGGCTGAGGGGGTCATGTTAAAGAGACTTCCTGAAATAACCTTAGCACGAAGTGACTGGGGGTATGTCCTGGGAAGCAAATGCTGAATGAAGATCATTTGCAAATATCAAGAGAACTACAGTTGGAAATTTCTAGGAGGAAGTCAAAAGAAAATCAATTATGGAAAAAAAACCCAAACCACAGAGTTTCTTGCCCCCCATTCATTTCATATTCCCAACCCCATCAAATAAAGTGAAAAAGAGAACCCAGAGGAGGCAGGAGGAGGAAGAAGAGAAGTGAGGAAACATAAACTAGAGAAATAGAATTGATTCCTTCAGAACTCCGCCTTTCCCACTGCAAGTTTCCCTCCCGAAGGAGGCTAGAGAAAGACAGAATGTAAACACGAAAGTTTGGAGCCTGACTATTACTCAGCATTTTATTTCTGATATGAAATTGAATTATGAGTGAAAATAACTGGAGACTCATTATCTGCGGAGAAGGACAGGAAAAGTTGCAATACTCACTTCAGATTTTACCCAAGGGGTGGGAAGGAGTTATCTGTGCAGAACAGGTTTGCCTTGGCAAGGTGGCATGGGGAAGATTATGACTTTTTATTCCTGGCCTCTGAAGCAACTCTTTCAACTTGACATTCAACAGCAAGTGTCTGTAAGAATATGCAAGAAACTGATAAGTTTTCTCCAGGAGTGGACAAAGATGTGAGGGAGACTACTTAGAAATACTCTCTTGTATACTTCGCATTTTTCACTACAAAATGTATTTTTTTTATCTTGAAACTTTGTTTTAAAATAGGAAATTGTGGAGAGACTCAGGGTCCTTCTCTCTTGGAAGAAAGCATAAAACAGCACTGCCATAGACATGCTGCCAGACCCACGCCAGGCTTTCACCCTGAGGCCCCTCCCTGCCCCAGGGGACCCGGCCCTGGCAGCCAAAAACCTTCAGAGCTCAACTGCCGCCAGGCTCATGGCCACTCTCCACACACTTGGGCCGAGCCTCACCCATGAGTGAACTGTCTCCTGGACCCTGTGTTGGCATTGCAGTCACGCAACATGTCATACCTCACAACACTAATATTCCAAGAGTAGTGCACCACATTTGGTGGGGTTTAAAGTAGAAGGCAACCAATCTTAGAGGAAAGTATATGTATTTATATTATATAATAACTCACAAGGCTCAACCTTCAACAACATGTTAGTAACCTCTATAGAAGGGCTTAATGGCTCCTGGGTGAAATACAACAATATTCACATACTTTCCTCTAATGAAACTTTCTTGGATCACTTTCATTCATAACAAACAATACAAAATGAATTATTTCGGTTCTGCTTTGGGGTAGGGGTTGGGGTTTGGAATGGGAGCATCCCAAATGTGGTGATGGGAAGGTGTTGTGGTGGTGGGATTGTGTTCAAATATTAAATATAATCAAATATTGTGAACTACTTTATAAAAATAAAATTTTAAAAAAGGAAAAAATAGAAAATGTGAAAGGAAGCTTCTAAGGTCCCCCCAAAGATCCCTACTTCCTGGCATTCATGGTCTTATGTAATCCCCCTTATATTTCTATGACTCCATGGTACTTTTCAATGATGCGATTATGGAAATCATGATGTGTTGGCTATTGTACCCACGACGTGTCTCAGGCAGACACTCTCTCTCTGACTTTCCATTGCTCATTCTGGAAGAAGCCAACTTCTCCATGCAGCCCCATGGAGAAGACACAAGACTGAACTTGGTGATGGACCATCTGAGGCCTGTCAGCGACCTCATGGGGGACATTGTTGAGCCACAAGATGACAATCCAGCGCCTGTTCCTAGCTGAATGGCAGCCTCATGAGAAATGCTGAGCCAGGGGCCCCCAGCTAAGCTACCCCTAGATTCCTCTTCCCTAGAAACAGGAATGAGATACTAAACATGCATGTTTTTCCCTCCCCACCAGAAACCAAAATCATGTTCATTTAATTGACCTTTTATTTATTTATTTTTTTAATTTGGGGAAGGGGCAGAAGTGGGACACACCCTACTGGGCAGTCGGTCCTGTGAACTTTGAGGATGAGGTGCTGCCAACAGGCAGCCCCAGGCTCTGCCACTTGCCACTAGGATGGCCCAGTGCCATGGCGCCCCTGCCCTCCCAGGTTCAGCACAGCTGCAGCTTTTCTCAGACATCATCCCTGGGGCCAAACATGAGCAAATGCTGGGTGGGGTGAGTGGAGCATTGGTCTCTCTAACAGGGCAGGATCTCAGGCCTGCCCCATCCCGAGAAGGCTCCACTAATCTGGACTCAGAGACAGGGCTGAACAGATTCGACACAGCAGCAACTTCTCTTCATAGTTAATATTTTTAAGTGGGATTATATGGTTTAATCCATATGATGCCTTTTAAAATTCTTCATCTTGCTAAATGAGACCCTTGAATTTGTAACTTTTGATTTTCTTGAACAAATGTGTCTCAGTGTTATCTAGGGAAATGTTCAAATTTGCCACCATTGCATATACACTTACAAAATAAAGCACTAAACTTCACTTTGGATCCAAGCCTAAAATAAGAACCCAAAAACTCCAGCAAAGGAGTCTCTCCTAATTTTTAGTCCTCTTGTTTGAAAGAAAGGGGAATTGAAATTGTCCATCCATGGCTGGAGCAATAGTACAGCGGGTAGGGCGTTTGCCTTGCATGCAGCCAACCCGGTTTAGATTCCCAGCATCCCCTATGGTCCCCTGAGGACTTCCAGGAGTAATTCCTGAATGCAGAGTCAGGAGTAACAACTGTGCATTGCCAGGTGTGACCCAAAAAGCAAAAAAAATTTGTTCTTCCAATTCAAAATGAATAAATGACATCCCAAATGCTCAAAGATATGATTTTGGAGAGTGAAATTTTTACTCACATTTATAAACTCACATGCAGAAATTTGCAAACTCACATGCAGAAATGGTTTTTAGGACCAGAGATATATATCACCCAGTGGGATGGTGCATATGCTTTAAAGCAGAGAGCCTAGGTTCCATCTCCAACACCACATGGGCCCCTGGGAACTACCAGGAGCAATCCTCGAACCCAGAGACAAGAACAGGCCCTAAACACCAGCAGGTGTGGAAAGGAAGGCAAGGAGAGGGGAAAAAAGGAAGAGGGAAAAGAAGAAGAAGGGGGCTGGAGAAAAGGAGAACATTTTCTGCAAATGTTGAATTAGTTTTTAGTTGTCTTCATCTCCTTGTGAAACTGAAATAAAAGCAAAATCACCTCGTTCAAGGAAATGCCGTGCATGTGATGGTCACACAACATTGTGAATATATTCAATGCCAGAGAATTCAGACTGGTTAAAATCAGAAATTTTAAAGTTTGCTGTATGTATTTTACCACAACAAATATTTTTTAAAGAAATCTCAAATCACCAATTACAACTCTTTAGATCCTACTTTAATTCACTGAAAAAAAATCCTGAAGCAATGAAGGTATTTTGAACACAACTAAGGGTATTCAGTGCTATTTTAAAATTATCTTTTGATGAAAAAGATAGGTCAACAGGCTCAGACACATGCTTGGTATGCAGGAGTCATGGGTTCCATCTCTGGCACATCCCTGACACCTGAATACCTCCAAGACCTTCAAGAGTGACCCTGAGCACTGACCCAAGAATAGCCACTGAGCACAACCAGTTGCCCAAAACAAAACCAAAAAAATCAATCTTTTGATGATGTGCTAGTAGTACTGTGATTTTTTAAAATTGTGGTAAGAACATCACTGTATCACTGTTGTCCCACTATCATCAATTTGCTCGAGCAGGCACCAATTAATTATGTCTCCATTTGTCCCTGTCGCATTCAGGGTCAGGGTAATGAGGCCTATTATGGTTACTTTTTTTGGCATATTGAATATGCCAAGGGTAGCTTGCCAGGCTCTGCTGTACAAGATTCTTCATGGCCCTCTTCTGGGAGCTTTGTTGGCCATTGATGAGATTACATGTCGCTGGGGGCAGTTTGTGGGTGTGACTGCCAAGCTACTAGAAAACTGGTGATCTGGGTGGGGGAGGCCCAGTCCCGATCCAAGCAGGCTTAGAGATCTCAGCCATGGGTTCCTCTGCCAGTTCCTTCATGCATGAGGCTCATCCGAGCATGTGGAGAGTGGCCTTGAGCATAGCTGTGGCTGGATTCTGGAGGTTTTTGGTTGCCAGGCTCTGCTTGGGGTGGGGAGGGAAACTCAACCCACCCACTCAGAGGGGGCCCTGGTGAAGACAGCCTGGCTCAAGGGCAGGGTGGTAAGAACATATAACATAAAAATTTCCCTCTGAGTATTTTAAGTGTACAATATAAATGTCATTCGAAATAGGTACTATGTATTATCCCTTACAATTGTATACAGAAATAAGTAAAGAAGAAGAAATAATAAAAGTGATACATGTTGGGTCTGAGATTTGGTTTTATTTTATCTGAAACCTATTAAATGTAACCAGCTACTATTTTATGAAACTCTTGGGTGAGTAAGAGAAGACTTTGTTACTTATGACTCAGGAATCAGCCCAAACCTCAGAATATTCCTGGTGGTATCCTTTGCTCTCAAATGCCATATGGGCATCTAAATGATCCCAACAGGAACTTAGATTTCTCTGTAAGTCTTTGCTACAGAGGGAAAGGTAGGCCCATGGAATGACCATACCAGCAGAGGTTTCTTCACAGATGATGAACACTGTGTTCACAGAATGTACTTTTTAATTTTTAAATGTAGGAGTATTCTGTTATTTATTTAGCCATTGGTTGAACTGATTGAATTGGGCATCAGCTCCACATTACTTATTTTTATTATTTTTATTACTATTTTAGTGAATAACCGTGAGATACAGTTACAAAGCTTCACTGCTTGAGTTTCAGTCATACAATAATTGGACACCCAACCCTCCACCAGTGCACATCCTCCACCACCAATGTCCCCAGCATCCCCCCATTCCATCCCTCCCCTGCCTCTATGGCAGACAGTCTCCCCCATACTCTCTTTTGTATTGCTTGCTATGAATAGCATAAGATGTCGCATGGCTGCAAGAGCAGCTGAATGCTCCTGGAATTCTAAAATTTTAGATAATTTGGGTGTGGAGAAATCTCTGCAGCGAGCTGTTCAGTTTGGAGATTCTGAAAGTTGACAACTGGTGGGGTTTTTTGGGGGGCAGGTGGAGAGACAAGGCCTGCCCCTGTCTGAGGCTCCCCAGTGTAGTCGACCTGGCTTAAAGTCTGGAGGCCTCTCTGCATCGAGCTGCTCGGTTCAGAGATCCTTTTGTGTGTCTCTGGGTCATGGCCATTAAGGAGCTAAAGTAGCAGCTGAAGGAGTTTGTGGGCGTGACCTCCAGGGTCCCATGGGACAGGGGGATGAGAGAGATCGGCCCATCCCCTATCCCTTGCAGCCTGGAATTTGCTGTTACTGAGCCTGAGTACCTGCACTTCTCATTGGGTCCTAAAAGTTAGCGTTGCCAGGGGCTAAAAAGGGGGCAGGTGGTGGGATGATGCCTGCCCCCATCTGAGGCACCCCAGTGAAGTTGGCCTGGCTTAAAATCCAGGGGCATCTCTGCAGAAAGCTGCTCAGTTCAGAGATTATGTTGTGTGCCTTTGGATCATGGCCCTTGTTTCCATCTTTTCCAGAGAAATAAACTATTGGCATATGCCCTGCAAGGCGCGCCCACTCGCCAGTAGGGTGCAGCTCTGCTGGCCCTGACTGCGGCTTCTTTTTTTTTTGCTTTTCCGGGTCACACCTGGCAATGCACAGGGATTACTCCTGGCTCTGAACTCAGGAATCACTCCTGGCAGTGCTTGGGGGACCATATGGGATGGTGGGAATCAAACCCGGGTCAGCCGCATGCAAGGCAAACGCCCTACCCGCTGTACTATCACTCCAGCCCCATGACTGTGGCATTTGATCTCTTTTGAAATAAGGCCAGTAGATGAGCTTGTATAGCTGAGCTGGAGGTGGTGTGTGGATGTGGCTCCCACATGCCAAACTTTTGGTCATTTAATTTCTTGGTAAACTTGGCCCCAAGTTGTTGGGGTCCATCCAAAGGCACAATGGCAATTTGGGGGTATCAGGAAGCCTAAAGGCACCATGAGGCTGCTGATGCACTCACCCCACAGGCACAGGTTGATCTGCTGGTGGCTCCATAACCCCACAGAATGTACCTTATTGCAAGCCTGCCCCTTGTCCAGAGCTGAAATGTGAAGGACTGAGGAGAAAATATTATCTCACTTTTTCAGGTTACCATGTACATAAACAACCGTGAGTGGCCCTTGTGAAAAAAAAAAGGCAGGGCCAACTTTGTAGTGTTGGTCCACCCAGCATATCTGTAGGAACAAAAGAGGCCAAAGAAGAGTGTTTCCAAGTACCATGACTTGGATTTGATTTAAAAAATCCATTAAATGGCCGAAAAGATTGCACAATGGGTAAGACGCTTGCCTTGTACCAACACAAGTAAGATCCTTGGCATCACATATAGACCTCTGAGCATCTTCAGGAATGATCCCTGAGCACTGCCAGTTGTGCTCTCCAAAAGAAATATATTGGGGGTATGGTGCCACCAGCAGGTCAACCTGTACCTGCGGGGCGAGTGCATCAGCACCCTGATGGTGTCTTTAGACTTCCAGATACCCCAGAATTGCTGCTGTGCTTTTAGCCAGACCTCAACAACTTGGGGCCACGTTTATCAAAAAATTAAATGGCCAAAAGTTAGGTATGTGGGAGCCACACCCACAAACCACCTTTGGTTCAGCTATACAAGCTCATTTATCAGCCTTATTTCAGAGACCCATAGATAAAACTCGAAAGAGATCAAAAGCCGCAGTTAATCTCAGACCCACATATGGCTGAACAGACTAGGCTAAATCGGAGAGGGGCGGGTTGGCCTGTGCCCACCCAGCAGAGCCCCAGCAGCCTCTTGCTTCCATAATCCAAAATCTCTGCTATATCCCCAGCTTGACTCCACCATGTCAGGACGGACCTCAGCAAGACATAATCTGCTGAAAATTCGGGTATGCGGATTCTGTGACTGAAATCTCCAGAATTTCTCAGAGTCGGGATGGGCTACCTCCCCCCACTTCCCAATACACATGGAAGTACTGACAGTCACCCCCACGAGCCAACTCTAATGCCACCCTGTAAGCTCTACTGCCAGCTTCTGGGCCTTGCTTCAGAGACCCCTAAATAAATCTCAAAAGAGATCAAAAGCCACAGAAAAGCTCAGACCCATGCGTAGCTGAACAGACTGGGATAAATTGGAGGGGGGTGGGTTGGCCTGTGCCCACCAAGGAGAGCCCCGCGCAGCCACTTGCTTCCACAATTCAAAATTGCTGCCATACCCCCAGCCTGACTGCACTGTCTCAGGATGGACCTCATGAAAATATAATCTGCTGAAAATTTTGTAATGTGGATCTTACTGCACCAACAGCCCTGACCCAGAGACACACCAGCAAGTCCTGGACGACACCACAACACCACAGATCTCTCCAGGCCCCATACCGGGCCAATCTTACTGGGGCACCCCAGATGGAGCAAGCTTGCCCTCCCCACCTACTCTAGATGGAATCCCAGTGACCAAGAGCTTCCACAAGCAAGGCCCAGGTATGCGGGTTCCAGGACTGAATCTCCAGGCTGCATGGTGGCAGGGGACTCGGGTTTTCCCTCTCCAGGTCGCTGCCTACCCAGGAGAATGGCTGTCACACCCATAGTTTGCCTCCGGGCACCATCTTAGCACACTAACAGCCCTGGCCCAGCAACTCCCAATTGAATCCCAAAGTGTATTAGTGCCATATAGAGATGTCTCTGGAACCCAGCCATTTACAATCTAGAAATTTACATTTACAATTGCAGCCATGTGAGCTCTCTTGATACTCAAAATGAACAATGGAAAATAAATTACCTAGCATCTGCCCCTGGCAGGTAGGCTTGAATGGTGGTGGGAAATTTTGAGCAAAACATAATGCACAAAATTAGAGAGAGAGTATTGGGGAAATTGTCTGCCCGTAGAGTCAGGGTGAGGACTTGGATGTGCGTGGTGGAAAATGTGCACTGGTGGAGGGATGAGTGTTCCGTCATTGTATGGCTGAATCTCAAACATGAAAGCTTTGCAACTCTATCCTGTGGCGATACAATTTAAAAAAAAAGTAATGGATGTATGTTCATCGCAGCACTGTTTACAATAGCCAGAATCTTGAAAAAACCCGAATGCCCCAAAACGGATGACTGGTTGAGGAAACTTTGGTACATCTATACAATGGAATACTATGCAGCTGTTAGAAAAAAGGAAGTCAAGAATTTTGTAGTTAAGTGGATGGGCATGAAAAGTTTCATGCTGAGTGAAATGAGTCAGAAAGAGAGAGACAGACATAGAAAGACTGCACTCATCTATGGTATATAGAATATCAGAGTGGGAGACTAATACCCAAGAACCGTAGAAATAAGTACCAGGAGGTTGACCCCATGGCTTCGCGGCTGGCCTCACGTTCCGGGGAAAGGGCAACTCAGAGAAGCGATCACCAACTACATTGTAGTTGAAGGCCATGTGGGGGAAGGGAGTTGCGGGCTGAATGAGGGCTAGAGACTGAGCACAGCGGCCACTCAACACCTTTATTGCAAACCACAACAGCTAATTAGAGAGAGAGAACAGAAGGGAATGCCCTGCCACAGTGGCAGGGTGGGGTGGGGGGGAGATGGGAGTGGGGAGGGTGGGAGGGACGCCGGGTTTACGGGTGGTGGAGAATGGGCACTGGTGAAGGGATGGGTTCCCGAACTTTGTATGAGGGAAGTATAAGCACAAAAGTGTATAAATCTGTAACTGTACCCTCACGGTGATTCTCTAATTAAAAATAAATAAATTATAAAAAATAAAATAAAATAAATAAAAACCAAAAAAAAAAAAAAAGTAATGTGGAGTTCTTGTCCAATTCAATCAGCTTAATCAATGGCTGAACAAATAGCAGTATTCCTACATTATTAATGGATGTTTGATCATTGTGTGATTGTAACCCAAACATGAAAGCTTGTAACTCTCTCATGGTGATTCAATAAAATTAGAAAAATAATTAAAAACAAAGAAAAAAGAAATCTATTAGAGGACAGTATAGGTAAGTCAGTGGGAATATAGGCGAACAAGTTTGGCCCTGAGTTGGTACATGTGGCTGGATTTGTATATGTACATAAGGTTCACTATATTGCTTAGTATATTTGAAAATATGAAAATTCTTCATAGCAAAAGTTTTTTTTATTATTATTATTATTTTTTTTGCTTTTTGGGTCACACCCAGCGGTGCACAGGGGTCACTCCTGGCTCTGCACTAGCTCAGGAATTACCCCTTGCGGTGCTCAGGGGACCATATGGGATGCTGGGAATCGAACCCGGGTCGGCCGCATGCAAGGCAAACGCCCTACCGGCTGTGCCATCACTCCAGCCCCATAGCAAAAGTTTTTAAATGCTACTTACTAAGGCATAATCATATATCATTTATGTATACTCAAATTTTTCTTTAATAAAATAGAACATTCAAAAATAGGTATTTACTGCTTAAAATTAATGAGATGCATTTTATTCTTGCCATTGATACCAGTACAATATTTCACACAAATATAGGGTTTTTTTTTTCTTTCGCTTTTTGGGTCACACCTGGCGATGCACAGGGGTTACCCTTGGCTCATGCACTCAGGAATCACTTTTGGCGGTGCTCAGGGGACAATATGGGATGCTGGGAATTGAGCCCGGGTCGACCGCATGCAAGGCAAATGCTCTATCCGCTGTGCTATCTCTCCAGCCCCACAAATATAGTTCTTTCTAGGGTAAAAATATGTGCTGCTATTTTATTATAGTTATAACAAAGATCTGTTTTATAGTGAGTTGTAATAAATTTACTGTAATTGTCCAAGTTAACTCTGGAAAATTAATTTATCTTAATATCTGACAACACAAGATCCAGGGTCTTTAATATATCTGCTAAAAGTCACAAAATGTCATTGTTCAGCTGTGAGAAGTTACTTTCACCAGGAAGTTTAAACAGCACTGATGGCCAATTTGAAAAAGAGAATCTAAATACATTTAGACTCTGCACATTTTTAAAAACTGCATATACAAAAGATTTTACCACCACCACGTACTTCATCTCTTTCTCTTAAAAGCAATTTTATTTAGCAATCTAGAATTACAAAAAACAAAAACAAAAAACACCTTTACTAACTGAAAGTTAAACTGCGTTAAAGGGTTATTTCTTTAATTTTGCTAAGAAGTTATTTTCATAAAATTAAACAATGAAGGCAAGGGTCTAGAAAAACAATGTATTACATTCCAAAAAGAGTCTTACCACCTTTTGTCTTGGTCCATTTTGTCTACTATCACAAAATGTCATAGATTAGGTGGCCTATAAACAACAGAAACCTGTTTCTCCCGGTTCTGGAGGAGTGTGAGCTGAAATTAGAGAGCCACGTGGTCAGATTCCGATGTGGGTCTCTTCCAGGTTGAAGACTGCTGACTTCTCACTGTGTCTCACAAGGCAGAAAGCCAGAATAAGCTCTTATTCTCTTTCTGAACCACTGGCCCCACCTCATCACCTCTCCCCAAATCCAACCCCTTAATGCTATCATTGTGGATTAGAATTTCAACATGTGAATTTCAGAGGATACAAACTTTTAGTCCATAACAGCTTCATCAGTCCATTTACTAACTGTCCTCTTGCAACGTTCTTGGGTTCTTTGATATCTGAAAGTTAATTGGCAGTATTAAATGCCCTGCAGTGCTTTTTCTCTGGAAGGAATAAACAGGTATCTGCCCCCCTTTTTTTTTCCCACAATTGAACTCTTACAGTTGAATATAGAAAATAGTCAATTACATTTCACAAAGAATGAGAAGGTTACAGAAAAGATGATAAAACAGTTGTTATGAAAACCTAAAAATTCTACTTTTTAATAATGCTCCAAATCAACTCCCTTTTAAGAGTATGCTTTCAGAAAACTGCCGTTCCCCCCCGCCCCCACCCCACACACACACACCAGCTGAGGTAGAACTTGGGTAATGCTTTCCTCAGGGTATAAGGTGTCACAAAGAAGACACGTTTTCTATACCTGGCATTTCACTTACCAGCCCGGTCACTCAGGCTCTTGGCCCAGTTCGCGCCTCTCCTTCACTGAGGCTCACTGTCCTGCTCTCTCCTTCGTGCCTGCAGGTGCCTGAGGCATTGCTGTGTGCTAGGTTCTCTTCCAGGCACTTGGGCTACACTGGGTTAAAGGGCAACCCTGCCCATCTTCCAGGGCCTCGGAAAGGGCTGGGGTGCATGCAAAGTCCCCGTCCCCAACCGCACGGCCTCTTGGGCATTGCCAGCCCTTGAGGCCCCTGAGCACTGCTGGGTGTGGCCTTGGCGGTCCCCAGCACCACGGCCTGCCCTGGCATCCTCGGGGCTTGTAAACTCCCTTCCACCGGAGGTCACCCCTGACCAGCGGGGAGAGACTGCCGCGGGCAGGGAGCGAAAGGCGCAGAGCGGCGAGGAGCGCAGGCCGGGGACGCTGCGGGAAGGTGCGGGTGTCCGTGCCCGGCTCAGGCGGCCTGGCCGAGAGAACCTGCCCGGCCTGGACCACCCCGGCCTGCACCCGTGTTTCCCAGTCACCGGCCCACGCCACACCACTGGGGCCCGGAAGGCCTTCGCTCGGGGGGGGGGGGGGGCATCGGGGCCTCAACCTCCCTCCGTTGCAGCGTCGGGTGCGGGGCCGTGTGCCCGTGGGCGGAGGTGGCCGAGCCCCGGGCGCGCAGGCACCGTGAGCGCCCTCACCTCCTCCAGCCGCCGGCGCTGCTCCTTCTGCTCCTCGATGCGCTTCTGCCGCTCGGCCAGCAGCTGCCTCTTGTGCTCTCCCTCCAGCAAAGATCATGGATATTCATGAAGAGATAATGATGGTAACCCGGCATAAAGTCACTAACCTGGTGCCTGGCACACACGTCATTTGAAAGTTGCATCCTCGGGTATTATCACGTTTCTCTCAGAGTTTCGGGCATGCAGAGACGTTGGTGGGATGTTCTGCAACCTGAAACGGAGGCCCTCGCTGATTGCAGCCAGGGAGGCTAAACCTGGATGCGTCCATTTAGAAGCAATCTGCCTCACCCTTAGTGGCCACCCGATCAAGCAAGGGGATGGCTGCAGTCAATGAGGAGCATGACAGGGCTGGAGAGAACTGCACAATTACCTTCCTGTTGCCGGGCAGTTAGCTGAGCTTTCATCTGCCACCAGCTTCTCCAGGAGCCCAGCTTTCTAGCTGCCTAACTGCCTAGAGGCTGGACCCAGGGGCAGATGAAGGAGGCCTCTGAGAGCACTTGGGGTAAGGAGGCTGTAACAAGCATCTAAGCCCACAAGGGTCAGAATCTCCTCAGGACGTGCCATGCAGGCCAAGTGTGGCTGTGGCACAGCTTCTGGCACAGAGCACAGCAACGGCAGCAGGGAGAGAGTCTACACATACCAACCACACACACAAACACACACACCACACTGCACATACCCATCACATAGTGCACACACACACACACACACACACACACACACACACAGAGTGTATCTTCTTTCAAGAGATCAGCTGCCAGGGGGCCGGAGCAATGGCACAGCGGGTAGGGCGTTCGCCTTGCACGCGGCCAACCCGGGTTCGATCCTCAGCATCCCATATAGTCCCCCAAGCACCGCCAGGAGTAATTCCTGAGTGCAAAGCCAGGAGTAACCCCTGAGCATCGCTGGGTGTGACCCAAAAAGAAAAAAAATTTAAAAAAAAAAAGAGATCAGCTGCCAGCTTGTATGCTTCTGGGCCAGTGAACATGTTCTTCATCCCCATCCATGGCCCAGTCCTGCCACTCGATGTTTTTACAAAAAATGATTCTCACTGGGTCCCTGAATGCCATTTTAGAAATCAAGCCTGTGCCACTCATGAGTAACACTGGTTGTTGTGACCTGATTCCTAGAATGTATAAGTTATTTGCCTCCAAATCTATCCAGAGTCTGACCCAAAGTACCCCGGGAAGGAAGCTGTGAACAAGGAGGAGAACCATAAGAAGGAGAATCAAGGCAGATATAACCCAGTCTACTGTCTAGTTGCTCATAGCCATGGCAGTTAACGGATCATGGAAGATCACCCTAGGCACCGTTCCCAGGGGCACCTGGTAGACTATCAACCATGCCTTGTTTGTGTCTTCTCCCCTTCCCAGTCAATCCTCCTGGTAGAATCATATCACTAGTCTCCTAAATCCAGGTTTCATGCTCTCAATATTTTCCTAGACAACCAAACTCATCTCCAAAGAGTTTTGATCACTAAAAGAATCTCTGTATTCTTGGAAGTTTCACCCACCTGACTCTGGAGAGGGGCCATTTCTTTCCTTGCGACCACTTTGACAATGAATGTGCCTTCTTTTGTTCTGCCTCTATACGCTAAGTGTACCAACGCTAAATTCAGAGCATCTCACTTAGTATTCCCCATGACCTTGTATAATGGTGAAGCAATCATACTTTCATGTAAATTGTTCAATTCTCCTACAACGGTCATCTCACCCAGTCTTCCACTCATGGATCCAAGAGCCTGGGGAAGTTATACCAAGAACTGTGAGAAATAAGGCCATAAGTTCATTTTCCCCAAGGGCACAGACCTCTTCTGACCTAGGATGCACAACCTACAACTTGTACATAGCATATGGCGTTGAAACAACTTTCCTTCTGTGTTCATAAGACCTTCTGCTGTTTCTCTCTGACCTAACTGGGTCCATAAATTCTCTGAGTTAGCAACTCTAAATATTTATCTCATAATGTTGTAGACCACCTCAGTTAATTTAAAAGATGTGTTGCACAATAAAATAAAGATAAAATTTAGGTGTATGTTATGTCTCAAATTTTCTTCCTGGGGCTGGAGCGATAGTACAGCAGGTAGGGTGTTTGCCTTGCATGCAGTCGACCCGGGTTCGATTCCCAGCATACCATATGATCCCCCGAGCACCACCAGGAGTAATTTCTCAGTGCAGAGCCAGGAGTAACCCCTGAGCATAGCCGGGTGTGACTCAAAAAGCAAAAAGAAAAAATACTTCTTCCTAGGTTAGCTATGTTATCAGCTGCCTGAATTAGAAACTAGAAATTCATTCACCTGCTCTAACAACACTGAAAACACTAACAATGCCTTTAAAAGTGTATAAATGTCAATGCCTTTTTTGTGGGTCAGGCAGATGTTTTGCTAAACTATCAACCTGTTCCTTGACATTTTTACAACTAATCCAACCAGTTTTGTGAAGGAAGCATAATATTTGCTGCAGTTATTTCAAACGCAGGATGGATTTTGTTTGATAAGAGAATTCTGTTGCAGTTTTCTTTCAGCAATAGAAATGACAAGATTTTGTGGAAAGTATTGATATAATTTAATAAGCAACCATTCCCTGATTGTTTCAAGATTTCAATTGCAGAACTCTTGTATAGCAATATTTTCTTCCAGATACATACTTAGGTTTCCAGACACTGAATTAAAAAGAAATAATTTCATTCAAACAGCAGAAAATGGGACCAGAGTGATAGTACAGCAGATAAGGTGCTTGCCTTGTGTGCTGCTGACTGGGTCCAAGCCCCAGCACCCTGTATGGTCCCTTGAGCCTGGCAGGACTGAGTCCTGAGCACAGAAATGAGGGTAAGCCTGGACACTGGCAGGTGTAACCCCCAAACAAAACAAACATGCAAAAAAAAAAACAACAACAACAGAAAGAGATGCTGTTAGCTTTTTCTAAAACTAATTAAAATTTTAAGTTAGTTGTTATATGAGATTGGAGTTTCTGTTCCCATTCAAAAATTGGTTTGAATCCTTTTAAGGATGATGGGAATGTGATTCAAGTGATAGAATACATGCATTGATGCTTGGAGTATGCAAGGCCTTGAATTTGATCTTCAGCACTGCATAGCATCCCTCCCCCTTAAGCATCAGGTACAGAGTCCCATCCCAGCCCTTCTTGGAGTAGTCCTGCCGAAAGAATCCATAAAGCAGATTTAACAGTCTGATTCTCCTAACTTACCTTGATTATTTGTGCTTTATATTAATATCATGGGGTTGCCACAAAAATCACTCAACTGAACTGAAGAAACGAATTAATTAAGATTCATAACAGAGAACTAAGAGCAAATCAACCAGCAACCAGCATCCCTCATGAAAGGCAACATTTTGGGGAGCATATAAAAAATCCTTTGTTCAAGGCCCAATAAGTGTTCCCATGCCAGAGAATTAAAAACACAATTCTTTTTTTAGACTTACCATCTCCTTAAGCAAATGACATACACAGAATAGATTTTAAACCCTATTTCCATTCCAGAGAGCTTGACAACAGGAATGGTCTGCATGGGTTACTTCTTGTAGCACTGTAGCACTGTTCATCGATTTGCTTGAGCAGGCACCAATAACGGCACCATAACGTCTCCATTGTGAGACTTGTTATTACTGTTTTTGGCATATCAAATACACCATGGGTAGCTTGCTGGGCTCTGCCATGTGAGCGGGATACTCTCAGTAGCTTGCTGAGCATTCCAAGAGGGACAGAGGAATTGAACCTGAGTTGGCTGTGTGCAAGGCAAACGCCCTACCCGCTGTGCTATCGCTCCAGTCCAGGTTACTTCTTATGTTTACTGTATCTAAAATATTTAAATCAAGGATCTTTAAAATTATTTTTTCTTTAAATCTTTGTTTTAAAATTTATTGTAAAGAATAACAATAAAATACAATCATTTTTGTGGAGGCAACCTCTTTCATAATATTTGAATCTTTTAAAAAATAGTTTTCATTTTGTTTTGGTTTGAAGGCCACACACAACACTGTTCAGGGCTTTCTCCTAGCTCCATGCTCAGGAATCACTCCTGGCCATTCTGGGAACAATATTCTGTGCCAGGGATTGAACTGAAATAGGCCATGTACTAGAAAAGTGCCTAACCCTCTGCACTTGCTCTCCAGGACCTGTTTAGTTTATTTATCATGTTTTAAGATGTTGGGTTAGGTAGGACGTTCTTTTGTTATAAATGAGAGAAAACCTATTAGAACTGTCTTAAACTCTAAAGGAAATGTACTGGATCTTGTAGCCAAACACTACAAATGGTTGGCTTCAGACAAGGCCTATTTGATTGTCTAAATGGTGTCAAGGATTCAGTTTCTTTTTGTGTTACCTTCCTTTGAATTCAGATTCTTCAGAAGTGGCATCCAAGTGACTCTAGACCTTCTTATTATGGTAGTAAAATGCCTGCAACAGTCTGTAACCAATATTCTAAAGTCACAGAGTAAAAAGAAAGGAGATGTGTCTCTTTTCCTATATCTCAGATAATGGGAATTACTCAGTGTCACTGGTCTCTTTGGTTCCTACATTCAATCCTGTGCCAGGATTGGTTTTATATAAAGCCTGAATTTTACTATATTCTAGCCTCTAATTCCAGTTTTTAATTTGTAATAGTTAACCTCATGATTTTGGATTCTAGTCCCTTAAAAGTAGCAACTGTCACTTCTAAATCCCTTCCTCTATTTCAAAACACACAACAGCGAGGGTTCAATAATGGCAATGGGTAGCAAAATGTGATTATAAATCATTTAAAAATAAACTATATGAAAAAGTTTTTTAGAGACATTTGTAAAAAATAAAATTAGAATCACATAATTAGGATGATCTTCACGTCTATCCAGATCCTCTTTTCAACCTCTCGACCATATCAGAGTCCCAAAAGGTCTTCTTTCACAGACTACCTCAAATAGCCTCTTTCCTTTCCTTTCACCTCCATTTGGGCTTACCCCATGGACATCAACAGCAGGTGAAAGAGAGATTAGAGCATTTATTCCTTGGCATATTTTCCAGCCAGTCTCTGCCTTAAGAAGGTCACATCAATCAACAGCTATAGCTGAGCCTCTCTCTCAAGCTCTGGCCACCCGTTTCTTTTAGGATTCCCTGATAATTTTTGTTGGTTTTCTTTATCCCCACCCATGCCTTTGTAAATGGTCCTTTATTAAAAGCTCCTCAATTACCTTGTTCAAGTGCTTCATTTGTGTCCTGTCAGGATCCCCACAGACTCTGTAAGATAACCCAACTCAAACTGGTTTAAATAATCGGTTGAATTTATTGAATTACATTACTGCCAATATAGTTTGGCTTCACACCAGTGCAGTGACAGGAATAATGGTGTCAATGCTATTGTAAATGGAAGGGACTTTATTAACCAGATTTTGATCTAGATTTTAATCCAATTAAACATATTTGTAACGAGATGAGCTCCATTGTTTGCTCTATTTTGCTATTAAGCGTTCAAAGGCCAATGATGTAACTCAGCGATACTGTGCTTGCTGCTTTGCGTGTGTGAGTGCCTGGGAAGGAGGGAAGAGGAAAAAGAAGAGGAGGAGTGGGAAGAAGAAGAAGGAGGGGAGAGTGGGAGGAGAAAAAAAGTTGTTGACTGGCCTAGCTGTTTCTGAACCCTATCTTAGCACTCTGTAAACATTGGAGACAAACAAACAAACGAAAACTTTCAGCAGTCCAAAGTAAAAGTTGCCTTCATATGAAAATATGGAACCTAATGAGAAAATAAGCCATTGGTTCAGGATTTTATGCCTTTACAAATCATTACCATCAACTTTGCTTTTATTCCTCACAGGATAGGGCACAGTCGGAACAGAGTGCATGTTTGGTAAGTTGGCAAATGATGGAAAGTCCAAATTAGTCTTAATGTGATGCTGGAGGTGAAGCTATTTCTCTGTTTCTAAATGCCAGTTGTCTTGTTCTTATAACTAGGATATTGGAAAGACCAAGAAACACTAAGAAAGATCAAGGCCACTACAAGTAAATGATTGATAGCAACATACACCAGATTTTTTTTTTCCAGTGAAAAGACAAGCTGTGTATACAGTATTTCAAATAGCTCTATAACGTCACAGCTAAAGAACAAGATAACAAAGTCTGCTTAACAGGTTCTCTTTGTTTCAAATACTTTGTTTTTCTCGGTAACAATGAACAATCACAGCATTAAATGGAAATACTTGTGTAAGATTTAATTTAATAGGTAGCTGACCTCTGGGGAAAAAAACCTTTTATTATGTTTAAATTAGAAGGGCTAGGGACTGGAGCTATAGTACAGCGGGTAGGGCATTTGCCTTGCACACGGCCCACCTGCATTTGATTCCCAGCATCCCATTTGGTCCCCCAAGCACCACCAGGAGTAATTCCTGAGTGCGAAGCCAGGCGTAACCACTATGCATGCATTACTGGGTGTGATCCAAAAAGCAAGAAAAAAATTAGAAGGGATGGGGGGGTTAGCTTTGGATACCCAGCTTGGCCCTGTGCTCTTCTGGCAGGGGACAGACCACATGTTGTGTCAGAGGCTAAGCTGGGGTCAGCCTTGTACCAAAGCAAGTGCCTTAACCATTATACTATGTCTCTAGCTCCCTGGAAGAAATCTTAAAACATGCTTGACTCATTTATTTTTTCTCTAGGTTACCAATGACTGTGGGCTTTTCCCTCAAGTATTACCAGGCTGATAGTCTCTCTTACTTAGTATGGACAGGTAACAGGTATGATCAACAAGGAAGTCATACACTCATGAGAATTAGTACAAAGTACTTGCTCTCCAAGAGGTAGCGGGTAAGATAAGGTGAAGCCACATGAATACAGGACCGGCCAATTACCTGACAGCTGTGTTCTTGCCTAGCCATGGCTTTTAGAAACTCGAGACCCCAAGGACACTTTAATCTCCAGCTCAGAAACACCTAAGCACAGCCCACTTTCTACAGAGCTTATATAACCTGTTTTGTGGCATTTTTATATTAAAAACTTTTTCTCAAGACCTATAAGCTTGCACAGTTGAGCTGGATTTGATCTGCAAAACCCCGTAAGGTCCCTCAATCCCTGCCAGAAGTGATTTCTGAACAGAGCCAGGAGTAAGGCCTCAACACCACTGGATGCATTCCCCACCCTCATCCCTATCCCCCAAAAGCCCCAAAGTTTCCTCTCATATAAAAGGGAATGAATGCTTTTATGCAGAAGGTAGAGATTCAACAAACAATAAACTAGACCAAAATAAAACAGAATGGGAGGGAGGGAAGAAGAGACTTCCACCCATGATCATGATTAACATTTTGATTTATATTGAAAGTCCACTCTCTCTTTTCCTTATTTGGAATCTTGTTATAGTCCTTTGACAGTCTTTACACGAGGTTCATTTTATTCAGCTTTCAATATGCTCAGGACCAAACCCAGTGCCGCAGCAATAGATACCCAGTGGCGGAAAGAAGCACTTAATGTCCAGCCCATTCTCACTTGCTGCCAGAGATAAAACAGCACTACTGCACCGGCCCTCAGTCCCTTCCTGTGTCTGCCCAAGCAACATCCAGCACAAAGAATTGCAAACCATAATGCCCCAAAGTAGAGGGAGTATAGGGGAAACTGTCTGCCATAAGGAGCAGGAGCAGGGGTGGGATGGGGGGAGTGCGGGGACATTGCTGGTGGAAAATGAGCACTGCTGGAGGAATGGGTATCTGATCATTGTGTGACTGAAGCTCAAACTTGAAAGCTTTGTAACTGTATCTTGTTATCCTGGTTTCTAAGAACCCAAAGTCTTGCAAGAGGAAATCCAGCCAACATAATATTTGTTCACGCAAATGCTTTCTTCAGCTAAATTGGGAAAAGTCAAAGCGTGAAAAACAACAAAGAAAAGCAGAAAGTAATAAAACCTCCCTGCACATGTGGCATTCATTAGTTTTCTGCTGATTGTTGTCCTCTGTCTGAAGTTCCCTTCCTAGTTTCATGCCTTTGACACTTTTGTGTCTTTTCCAAATCATCCTCCTACCCCACTTCCAAGTTACATGCAGAGGAGTTCTGTTGGGAGCAGGAACTTAATTTCAGCGACAGAAGCCCTAGTAACAAGAAAATTGTAAGTAACTCAAGTGCATGGGTGGGAGAGGCAAGAATGCTGTCCGCCTGTTCCCCTCCTGGAGTTCAGTGCTGTTTGGACTCCCACTGCAGTTCCTGAGGACCTCTAAGAAATGAGATGTTTCCAACAAGAGCTGCTTACAAGGAGGTCTCCTTCCTGCCTGGTGTCTCTTCACTCTGCCTGAGCATAGGCGGTTAACAGAGCAGGGGGTGGGGAAGAGGGGGGAGGGGTGGGGTGCAGACTTGGAAATACCTGTCCCTGGATGCTGTCCTATCAAGTGCACGGAGGCTTTGGAAATCACCACCGTGCGCTTCTGCTTGTTTGGGGGTTTTATTTTTTTCCAAATTATCATTCAGAATAGATTTATTCTTTCCCAGTATGGGTGATGCATCCAATTCTTTTTTATTTCCTCTTATATTGGGCTGGTTTCCCGCTTTGCTTATAATACCACGATGCTGGTGTGAGGGGTTGCCTGTGGTCTTTGGTTCATAGAGCCCTTGCTGACCCAGCTGATCACCAAATGGGAGATGGATTTGGCACGTGGGCCCTCTTGTTCCTGCCCTGATGGGAGCGCCCGCTCTGTCTTTGCCAGGAAAGCAGCTCTCTGTCTTCACACCCAGTCACTGCCGCTGTGATCACTACTACTTCTTTTGCTTTTAATTTTCTCTTACTGTTTATTGATCGATTATTTCTTTGGGAGGAAGAGTTGAGCAATGCCCAGCAATACTCAGGAGCTGTTCCTAGCTCTGTGCTGGTTGGTGCTGAGGGACCAGGCAGTGCCAGGCTTCCCACGTGCAAAGCAAGCCTCGCCCCTTTACACTCTCCCTTGGGCCTTATTTATTTCTGCTGTGCCCGCTATAAAACCCAGCTCTCAGCATTCAAGACCATTTCTTTTGCGTTTAAATTTTAATTTTTACTGCAAGCTACCTGTGGCATATTCGGTATGCCAAGAACAGTAACAATAAGTCTCACAATGGAGACGTTACTGGTGCCTGCTTGAGCAAATCGGTGAACAAGGGATGACAGTGCTACTGTAAAGTAAAATAGTGCACATAATCACATGACTCAAGAAAGTTTACGGTAAATGCCCTTGTTTCAGTATGTTCCTTTACCCTTTAATTGCCTCCTGTGGCAAGAGAACTATGCATATATTCTTATACCCTATTTTTATGCAAATCTTGGGGATATTTTAATTATGTAATGTAACATTACATTGTTGCTTGCAGTAAGCAAATACCTGTTCCTCAACTGTTCATCCCAAAACAACTTTCTCAAATTTTTCACCAATTGCTAATTTTAATAACTGAAAAAGCAACAGTATAGTTTTAATTTTTATTATTATTATTTTTTTTTGCTTTTTTGGTCACACCTGGCGATGCACAGGGGTTACTCCTGGCTCTGCACTCAGGAGTTAATCCTGGCGGTATTCAGAGGACCTTATGGGATGCTGGGAATCGAACCCCAGTCAGTTGCATGCAAGGCAAACACCCTACCCACTGTTCTATTGCTCCAGCCCCCAAGTTTTTATTTTTAATATTTTTCAGTGTAAAGTAACAAAGATGCCTGTTGGGGCTATCTGTCGATTTTTATGCTCCGAGAGAGGAGTGAACTAGCTTCCTTTCTCAGGCCGGCTCTGGCAAGGCCTGGGCTCCTGATTTCTCCTGGTGCAAGTCCTTGAACCAATGGGCATGCAGCTCCCCTCTCACGTGATCTGTGGCTTTCTAACTGGCTTAGACATAAATCTGCACACTTCAACAGGGCCTGCAATACTCTCCCTATGACAGAGCTCTCTCCTTGGCCCCTCAGGGCATTTGCAGGGAGAGTAGCATCCACTCTAGATGAAGCCTGAGGGCCCAAGTGCTGGAGCCCGTTCCAGATGGGTATCTGAGAAACTTGAATAAACAGGGCCATCTAGCAAGAGCTGAGACCTTCAGCCCAGGACACCACCAGAAAGGCGCCTCCCACAGAGGGGAAATCTGCAGACCAAGCAACCTGGCCTTTCCTTCCACCTCCTCATCTACTGCTTATCTGTCTGCAAATTCCCAGCAGGAGTCCCGAGGACCACTGATGTAGTCTCCAAGATCACAAGGTAATAAAAAAAAAAACAAAACCATCTGGAACAGCAAACCAAAGATACCCAGAATGCCCAAAAAAATGCCAAATCCCATGATTCTTTGGAATTTGTTCTCTTTGAATTAAGAGTCTTCACTCTGCTTCTTGGGTTTTCCAGTCTCCTGGAACAAAGAGGCTAATGACTGCTTTCAGTCCCATCATCCATGCCAATACCACATGTAAAAATTTTCTGGTACAGTGGCCATCACTGCATTTGAGCTACTTAATAATTTTAATTTTTAATAGCACCCGTCTATTTATTTTTTATTTTTCCCTTTATTTAAACAATATGGTTTACAAAGTTGTTCATGATGCATTTGTTACAAACATTCAATATTCCAACACCAGTCCCATCACCTACTTCCCTCCCTACTGTCCCCGTTTCCCTACCACCACACAATCCTGCTCTTTAGCAGGCACAAAGTGATTTATTTTCTATTGTTCTTGCAACTAAATGGCTAATGGAATTACAAAAAAAATAGTTCAAAGAAAATTTTTGAAAATTGTTATATCTCACCATGGAGACATTAAGTCCTTGTCTGAGAATTTATAAGCTGTTGTTGCTAGTTGAGTCTTCTGTGTTAAAGTTTTTGTTTTCTGAACTAGTTGACTTCTATGTTACTTTCTCATCTAATTTGCTGTGTTCCTGCAGGGATGTCAATATTATCGAGCTTGGAGGTGTCACATTCTAGAAACTCCAGAATATTTAACTGGGCAATGAGCTTAGATAGTGGAGGTTGTGAGGTGTGGATGTGGCTGAGGGGTCTTCAAGAAGTGGGGGGTTGGGGAGAAGCTGCCTGCCCGCTCACTGAGAAGACCCTAGAGTTCTCAGCCTAGAGGCTGGTGTACCTGAAATTTTGGGCAGTTTGACAGCTCTACAGAGACATTGTGAGGCATTGGTAGCTGTGGTGGTGTGAGTGCAGCTGCTGGGGCTTCAGCAGGGCAGGGACCGGGTCTGCCCTTCCTAAGGAGGGTGCCCCAGAGTTCTCAACTGAGGGACTGGTGTACTCATGAACTTTTGCAGCTAGTTGATCACTTCCAAGATTTAACCATGAGTCTACTAAAGCTGGGCTGATAAATGAGCTTACATGGTGGCGGTTGTAGGCTGTGGGGAGCTACTTAATTTTATTTTTAACTTCATCATCCTATTGTAAGAATCTATCTAAAGAATATAAAATCTGATTTTAAAAGCTACATGTACAATAACTAAAATATGAGATCAACCTAGGTATACAACAATAGAAGGGTGAATTATGAAGATGTGGTATATATATATATGTAATATATATAATGGAATACTGGGCTAGAGCTATAGCACAGCAGGTAGGTTGTTTGCCTTGCACACAGCTAACCTGGGTTCGATTCCTCTGCCCTCTCGGAGAGCCTGGCAAGCTACCGAGAGCATCCCACCTGCATGGCAGAGTCTGGCAAGCTACCCGTCGCGTATTCAATATGCCAAAAACGGTAACAACAAGTCTCACAATGGAGACACTACTAGTGCCCGCTTGAGCAAATCGATGAGCAACGGGATGACAGTGATACAGTGAATGGAATACTATCAAGCTATAAGGAACAATGGCACCATACAATTCACTGCAATTTGGATGAAACTGAATGATACTATGCTCAGGGAAGTAAATCAGAAGAAGGACAAATACAGGGTAATCTCTTTTATCTGTGGTATATAGAATAACTGGATGAAAGAATGAAATTTCTTAAAGGAAGAGATGCCTCAGTCACCCTTGACCCTGAAGTATAGGAAGGAAAAGCACAGAAAAGGAAAGAAATTAAGGTGGGAAATAAGAAGAATCAGATGAAAAGTAATGGGGAATAGAAATCAAGGGCCTGGGGTTGGAGCAATAGCACAGCAGGTTGGATGTTTGTCTTGCACGCAGCCGACCCAGGTTCGATTCCCAACATCCCACATGGTCCCCCGAGCACCACCAGGAGTAATTCCTGAGTGCAAAGCCAGTAGTAACACCTGTGCATCACCGGGTGTGACCCAAAAAGAAAAATAAAAGCAAGGGCCTCAAGTATACCAATGGCATAGAAGAGTGTTACGCTATACATCTAAAACAGAGTCAATATTGAAAACATGAGATCCAAATTACAGCAGCAAAAATTTAAAATGTGCTTGTCCAAGTGTTGGGCTTGGATTGTGCATGGTGGTGGTGGCAGGAGAGAATCTGGGGATGCCAGTGGATAAATTACACTGCTGATAGAATTGGTGCTAGCATATTGAATAACTAAAACTCAACTCTGAATAGCTTTGTGAGTCACAGCACTTCAATAAAATTTTTTAAGGATATGTGCACACTTGTGTTCATTATAGTGCCATTTACAACAGTCAAGATCTGGAAACAATCCAAGTTCCCAAAAGCAGATGAGTACATAAAGAAGTTGTATCTATATATACAATGGAATACTACTCAGCTATTAAGATAGAATGAAGTCTATTGCTTGCAACATGGATAGAATTGGGGGACACAATGTAAAGTAAAAAGTCAAAAAAAGAAAAACAACGATCATCTGATCTCATTTATATGTGAGGTATAGTGAAATGAACAAGATAGATTAAACAAATTCATGCACTTAGACAGCAGAACTGAGGTTGCCAGAGTGGGGAGAAGGGAGGATAAAGAGGAAAGGGTCCAGTGAATTATACGGGGCATAGTGGTGCTCTGATAGTCTAGAGCTACAACTAACATCACTGCACTAGATACCCCTAGCTGAGCTAGGGGTAGTTGGGACTGAAATGTTATCTTTAAGGCCAGAGGTCCAAATCGATGTTTCAAAGTTCAAAGGATAATGTTCCACAGTATTCACTTCAACGTGGATAAAACTGGAAGATATGCGCAGTGAAGAAAGACAAATACAGGATAATCTCATTGGTCTGTGATATATAGAATAACGGAATTTTTAAAATGCAATTTCTTAAAGGGGTCACGTGATGCAAGATTGTGAAGGGGTTCAGAATAGGTCTCCCCAGGATGTTCAGAAATGAGCCCTCCCAACACATGCCACTCATGTATGTGAGCGAGTTCAAACTGAGATCACAGCAAGTTTTTATTCTCCCTTAGTCACCTAGAGAAATAAAAGTGAGTGTCTGTTATTAAGAGAGAGTTAGGAGTATTTCCAGAAGTCATTTTTATACCTGAATAATCTAGTCAGAGAGCAGGGTATGCACTTATTACTGAACACACTCTACCTTTCACCAAATAAATTGCCCTTTTTTTACTTGAAACTTTAGGCCCCCAGACCATTCCTTAGCTAGGGGAGCCATATGTACTTCATTTTACCTTTGTACCCTAGAATCCTCTGGTAGCCGGTTGAGGGCCCAGGAAAGCTTTTGACCCAAAGCCTGCTACTGAATGGTAAATTCAAGGGCTAGATAGTCAATAAAATAAGGACAATATTTGGGTCCCACCCTGACCATTTTCTTGTGCTTCTTTTTTCCTTTTTCTTTTTTTTTTTTTTTTTTGCTTTTTGGGTCACACACACCAAGCAAAAGACCAAAGCTCTGCATCCCTAACAGTGCCTCTCAGAAGTATGCAGGCTCAGGACACTGCTGGGGAGAGGGGAGCTTGACAGAAGGAACTGTGCTAAACCAGGTGGTGCCAAGACAAACAGAAGTGCTGAGTGACTTCCCCCTCATTTTATTTTATTTTTAAATTTTATTTTATTTTTTATAAAGTTGTTCGCGATGATTTATTACATTCAATATTCCAACATCAATCCCACCACCATTACCCTTTCCCAGCACCATTATTTCCAATTTTACCAACCACCACCCAAGCCTGCCCCAACAGTAGGCCCTAAATAACTTATTTTATATTGCTTGTTATGAATAAGTTGCTAGAAATGATCAAAAAAGATTTACTTAGAAGAAAGTGTGTGAAGATTGTTGTATCTCACCCTGGAGCCATTAAGCCCTTATATAAGAGATTACTAACATGTTGTTTCAGGTTCAGCTTTGTGTGTTAATGTTTTCTTAATCATGATTGGTTGCCTTCTAATTTACATGCCATCCAATGTGGTGTGCTAATCCTGGTATATCAGTGGTGTAGAGTTTGAGATGTCACTCCAGAAATTCTGAAATTTTGAATTGGGTAATATAGCTGGAGTTAAATTTTTAACTGGAAGGTGACTTTGGGGTCTGGAAGCATCTCTGCAGCTTATTGCTCTCTTTTAAGATTTATTTGTGAGTCTCTGGATCATGGCCAGTTAATGAGCTTATATGGCATCAGAGGCAGTTCATAGGAATGACTGCCAGACTCTCTGAAGAACAGGGAGATTGGGGAAGGTCACCCATCCCTGACTCTGTGAGAGCCTGGAGATTTTGGTCACAAAACCTTTATGCCTGAGTTTTTCAGCAGATTCATTCCTGGATGGGGCTTGTCCTGCTTACCGACACATGCTTACCATCCTGCTCAGGGATCACTCCTGGTAGGTGCTGGGGATTAAACTCAGGTCAGCCACAAACAAGGCAAGTGTCTTGCCTGCTGTACTCTCCAGTCCATTATTTGTTATTTTTCCCCCATGCCAGTGAAGTTGAATCTCCAAATATCTCCAATGTGGAGGTCATGCAGTGTATCACTGCAGCTTTCTCCTATAGATCTTTGCCAGGGACCAGTCCTGGTTAACAGTGATGAGGCAGAGACACACTGTAGATTTAAAAACAAGATAGAAATACAAGAAAAAGCATGTGACTAGCAACTAACAGGTTGGTGGACCAAAAGCCCCAGCTGTCCTTCACTTTCAATATTTATTGTTTTGATTCAAGGACCTTTACAGCAGGGCTGGAGCGATAGCACAGCGGGTAAGGCGTTTGCCTTGCATGTGGCTGACCCGGGTTTGATTCCCAGCATCCCATATGGTCCTCTGAGCACCGCCAGAGGTAATTCCTGAGTGAATGAGACAGGAGTAACCCCTGTGCATTGCCGAGTGTGACCAAGAAAGAAAGAAAGAAAGATAGGAAGGAAGGAAGGAAGGAAGGAAGGAAGGAAGGAAGGAAGGAAGGAAGGAAGGAAGGAAGGAAGGAAGGAAGGAAGGAAGGAAGGAAGGAAGGAAGGAAGAGAGGAAGGAAGGAAGGAAGGAAGGAAGGAAGGAAGGAAGGAAGGAAGGAAGGAAGGAAGGAAGGAAGGAAGGAAGGAAGGAAGGAAGGAAAAGAAAGACAGAAAGAAAGACAAAAAGACAGAAAGAAAGAGAGAAAGACAGAAAGAAAGAAAGAGAGAAAGAAAAAAGGAAAAAAAGAAAGGGAGAAAGAAAAAGAAAGACAGAAAGAAAGACAGAAAGAAAGAAAGACAGAAAGAAAGACAGAAAGAAAGAAAGAAAGAAAGAAAGAAAGAAAGAAAGAAAGAAAGAAAGAAAGAAAGAAAGAAAGAAAGAAAGAAAGAAAGAAAGAAAGAAAGAAAGAAAGAAACCTCACAGGGAGGAGAACAACATTCTTTGTTCATAGTGCCTAACTAATTTAATCTAACAATCTAATGGGGATAAAAACTATTTGCATATCGGAGGGTGTATTGGGGCAAACATCTTTGTTGTGGACTAGTCTAAAGGGATTATTCCTTGGGGGGAAAACAGTTAAGCAGTTACAGGACGCTGGTTTACAACAGCCCCTCAGAAGAGGGTTTCTTCCTTTGTTCTAGGGAAGTGTATGCTTATTTCACCATGAGATTGCACTTAACTGAATTTTGTTATTTCCAAACCCATTTTAGCTGGTGAAATAACTGGTCCCTTATTTTCTTCTTTGTTTACTTGAGTTTTTTTTTTTGGGGGGAGGCATACCCAGCAATGCTCAGGAATTACTCCTGGCTCTGCACTCAGAAATCACTACTAGCAGTGCTCATGCAGCCAAATAAGATGCTGGGGAATCAAACCCTGGGTCAGCTACATCCAAAGCAAGTGTCTTATCAGCTGTAATATCGCACCAGTCCCAGGTCTCTTATTTCCTAACCCATAAGATTTTCTGGTGTACCGTTCTTTCATTTCAGAGAAATTTGTGTTATTGAACTAGTACTTGAAGTACACAATATCCAAAAAGTTGCTAAGGCTAATGTTCAAATTGTTCCCTTCATCCCCATATGAGGTCCAGATCTGGAAGGTGATTGCCAGGTGAGCCTCTATTTTTTGTTCTTGCCATCCTTGGCTTTTCTTCCATCGTCATAGATGCTGTTTGCATAGAAAACAAATTCTAGATGGGCTAATATTATGTTGAACTGTATTTTTTTTATCTAAAATGTCTCATTTGGGAAATTTAGCATTGTTAAATTCTGTATTCCCTCCCAAATGTCTGAGGTTGAAAAAGTGGGTTTTCTCAGATGGAGGGTGGGCGGTTCTCAGATGGAGCAGGTATCCCAGCTACGCCCTCTCCAAATGAAACCCGGGAGGCCACGGACTTCCAGAAGAAAAGCACAGGTATGCAGGTTCAGGGACTAAGACTCCAGGCCACATGGCGGCAGCAGAGGAGGCCCTCCCTTCCCTCCTTCCCACCCACTTGGGGTCCCGGCTGTCACGCCCTGGAGCTGCCTCCAGACACCATCTCAGCACATCAACAGCCTTGATCCAGAGACTCCCAGATGAATCTCAAAATAGATCAGCTCCCTACAGTGATGTCTCTGGACCCCAACCACTTACAATTTTAGAATTCCAGAAGTGCATGGCCAACCTCTCATGATATTCATAATAGGCAATAGAAAATAAATTATCTAGCATCTGTCCCTGGCAGGCCGGTTTGAATAGTGATGGGAAAATTCGAAATAATGGTTGTGGGAAGGTGTAATGGTGGTGGGATTGGTGTTGAAATATTACACGTAACCAATTAATGTGAACAACCTTATGAAAATAAAATTAAAAATAAAACAAAAAATAATAAAAGAAAGAATGGATTTTCAAATGTCCTTGTTTTTATGTAAGACTATACCTAAGGGAACCTGACAGAGGAAATTATCAGCCTCTTTTCTTGCACAGAGAAGTGTTTCTTCAACTTATAAATAATCTTGTATATAATAAAAACCTTTGAATATACTGAGAACTTACTTCTCAGTATAATTTGGTCTGCTTTTTAAGTAAATTCCTTCCATTTATCAATGTTTCAGATCCAGAACCATGTCATTTACAACACTCTTTAGTCACTCCATGAACACCTATTTACTCTGAGTCAGGCACCGTACTAGACATTGAGAACATGGATAAGACATAATATCCAACTTGAAAATTTCATAGTCTGTTAGAAAGTAAAACAACAAATTACCACGTAAATTAAAATGCTAGAACTGTGATTGTACAAAATGTAAGAGCCCATGACAAGGAACAATTGTGCCTTCTGAGGAGAGAATTCAGGACAGGTTTCACAGAAGAGGTAACATGTTATCTGATTGATACAGGATAAAGTAGAAATGGGAAAATAGGAAATGTGGGCATGAAAAGGCCTGTGGTGGTATGGAGGAGGAGGAGAAGTATGGACTGACAGTGCTAAGGATAAGCAAAAAAGGGAGAAGTTGAATACAGCCAACTGGCACATAGTAGAAAAGCTGAAGTTTTTATTTTTCAGACTCCCCCAGGAGAATATGGAGAATATTAGGAGAACACAAGTGAAGAGGGGCCATCTCCCTGCCTCTCTCATGGAGACATAGGCCTGGTTCCTATATTCATCTTGAATATGAGCATTAAGAGGCAGTTGTGGCAGTGCTGGTACTAACTTATGATCCTCGCTTCCCGAGAAATGGAGCCCCACTAGCCCAGTGTTTGAATTCAGTGTTGTGACCTAAGAACTGGTCAGTGCTACAGGATTCTGGCTATCATTCAGAAAAGCCAAAAATTTGAAGTTGCTCCTCCAACTTTTTCATGATTTGGAAATACGTAACTCCCCTAATTAAATTTTTGTCTTACGAAAATGCCTAAATTAATTTCTTTTATTCTGCATTGAATTCCAAATAGAGTAAAGATAGATGAGTACCTTGTGTGTGAATGAGATCGGTACCATTAATGTTTCTGTTTAAAATGACAAAGCACTTACCATTTCAGTTTGAAAAAACAAAGTGAAGGGCCAGAGAGATAGGGCAAGTAGTAAGGCACTTGCCTTACATGTGGCTGATTCGGGTTCAATTTCCCATACCACATATGATGCCCAAGCACCACCAGGGCTGATCCCTGAGTATAAAACCAGAAACAAGCCCTGAGCACTGCCAGGTGTGGCCCATAAACAAACAAAAAAGATTTTTATATGTTTTTAGCCTTTAGCAGAGAGTCTTTTGCCCGCACGCCTGGCTGTCTTCCCCGGGGCCCCTGGGGGGGAGGGGATGGGCTCCAGCTTCCCTCCCCACCCCGAGCAGAGCTCCCAGCGGCCGAAGACCACTGAAACCTAGCCACAGCCATGCTCAAGGTCCCTCTCCACATGTTCGGACAAGCCTCATGCATGAAGGTACCGGCAGAGGAAACCAGGTGTGTGTAATCCCATCAATGGCCAATATCCAGAGACTTAAAAGCAAGCTCCCAGATGTCTTATAACCTACTTCTCCCTCTGGGAGAAACTAGCAAGCTACTGAGAGTTTCCTGCCCACTTGGGATAGCCTTGCAAGCTTCCCATGGTGTATTCATATGCTAAAGCCAGTAACAAGCTGGATCTCATTCCCCTGACCCTGAAAGAGCCTCCAATATGGCATCATTGGGAAGACCGAGTGGAGAGAGGCTTCTAAAATTCCAGGGATAGGACGAATGGAGAGGTTACTGAGCCCGCTCAAGAAATTGAAAATCAACAGGATTTCATGATTCGTGATTTGTGATTTTAGCCTTATACTAGCATCCTAAAAATTGATTGTACTTTTCAAGCAGATCATTATTGCTTGATTTTTGATGCTATGTACTCAATTATTTTATTTGTACTCTTTCTTGAGTGATAATCTGGAAAATCAATTTATTTAAAAATATTCAACCAGTGGAAATTACCACAAAGGTGTGGGGTGTAGAGGGTTGTTAAGAGAGCGGAGGGTCCATTATCACAATATTAGTTTGAAATGATCACTCTGGACAAGAACTGAGTGTTGAAAGTAGGTAAAGGGATATACATGACAACCTTTTAACATTTGTATTGCAAACCACAATGCCTAAAATGAGAGAAAGAGAAATAAGAGAGAGAGAAGAGAGAGGTGTCTGCCACAGAGACAGGTGGGAATGGGGGGTGGTTGCTGGGTGGGGGAAAACTGGGGACACAGGTGCTGGGAAATTACATTGGTGGAGGGATGGGTGTTGGAATGTAGTATGATTGAATCCCAATCATGAACAGGTCTGTAATGCTCTATCTCATGGTGATTCAATAAAATTTAAAATATATATATATACATATATATATATCAAACCAGAACTGGAAGAATGGTGCAGTAGCTCAGAGTGTCTGCCTTGTAAAGCACCACAACTAAAGGGATGCATAAACCTCAAAGAGAAGCACAATCAAGTGTGCAAGAACTGCATCCTGATGCACAACACTCGCTAAGCATCATGGCTAAAACTATGTGACCTATAGCAAGAATCACAGTCAGACATCACAGCAATATGGGAAAGGGGGGACAGGAAATAAAAATTAAATTTAAAAAGAAATATTCAAGGGCAGAAAGAAAGAACCCAAACAAGTTCAAATAAAATTAGACTTACTGTATTTGTTATAAAATATACTAAATTCATTTTTCATAGTGGTGAGAGTTTTGCCTTCCATTCCACCCTTGCCCCTTCTCTTCCTTCTACTGATGTTGTTGTGATGCCTGTGTTTGTTGTGGTGACTGAGGCTTGCTCTGGACATGGTTGCAGTCATTGCACATTTGGTGTGATACTCACTGGGGGTCATGTTCTTGAGTTGTGGGACTAAGCAATTGTTCACTCATGAGTTTCTTGGGGTGTTGCACCCCTGATCAGAGTTCTTGTCCGTCTTTTTAGTTGTGGTGCCTGCACACACTTAGATATGGTGCAGTCAGAAATTTCTTGAGGATTCTAGGATCATGCGCAGTGCACACATGCAGGATTGGGGGTTGAACTGGACACTTCATGCCTGCAATACTCAAACTTTAGTTACTGAGCTATCTCTTGGTTTCCTTTGGATACAGCTTTATGAATTTGTTAATTATATATCATAGATATTTTTTTCTTTTTTTGGGTCACACCCGGAGATGCTCAGGAGTTACTCCTGGCTCATGCACTCAGGAATTACTCCTAGTGGTGCTCAGGGGACCACATGGGATGCTGGGAATCAAACCTGGCTCGGCCGCATGCAAGGCAAATGCCCTACCCACTGTGCTATCGCTCCAGTCCCCAATAATAGATAGTTTTATAAAAGCCATACCCCAAATAACCTGGTCATTGTTTACTATACTTCTCTAAATTTTTTCCTTTCAATTTAGTCAAAAACATACAGCTATAAAGTGTATGTAGAGAAAGTCTTATTTAAAACAACTAATTGAATATCACTTTTCAGTTTGCAAAGTCTGATCTTAGTGGGAATACATTTTTCTCTACTATTTCATTCCACGTGAATAATAGCAAACCTAGAAAATTGAATTTTTCAAGTTTTCATATATTTGTCAGTTCTTTAGTGAGGAGAACCAGACTGCAGAATCTTTTGTTTACCAGAGCATAGTAATAAGTTTTTTAAAAAATTTATATTCCCATTTAAAAAAGCACAGTCTCTTGTCCCATGCCTGGCTGTCTTCACTGGGGCCCCTTGGAGGGGGCAGGCTGAGTTTTCCTCCCCACCCCGAGCAAAGCCTCGAAGCCAATGACCTCCGAAACCCAGCCACAGCCATGCTCAAGGCCCCTCTCCACATGTCTGGACGAGCCTCACGCATGAAGGAATGGGCAGAGGAACCCAGGTGTGCGGGATCCAGGGCTGAGATCTCCAAGGCTGCTCGGATCGGGACTGGGCCTCTTCCACCCAGATCCCCCATTTTCCAGTAGCTAGGCAGTCACACCCACAAAATGCCCCTGGCAATGTGTAATCCCAACATCCAGAGACTATAAAACCAAGCTCCCGGAAGCAACATCTAATAGTCTGGTTCTCCCTCTTGGAGAACCTGGCAAGCTACTGAAGTTTCCTGCCTGTACAGGAGATCCTGGCAAGCTCCCCATGGCGTATGCAAATGCCAAATACAGTAACAATGATGGGTCTCATTCCCCTGACCCTGAAGAGCCTTTAGTGAGGCATCATTTGGAAGGACAAGTAAAGAGAAGCTGCTAAAATCTCAGGGCTAGGATGAATGGAGACGTTACTGGGCCCACTCAAGCAAATCATTGATCAATGGGATGACAGTGATACAGTGATTTTTAAAAAGCAAAGAACTCAATTTCTTTATTCTATAAAACAAGAATTCTGAGTGTCAGAGGGAGAGACCAAAGTGACAGAGACCAGGACACACAAATGAACCTCGGACCCGAGCAACTTGCTACAGAGATGGCCCTGGACATTGCAATAGGCCTTTTCTGCTGGGCTACTCCAGACAGGGGCAGGTGCCCTCTAGGAGCCCGGGTGGCCGCCATTATCTGGAAGTCAGTGACAAGCTTCAGGTACGAGTGACGATGGTGGCAAATGCCAGGCCTCACGGGACAGTGGAGGAGTGGGCCTTTCCCCTTCCCCCCACCTCCCAGCCCCGATGGGACTCTGAGATGACATTATATTGTATCCATAACAAGCAGTACAAAACACATTGTCTAGCATTGCCTTTTCAGCAGGTGTGAGTGGTGGTGGGACTGCTCTCAAAATATAGAAGATAACTAAAGTAGAGAAAGAGAGTATTGTGCAAATTGTCTGCCACACAGGCAGGGGGTGGTGTGGAATGTTGGTGGGGGGGTGGATACTGGGGATTTTGGTGGTGAAAAAATGAGCACTGGTGAAGGAATGGGTGTTTGATGACTCTATGATCAAAGCTCAAACATGAAAGTTTTGTTACTGTACCTCACGGTGAATCGATAATAATAATAATAATAATAATAATAATAATAATAATAATAATAAAGTGACAGAGACCAGACAAGAAGGGAAGTGCTGCTTTGATAAAAGAAGGGGTGCTCCTCATGTGGGAAAGAGTAGTCAAATGATAAATGGGAGTTTGAAAATTCAGAAAACCATGTGAGAAGTGGCTAGGAGAAGCTCACCACCACTCGTAAAATTATAACTGGCATGCCAGAAGTATATATTTACATAAATGTTATGCATATAAAGTTATTGTTATATAGGCACAAAATGGAAACGGATCCAAATTTGACACTTAGATTGTATGTGTAAGAACTCATCGTTTTCAATATTGCATTGAACTGAAGAGCAAAGGAAAAGAGCAAGGAAGTAAAAGATGGTCTGGAATGTAAAGAGGGGAGGGTGGGAAGAAAGGTTAAGGAAACGCCTGCTATAATAGTTCAAGTATTTAATGATTTTCCCAAAGCCATTGCATTAGGGATGATAAAGAAGAGAAGGATTCCAAACATCTCAGCTGTAAACTTAATAAGATTAATGACTGATGGCAGCGCTACATGGTTGAGATACCTCCAACATATTTCTAGCATGAGAAGCTGAACAATGATGTTGTTATTAAGTTTAAAATACTTTAGAAGGGGCAGGTTTAGTAGGGAAAATAGTGACTTTAGTTGAACACTCAAGTGTAATTGTCTAAATAATGGCTGGAAATAAAAATTGTGCTGATATTTTGGAAATTAACTGCTAGTATGAGTGAGAATTCCCCAAATGCTTAGAGAAGGGGAAAATATGAACATGAAAGCATGGTAGGTGGAAATATTTAAGAAAGCAGGTTTAAGAAGTGACAGGAGGGGGAAAAAGAAGTGACAGGAGGGGGCTAGAGCAATAGCACAGCGGGGAGGACATTTGCACATGGCCGACCCAGGTTCGATTCCCAGCATCCCATACAATCCCCTGAGCACCACCAGGAATGATTCCTGAGTGCAGAGCAAGGAGTAACCCCTGTGCATCTTAACAAAACAAACAAAAAAAGAAGTGACAGGAGAACAGTAGTGGAGGGTCTTAGGCTCTCTGGTGTGATGAAGGTGCAGTAAGTTTGTCCATCAAACCCATACATGTTAATGCTATTGTAATAAAAATTGAACTTTATAAAAGCAGGAGTCAAAGAGAAATCAGAACAAAGAACATGGTATCACCAATGTCAGAGGAGAATAAGTGAATAGTGAATTCTGAGCTAGAGTGATAATATGACAATTCTTGCCTTACATGTGTCAGACCCACTTCCATCCCTGAGTATTGCTGGGTATATAATATACTAGGGCTTGGAATCAAGTTACTTGGCCTACCCACTTGAAGGAGGATTGTCTGGCGGCCCTTTGAATGACCCACCTCTGAAGAATCATTGATTTGTCAAAGACTAAGATGCCTAAATGTTGACTGAAGAGAAATGAGTAGATTTGATGACTTATTACTGAGGTAGAGGGGGCAACCAAAATGTTGTAGTCTAGGAGAAAGTCAGTAAGAATATAAGAACAATAAATTATAGTGGTTTGTCACAGAGTTTTTATTCCCGGTCATGGACCTAATCTAGCATTTTGTATGTAGTAGGTACTTGGTGTCTGCTACATGCAAGGATCTTCTCACTTTAGTCAAGAGAGCACAGCATTGGCCTTTCACATAACTAACCCGCCCAGCACCACTTACAGTCTCCCAGCACTGCTAGATGTGGTCCTGGAGCACAGAGTCAAGAGTAAGCCCCACGAACAGCCAAATATGCACCCCACCACCCACAGAAAAAAAAAAGAAAAGAAAAGGAAAGAAAAAGGAGGAGGATGTTTTCACTAATTGAACAGCTCAAAATAAACAATCCAGTGTTCTTGAAAGAAAACAGTGTAAAACAAGTGCATCTCTACTTGGGGTGGAAAGATTGAAAGGAAATAAAGACATTCCATGTCCTTTACTATGTTTTGGGCTAATTGGTAAGAATAATCTCTTTCCTAGCCCCTTCCTGACCACACGCACCCTATTTATAAATTATGGGGTAAAAGAAACTAAAGCCTTGCTGATTTTGTCCTCTGTGGGTAGAACAGAAAAGTCCTCCAAATACTTAGCTATCTTTATAAAAGATTAGGTACCAGTATGCCATAATTTATCTTAATTACATTCTAATTACTATTAGGTTATATATGGGAACTTGAAGAATTTTTTAACGTACAATAGATATCAACCTAACCTCAAGCAAAAAATAGCTATTACATATAAAGCATGATCTTAATTTGAGAAAGAGGTATGTGCACAAACACACATACAAAATTGAAATAAATATTAGAAGTATAATTAAGATGGTAACTGCTCTCGGGGTGGTAGAAATACATATTTTTTCATCCTTCGTCTTTTATTTATTTCCCCAATTTTCTACAGTTTTAAGTGCTTTAAAGTCTCCACGAAGTCATCTTTCTCTTCCAGTTACGCTAGCAACTTAAGTTGACCTTTTTTTCTCCCCATCTAGTGGGTCTAAACTAACAGAAGTGGTAATTCACTGGACTTGGAAGTTCCCACCTTTTTAGGATACACATATTTCTCTTGCTAAGCTTATTAGTTGCTCCTCTTTGGATTCCGACCCTCGGAGCCTGGAGATGCGCCCGCACCCCCGAGTTTTAAGGGGCCTCTAGAGCCCTGCACACGGCGTGGGAACGGGGGTTTGTGAGATCTCGGCTCCAGGGTCAACAAGATAAATTCTCCCTGCGCGTCCGTGGCCGGGTTTTCCCATCTTTGCAATGGGGTCATCGAATCCCAGCTATTGGGAGGCGTGGGCAGGGCCGGGCGGGAAACGTCTAGAATCCCGCAGGTCCCCGGAACCCTCTCGGGGAAGGCCCCACGACGCCCCGACGCTGCGGGGCGGGGCCCGGGAATCTGCATTTCCGCAGCTGCCCAGGTGCCTCAGGTGCTCGGTCGGCCGGAAGACGCAGCTCGCCGCCAGCCCCGCGGGTGTCGGGTCCCGCCTCTCGGCGCGTCCCGCCCGCGGCCGGCCCGGCCACGCGCGCGGTCCCCGCCCGGGCGCCGGCGCAGGTTACATAACGGGCCCCCGCCGCGCGCTCTCGCGAGGTTTCCCCGCCCCCTCCCGTCCACGTCAGAGCGAGCCGGGCTGAGCGGCCAACATGGCGGAGCGCAGGCGACACAAGAAGCGGATCCAGGTAGCCGAGCCGAGCCCCGGGGTAGGGGACTGCGGGGCCGGCGGGGCTGGCGGGGGCCGGGCCGTCCCCGCGGGGGGCCAGGCGGCTCGGGGGCTGCGTGGCGGCGAGGCCGGGAGGCGGCGGGGGGGGGGGGGCGGGCGCGGGGCGGCCGGGGCTGCGGCGGGGACGCGGCGGGGGCGGCCGGGCGGCCGGAAGGTGGAGGCGCCCACTCGGAACGCGGGGGTCCCGGTGCCGGGCGGGCGCGGGCTCTCTGCCCCCCAGGCCCCCCTGCGCCGCCGCGGAGCGGGCCCCGACTCCGGCCTCTGCGGCGGGGGCGGCCGCGCTTTGTGCCCCTCGGGCCGCCCGGGAGCGGGGCCGCCCCGGGGGCCGGGGCCGGGCAGCCCCTCGGGCCGCCCGGGAGCGGGGCCGCCCCGGGGGCCGGGGCCGGGCAGCCCCCCGCGCCGACCCCGCCAGCCCGGCGCCCCTCGCGGCCCTCCCCCCAGCTGGGACTGACTTCGCGGCCGACGGAGGCGGGCCGGGCTCGCCTTCCGGGACTCCGGGTAAATAAACACGAGCCCGGCCGGGCCGCGACGCTCTGGTCGCGCCCAGGAGTCGGTCCCGTGCCATTGTGTCATCCCCGTAACCTACTTAGCAGCCCTCCCGCCTTCGCGCGCCTGGCGTCTCCGGGCGCTCTCGGCCCTGGGACCCTGTCGTCCTCTGGCGCGGAGAGCGCTTCGGTGCCGCTCCTGGGAAACCCGGGCCTCGGCCGCCCGGCCTAGGACCCTTCACACGTCTGCGAGCATCGGGAACGTGTTGTGGTTACCGGAGCCCACGGTGGCTTTGTTTCTTACTATCTCATTGCTTACAAGTGACTTACTGTAACGTTTTAGGCCTACGTTAGAAACAAAACAAAACAAAGGCCATCACTTAATTGGCTTTCCCCCACAGGTGATTTGAGCTATGCAAAACCCAAAGTTTTTCTGAAAATTTTGAAAAACTACGAGGGGAAATTCTAAGTAGGAATGCTTAGTTAACGATACACAGCAGGGTAATAGAGACAGACGCCCCAGTGTTCAGACAGGGCAGAAAACCCGGGCGTAAGGTCATTTGGGAAGAAGTTTCAGTGATGCTATTCCCAGTCTAAGATTTAATGTTACTGACCGGGGATGGATATGTAAGCCTTTTATTTAAGAATTTTTTTTGAGAGGCTGGAGCAATAGCACAGCGGGTAGGGCGTTTGCCTTGCTCGCGGCCAACCTGGGTTCGATTCCCAACATCACATATGGTCCCCTGAGCACCGCCAGAGGTAATTCCTGAGTGCAGAGCCAGGAGTGACCCCTGTTCCTCGATGGGTGTGACCCAAAAGGAAAAAAGAAAAAGAATTTATTGAACATATGGTCCCCTCACTCAGCAGTGTCCTGGAGCTCCAGAGCCTGGGTAAGCTCTAAGCCCCTGGGCGTGATTCCACTCTCCCCCACCCCTTTAGCCTTGAAATTGTCAAATTTGTACTTAATTGTGCTCATACTTACAATGTTTTTTGATTCTTAAATACACATGTTTTTCCCCTCTTCCAACTGTTCCTTATAATTGTAAAGGTCAGCATAATTCACCTTTTGAGTTGCTGCTTTTCTTTTCATTATGATCTTAAACAGAAAGTTAGATTAAGATAGATGTACACTGTATAGTAGTTGTGATTGGGAACTAAGACTTCTGATAAATACTTCCTGTGTGTACTCCGTTTCACTAATTATTAGTTTTGTAACTTTGGACAAGTTACTTTTTGCCACAATTTCTGAATTTAAAAGGGGATGTTTACCCCCAAACAACCACAAAACAGCAATTGGGAGTTGTAGGTTTGCAAAATACAGGTGAGTCAGCCAGCCCCAACTTCTTATTAAGGTTATTAAAACAGTGCTTGGCACCAAATTCCTTCCTTTTCCTGGTTCTCAAGGATGAAGGATTTTGGATTTTTTTTTTTTTTGGCTGTAACGTGCTGAAGAAAAAAATAATTGCTGTCTATTCAGTAAATAAGCTTGTAAATTCTCTCAGGTGTAGTTATTTTTGAGTCTCAGATAAATGTGGATTTGGTAGCTTAAAAAAATCACCTTGGTGCTATTAAAAAAAGTAATTCTTATTTTCTCCATTTTCAGTGGTTTTTACATAGAATTGAATGTTGAGATTTTGGGAGTACTAGCTGGAGTACTGCAATACATTCTCAACCAAAATACATAATATCTTACTAAATTTATTTTTTAAATTATCTTAAGGAAATTTGTAGTGCCCACTCCTGGGATTCGAAACTATAATATTGGCACTACTTTAGACAAAAAAAAAAGATCAAATGTAGTGACAGGAGTTCAGAGTTTAAATTACAGAAGTTTTCTATTGTAATACTTCTGGGCAAAAAACTCTTACTATTAACCAAGTTTCCTGTTATTTGTTACTTGATGTTTCATGTTTCTGAAAGGTTTTTATGTTTAATAGATTAAATTCCCTTGAACTATAATTTGTACTTGAGGAAAATGCCTGATACAAACAAGTGCAGGATTTTTAAAAATAGCTAATTCATTTGCTTTTTTTTTTTTTTTTAGGATAGCATAATTTCAGGCTCTAGTATACCATCAAAGCTGAGAACAGGAGGACTGTTTTGTCACTGTTTTCTTTTTGAACTCCCTTTACTGGTCACTGAAAACCAAAAGTGAGCTACGTGTTCATTGACATATTGAAAAATTTTGATGATTAACATTCTCAGCTGAGAGTAATCTCAATCCAAATCAGCAAAATGTGAAAAGAAGTAATTTTAAGTTATTTATGACACAGTAATAAATAAGTTTCCAACACGGTCCAGTGAATACATGTGAATGTGTGAAGGTTAACAAGGGCCAGTTTACCAGAAAGGATGGTTTAGAATCCTGGTCTTAAGCAGTCTTTTCAGATAATAGGGTTTGTTTGGATTCTTTTCTTACAACTGACAGTTCTTAGGTGAAAAAGTGATAGCCTCATTGCCTGTATAAGTACAGTATTATACCTCAGTATTCCACTATCATCCCCACATCCCATGGTTCCTTTAGGTTTTATAGCAACAGTATTACTCCCAGTCCAATCCCCAGCACCACCTGGCCCATAGTAGTGCTGTGTATAGTCTGGTCACCCCCAAGAACCACCTTACGTGTTAAGAGCTGCCCATCTTCCCCTGAATACCTCTGGGTCCAGTCGGCACTATTGGACTCTACATTGAGGCATTAGACCCACACAGCCAGGCTATGAGAAGTGACTCTGGATCTTCGAGCACACCTAGAACGGGCTCTGTAAAATACATATTAATAGTTGTAAAACTTGTGGATCTAAACTATCACACTCATTTTCAGAGACTTGAGTCTTAAGAAAGTATCACTGTATCGCTGGCATCCTGTTGCTCATCAATTTGCTCGAGTGGGCACCAGTAACATCTTCATTGTGAGACTTGTTACTGTTTTTGGCATATCGAATACGCCAGGGGTAGCTTGCCAGGCTCTGCCGTGCGGGCGAGATACTTTTGGTAGCTTGCTGGGTTCTCCTAGAGGGGCGAGGAATCAAACCAAGGTTGGCCCCATGCAGGGCAAATGCCCTACCCGCTTTGCTACTCAAGAAAATTAAGCCCGTTTTTGACCTAATTCCTGAGTGCAGAGCTAGGAGTAACCCCTGAGCATCGCTGGGTGTGACCCTAAAACCAAAAAACAACAACAAAAAACCTTTAATCTTTAAAGTTTTTATATTAAGTGAAGATTTAATATGTTTTGGCCCTGCCAAAGAGAGATTAGGCTGGAAGTGTGGCTCAGCAGTATATAGTATTTGTCTTCCTAGTGTGTGGGTTGGGGAGCCTGGGGCAGGGAGAGGGAGGTAAGAGAAATGCAAAGAATCATTCCTTAAGTATTCAGTTTATGTGTAAACAGTTGAGATTTAGGGCATTTAAAATGCTTATGCTTGGAATTTTCATAATCTGTATCCTAGATAATTTTATTGCACTCATCTGTCTTCCTGGCAGTGAAATCCTGACAATGGGGCTATATGTTTAACAGGAAATAAAGAGGTGATTTGGAACTGTACAGTCTGACTCTGAAGAAAAGCAAAGGAACCCAGGAAACCCATTCTAAACCTGAAAGCTCCCATCAAAAACTTTATTGGAAGATATACGATAAAGTATAAAGTAAAACAGGGAGCAAGATAGGAAAAGCTATAGGTCAGATACAGAGTCCTGTAAAACTTTCTTGGCAACATGCTATGTAATTTAACAATCTAGTTTATTTATTTGTTTACTTATAATTTATTATTTCTGCATCTTGATGCAATTCTATTTGTATGTTTTTTGTTTTTTTTTTTTTTGCTTTTTGGGTCACACCCGGCGATGCACAGGGGTTACTCCTGGCTCTGCACTCAGGAATTACCCCTGGCCGTGCTCAGGGAACCATATGGGATGCTGGGATTTGAACCCGGGTCGGCCGCGTGCAAGGCAAACGCCCTACCCGCTGTGCTATCTCTCCAGCCCCCTGTATGCATTTTTGTAAGTAAATTACAGTGTTTATATAAAGGTGCAAATTCCTTTTCACCCTTTACTTTTTTTTTTGATTATTCAACTTATTTGATGAAATAATAAGCTTATTTCTGTTGAGATTCGTTTTAAATCTTCAGGAGTTGTCTTTAAGATGGCTTCCTAACTGAATTTAATTTTTTTCAAGAAGATTATCTTAAGTACTGTCCAAAATAATATTTAGTTAGAAATAGTAAGCCTTCTTTTCTTCGCCCCCTCCTTTTTTTTCCTTTTTGGGTCACACCTGGCGATGCACAGGGGTTACTCCTGGCTCTGCACTCAGAAATTACTCCTGTCGGTGCTCGGGGTCTATCATATGGGATGCTGGAGATCGAACCCAGGTCGGCAGCGTGCAAGGCAAACGCCCTACCCTCTGTGCTATCGCTCCAGCTCCCTAAGCCTTATTTTCTTGTAGTATTTTGAATATTCTAAAAGCAGAGGTTTTCACCTTTTTTTCACACCTGATGATCAGACCAGCAATTCTAAACCACTATTCCAACTAAATATGGTGTTGAATAGTTTTAAAAGTTTTCTACCAGAACAATTTATATAGTTTTTTATTTAAATTGAGTTGTGATTTTTATTATTATTGTTAAATTGTGGTTGTGAGTTGCTGCAGCCAGCATATTAGTTTTCAATTGCAAAGGTAGTAATTTAGCTTCAAAATTTATTGGTTCTGACTTCCTCATTCTGAAACATTTGACGTAGTTCAGTGAACCGTAAAGTTTTCTTCATATGAGGAATTTGATGATTTTTCTTGAAAGTGAGTGGTAACTACTCCCATTTTTGTTCAAAGGTTCTAGGAAAAGTATTAATATACTCTAAATATTTGTTAACATCAAAAGGAATAAAGAGGGTGTAGACTATAGTTCAATGTATAAACAGGAAAAGGGTAAGACTTTACTTGTTAGGCTGCAGCAGGCAAACAATGAAAATGAAGACTTTATGGCAGGATTTTTTATATAACCAACTTCTATGGTTCTGTTCTTCTGTTACTCTTCTGTTTTTTTTCTGATGTCAAAGCTCCAGCAGGTGGCACAAATTATAAAAATTTCCATTAGAAATAACCTAAACTACATACCATATATGCCTTAATATTTCCTAATTTCAACAAAGGGAAAAAAACTTTAAAAAATTTTTTTTAATATGTTGTAGAGTATATCGGATTCCCTATTGTGCAATAGAACTTTTCAATTTCTTATTCTAATGTCAGATTTTACATTTGATTCCTTTATCAGTACTGGGACATTTATGTCCAAATGTTAATGGTTTGAGAGTTAGTATGAGTGTAAGTCATGTCGATTGTCTCTCTCTCCCCCCCCCCACTGCCCCCAGAATCACTGTTCTTTCAAAAGTCTTTCTGTTACTGAAAAACTTATCAGCTGATCACATTCAGAGTGTGACATCTTTTACTTAGTCACTTTACTCATGCTTTATCATTGACTTCTAATTCCTCTACATTTGAAGCATTTCAGATATACAGATTATTCCCATTCCTGATTCAGTGTCATCCGTTACCCTATATCATGCCTTCCTGGATACCACTGTAGTCTTCTAACTAGTTTCTTGGCCTTATATAGTTCCCCCCGCCCAATTTATTCTGTTACACATCATCAAAGTAGTGTGTCACAGTATCACTCTGTCACTGTCATCCCATTGCTCATCAATTTGCTCGAGTGGGCATCAGTAATGTCTCCATTGTGAGACTTGGTGTTAACAGGTTTTTTTTTTTTTTTTGGCATATCGAATGCAACACAGGTAGCCTGCCAGGCACCACCATGAGGGCGAGATGCTCTTGGTAGCTTGCCAGGCTGTCCGAGAGAGGGGGAGGAATTGAACCTGGCTCAGCTGCATGCAAGGCAGACGCCTTGAAAAACTTAATTGTCTTTTTTGATAGTGATAGTCTCTTGAAATTTTAAATTTTTTCAACAATTTGTTGAAAAGCTGGAATTTTCCAAAGTACTTAAAAACTGTTAGTACTAGTCTACATAAACGTTTAAGCTCCTAATATTTCTTAACTTTACCCTTTTTTGGGGGGGTTGGGGGGGTGCGGTGCTCATGCCTGGTGATGCTCAGAGGTTACTTCTGGCTCTGCATTCAGGAATCACTCCTGACTGTACTCAGGGGACCATATGAGATGCTGGTGACTAAACCCAAGTCATTCGCATGTGAGGCAAACACCCTACCCACTGTACTATCGCCTTGCCTCCCTCCCTCCCTTCCTCCCTTCCTTCCTTCCACAAACATTTCACCCTGCATTGTGCAGGACTTATTTCTGTCTCTGAGCTCAGGATTCACTCCTGGCAGGACTCAGGGAACCATATGAGGTGCTGGGGATCGAATCTGGGTCAGCCATATGTAAGGGAGGCTCTAATAACTTTTCTACTGTAGCCATATTTCGTGTTTATTTCAGCTTGTATCTAAAAGTTGTTTGTCTTTCAAAATCCCCAAGAGGTTTTTTTTTTTAATAATTGCTACCATCTACATAGATAATTCTGTTCCTTTGTGTATGACTAAAATAGTTTCCTACTACTAATTAACAGTTGCTGTTTTAAATAGTTCCTAACAACCAGAAAAGTGGGTATTATACCTTTTAAAAAATTGGCATTAGTGATAACACTCAGAGATATTATGGGGTAAATAAGTATAGAGCCAGAGAGATAGCACAGGTATTGGGGCAGTTGCCTGACATCTGCCAACCCAGGTTTGATCCCTAAGTACTGTTAGGGTATCACTCATACGCTCAGAACCAGAACCTCAGACTGTGACCCAACACTGCTTCAAAACAAAAAATAGCAGTATATACTTGGGAAATTTGTTATTTAGTCTTCTTCCCTTTACTTAGCTAGTTTATTTGTTTGGGGGCCACACTGGCATTGCTCAGGGGTTCATCTGCAGTGAAGAATTATCCCTGGTGGTGCTGGGAGATCATTTGGGATCCTTGTGCAAGGCAAATTCCCAATGATGTCTGCTATTTCTCTGGTCCTTATTAATCAATTTTAATCAGTAGTAACAGGCTAATTAGATAATCTTCAAATTGACAATAGCTACATAAAATAAAGGGGAAAATGAGCATTTTATAAAATCATTTTCATAAGCCAATTACAATATTTTATTGTTTCCAACTCTGTAGTATTAACTTTTATAGCTACCACATATATATGATATTATCCCTTATAGGGCTGGAACGATAGCAGAGCAGATAGGGCGTTTGCCTTGCACGCAGCTAACGCAGGTTCAATTCCTCCACCCCTCTCGGAGAGCCTGGCAGGCTACCGAGAGTATCTCCCCCGCACAGCAAAACCTGGCAAGCTACCCGTGGCGTATTTGATATGCCAAAAACAGTAACAAGTCTCACAATGGAGACATTACTGGTGCCTGCTAGAGCAAATCGATGAGCAACGGGGTGACAGTGATACAGTGATAATACTAGATGTTGGGCTGGAGCGATAGCACAGCGGGTAGGGCATTTGCCTTGCATACAGCTGACCAGGGTTCGATTCTGCCCCTCTCGGAGACCCCGGCAAACTACTGAGAGTATCTTGCCCACACAGCAGAGCCTGGCTAGATACCCATGCCGTATTCAATATGCTGAAACAGTAAAACAAGTCTCACAATGGAGATGTTAGATGTTACTGGTGCCCGCTCGAGCAAATTGATGAGCAACAGGATAACAGTGATGCAGTGATGACAATAATACTAGATGTTAATGTGATTTTAATATCAAGATAGGACCAAGAAGGTTGCCCAAAGCACTCCACATCAGGACCCATGACCTAGAATGGACAAACAGGGTGAGAGACTGTCTGAGTTCATCATATTGACCAAGATCATCCATGGAAACTTGCAGTTCCAGAAGGCCGAATCTAAACACGACATGGGAGTCTCCCTGTGGACAGTTCCACAACGAAATTGACCACATTATATTCAATCGACGGTTTTGCCTGACCGATGTCGCTGTTGTCCCAAAATTCCAAACAGGATCAGACCACCATCTCCTTTGTGCAAAATTCTACTTCACAGAGTAGGGAGAAAGGGCTGCAAAGTTTAAGAAGAGAACTACCAGAACGACCACCAACTGGGAGCTCTTTGACACTATTGCGGCAATATGGGAAGATGACAACATCGACTAGGAATCTTATCTACTGGTTCAGCACCTCCATGATTGTGTGAGGAACGCCTTGAGAGAGAAAGCCACAAAAAGATGCCTGTCTTCGGAAACTCTTGAGCTCATTCACCGTGGCCTGGTGTGAGCCTCAGGCAATCACAAGCCAATGTCTGAGCTCACAAAGCTGTGTGGAGAAGCGATAAAGGAAGACCTCAAAGAGAGAAGAGCAGCAGTGTTGGCCAATATGGCATGAGCCAGGAAAAGTATTTGCAGGACCTGCCTGTCCTTCACCAACTATAAGACCAAGATGACTGCCCTCTGACGTCCTGATGGATCTATCACATCTTCCAGAAGGGCGATGGAAAAGGTCATCCACGACTTCTACTTGGATCTCTTTGATAGCCACGTCTACCTGCCCACATACCAAATTCTGCAGGATGAATATGTCGTTCCCAACGTTCTCCCTTCCAAAATCCGACACGCCATTTCGTCGGTAAAGAAGATACAGCACCCGGTCCAGACAATACCTGAACACCTGAAGAATCTGCCGCCAGTACTCGTCAATGCACTTGCATGGCTCTTGACACGCTATTGTCTGAATGCAAGGTTCCGTCCCAATGGAAAACCAGCAGGACTGTTCCATTGTACAAGAAGGGAGACATCCATGACAACGGCAACTATCACCCAATCTGCCTATTGTCGTCGTCTACAGGTTACTCGAGTCATCCTGAATAGGATTGGCTGAACATGACGAAGGACAACCATGCGAGCAAGCCGGGTTTCGGAAAGCAGCACAACCGACCATGTCCACACGGTGATCAAGCTCATTGAGGTTTTTCGAGAGTTCAAGATGCTGCTCTAACATTCATTGATTTAAAGAAGCCCTTTGATTCTGTTGAGACTGAAGCGGTCATTGAAGCCCTAGCCTAAAACGGGACATTCAGACTCAGTACATCAGGATCCTCCGTGAGCTGTATTACAGATTCACCACCAGGATCTCACCATTCAACAAGGAAGTGATCATCGATATAAAGAGAGGGGTTCAGCAGGATGACACCATTTCACCAAAAGTCTTAAGTGCCACCCTTGAAAATGTCATGCGACAATTGGAATAGGAAGGATTGGGAGTGAAGATAGATGGTTGGCAACTACACCACCTCCACTTCGCTGATGACATCGTTCTAATAACACTAAACATGAGCCAAACAGCATGAATGCTAGCCGACTTTGACCATATGTATGGAAAGGTCGCACTACAGCTGAATCTCACGAAGACTTGTTCGTGAGAAACAGACTAGTTCCTGACATTCCATTTGCTCTCAACAGAATGAACATCTCTGAATGCAGCAGTTATGTGTACCTAGGTCAAGAACTCAGCATGATGAGCAATCTGGCACCTGAGCTGCGCAGGAAGCAGAGAGCAGCATGGAACGCCTTCAAGAGTGTCAGAGAAGTTGTTAAGAGGACAAAGAACCTCCGGTTCTGGGCACATCTTTTGGACTCCACTTTTCTAATGTACGCCTCAGAGACCTGGGCCCTACAAAAACAGGGTAAGAATGCTATTCGAGTCTTCCAAAGAGGAATCAAAAGAGCTGTGCTTGGAATTTTACTCAAGTGAGAGAAGGAATCCGGAATTCCAACCTCCCATTGATGATCGAGAATCAGGGATGCTGTCTCATTTGCCAAGGCATCAAAAATCACATGAGCCGGACACATAATTAGATTTGGAGACAACCACTGACAAGAGCTGTTACCGACTGGATTCCATGGGACCTCAAAAGAATGCCTGGCTGCCCATCTATGAGATGGTCAGACTTTTTCGTCAAGACCCTGAACGAAAGGTTTGAGGTTCTTCGTGTTCCTGCAGTGAGCAGATACCATTGGGCTACACTAGCACGTGACAGGGGCGAATGGAGACGTTACCAGTGTCCGCTCAAGAAAATTTATGAGCAACAGGATGACAAGTGATACAAGTGAACGTGATTTTAAAAATACTGAAATATAGAATGCTTTTTACTCAAAATAGTTGGGTTAGCCCATTGGAGAGTCAGGTATGGGCCAGCAGTGACGAGACGCAGGGCCTAATGGGATAGGGTTAGAGCAGTTGCTTCTCCCCCACCCCAACAAGACCTGGAGATGCTGCCTACAGACAGCCCTGCCGCCTGCTTCCTAAGCTCCTTTATGGTCCTGATCCCAGAGACACACAGACGAATCTCGGAATCCAGTGGCTTTTGGCAGAAGTCTCTCCAGACTTAATTATTAATCACGGCTGTGCGACATCATATGCTCTTCATGATCAGCAATGGAAAACAAATTGTCTAATGTTGCCTTTTCGGCAGGTCTGAGCGTTGCGGGAAAACTCCAAGTAATAATGGTGGGTCTGGTGTTGAAATATTGAATGTAATCAAAGTAGAGAGAGAGTAATGTGGATTATTCAGGGTACATAGTTCTGGCTGCTATTGAAGACATTTATGAATCTGTTTTCTATTTAATTTGACATTTGGACACTTATTGGCAACCTCTTCATATAGATTGATTACTGCTTTATGGCTTACTAAGAGACGAGGCCAAAAGTGAGGGTAAATGGTAGCAAGTTGTTACTGTATTGGAAAAGCAACTCAATAAATGCTTTATATAGCTTAGACCATGAGGCAACAGGGATTGGTCCTATCAACTTTTATTTCAAAAGCATAAAAATTTTTTTTTAATTGTTGCATGAATGTTCGTGCAATCGGAGGTGCTGAGATAGGAACGCGGAAGAAATGCATTGATTGGAGGACTAAGGCTCGCTCTGGCTCTTAGCAAAGGCAGAGGGCCTCGTGGACCTCCTTTTATTGATCATGGTACCCCTAAAGGGCACAGCACAGTGATGTCACCAAAGGCATCAAAAAATGTTACAGGAAGAACATTGAGGCAACATTATTTCCTTGTATGAGCAGGCCAGTAATCTAGGCCTCCCGATAGAAGATGCAAAACCAAAACTGAAACCTTCCTTGGGCTAAAAGCACTTGGATTTACATCTCAAAGACAAAGCTGGGCCCTGCACCTGAAATCTACAATTTATAATATCAAAGGTCAGGCCTGACTAACACCATCTACATGTCAAAGACCAGCCAGGCTTCTGTGAGAGAAGGAAAAACTGCTCTTTTCAGTATGCTGAAATTATTTTTCTGAAGGCAGCTTGAAGGGGGAAAATGTTCAGCTTCATCCAAACCAGTCAGGACACACGAGAAGTCTCGCCCATTTTCATGGGTCCCTATGTTCCTGTCCATAGTACGGTGCAATATACATGGGCTCACCCTGATAGCTCAGTCCAGCCCCAACAAATTTTTTTTTTTTAATTCTATTCTCTTTTGGTCTGCTCCAGAGAAAGCTCTAAAGACCTAAGATTGAAGTAAAATAATGTGTAGGGGGAAAAAAAAATCTTGAAATTACACTTCAGTGTATGAACACTTCAACTAAATGATCACATTAATATTTTTACTTTGCAGGAAGTTGGTGAACCATCTAAAGAAGAGAAAGCTGTGGCCAAGTATCTTCGATTTAACTGTCCAACAAAGTCCACCAATATGATGGGTCACCGGGTTGATTATTTTATTGGTAAAATGATCAGTAAAATTATTAGTGTACATATCTTATGATAGTACCTAAAATTTAAGTTGTATAAACGTTTAAAAAGTCATTTCCAATGTGATTGAGGAAGCTGCATGAGGGATATATAGCGATTATCCTATTCTTTTATGCTTATGTTCAGTTGTTAATAACAAAAGGATGAAGGTGTTTCATAATGACTTTGTTAGGAATTTTAAAGACTTTTCAGCGTGATACTACCTCATTCACATAGTATATGTACATAAAGATAATCTTTTTGGGGACCAGAGAGATGGTACAGTGAATAGAGCATTTGCCTTGTATGTGTCTAACCCAGGTTCAATCCCCAGCACCCCATCTGGTCTCCTGAGCTGACTGATGAGTGATCCCTGAGCTCAGAATAAGGAGTAAGCCCTGAGCACCACTAGGTGTAACTCAAAAAATAAAACATAAATAAAGATAATCTTTCTGTAAAACTGGAGTAAAATTCAATATGAAACAAATTTGTTGGAACCAACTAAGGCACTGTGGTTCTTTAAATAATCCAGTCTTAACATACACAAAATCATCTATATCTCCAAAGTTTATATATGGTGATTAATACTGCCTATCTCATCAATTAAGATTGAATTGGCATTAGAAAATAAATTTTTCTCTTCTCTATTGTGTTGTGATTTTTTATTTTGACATTTATTAAAAGTTTAGAAAATACAGATAAGTTCTTTTCTTCAGATGTGATGTATTTAGCTCCTTCTGGTGAGAATAGTAGAATGTGCACTATGCTTACTCAGTGGGTTACCAAAAAAATTTTTTTGTGGGGATTCATAGATGCCAGGCACGAACCATCTTATATGGGCAAAGCATGTGCTCTCATTCAGCTTCGTCCTTAGCCCTGGATCCAGTAAAATGTGTTGACAGAAATTTCTGTTACCTTTATGTGAAGGAAGAGTTTAGGGTTATGTTACTACATTTAATTGTGATCACTTGACAAGAGTGATACTTTGTATTGTTTAGAGCACTTTTTCTATTTGTCTCACTAGAATAAATGTTTTTTAATGTAATTTAGTTCTTAGATTTATATCATAGACTTAAGTTTATGTTGAACTTGTTTTTTTCATGCCAAATACTGAAACTTGTTTTGTAAGGTAATACATGTGTATGGGGCTGGAGCGATAGCACAGCGGGTAGGGCATTTGCCTTGCACGCGTCCGACCCGGGTTCAATTCCCAGCATCCTATATGGTCTCCTGAGCACCACCAGGAGTAATTCCTGAGTAGCATGAGCCAGGACTAACCCCCGTGCCTCGATGGGTGTGACCCAAAAAGAAAAAAAAAAGATACAACATGTGTATAGATAGATATAAATCCCATGTATACTAAACTTAAAATAATACATTTCTTCTTTAGCTTCAAAAGCAGTGGATTGCCTTTTGGATTCAAAGTGGGCAAAAGCCAAGAAAGGAGAGGAAGCTTTATTTACAACAAGGGAGTCTGTGGTTGACTACTGCAACAGGTAGAGTTTATTTCTTAGTGAAGAGCAATGTTAACAATTTTAAAATATTCTCCATAGTTCTGAACTTCTTACCTACTTTTGTCATTAAATGTAGTAATATATCATAGCTCAAATATAGCTTTTATATACAACCTAATGTTTTCAGTATCTCTGGAAATATGTTTATTTGGTATTAGAGTATCATATTTTTATATCTTTTGTTTTCTATTAAGACATTTCCCAGGCTGGCCAAAGAGTCAACAGTAACAAACATTTAATAGACCCTGTAGTGAACAGAGAGTTCATTCTTACACAAGTAACTGGGTAGTCTTTCCAAAGCTTTGTCTTTTCCTAGAGGCATTTTATTTGTTTGTTTACTGCCTTTGTGCCGAGCTTTAAGCCACCCACACTTCCCTATATTTTTGGTGGTTGCTAATATCAAGGTAACTGCAGTGTCTCTCTTTGATTCCAAGTTGAAGTGTGGACAGTTTAGTAATATATTCATATTTTTTAATAGATGTTTCATCTTTGGGAAAAAATGGTGGGTGATGAACAAAAATTATTTTCCACTTGGAAAGAAGTATAATTTTTTCCCTATCTTTTGATTTACTCATTTAGTAAGATGTTTGGTAAATCTGACTTTGTTTTTAACTAAATTTGGATTTTGTGACACTAAGTTTATCTTTGGTCAGAATTTCACATTTTGGATGGTTTTATGTTTGATGGGAACATACACTTAGCATTTGCTAACATATTGTTTAATGGGATTTAAAATATTTAACCACGTTTGGCGCTGGAGCCATAGCACAGCGGGTAGGGCGTTTGCCTTGCACGCGGCCGACCCGGGTTCGAATCCCAGCATCCCGTATGGTCCCCTGAGCACTGCCAGAAGTAATTCCTGAGTGTAGAACCAGGAGTAACCCCTGTGCATCGCCGGGTGTGACCCAAAAAGCAAAAAAATAAAATAAAATATTTAACCACGTGAAATCTCTTTCATGAACTAATTAGAAACTAATAGTTTTCTAATACTGTAAAGATGTTTTATTTATTATTTTTTTTGTCGTCCAAAATTAGTGTTCCTAACTTACAGAACCAGTGCGGATTTCATTATTGGGATAGATAGTACAGGATTGCCTTTCGTGACCTACTCTTGTGCAAATCTCTAGCACCACATACAGTCTCCCCAAGGGCTTACTCCTGAGCACAGAGCTCAGGAGTAGCCTTTGAGCAATGCTGTTGTGGCCTAACGCTCCCTTCCTCCTCCCCCCAAAACAGAAAATTTCATTATTGGGCAAGGATGACTAAATAGTGATAAAGTAAATATTGCCTTTATAACTATTTGTGATTTTATAGCTTCAGAATATAAATTCCCCTACGTTGCACAAAAAGAAATTTTTTTAAAGTATGGTATAAAAAGAGATGCTATAAATGCAAGGTCACTTGCATTTGTGATAAGTGGCAGAGCTGTCATTCTCCTTGATCTTCAGAACCAACCTTTGTAACTCAGTTCTAAACTACTGCATTGTACTCTCTCATCCAACAAAGAGATATTTGTTTAGAATTCATTGCATTCAATTTAGCAAAAGAAAATCTATCAAGATGCTTAAATATTAAATCTCTGAGCCCAAATCTCTGAGGAAAGCAGCCAGCATTAGTCCACGTATCTTTGTCTTTTAAGAGCCTCAACATCTTATTATATGAAAAGTCCCTAAGACCTAATCATATGGGATTTTCTAGAGGTACTCTGTTCGTTTGCTTGTGTCCCTTGAACTGAAATAAAGAAGCATGACTATCAGTTCATATAAATTCTAATACAGCCTTGAAAGCCTCATAATAACCAACCTTCATGGTTTCCTGTCTGATCAGAGACAAAAATCACAAAGGGACACTGATGCAGTCTCATTTTCTGAAGTTGCTATGTGGGCTTGAGAAAGAAACAGAAAAGATAAAGAGGAAAGTGTAGAGAGACATACAAAACAATATTTTCTAACATGCTCTCTGCCTTTTTATGATCTGTTTTAAAGCGTAAGCTCTCCCTTCCTTAATCTAGTACTACCCTGATTCTCCATGTGACTTTGTATCTTCGACCTCTCATCCAATAAAGTCCTTTCTCACTTTCATACTTGTGCCATGCTCTCTAACGTTTCTTTGATCCTAATCTATAGCTGTCACCAAATGGTTCTCCTCCCGACTGCCTGTCAATAATACGAATATCCCGTAATGCCCATTGCTACCGTTCTCCAGGCCTGCCAGCCACATTAATCTTCGTGACCAAGTTCTACAGAATTTGTAAAGGGCTGCAGCCAGTAGTGCTAAGGGTTTATTCGTAGTTCTGCTTGTCCTCAGTGATTACTCCTGGCGGTGCTTGGGGGACCATAGGGCATGGCACAGATGAAACCTGGGTCGCCCATATGCAAGGCAAGCACCCTACTTGCTGTAATATCTTTCTTGCCCAGAATTGTTAAAGGTTTATCACACAGTTTAGTCATTAGCTGTTTTAGAATTGCCATATAAAGATTTTTTAAGTTTATTGTCAACTATGCCTGAGGAGAATCATAGGTTTTTTAAATTTTTTCTAACTTGACAGCTATTAGCAATATGTGGTCATTTAGAAGCCATTTAATATCTATTTAAAACTGCCTTTAATCCATTATTTATTCAAACAAAAAAGATAACAAATACCTATTGTATGCCAGTTTCCAGAAATAGGAAGATGACAACATGATCCCCAGAGCACAAGTTCTAGACGGTAAACAGAAGAATATAATTATATAAGAATATAATTCATAGCTAATTACAATGCACTGTTTTCCATAAGTAGCACAGAAATGAGGGAGCTTGAAGAATGGCTTCACAGAAAAATGCCTTAATCGTATTTTGAAACATAAATAGATAATTCGCAAACAAGACATTTCATTTTGGCAAATGGCACAGAACATACTGAGATATGAAAGTATGAGTAGTTCAATTGAAATGTTGGAAAGCTTTTTATGATTTGAACATATGATATAGTTAAATGGAAGGTCTGATTTTATTTTAATAGTAAATTACATTTCACTTATCAAGGTAATTGCAGTCAAGGCCAATCAAGGCCTAACAGATTGTATTTTTTACTAAATGTAATACTGTAATAGAATGATTTATGAAACTAAATGTGTGTTTCATAACTATTAAGTGAAAATCAAGACTTTACTGTAGCAATTATGATCACATAGAGCACAGATATCCCAGGTACCATGCTAAATAATCTACATGATTCTCTTTTGGAATCAACTCCTATGATATATAGAGAGAGATAAATAATTTTAAAATAAACTAAAAATAACTAATCTGGCAACACAAAGTTAGAGAGATGGTGTTTAAACCCTTCTGCCTGAACAGGAACTTTGCAACACCAGTTTGATTGGTTAATAATCTACTTGCAGGCCAGAAATAAAGTACAACGGTTAGGATACTGGCCTTGTACGACGCTGATTCAGGTTTGATTCTCTGACATCCCAGGTGGTTCCCCTGAGCACCACCTGGAGTGACTCCTGAGCACAGGGCCAGGAAAGCAATGCCAAGTGTGGCCCCCCAAAAATAAAAAGATATTTTTAAAATTAAAAAAGAAATATCTACTTTCCTTTCATGAGGTTGGAGCTATTGTACAGGAAGGATGACAGAGTAGCTGGGCCTGCAGCATCTGTGTCCTCGACTCATCTGTTTTCTTCTAAAGTTTTATGAGTTGTTTTTTTTTTTATGTTTATTAGGAACGGTTTTCTTTATATATAGCCTTGAGAAAACTTTGAAAATGATTCAGAAGAAAATCTAGATTACTGATAATATTGCCTCTGAGATACCAACACTATTTGAGAATATAGCAGGTCTTTTAGTTCTGTTTTATTTTGGTGCCATATCTTGGTGATGCTCAGGGTTTACTCCTGGCAGAGCTCTGGGGATCAAATGGAGTGTTGGAGATCAAACTTGGGTCAGCCCTGTGCAAGATACATGCCCTACGTGCTCCGCTTCCACTCTGGCCCCAAGAGTATAACACATCTGAGTAAGATTTCTTTAAATCATTGATGAGGGAAATAAAAGACCAGCCTATATGGAATGGAATGAAATGCTGTTTTCCTTACACTGTATTATCCTTAAAGTTGCCCTTTTTGTGAGGACTTTAATGTATAAGCTTCAAATATTTGTGTATGTGCATGTACTCTTAACATGGAAATCTGTCATGTGAACTGTTACGATAAAATACTTGTTTTTCAGTGAACATATAACATGTAGGGTATTTTCTATTACGCTTTAAGTGATAATGTTCCTCATAGAAAATCTGGAAAGAATCTTGTGTACAAATGTAAAATCAGAATTTTTGCGAGACATTAGGAAGTAGAATAAACATAAAAAGTTTCCTATCATACTCAAATATTCACCACAGCTCTTTACATGTCACTTTATACTCATTGTTAGGGGTTTTATTTCAGATTTTTATTCACATGTATATGCACATGGCAGGTATTGATGGTAGAATCCTTTGGTGCATTTGAGTAGCCCAGTGAATGCTAAACATAACAAATACAAGTAGGGGCCTGTAAAGTAATGCAAGGGTAAAGCTTTGGTCCCCAGCTCAGCATATTGTCTCATGAGCACTGTGGGTGTGGCCCAGAAATTTAAAAAGAAAACACTTTTGAACAAGTAGAATAGGGCGAATGAGGAGACCCAAAGTTAGTTTTATGGAGTTTTTTTTATGGGGTGGACCTATTTGTGCATCAGGAAAGTACCATACCAGACAGATGAAAACACTTGCTTGAGAGGGCACAGTGTACTCACCAAAAGTAAATAGCTGTTGGGCAGAAAGGAGAATATTGTTAACAAGTGGTATGATGTATTGGAGCAGGCACCAGTAAAGGTAGACATCTGGATAATCACGGTGAACAGTCGTAGATGGTGCCAGTGAGACCTGTCTTCAAGGTTGTGATTTGATAATCAGACATAATCAAGGCAGGAACGAAGAAAGAATAAGGAATTCTGGCACTGGAGCATAAGATTTGAAAATTTCAGATGATAAAGGTAAGGTCAATCCACTTTCATGATAGGGTTTTATAATTGGAAAGAACTACCATCAAAAATGACTTAACTTGGGGCTGGAGTGATAGCATAGCGGGTTTGCCTTGCACAAGGCCGACCTGGGTTCGATTCCAAGCATCCCATATGGTCCCCTGAGCACCACCAGAAGCAATTCCTGAGTGCATGAGCCAGGAGTAACCCTTGTGCATCACCGGGTATGACCCAAAAAATAAAAGATAATAATAATAATAATAATAATAATAGTAATAATAATAATAATAATGACTTAAATTTTGGGTCAGTTGAGCTCAACAGATAAATGAGTAAAGCAAGGATTTCATTTAGTTTAGAACCTAGTAAAGGGCCAAACAGACATCATAGAAATTGTGTATTAGAAAATAAATACTTTGGTTAGAATAATAAAAGGCAGTTAGAATGGGTTTTGGTGCTTTAAAAAATTTTTTGGTGAGGTTTGCCCGTGTGGTGCTCAGGGGCCTTTCAGCCATCCCAGTGGCACCAATGGGCATAAAGGAGAGCTACATGGGAAGGCCTGAGGGTTCTGGGGTTCCTGTGACCCCAGTGGTGCTCAGAGCCTCCGGGCCCTAGGTACCATGCAGTGCTGGAGAGCAGACCAGAGTTGATTACATGGAATATATGCCCATCTTAATCCTTGAGCTATTTCTAGGGCCCTGGGTTTATTTTAAATGAGTTATGTATAGAAATTAACATTTGCAGGAAGGCAGTGAGAGAGTGAATCCAAATGACAGATTTAAGGGTTAGGACTGGTTAATAAAGACGCAGCTGCTTGATAGAGGGAAGAATGATATCTTGAAAGGGGTAAAATAAGTGTATAGTTTCACCATAATGTACGTGTTTCAGTTTGGTATTTTGAGAGTTTTCAGTTGCAGAGTATGTAAATCTTACCTTAGCATATTTAAGTATTTGCTGTTCTATTATAGTGGCTGGCTAAATAGCAAAGAACGTGGGGGAGAAAAAAAAGTAAGAAAAAGAGCCACAGATAGGATTTAGATCAGTTAAAGCAGCTATTTGGGGGCAGGGTGTGGGTGGTTGTAGAGGCCTGCACGCCCCCCAGTGCTCAGGTTTCCTCTTGGGAGGCTAAGAGGGCTTGTGCAGTGCAGCCGGCTCTGGGCAAGGCAGGTGCCTAACCCACTGTAGCACCGCTCCAGCCCCCCACTTGCATTTTTTAATCTTAACGTTTCTTAAATTATGTTTGTTTTTACTTCTCTGTTCCTGAATTTGGAACTTAACATTAAGTAACACATCTTGATTACTCTCACTAAAACTAGAGATGGATATGTACAAACCTGTATTTCTTATACCTAAGCTGTCATTTAAAAATTAAGATTAGGTGACATCTTTTATATAATCAAAATGGTTGAATTATTTTTTTTTATTAGAGGTGGTATTATTTTTTTTGTGAAGTTCCTAGTTTTAATTTCTATTGGGACTTAACAATTCAGGCCTTTGTTCACTTTTATCAGATCATTATTTTTTAACATTTTAGTCTTTATCTGCATAATAATGGGAAATGTAATGTCACACTTTTTTTTTAAGGCTATTAAAGAAACAGTTTTTTCACCGGGCACTGAAAGTAATGAAACTGAAGTATGACAAAGACATAAAAAAAGAAAAGGAAAAAGGAAAAACTGAAAGTGGAAAAGAAGAAGATAAAAAGAACAAGAAAGAAAACCTAAAGGATGAAAAGACAAAAAAAGAAAAAGAGAAAAAAAAAGATGGTGAAAAGGAAGACTCCAAAAAGGTGATTTAAACTAAAAATTGTTGCGTGCACATGGCTACAGCTGGCATATAAACAATTATAATAACAAAAAAATCACCTAAGATTACCATATTAGTACTCTTATAAATACCATGGTTGAGAATTTTTGTCTCAAATAATGAATCATTTTTTCCTATATGGATGTCCTATTTCTTTTTAACTTGGTTATTTTTTTCTGCCTTCCATTCAACTTGGAATTTAATAGGAAGAAACTCCAGGAACTCCCAAAAAGAAAGAAACTAAGAAAAAATTCAAACTTGAACCACATGATGATCAAGTTTTTCTGGATGGAAATGAGGTGAGAATACCTAGCCTATAATTAGAAGTCCAGTTTTTCTATAGTTTCGTAGAATTATCTTTGACGCCTTAACCAAAAAAGGAAGTCATTTCAGTTTAACAGTATAATAATGAATCTACTCGATTGATTGATTGATTGGTTGGTTGGTTGGTTGATTGATTTAGGGGCTTTTTGGGTCACACCTTGCAGTGGTGCACAGGGATTACTCCTGGCTCTGCAGTCAGGAATCACTCCTGGCAGTACTCAGGATCCATATGGCATTCTGGTGATCGAACCCTGGTCAGCCAAATGCAAGGCAAATGCCCTACCCACTGTAATATTGTCCAATAAATCTACTCCTTTTAAAATACAGATTTCTCTGAATTTAGAATTATGCAGCATTTAATTAAAATTGGGTTATAGAGATAGTGCTGGTGGTAAGGCCTTGCATGCAGCAACTTTGGTTCAGATTTCCTAGCAGCATGTATGATCTCTGAGCACTGCCAGGAATGATCCTGAGCACCAGTCCAGGATTAGTCCCTGAGTACTGCCAAGTACCCTAAAACAAAATTAGTCAAAATTAGTTTCTGCTGGTATGAGTGATTTTAAAAAATCAAATAGGGAATTACAAAATAGATTTTTCTTTTTAATCAGTTATATCTGAGGGTGAATTGTATAGATACAGTAGCTTCCTGGTGGATTCTGCAGCAGTTAGGATTACTGCATAGTCCCAGATGACTGAGGGTCTTATATTTGCAGCCCAAAGAAGCAAGGGATTGAGGGATTTGTCTCCTCTTAAGAACACCTGCCAAGAAGAGGCACTTTCATTTTTTCTTGGATTCTATTGGCCTGAACCTAGCAATGAAGTGGCCGTGCCTGGCTGCAAAAAGTCTTAGGAAAAAATGTGTCTTAATTCTGGTAATATTTGCCTTCTAAAATTTGGAATTTCCCTTACTATCAGAAAAAAAGGTGGAGAGGTTATGGAAGATAGAGCTACTAGTTTCTGCCTCTTATACTAAAGGTAGTCAGGCACATTATGAGCTCATATTTTTCTATTTTTGTTTTATTCAAGGAGGTAAGTTTTGTGTCTCTTGAAGTGGAAGGTAGGCTGCTTTAAAATTCAGTCATTTAGAGTCATAAAGAGAGGGATAGACATAAAAAGATTGCACTCATCTGTGGAATATAAAGTAACAGAATGGGAGACTAACACCCAGGAATAGTAGAGATAAGTACCAGGAGGTTTACCCCATGGCTTGGAAGCCGGCCTCACATGCTGGGGGAAAAGATAGCTCAGATAGAGAAGGGAACACCAAGTAAAGGGTGTTTGGAGGACCTGCTCGGATTAGGAGATGCGTGCCGTATGTAGACTATAGACTGAGATAGCTCAGTGGGCTGGAAGAAAAAGTATGCTTTTTCTAAAGGATCTGATTTCTAGAATAAATGTGCAGAGTGGGAGAGACCTGTCTTCCACTAGTTGAGAGAGAATCAAATCAAAAAGACAAAAAGTTCTGATCAAAATATAACCAGGACATGGTACTAAAGAGAAAAAAGGACTTTTATGAATAATGCTTACGCAGAACTTAGATTGAATGAATGATGAAGTAAAATTCTCTTGTGTAAAGTAAATTAAACTTTAAAGTAGTAGTCCCCAAGTCCTGGGCAGACCCTCCATGAGGGAATACACTTTGGAATTATTGTGAAGTCATAAAATCTTTATGTTCACCTTAGCATAATCTTTTATCATGATTTTTTTGTGTTTCATCAGAGGAAAAGAACAGGGTTGCCTGATCTTTTTTTTTTTTTTTTTTTTTTTGCTTTTTGGGTCACACCCGGCGATGCACAGGGGTCATTCCTGGCTCATGCACTCAGGAATCACCCCTGGCGGTGCTCAGGGGACCATATGGGATGCTGGGATTCGAACCCGGGTCGGCCGCGTACAAGGCAAACGCCCTACCCGCTGTGCTATCACTCCAGCCCCGGTTGCCTGATCTTTTAATTGCACCTGACTCTGTTGTAATGGTGCTTTTATCCTAAACTGTACATCTGGCTGTACCTGCATTTCTTTTAGATGCAAGAAGTTTGTACAGTTAGTTGCTGTTCATTTAGGTGAGTAGTTTCCCATCATTGGTGAGATTACAGTTTGAACAAGTTCTTAAATTCATGAAAGTACATAGAAATCATTTAGCTTAAAAAAAAGTTTTTATCTAGATGAATACCAAGAGATCTGAAGAAAAGATGTTTGAAATTTGTTACCTTAGGAAATAGTTCTTATGTTAACATGTTGAATAGAACTATGGTAGAAGATCTAAAATGTACTAAGCTTATGTTTCTAATGTGACTTTAAACATTTCATCAGTGGGGTTTATTGATTCTTCTAGGTGTTTGTGTGGATTTATGACCCAGTCCACTTTAAAACATTTGTCATGGGATTAATTCTTGGTAAGTACAATCTGGAAAATTTAGAAAGGCAAGTAAAAAGCAAAGCCTACAAAGAAAAAATGATGGTGGGTATTTTTTAAAAGCATTCTTTTAATTAAGTTAGAAGGTGATAAATTGGGAAATGTTTGTAACACATTAAAAGGGAAGGGTCTATGAGATTAGCAAGTTGGTTGAAAATGATTAAGACGAATCACCCAATTTCTTGTAAAGGAATATGTAGCACTGCACTGTAGCACTGTTGTCCTGTTGTTCATTGATTTGCTTGAGCGGGCACCAATAACGTCTCCATTGTGAGATTTGTTACTATTTTTGGCATGTCATACACCACGGGTAGCTTGCCAGGCTCTGCCGTGTGGGCGGGATACTCTTGGTAGCTTGCTGGGCTCTCTGAGAGGGACAGAGGAATCCAACCCGGGTCAGCTGTGTGCAAGGTAAATGCCCTACCTGCTGTGCAATCACTCCAGTAAAGGAATATAGTGACCAATAATTAAGAATAGTGCTTGATCATGCTTAAAACACAAATTAAAGCAACTGTGAATAAGAGGATTACAAAGTTTGATAACCACCCAGTCTTAATTAAGGTCAGTTTGGCAATTTTTCTCATGTTTTAAATGTAAATACTCACCCATCTAATAATCTTGAGAAATCTGTCATAACTCATTACTACATTTCTTAATACAGAAAGTATCTGTTTGGGATTGGGCATTACTTAACAATTCTAGCCCAAGCCTTTAATCTGTCTTTAGAATGGTAATCTTTCAAATGTTAATTGTCTGTACCTGACATTTCGCACTTCAAGGAATTGGAGTTTATGTTATAATCACATTTTGTGCAAATATATTCCCATATTGGTGTTAATATATATCCATATATTTATGTATAACAAAATAAAATTTTAAACAATTCAGGTTCCTCAGAAGGAAAAATACAGTAAAACTACACATTACAACACAAGAATACCTTGTAATTTTAAAAAATGCCCTAAGATATACTGATGGAAAGAAATCTAGAACAGATTGATTTTTTTTAATCATGAAAGGAAGAATATTCTAAATTTATATAGAAAAATTAGTTTTAGTTAAGTGTAGGAATTTTTTGAAATTACAAATGAAACGTTAATTTCTGGAGACTGGATCAAGAATTGGGTGACGACTTTGATTTATATATATTTAAATTTTATTACGGATATGTATTATTAAAATTCAAGACAGAAGAAATAGGACAGAGGATAGTCTCAGAAAGAGTGTGGAAATATAAATAATAGCAGTGAAATAAAAAGACTTCATCATTATATTATAAAATCACATTCAAAATAACTTTAGAGAAGCTCACTGATGATATGTGTGATAATTGGAATGATCTATGCATGAAAAATATGATGAACAGTTATTGTAAGTCCTGATACCTTAATAGAAATGGTTAAAAATAATTAAGTATGACTATATTTAGTATAACTGTGTTATTATATATCTAATAATAAGGTCAGGTGATGAAATGACTCATCAGGCTAATGGTGGGAGGCCCAGGTTCTATCCCTGGTACTGCATGGTCCCTGAGAATTGCCTCATGGGAGCACAGTTGAGTGTGGCCCAAAAAGTAGACTTCAATTAAACCCAAGCCATTTGGCTTACAGCTGGTTATCACTTACAGTTCACTAGTTAGTCTGCTAAATATACATGTTTTTATTTCATCCTCATAACAACCTGTTAAAAATAGGAAAAATAGGAATGGTGAAGCCAAAAGCTAGTACAGGTAATACATTGCTTGCTTGCATGCATCCAGCCCAGGCCAATCCCTAGCACACCATAGGGTCCCCCAGTTCCTCCAAGAGTGATCCCTTGAGCACAGAGCCAGGAGTAAGCCCTGTGTAGTGCTGGGAGTGTCCCCTCAAAAAAAAAAAGTTGGGATGTGCATTTATATAACCTGAACCTCAGAAAAGCTACTTACAGTGGCAAATAGGTATTACAGCGATGAGAGCACCTGCCTGGTGTGCACCCTAACTAGGGTTGACCCCTGGCTCCACACGGTTCCCTGAACATTGCTGGGTGCAGCCTTGGAGGCCCCCAGCACTGGCCGGGTGGCCTGGGGGTCCCTGGCACTGGGGCCAACACAGCATTCCGTCCCCGAGCTCTTGTGCTGAACCAGGATCTGCTTGGCAGGCTGGTATCACTGTGGCCCCTCTCTGGAGCCCACTGATCACCACTGGGGAGCCCCTCCCCAAAAAGGTTATTTACATCATTTTCCTGGGTTACTTTGCTATAAATGATAGCACTTGAATTTGAATCCTGATCTTTCTTACACTGGAGACATAATAGAGTTCTAATTTCTCTGGATCGGTCTATACCCAGAAAAAACTAAGATGTTTAGATACAGAGCCTTACCACCATCTACAGTCAATTACTTCAGGGTATGTATGTCACAGGTTCACCCCAGAATCAGAATCTCCAAGGAGGGTTCCTTCTTTTTTTTTGTTTTGCTTTTTGAGTCTCACCTGCTGATGCACAGGGGTAACTTCTAGCTTTGCACTCAGGAGTTACTCCTGGTGGTGCTCAGGGGACCATATGAGATGCTGGGGATCAAACCTAGGTTGGCCGAGTGCAAGGCAAATGCCCTACCCGTGTGCTATTGCTCCAGACCCGAGGATTCCTTAAAATCGTTTTGTTGTTGTTACATTATAACCCCAGCAAGCACTACAGCCAGAGAGACAGTGCTTAGTGCCAGGGCTGGAAGCATGTGGCAGTCTTCCCTCGAGAGCACCACAGTAAAGTGCAGGCACAGCAGCCAGACGTGCAACCTCTAGTGAGCAGTGAGCACCACCACCAGGTGTGAGCACTGTGGCCAGAGGAGCACAAACCCCAGTCCTTGGAGTAACAGAAGAGAAGGGAGAGGAGGGAAACAATGAGTAAAAAGGTAGAATTTGCTTGAAAATGCAAGCAGTTGATAATTTCATGAGCTAACCCAATTGCATTTTGTGAGGTTATACCTTTTTTAAAAATTATATGTGAGATACGCTAGAAAAGTTCTACTTGAGCAATAATTAGCCTTAGGTTGAACAATTTGAAAGCTGATGATTATTTTTTACCTATTAAAAATGGCAGTACCTCACGGTGATTCACTAATAAAAATTTAAAAAGAAATTTTTTAATGGCAGTTTTGTATGTTAGTGTTTCAGTTTGATTGATGAGATACATTCACTGTTATTGCAACCAAGCCATTTGAAATGTCGTGTTATCTCTAATTTTTTTGTTTTTTGTTCCAGTAATTGCAGTAATAGCAGCTACCCTCTTCCCCCTTTGGCCAGCAGAGATGAGAGTAGGTGTTTATTACCTCAGTGTAGGTGCGGGCTGTTTTGTAGCCAGCATTCTTCTCCTTGCTATTGGTGAGTATTGTTATTAGTAAAACTTACTTCCGTAAGACAAATAACTGAGCAGTTTGTATTGCTGTCTGAAATTTTAGTAAAGCATATTAGCAAAATTAAGGTAGCCAATCATGACCTACTTTTAAATCTGGGTTGGGTCATATTGTGAAACTAACTCAAACTTGAAGTAATGTATATGTGCTTGATTAGATTTGATCTGTTGAGAAGAAAGGGGTTAATATATGTTTATTTGCAAATAGATACACTTTACAGCATATTTAAAATCTTACCAAAAGAATTTTAATATTTTGACAGTGGTTAAGCATGTATTAGACATTTAATAAAACATTTTTATAATTTCAGGCATTAAATATTCTAATTCTGTTTATTCAATAAGTGATTCTAAACAATAAATGTTTTTTAAATTTATTATTAAATCACCATGAACAATGAAGTTATTTATGATTTTCAGTGGTACAGTGTTTGAGCACCAATCCCTTCACTGATGTTCATTTTCCTCCCTCAGTATCTTTAGTTTCTCATCCCGCCCTGCGCTCCCCCCCTCCCCTCCCCGTATCTGCAGGCACTTTTCCTCTCCATCATTGTCCCTTCCAAAACTAGTGTCAAACTTCCAACTGAAGACTTATTCTCTTACTCTTCATTTCTGCCTCTGGGCATTTTTAAATCCCCTACTAAGTTTTTTATATCCCACACATGAGAGAGATCACTCTGTGTCCCTCTCCTTCTGATTAACTTTACTCAGCATGATACTTTGTAGATCTACCCACATATCAGCAAATTTCATGACTTCATCTTTTCTTATTCCATTATGTATGGGAACCATAGCTTCTTTATCCAGTCATCTTATCTTGTCAAGTGGGTTGTTTTCAGATTTGGACTATTATGAATAGTGCTGCAATGAACGTAGAGCGGATGGCTTAGCGCATTGTGCTCTTGGCCTGCTGGTATTATAGTTCTAGGAATGGAATTTCTGGATCATATGGAATATCAATTCTTGGTTTTTTGAGGAATGTCCAAGTTGTCTTCTAAAAGGGCTGGGCCAGTTGACATTCCCACCAGCACCTTTTACCCCACATCCATGCCAACATTGGTTGTTGTTGCCAGTCTCTGTGGCATGAGATAGTTCATTGTTTTGATTTGCTTTCCTTGATGATTAGTAACATAGAGCGTTCTTACATATGCTTGGCCATTTGTATTTCTTCTTTGAAGAAGTTCTGCTCATCTTTTGATGTGGCTGGGTATTTTTCTCTTGTAAAGTTCTACCAGTGCTTATATATCTTGGATATTAACCGTTTATGGAATGAGTGGTAGACAAATAATTTCTCCCAGTCTTTGAGCTGTCTTTGTATTCTGGTCATCATGTATTTTGAGGTGCAGAAGCTTTTTTTTTTTTTTTTAATTTTATTTTATCACCATGTGGAAAGTTACAAAGTTCTCAGGTTTGTGTCTCAGTTATACCGTATTCAAACACCATCCCTTCACCAGTGCCCATATTCCACCACCAAAATCCCTGATATACCCCCCGCCCCCCACCCCAACTGTATAACTGATGAATGTCACTTCATTTTCTCTTCACCTTGATTACATTCCATATTTCAACACAAAACTCACTATTGTTGTGGGAGTTATACCCCCAAACAAGATAATCCTATTAAGGAAGCATTTGATAATTAGTTTTCCATTAAAAGATTGTATGTTTTCAGGTTTTAGAAAAGGTCTAATGCGGCCGCCCGGCTCGGATGTGTCCCAGTCCCGAATCCCGGAGCTGTGTTAGTTGCTGCTCAGTGTCGCCAGGGCTCCATCTGGAGAAGGTGTTGTGGCTGCACCTCCTCCTTTCGGCTCCCCGGTGTTGTTGGACCCAATTCGGGTCCGGAGTATTTTCTGGGCCGAGTTGCTCACCAGAATGCCTGGCCGCTTCTCTGTTGATTGTGGCAAGATGGCGCCGAGGGTGGGTTGAGGGCGTGACTTCCGGCGGCCGGGACCTCTTGGAGTTCGGGCTGGCACCGCCCCACTCCAGTAGGTGCAGAAGCTTCTTAATGTTGTCTCATTTGTTCATCATTGCTTCCATTTGCTTGATTGTGTTTTATCCTTAAAGGTGCCTCTAGCTTTAGTGTCATGGAGAGTTCTTCCTATGTTTCCCTCTGTGTACCTTATGGATTCTGGTCTGATAGTGAATTCTGTTTTGATTAGACTTTGGAGCTCAGTGTTAAAAGTCTGAGTTCAGGTTTCACATGTGGCTGACAAGTTTTTCCCAGCATCACTTGACGAGATTTTCCTTGCAACACTTTGTATTTTTTGCTTCTTTATCGAAAATTAACTGACTGTATGCCTGAGGGTCTGTTCTTACTCCAGTACAACATTGTTTTAATTACTACCACTTTGTATTACAGCTCAAAGTTGGGGGCCAGAGTGACTATACCGTTAGTAGAGCACTTGCCTTGCACATGGGCACATGGTTTCAGTCCTTGGCATCCCATATGGTTCCCTGAGCACCATCAGGAGTGACTGATCCCTGAAATTAGGGCCAGGAGTAAGCCCTGATTACAGGGTGTGGTCCAAAAACAATCAATTTTTAAAAAATATTTCTGATTGAGGTCTTTCATAGTTAGAAGTAAAACTATAAATGTAGTCTAATTTTTAAAAGGAATTTGGGGGCTGAAGAGTACAGGAATTAAGGTGCTTGCCTTATTTACCCAGCACCCCATTTGATCCCCTGAGCCCACCAGGATTGTTCCCTGAACCAGAGGCAGCAGTAATCCCCTGGGCACCACTGGGTGTGGTCCCCAAACAAAACAAAAACAGGAAATTAAAAGCAAGTGAACAGTACTTGGAAAATGCATTAATACATTAGTAAACAAAATCAAAACACTTTAGTTATTTTTACTTATCAGGAAGATTTTTTTTTTATGTGCTCACTCTGAGGGTTTTACTGAATAAAGATACTTAAATGTGAATATTAGTGATGGTTTTGAATGATTTTAATGCTCCCTTATGCTTGTCTATATATTTTTCACAATAACCAAGCTATTAGGAAGAAAAGTCAGCAAATACTTTTCTTAAAATTCTAATCTTTGGAGATATTTCTATGGGCATGTCTCATTTAATTTTTTACTTTGGAAAACAAATTTTTCTTAGTTTATCTGAAACAAGTGCTTTTTAAAAATGTATGTGTACACATTTTTTAATGTATGTGTAATTCCTGGATCCATGTCAGTAAGTTGTGATTATTGTTCCTAAGAAATTCCCCTGCTTTTCCAGAGAGACAGTAATAGTTCTATATAAAAATAAAGAAATTTTTATTTAGGGCAGATAATGCCCTAATAACTAATGTGCTAAAGGACATGATTTGAGTAGGCTAATCTGAATTTATTGCACATTGTCCTGAGGCTCTATGATAAGTAGATTCCTATGTTTATAATAGATAGCTTTAAACAGTCTGCTGCAGCATGCACCCTGACCTTGGCCGTCAGAGTGTCTAGTTTGTGTCACCATCCCCAGGTCAGGAATTCATCTTACATTTTCTTTCAGCTCATCTGGGATTGGAACCTTCTTTTCTTCTGTGATATGTGAAACCTTTTCTATCTACTTGTGCTTTTTCCTTCCTCTAACTTTGTCCCCTTAATAAAATCCCCTAATGCTGCTGTATGTAACTCAGTATTTTTGTAAACAAGAAATAATATATAATACTTAATGTATATAATTTACATGTATAAATTACATAACATGATATTATGTAGAATCATTTTGGTATCTCCTTGGTCTCAATCCTCTGGAAATTTTTGGCAAAACAGAACTTCTGGTGAACAGAATTCCTGCACTTGTTTATCTTTTCTTCAAACCAGTATCCACACCTGCTTTATGTGCGGGAGGCCCGTATTCTATCCTTGGTAATATGTGCTTTCCTACCATGCCCAGGAACAACACCCACCACCCTCAAGTCCTGAGCTGAGCGTAGCCCCCAAGCTCAGCTAACTGTGGGCCCCAAACAAGAGCAGAGAACCCGTGTGTGTGAAACTTAGGGAGAAAGCTCCAAGTAGTGACACAGGCCTGCGTGTTCGGGCTCTGAGTTTGACTTCCCCACCCTCTGCTTGCCAGTAATTGTGGAAGCCCGCTACTTAATACAGTGTTTCTTCATGTTAAATATGCTGTGGATTTAAGTAAATGTTGGCTTAGATAATCTTGTGAGCTAAATCAAAAAAGAAAATATTTTGTTTTTATTTTTGTTTTTGTCTGTACCCAGTGATACTCAAGGGTCACTGCTAGCTCTGCATTCAGGGATCACTCCTGACAGAATTCAGGGGATGGAACCCATGTTGACTGTGTGCACGGCAAACACCCAACCCCCTGTACTATCTGTCCGGCCCCTTGTTTCACCATTTTTTTCTGTTAGAAAATACAGTTTGTGTTTTTATCTGTAGTCTACTTATAAATTGAATACTTCCTTTACTTTCTCTGAAGTATTATATATTGGTTAAGTGATTATTTGGTTCCACATTGGTTCAGTATTATTAATATTGCCATTTATATTGCCATCTTAATATTGCCATCTTTCTAGTTTCACTTTACATTCAAAAACAGTGTGATAGTGTCAGAAGTGGTCTAGTTTTCCGTATGGTAAGAATTTAGATTTCATTGTGCCAGTTTTGTATTTTTTTCCTTGAATTTGCTGCAGAATTTCATGTTAAGAGCTATCTTAAAAACTTGTAGAATCTACCATAGCATCATCATAATTCTATTTGAAGAAAAAAGTTTGTATCCTTATAAAAAAATTGCTCCATGGGCCAAGGACCTAGCTAACTTATAGAGCACTTGCCTTGTATGTGAGACTTTGGGTTTAGTCTCTGACAACAAAAAGTAAGATAGATTGGTTCATTCTTTAGTCAGTTGAATTTATTATTAAATCCTAATTTTAAACATTTGCCTTTTCTGTTTATAGTAGTAATGACAATTGTGTACAATCTATTGGGGTATTTTTTTGAAGATAGTAATTGTTACTTTGTAAAAGTTGTAACTATAATATTTTCCTCTCATTGATCCAAAACAAACTAACGGAAAAAATATAGATGAGCTTTTTTTTCAGGTCTCAGGTGAAAATAGTGATATAATTGTCTATAAAGGGAAAAAAAACTTGTTATAAAGACCATAACCTTCACAGCCATCATGGCATTAAAAGAAAAAAGGCATTTATCTATATATAAACAATAAGAGAAAAAAAGTATGAATACTGGGGCTTGTGATAGCTCAAAAAAATCTCAATTTTTCTTTATTTAACCAAAAGTTCAATGTATTAACTCTCAAAGATTAACTTCAAGAAATCATTAAGCAATTTGGTTTGCAGTAGCATTATGTAATTCTCAGATACTGAGAGAGAATTGATCCTTAACAGAAATTATATAATTAGCAAAATTTTGACGTAGAAAAATGTTTTCTTACTGTTCAGAATTTTTTTTTTTGCTCAGAAGACTTAATTCTTTTAGATATATCAGCCATTACACTGTAGTGCCTAGAGAATTATTCTTATTTTCATTTATTTTAAAATAAAAAATGATAAATTTTACATAGGTACCTTTATATATGATAATGATCCTATGCAAAATTATGTTTGTATTTTATCAATATGATCATTAAAAGCTTTGTAATATTTTTTTGTGGTGGAATTGCCTTAAAAAAGCAAAAGTGTCATGATTTTTTTTGTCTTTTTTTTATTACGTTTATTTGGGAAGTGTCAGACTCCCAGAGCCGAGCCTGATGATATTAGGGCCTGCTCTGTGGGCTTGACAGTCCGCCAGTGTGATGTTGCTCAGGTCTGACGGTGTCAAGCCAGAGGGGGAGAGCATGGAGTGGAGGGTCTCTGGCTTGGGACTTCTGCATTCGAAGAGCGGCTGCAGCCCAGCGAGCTGTCTTCCCCTCCCACACTCTCAGAGGTTTCTGAGGCCACCCATCATCTCTTATGCATATTTATTTCCTTATACCATGACCTCATATGTACTTAAATGTTCAAGTATCTTATTGAGCCTTAACCATAATGCATAATTTCTTAAGTATGAATTAAATCATAGTATATTTCAGTTGTGAGTAATGTGCAAATAATAATTTTACACGTTTAGTAGTATTTCCTATTGAGTCAGTGCTGGATTTAATTCACCTTGAGACATTTCCCCCACAGCTCGTTGCATTCTGTTCCTCATCATTTGGCTCATAACTGGAGGAAGGCACCACTTTTGGTTCTTACCAAACCTGACTGCTGACGTGGGCTTCATTGACTCCTTCAGGCCTCTGTACACACATGAATATAAAGGACCAAAAGCAGACTTAAAGAAAGATGAGAAATCTGAAACCAAAAAGCAGAAGTCTGACAGCGAGGAAAAGTCAGACAGTGAGAAGAAGGAGGAGGAGGAGAGCAAAGTGGGAGCAGGGAACCATGGAACAGAAGGCCCGGGTGGAGAACGGCATTCCGACACTGACAGTGACAGAAGAGAAGACGACCGGTCCCAGCACAGTAGTGGAAATGGGAATGATTTTGAGATGATCACAAAGGAGGAACTGGAACAGCAGACAGATGGGGATTGTGAAGAGGAAGAAGAAGACAATGAGGGAGAAACAATTAAATCTTCACATGAAAAGTTATAATCTGATTAATTTTGGGACTAAATAAGTGCAAGAGGTTGGATTTTCTATGTTGGCTGGTTATCATAATTACATGACATTTGTAGCATTCTTTAAATTCATTTACTGAAATATATTTGACAGCCAAGCAGATACATTGAATTTTTCATTTCATAGAAAACTGTTATGGTACAGTTTAAAGCCATCTATCAGTTTTACCCATTTGATGATTTTGCAATAAGTAGGTTTTATTCATTTTGATAGTTATCAAAGATGCACTTTCCATAGTGACATTTAGATTAATGGCATTTTGGACAGTTGTACTGTTAGAATAAACAAAAGGGATTAAAAAAAAAACCAACATTTTAGACTATGCATAGTTAGATAACCATTTCACAGTTTCTTTAAGATGAAATGCTTAAACTTGCTGTTTTGGATAGTAAAGCTTTTCTTGATTATAACATTATACCAAGAAATTTCTAAGATTCTGAGTTAGCTGGGTTCAGAAGCATTTTATGGAAATAAGCCAACTAGAATAATGCAGTAGCACTTTTAGTTTAGCTACAAATTTTCCTTTTCCAACTTAGGAAATCCAAACTGATTTGTACATCTAGTTCAGAAACAGGCGGTCATCCCCAACAGGAAAGCAATAGCATTGGCTGGAAGGCGATGACTTCTTCCCTCTTCCTTATTCCTTGTCGTAAAGTAAAAATGTATTCTGTACATAATTTACAAATAAACATTTTATTTTAATTGTTACTTATTATTTAGACATTTTCTCAACATTTAAATTTGTAAAATTAAGTCCTGTAAGGGTATGTTTTTAGAGAAATGAAAGTTTCAATAACCCACAGAACATCTGTGATCTTTCTACAGCAGCTTCAGTTTTGTGCCAACATTCCATGTATTTGAGTGAGTTGAAATGGTCCTTCTTAAGAGCAGACTTAAAGTAGCTGTTTGTATGCCTTAATGTTCATCTTGATTTATTTAAATCTCTACATTCAGAAATGGGTATTGTTTTATCAGACCAGGAAGCACTGCTATGAAAGATAATTTACTGTTCTAAAATATAAATTTAAAATAAAGAACATAAAAATAAGAACCATTGGCTCTAGTTCCTTTAACTTTGCAGTTTGATTTTATGCCTTGCATACCTTTAGTTACAGATCTTGGAGAAAAATACTGCATTTACTTATGAGCACAGATCATCATCATGTCATTCCTTGCAGTTATATTCTTTTGTTGTTTTGTTTGGAGTTATACTCTTAAAAACTAAAACGAGTATTAAATTATTTTTCAGATACAGTAAAAGCGTTTTGCTTCATAATTCATAGGTGATGTTTGTAGAGCTATATTTTGAGTTGTTTCCCATCTAAGTGTTTAAAGATGTTAAATTTGTAATTGTGAAAAGATATACTTTCTATATACTGACACATTTCATTAAACATGGCTTGTGGGGCCGGAGCGATAGACAGCTGGTAGGGCGTTTGCCTTGCACGTGGCCAACCCGGGTTCGATCCCTGGCATCCCATATGGTCCTCCCAAGCACCGCCAGGAGTAATCCCTGAGCATTGCTGGGTGTGACCCCCCCCAAAAAAAAACAAAACACGGCTTGATTACTGCTTTATAATGGTCTTATAAGTAGATGTTATACATCTATTTGATGTTATACATCTCTATTCAGCTGAAGTCAGGCATTTTAAGTTTCCTTCTAGCAAATATTAATCTAGGTGCCCAAGTATCTTCCCTCACATTTTCAGGCTTTTATTGCTTTACTAAAATGGTAAAAGTTTGTAAATTACAGCTTCTGAGCTGCTTAATCACCAGTTGGATTAGTAGATACTTTGGGATATGATAATGGCACCAAAAGTTTTCTTAAAGAAAAAGGAGAAATGAGTTCACCTTTACTACTATGATAGTACCTAGACACTCAGTTTTTATCTTAAAGCTCTGTGTGTATATGTGTGTGTGTATGTGTACATACATATATTCACATATATAGAGATATACCTAGTCTTAAAGATACTTGGCACATGGCAAGAAAGCTTTATGTTTGTGGATTCTTAGGAAATTTTGTATACTTTTTGTGAGTATTTGGGAGAATACCTGGGAGAAAATGTTTTTACCATGGTTAAAAGCAGTTCAGTGTCTTTTTAAAAATGAATTAACAGGTATTTCAAGAAAGAAGCTTAAGGCTTCCACTATCCTAGCACTTAGCAGTGCTGTCTTTGTTGGCTAGCGCATATTCTTAGGTTAGATATTGAAGGATTGTTTACATTAGTCAAGGGAATGGGGTTTTGGTAATTTTTCCCCCAAGAATAATTTTATGTGCTAACTAGAACAAAACTTGGATACTGGAGGATTTACTATGGAGTAGACTAATGATACCTAAGTATGCAGTATTGAATTAACCAGCTGTTCCACATGATAAGAATAATGCGTATGTGATTGTTCTCAAAGTCAATGTATTAGATTCTTTTTTCTCCCACTACTTAAAAAAAAAAAAAACACAACTATATGGCCTTCTAAACAACTCTAATTAAAATAGTTTAATATATTACATGTAAACTGCCGTAGTGACAGGTTTAAATGTTCATCTCTTTATGGTTTTACAGTATGAGTCAATTAGTTGCTGACTATAGAAAAATTACCCTGTGTCTTTAGTAAATTGAGTTTTCTTTTTTCAGTATTTAAAGAACCTGAACTAGCAAGTACAGCTGATGTTATTTGTTGTATTTAGCATTCACAAAGTCACTGCCTGCACAGTTGAATGAACAGAGAACCATTGCTTCTAGGAAAAACACAGAACAATTGTTCTGTGAGCTTCTAATCACGTTTTTCATCTACCAGTTAATACATAAACTTAGTATCTATTTTGTTGGCTTACTAATAATTGAACTCAGAGTTAGCACTGTAATTCATGGCCAACAAGCCTCTGACATGTCTTTTCTCTGTTAGGAATTGGACAGTTTTCTGCTGTACAATATTGTACACGATGTTTAGCGTCATTTTAAACAGTGGACTGGCCCAATAGAAAGCATAACATGAAAAACTATAGTACTAAATAGAAAAATACTTGTTTACAGTGTAAGAATGAAACAAAGCAGCAGGTCACTTTGTTCAACTTCAGATGGGAACATGAGCATTGTACAATCACTGTGTTCATACATCAGTGTGAAAGTGCATGGGAATTTCAGGTTGGGCAAATTTGTAAAACTGGAATTAACAGGTAAATATCCAGATTGTGCTTAACTACATAGGTTTAAAATACACAAATCATATATTTAATCTGTAGTAAAAGTGGCATACTGATCAGGATAGAATTTATTCAGCAACATTCCAAATACCCACTCTAAAAGTAAGTACACAGTTTTAGTTGTATCTAGTAGTTTGCTTTTACTGGGCAGTATTCCAGTTCTTTCTTCATTAATACTGAGCTGTTTACAGAATCTTATTACACATAGTCATAAATGAAAAAAATAGAATATTTACCCTCTTGGCTGGGAAAGTGGGGAGGAGGGGAGAGCTATACTGTGATTCTTGGTGGTGGAATATGTGCACAGGTGAAGGGATGGATGTTTGAGCATTGTATGACTGAGACTTGAACCTGAAAGCTTTCTAACTTTCCACATGGTGATTCAATAAAAGAATAAATTAATTAAAAAAAAAAGATTTACCCTCTTGGACTAGCAAATAGTGAAACACGTTAACTATTGAAACATGTGCTATGGTAGGGACAGACCACACGTGCCCTTCAGTTTCACTCTCAAGAACATCAGTGGGCTCCTCTGCTTACTGATTTTGGGTAGTTGTGGCCAAAAAGCATCCCAGCTGAAGATCTGTGAGCTGGTCACCATATCCAATCTCTTGACTCTTATAGAGGTACAGTCACAATTGTCAAGTACTTCTTTCAAGTGTCTCATTATTGTGGGTTATTGCGCCCTATTTTTGGCTACTAGAATTAACCTATAGTTGAAGCTACTGTGCTTCCTCTTGTGGACCCCCCCCCACCCTGACCCTACACCGACACCTTTATTTGTAATTATTCTGAGATACAGTTACAAAGTTCACAATTGGTACACCCACACCTTTGTATAGTATCTTATCAAAGTATCTTTTAAAAAAAAATGCAGGAGTACTGCTGTTCAACCATTGATTAAGCTGAAGTGGCCATGAACACACTTTTTTTTTTCATTTTTAAATTGAATATCTGAGATAGACCATTACAAAGCTATTCATAATTGGGTTTCAGTCATACAATGATCCAGCACGCATCCCTGCACCAGTGTACACTTCCCACCACCAATGCCCCCTGTTTTCCTCCCAGCATCTCCCAACACCCCACCCCACACCCCCAGCCTCCCTCTGTGGGATGCACTTTCCTCTTTTTCCTTTTGTGCGTTATGGTTTGCAATACAGGTACTTAGAGGTCATGGCGATTGTTCAGGGCATTTGGTATTTTTATCGGGACAGACTGGAGTAGCTTTTTAACTGAGTGGCAGCTTTGGGTTGTGGATGTGACTGCCAGGGCTTCTGGAAGTACAGACAGATGGGGGGGGCGGGGCGGGGGGCGCGGTGTAGCCATCCTGACCCCGAGAAAGCCTGGAGATTTCAATCACAATTTCCGGCCCCCTCCGATTTACCCCTGTCTATTCAGCCATGCGCAGGTCCAAGATTAACTGGCTTTTTTTTTTTTTTTACCTCTTTGGAGATTTATTTATGGGTTTCTCAAGCAAGGCCAGCAGTAGAGCTTACATGCTGGTGCTGGAGTTGGTTCATGGGGGTGACTCCAGTGATTCTAGGAGTATGGGGAAGTGGTGGGAGGTAGCCCACCCCAACTCCTTGAAAGCCCAGAGATTTCAGTCACAAAACCCGTATACCCGAATTTTCAGTAGATTATATCTTGGTGCGGTCCGTCCTGAGATGGTGGAGTCAGGCTGGAGGTATGGCGGAGATTTGGAACATGGGAGCAAGCTGCTACCTGTGGCTCTGCTTGGGCGTGCTCCAGGCTGACCTGCCCTGCCTCCGATTTACCCCAGGCTGTTCAGCTATGCGTGGGTCCGAGATTGTTTTTTATCTCTCGAGATTTATTTATGCATCTCTGAAATAAGGCCGATAAATGAGCTTGTATAGCTGAGCCAGAGGTGGTTTGTGGGTGTGGGTCCCACACACCTAACTTTCAGCCATTTAATTTCTTGGTAAACTTGGTTTCAAGTTGTTGAGGTTCAGCCAATTTGGGGGTATCAGGAAGCCTGAAGGCACCATCAGGCTGCTGATGCACTGATCCCACAAGTACAGATTGACCTGCTGACGGCACCCTACCCCCACTAAATATCTTTAAGAACCATCTGCTTCCTGTTGGAGCCTACACAAAAACTAACCAAGAGAATCTCTACAAACAATTATAACAGATTTACATCTTTGGGGGACTAGAGAGAGAGAGTGCTCTGGAAGGTAGGAAACTTGCCTTGCATGTAATTAACCCGGGTTCAAACCCCAGCACCACATTTGTTCCCCTTGAGCCCTGCAAGGAGTGACCCTCTGAACACAGCCGGTTGGCCCCAAACTAACAATTAGCTCATAGCTTATTTCTTTGACAGGTCTTTGACATTAGCATGATGTGTTTCTACAAAACCATATCCATAGTGAGTTTATCTTTCAGTCACTCAAAAAACATTTGCAGTGTAAATATTATGTACCATTGTGTAATCACAACATCCTATATAGAGTTAACAACAGCGTGGTACGATGTCAGGAGTGTCTCTGACATGTTTATGAATACCAGCCCATAGAGTGAGGAACAGGAGGGCTTCCAGAGAAGCATTTGGGAAATCTTGAAGAAGAACTTGGCCTGAGGAAGAATAGAAGGCCGTTGGGGATTAAAGCTCGGTGGGCAAGTTAGAAACAATTGAGTTCTGGCATGTTCCTGGAACTGAGACTAGTTCAGAAGCAGTTTTGGAGAATTGGGGATGCCACAGAGGCCCCACCGTCCTTAGTGGGGTTGGCTGCCCTGCTGGAAAGTGGTCAGGACTGTGAACTGCTTTGCAACCAGATTGTCAGCAACCAGTCGGGAGCCTGCTTGGGGCTGCTGCGGACAGTTAAATTGTGGAGGATGCGCTCAAGGCCAGGGGCTTAGCACTGCTCTGCTGTTACATCCTTCTGGCCCGGGAGGCCATGAACGGGAAGTTGCTAAACCAGGTGCTCCTGGCAATGTCCTTGTGCCATTCTCAGTACTGACTGCCCTGGCGGTTCTTAGTTCTGCCTTCTCATGTTAGCTTCACTTCTATTTTAAAAATCATTGTATTATTTTTGCCTTTTGAAAAAAATTGAATCACTGTGACATAGAGCATTACTAAACTGTTCATTGGGTTTCAGTCAAACAATTTTCTAAACACCCATCCCTCCACTAGGGCACACTTCCCAGCACCAAAGTCCCCAGTTTCCCTTCCCCACCCCAAATGTGTTCATCAGAGTTCTCCTCAGGTGTGAAGCAGTGCCTGATCCGAGTTGAGTGGGTCTGTGTCCTGCTGTAGAGCGAACCATCCAGTAAAAGACGGCAGAAGCAGAGAGAGAAGTGTTTGACAAGTCACTTAGCTTTTTCCTTCTGCCAAAGGCCATTTGTATATAACACCATTTGTGGCCATGGAAGCACAAGGACTTGTCCTGTCATGTACGTGGACCAGACCACAGAATTTTGCAGCCCATGGGCCAGTATTTCCCCATCTCCTACTCTAAAGAAACACAGACAGGTCAGGCAAGTCATGGTTTGCCGAGAATCCCTAGGAGCAACTCCCTTCCGCTTTAGTAGTACTCATTCCACTCCAGGGTGTCTGACCCCGAGGAAGAGCATGGCCCAACCCAAGCCAATCCACTGCTTCTAGCACCTTCTCAAGGGAGGACCACGTAGGCCTGGTGATGCCAATGATTACGTTGCTTCCACATGGACAAAACGTGTCTGCACATTGCGGAGGGTGTGCACTAGTGGAGGGATGGGTGATGGAAAATTGTATGACTGAAATCCAATCATGAACAGCTTTGTAATGCTGTGTCACGGTGATTCAGTTTTTTTCAAAAGGCAAAAATAATATAATAATTTTAAAAATAGAAGTAAAGCTAACATGAAAAGGCAGAACCAAGAGCCACAAGACATTAATATCATCCTTGAATTTGACCCAGCTTTGCCTAAAGCTAATTTGGACTTTTCACTTACACGAGCCAGCAAATCCAAATTTGCTTTCTCACAGATCTTTGGCACTGGGGACTGAAAGATGAATGACTTACAGAATAATAAGCATGACCAGTGTATGTAAGAAGTCCTTACTGAGGGTATTGACTCATAACTAGGAAGTGACATAACCACACTTGTATTTAAGAGTGTACCAACCATGGGGTGAGGGACGCGGTCTACAGAGAAGTATGAGGTGACTAGGCTATTGGAATAGTCATTACAATCCGAGTTTTTCTAATACTTCTTAGATTTCTATTTACTAGTCACAATTATCTCATTGTTTTGGGGTTTTTTGTTTGGTTGGCTTTTGTTTTGGGGCCACACCCAATGGTGCTCTGGTCTCCCAGCTGAAAACTCTGGGGGCACCCTCAGGAAGGGAGCAGGTGATTGCCTGCCTTGCCAAAGCCCCAGCAGTCACACCCCATAGTGGCCACCATGCCAGTGGCCCGATTCCACTACTTCTACTAATCTGTAGAGATGCCAAACTGACGAAAATTCCAGGTACACAGATGTTCAGGTTGCAAACTCTGAAACTTCTTAGAGTGGGGACAGGCAACTGCCCCCACCCCCTCACCCCATGCCCCTAGTTCCCAAAACCGCAGCAGCCACACCTAGCATGCGCCTAACTGGGACTTGATCCCAAGTACCACATGTTCCCCCAATATCAGTGTCCCTGAAGCCCTCCAGCACCATCTGGTTTACCTGGCTAATCCCCAGCAACACTTGCATTGAATCACTGGTACAGTTGACTAAGAATCTTTGGTGGCGCCCCTGGGCATTCCCCATGCCCGCCCATCCACCCCCCACTTAAAAGAATATAGAAGACCTCTGAAGATGTTCCCCCAGTCTTAAAGTTATTTACTAAATAGCAATATTGGGAATGAACATAGAATGTTGCTTTGAAAGGTTCTAATCAAGACCAAGCCACAATTATAAACCAATAGTTGGGAGTTGGGAAGATAGTATAGAAGTTAGAGCACTTGCCTTGCCTGCAGCTGATCCTCAATCCCCAGCACCCATATGGTCTCCTGAGCACCACCAGGAGTGACCTCTGAGTACAGACTCAGGAGTAAGTCCTGAGCACCATGGGTGTGCCCCCGCTGACCAAGAATAAATAAATAAAGTACTTTTCCTATAGCAGGAGAGCTAGTCTGGGAAATAAACTCAATTTTCAGCCTCAATATATATCATCTTCTTTATTTTGCCCTAAAAAACAAAGCGACCACATGACCTCTTATAGTCTAGCCCACTGATGTGTCTAAAGCAGCACACATGTGTTTGGTTTTAACATACTTGTTTGTATTCTCTGATGTACATTTTCCATCCCTCTCAGAATGTCCAGCAAGCTACTGAGAGTATCCCACTCACACGGCAGAGCCTGACAAGCTCCCCGTGATATATTCGATATCCAAATACAGAAACAATAACAGGGCTCATTCCCTTGACCCTGAAAGAGTCTCCAATCGTTGGGAAAGACGAGTAAGGAAAGGCTGCTAAAAATCTCAGTTTGGGGATGAATGGAGACGTTACTGGTGCCCACTCAAGCAACTTGATGAACCACAGGATGACAGTGATGATGATGATGATGATGATGATGATGATGATGATGATGATGATGATGATTTTTCCCTAGACAGATTGAGTAGTATGATGATCAGTGAGTGGGAAAAGGAATGAGGTCAGTACCATTTCACCCCAGTCTAGATGTAGACTGCTTTTTCAGGAGGCAATTCCAGTTTTCTGCAGCACTCAGATGGTTAGATTGTCAGAAGAATCTTGAAATTGAGGAGTTTTATCCACCATTCCTTTTTTTTCCATTCTGCTAACATTAATTGAACCTCTATTATGTGCCACAAAATGAAAATATAAACACAAGGAACCAAAGAACTCATAACCACCCGTCTCCAAGCAACTCACAGTGCAGAGAGAAGCAAGGAAATTCATAAGAACAACAGATGCAAGAAAGAGATGCTTGTATCATAAGAGCTATAATCTCTGCTGTCTTCGAATCCTCCAGGCTTGACATGGAACAAAGCAGCTGCAAGATGGACTCTTCTGTGCCACCAAGACAAAACATGATGCCTTTGGGCTTTTTTGGAAAGATGAAAAAGAGAAAGATGATGAAGGTCAAGTTGGGGAGGGGAGAGGAAAGAACTAAGGAGAGCACTTGGCCCCTGAGCAAGGACTTTATAACTGCCATTGCTCATTCACTAGGTTTCTTTTATGTTCACAGATGCCTTCCAAAGCTGGAAGTATTGCCTACCAGGAGTTCACTACCAATTGAAAAATAACCACTAACAGACTAGAAAAGAAAAACTAAAGAACAATTTCTTGACCTCTTAGTGACTTCTAGCCCAGAGCATTAACACTTGGGACAATAGCAAAGAATCATTCCCTTGATCTAAATATCTGGTGCTTGTGGTTAAAGTGAAATTTGCATAATATGAAATCCACCAGGATGCTTTTTTTTCCCTCAGAATCCTGCCTCCACCTACTATAATGTTACAAAGAGGAAGTAGCATAAGATATTGTTCTAAGTTGCAGAGAACAATTGTATCTCCTTCCTGTTAGCTGTTTATTTTTTCCTTGCTACGGCCTGTAATTACAATAAATTTTTTTCATACAAATTTATGCTGTGAACCTCAGCCTCTCCTGTAGCAACATAAGATTTCCCTGCAGTTCAAGGTAGAGAACTGTGCACTTATTGCCACTTAATGTTCCCGTGCTAGAACAGTTTAATTGGATAATTAAATGAGCTATACATGTGTATGTATGGTGCCAATTTTGTTTCACTAAACCATTCACACTTCAAAGTTTACAATATTGGGGCCAGAGAGCTAGTACAGCTGGGGAGGCACTTGCCTTGCCAGATCTAACTGGAATTCAATCCCTCATACCACATACACCTCCCTTGAGCACCTGAGCACTGAGGAGTAAGCACTGAGTACTTCCAGGTGTGGCCCCCAAGAAAAAACAAAGTTCAATATGTAGAACATCTCATTAACTTTTGTAATCACTACAGTATTTTAGGAATGTACATATGCAGGATTTTGTTTTAAGACAGACTTTAAAAATAAAGGATCACGTCCCTAAGAAAAAATACACAAGTCGTAAGTGGTAGTTGGGTGAATGCCTCCAGGTGGTTTCAGATTGCAGGGGAGCACCAGTGCCCGGCACCCATCCTCTCACAGCCACTGCCTCTTCCCCTCCTCAGCCAAGACATTTTTGACACCATGGATTTGTTTTTTAACTTTCACACATTAAATCTTTCCTCGTTGAACTTTTCAACATTGTGGAATCTGTGTTAGGAAGAACAGCGATTCATTTTCTTTGCACAGGTGAATCACACCCTGGATGGGGCTGACGACTTCACAGATGACTGTGGTGTTTCTCTATGGCTGGGACTCCAAAAACACCACATGTCCTGTTGCCTCTAACTGACACTGGATGACTGGGGAGAGCTGCTATGATCCACAGAGGGTGGATTCCTGGAAGGAAAATAATTTTCTAGAAATTATCTAGCCATTCTACCACAATCTCTATTAGAAATCTTCTGTTCCAACCTTCAGTGTCAATGCAGTAAGTGTTGTTGTTTTTTTCTTTTTTTGTGTCACACCTGGCAATGCTCAGGGGTTTCTCCTGGCTTCACACTCAGGGATCACTCCTGGCTGTGCTCAGGGGACCATATGGGAGGCTGGAAATCGAACCCGGGTCGGCTGTGTGCAAGGCAAACGCCCTACCCGCTGTGCTATCACTCCAGCCCATCAATGCAATAAGTGCTTACTGAGAATTTATATTCCGAGTGACTGGTTCAGGGAATAGAATCTCAAAAACAATTCAAATTTAAAAGAGCCATGACCTTACGACAGGTTCCCAGATACACCTAATCTCCAATAAGTTCCTGGAAGCCTTCTGTTTCACATTGAACAAACAGAAAGTACCTGAGTTTATTCTCTTCCACCTTGAATCAATTCACTGGCCCCTCACCCGCTACTCCTATGGGATGCTGTATAACTTATACTGGCCACAATTTAGGGATTAAGTGCACAAATAAATAGCATTGAAGGGAAAATATGAGTAGAGATAGTAGGAAAGCTACAACTGCTTGGGATTTTTTTAAACTAACTCAGGAAATTATACTCATTGGTGGATTTTGACATCATATTTGAGCCTTGAATGATTATGGGATCAATAGCATGGTCTGTGGAAATATCCCACGCAATGGTTATTTCTTGATAAAAGCAAACATTCAAGCATACAACAGAGACAGACAATGGAGCATTTTGTGTAAAAAAAACAAGTGATCCACTTATCTTAATCCTTCACTTTCTGTACTTTCTAATAATCTGTCCAGTTTATAGAACCTATTGAGAGTTGGTTTGGGCAGCCAATATTCTTCTGAAATTATTTAACTGAAATGTATGTGCCTCAGGGTTTTGGTCTCAAAGAACTGATTCAACTCTGGCTAGAGAAGCAGAAATGGGATTTATGGGGAAGGATATTGAGTGGGCTCCCAGGCTGGAAGGGAAGGCCATAAATGTCAGCTTCAAAACAGGAAGGAGCCAAGACATAGCGGGCAGTCTAGGGCTCAGCAGCCAGAGTAGGTGACTCAGGTCTTCACTGCCAGTGAGTCCTCCCATCGAACATGTCTGGACTAAGCTGACAGCCCAACTCTGCCCCAGAGTCAAGGTCCTGAAAGGAAGCATTGTTCTGACTCAGTGCGGCCTCTCACCAGGGAGAACTTCTTACACTAACTCAGATTTTTAATGAGAACCAGAATCTCCCAAATGGTAAGGTATGTAAATAAGTACTACTCATCCTGTTAGTTAAATCAAAAACGGTCTTTTCAGCCTTAGGTTCACTTTATCACCATCAGCCACCACTAATTAATTGCCTCACTTCTCACCTTCTTCAGCTTCTTTCTTCTTTCAGCATCTATGCCATCACTTTTCCCCAATCCTCTACTTTTGGTTACTATCTATTAGCCCCTTAAATGACAGGTTTCCCAAATGCCAAATGTTGATAGCCGTGCTATACTCTCCCTTGAGTAATTACATTGGTCTCCTTGACTCCAAGTGTAATCCTAAAGCTTTGACTCTTGCCTTATGTTTTCAATCTAATAAGATTTATAGAGCACTCACAAAGCTCAACAACAACAACAATAAAATCCAATAACCCCATGAGAAAATGAGAAGAGATAAACAGATGTTTCCTCAAAGAAGACAAATAAATGGTTTGTGGGCATATGAAAAAGTTCTCATTATCGCATTATTAGGGAAATGAAAATGGGGTATCATATCACACCAGTGAGAACGGCATATATTAAAAAAACACCTGAAAATAACCAGTGTTGGTGGGGAGTTGTGAAATAAGGAATCTTTATGCATTGTTGTAATAAATGTCCATGTAGAGGTTGAATCTCTACAGAAAGCAATATAAAGATTTTTCAAAAAAACAAGAATAGAACTCTCATATAACTCAGTGAAATCTACTTCTTGGAATCTGCTCCCAAAATACAAAAACATTAATTTGAAAAAACATATGCAAACATATGTTCATTATAGCACTTAGTACAATAGCAGAATAAAGGAACAACCCAAATGTCCAACTAACAGATGAACAAATCAAAAAGTTGTGTTGGCTATCTACAATGGAATACTATGCAGCTATAAAAATTAAATCATGCAATTTTGTTGTTTTATGAATGAAACTAAGTGAAGTCATTCAGAAGGAAAGGGATAGATACAGAATGGTCTCTTAAATATCCAGTGGCAACAGAACTAGAGAATTGGTCCACAGAACTGAGTACATATGGGAAGAGGGGTAGATGGGAAGGCCTCTGGAACATTGCTGGAGGGAAGCAGACACTTTGGTGGTAATGAATTATTGAAACCATAAGTGAATGAAATTATTATTAGCGGTATTATAAATTATAGTACTTCAAAAAACTGTCACCTTAAGTGATAATTCACCCTGGCAGAAATTCCTTCATCTTCAGTCAACAAATTCCACTCATTCTAATTTTAAAATGTCTTTCCATGGGCTGGAGCGATAGCACAGCGTGTAGGGCATTTGCCTTGTACGCGGCCAACACGGGTTCAAATCCCTGAGCACCACCTGGAGTATTTCCTCAGTGCAGAGCCAGGAGTAACCCCTGTGCATTGCCGGGTGTCACCCAAAAAGAAAAAAAAAAAACCTGTCCTTTCACTACTCATCATAGGCTTTAAGAGGTCTCTTGACTCTGTTATACTGCTTACCAGTTGCCTCAAATAATTTTAATCTTGGGCATAAATGAGAGTAGGGATATGAAGGTTGAGATGCGGTATATATGAGAATGCAATGATGATAACTAATGCAAAGATGGAGTGTGTAGGAGAGAGAGAACAGAATCCAAGATAATTCCAGGTTTCTGGCCTGAAAAACTGGATAAGCCAAAACAGTGGGTCTTTAGATAGGCATCTCGTTAGAAGGTGGGGCAGGAGAGTGCAGTCTTGGACACTATGTTTGTAACGGGGTGTCTGGGTGGCCAGCAGGTCCTCATAGTCTGGTGAAGGCTGAGAGAAAGGCCAGCACTGAGACCCTGATTCTTGGAGTCAGCAGACCAACCATGTGCAAGTAGTTCAAGTAATGAGATGAGGTGAGATTAACAAGAGGGAGCGGAGACAGAGAACAGTGAGCCAGCGTGGGCCTCTAGGGGTCCCTAGAGGCACCTTCTCTAGGCACCTTCTCCTTCTCCCTCTGTCTCACCGCTCAGAGAAAAGGAGACAAAGATGCCAATCAAGGCTGCTGGCTGGAGCCCAGGACCAGAGGCTGCAGGGCTGCCCTGCGCCGGCTGGATGGAGTGGGCTCACGAGAGCTGTTCTCTGCAGAAGCAGGGAGAGACCCAGGCAGACGTGAGCATCAGAGAGCAGGATAGCAAGTGGTGCAAAGGGAGTGGCACCTTTCAGAAGGCCTGGCGAAGGAGGGAAAGTGAGAAGGGAGGCAATGGAGTGCAAAGATAGATTTCTGATCAAGAATAGAAAACATTTGAATTTGTTCAGAGGGAGATTCAAAGCATGCGTGCACGAGAGGATAAAAAACAGGAGAGACTCTGGGCACAAGGAGAGACAGAACGTTTAACTGAAGACAGGAGGCTCCGGGAAGTGCTCTATTTTGTATTTTTCCTTCATTACTTCTATATTTCAGGGATTTTCAAGAGCACTTATCTTTTTTTCTCCTTTTTAAGTATAATATTTTTTGTTTTGTTTGAGGGGGCTGCTCAAGCAGTTTTCAAGGTGCCTGGTTATGCCTGTCCGACCCTGCTGAATGGTTCAGTGCTAACCCAGTGCCACTTGGGCCCAGCGTTTTGGGGTCCCAGGCCACTCTGGTGAGGCTTGGAGGTGGGCTGGGGAGAAGCAGATAGTATCAGGGATTGCGCTTGAATGTTAGCATCTGCAGCCATGAGTCTCTGACCCCTAAGCTACCTGCCTGGCCCTACGTTCATTTTTTTTTAAATTACATTCACATTGTTTCTGAATACAGACAAATTACCCTTCTTCCCATCTGTCTGGCTTTCCTTCCACTCCTTCCATAGTTTCTTCATGTCCAGACTCTAAGCACAAACAAGTCATTATTTACATTCACTCCATGCTCCCACGTTTGTTATGTTCAAAAGGCACAACAAGATTACTCACTATTTGGAAGCTCACTTTACATAACTTAAGAATTTGTCTTGAGAGGCTGGAGCGATAGCACAGTGGATAGGGCATTTGCCTTGCACGTGGCTGATCCGAGTTCAATTCCCAGCATCCCAGATGGTCCCCTGAGCACTGTCAGGAGTTAATTCCTGAGTGCATGACCCAGGGGTAACCCCTGTGCATTGCTGGGTGTGACCCAAACAGCCAAAAAAAAAAGTATATGTCTTGGGGTACTGGAGCAATAGCACAGCGGGGAGGACATTTCCCTTGCACATGGCTGACTGGGTTTGATCCCCAGCATCCTATAGGGTCCCCCAAGCACTGCCAGGAGTAACTCCTGAGTGCAAAGCCCTGTGCATTGCTGGGTGTGACCCAAAAAGAAAAAAAAAGAATATGTCTTGGTGAATCTTTCTATCTCATTGCCCAGCAAGCTGTGTTATTTCAAAAGCATTTTCTTAATATGCTATTGTCATAAATGCATAAAAAATTGGTTATACATGCTTCCTCATTTTATCTAGTAGAACTGCCTGACAACCATAATATTCAAACACTTTATTTTTCAGTAGAGTGGCTTTGGAGAACAATTTGCTGGAAATGTTAACCAGCTATGGTCTTTTCTACATTCCAAATCAGCTGTAAGGAGAGTAATTGGAATTTGCACAAACATCAAAGATTATTACTCCACATGAGAGTACAGGATGGTGTCACATTTCAGAATGTATGTGGGTGGGGAGAGTCGGGCACATGTGAAGAGGTCTGTAGAGTTGGAGTTAAACACCAGGAACAAGCCAACTACGGAGTAGAGAGAAGTTGCAAACAGGAACTCAGATAGGACAGCTGAGTCAGCCTGGCAGAGCTACAGAAAATGCCAGTGTCAGCTGCAGAAGAGTGAGGGGCACCTCGAGCTGCCAAATGTGTCACCTCTCACCTCCTAAATAGATAAGTTGAAGCAATTACCTTGAAATACAATAAACAGGAACATGCCGACTCTCCAGAAATGTTTGCATGGGAGATCATTTGAATTGAATTTTGAATATGTTTTAAATGACACTTTGTGACCATTTTTTCCTTTTCTGTTGCCTATTTGAGAGTCACACCCATTAGTGCATAGGGGTACTCCTAGCTCAGCACTTGAGTCACTCCTGGCAATGCTTGACGGGGCCATGTGGTGCCAAAAATGGAACCAAGTTTCCCTCATGCAAAATGTGTGGATTACCTCATTTAACTCTGTCTGCTCCCTGACCCCTGTTGTAGCTATTGTAACAATAATGCTGCCTCACAAATCACTCAGAATTCAGTGTTTTCAAAAAAAAAATAACCTGGATCTTGGATTTGGCAATGATCTGACAGATACCACACCAAAAGCACAATTCATTAGTAAATTGTTCTTTGGTTAACACTTAAAATGTTTGATCTGCAACAGATACTATTAAGAAAGGGAAGCACAGAGAAAAAAAAACTCATGAAAACATGTGTGAAGTACTTATCTGAAGTACTAAAGGTTTTATATCCAAAACGTATAGAGAACTCTTCAAATTCAATAATAAGAAAACAAATACCCATTTTAAAAAATGGAGACTATGCACACTGATGGCAAATGAGACTAAAAAGATACTTGAAATCATGTCTCTGGGAAAATGCAATTTAAAATAATTTGTACCGCCACCCACATATTAGTAGGGCTTAAACCTCAATCACTGGCAATGCCCAGTTCTGGTGAAATGTGGATCAACAGGAATCCTTACTCAGTGCTGGGAGGAATGCAAAATGAAAGAGTTACTTTGGGAGACGTTGGTTCCTTATTACAAAGCTAAAAATAAGATTCCCGTGCAATCTGGCAACCATTTCCCTAAGTATGTATCCATAGGAGTTAAAAACCTGTGCAAAAATATATAAAATGGGGTGCTGGTGCGATAGTACGGCGGCTAGGGCATTAGTTAGCCTTGCACAGGGCCAACCCAGGTTCAATTTCAGCATCCCATATGGTCCCCTGCTCACCGCCAGGGATAATTCCTGAGTGCAAAGCCAGGAGTAACCCCTGTGCATCACCGGGTGTAACCCCCTTAAAAAAAGGGAAAAAAATGTTTAAATGGGGCTGGAAAGATAGTACAATGGATAATGTGTTTACCTTGTACGTAACCGACCTGGATTTGATACCTGGCACCTAATATGGCACCCCCACCCCCGAGCCTGCCAGGAGTGATCCCTGTGAAAGAGCTAGCCCTAAGCTCAGGCAGGTGTTACCCAAGAACAAACAAAAAGTGTTAATAAAACTCTACAAATTGCCAAAATTTGGAAGGAACAAAAACATCTTTCAGTTGGTGAGTGTATAAACTGATATATTTGTATGATGGAATATAATTCAACAGTCAAAACAAATAAGCTATCAATCCATTGAAATCCAAGAAGGAAAGTTAAATGTCTTGCTATTTGAAAGAAGGCCATCTGGAACACAAAGCGTGGTAAGCTGGGGAGATCTCTGAAAATGCTGGAGAACTTGCCTTACATGCTGAACGCCCTGGGTTTGATTCTGAGCACTACATGGCTATCCCCCAAACGCTGCCAGATGTGGCCCTGGTAACACTTGGCACCACCTCTATTGCGCCTATTGTGTGAGCACCTCCTCTTACTCTCATGGACATACAATAAAATAGGAAAGAATGAAAAGAAAAACTATTTTAAAAATCAGTGGTTGTCAGAGCTTTGGGGAAAGAGGGAGAGATGGACAGATGGAAGGAGGTAGGAATAGATAGCAAGAATTTTGTGACAATAAAACTATTCTCTATAATACCACAACAGTGGATACATGGCATTATGCATTTGTACAAATTCATAGACCTGTAAGTACAAAGAGTGAACCATTAAAAATAAAAGTGAGGAGCAGGGAGATAATACAAGGGGGAGGGTCACTCAGAGGTACCAGACCCCAATTATGGCTGTAGCACCACATACCACATGCCCTCCCAAGCACCGCCAGGGACAGCTGCCCTGGAGTCCCCCAAGCACCACTGGGTGGCCCAGGTCATCCTCAGCACCAGAAGGCCACACAGCACTGCGTGCTCGGGCCCTCACATTGCACCACCATCTGGATGGCAGAGAATCACTGGCAATGGTCACTGGACCCCAATTACCACTTGCAAACCTGATGACCCTGCTCCCAACATGGTGAGAATTAAGTCTGTGTACAATTTGGTTGACTCTTAGATTTGATCCTGCACTACAGTCACATCATTGAGAGGACCAAGCAAAGAGCAGGCTCCGGTTTTCATGTATATTCCAAATTATATTTTACAACTTCCTGTGAGACTCTAATTGTTTCAAAATTAGATATTTTTGAAAAATAAATTGAGACACCCATGTTCCACTGCCACTGCTATGTAAGTTCATCTACCCACCTGCTCCTGAGACTCATCATTAAATCTCAGAAGAGATCAACTAACCGCAAAAACTTCTCACATCCCCCAGTCCCGGGCTGTGACCTCCAGGGTGACCTCCGGAGGGACCCCCACCCTGCCAAAGCCCCAGCCCCTCATCACACCAACAGCTGCCACAGTGCCTACAGCTGGATTCCACAACCTCACTGAGTTCCACAGAGATGCCAAACTGCCAAAAATTTAAGATACACCGGATTTAGCAGCTGAAAAATCTGGGCCTTCTTGGAGTAGGAGTGAGCCACCTCCCCCCACCTCCCCGTATATCTGGAAGCTTTGGCAGCCACACCCACATTCCATCACTGCTGCCATGTAAGATCACTGACCACTTAAATATTCTAGAATATTCTGGAGCCACATCTCCAAACTCTACAATACTAACCTCCCAGTAGGAGAACACCAGATTGGATGGGACTCTACCATAGAAGCTAACTAAGCTCAACTTACAAAAACATTAACATCGAACGCTCAACTAGCAACAACGGCTTAGTAAACCCTCCGACAAAAACTCAATGTTTCCATGGTGAGATACAACAATTTTCACAAGTTTTATTTTACTGAAGTACTTTTTTACCATTTCATTAGCTACTTAGTAGTAATAAACAATATAAAATAAATTATTTTGGGACTGCTACTGGGGCCGGTTGGAAGGGTGGTTGGGAAAGTGGAGACAATGGCGGGAAGAAGGTGGTGCTGATGATGGGATTGCTGTTGGAATATTGAGGGCCTGTAACTAATCCTCGTGAACAACTTTGTAAACCACAGAGTTTAATAAAATGGGGAAGAAGAAAGATAAAAATGAAAAATTAATTGAGGATTATTAGTGAGCGATTGAACAACTTTAAGTTGCCTAATTTGTGTGAACTCTGTACACCCAGAAGGTAGGAGGGGGAACTGAGAAAAATACTGGAAGAGGGGCTGGAGCAATAGCACAGCGGGTAGGGCGTTTGCCTTTCACGCGGCCGACCCGGGTTCGATTCCCAGCATCCCATATGGTCCCCCGAGCACCGCCAGGAGTAATTCCTGAGTGCATGAGCCAGGAGTAACCCCTGTGCATCGCCGGGTGTGACCCAAAAACCAAAAAAAAAAAAAATGCTGGAAGAAATAATGGCCAATGGGCTGGAGTGATAGTACAGCGGCGAGGGCATTTGCCTTGCACATGGCAGACCCAGGTTTAACCCCCAGCATTCCATATAGTCCCCTGAGCACCACCAGGAGTAATTCCTGAGTGCAGAGCCAGGAGTAATTCCTGTGCATCACCAGGTGTGACCCAAAAAACAAACGAGAGAGAGAGAGAGAGAAATTTTAATTCACACACAAAACAGAAATAATGGCCAATTCCATGTTTCATGAAAACATTTTTTTGTTTTTGAGTCACACCCAACTGCATTCAAAACTACTCCAAGAACAGTGCTCAATGATTGCTAGTAGTGCTCAGGAGCCCATGTTTGACAGGGATAAAACCAGGGCCTCTAGCCACTAATGCATATGCTTTTGCTAGAGGCCCTGGTTAGCGTTTTGAGCTTTTACTTCATCTAAAAACTTAGAGTTATAGATCCCAAAATCCCAATAAACATTTAGCAGAAGAAACAGTAAAAACAAACACTATAAGGAACATCATTTCTAAACTACTGAAAACCAGGAACAAAGAGAAACTCTTCAAAGCAGAAAAACAAAGACACACACGGAAAGAAAGATAAAGGCTAGGCCTGTTTTCTTATCAGAAAATAGAGCAAGTAATGGGGCTGGAGCGATTGCACAGCATGTAAGGCTTGACCCAGGTTCGATTTCCAGCATCCCACATGGTCCCCCAAGCACCACCAGTAGTTATTCCTGAGTGCAGAGCCAGGAGTTAACCCCTGTGCGTTGCCAGGTGTGACCCAAAAAAGCAAAAAAAGGGGGGGGCTGGAGTGATAACACAGTGAGTAGGGCGTTTGCCTTGCACATGGCCGACCCGGGTTCGATTCCCAGCATCCCATATGGTCCCCTGAGCACCGCCAGGAGTAATTCCTGAGTGCAAAGCCAGGAGTAACCCATGTGCATCGCCAGGTGTGACCCAAAAAGCAAAAAAGAAAGAAAGAAAGAAAGAAAGAAAGAAAGAAAGAAAGAAAGAAAGAAAGAAAGAAAGAAAGAAAGAAAGAAAGAAGAAGGAAGGAAGGAAGGAAGGAAGGAAGGAAGGAAGGAAGGAAGGAAGGAAGGAAGGAAGGAAGGAAGGAAGGAAGAAGAAAGAAAGAAAGAAAGAAAGAAAGAAAGAAAGAAAGAAAGAAAGAAAGAAAGAAAGAAAGAAAGAAAGAAAGAAAGAAAGAAAGAAAGAAAGAAAGAAAGAAAGAAAGAAAATAGAGCAAGTAAAAAGAGTAATGCCCTAAAAAATACTAAAATAAAACATTGCAACCTAAGTTTCTATTATCCCGGCACTGCTTATTCCCCTTGTCCTACAGAGAACTGCTAGGTGTAACCCTGAAGGTCCCCGAAGCATTGTCTGGCTGAGTACAACTTGGCCAAGCACTGAGCCATCCAACTGGGTTGACCAGTTACCCCCAAGACACTGCTGGGAGGCCCCGCCCCCACATAAACAATATAAGTGAATTGTACCTGGCACTTAGTGACATCATCATCATGACTTTTCCCATAACATACCCATCCTAATTATGAATAAATTGCAAGTTTCAACAAGAAAGAGTGTGGAGTGATCAGATTTAGGTAGCCCAGGGTGCAAAATTCTTCCTGCCTCAGTCCTCACATTGCTATGTGAGATTTTAACATTTCAAACTTGCACTGCTAAAGTATGTTACTTTGGAAGCAAAATTGCCCTGACCTTGACTTTGGGTTTACACCAGAGCCTGCCTTACAACAGCTTGATTCCTTCCCTTCCCTCACCTTCTCTTCCTGCCCTACCCTCTCTTGATTCTTCAGCTTTTCTAATTAGTCTCCAAGTCACTCAGATATTTACAATCTTAAAGCAATCAATAGCGTTCCAGTTCTCCCCATTCTCTCTAATGCCTGTCATTGATCATGTTATCATATCCATCATAACCAAGGTTGATGTCTGTTGCTTGTAGATAAAATGACTATGGACTATCACTATCACTATCATCCCATTGATCACCAATTTGCTCGAGTGGACCCAGTATCGTCTCCATTTGTCCTAGCCCTGAGATTTTAGCAGCGTTTCTTTACTCGTCCTTCCCAACGGTGCCGCATTAGATGCTCTTTCAGGGTCAGGAGAATGAGACCCAACTATGGAGAATGACAATGGACAATGACAAAATTAATTAAATCATGAAACTTCATGGAAAGTTTTCACTAATCAGGCTGTTGTAAGGCAGGCTCTGGTGTAAACTCAAAGTCAAGGTCAGGGAAATTTTGCTTCCAAATTTTGCTTTCCAATTTTGCTTTCACTATACAATTCACTTTCTTATTCACACTACTACTTTGGATTGTTTGAGCATAAGGCAGCAAGAAATTCATATTGCCTAGCATCAGAGGGAACCGGCATGTGTCATGAACTTTCCACATGCTTGAAATGGATCCTAGTGCCTGAAAAGAATAGGGCTCAGCTTCCAAGAGTCAGTACTTGCTGATCTTTACTTGAAGGTTCTCTCTGGTCCTTGAGACTGGGCATAAATTGGGTCATGAGACCCATAGGAAGAACACATCTCAGGAGCAGTTTTCAACTAATAACTATTGGTGCCAGGTAGATAAATATTCTAACTCCCTTTTCTTTCACTAGAATATTTTTGAAAGCTATTGGGGCTTTTCAAATACATTTTTGTTTATTTTTATATTTTCACTTATTGCTATGCCACTCTTTTTTTAAGTGTAAATGTTTATATATTTTAGTGGCACAATGTTACCACACCAAGTTCATAGGGCCTTTCTCTTCTGTCCCCTCCTTCCGGTAACCTTGATTCTGCTGCTAGAGTTGAATGCTTTGTTTTCCTTGGATTTTATTAGTTACCTTGCTTGGTTTCTTGTTTCTACAAGTACTGCCTGTAAAATAACCAGTATTTGCCTTTATCATTCTGACTTATTTCACTTATCATGACACCCCTTCCATTCTGTCTGTGTAGTAGTAAAAGACAAGGTTTCTTCTTTTCTTTTAGCTGAGTAGCATTCCATTGTGTATCTATATTTTTTGTCCTGTCATCTGCTGTTGGATACTTAGGTTATTTCTTGATTTTGATTAAAATGCACTGCAGTGAATCACTGTATCACTGTCATCCCGTTGTACATTGCTTTACTTGAGCGGGCACCAGTAACATCTCTATTCCTCTCAGTCATGAGATTTTATTTATTTATTTATTTATTTATTTATTTATTTTTGCTTTTTGGGTCACACCCAGCGATGCTCAGGGGTTACTCCTGGCTTTGCACTCAGGAATTACTCCTGGCAGTGCTTGGGGGACCATATGGGATGCCGGGGATCGAACCCGGGTCGGCCGCGTGCAAGGCAAACGCCCTACCCGCTGTGCTATCGCTCCGGCCCCAGTCATGAGATTTTAGCAGCCTCTCCTTACTTGTCTTTCTCAATTATTGGAGGCTCTTTCAGGGTCAGGGGAATGAGACCTATCGTTACTGTTTTTGACATATCAAATATACCACGGGTAGCTTGCCAGGCTCTGCCCATGTGGGCGGGACATTCTTGGTAGCTTGCTGGGCTATCCAAGAGGTATGTATATACTGTCATCCCGTTGATCAACGATTTGCTTGAGCGGGCCCAGTAACGTCTCCATTCATCTTAGCCCTGAGATTTTAGCAGCCTCTCTTTACTCGTTCTTCCCAACAGTGCTGCATTAAAGGGTCTTCAGGGCCAGGGGAATGAGACCCATCATTGTTACTGTATTTGGCATATGAATATACCACGGGGAGCTTGCCAGGCTCTCCCATGTGGGCAGTAAACTCTCAGTAACTTGCCAGGTTCTCCAAGAGGGAGAACTAGACTATCAGATGTAGCTTCTGTGAGTTTGGTCTAATAGTCTCTGGATGTTGGGATTACGTGGCCCTGGGGGCAGTCCTTGGGTGTGACCGCCTAGCTACTGGAAACGGGGAATCTGGGTGGAAGAGGACCAGTCCTGATCCGAGCAACCTTGGAGGTCTCAGCCCTGGGTCCCGCACACCTGGGTTCCTCTGCCAGTTCCTTCATTCGTGAGGCTTGTCCTAATGTGTGGAGAGGGGCCTTGAGCATGGCTGTGGTTGGTTCTGGAGGTCTTCAACTGCCAGGACTCTGCTTGGGATGGGAGGGGAACTCAACCCGCCCCCTCCGAGGGTCCCTTGTGAAGATAACCAGGTGCAGGGGCAAGAGACTCTGTGTCACTCTCTTCCGGGAGCTTGGTTTCATAGTCTCTGGATGTTGGCTGTTGATGGGATTACACGGCACCGGGGGCAGTTTCTCACAGATACTGTTGGCTTTTGCTTTTTTGTTTTGGCTTTTTTGGTCACACCTGACATTGCACAGGTGTTACTCCTGGCTCATGCACTCAGGAATTACTCCTGGCTATGCTCGGGGAACCATATGGAATGGTAGGAACCGAACCCTGGTCGACCGCGTGCAAAGCAAATGCCCTACCCACTCTGCTATCAATCCAGCCCCTACTGTTGGGTTTATATATATATATATATATATATATACATATATATATATATGTATATATGTATGTATAATATATATGTATATATATTTATTTATATACATGGGCTGGAGCAATAGCACAGCAGCTAGGGTGTTCGCCTTGCATGCGGCCGACCAGGGTTTGATTCCTCCGCCCCTCTCAGAGAGCCTGGCAAGCTATCGAGAGTATCCTGCCTGTATGGCAGAGCCTGGAAAGCTCTCCATGGCATATTCGATATGCCAAAAACAGTAACAAGTCTCACAATGGAGATGTTACTGGTGCCTGCTCGAGCAAATCGATGAGCAATGGGATGACAGTGATACAGTGATTTATATATATATATATATAAGTACACACATATATATGTACACATACACACATATATTATCTATATATAATATACACATTATCTGTGTATATATAAAATAATAGGTATCTACATATATACAGAGAGATCTATTATATATTTTATATCTCTGTGTATATATCTAATATACAATACATATATATTATCTACATATACACACTCTCCTCATGTTCAACGAGCCTCACACATGAAGGAACCGGCAGAGGAACACAGGTATATGGGACCTGGGGCCGAGATCTCCAAGGCTGCTCAGATTAGGACTGGGCCTCTTCCACCCAGATTCCCCATTTTCCAGTAGCTAGGCTGTCACTGCAGTGAATATAGATGTCTTTTCAAATTATTTTTGTGTGTCTTTGGATAGCTACATAGGAGAAGAATTATAGGTTCATGATAGTTTTACATTTAATTTTTGAGAAATATCCATACTATTCTCCAAAGATGAGAGAATAGTGTGGTTCTGTAGCCTACAGTGCTATAGCACTATAGCACTGTCCTTCCGTTGTTCATCGATTTGCTTGAGCGGACACCAGTAACGTCTCCATTGTGAGACTTGTTGTTACTGTTTTTGTCATATCGAATACGCCAACGGGTAGCTTGCCAGGCTCTGCCGTGTGGGTGGGATACTCTCGGTAGCTTGCCAGGCTCTCTGAGAGGGATGGAGGAATCGAACCTGGGTCAGCGTGTGCAAGACAAATGCCCTACCCGCTGTGCTATCACTCAGTTTATATTCTCACCACAGTAGATGAGGGTTTATTTTTCTCCACACCCCCAGCAGCACTTGTTTCTTTTGTGTTTTTTGTTTGTTTTTATCCCTAATTTTGTTGATCCAATGGATCATATTCCTTGATTCACAATTTTTTTTAATTCTTATTTTATTAAGGCTGGATAGTTTTTGCTGCATTAGGTCTAGTCAGGGTGATTATTGTAAGAGTTCACTGAGTACACTATCTAGCTACATGCTCTTTGAAACTAAGTTACCTCCATGCACAGATGGACTAAAGAAAATATGCATATGTATGTATATATATATATATATATAAAATCTCACCATTCAGAGTATTGCCATTTTACAGGCCAGTCTCATTCAGACTAGCTGATAAGGTCATGTCTCCCAGCACTCAATAAATCAGAATCTCAGAATCCAGGGGTTAGAAAACAGTGTAGCAGCAATTCTGGAGCTAAATGCCAGAAGCTTCCTTTCCATATTCTTTGATACTAGATTTTATCCACAAACACACTCTAAAATTGTCTAAGCAGTAGAAAATATATTTACCAGTACATAACAAAACTGAACTTGAATTCCTGAAAACTTATTTTTGATAAGCCCCAATCATCTTTTTTTTAAGGTTAATACTGTAAAAAGATCATTTATGTTCTTTCTTCTTGGGAAAATCATAAATTGTTAACATGCTTTTTTGTTATAACACAGTTTGCCTAAAGTTTCAATTAAAGTCCATGATTCACAATTTTTGAACTATCTTTGCATCCCTACAATAAATCTGAACAATGTTGTATTGTCTTTTTAGAGTGTTGTTGCATTTAGAATGTTGTTAGTATATTGTTGAGGGTTTTTCTGCTATGCTTATCAAGAAAAATGGTCTATAACTTTCATTTCTTTTCCTTTCCCAAGGATAAACCAACTTGAACATTTATTTAAAAATATTAATAGTTACTAAAATGTTATACATTTCTTTCATTGCAGTATTTATTGGTGTGAGTTTGGTATCATGTTAATGCTGTCTTCATAAAATTAGTTTTTTTTAAAAAAAAATTGAATCATAGTGAGATACACAGTTACAAAGTTCTTCATGACTGGGTTTCAGTCATAAAATGTTCCAACACCCATCCCTTCACGAATGAACATTTCCCACCACCAATGTTCCCACTTTCCCTCACACCCCTACCCCCACTTGCCTCTCTCTCTCTCCATATATATATATATACATATATACATATATGTGCATATATATATCTGCCTCCTTTTGGGCATTATGGTTTGCAATATAGATACTGAAATATTACGTATTTCCCCTTTATCTACTACTTCAATATTCAATTATTGTTCATAGTGATCATTTTATTGTCATATTGGTCCCTTCTCTATCCTAACTGCCCTCCTCCCAACACACACTTGTGGCAAGTTTCCAATCATGGACCAGTCCTCCTGGCCCATTTTTCCTGGCCTTGGATATTAGTCTTATACTATTATTTTTGTAGCCCACAACTGAGTACAGTCATTCTATATCTCTTACTTTCCTTCTGAATTATTTCAGTCAGCATGATACTCTCCATGTCCATCCATTTATAAGCAAATTTCATGACTTCATTTTTCCTAACAGCTGCGTATTCCATAGTTATACCATACATATAGATATACCATAGTTTCTTTATCCAGTTGTCTGCTCTCAGGCATATAGATGACTATATAATTAAATATATACATAGATATACAAACATTTTGTATATCATATTCATAAATTCATTCATCAATTGTTTCCAATTTGGCTATTAGTAACAATACAGCTATAACTATTCAAGATTTTGTGTAGATATTTATTTTCAATTTTCTTGGGCATGTAAACCTACGAGTAGTATTATGGGATCATATGATAATTCTATGTTTGACTTTGGTAGGGGGGTCAGTGCTCACCAATAGTGCCAGGTACAGGCTAGAAATATGGGCCTAATGGTTGGAACTTGGGATGACCCTTTTGTGCCATGAATTGAACCTGAGGTCTCAAATATGCAAGGCACTGTACTCTATCCATTTTGAGCTATTACCTCTGAGCTAGCTCAAAAAAGTTGAAGATGAACTTGTTGAGGAATTGGATACTTTTCTAAAGTCATTGCTCCAAAAATTTCCACCAGCAATGAATGAGGATATCTATTTCTCTGTCTTCCCTAATACTTGTTATTATTGTTTTATCATTGGCCATCATGGTAGGTATGAAGTGGTGTCTAATTGTGGGTCTGGTTTGTATTTCCCTATTGACTAATGATGTTGTTACAGACTGTTAATGATCCCCCCAATTCATATACTGAAACCCTCATAGAATGCTAGTTAGAGGTAAGAAATTTGGAAGGTAATTAGGTTCTGAGTGTAGATCCTATGTTAGTAATAACTTTTTAATTCTGTATCACTGTCTTTCCACTGTTCATCGATTTGCTCGAGTGGGCACCAGTAACATCTCCATTCATCCTCAAACTGAGATTTTAGCAGACTCTCCTTACTCGTCTTTCCCAATGATTGGAGGCTCTTTCAGGGTCAAGGGAATGAGACCTATTATTGTTACTATATTTGGCATATCGAATACACCACGGGGAGCTTGCCAGGCTCTGCCATGTGAGCGGGATACTCTCAGTAGCTTGCCAGGCTCTCTGAGAGGGACAGAGAATGTATATCAGAGAATACAAGCAAGTATGTTAAAACCAAACATGTGTGCTGCTTTAGTCACACCAGTGGGCTAGACTATAAGAGGTCGAGTGGCCGCGCACTTCTGGGAGCTTTGTTATATAGTCTCTGGATCTTGGCCATTGATGAGATTACATGGCAATGGGATTACAGGGGCAGTTTCTGGGTGTGACTGCTAAGCTACTGGAAAGTGGGGGATCTAGGTGGAGAAAGCCCAGTCCTGATCTGAGCAGTCTTGGAGATCTCTGCCCCGGGTCTGCATGCTGGGATTCCTCTGCAGTTCCTTCATGCGTGAGGCTCATTCCGAGTGTGTGGAGAGTGGCCTTGAGCATGGATGTGATGTTTTTGTAAAAAAAAATAGTTAGGGGAAGGCACACCTGGCAGTACTCAGGAGTTATTTCTGGTTCTGTGTTCAGGGATCACTCTTGGCAGTGCTTGGGACACCATATCAGATGCTGTCTTGGGTTGGCTGTGTGCAAGGCAAGTGCCCCACTCATTGTACTATCATTGTAGGAGAATGTCATGAAAATACAGATGTTTGTAAACTATGGAAAGGGCTACCTTCATGAACCTGACCAGGTTGGAACCCAGGTTCTGGACTTCCAGTATTCAAAAGTATGAGAAAAAAGTGCTTATATCTCCTAGTGGTATTCAGTTATAGTGCTCAAATGGACTTAAACAGATGCAGAAACTTTTTGTTTGTACTTAATTACCATGCATATATATTTTCTTTGGAGAAATATTTATCTTTTCCCATTTGAAAATTGGGCTCTCCTTTAATTGTTGAGTTGCTTCTGGCAAGATGATTTTGAGGTGCACAATTCTATATTGGCTGCAGAGTTCTCTATTTGGGATCAAGATCCATTTTGTCACTTTGGTGAATTGCTTAGTAGCATATCCTTTGTCAGTACTGTTCTTCTAGGTCAGTTTACAAGGATTGCTGTAAAAAAGTACCCAGACTGTGGGTTATAACTACATAAAGTTATTGCATCACAATGCTGAAAGTGTTGGTTCATTCTGGAGACTGTGATAGAAAATTAGCCCTAGGCCTTCAGCTTGAATCCTAGGGGCTGGCTTGCAAAATGCTCCTTGATGCTCTCACCCTTGAGTTCATATGGTTTTCTACTCATGACTGTGTCCGCATCCCAAGTTTCTGGTTTGATGATTATCAGTCCTATTGGATTAGAGTCCACCCTATCCATTTAATTTCATCTATCCTATCTTAATTGACTGATTACATTTCAGTAACCTTATTCCCCAATAAGATCATAATTTGAGGGGATTTTGGACTTCTACACATGTATTTAGAGGGGGACATAATTCCACCCAGAACAGTTTCCTGCCCCACTTTTCTGCGCCACAGTTGATGTTTTCTGAGATCACTGTCAGCTAAAGTACAGGAACTCAGATCCTTATCTCAGGGCCTACTTCCAGGGGAATCAAAGCCAAGCCAAACAAACAGGACTGAGATAGGTTTAAAGCAAATATCTCTCACGTGTTCTCTGATTTCCCCTCCCAAAGGTGGACGCACTTCCTTTCTAAAGGCACTCAGGATTGGGCCTGAAAATATTACCCAAAGAAGGGATATAATTCAGTCATTCTGGGGATGAAAGTTGTCAATGAGTCTTTTGCAGTTTATGTAGTGACATTTCCAACTCATAAAAAGAATACAAGTGAGATATGTTGACTGGAAAGAAAGATATCAAAGCTATCAAGATTGTATTGGATAATATTTAAAATTCTGGATAATTTGGGTCCAAAGCGATAGTACATAATAAGGCACTTTTCTTTCATGCAGCAGACTCAGCTTTGAGCTCTGGCATCCCAAATGGTACACCAAACCCCACCAGGAGTGATTACTGAGCACAGATCAGGACTTCTGGGTGCAACTAAAAAGCTAACAAACAAAAAAGACCTTTAAAAAAATCTGGGTATTTGGGGGCATTTACAATTCACTGCTCTCATTACTCATCGAACAGATTTCAGGTGAAGTGGTCGGTTTGGGAGACTGGCGGGGGGGCATCTTGGGTCACATCCGGCAATGCACAGTGGTTACTCCTGGTTCTTTACTAAGGAATAGGAATCACTTCCGGCGGTGCTCAGGGGACCATATGGGACGCTGGGGACAGAACCCTTGTCAGCCACGCAAGGCAAAGCCCTACCCACTATACTACTTTTCCAGTCCCTGCAAGTGAACTGGAATTAGGGATTTTCCCATACACATATCCTTCCTTTGCCCCGAAGGTTTTTTACTTCTCCACCAAGAATTCACAAATAATTCTTTTCTTCTTCTTCTTCTCCTTCTCTTTCTCCTTCTCCTTCTCCTTCTCCTTCTCCTTCTCCTTCTCCTTCCTCCTCCTCCTCCTCCTCCTCCTCCTCCTCCTCCTCCTCCTCCTCCTCCTCCTCCTCCTCCTCCTCCTCCTCCTCCTCCTTCTTCTTCTTCTTCTTCTTCTTCTTCTTCTTCTTCTTCTTCTTCTTCTTCTTCTTCTTCTTCTTCTTCTTCTTCTTCTTCTTCTTCTTCTTCTTTTTTAAATAACATAGGAGTACTGCTATTAATTCAGCCATTGATTAAGCTGATTGAATTGGGCATGAACTCCACATTACTTTTTTTATTCTATTCTGAATGTTAACTTTATTTTATTGTTTTATTATTATTTCTCCAGCTCCCTTTATTTTTTGATTCACCGTGAGATATAGCTACAAAGCTTTCATGTTTGAGCTTCAGTCATATAATCATCAAACACCCATCCCTTCACCAGTGCACATTTTCTACCACCAAAATCCCCAGTATTTCGCCCCCACCCTCATCCCCAACCCTTCCCTTGCCTGTGTGGCAGACAATTTCCCCCATTCTCTCTCTCTACTTTGGTCACATTTGATATTTCAACACCAGTCTCACCACCATGCAAACCTGCCAAAAAGGCAATGCTAGATGATTGTTTTGTATTTCTTGTTATGGATAGAATATAGTGTCCAGGAAATTCTTTGTCATTATCTTCCGGGAGCTTTAGTTTATAGTCTCTGGGTCTTGGCCATTAATGAGATTACATGGCACCAGGGGCAGTTTGTGAGTGTGACTGCCAAGCTTCTGGAAAACTGGGGAGCTGGGGGGAAGAGGCCCAGTCCTGATCCAAGTGGGCTTGGAGATCTTAGTCACGGGTTTCCACATATCTGGGTTTTCCTGCCAGTCTGCTCTCTGGTGAGGTTGATCCCATCTTGGGTCATCCAAGCAAAGAATTCACAAATTCCTATATCTTTTTAAAGTTCCAGTCAAATGTCATTTTGGCAGGGATGTGGGTGGAGTGGGAAGTGGTTGAGCAACACCCAGCTTACTCAGGGCTTACTTCTGGCCCAGGAATCATTCCTGGTGGGCTTGGGGGACCATATGGGGTGCTGGGAATTGAACCCAGGACTGTTGTGTGCAAGGCAAGTGACCTACCCTTTGTAGTATCTCTCCAGCCCCTCAAATGTCACTTCTTGTTTTAAGTTTTTCCCATTTTTCCCTATTTGATGTAGGCAGAGTAAGTCGTACAGCCTGTGTGTCAGCAGTCAGTGCAGAGGGGCTGGTGGCTGACACTCCTCATAGCTATCATACCCCTCTCTGGAACCTGAGAATGAACTGGAGAGGAACAGACAAGCACAGTGGAGAGAAGCCCAAGCTGGAGGCATCATTGGGTGCCCAGATCAAGCTCTGCCAACCCCTGTCAATCTTCGAACATTTCAATGTCAGGTGCCTTCTTGCTTCACTCAGCTTGAGTTGGTTATTGATTTTCAAAACTGACTCCACAGATCTTAGACTGAACTGGTCTGATTCTAGCCTCCCTGCCTGGGCAGGACCAGCATGTGGACAGTCCACCATGGCAGGCACCTAGAATGACATGAAACCTAACTCTTACCATGTCTCCTAGTTTTCTAAGAAGCATCATTTGGTAGTGTGTGTGTGTGTGTGTGTGTGATAACCTCAAAAACAATATTCCCTAACATTATAAACCAAGGAATTTAGGAACTAACAGTTTCCAAAGTGGTCACTGGACAAGAATTGAATCATAAAAGTAGAAAAGGGGATGTACACAATAACCTTTCAGTACCTCTAGCAAACCATAATGCCCAAAAGTAGTGGGGAAAGGGTGGAGGCAGGCTTGCCAGGGGGTGTGGGGGGGGTAAAAGGTTGGAAACTGGGGCATTGGTGATGAGAAATGTATGGTCATAAAAAAAAAGAAAGAATTAATAGTTTCACAGTAACTTTCAAACATTTCGCATTTAAGAAATGTACACTGCTGAAGGGAAGAGTGTTAAAACATTGTATGATCAAAAAAAATAGAAAAAATCAACAGTTCACAGTACCTTGTCCTCGGATAAAATGTTCACTGTAAATCTCTAGATATGAATTTTAAACTTAGAATCTAGCTTTTTGTTTGCTTTTTTAAGGGGTCACCCCATCAGTGCTCAGGCCTGACTCCTGGTTGTGTGCTCAGGGATTACTCCTGGCAAGTTTCAGGGAACTACATGCAGTGCTAGAGATTAAGCTGGGTTCAAGCCATATGCGAGTGAAGTTTCTTATCTGATGTATTATCTCTCTAGCTCCCAGAATCTAGCACTTCAGGACTGAAGGAGATTTTTTTTTTTTTGCTTTTTTGGGTCACACCTGGCAATGCACAGGGGTTACTCCTGGCTCTGCACTCAGGAATCACCCCTGGCAGTGCTCAGAGACCATATGGGATGTTGGGAATCGAACCCGGGTTGGCCGCGTGCAAGGTGAAGGAGATTTTAAAGATACGGGATCTGCCCTCCTAGTTTACAAATGAGGAAACACTGTCCTTGAGAGTTGAAATGGCTTTGCAAAGGTCAGGCTGCTAGTAATGTGGAACCAGGATAGGACACAGGTCTCTAAACTCCCATCCTGAGTGTTTTCTTTGTATTTCCACCCCCAAAGTACCTATCACAGTGCTACACATACAGTAAGTGCGCAGTTAATAAAGAAAGGCTAATGATCCAAGAGACCTGTAGCCCCGCAGAGACGCCATGCACCAGGCCACAGGATTCTTGCACTTACATTACCTGCAGTGTTGTTTTAAAGACTGGCTCAGATGTCAAGTGAAATGGTTTCTTGCAAACCAGGAATGATTACTCCAGAGTTTCTGCCAGCTAAAGCAAACATCCTGGAGGTGATTTGGATTGAGTTGGTACTGCCCCAAGCTACTGTCTTTTATTGCTGCGTATTGACACAGGAGACAGTGGCTCTGGTATGAGAGTAACTTTTCTGTCTTCTGGAATTTCTGGCATTCTGGAATGCCTTCAAGAGTGTCAAAGAAGTGGTTGAGAGAACGAAGAACCTCCGACTCTGGGCACATCTTTTTGATTCCACCATTCTTTCTGCACTAACATATGCCTCAGAGACCTGGGTCCTACGCAAACAGGATGAGAATGCTATTAGGGTATCCCAAAGAGGAATGGAAAGAGCTATGATAGGAGTATCACGTCTCACTCAAGTGAGAGAAGGAATCTGGAGTTCTGACCTCCGTCGATGGTCAAGAATCAGGGACACTGTCTCGTTTGCCAAAGCATCAAAAATCAGATGGGCCGGTCATGTAATGTGATTCAGAGACGACCGCTGTTACCAACTGGATTCCACAAGACGTCAGAAGACCTCTTGGCCACCCACCAACTAGATGGTCAGATTTCTTCATCAAATCCCTGAATGAACGATTTGAGGTTCTTCATGTGCCTGGAGCAAGCAGATATCATTGGGCTACACTAGCACACGACAGGGACAAATGGAGACATTACTGGTGCCTGCTCGAGCAAATTGAAGATCAACGAGATGACAAGTGATACAAGTGGAAGGAAAAACCCAACACAATCACTTTTACAACCTTGGGGATTCAGGTAAAGTATAAACTCGCTCCTGCCATGTCCCTTTCTTGCAGGATTTAAGTCAACCTCTCCTCTGAGAGTAGGAGCTAATATGCCTCCTGAGAAAGGCTTCTCCAAAGCACAGTGGACCCCTTAGGTCCTAACGCTTCAGAATCAGGCGAGAGTTCTGACGTGACAGGGAGCGCCATACAAAAGTTTCAGGCTTGGTTCTGAGACCCTCCTACCACCATCCCATTTCTTCATGTAGAGTTAAAATCGCAGTAATAGTGGAGATATGTGGGCAAAATGGTCTGATACAAACTCAACCAACAAAGTGACCTGGATCCCATTCCCAAATGCCTCCCCTTTTGCTTGGGGAGTCCCTGGAGTGGTCACAATGGTCTACTGTGGTCCCTAGTGTCCTCCTGTGACTTTGCAGTTTCCTACCACTCACCTACACTCTAGCCCCCTCTCTATTTTGCTCTGCTGCTGTCTTCCTTTCTTTGTCCCTGACACCTTCTTGATGCCATCCTGTCCTTGTGGAACCTTCTGCCTGATTCTATCTCCACTTACCTGCCATTTGGGACCTCCTACTCTCTGGTCCTATCACCATCAATGATTTTCGTTAAGCATGCCTCATTCCTTACAGATACGTGATGCCAGAAGCCTGCTGAAGTGTACAGGAAGTTGAGGTGATGGTAGTATCAGGGATGCACCCCGTGCTCTGAGGGCCATCTGAGTATTGCATGGCTGAACAAGGGACTCATTGTTCATCTGGAACTCCTGGAAGGTTAAGAAGTAATGGTCTATGTGTCCATCCATCCATAGTTCAGTAAACATGAGACACTGAGAAAAACATAAATGAGGTAGGCAGTTCCAAGTACTGAGGTGCTGGTAGGAAACAAACAGTGCTGCCAGGCTTTTAGATGTCTAGTTTCCAGCAAGTTGAAACAGGCAATAAACAGAAGGGCCACAGGACATAATTCTGGAGATGGTGTGTTCTTGAATGAAGAGAGCACCATAGCATGGCATCAGAGTGATGGGAGGAGGAAGCCAATATTTGGAGCAGCTGAGGGAAGTCGTCTGGTAGGGGCAGTGTTTAGGCTGAGGCGTAGCCAAGGGGAAAGAAGGGTTTACTCAAGCGAAGGTCCCGGGAAATGCTCCAGTCAGAGGCCCAGCAGTGGAGAGTCCCACAAGCAGGAGGACATTTGCCTTCTCAGCAGGAGGCCCTTCTGCAGCTCTTATTAGCCCACCCCTGGCGCGCGCGAGTGTGTGTGTGTGTGTGTGTGTGTGTGTGTGTGTGTGTGTGTGTGTGTGTGTGTGTGTGTGTGTGTAGAGTGGGGATAGGGATTGTCAGGGGCCTTGTGAGTAAGGAGTGGGAGACATCAGTGGACTTTGCAGTGGCCAGAGGGCTCTCTGTGCCAGGGACAAGGGAATCAGAGCATAGCAGAGGCCCCTGCAGCATGCATGCAGGCAGGCTGTGGTGGACAAAATGTGGGGCACATATCATGACCTCACTTTTGAAACAGTGGTTTGAGGTCCCATGTGGGGTCAAGTTATTGAATATGATGGTTCCCAAATTTTGCAAGAGGCTTCTGAACTCTCTCCAAAACCTAATTCAAAAATCAATCAAGTAAATGAGTTCAAGGTGTTTTTCTGGCAGCAATCTCTTCTACTGGCGTTTTCTCAGCTGGAGAGGGTCTCGAGTAGGTAAAAACTTAAGAAGCCCTGCGTTAGGTTACAGCGCTACAAGGGAAAGATGGCATATTCAGAGTATGCCTTTACCACCGCTGCTATTACTACTACTACTACTATTATTACTATTATTATTATTATTATCATTATTATTTTGGTAAGCTACATGGCCAGTGATTGGGAACTACTTCTGACTACCTGGAGTTGCTCCAGACAAGGCTCCAAGGACAATGTGGTACAGGGAGGGGGCGGTGTCTAACTCTGCCCTCCTGTGTGCAGAGTAAGCGCTGTCTGTGTTTGGCTTGTTGAGCTATGTCTCAGGCCCTCCAGAGTATTTTTGGGGTGAGGGGGCAGGAGTTGGGGTCACATCTGGCTGTGCCCAGAATATGTTTTAAAAGATAGCAGGAATTGTATAGTAACACATTCTAAATTCTTCCAATAGCATCTTCTAATCCTTGGTTTTAAATGGCTTCATTACTTTCCTTGAAAATAAATTAAGTAAAAATAAAATAATAATAAAAAAATTTTAAAAAAAGAAAATAAATTAAGTCTAGGTCTACTCAAACTTAGTTTCCTATAACTGTGTTACCAATCATTACTGATTCAATGGCTTCAAACAAAATGGATCTATTTCTTACTGCTCTGTTTTGGAAACACACCACGGGAAGACAGAAGGAAGCTGTCAGCCGGCCAGTTCTGGAGGAGGTAAGGGGGAGTGAACCCTTACCTTTCTGACTTCTGGGGAGCAGTTCTACTCTTCCTACACACCAACCAACACCCTCATTGCTCCAGCTTGTGTGTCCCTGCTACCTCTCTGACTTTGTCTCCTTCTGGCATGTAGAAGGAGAGTAAGCGGGACCCACTTGGATAACCCACATAATTCCTGCACTTAAGGTTTCTTGGACTGAAGTAATAGCACAGCGGGTAGGGCATTTGCCTTGCACACAGCCGACCCAGGTTCGATTCCTCTGCCCCTCTCAGAGAGCCTGGCAAACTACCGAGAGTATCCCGCCCACACATCAGAGCCCGGCAAGCCACCCGTGGCATGTTCGATATGCCAAAAACAGTAACAACAAGTCTCACAATGGAGATGTTACTGATGCCCGCTCGAGCAAATCGATGAACAACGGGAAGACAGTGCTACACAGTGCTAAGTTTCTTAATTTTTTCACATCTGCTCAGTCTTGTCACCAAATAATGAAGCATTTTCTCAGGATACTTTCCTGGAAATAAGAATATAGACACCTTGGCAGGAGCAGGCATGCTTCCTTCTGTTTCCCATCCTCTCCTTAGTTAAATGTTTCCTTGCTGCTTTATTGTCACAAGTGACTGTCTTAGTTGCACGTTACAATGTTCAGTTCCTCCCTTCATTCTTACAGTAACTATATTCCACACAGCTACTGTGCATTGGCACTGTTCCAGTTTGATAAAAAAATAACCGCAGGCCCCAGCCTTCCTTCTGGAATTTAGAGTTGGCTTTGCTGGAGACCCTTGACTGTCCATTCTAGAGCACTGGTCTCTGAGGAAACTCTAACAGCATGGCTGCCAATGCCCTTCCCACCTCCCCGTGTTGCTCTCTTTGCTTAGTTTCTACCACTGTGGTCAGGAAAACACCATCCAAGACTCAGGAAGAGGCTTTTCGAGGCTCACCAAACACAGAGAGCTAATCAACCACACGGAGTGTGGGCCAAGATCTGAGGTCCTGGTTTTCATGAAATATAGACCTGGCTGGACATAACTGGGCACTTAACCACTTACCCCGTAGGCTCACTACTGGCTAGAGCAACCCTCCTGGCTTCTCTCCCCAGCCCCCATGAGGATAAATGCAGCTTTCAGGAAAATATTTGAGCCATTTCTTGGCAAGCAGTTCCACAAACCAGTCTCAGGAAATACTCAACAAAACACTCAGTTGCCAAAGAGTTCTTATCTTTTAAAGATACATATTGAAATATTTACGGATGGGTGATCTGAAGTCTGGGATTTGCTTCTGAACAAGGGAGGAAGTGGGTGGGTATACATGAGACAAGCTTGGTGTGAGTTAATAATTGTTGAAACTGGATGATAAGAACTTGGGGCTTTGTTATACAACTCTACATTTTTTGCCTGTTAAAATTTTCCATAATCAAAGTGTTAAAGGAAAAAAAATCTCACATTTAGTCTTATGTCATTAAAACCAAGTTAATGTATTTTAGTCATCGACTACATTTTAGCTTAAGCAATTGCACATACCTAAAAAATCAACAAATATAGTCATATCAATATTTGACAAAGCAGAAATTTTCTGCATTTGCTGAAATCTCAGAAGGGGAAAGAAGTTTCTGTTAGAATATCTGATGGATATTTTTCTTACCTACTGCCCATCTTGAAACAATAATGGTCCTGTCCTCTAGGGAAACAACACATAAAACTCTGGAACATTATTCCAGTAATTGGATTCAAAAGGCTAAAGACATCATCTGGGAAAAGATAGCTTAACTTGATTAAGACATAATTGTAATTCTTTATGGTGGGGGTGATGAACTGGCTTGACTTGCTTTAGTAATTTTATACATTAATTTCCAAGCAGCACATTTGTATTAGAATCTTTTTGATTAAGAAACTAGTCTTAATCCATGGTACCAATTGGAGGAAATTTCATACCAATAAGAATAAAATAGATTCCATTTTTGTTGGAACATCTTAGCTTCCTTTTCCAGCACTCTCTAGAAGCAGAATTTTGTAGGGGAAAGATCAGAAGGCATCCAGTTGGAAAAACAGACTTGCAAGATGGAAAAAGAGCTCAATAGGCTGGGGTGTGTGAATGCAGGAGGCATGTTCAATCCCTGGTCCCTTAGCATTTTTGGGAGTGATCCCCAAGCACAGAGCTAGGAGTATGTGCCTGAGCACTACGGTTTAGCCCTAAGACAACAATAACAACAAAACCATCTCAGATTGTGATGTTACCCTCATCTAAGGTTATGGTTTTTATCACTTAAAACCAAGTACTTTAGAGACAAGGGTTGATGTAAAATAAGTAGTTTTTTTTTTTTCAGATATTACTAACCTGAGAAGATGGTGGACTTGTCTCAAAGACATCTTGTTCTCAGACAGGGCCATGAAGGTCATAAAGGGCTGGCGGAGAAAGGATAGGTCATCATGCAATGGCTCTGCTGACCTCAGTGGTTTGATAAACTCGTGGGGACACACCAACCTCTTATTTGTAAAACTTACCAAACACCACAGGACTATGTAATATCATTAGAGAATAGATGTATGTTGTTCGTTGTTTTCTTATGACCTGTGATTGACTTGGAGGTTAACACTAAACACACAGTTTATAGGAATATTTTTAACATTAAGGAAAGTCCAGATCAAGGTAGGAGAGAACAATATGAAAGTTCTGTGCAGAACAAGGACTTTCTAGATCTTACATAATTTGCTGTCTGTCTTTGAGCATTAACCTCTCAGATAGCCTCTCCAAACCTGAGGTCCCTTGCTTAGAAAGTGGACCTAATATTACAACTTTATAGTAATGCCATGAGGATTTTGGCTCAAACGTATAAATGCCTCTGACACCACAGACACTCAATAGTAATTGACTGTATTTATAACTACATTTAGGAGGGAAGATTTCCTCTGCTCCAAACTCCCAATATGAAGCTCGCATATAGTAAGAATGCAACAGCTATTTGTTGAATTAAATTAAGCTGGGCTAGAGTGATAGCATAGCAGGTAGGACATTTGCCTTGCACATGGCCGACCAGGGTTCAATTCCTGCATCCCTCTCGGAGATCCTGGCAAGCTACCGAGAGTATCCTGCCCGAACGGCAGAGCCTGTCAAGCTACCAGTGGTGGTATTCGATATGCAAAAAACAGTAACAACAATTCTCACAGAGTAGACATTACTGGTGCCCACTCGAGCAAATCAATGAACAACGGGATGCCAGTGACAGTGTAAATTAAGCTTTAAGATAGTAACTAGACTCAGAAGTGTTAGGACTATACTGGAATCTTCCCTTTCTAAGGAAGTCACCCACCTTTGTGAGAACTTCTCTACCTTGTTGCACAGGACAGGAAGTCAGGATCTACCATTCATGGCATTGCCCTCTTCTTCTCATATCAAATAAGTCTCCAAATTCTAAGGATCCCAATTCTCCATGATTGCTAGAATCTGTCTATCCCCAAAGGTTCTGTTGCTACCACGTGTTTCAGTCTTCTCTTACCAGGTCTATTGCAATGTCTGATCTCCTTGAACCTGGGCTTATGCCTCTGCAACCCTTTCACTTTAATGCTGGGACTATTTTAAATTATGAGGAAAAATTAATATCCATAAACAGATTATAACCAACTTCCATGTAGCCATTATACAGATTCAGCAGTGACCATTGAAGGCCAATTTTATTTCACATACACCAACTACTTTATCTAAGATTCTCCAATTTTCTGAAGCAAATGTCAGAAGTCATTGTTTTTCAAGAGGGTCTTGTCTTACATTCAATGGAAAATACTACTTTACATGGTGTGCCAGGACTCACGTTATCTGTTGCCTGCTGACTTCACTACTACAGGCCATATACTTTGTTCTTGTTCTCCAGACTCAGATGAATGAGCTCGAGCCCCACTACCCCCAACCTCCTGTTTTAGGATGTCTCCTTATGACTGACATCTTCAGGCTAGATTTTGTTTCAAAAAGACCAAACCTTAACTTCTTTTTCTCATCCCTTTCTTTTTGTGGGGTCGTGTTGGAGTCACACCCAGCAATGTTCAGGACTTATGGGTTTATGCTCAGGCATCACTCCTGGGAGGGTTAGGGGGACCACATGAGATGCCAGGATCAAACCCAGCTGGGCTGTGTGCAAGGCAAGTGCCCCCGCCCCCCACCCCATACTATTGATCTTGCCCCTTCCCCAGCTATTCTCTTTCCTGCATAGCTCTGCGCACATTGCCTCTGGGCTCAGTATGCCATGCCTACTCTTAATGTTCTGTGCTTCTTCAACTATATACACGGGATTTTGTCATGTAAAGTTGTCATCCCTATTAAATACAAACTCCAGGAGCACAGAACAATGCCTGTCTGGCTTCTTAGTGAGGCTTTAAGTGCAAAGTTCAAACTCACCAAACACACACCTTGTAATAGGAATTGCAAAATCATTGCTGAAGGAGACTTCTAAGAAAGGTAAACACAAAAGTCACATCCATTTTATGTTATAAATCACTTATCAATCAGATTTCAGACTTCTCTCTACCCCACAAGGATGTTGCTCATAACATTGGGTATTTAGTTATATTTCATGTGATTTAAAAACAAGGATTAAGATGGGCTTGAGAGGCAGTACAATGAGTAGGATGCTTGCCTCACACATTCAGTTACCAACATCCCATATGGTTCCCTGAGCCGGGAGTGCAGAGTCAGGAGTAACAACTGAATATCACAAAATGTGTCCAAAAACAAGTAAACAAATAATTTTTAAAAAGACTATGAGTCTCATTACACTAGACACTAGAGCTTGGAAAGATGAATAACACATGAGTTCTACCTTCAAAGACCTGCATACACTGAAAAACTAATGTCATTTTATTATTGAAAAATTGATATCTTTTATATATGAGTTTGTATACGCAAGCAGAGTATCTGTCAAGTGTCAAACAACTAAAAACAAGCATTCACTTGCTGTAAAAGCAACAGATACTATTTACATAGTCCTTGCTTGGGCTCAGTTGGGGCGAAAGCATTCTCATACATGATTTCATTAAATCTTTACAATACTTGTGTGCTGTTGCTAATTGAAGTAAGTTTTAGGGTGCATAATTATAAATTAAAATATGTATACAATTCATTAAGCTCATCTGACTTATTCAACTGACTTATCCAATTTTATTCTTCACCATATACTTGACTCCTTTTACCAGAGTACACACACACACACACACACACACACACACACACACACACACACACTTCACTTCTCCTTTCCTTTCTGGTAACCAACCACTAATTTGGTCTAACCATTTTACATTCTTTTTTGTTTATAGAGTTCATTCATTTTTGTTTGTATCTTTAAATGTCATATATGAACAGAATCATAAGGTTCAATACCATTTAAAAAACATTATTATTCTTATTTTTCATATTAGAATAACTAGCAATGCATTTTTTAAAAGGGTGTACCAAGATATAAAACCAGAGATTCTGAAACCAGAAGGAACACACTATTCTAATCTAATAAACAATGTTTGAGTACTGCTGCAAGAAAAAATAAAATAAAAGACACTGAAATTCATTGGGGCTTTCCGTGTGCTGTTTCAGGAGCTATAAAACTATATTTACATAGGAAAGTAGCAGCTGTTGAAACACCTGTGACTGATAAGACCTGGTTCCTCTGGGTCCAAATGCATTAATCATTAGATTTGAATTTGTTTCAAAACTTCACTATAAAGAGAAATAAACTAGAAATTCAAGTTGTGAAGCTTCTGCCTGCTATGCCTTTAACCTGTGTCTTCAGCCAAATAGAAAACCACATTGTTCTCTTCATTGTACACTGTCTATCTGGCCTGCTTACCTCCTACATATGGGTCTGATTAAGAGGAAATTTATTATATTTAGGAATGGACAAATTTGATAAATTACATGTGTGGCCCTTCAACCATGAGAAGATGTTTGTCCTCCTTATAGATATATGTATATATGGAACTATATGTGTATATATGGGAATATAATATTATACATATGAAAATTGGTTTTTAATTTTTTATTAAGGAAAATTCAAATCATATGCAAAAGTACACCAAATATCAACCCCCATGTCCATCATCCTGCTTCAGTGATCAACTCATAGCCAAGTTGTTTCATTTATATTGCTACCTTACCACCTTCTGCCCCCCTCATTTTGCCCTAAAACGAAGGCACTTACAAATATTTGGGATGCTCTGCTCTGTTGCTAAAAAATAGAAGGCACAATTGCAATAGAATTGACCAGCATGACTTTGTCAGCCACATTCTTGAAAAACAAGAACAAGGAAGAGGAATCAACTGTGTGGTTCTGAGCACAGTGACATGGGCAGTCAGGCATGGCTGGCCAGAGGTGACATTATCACAACGTGGGGGGGAGGGTCAGATTATGAACCAGCAATGATTATATTATAAATGATGATAACCAGGCTCTACATTTGAATCATGCCTCCTCTGCCTATTGCTCTCCTTTCGTCCCCTCCCCCCCATGTAATTTATGGGTCCATATTACATGTATCTATCCACATTTCCTTTGTTGTCTTGTCTAAGCCATTGCTTTTGGAAGCAAACTCTGTGATTTCTTTCTTTTTATTCTGTGTGTGCAGGAAAGGGGTGGGAGGGAGGGAGCTGCTGTTGATGAAACCCAGAGCTTCAGACACTTGGGGGCTCTACTCTGCTATGTTCTCAGCCTCCCCCATGCCCTATATTGTACTTAGTAAAATAAGTCAGACAGAGACCAACATTGGATGATTTCCTCACACATGATGCGTAGATAAAACAAATGGATGAACTAAATTCAAACAAATGTTAAACTGCAAGTCCAATTAGTTGTCACCAGAAAAGAAGGCTAAAGGACATGGTAAGTCAGGTTAAAAGGGAAGCGGACAATTGTAAAGTGAAGGATAGAATTGGAGTTTTGATGATGTTTGCATTATGATGCAAGGTTATTTTTATTAAAATAAGATCAAAGAAACCTATACTAGAATCCATACCTGAGAGAGTCAGGTTTGTTGGAGGGGCTGAGGGGTATGAATGGGCTGACTAGAAGTAACACAGAAAAATAGGTGGTGGGTGTGGAGCACATGGGCAAGGTTAAGGGACATAACTGTAATCATCAAAACTGTAAGTGTTAATCAACAAATAATGGGGCGTGGGGTGGGAAGGTCTTACTAAGGGATGGAGTGGTGGGTCATCAGCAGTTTGTAGTAGATGGGATGGGATAACTTCTTGACATCAATACCATAACTTGGTAACCCTACTACTTAAACTGTAATTTTAAAATTTTCTTGGCAAATAAAATTAATATGTTCACATATAAAATTAGCATTATCTGTATTTTAAATTTATTTTTACTCTGCAGAGATTTGCCAAGGATTCATTTTTTGGACTGGAGCGATATCACAGGGGGTATGGCATTTGCCTTGAACACAGCCGACCTGGGTTCGATACCTCTATCCCTCTCAGAAAGCCTGGCAAGCTACCTATGGTGTATTTGATATGCCCAAAACAGTAACAACAAGTCTCACAATGGAGACGTTACTGGTGCCTGCTCGAGCAACAGGACGACAGTGCCACATTTTTTGAAAAATATATTGCTTATTATTTTACCATTCTCATAACTCTCTAAAAATCAAATTATGCCCTATGGGAAGAAGATGATGGAAAAAATTAAAGTCACAAACTTTCTACTAAATATAAGAAGTGTTAAGAACATATAAACATTTTATCTCATTTAGTTCCAATTTTGTAGGTGACTAGGGGAGGCTCATGCAATAATAATGTTTTCCTCAGAGTATCATAAATGAGAAATTAATCTAGATCTTCTTGCTCTATTTACAAGAATTAAAGAAAAAAATCCCAGAGCAATGATGCCCTAGCAGAATCTAATCTGAGCTGTATGTGCATTTTACATGATAACAAGTAAAGAAACAGTCAATTGATTCTGATATTACATTTTATTTAGCCCAGTTTATCCAGAATGAGTTTATTCCTGTATATCAATTTATTATTGAGACAATTTATATTACTCATTTTGTACTGTCTTTGGAATGCAAAGCATATCTTAAATTGGACTATCCATATTTCAAGGATTTAATAGCCATATGTGACTCCTGGTTTTTTTTTGCATTGGAAGAGCAGCCCTAGAGAGAAGAGTTAATAATGTACTTGAAAATAATACCACTAAAAATTTCCAGTAAAAGTTGAAGTATAATAACTATCTGTAAGCTTCTCCAAGGAAATCTTCTGAACTGAACAGAGAAAAACTAACAAAAAGATTAGACAAGCCCATCTACAAACAAGGAAATTTCTGCAGCCTCTGAAACCAGGCTTCAAACAAGCAGTCCTTCAGATCTTGAGCAAGTTTACAGCGAGCAGAGTGATCCTGGAATCCTTCCAGGGGCCGCGACCTTCTACTTGGGGAAGTTGCTTGCTTTAGGAAAATTGTCCCACTGAGAAAAGAGAAAAATTAAGACAGCACAGCTCATTTGAAAAATCATTCTGAGGCAGTATTTTAATTCTGATGTTGCCAATTATGCCAGCTCACTTTGCCTATTCTCTCTAAATAATTTTTATTCTCTGGGGGTGGAGCAGGGGGAGGCCACCTGGCTGTGCTTCCTCCTGGTGCTGTGCTCGGGAATCACTCTTCGAGGGCTTGGGGGACCAAACAGAATGCTGGATATTGAATGCCCACGTGGAATGCCCACATGGAGGGCAAGAGCTCTACCCACTGTACTATCGCTCTGGTTCCCACCCCAAATAATTTTTTAGACAAAGATAGAACCAGATAGAACTTCTCATCTAGGCATGAGTCAAGGGCTGGAGAGTTAGCTTAATGGACTAACCTCCTACTTTGCTTGTTGGGAGATTCAGGTTGGATCCCTCGCACAGAATGGTGCCCCAAGCACCTCAAGGAGTGAACTTCTTTTTTTTTTTTTTTCAGAGCAATGCATTTTATTTATTTTTTAAAAGTTTTTAATTTTTATAAAATAGTTTACAATATTTGATTGCATTTAATATTCAAACACCAATCCCAGGAGTGACCGTTGAGTTCCAAGTTGGAAGTAGCTTTGAAGCACTGCCAGGTGTGGTTAAAAAATAATAATAAAATAAAAATAAATTAGTCAACTACAGAACGAATGCAACTTAAATCCAATGCATAGCACAATCTAAAAGAGACTTGTGTCCTAGAATATTTTTGAAAAATATTCACGCCCAAGGAATTTTAAAAGCACTAATGATTTTTTTGCAAAGGTGCTTCAGGAGGAGATATGAAAGATTTGAAAAGATGATGATGTCAGTTGACATGAGATAGATAATAAATGAAACATAAAACTAATCTTTCGGAAATAAAAAACACAGTACAAGCAATAAAAAAATATAGATGTACTGAAAAAATACTTGAACTAGAAAGATAACTTGAGAGGGAAATACAAAGTAGAGAGAAAAGAGGAGAAAGGATGAAAAAGGAAACGAAAGGAAAGGAAAGGCGAAGAAAGAAGAGAAGGAAAGGAAAAAGAGAAAGAGAAAGAAAAGAAAAGGCAGTACAAAAGGAAAAACCACTCAGAAAACCCACACTCTAACATTTCCTGGAAAAGTGAGTTGCCAATTCTGGTCAATCAAGAGAGAGTTGAAGACAAAGAATTAAAAAACAGGAATGAAGCGAGCACAGACCCTCTGCGCCTAAAGACTTTGACTCCAGAGATGTAACACATTGGGGCATCCAGCGCAGCATCCAATAGCGATGCATTGGGACTGCGAACTGGGCTACAACTCTGTGCTGCCGGGGGTGGATTTTTTTCCTCCCCACCCTGCCTTCCTGCACGGAAAGCGGCGGCCTGGCGGCACCCACGTGGCAGGCGCCATCTTCTGTGACTCCAAACCCACAGGTATTCGGTTTTTACTTTTGGGGCTCCCAGGAACTCATGGGAAAGGGGCGTAACCGGCAAGCCCTCGGCCCAGATAAATCCGGACCCTCTGCGCCTAAAGACTTTGAATTCAGAGACTTCTTACAGCAATGCACTGGAACTGTGAGTTGGGCTATGTAATTTCTGGCAGAATTTTCCCTGGACTTTATACAGAAATCCAAAACCGCGCGGTTGCTGCCGCGTCCGCGCGACTTAACATTTATAATTGTCAGCAATGTGAAACGGTTCCTTTTGAACAGGTCTGACTTGGGGGGGAAACTCCAAATAATAACAGTAAGTTTTTGTTAAAATATTGAAGGTTTTTAATGTAGCAGCCACCTCTCTGGACTGTGAACTAAGTAAAAGCCCCACGCTGGCCGATGCGGTGTGGCGTACACCATACTATGAGGTGCGGGAAGGAGGATGAGGGGGAAAAAGAAAAAAAAAAAGGGAAAAGGAAAAAGGAAAAAAAAAAGAGAGAGAGAGAGTTATGTACTTGTAGCAGTGGGGCTACATATCTCTTCATTTCCAGCAATGAAAAACTAATTATCAAATGTAGTAGGTCTGTCTCTCTTGGTTGGAAACTCCAACAACTATAGTGAGTTTTATGTTGAATTATGGAATGTAATCAAGGTAAAGAGAAAATGAAGTGAAATTCATTAGTTATACAGTAGGGGGTAGGGGGTGGGGGCGGGGGGTATACTGGGGTTTCTGGTGGTGGAATATGGGCACTGGTGAAGGGATGGGTGTTTGAATATTGTATAACTGACATATAAACCTGAGAACTTTGTAACTTTCCACATGGTGATTTAATAAAAAGTTAAAAAAAAAAAACAGGAACGACATTGACTTAATGGATTGTGGTGAGCAGTGAATCCATTAAATCAAACTAAGGCAAGAATTAGAATCACAGAGCAGAAAGAGATGTAGGGTAGACAGTGTCAATGTAAACGACCAATTAGGTAGTCTTGGAGGGCAAGTGAGGGTCTGGGGGCAGAGGCTCCAGGGGAGGGGCCTTCCTTGGAGCAGCCACTGAGCTACGCCTGCCATTGTTTCTGTGCAGGGCTGCAGCAGGCTCTCTTGTCTGCCTGAGGTTTACCAAAAAAAGAAAATCACTATCCTGCTCAAATTAACTAAAGAGAATTCTGATAAACTATTCAGATAAAAATTTAAAAGCACATTGTGTGCAACCAGAGAGTTGAGAATGAAGATTCACACTCACGGGAACTGGTATCACGGGATACCCAGTCACAGTAGGAATATTATTTCAGCATTTGGAAAGAGCAGTTTGACAGCACTGATTAAATTTTAAATTCAAATCCATGGGATCCAGAAACTATACTTCGAAGAAATATTTTTACATATTTAATGCACTTTTGTTTCTTCATCAAGCATTTACTGAACACTATGGTAGGTGTAGAAGATACTGCAATGAACTAAGCAAACAAAAGCCCAGAACCTTCAGAAATAAAATCCTCAGTCTTAGATTTAAGGCTTCCCTGCACCTCTCACAGCACCCCATGCCAGAGAAAACTGTGGCCAAACCACTCCCTGGCCTCTGCCCATGGACTCTGGGTACTGAGGCAGGTTGTAACATGGGGGGGGGGGGTGTGGGGGAGGTCCTTAGTCTCTTGGAGTTCACATTCTGAGGTGAAAGGGTGGAGGAAAAATTGACAGAAGGTAAATACTTGAAAGATACAGGATGAAAGGGCTGCAGAGAAAGGAGGAGGCATAGAGATAGAAGTTATGGACATTATCAAAATTTGAGATTAGTCAAGGACATCCCATGAATGAATAAAAACCTAAAAGGGGTCAAAAATTAAGACATTTGATGTGTAGAAAACAAGCATTTCTACTGCTCCCGGGGTCATTCCTTTGACCTGAGTACTTGCACGCTCCTGGGAAAGGCCTTGTGTTGCTGAGAGTCCTGGACAGCAGAGTTGCCTCTGGAGCCTGGCAGTCTAACGATGGGCCATGCCAGCTCCAGGCCTGTACTAATTATAGAATAGAGATCTGAGCCAAAAAAAAAAAATTAGTTTTAATACTGCTCAACTCAATTTCAGCATACAGGGATGTATTTGTAGTTTCAAGAAAAGAATATCTGGGACCCTTAACACAATTTCTTTTGTGAATAAAAATGGAAACCTAGATGAACTGAAGCTGCTGTTTATCATAATTTGAGGGTGGAGGTGGTCTCCCAAGTGGTACTCCATATTGAGTATGGAGGCAAGAGTTATCCATATTCTTAGCTAACCATGCTGGTGGTTCAATGTGAGGACCCGACTATGCTCACTCCTACGGGGCCAGGAGTAACTCAGGCCATCCAGAAGTTCAGCAAGGCTTGGGGGCATCCAGGCTTGCTCCCAGGGATGCTCCGGGGACTACATGATATGAGGGATCAAACTGGGGTCGAGCAAATACAAGTCCTGTTTGTTCAGCCCTGTGCTATCTCTCTGGCCTTTACAGCTTATTATTTTTGACAGTTATGAGTCAAACAAAAATATGCACCAGAACCTGTTAAACTACTATGACTGGAGTTCATGATGGGTCACTACATAATAAGTTTTTCTTTTTAAAATTTAAGTAGAGCAGATACAGTCCAGGAAATTGGGAAATCAGAACCAAGTGAATAGCAATTTTAAAATGAAACTTGAGATAAAGCTTTTGGATTCAAGGTATCTAGAATCTGAAGAGACAAACATATTTGTCTAAGGATTAAAACTTGAAAGTGGATATGTGATTCCGAGCCTGCATATTGGCTCAAAATCCATTCTCAGAGGCTAAAACTTGGTAGAACATCTTAGAGATCATTTTTAATTACTCACCGTATGCCAGGAACCATGTATTCTATTTTTTGGTAAACTGTAAATACTTAAAAAATTACAAATACCACCTCCATTAAAAAAAAACTGCAAAAAGTTACTCCAAGAAATAAAAGAAGACACGAGGAAATGGAGATGCATCCCAAACTCATGGTCTGGGAGAACTAACATTATGAAAATGGCAATACTACCCAAAGCATTATATAGATCCAGCGGGGTCCATATAAGGATATCCATGGCATTTTTCAAAGAAATAGAACAAACACTCCTGAAACTCATATGGAACAATAAACCCCCCATGAACAGCCAAAACAATCATTGGGAAAAGGAAGATGGGAGGCATCGCCTTATTCAACTTCAAGCTGTACAACTTCAAGCAGTAGTAAATAAAACAGCATAGTACTGGAAAAAAGACAAGCCCGAAGACCAAAGGAATAGAGTGAAATATCCTGACACAAACCTTCAACTACATGAGCTTGTAATCTTTGATAAAGGAGCAAGAAAAGTCTCTTCAACAGGTGGTGCTGGGAAAACTAGGCAGCTACATATAAAAATAATTAACTCAGACCTCTTTCTAACACCATATGCAAAAGTCAGATCACAATGAATTAAAGATCTCAATATCAGACCTGGATCCATAAGGTACATTAAAAAAGTGCAGGCAAAACCCTCCATGATATTGAAGCTAAAGGCATCTTCAAAGATGAAACACCACTGATCAAGTAAGTGGAAACAAAGGTAAAGAAATGAGACTACATCAAACTAAGAAGCTTCTGCACCTGAAAAGAAACAGTTACCAAAATACAGACAGAGCCCATGGAATGGGAAAAATTATTTACCCAATACCCGTCAGATAAGAGTTTAATATCAGAGTTATGTAAGACACTGGTAGAACTTTACAAGAAAAATATATCCAGGGCTGGAGAGATAGCACAGCGGGTAGGGCGTTTGCCTTGCACGCGGCCGACCCGGGTTCAAATCCCAGCATCCCATATGGTCCCCTGAGCACGGCCAGGGGTAATTCCTGAGTGCAGAGCCAGGAGTAACCCCTGTGCATCGCCAGGTGTGACCCAAAAAGAAAAAAAAAAAAAAAAGAAAAATATATCCAACCTCATCAAAAAATGGGGAGAGGAAATAAACAGAAACTTCCTCAAAGAAGAAATTCAAATGGCTAAAGGGCACATGAAAATGATCTAATCATCAGGGAGCTGCAAATCAAAATAACAATGAGATATCATCTTACACTACAGAGACTGGCACACATTCAAAAGAACAAGAGCAACCAGTGCTGTGGATGTGGGGACAAAGAGACTCCTTCATTGTTTGTGGGAATACCAACTAGATCTCATAAAACTACAAATTGAACTCCCATTTGACCTAGCAATACCGCTTCTGGGAATATACCCTGGGGGTCCAAAGACATACAGCAGAAATACCATCTGCACTCCTATGTTCACTGCAGCACTAATCACAATAGACAGAAGCAGGAAACAACCTGAATGCCTGAGAACAGACCTACAGATAAAGAAACTATGGTACATCTATGCGATGAAATAGTATGCAGCCATTAGGAAAAATTAAGTCATAAAATTTGCTCATCAATGGATAGACATGGAGAGTATCATCCTGAGTGAAATGGTGAAATGAGTCAGAAGGAGAGGGACAGATGTAGAATAACTAAATTCATTTGTGGGATATATTATATATAAATACACATACACACATGTGTATATAGATATAAATAAATAGAGAGAGAAACTAAAAACAGGGGCCAGGAGGACTGGTCAAGGATTGAAAGCTCACCTCAATTGAATATCCTGTCACATACCCCCAAATATATGGCCACTTAATCTTTGACAAAGGAGCAAGAAATTCAAAGTGGAACAAGGAAAGCCTCTTCAACAAGTGGTGCTGGGAAAACTGGATAGCTATCTGCAAAAAAATGAACTCTGACCTCTGTTTAATGCCAGGTACGAAAGTCAGATCAAAGTGGATTTAAGACCTCAATATCAGACATGAATCTATAAGGTTCATAGAAGAAAATGTAGGCAGAACTCTCCATGACATTGAAGCTAAAAGCATCTTTAAGGACAAAACAGCACTGACCATGCAAGTGGAAGCAAACATAAACAAATGGGACTACATCAAACTAAGAAGCTTCTGCACTGCAAAAGAAACAGTGACGAAAATACAGAAAGAGCTCACAGAATGGGAAAGAATATTTACCCAATACCCATCTGATAAGGGATTAATATCCAGGATCTACAAGACACTTGTAGAATTGTATAAGAAAAAAACCTCCAACCCCATCAAAAAATGGGCAGAAGAAATGAACAGAAGTTTCTTCAAAAAAGAAATACAAATGGCCCAAAGGCACATGAAAAAATGCTCCATATACCTAGTCATCAGGGAGATGCAAATCAAAACAACAATGAGATATCATCTCACACCACAGAGACTGGCACACATTCAAAAGAACAGAAGCAACCAGTGCTGGCGTGGATGTGGGGGAAAAGGGACGCTCCTTCACTGTTGGTGGGAATGCCGACTGGTCCAGCCATTCTGGAAAACAATGTGGACATTCCTTCAAAAACTAGAAATTGAGCTTCCATATGACCCAGCAATACCACTTCTGGGAATATATCCCGAGGATGCAAAAGAGCACAGTAGGAATGACATCTATACCTATATGTTTATTACAGCACTATTCACAATAGCCAAAATCTGGAAACAACTCGAGTGCCCTAAAACAGATGACTGGTTAAAGAAACTTTGGTACATCTACACAATGGAATACTATGCAGCTGTTAGGAGAGATGAAGTCAGAAAATTTGCTTATAAATGGATGCACATAGAGAGTATCATGCTAAGTGAAATGAGTCAGAAAGAGAGGGCCAGGCACAGAAGGAGTGCACTTATTTGTGGAGTATAAAATAACATAACATGAGGCTGATACCCAAGGACAGTAGACATGAGGGCCAGGAGGATTGCTCCATAGTTAGAAGCCTGCCTCATAAGCTGGGGGAGAAGGCAGCTGGAATAGAGAAGGGATCACTAAGAAAATGATGGTTGGAGAGATTCGTCGGGACAGGAGATGTGTACTGAAGGTAGATAAAGGACCAAACATGATAACCTCTCAGTGTCTGTGTTGCAAGCCATAATGCCCAAAAGGAGAGAGAGAGTATGGGGAATATTGTCTGCCATGGAGACAGGGGGAAGGTGAGAAAGGGGGGGTATACTAGGGAGATTTGTGGTGGGGAATGTGCACTGGTGGAGGGATGGGTTCTGATCATTGTGTGATTGTAACTCAAACATGAAGCTTGTAGCTGTATCTCATGATGATTCAGTTAAAAAACTTATTTTTTCTTCCTCCCTGAAGGAAGCCTGTGTTCTCTGAGGCAGCAAAGGGGAGCAGGCAGCTAGCAGTGTCTGTTCTAGGAGTATTTTCGGACAGACCCAGGAGGTTGGAGAACACCTGTCTCAGAAGTGCTCCTGAAATAAAAGATTCTGTGACTTTGGGGGTTCACTGTTGATACATTTTGTACAAGAGAGACAGAGAAATAAAATCTTGATTCTAGACGATCCTACCCACAGCTTTAATTCTTTTTTCCTAGAGCGCAGAGAATAAATATTGGAGAATAACCACCAGTTTCTGTCACAGTCTCCTACCTGCTTCTGAGATATTCCCCTTATGGAATAAAATCTGGGTAAAGGTTACTTTTTCACGTTTTTTGTCAGTCTTAGAGAAAAACCAAACAAACCCTTTCTGACTAGAAAACTCTGTGGCAGCTGCACCCATCTATGTCCCAGTCCCTGGCTGGGAGGTGAGGCTATTTCGGGCCAGGCGTCCATCTAACATCTTAGGGTGAATTACTATTATCTTTTTCTTTTTTGGGTCACATGTGGCAATGCTCAGGGGTTACTCCTGGCTTTGCAACTCAGGAATTACCCCTGGCTGTGCTCAGGGGACCATATTGGATGCTGGGAATTGAACCCGGGTTGGTCACGTGCAAGGCAAATGCCCTACCTGCTGTGCTATAGCTCTGGTCCCTTAGAGTGAAATGTTAACTTCAGAGTTTTCCCACTTCAGGTAATCAATGACCCAAAATCCAAATATACGTTTTCTTCTTGTTTCATTTTCTTCCCTTTGTTATTGATGATCAATGCTGCGATGATCAGGGTTTGCATGAACAACCCTGGCTGTGATACTCACACAGTGTGTGTGTGTGCATGTGTGTGTGTGTATGTGCATGTGTGTGTGTGTATATGTGTGATGTGATATCTGTGTGTTGGAAGATGCCAGGCCACTTCTATAAATTTTTGACCAATCAGGCTGGTGGTTCAAAGTTACTCAGGCCTTGTGGTGCTGTGGACACCAGGGTCACATCAAAAGATTCTCTTGGGGACTGGGAGGGGGGAGGAGTTACTGTGGTTCAAATGGCCTGGCACGAGGTGTGCACGCAAGCTCCTGAACTAACTCCCTGGTTGATGCACACACATTTTCCAGGTAAACTCACTGGGGGTAGTACATCAGGTTAAGGAGCTGAGACACTTGGCTATGCTGTTGCCTAACCACAGCTCTTTTAGTTGTGATGTTGGCCTATGTGCCACTGGGCATTTGAATTGCCTGAGTCTGTCCAATGACTAATGCTTATTTTTACTTCAGATTCAATTTTGTTTTCTGCTATTGAGAATGACCCACCTGTGCAAATGGGCCTCGTAAACTGCTTTGCTTTTGGAGGGGGGACTGGGGGGGCTACTAAGGCAAACTCTATTAGCTTCTTCCTCTAAATGCTGCTCTGTGGGGGAGGGGAATCAGTTGTCTTTTCATCTCCCTTGAGGTGATAATTAATTTTACAAAAAACCTGAGAAGTCTGATGTATACTGTACGGAGTTTGTATATTGTATGGAGCTTGTATATTGTATGTATATGTATGTGCTTGGGGATCCCTTTAAAGAGGAGAGGTGAGGGCGGCTGTGAACACCGGTTTGGGCAGGAGGGAGTGCAGTGGGCTGGTCACTGAGAGTTCTGGCAGCATCTGAAGACCCTACACTGCCACTTGGATGGGCCCAGAGAGAAGAATTACCTTCCAGGCCCTCTGGGGAGGGAGGCACCTCACCTATCCCATTCTGGTCCTCCTCTTCTGGAAAGGGAAGTAACAACACCTACCTACCTGCTTCCCCAAATTAGTGAGAACCCAGTTTGCTGTGTGGGCATCTGCCCGCCCCTGAGCACTACCTCCTTCGCAGACATGGGCTTTTGATGCTTTTGATGCAGAAACAAGCAATTCTGCTCACAGCCTCTTCTTGACTAGATTCCTTCACTTACCTAAATTCCTCCACCAGTGTTAAAACTGGGGGAGGGGGGCATGGATGAGGGCAGAAAAATAATACAGCAGGATAGGTACTTGCCCTGTGTGGCAGAGATGGGTTTGATCCCTGGCACTGCATAGGGTTCCTTGAGTCCCACCAGGAGTGATCCCTCAAGCACCGAGAGTCAGGGGTAAGCCCTGAGCACAGTCGAGTGTGGTCCAAAAACCAACAGAATAATTCCATGTGTGTGTGTGGGGTGTGTGTGTGTGTGTGTGGTTTGTGGTGTGTGGGGTGTGTTGTGGTGTGTTGTGGTGTGTGTTGTGGTGTGTGGTGTGGTGTGGTGTGTGGTGTGGTGTGGTATGTGTGGTGTGGTGTGTGTGGTGTGTGTGGTATGTGTGGTGTGTGGTGTGGTGTGTGTGGTATGTGGTGTGGTGTGGTGTGTGTGGTGTGTGGTGTGGTGTGTGTGGTGTGGTGTGTGTGGTGTGTGGTGCGGTGTGGTGTGTGTGGTGTGTGGTGTGTGGTGTGGTGTGTGTGGTGTGTGGTGTGGTGTGTGTGGTGTGTGGTGTGTGGTGTGGTATGTGTGGTGTGGTGTGTATGGTGTGTGGTGTGTGGGGTGTGTGTGTGTGTGTGTGTGTGTGTGTGTGGTCTGGAATCCAGCCCAGGACCTCGCACAGGCGAGGCCTGAAGTCTGCCACCGGACCACACGGTCCTGCAGCCACCCCCCCATCAGATCACCCACTCTCCTGCTTTCTGCGTGAGGCGACTTTTCCAGAGCGAAGCACCGCGGGTCCCGGTGAAGCCCGAGACCTCCAAGGCTCAGCTCATTTCTTCCCTCCTCCAGAACTTCTTCCCTGACCTCGTGGGAGTCCGGCGTGTCCAGGCCTCTCCTGGTCTCCCCTTGCAGCCTGGCCATCCTCACTGCCCCCGAGGTGTCTCAGGGGTCACTGCACGCTCTCTGGAGGTCAAGGACCCAGACCACACCCTCTCTCCGAGGCTCAGCACCAAGAAGAGGTAGAGATGGGGCGGTGCTTGTAAGTGAAAATGGCAAATTTTAGCTACCCAACAAACTTACTGCATCAGCTGAACAAATTAGCGCTGTCGGCAAAAGCCATGGCCACGGCAAGGGTACTGTGTGCAGATTTCTTTGTGTTTATTACTTGAGCTTGGTTGGCGGCCGCCCCTATCTATGCTCAGGCCTTCCTCCTGGCGCTGCGCTCAGGGGTGCTCGGGGGACCATATGGGGTGCCAGGGACCAAACCCGGGTCGGGGGCGCGCAAGGCCAGCCCAGGGTCTCCCACGTCACCAACTGGAAACGGCAAGAGGCCGAAGAGGGGGACGGCGGCTCAGGGGCTCCCCGGAACGCGCCGGCAAGTGCAATCCCGGGTGCATGTCCGGCCCCCGGGCTCTGCCAGGCGGACCCCCAAGAGCAGCCCGGAGCAGGCTCGGGGCGCGGCAGGGCGTGGCGCCTGCAGGTCCGGATGCAAACAGCAGCACGAACAGCACAGCCGCGCCGGCCGCCCCACGGCGCGCTTCCCAGTGGGAAACGCACACGTCGCGCGCTTCCCGGCGACCCGGCCTCGGGAGACAACGGCAGGCGCGAGTGTCGGCCGCGGCGCGGGGCACGAGCGTCCGTAACTCGGCGGGACCCTCGGGGTTCCCGGGGCCGGGCCGCGCCGCGCCCCGCCGGCAGTCCCGCCGCCCCGCCAGCAGGCGGCGCCCTCCCGCGCGGCGGCGGCCGGGGTCGCCCGGGGGCGCGCGCTCGGGCCGCACTTCCTGCTCGGCGCCGCCGGGCGCGTCTCGCGGGGCCCCGCTCCGAGGCCGGCAGGTGCGGGCGGACGCGGCGCTGCGGGCGGGCCCGGGCGGGGGAAGGTGGTCGCCGCGGCCGCGGGCGGAGGGGGCGTGAAGCTCAGCGCCGGCGGGTGCTCTCGGGGCCGGGCCCCTCCCCCGGCCGGGGCCGCCGCCGTCTCTCCCGGCAGGGGGGCTGGGGGGCGGCACCCCGCGACCCCGCCCGAGGGCCAGCGCGTGCCGAGGACTCAGGTGAGTGCGCGGTGCGCGGGCGGGCGGGCGCGTACGTGTGCAGGTGTGTGTGCGTGCGGGCGTGTGCAGGTGTGCAGGTGTGTATGCGTGCGGGCGTGTGTCTGCGTGCGTGTGTCTGTGTGCATGCGTGTGGGTCTGTGCGAGCGCGCGTACGTATGTGTGTGTACACTCGGGGGTGTGAGGGCAGGGGTGGAGGGTGCACCCACACACAAGTAAACCATTGATCAGAATCGTGGAGGACTGGAACTGAGCACAGGGCTGGTCAGTGAGTCCGGAGCAGATTGGATAATTGCTTTTCGTTTTTACTTTTCAAACTTTGAAAACAAGTATAAAACGTCAGGAGGCTGGAGGTAGTACAGCGGCGAAGGGGTTCACCTGGCACACGCTGGACAAGGGGCAGTCCTTGGTGCCACATGTGGCCCCCTGGGCATTGCCAGGAGGACCCCTAAATTCAGCCAGGAGTAGGCTCCGATCCCTGCAGGGTGTGGCCCCAAAATAAAAAATGAAAACGATAGGTAAATTAATTAGATGATAAAGAGCAGATGGATAATCGATGAGAGCCATTTTAGAGAAAATTTATTTTAGTTACTTGGTGGTACTTTAGGAGTGGTAGCATACTTACAGTGTTCTCCAGAGCCTTGTCGTTTTGAAAGACATAGGCAGTTTGAAATCTCGGTGGCTGATTTGCTGCAGAATAATCCGGCGTGGGGAGCTCAGCTGCTCGCAGATGGGAGGCCAGAGAGGATGGAGTGGAAGGGGGGTCATGAGGTAATGGGTGAAGTTGGATGAAGAATATTGGTATGAAATTTCTGCTTTGGTTTGGTGGTTGGTGGTGGTGGTGGTGGTGGTGGTGGTGGTGTGTGTGTGTGTGTGTTGGTGCTGGGGACCCAAGCCAGGATGTGTGTCCAGCACCCTTACACACCCTTAACATGCTTATGTGTCTGATGGTACTTGAGCCACAACCGCAGCCCTGGGCGTTTTCCTGAGAGCCAACCATCTTCGCCACCTGTGACGCTTTTTTTCCTGAGTTGGGTTTGGAAGACACCACTTTATTGTGATTCTAGATTCATGATCCAAAGCAGACACTCGCCCTGCCCTTCGTAAGTAGGGTGTGAAGGATGCTTCTTTAGACACATAAAATACCTCCCCCTGCAGTCCTGCTTTATTTGCATAAACAGCCTGTGGTGTTTGCTGAGTGGCAAAGCCGAGGGGATCAGCCTGACAGCGTGGCTGCCGAGTCAGCTTTTGTAGCCTGTGGGGTATTAGCTGGTGTGGAGGTCGAGTCCAACCAAAAAGGTTGAAAGAGCTGCTTTTTCTGAGCTGACCAAGCCTTTCCTACTTTCGTTCATCAAAAAATAGTTCACTACAACTGGTTTAGTACCTGAGGATTTGTGTAACTGCTAGAAGTATTGTATACCACCGTAAAAAGTATACGTTGTAAAAAACAAATCCAAGGTGAGTGGAGATTTACTTATTATCTGTAAAAGCTCTTACCTGCTTGTGTTCCTTATTTCTCCTTGTTTGTAAATTCTTTGTTTGCTTTAAGTATTGAATAAACATTTAGCAAAGAACTGATTCCTAAAAAAGAAAAAAAAAATTTCTTTCCCGGTTTGTGGCCACCCAGTCAGTGCTCAGTGCTTCCTCTGGCAGTGCACTGGGATCACTTCCGGTGGACTCTGTTAGACCATACAGGATGCTAGGGACCAAATCCAGGTCAGCCACATGCCCTACCCGAAGCACTATTGCTCTGGCCCCCTAAAAAATCTTTTCCTTTTCAAATGCTGCTTTGAAGGGGAGGGAAGCAGGCAGTAATATCTCTATATTTATCCCATTTGCATGTATTTTTTTCTCTGGATTTATTATATCCCTCCTTATTCTGTCTTGCTTGTTGGTAATTCAGAAAAGTAATGATAGAAGGTCCTTTTTTTTTCCCCCAGGGGGAGGGGTGGGAGTGGGGCAAGAGGAAACACCCAGAGGTGTTCAGGGGTTACTCCTGGCTCTGCACTCAGGAATTACTCCTGGTAATGCATGGGGGACCATGTAGGGGGCTGGGAGTCAAACCTGGGACAGCTGCATACAAGTCAGGTGCCATACCTACTGAACTGTCTCTCTGGCCCAAGAAGTTCTTTAAGTTCATTGGACGAGAAAGGGGAGATACACTCTTGAAAGATAAACTCACATTTTTAAGTTGTTCAGTGGAAGTAATTTTATTTACTTTTGAGTATTTTTTTATTATTAAATCACTGAGATGCACAGTTACAAAGTCATTCATGAATGGGTTTCTGTCATACAATGTGGAACTAATTTGAATGCCTATTTAATTTTAAGAAAATAATAAGTTCATGACACCTGAGAAAGTTAAAATAGTGTATGAATCTTCTTGGTTTATACTTTCTGTATGCAGGCTCACTAGAGTGAAGTCAGTCGTAAAGATGCTTTAAGCAGATTTAGTTGAGAAATCGCAAAGCATATCTCAGTTTTGTTGCAGTATATGAGGGGAAGGGAAATGAGAGAACCTGTAAAAATCCCTTTATAGTTGGAAAGTGTTGTAAATCCATGATGGTTCTTAAAAATGTCTTATGATTCAGGTTTTTTGTCTATGAATAAAAGAAATATGCAACTGTGAAGTGATTTTCTTTTCTGCCTCCTATCTTTAAGAGAAGTGCATGGAGAGAACAGTATCTCATTGGGCCTGCCAGTGACCACGCCTGGCCTCCTGTTCACCCCCCTTTGTGAGGGGGGTGGGACGGGACTCTGGGGAGTTGACTGCTAACAGCCCTCTTAAGGGTCTACCACAAGTATGGTGCCACTGCTCCTTGCTTCACGTTATTAAAGGGTGTCAACACAGCAGAAAAGCAAACGGCTGTTCTGTTGACCTAAGAGCTGAGATTTTTTAAATGTATTTGCCCTACCGCCTTCTTTTTAGCGGGGGAAAAAGGAATCACTCACCACCACCCCCCCCCCCCGGAAACATGGCTGAGAGGGAAAGGCCATCCAGCCCATCGCGCTTGTCCACAGATGTCGAGTCTGCTTTCATCTGTTCCTCTTCCTCCTTTCGGAGGCAAGCTGCCCGTGCTAGAGGATTCCCGAATATGTAAAGGATCAGAATGCTGAGATCTAAAGCTAAGACTTAACAAGTTGTTTCTTTAGATATATGGAGAGAACCTTTGACATCCATTTAGAATTCATGCTAAGTTTCACACATTTTATTTTTCACCAATCAAATGTATGCATTACTAGCTCCTTTTTTTGCAGGTAGAATTGGAGTTTAGAGATCATTCATTTGATTCAGACTTGGATTTGTTGCCTCTCAGATTTTTAATTTTCCGCTTTTGCTGTCGCACAGGGTAGAGTGCATAGCTGTACTCACGAGAATGAACTGGTTTAGAGAGTCTCTTACCACTCTCAACTGCCCTGCTTAGAAATTGGGGGCAAGACCCATAGCCACCAAGCAGAGAAGTTAGTTTATTTATTTATTTGTTTGTTTGTTTGTTTGTTTTGGGGTCACACCCAGCGACGCACAGGGGTTACTCCTGGCTCATGCACTCAGGAATCACTCCTGGCGGTGCTCAGGGAACTATATGGGATGCTGGGAATCGAAGCCGGGTCTGCCGCGTGCAAGGCAAATGCCCTACCCGCTGTGCTATTGCGCCAGCCCCAGCTTATTTAATTTTTTTTCTTCTTAAAAGTCTTTGAGTCACTGTAAATTGCAGAGTTGCTCAGCTCTTCAGGAATAGTGTTCTAATACCAGTCCCTTCACCAGTGTCCCCACACCCCCTCCTGCTCTGCACCCTGCCGCAGTGGCAGGCACTTTTTCCTTAATTTTTTTCAGGCACTGTAGTTTACAGTACTGTTACTCGTAGTGCATACCACGTTCCCTCCTTTCAGCACCAAATCCTCGTCCACTTCTATCATTGTCATCGTAGTCCCTGCCCTGACCTAGTCCCACTACCCCGGTACTGGCAAGTTTTCCACCGAGGATCAGTTCTTATGCTCTTTGTTTCTATTGCCTTTGGGCATCAGTTATTACTTTACTGTGTTCCTTTCTATCCCGCATATGAGTAGATCATTCGCTATCTGTCACTCTCCCTTGACTCATTTCACTGAGCATAATACTCTCCAGATCCGTCCATGTGTCAGTGACTTGCATGACATCATCTTCTCTTAGTAGGCATACGTAGTAAAGCTTCTTTATTCTGTCACCTGTTCTTGGGTAGGGGGTTGTTTCCAGATTTGGGCTATTATACATAGCAGTGAACAGTGAGTACAGGTGTTTTATCTGTATTGTGTTTTTGAGCCCTTGGAGTATATTCCTAATAGTGGGATTGCTGGGTTGTATGGAAGCTGAATTCCTAGTTTTCTGAGGAATGTTCATATTATCTTCCAAAAATGCTGAAGGAGTCAACATTTCCACCGGCAATAAAGAAGGGTCCTTTTCTCTCTGCATCCACGCCAGCCTGGTTGCTGTTACCATTCTCTCTGGTGTATAGTGATATCTTGTTTATTTTAATTATTTTAAAAAATTATTGAATCATTGTGAGATATATAGTTACAAAGTTGTTCACGATTGAAATTCAGTCATATGATGTTCCAACACCCATTCTTTCACCAGTGCACATTTTCTGCCACCAGTGTCCCCAGTTTCTTCCTATCCACGCCCTGCTCCCCCACCTTATAGCCTGCCTCTATGGCAGATACCTTTCTGTCTGTCTGTCTCTTCCCCCTCCTCCTTCCTTCCCTCCCTTGCGCTCTCTCTCTCTCTCTCACACACACACACACACACACACACACACACACATACACACACACATACACACACACAAACACAGAAACGTTTTCCTTTTAGGCACTTGGTTTGCAATACTGTTACTGAAAGGGTATCATACATATCCCTTTACCTCCTTTCAGCACTCCGTTTTTGTTCAGAGTGATCACTTCCAACTATCATTGTCGTGGTGATCCTTTCTCTGTTCTTCTTTGTTCTCCCTCCACCTTGTGGCAAGTTTCCTACCATGGGACTGGGCCTCCTGGCCCTTGTTTCTGCTGTCTTTGGGAATTATTCACATGCTATGTCTGGTTTTGTGTGTGTGTGTATATATACATATATATATATATATATATACACATATATAGATATGTGTGTATGTATGTGTGTAAGCTTGTTTTTAAATTTGAGCTTTGGTGGAAATACCTGAGACATGCTACCCAGAATCTAAATATTCTGCCCTTTTCATTTCTACCTTTGCTCTGCAATGCTCTACTAGAAGCTCTTGAAATCAACAGTAGTTCAAGTCATCACTGATGGGGAACATATTGAAAGAATAAAATATTTGTGTCTCTATGAAAGTCAAACAATTATGTGATCACAATCATGATCACACTCATGATCAAAAAGCATGTTGACCACAATGCTTAATTATATTATTGTAACAAGGATAACACAGCAGTAGGGCGTTTGCCTTTCACATGGCCCGCCCGGGTTCAATTCCTCCTCCCCTCTCGGAGAGCCCGGCAAGCTACCGAGAGTATCTCACCCACATGGCAGAACCTGGCAAGCTGCCCGTGACGTATTCAATATGCCAAAAAATAGTAACAAGTCTCACAATGGAGACCTTACTGGTGCCCACTCAAGCAAATTGAGCAACAGGATGGCAGTGACAGTGACAGTGATGTGTTTGTGTGTGTGTGTGTGTGTGTGTGCGCGCGCGTGCGCGTGTATAACTCAAATGAGTGCAGTCCCTCTCCCAACTTGATGATACTCTCCACATCCATCCATGTATAAGCAAATTTCATGACTTCATTTTTCCTATCAGCTGCATAGTGTTCCATTGTGTACATAGGTTGTACATAATTGTACTGTAGTTTCTTTATCCACTCATCTGTTCTCAGGCACTTGGGTTGTTTCCAAATTCTGGCTATTGAGGATAGTGCTGCAATGGCTGGAATAGAGAAGGATCACAAAGTCAATGATAATTGGAGGGATCGTTCAGGATGGGGGAAATTGTCTGCCATAAAGGAAGGGGAATGGTTGGGATGGGGGAATACTGGGGATATTGGTGGTGGAAAATGTGCTCTGGTGGAGGGATGGGTGTTCAATCATTGTATGGATGAAACTCAAACATGAAAGCTTTGTAACTGTATCTCATGGTGATTTAATTTAAAAAGTTTTTTTGAAACAACAAAAAAAATAGTGCTGTAATGAACACAGGAGTGCAGATTGCTTTTCTGCATTGTGTTTTGGGCCAGTAGCAAGGTTATATTCCCAGGAGAGGTATTGCTGGGTCATAGGGAAGCTCAATTTCTTAATTTTTTGAGGAATATCCATATTTTCCAAAACGGCTGGCATTCCCACCAGCAGTGAGTGAATGAGAATCCCTTTCTCCCCACACCCACACCAGCACTGATTGTTCTTTTTGATGTGTGCTAGTCTCTGTGGCATGAGATGATATCTCGCTGTTGTTTTGATTTGCATTTCCCTGATGATTAGTGATATAGAGCATTTTTAAATATGCCTTTTGGCATTTCTATTTATTTTTTGAGAAAGTTTCTGTTCATTGTTCTTCCCATTTTATGATGTGGTTGGATGTTTTTTCTCTTGTAAAGTTCTACCAGTGTTTGGATATTACATTTTATCTTGCATATTAATCCTCTATGGGATGAGTGATGGGCAAATGATTTTTCCCAGCCTGTGGGCTGCCTTTGTAATCTGGTCATCATTTTCTTCAAGTACAGAAGCTTCTTACTTTAATGTAATACCTTTTTTTAAAAAAAAAAATCTTTGCTCCCATTTGCTTGGTCATCCTTAAAGATATCTTTAGCTTCATTATCATGGAGAATTATTTCTGTGTGTTCCTCTATGTACCTTGAATTTTTTGTATGTCATTAGAAAGCTGTCTGAGTATTTTTTTTTCTTTTGAATGAAGCTAACCTGTTTTCCTAATACCACTTATTGAAGAGACTTTCTTTGCTCCACTTCATATTTTTTGCTCCTTCATCGAAAATTATCTGACCATATACCTGAGGTTCTGTTTCTGGATTTTCAGTTGTATTCCATTGATCTGTGACTTGAGTGATAGCACAGAGAGTAGGGTATTAGCCTTGCATGTGGCCGACCCAGGTTCAATTCCTCTGTCCCTCTCAGAGAGCCCGGCAAGCTACCAAGAGTATCCTGCTGGCACGGCAGAGCCTGGCAAGCTACCTGTGGCATATTGGATATGCCAAAAACAGTAACAACAAGTCTCACAACTGATACCCACTTGAGCAAATCAATGAACAACGGGACGACAGTGCTACAGTGCTATTCCATTGATCTGAGGGTCTGTCTTTTTTCCAGCCCCATGCTATTTTAATTACTGCTACTTTTTAGTACTGTTTGAAGTTAGGGAAAGTGTTACTCCCCATCTTCTTTTTCCTCAGGATTGCTATGGCCATGTGGGGGTGGTGGGGGGAGAAGAGTGGAGGGGAGAGGGGTGGGGAATTAGGGATGGGTAATTTTTCCGTAGGAATTTCAGGAGTGTTTGATCTATTTCCTTGAAAAATGTCATGGGAATCCTATAGAGACTATATTGAATCTCTATAATGCTTTGGGGACTGTTACCAGTTTGATGATGTTAAGCCTCCCGATCCATGAGCAGGGGATGCAACAGAGAAATGTTATCAGGCCAGCAGGTAGGGAAAAAATAAGGCAGCCCCTCTTGAAAGCAGGCCACGTTGAAAAATTTAGAAAGTCTGCCCCCAAGAATGTTTAGCAGCAGAACTGGAACAACCGATTCCTTGAGAAGATAGGCACTCCATTTCCCACTCCCTACCCCTGCCCCCTCCTCTCCATGAAGTCTCCCCGTCCTGAGGTGGCACCATTGCAGTGACACTGCTGTTTCTCTGCCAGGAAGAGTTCTGTGTGTACTTCTGTCCACAATGGGACAAGGAACTGGTGAGGCTCTAGTCTCCTCCGTCCCCAAGTGGGGAAGAACACAGACCTTTGAGGGTGCTTCTGCGCCAGAGAAATGCAAGGGGCGCCATCCTTTTCTCTCACTCTGCTGCTGCTCCCTTCCCCAGAGTATTGAAGTTGGCTCTTCTGCAGTGCAGTACAGGAGTCCTCACGTGGACACGACAGTGGAAAAAAGGTACGCCCACAACCCCAAGGCCATCGCTCTTTTCAAGTGGGAGCATGGATCTTCTATACCTGGGGGTTCCTTGTGGTGTCTGGTGGGGAGCGCCAGGAAGCTCCTTGGCACTTGTAGCAACTTTGAGCTGGATACCAGCCTCTGAGGTTCCCAGGTACTCCCGTCCCTTCTCTGTCCTGCCACTGTAGCTAATGACAATTTTGTTCCCATCTGCTGCTTGGGTCTGACCCTTCCTGAAACCTTGCAGGATTGAGGAACCCGTGTGAGAAGTTTATGTGATATAAATTCAAGGAAGGACCAGTCTCCTCATCTCGAAATTTTTCTTTGAGTCAGGCATGAAAGCCCTCACCTGTCTGTATCTCAAGTTTCACTGCTCTTTTCACTTGTTTAGATCTTTCTCTTTTTTTCTGAATTCCACATGTTCACATCTGTGCGTGTGCATGCACGTCGTGTGCAAATGTGGTAGGGTGGGGTCAGATGGGATGGTGTGGAAAGGGGAAGGGATTAGGAGGAAATATTAGCTGCTGTTTGGACTCTGACTCGAGCTGTCACTCTAGGTATCTGCATGCACGGGTGTGGCGGAAATTTGAACCAAGAAGGAAGTGAGGCATTTCCTAAATGTCAGGCCAGCTGGTTGGTTGGTCCCTTCAGGTGTGCTGTGGGCTTCGGGGCTGAGTGTGAGCCTCCAGGCATAGGTGGTCACCAGCCTACCTGGTCAGTCCCGTGGGCGGAGAGCAACCCCAGAGGAGGGAGTGATTTGGGGTGAGAACAAGAAGAGGTAGAGTGATTCTGGATTATCCCATCCTGAAAGGCACTTGGGTGCTGGGCTCTTTCATTTCTTAGCTGTGTGGCTCTGACTGTTTATGTATTTCGAGCCACTGTGCTTCAGCATATCCCCCTGTATAGACGGGAACTTACGAGGCACAGAAACCTCTAGGGTCTCTCGAACTGAAGGAAGCATCAAGGCATCAGACAGGCTAGCAAAGAGAAAATCAGCTTAGCCACACAGCATGGTGGTGACTTGTAAAGATAAATGGGGTTGAGCTGGAATACTTGCCCCGTGTCGAGGAGCCTTGGATGTCAGGGCAGAGGAGGGGGGTTCCCCAGGAGCGGGGAAGGGGTCTTCATTTTCACCCCCAGAGTAAAATGATGCTTATCAGGGAGGATATGTTCACTGACACACCACGATGGTACCCTGCACCTGTCTTCTAGGCCTGAAAGTGGGCCGCAGTGCTTGCTTCTTCAGTAGAAAAAGGGCACAGGGCTGGGAGGGGTGAGGGCGTCTTCGGAGCCCCCAGGACCTCCGCTGCCTTTCCTTCAAATAATCCACATTCCCAAGTAAGGGTCCTTGTTCCCAGGGCCCTGGGGTGCACTGAGCTCCCATACCCAGGAAACACTCATTAGGAAAAGCTCCCATGGGCAGCCAGTGGGCATCTGAGAGAAAGCTTATTTTACACTTTGGGGAGACTGGTCGCACCCACAGCAATGACACTAGGTTGTGGGGTGTGGGGACTCACGTGCCGTGAGACCTGGCACGGAGCACAGAATCTGTGAGTTTGCTGTCATTAGCATTTTTTGAATCCTGTTTCCTTTACTTTTGCCTTATTTGGGGGATTTCCCTTAATTTTATTATTTATTGACGTATTTATTTGTTTATTTTGAGCAACACTGGGTGGTGCCCAGGGCTTACTCCCGGCTCTGCACTCAGAATCACTCCTGGTAGTGCTCAGGGGACCTTATGGGGTGCTCCGCATGCAAAGCAAACACCTGACCCGCTGTACTGTCACTCCCCCCTGCCCCGCCCCTTAATCTTTAAGGGATGAAGTTATAGGTCGACACACTTTATTCCCTGGCACTCCTGCTTGGGTTTGTTTGACTTGGAGCAACACCCAGCTGTGCTCAGGGCTTCCTCCTAGCTCTGTGCTCAAGAATCACTCCTGGAACTGTGCGAGGGATCATCAAGGGTCAGAGTTGGCACATGCGCAGTGAGCGCCCTCCCCCGCTGTGCGGGCATCCCTGCCGTTTGCTGACCGAGGCCCAGGCGGGGGGCGGGGGCGGGGAGAGATGGTCGCAGGAGTAGCAGCAGCCCTGGAGCTGCCCGGGAGAGCTGGGTCCGCCCGGCGCACTGGAGGCGCGCTTTGTTCCTGCGTGGAGCCAGTTCACACGCCTCTGGGAGTGCGTGCCAGCCTCCGAGCTGGTGCCAGGGCCTGGCCGGGCGCTGTGCTGCACGCATCCTGTGCCTCGGTGGCCTGGGCGAGGCTGTGGGCGGGTTTGGGCTGGGTTCTGCGGGCTGCTCTGAGGAGTGCTAAGAGGGTTAGTCAGGTGCCCCTGGTCCTGAGCCCCGGCTGGCCAACACTGCAGCCGCTTGGCCCTCTGGGGAGGGGCCGGGTGAGGGATGCGGGGAGATCTTCTTTCTGACCTGGGACTATAATAAGATTCTGCTGAGGAATATTTGCAGAGCACTGTGGGTTTGGAAGCAGGCTAATTGAATCTTCCATCAGCAGGGCAGCGCCATCCGTCTGCATTTGTGTTTGTTGCCTTTTGCTGCTGTCAGAAGACGTACGAAACTGAATTAAGATTGAGGCCAGGAACAGGAATTCAGGGATGCGCTCGGTATTTTTCTTAATCAAAGCAGGTCACAGGAGTTTGTGCCCTGAGTGCTGTGACGCCGGGAGACGAGGGCTGAGCCTCTGATGTGGAGCTGCTCAGGGAACCCGAAACGATCCACTTTGTGCAGAGAGGTGGGCTGGAGGGGCCGCCGGCAGGTTCAGGGCGGACCTAGTGTGGGATGTGTGAATGTGTCTGAGGGCGGGGAGGCGGCAGGGAGGGGGCAGGCCCCTTTCTAAGCCCCTTGCCTTCCCCTCTTCCGGTTTGCCTTCCGTCACCTGGTGCGCCCGAGGCCCTGCTCCCGGCGCTGGCCCCCAGAATGGGTCTCTGTGCCGGCCCTTCCACCTGCTCCTCACTGTCCTTCCTCCCGCCCCACACCGGCGTCCCAGCCCTCCTGCTTGAGTGGTTCGTTCCCTTTTCTGCCTCTTGTGCTGCCTGAGGCCACACGCAGGCTCCTGTGTTGGTGCTCACGCACCCAGCTGGGGCACTCTCTGGGGCTCAGAAACTTGGTCATTGTAGCCTCACACATTCGGGTCACAGCCCTGGCTGCGGCCTCACACGTTTGCTTACCAGGCGTCACGGGCATTGGTGGTGGGGTCACACCTGGCTGCAGGGAGGCAGAGACAATCCGCCTCCTCGCAGGCCCGGGCCTCCAGACGGAAGAGCCTCGAGCACTGTACCAGCTGCACTTGGTGACTCCAGGGTCAGACTGGAGACCTCTCTCCCATTTACGTGGAGCACTTTATGCCCCGATCCATTCCTCTGTCCCTCAGCTTTATTTTTATTTTATTTCAGGGGGCCTTGGAGGCCACACTCAGTGGTACCACGGCTTACTTCTGGCTTTGTGCTCAGGGGTCACGCCTGGAGGTGCTTGGGGGGACCGTGTGTGGCGCCAAGGATTTAAACTGGGTCAGCCGCATGCAAAGCAAGTGCCATGCCCATTGTACTACATCTCCAATCTGGAAAAAAACAGAGTGCCCCCAAACAGATGACTGGTTAAAGAAACTCTGGTACATATATACAATGGAATACTATGTAGCCATCAGAAAACATGAAGTCATGAAATTTGCATATAAGTGGATCAACATGGAAAGTGTCATGCTGAGTGAAATGAGTCAGAAAGAGAGAGACAGACATAGAAAGATTGCACTCATATGTGGAATATAAAGTTGCTGAGAGGTACAAGCTTACAATGATGCAATTTCTGGCAGGTATTTCTCTGGACTTGGTTATTAAAATACAGAAATCCAAATGAAATAAAAATGAAGGGGCTGGAGGTGTAGTACAATGGGCATGGCACTTGGTGGTGGAATATGTGCACTGGTGAAGGGATGGGTGTTCGAGCATTGTATAACTGAGACTAAAACCTGAAAGCTTTGTAACTTTCCACATGGTGATTCAGTAAAAGAATACATTTTAAAAAATCATAAAAAAAGAAAGAGTATTAAATAAAAGACTTTATTTAAACACCATGGCTTCCAACGTTCTTATACAGGCTCTTGATATTCCATTACCACCAGCGTGACCTTCCTCCACTGTTGGCCCCATTTTCAGACCACCCCCCAGACTGCCCCCTTAGCAGGCACACAATAATTTATTGTGTATTGCTTGTTACAACTAAATGGCTACTGGAAGGATCAAAAAATACTTCAGTAAAAGAGAATTTATGAAAATTATTGGATCTCATTACAGCGTTTTTAAGTCCTTGTCAGAGGACTTATTAAATTATTTGCTGCTTGTTGACCCTTCTGTATTACTATTTTTGTTTGCTGAGCTCAGTTTGCTTCTGTTCCTCTCGCATCTGATTTGGTGTGCTCCTACTAGAGATTCAGTACTGAGGGATTTGGAGTTGTGGCATGGCCATGCGGGCAGAGACTGCAGGGTCTGTAGCCTGGGCCAGAGGGTTGGCAGGCGACAGCTGTGGGGGTGAGCGTGGCTGCCGGAGCTTCGGGAAGTTCACGGGGTTGGAAGGGAGGCTTCCCACCCCCACTGCGAGAAGACCCCTGAGTTCTCAGCGTGAGCATTGGAGGAGCTGAAATGTCTCTCGGCTTGGTGTCTCTGCAGAGATGGTTAGTGCAGAGGTGGAGCTGAGCTGGTTTTGGCTGCAGAGGTGGGTGTTTCAGCGAGGCGGAGGCTGGCTTGGCTCACCCCTCCCCCAAGGGTTCGAGGGTTATCAGCCTGAAGACGTGTGTCCAGGAATTTTAGCTGCCTGGCTGCCTCTCCGGGAGCTTTAGTCAGGAATTGGTAGGGCAGGGCCTGTCGGTGCGTCAGCATGGTGGCGGCTATATTTATTTCAAAAAACCATTTATGGCCTCAATATCCAAGAATCTAGAGACATTTTAACATTTATTTCCAATATTTTAATAAACTTAATATATTTTGGTTTTGTAGTCATCTGTATTAACATTTTAACAAAGTTTGTTATTCTGTGATTAAAATATAGTTGTGTTTTCCACATATTTATAAATGTCACTTGTAATAATGGCATTCTGTTTCAGGTTCTTTCTCTTATTTTTAGAAACTTAGGTACTTTTTTGTGCTAAAGATCACTTTTTGTTTAATATATCTAAACCTTTGATTATGTATTATAATCACTTGTATCACTTGTCTTCCTGTTGATCTTCGATTTGCTCGAGCGGGTGCCAGTAACGTCTCCATTTGTCCCTGTCATGTGCTAGTGTAGCTATGTATTATAATAAGAAATAAATATATTTTGTCTATCACTGGTTCCTGGTACAGAGCTACTGGTGAGAGGATTATCTTTTTATGTTTTTTTTTGTTTGTTTTTTGTTTTTGCTTTTTGGGTCACACCCAGCGATGCACAGGGTTACTCCTGGCTCTGCACTCAGGAATTACTCCTGGCGGTGCTTGGGGGACCATATGGGATTCGGGATTGAACCAAGGTTGGGTGTGTGCAAGGCAAATGCCTTTATCTTTTATAGAAGTTAGCCCTCTCAGCCTCACCTAAGTTGATGCTGATAAAGAGTCTTTGAGGGTGGGGGCCAGCCAGAAGATCAGCTATGTTATCACAGGATGGGAACTTCCGGCCCCGTCTCCCTCTCACTTCCTGAAAGTGGGGAGAAGGACTAAGCACTGAGTTCAACTCTCAGAGGCACTGATTAATCACTTATGCCTTAATCGCACTTCTCTGCAAACCAGTAAACAGAGCCAGGGCTATAGCTCAATAGTAGTTCAATACCCAGCGTTATCAGGAGTGGTCCGGGTCTCCTAAGCACCAATAAACATGGCCCTTTATCAGTTTTTAAATTTAATTTAATTTTGGCTTTTGTTCCACAACCAGTGATGCTCAGGGCTTACTCTCAGAAGGGCCTGGGGAACCATATGCGATGCCAGGGATTAAAACTGGACTGGATGCATGCAAGGCAAGCTTCCTACCCATTGCATTATCTCCCAGTCCCAATTTAAAAAAATTTAAACCAAATAGTAAACCCTCAGTTAAAAAGAAGCTAAATAGTGAATCCTGCATGTGAGGTTTGGAGAGCTTCTGGCCAGGTGTGGGGAAGATGTTGGGTCCGGAGCGGGCATTGAGGCTCATGGTCCCTTGCCATATCTAGCCTTTCCTCTTGGTTGTTCTAACACTGTCCTCTTTATCATAAACCAAAATAGTACAGAAACAGTTTCCTAGAGACCTGTGAGCCTTTAAGCAAACCATCAAGCCCAGAGGAGATGAGAATGCCCGACTCCTAGACACACGGTAGAGTGCAGGTGGTTTGAAACTCACATCGGAAGTGGGGCTAGACCCTTCACTCAGGGCTTCTGTGCCCCGAGTTATCTGGGGTGAAGGCATCTGGGTTGTCTGGTGTGGGGGGGGGGGGGTGCACGTTTTCGTGTCCTGAAGTACGGTGACTAGGGACAGGGCTTTCGCTCTCAACTACACTTCACATATGCAAGATGGATCCCAATTAAATAATGCTTCATTGTCTACTTGGACAGTGCCTTGACATTCCAATCGCAGAAGCGATGCACTGTCATTTAGGGGACTCTGGGGACAGTGGGGAATGAGTGTTGCCTCCTCTCCCCTGGCTGTAGTGGCTGCGGACGCAGTTCTCTCCCCCTCATCCAAATGGTCCTGTGCGCCCTGTGGGCCAGCAGCACAGCGCCCCTGGAGCTGGGTAGGAATTCAAGACTGAGGACCCTCCAGGCAATTATTGGGGGGCCATAGTTTACTGAATAAGTCAGGTTTAGGAAGAGCTAACCCAGGTGGTGTCCTTGCCAGCCACTGGTGGCCCGGTGTTGGTCACCTCTCGCTTACATGTACAGACACTCGCTTTCCGTCTTTACCCGGTGTTTGGACAATGCTGCATGTCCCACTGGGTTTCCCTTCGTGCTGTTCAGGGTGAGTGCATGCCCTGTTCAGGCAGTTTGGTTCGGCTGCCAGCGAGCTCTGGAGAGGCTGTGAGCGCACAGCTTTAATCTTGCTTCTTGCCGTGTACATTCTGTTGTCAACTTTCTTTTTAAAATCATTTGGTTTATTTAAAAGGTTTTATATTGTCATTTGGGTATTAGATGATAGCAGTGTTAATGTTCATAGTTTTGATGTACAATTACTGCACCTTTGCAATCCTTAATGTGCCCGAGATCCTCCATGACTGTCCTTATGTGTTTTCTTTAATGTTTCTGAAAAGCTTTTCTTCCACGGCTGCCAAGAGTAGTCCACCCTTTTACCGTCAGAATTCCTCTCACTGCCTCCCTGTTTCATAAGCATCTAAGTTGTTTTTATTCTTTTGAGCCCGGAGAATGTTCCTTAGGCTAGCATAAGCAGGCTGAAGTAGACTGTTATTGCAGTGATTATTTACTTCAGTTCTGATCATTTCTTTCTGATAGAACTCCTAGAGTGGATGTAGAAAGTCAAAAGGCATGAATAGAAGGCTGGAGCAACAGTACAGCAGGTAGGGTGTTTGCCTTGTATGTGGCCAACCAGGGTTCGATCCTTGGCATCTCATATGCCAGGGCATATGAGCATTGTCAGGAGTAATTCCTGAGTGCCGGATCAGGAGTAACCCCTGAGCATCACGAGGTGTGACCCCAAAAGCCAAAAAAAGTGTGGGGGGGAGTAGGGAGCATGCATGAACAGGGCCTAGAGAGATGGTACAGTGTGTAAGGCACCTGCATGCAGTGGGCCCAGCTGTGATCCCTAGTGTCCCATTTGGTTCCCTGAGCACCACCAGGAGTGATCCTTGAGAAAAGAGCCAGGAATAGGCCTGAGCACCACTGGATGTAGCCCCCAAACAAGCCAACTCCCCAAAACCACCGTGAACATTTAACATCACTAGGCTTGACATTTGGGAGCCTTGGTTTATCCCAGGCGCTGCAAGTACCCCACGGAGAACAGAGCCCGAGTGGCCCCTGAGCAACTAGTATGCCGTAGTTTATTATTGAAACGCTGCTTATATTCATATTGGTGTGAATAGAGATGAAGCTGCCGTCAAAGTGCTTATTTAAAAATGTTTGCATGAAAGGAGCTCTTCTAAAAGTTTTGGGGGGCTGGAGAGATAGTACAGTGGGTAGGGCGTTTGTCTTGCATGTGGCCGACCTAGGTTCGATCTATGGCATCCCATATCCCAGGTCCCCTGAGCACTGCCAGGAGTAATTCCTGAGTCCAGAGCCAGGAGTAACCCCTGAGCATCACTGGGTGTGACCAAAAAGACCAAAAAATATTTGGGGCAGGGGGCGGTTCGGGTCCGTTCCTAACAGTGCTTATCATGATGTCAGCAGGGATCACATATGGCGAGTCAGCCGTGTGCAAGGTAAGCACCTTAACTTCGACACTCTCTCTGGCCCAATTCACATTTTTAAGAGCAGTTTCATTTCCATGTGAATGCTTGTGAAACCCATCCATTGTGATTTTTGTTGTTTATTGGCCACACCAGTGATGTTCAGGGATATTCCGGGTGATGCTCAGGGGACCATGTAGGGTGCTGAGGATTGTTTATAGTTGGTGTTTTTGACTCTTCACCCAGGAATTAGTTACGGTAGTGCTCAGGGGACCCTCTGGGGTTCTGGGGGTTGAACTGGGTCAGCCATGTGCAGACAGTCCCCCTGCCAGTTGCTCTACCTCCCCTGTCCCACTGAGTCTGATTTTTATAGACTTAGACAATTACCCCTGCAATCTTGTTTTAGTATCATATCTGATTACCCCCTACTTTATTTATCTGATTTAGAGTCAGTCCCACCCCAAGCCCAGGAAGCCATTGAGTTTACCATCTCTCATCTTTTCTGAATATTTCCTATAAATGGAATTCTCGAATGTGTATTTTTTTTTTGGGGGGGGGAGCACACTTAGCGATGCTCAGGGGTTACTTGTGGCTCTGTACTCAGGAATCACTCCTGGTAGTGCTTAGGGGACTGCATGAGATGCCAGAGAGAACCTGGAAAGGCCACATGCAAGGCAAATGACCGACCAACTGTACTATCTCTCCAGCACCCATCTCTTTAAAATGCGGAATAGTCATAGCTTCTCTGTTGATTTCCTGAAGGACATCTTAGTTGCTTCAAACATTTGCAATTATGGAAAAAAACGTTGCTACAAATGCTCATGCAAGTTTTTATGTGCACAGCTTTCTTAGGAGTAAATAACCTGGGAATATGATTGATTGCTAAATCTCTTCCAAAGTGGGTGCACAATTTACATTTCCCCTGGCAGAGTTCCTGTTTCCCCGTATGGTCCTAGGTTTTGGTATCGTCATACTGTTCTTTCTATGGATGTATGTAATTTTAAATTTTTCATTGAGAGTCTGTGTTTTACAATGCTGTTAATAATGGTTTCTGATGCACATAATTATAACACAACACCCATCACCAGTGCACCCACTTACCTCCTGCAAGGACCCCAGTGCCCCTTCCTTCCAGACTTCCTCCTCTAACAACTCAGTTGTGTGGATCAGTTCTCCTGCTGCATTGCCTTTGGACATTTCTTACTACCTTTAAGCCAAATAAGAGTGATTTATTCCTTTCTTTTTTACCTCACTTAGTGATATCCTCTAGTTCCATCTGTGTTGCTGCATATTGCATGACTTTGGTTTTTTTCACAGCTGCATAGTATTCCTCAACTTCTTGATACAGCCATCCATAGTTGGGCATTTGGGTTGTTTCCATGCAGATGTATCTTTTAAATTTCTTTCTAGTAAACACTCGGAGTAATCATGGGGTATATGTTGATTGAAGGACAAGTTACTCTCCAAGGAGTTGTACCTTTTTACATTCCTACATATTTTCTAATATTTGGTATTGGTATTTTTAATTTTAGCCATTCTGATGGACATGAAATTATATGTTATTGTGGTTTTAATAAACTTTACCCTGATTACTAATGATGTTGAACGCCTTTTCACATATTATTGACTGTTTGCATGTTTTCTTATTAATTTGTTTTTGCTCTACACTTGGCATTGCTCTAGGGAACTGCCTGGTAATGTTTGGGGTACCATATAGTGCTGGGATTCAAACCCTAGACTCCTCACAATGTGTCTCTTTGAGCTATTTCCCTGACACCTACATATTTTCTTTTAAAAGTATTTTTGTTATTATATTTCTATTATTATCTTTTTTATATGTATGTTATCTTTTATCATATTGTTTTTAATATCTTTTCAAGTATTTTTCCTACTTTTGTTTCACATTGTTTATAATTTTACTATTGCTTTGTAATCACCACTTATATAATACAATCTGGGTTCAAGTTCTTTGCTAATATATGTAGCACTGCAGCACTGTTATTCCGTTATATATCAATTTGCTCGAGTGGGCACCAGTAACGTCTCCATTGTGAGACTTGTTACTGTTTTTGGCATCTCGAATACGCCACGGGGAGCTTGCCAGGCTCTGCTATGTGGGCGGGATACTCTCGGTAGCTTGCCGAGCTCTCCAAGAAGGGCAAAGGAATCGAACCCGGTTGGGTCGGCCGCTTGCAAGGCAAACACCCTACCTGTTGTGCTATTGCTCCAGTCCTACTAATATATGCTAATATATGTATTGCAAATATTTTCTTCTAGTGTTTTTTCTTTACTTTCATACATGAAAGAAAGATTTTAATTTTAATGAGTTCACTTTATCAATTTTCAGTTTTATAGTTGGTGTTTTTGTGTTTTGCCAAAGCATTCTTTACCTAGTCCAAGTTTGGAATGACAACCACCTTTGTTTTTTTTTGAATCACCATGTGGAGGGTTACATAGTTCTCAGGATTATGTCAGTTATACAATACTCAAACACCCTTCCCTTCACCAGTGCCCATCTTCCATCACCAACCCCCACCCAGTATACCTGCCGCCCCCTCCCACCTCCCCAGTCCCCACCCTTATCAGTGATAAGTTTCACTTCCTTTACGCTTTATCTTGATTACATTCTATGTTTCAACACACAACTCACTACCGTTGCTGGGGTTTCCCCCCAAAAAGAAAAAGAAAGTCCTATTGCCAAGGAAGCATTTGATAGTTCTCCATTGCTAAGAATATAGAGATATTAAGTCCCGCTGTTTGTTACATAACTTTTCTTTTTCCCCCTTGCCCCGCGCTGTTGCATGAACGTTCGTGCAATCGGAGGCGCTGAGATAGGAACGCAGAAGAAATGCATTGATTGGAGGACTAAGGCTCGCTCTGGCTCTTAGCAAAGGCAGAAGGCCTCGTGGACCTCCTTTTATTGATCATGGTACCTCTAAAGGGCGCAATACAGTGACGTCACCAAAGGCATCAAAAAATGTTACAGGGAGAACATTGAGACAATGGAAACATATTGTTTCCTTGTATGGGTAGGCCTATAGCCTCAGGAAAAGAATACAGAACTGAGAAGGAAAAGATACAAAACCGAAACTGAAACCTTCTACAGGCACCTGGATTTACATCCCAAAGATAAAGCTGGGCCTGCACCTGAAATCTACAATTTACAATATCAAAGGTCAGGCCTGGCTAACGCCATCTGCATGTCAAAGACCAGCCAGGCTTCTGTGAGAGAAGGAAAAACTGCTCTTTTCAGTATTCTGAAATTATTTTTCTGAAGGCAGCTTGAAGGGGGAAAATGTTCAGCTTCATCCAAACCAGTCAGGACACACGAGAAGTCTCGCCCATTTTCATGGGTCCCTATGTTCCTGTCCGTAGCACGGTACGGTATACATGGGCTCGCCCTGATAGCTCAGTCCAGCCCCAACACCGCGCCACAGAGTTCACGCCTGTTTAGTAATCGCCACGCTGTCTGACAAAGGGAAAAAAACGGAAAAGGATGGTTATTTCCTGTCATCAACTGGCGTGGGGCTCTAGCTTAGTTGATAGTCTAGTAGAGTGTCTGCAAGCAGTTTCTGGAACCAAAGGTCTTGCGTTGGTATGGGTTCCGGCTCGAGATTCCACCAGCGTCCCGCTGTTCCATGTACATAATTTTTCCCCTTATATCCCATTCCCACGCCACCAGGTCTGTTTGCTTAATGGACATCACACTATGGTTGACGCTACGCCTCGTTTCTTCCCGAGAAAGAAGGATATTTCTTCTCCGCCGGCGTGGGGATATTAGCTTAGTTCAGTCTAGAGAGATGGCTACCACTTTGATTGCCTTCAATATTTTAGCAAAAGACTTACTATTCTTGTATTATGTGAGGATTTAAGAGTCTTTGTTTTCATAGTTATCCAGTTGGTCTACTGGTATTATTTAAATATTTCCCTTTTCTCCATTGAACCATTGGTACTTTGGTGTTTTCCTGTAAGTCATGTGATCTCTTGGAATACAGTCCTCTATGTCCTGTCATTCTTTTTGTTCTTATACCAGTGCTTGTCATACTAGCTTTAGTTCTGCATTTATTAGTCTTGAAAACAGGGAGGCTGGAGCAATAGTACAATGGGTAGGGCATTTGCCTTGCAGATGGTCGACCTGGGTTCGATCCCCAGCATTCCATATGGTCCTCTGAGCACCACCAGGAGTAAGTCCGGAGTGCAGAGCCAGGAGTAACCCCTGAGAATCACTGGGTGTGACCCGAAAAGCCCCTCCGCAAAATGTAGATATTCCAACTTTGTTCTTTTTCAAAATTATAATTTTACTAATTTGATTACTGCAAATAATTTTATAATAATTTACTAATGGTTCTTTGTACTTCCTTATGCAGTTTAGAAGCAGCTTGCCAGTTTCTATCCCCCAAAAAAGTGCGGTTGAATTTTGATCCTTTAAAACTGTCAATCTAAGGAATAGAGACATCTTAATATTTTGTTATCCATGGACTTGGAGTATCTCGACACTTACCAGATACCTTACCTTGCTCTGTTGTTCTCTGGCCCTATAAATGATATTTTAAAGCTTCATTTTCAAATGTTTATATGTGTAGATATAATTTCAAAAATTGACCTGCAGTCTTGTTAAATTTTTTGATAGATGTCTTAGAACTTACTGTGGATGTAAATATTTCAAGTACTTTTACTTCGTCCTTTATAATCTTTATTTCCCCACAACCCTCTTTTTCTTGTAATGAATAGCTGGGATATCCTAAAGTGTTGACTGCAGGGGATCACATAGATCACAGCCTGGCTGTGTTTCTTGTTTTTAATGGTAAAGTCACTGGTCTGTCTGTCTGTCTGTCTCTCTCTCTTCTTTCTTTCTCTCTTTCTTTCTTTCTTTCTTTCTTTCTTTCTTTCTTTCTTTCTTTCTTTCTTTCTTTCTTTCTTTCTTTCTCTCTTTCTTTTCCTTTTCTTTCTTTCTTTCTCTTTTCTTTCTCTTTCTTTCTTTCTTTCTTTCTTTCTTTCTTTCTTTCTTTCTTTCTTTCTTTCTTTCTTTTTTCTTTCTTTCTTGTACTGCTATTTATTCAGCCGTTGATTATACTGATTGAATTGGGCATGAACTCCATGTTGCTTTTTTAAATTCAGAATGTTAATTTTATATTATTATTTATTATTGTTTTTTAATTACCGTGAGATACAGTTACAAAGCTTTCCTGTTTGAGTTTCAGTCACACAATGATCGATCACCCAACCCTCCACCAGTGCACATCTTCCACCACCAAGGTCCCCAGTATCCCCCCCACATCCCACCCCTCCCCCTGCCTCTGTGGCAGACAATCTCCCACATACTCTCTTTTGTATTGCTTGTTATGAATAGCATAAGATGTTGCGCAGCCACAGGAGCGGCCTTGTGCTCCTGGAATTCCAAAATTTTAGATAATTAGGGTCTGGAGAAATCTCTGCAGCGAGCTGTTCGGTTTGGAGATTCTTCTGTGTGTCTCTGGATCATGGCCATTAAGCAGCTTGAGTAGCAGACTTTGTGGGTGTGACCTCCAGGGTCCCATGGGGGGAGGGGGATGAGAGGGACCGGCCAGTTCCCTGTCCCTTGTGGCCCGGAGTTTGCCGTCACTGAACCCGCATACTGCACTTCTCATTGGGTTCTGGAAGTTGGTGGAGCCCGGAATTTTCAGGGGGCAGGTGGAGGGACGACACCTGCCCCAGTCTGAGGCACCCCCGTGAAGTTGGCCTGGCTTAAACTCCGGAGGCATCTCTGCAGCGACCTGCTCGGTTGGGAGATTCTTTTGTCTGTCTCTGGATCATTTGTTTCATTTGTTTCATCATTGTTTCCATCTTTTCCAGAGAAATAAGCCGTTTGCATATGCCCTGCAGGGCGAGCCTACTTGCCCACAGCAGCTGTGGGCCCTCACTGCACTTTTGATCCCTTTCGAGATTTACGGGTCTCTAAGATGAGGCCAATGAATGAGCTTGTATAGCTGGGCCGGAGCTGGTTTGTGGGGATGTCTCCCACATACTTAACTTTTGGCCATTTTATTTCTTGGTGAACATGTTGTTGGGGTCCGGCCAAAGGCACAGCAGCAATTTTGGGGTATCAGGAAGCCTGAAGGCACCATCAGGCTGTTGATGCCTCGCCCCACAGGTGCAGGCTGACCCGCTGGCGGCACCAAGGTCAGTCAGTCTTTCACAGTTCAGCTTAATGATCACGGTAGATTTGCCACACAGGTGCTTTGATGGAGGCAGGAAATTTGCTTCAGTTTTCACTTTGTTGAGAGATTCAGGGTTTTTTTTTTAAATTTAGTTTTATTAAGATACTATGACTTACAAAGCTGTACATAGAGTTGTTTCAGGCATCTAGTGTCCCAGCACCAACCCATCGGCAGTGTCCGTGTCCCTCCACCAGTGTCCCCAGGTTTCTTCCCACCCACCCGCCGGTCTCCTTGGCTGTCATAAAACAAATTTATTTCATATTACTTCCAGGAACAAAACTTAAAGCAATGGCAAAAGAAATTATCAAAAAATAAATCAATAAGTCAATTTGTGGTGATTGATTGCTGCATGATTTTAACCTGCGTAAATAAAAAAATTCATATCATTTAATACAATTTCATATAGTGCCTATTGTCATTTACATAGACAAGTTTTCAATTCTGGCATCTAAAATATATTGCATGAAATTTTATTTTGTTCTTGGATCTTATTGTAGTAATTATCATGTCTTCCCTATGATAAATACAACTTTTTAAAAATTTCTGTGCTAATATATTTCAACTTTTACATGAAATAAAACTTACAAATGTAAATTTTAGTAACAATAAAGAGAATTAAGAACATTTAAATGGGAAAATATGATCAGCCTATAGAAGTCCAGTGTTTGGTCTGGAAAGAGGAATAGTGATTTTATATTAGAAAGTATATTATCGGTACTGCTTACGGGTCTGCATTATTAAGCAAAAGATTGTGATAAAAATCTCTCTGGGTGTACAAAATGATCAGCACAGAACAATCAATATAAGTGAGAAAGAATACTATTCACTTCTAGCATTTGAATATTTTGACTTTATGCATAGATTATAGGTTTTTTAAAAAGTACTCTATACATATGGGCTTATTTGACACGAGTGGCATAATTCTAAAAAAAAAAAAAAGAGAAAGAAAGAAAGGAAAATAAAAGCTTTGCAAGCTCGGAAACTGCCCCTATTTGTCTACTGCTTTAAAAAGCAATGTAAAGGGGCTGGAGCGATAGTGCAGTGGGTAGGGCGTTTGCCTTGCACTCGGCCGACCAGGGTTTGATTCCCAGCATCCCATATGGTCCCCTGAGCACTGCCAGGAGTATTTCCTGAGTGCAGATCCAGGAGTAACCCCTGTGCATCGCCGGGTGTGACCCAAAAAAAGCAAAAAAAAAAAAAAAAAAAAAAAAAAGCAATGTAAAAAAAGAAAAAAGAAAAGAAAATATAGGGTCAGGAGGATAACTTAGAGGGGTCTGGAGTACATTCCTTGCGTGCAGGAGACTTGAGTTCAATCCCTAGTACCTCATGAATACTGAGTACTGAGCTCAGAGTTGCCCCCTAAACACCACTGGCTGTGGCCCCAAAATCAAAAACACAAAGTCAGGCTGAGGAGATGTTTATGTTGTATTTTCTGACTCCCAAAGGAATAGAAACAAATGGGCGAGGATTAGTAGAACAAGCTAGGTGTTCCAGGTGCAGGTGTGGGGAGCGCCTGCAGAGACTGGGAGAGCTGGCCCCGGTGGGCGGGGAGGCTGTCCCAGGTGAGGCGGTGCGGGGAAGAGGCTCTTCTCAGGTGCTGGGCTTGCTTTCTTAGCCCTGATAAAGGCAAGGTTTGGAAACCGAGCAGCTGAATATGAGCTGTGTCCTTCTCTTCATCGTCCCAGAAGCCGTGTTCAGAACCCTGAGCCTGTGTGTGAGGTCTCACAGGCTAGTGAGTACAGACTTCTGATTGGTCCTTCCCAGGTCATCATACGCTTAATGCCTTCCTTTGCTTAATACAAGACTGCCGCTGATGATAATCATTGAGCAGCAGGAAGCAGTCCCTAATTCAAACGCCCTTTGAAGACTGAGCCTCTTTTATAATTATGTTTGCTAAGCAGTCATTCAGTGAGGGTGGACATCCCCGGTGAGAGGGCAAGTGCTAGTTCCCAAACTAACATATCTTACTCTGAACAACTCCAGATTTTCAGAGTCCTTCAACTATTACTCTTTTGAGTACCTTTCCCTTATTTGTTGACTTCTTTATGCTTCCTATATATTAGTATCTTTCCTAAAGTTCCCCAGAAAATACGGAAAGGCTAGTACCAGATATGAACTTCTCTCTCCATAGTTCATAGCATTGTACTTGTATTAATTATATGATGCCACCAAATTAATTATATGTTGCTACCAGATTTTGGTGGCAATACATAATTAATGTAAGTGAAGAAATGAATAGAGAGAATTTGTTGTAGCTAAGAGAATACTGTCTCCTTGTAAGGGAAAGTAATGTGAATATGTATGTGTGTATATATATATACGTGTGTGTATATATATATATATACATACATATATACACATGTATATCCAGAATCTTTATTTAAAAGCAAAACATAGAACAGTGGGTTAAAAAAATGATAATTTTAAAGAAAATGAAGTCGTGTTTATATATTTAGTTTTTCAAGACTTAAGGATCTGGAGGAAGCAGAACATATATATCGTTACTTAAATCAACAACAACTCTTTTTCTGCTTTCTAAAATAGTCCAGTTCTGATAATATAACAGTTTGATGGCAGACTGTTTGTACAGAGACATTACTGAGAATTTAGTGCTGATATGGGGTAACTCTTTGCAGTTGCCTTTACAAAGGTCTGAATAGCACCCACCATTTTTTTTTTTTTAATGCAGGAGTACTGCTGTTTATTCAGCCATTGATTAAGCTGATTGAATTGGGCATGAACTCCACAACAGCACCCACTTTAACTTCATTACCTTAAATAATCTATGGTTAGTGGTATATTCTGAATATGTATTTGGGTTTTAGAAATACTGGATATAGAAGTCAAAAAATAACTGGATAAATGGTACTTACAAATTGGGCAGAGGAAAATGAAGGTGATCTTCTAGGAAGTTTTCATTGGAGAATTTATTTTCATATCTATTCCTGGTGGACTGGAGCGATGTGGGTAGGACACTCAGTAGCTTGCTGGGCTCTCTGAGAGGGACGAAGGAACCTGACCCAGGTCAGCTGCATGCAAGGCAAACGCCCTCCCCGCTGTGCTGTCGCTCCAGCCCCTGGCTTGACATTCTTAAATGAGGGCCCGGGATGGAGCTCAGTGGTCCAGTGCCTGCTTCACTGTCACTTCTCCAGTCAGAGACTTGAAAACCAGGGAGAGGGGGAGGGAGGCCCGCAGAGAAAATGAAAGAGAAAAAACACTAATACGTTGCCGAAAGCAGGCAGAGTGGCAAAGGATAAAGGATTATGGTGAATAAACATTTTGAAATAGAAGCAGAAACATAAGCAAGTGGGGAAGGATATAAATAAGAACCAGTTAGAATATTTGTGTGTTGAGTAGGGTGGTCCAAAATGCTGCCAAATTCAGCCCCCAGTTGTAGCAGCTCAATAGATTTCTTTCTCTGTGGGGTCCTGGGCAGGGAGCCAGGTGTCTGGGTGCTCCTGTGTGTGCAGATGCCCCACCGTGATGTCTTTCAGAGTCGCCCTGGGTGCCCAGCTGTAAAGTGGTCTCTGTGCTGGCACCTCTGGCTGGGAATCAGTCCAGCCTGGGAATATCAGCTAGGTGTTTGAGCAAAAGAAGGGTTCACAAACTTTGAGAACTACTAACCTAACTTTACTGCCAATAGATGAGTTACATTGACAGCAGGCTCGTCACCTGTAATAGAATTTGGAACATGAGAGAATAGATCTTCAACTTAGAATGGAATGCTGACTGCATTGTCATTCAAGAACGAGAGTTCAGCATTGCGTGTGGGAGAGAATTTGGCAACCCCCGGGGAAAGCATGTGAGCACTTACATGTGACCTGGCAGCCCCCTTCTGGTCCTGAGTGAGAGGAAACACTTCCACACATAATACTTTTGCGTAGGCACTCAGGAACTGTACCAGAAATAAATGAAAAAGGAAGGTAACTTGAATGGAGAGAAATCTACTTTTCTGAGTATTTCTTTTTATGTACTGTTGACTTCAGAGCAAATGAACTTTTACGTATTGCTTAAATTAAGAAAGCCAAACCACACCCAGTAATTGAATATACAAAGAGCACGCTGCTGACCCAGGTTCGATTCCCAGCATCCCATATGGTCCCCTGAGCACCGCCAGGAGTAATTCCTGAGTGCAAAGCCTGTGCATTGCCGAGTATGACCCAAAAATCAAAAAATTAAAAATTAAAAAAGAAAACTATTCGTATTAGTTCTATGTGGGGGCTGCACCTGGCTGTGCTCAGGACTTGTTCCTGACTCTGCACTCAGGGTTCACTTGTGGCAGGCCTCGTGGGAACCATATGTGGTTCTGGGGTTCAAACCGGGCTGGCTGCCTGCAAGGCAGGTGCCCGACCCAATACTTATGTCTCTCCAGCAACTTATACGAGCTCTTAGCCCATCCTAATAAAATACCAGCGCTTGGCTAAGTTAAACCATAGAAATCTGTTTTCTCGCAGTTCTGAGGCTAGCCGTCCACAGTGAAGGTCTTCAGCAGCTAGATTTCTCTGGACACCGCTCTCCTTGGCTGGGCGGTGTCAGCTCCCTGCCCACCCCGCCCCCCTCCCAGCTTCTCCTCTCTCTCATGCTCCTGAGGTCCCATCCACAGCGCTTCTTAAAAGAATGAGTCAATTTGGATGGGAGTCCATCTAAGTGACCTCTTTACATTTTAATCGCCTCGTTAGCAGCCCTCTCTCCAAGTACCGTCACAGTCTGAGATAGTGGGGTAGTTGGGACTTCACCATACAGATACTCAAAGGACCATACAGATATTCAGCCCATCTCAAAATACTGTTCTCACATACAAAATTTCTTAGTATCCTCACATTTCCAGTCAGTGTTCAGAGTTGTAATTGTCCTCTGTAATTCTTTATTTCAGTGAATTCAAAGAAGTTCTAAATATTGTCCTTAGTTGGTATATAATTCAAGCTTTATACTCTGAAGATTGTATTTCCCATTTTTAAAAGTGAAATCAAAACTTTGGTTTTCTACACTTGATTTTTTTTTTCTGTACTGGATCTAATTATGCTTTGTAAATGAATTTATATTTATCAACACACTTTTAAAAAACTTGTCAGACATGGTCCCAAGAGGAAGCCAAAGGGCCGGAGCAATACGACAGTGGGTAGGCCGACCCGGGTTCGATCCCCAGCATCCCATATGGTCCCCCCAGCACCGCCAGGAGTAATTTCTGAGTGCAGAGCCAGGAGTAACCCCTGAGCATTGCTGGGTGTGACCCAATAGGCAAAAAAAAAAAAAAAAAAGGAAGCTAAACAGAAGCACATGTTTTGCATGCAAGAGGCCTGGGTTTGGTCTTGGCACTGCCTGGTCTCCCAAGCATGACCAGGGCAGCCCCCAGACACAAAACTGAAAGCTGAGTAGCCCCTGAGCACTGCTGCTTGAGAACCTGCTCCCACCTAAGAACAGAAACACAAAAATGTGTCAGAGTTGAATAATATTTTTTCACTAAATCCAATCACTTCTTAGCCTTTTGGCTAAGATCAAGTGTAGTACTTTTTTTTTTTCAATGAATTCTCACGTATCAGGCATAGACTACACTTTAAAAAGCTAGTTTATATTAAGTTTTTTTGAGAAATAAAATTACATTATCCAAATGAGTAAATTAGTTTAATCATGGTTATCAGGGTACCTGTAAATCAACTGGCTTGCTTTTATTTGGACATTACCTTCTGGGAAGGTTCTTTTACTGACCTAATTTGCGTTATTTTCTTCATTTCCAGTATGAGTCCAGCCTTCATTGAGATTTGCTGAAGAAATTAGACCTGAAGTTGAACTTTAGTTCCATTCCTGATAAATTATTTCACAAGGAAAAGTACTAATCAACCCTCAAGCCTTTTTGCTCCGGAGGTAATATTGTGTGTTAATGATTATCATAGGGTTGGGTAAATGCACATAATTGGGACTCAGACTCGGTATATTGCTTCCCACAGGCTTTCTGCGCTGAGTGACAGCACTACCACCGAAGTGGTCCTTGTCTCAGCTCCTCATCCCATGGTTTCATACAGACAGGTGTGTGTGTGTGTGTGTGTGTGTGTGTGTGTGTGTGTGTGTGTGTGTGTGTGTGGTGTTCTGTTTCCTGTCTTCCCTTTGTGGCAGTTGTTTCAGTGATTGCAGGCAGCACGCAGTTGGTCTGGTGCTCACTGGGGAGCACGCCTCTGGGCAGACAGTGCCAGACAGTTCCCACTGGGGGATTGCACGCAGGAGCGGAGCTCAGCAGTTCTTGCCCAGGGTCATGGCAGACTCGCACACCTGCTCACTCCTGCCTCAGTGCCCACACTTCCTGAGGTGGTGCTTGCCACGGTGACAGTTCAGTTGGAGCACTTGCACCACAGACTCACACTGCTGTCCCGTGCCGGGGCCCAAGACAGGAGAGCTGCGGGATCCAGTCAGCACCAGCCTGCAGCTCTGGGGCCAGACACGGCCTGTGCTTGAGGCAGGCCCTTCCGTGGGGGGCGACTCTCCTGCAGATGGTGACGGCCAGTGTTTCCTCCGAGCGCACCGCTGAACAGCATGCTGCTCGCAGTAACGTTACGAGGTGGCGTGGCCTGTTTGTCTCTCAGACTTTCCATACGTATAGAGCGCTTTCCAGAAGTGACATGATATGTAATAGAACAACTAGAGATGAAAACTCGGCTGTCTGTCATGGAGTCAGACACAAAAAGCAGTTTGTGAAATGTGAAGCGATTGCTCACTACATTTTTTAGGAAAATGTCGTGATTTTTTTCATTTAAGAAGATGTTATTTTTGTTAACATGCGATAAGTATCCAAAAGTCCTGAAGATTCCCACTTGAGAGCTATTAATTTAAACTGCAGAGTCTGCAGAATGACCTTTCATGGGGTAAGGGTTGGGGAAGAAGCTCGGGCCACACCTGGTGGTACTCAGGGGACCATATTGGGTGCCAGAGATCAAACTGGGGTGAGCAGCATTTTATTCCCTATATTATATCTTCCCACCCAGGAAAATGTTTAAAGATCCTCACCTACCTAAGGGGTCTCTGGTGGGCATTCAATCTAAGATCTCCTTCCTTCCTTCCTTTTGCTAGAAAGAAGGAAATAAATGGTTAGTTGCTTTAATCCTGCAAACATTCAGATTCTCCTAAGCAGAGATCTAAAATCAGTTATACTAGATTCCTGTTATTAGGATGACTATTAATGATGGATATGTTTGTTCTTTTTCACACAAGGCTGATTAAAATGCCTTTTTTGCTATAGCAAAATGAAATGCCAAAAACCAGAAATAAGATCATCTAAAGGTGGAAAAACTGAAATAGAATAGGAAGATCATCAGCTAAGAAAGATCTACTAGAGAAAAGAGTAAGTATGACATATTGGCATATAGTTTAAAAAGTTAATGCAGGCTGTGGATAAGTTCCGCAGTGGTGGAGAGTTTGCGTTACATGGCTGAAGGTTTGAATCCCAGCCCTGAAAGGAAAAAAGGACAAGCAAAGAATTGGATTTTAAATTGAAAAGCAGAGATAGATTCAGTGAGAAGAAATCAAGTTTTGTTTTCCTGGAAACTAGATGGCCAGGTCACAAAGCAAGCCAAAAATTATTTTTAAAAAATTTCTACATTAAGTTTTGTATTAAACTATGTGAACTGATTCTTAAGAGTTCCAAAAAGTCATGCAGGAAAATTGCCCTATCTTTTAAATCTCCGAATCACTGCAGTGGGGGAGCAGGGGTCGAGGGAACAGGGGAGAGAAGGATGCAGCTCCACCCTGTGGTACCGTGGATTATCTGAGGCCACCCTGGGGTGCTGGAAACTTCCAAGGCTGCACCTAGTGATGCTCAGGGGACCACGTGGTGTTGGGTCAGGTGTATGCTAGACATGTGCCCTGACTGCTGGAATATCTCCCAACATCCCTCCTACCCTTACAAGATTTTTGTGTACACTATATGCACATGATATCATAAAATTAGATATTTGTTGCCCACATAATTTTGAAATCTGCATTTCACTCAGCTAAACATACTGTGGACATTTCACATGATTGTATTTTATTAAAAAAAAAAAGAGATAAATTCACAAGTTTAACAGATACAGAAAAGGCATAATGAATTGTCTTCCTCCTATCCTTGTAAACATTATTTTTAGTCGAAGTGTAATTTTTCTTTTTTTTGTCACACCAGTGACACAGGGGTTACTCCTGGCTCTGCACTCAGGAATTACTCCTGGCAGTGCTCGGGGGACCATATGGGATGCTGGGAAACAAACCGGGCCAGCCGCCTACAAAGCAAACGCCCTACCTGCTGTGCTATTGCTCCATTGTTCCAGCCCTAAAGTGTAATTTTTTAATAAACATTCCATTAGTTTCAGGTGTGTAGATACTGGTATGCTATTTATATATTGATCATAGTGATGTAAACAGTTTCATTATGAAATGACTATAGTGATTTATCCACAGTAAATCTAGTTGTACCCATATACAGTTGTAACTTTTTTTCTAGTGATATTGAGAAATATTTTTTAAATTTTTCATTAGTGAATCACCGTGAGGTACAGACTTAACAAACTTTCATGCTTGCATTTCAGTCATACAATGGTCGAATGTCCATCCCTCCACCGGTGCCCATTCTCCACCACCAGTGGTCCCAGCATCCCTCCCACCATCCCCACCCCACCCCGCCTCTGTGGCAGGGCATTCCCTTTTGCTCAAGATTGAGAAATATTTTAATGAATGCATAATAGTATATCATAAGGATTACACCCGGAATGCCAAGACGGGAGTTGGGAAGTGCAGCTTGGGGCTTGCTTTGGGCAGTTGGAGGACTATATTAAGTGTTGGAGGCTCGAACCCGGGGCTTCTGGATGCAGAGTGCTCCAGTCCGTTGAGCCTTCTTAGCCCTCTGTATATCACTTTTGTTTTGTTTTGGGCCCATCCAGCTGTGTTCAGGGTTTTCCCTTCCTGTGTGCTCAGGAATCACTCCAGAAGGGGCTTAGGAGACATACTGAGTGCAGGGGTTGAGCCTGGGTTGACTGATGCACGGCAGGACGCTCCCCGCTGCGCTCTCCCTCCAACTCCCGTGGGGCACTTTTACACACTCTCCAAATGTCCTGTCTGAGGAGGGTCACTGTTTTGATTTGGTTAGGTTTTGTATAATCCTGTGGTTGTTGAACAGTCTTGCAGAAGTAACTTTGGTCAAGTTATTTGTGTTTTTAGGAATCGTCTGATATTGTCTTTCATCATCTTTTCCCCACTTCTGAATGCATTTTCCATTGCAGTCTCCAGTCCACCTTCTGTAGTGTCACTGTGTGGTCCTGTCCTTCCTCTCTCTGGGCTCTCCCCTCCCGCACTGCCCTACCCTAAAGACCCTCTTCAGAAGGGAACTCTTTCTCTTGACTAATGCATTTTAGAAAATAATAACTTAATCTAAAACATTAGTCTAATTCTGTAGCTGGAAAAAAAAAAATAAGAAACCCCCCACCCCTTGGGGCTGGAGAGATAGCACAGCGGGTAGGGCGTTTGCCTTGCACGCGGCCTCCCCGGGTTCAAATCCCAGCATCCCATATGGTCCCCTGAGCACAGCCAGGGGTAATTCCTGAGTGCAAAGCCAGGAGTAACCCCTGTGCATCGCCAGATGTGACCCAAAAAGCAAAAAAAAAAAAAAAAAACAAACGAACCCCCCCCCCCCAAAATATCACTGTCACTGTATCACTGTTATCCTGCTGCTCATCCATCAATTTGCTCGAGTGGGCACCAGTAATGTCTCCATTGTGACTTGTTACTGTTTTTGGCATATCGAATATGCCACGGGTAGCTTGCCAGGTTCTGCCGTGCGGGCTAGATACTCTAGGTAGCTTGCTGGGCTGAGAGGGGCTGGCTCTCTGAGAGGGATAGAGGAATCGAACCCAGGTTGGCCGTGTGCAAGGTAAATGCCCTACCAGCTGTGCTATCGCTCCAGCCCACCCCCCAATTTTATATATATATGTATATATACACATACATATATATATTTTTTGAAAATAGCTATAGGATAGTGTTCCTAACAAGAACTGTAAATCTGAGATAAAAAATAGGGAATGGAGTATCTTCTGGAGTTGGAGCAGAAGAGTTAACTGTGTCAGTGATTATTCTGAGTTATATTATACTGTCAGACTGCAATTTTAAACCTGTGTTTTGGTTCTAATGGAAAAGTTTTCTCTTTTTGTAGTATTAAAACTTGTGGTTTTATTATCACTTGTAACTTCTATCTGAAATTTTGCTTATAGATCCAAGAGTTGGGGATCATTTGGTATTCAGATAAACAAGAGTAGACGCTAATTCCCCCTGATCCTAGTCTTTATTATGAAAAATATTCTTATTCATTTCAAAAATGGTTGGATTAAACTGGATTGTTAAAAATCCAGACTTGACTTGTTTTGTAAAGTTTTAAAATATAGCATCAAGGTAACATTAAGGTTTTTATTTCACTTCTCTTTGCAGGCATGAAAAATAAAGTGACAATTTTATTGTGTGCATTTCAGCAGGCCTTCTGAAATTTAACTGAAAATATGACTTTTTCTTCAGAGAACTGTTCTTTTCAATACCAGGTACTTCAGACAAATCAACCCCTTGATGGTAACTGTTTGCTTTTCTTTATTATACTTGGGAAAATATTATTAAATATCCTAACACTGGGAATGAGAAGAAAAAACAACTATCAGAATTTTATGGAATACTTTTGCATTTCTCTGGCATTCATGGACCTTTTACTCTTGGTAAACATTTCCATTATTTTCTATTCCAGGGATTTTGTTCTTTTAGGTATGAGGTTTACTAAATACCACATCTGCTTGTTTACTCAAATTATTTCTTGTACTTACGGTTTTTTGCATTACCCAGTTTTCTTCATAGCTTGTATAGATTATTACCTGAATTTCTCTAAAACCGCCAAACTTCCAGATAAGTGGCAAAAATTATTTTATATCTTTACAGTAATTTTAATTTGGATTTCTATCCTTGCTTATATTTTGGGAGATCCAACCATCTACCAAAGCCTGAAGGCACAGAATGTTACTTCTCAGTGTCCTGTCTACATCAGCGTGCAGGGCTACTGGCTTTCGTTTCTCATGGTGATGATTCTATTTATAGCTTTTGTAACCTGTTGGGCAGATGTTATCACATTGGTACAGGCTCTCAGGATCGCTTCTTATATGAATGAGACTATCCTGTATTTTCCATCTCCATCCCACTCTATTTATACTGTAAACTGTAAAAGAACACTCTTGCCCAAGTTCATTGTCTGCTTTCTTGGTACCTGGTTACCATTTGTATTTCTTCAAGTAATTATTCTTTTATTTAAAGTACAGATTCCTGCGTATATTGAGATGAATATTCCATGGTTGTTTTTTGTCAATAGTTTTCTCATTGCTACAGTTTATTGGTGTAACTGTCACAAGCTTACACTACAAGGTATTGTATTACCTATGGATCCATTTGTTAGCTGGAAATGCTGTTTCATTCCCTTTACAATCAATACTCTTGAGCAAATTGAAAAGCCTATATCAATAATAGTTTGTTAATATGTTACCCTGTTTGAACTAATTGAAACTAACAACTGTAGTTATAATTTTACAAATGGAAATGATTCAGATACATAAAGAATAAACTGAAACTTCTCATACCCCTCCTCCAGTTTTCATCAGTCTTGGGCTCTGGTATTCATTCATGTTTTTTGGGGTCACACTTAGCAGTGCTCAGGGCTTTCTCCTCCCTCTGCACTCAAGGATCACTCCTGATGGGACTTGGGGGATCATATGTGGTGTCAGATATCGAACTCGGGTCAGCCTCGTGCAAGGCACTTTGCTATCTCTCTGGACCTATTCATTTTAAAATAATTCCAAGGGAAAAAAATCATACCTGCTAAAAAAACAGGTATATTTTTAACTTAAAAATGTGCAATACCCATAAATATCTCAAAGTTTGCCTTGAGGTTTGACAATATCAAGAAACCAGTTTGCTTGACCACACGTGTAATATAGACTATATAGAAAAGACAATTTGTGACATGCTGTTGGATAATTTGAAATTTCTCAAGTTGGAAGTAATTATCAGTCCAATCAGTGCCATTATAAGAAAAAGTTGGGTACTTAAGAGGACATGGTAAACTACTACTATAACCTTTTAGGCTAGTTTTGGTTTTATTTGTGAACATGTAGCTGACAAGAGCTCAGGACTTCTATTATTCCAATTTAAAGCATCTTCTGACTTCAAATATAAAATTCCAGAAGTTTGGCCTACGACTATGGTCAGTGTCTGATAAAGGAAGATTTTGACTGTGAACTGAGCTAAAATATTAGAAACCCAAAACCACGCGGCCGCTATCATATTGCAAGGAAGAAGACTAGCTACTCTCCTCGATGGTGCAATATTTTAAATGCTGAGAGGTAACAGTGGAGTCACTGTTCTACAACAAAAGTCAGTCAAAGGGGAGTGCAGCAGGTAGGGCTCCCGTCTGTCAAGCAGGCAGCTGTGGCTGGTCCTCAGCGTCCCGTATGGTCCCCGAGTTCACCAGGAGTAATCCCTGAGCATTTTATTAGGTATGGCCCACAAACCCAAGATAAGAAAAAAAAAAATGGTGAGGAAATTTTAAAAAATATATTGCATATGATAAGTATCTCTTCACAGGTTTTTTAATTGGGAAAATTTAACTATTTCAAAACCTTATTAAAGTTCTCTAGAGAATCACTCTGTGTCCCCTAAGATTAGGAGGCAAAAAAAGAAATCAATAGATCAGCCAAATGGAAGAGGCTTTTATTTGTAAAGAAATGAACTTACAACTGGTCTACAATATATTATTGTAATATAAATAAATGATCCTGCAGGCCCACTAACCTTCCATCCAGACCCACATGAAGCAATGTTACAATATTCTATGTGAAAATGTGCAGGTAACAAAGGTGCAATTACAAGCAAGTTTAAGCAGCAGAGTATAAGGTGCTTTAACAGTTAATGTTGCCATCAACAAACATTTGAATGCTCAATTTTACTTCACTGAATACAGACACAACAAATATGAAAATCTAAGATTCATACACATGCTACTTGTTAATATGAAAGTGCTTTCTTTAAAAAAAAAATACACCAAATGGACAATCTTTTTACATAGGTCATGGTGTGCTTTTACAATGTAAAAATTAACTTCATTTTCAAGATTATACATTTTTCAGCTGAAGCTATAGACACCAATCCCAGATCGCTAATGCTAAGGAGACTAAAACTATTTCATTTCCTGAAGGAGGACGCTAATACAATACTCAGTGTAAAGAAAACAGATATCTATGTATAGCCATAACATTTGTTTTCAATAAAGATAATTTTTTTCTTTTCCTTTGATGATGCATTGTTCATTCTAGATGGTTCAACTTTTGAGGTTTTAATAATATGAAGATCCTATAATGAATAATGAAAGGAACCAAAAAGGAATAAAAAAATTTAATGTTGCCTGAAATACAAAAAAAGCTAATTTAAAAAGCAGATCACAATTTGTCTTTGTTGAATCAACAAAATATTTTTACCAAAAAGACAGAAAGCACTGACTGAGCAGAGGCTGCCCTCCCTGCTCCTGTGTCAGTGCCATTCTGCACTGCCCTTCGCTCTAGCAGCGCTGGCTCTCTCCCTGGTGGAGAGCTGTTGGGATTTACCTCGATCCATTTTGGTTTTGCATAGGAGAAACTAAAAGACCAGGAGTCTTTTGAACGCAGAGACTGGGAGACTCTATTTAAACATCTTGAAAGTTATACATCCAAAATTAACTAGCATACACATTCTGTAACTTTAAAAATTTAAGCATACAAAAAAGTATTTACATAGTAGGTATTTAAACAACATAAAATATTGAAAAGACCAGGTAAATTAAAATATTTTCAAAATAAATTTTAAACTGTACCATGGAAAATATTTTAAAATCAAACTGATTACTTGGCTACCTGTGTTTCTATTCTCACCATTAGTTAAAAATTCTAACCCAATTTGGATACTTTCCTGCTTTAAAATACACGAGATATTTTCATTTCATATCTTAATGGAGAAAGTTAGCATTAAGTAATGTTAATATGTAACAGGCTATCATTAGAAACTAAAAGACTACTCACAGAATCCCCCAGAGTAAGGACTCTGCCCGAAGAACAGTCAGTTCTTCCACTGTTTCCCTCCAAATACTGGTGGGATCAGTGTGGAGCTGTTCTGTGTTTGCCATTTCTATGTTTGAAAGAAGAAGCCTTCTCAGTATGTAAAACATGTGCTTTCTAAAATGTAGATATTTATAGTAATAAAATTTATTTTCTGTAATATTTTCCACTTTAAAAATAATAAAGCTGTTTAGAGACCCCCTAGAAAGTTACTGCACAGCCAACCTTGGGGGAAGCCACTGTGGTTCAGCTTCTGTCTCTGACACACAGGCCGAGCTGCAGCAGCGTGTCTGGAACAGATGAGCTGTGACAAGAATTCTAATTCTAAGGTCTCAAAGCAGCCTCAAAGGTACCTTTAATCTTGAGGCAACCTATGCAATTACATGGTCGATGTTTATGTAAAATGTGTTATAGGAGTCATATGATATATGTGATATTAATTCAGACCTTAGCTGTCATCTAGTGTGATCCTTTACCCAAAGCAAAAAAAAAAAATCCCTAGTTCCAATTTCATGTCTAGTACATCAAATAGAAACAATTACATCCACAAGTGTTTAAGCTACAATCAAGATTTGGAAAGATTCTGTTTACTTATTACTAGTTTTTAAAGACATATTCACCAAACACTGAATGTACACTGTGAATGTTGAGTGATTTGCTATATAGATGAACAAAGACACGAATGACAATTTTCATGTGTTCAAATGTTCCATAGGGTAAATAACAAGAAACACTTAGAAAACTGCCCTCATTTGCTCATCTGTATGAATTTTCTACCTTAGAACAAAAAAGATTACCTTCTATCCAAAGCTCATAAGTATAAAATGAAGCACTGAAAAGAAAAAGATTACACAAATAATAAAATCAGATTATTCAGCGTAGGATTATTGATTTAGAGCTGAGAGGTACCTTGAAGGAAGATTTAAACCAGAGGTTCCTAAATTTAGTTGGTCTACTGCCCACTTTTCAGAAAAAGGAGGGAAAAAAATTATTCTGCTCCTCTTAGAAATTCACCATGTTTAAGCAAACAAAGTGTCCCCCAGTTGTACCTGAGGCTACTATCATCTCCATCATTTCAGTATCCTGGGAGTGGGAGCTAGGGTGGAAGGGGTTGTATCCTACGCTGGGAAGTCTCATTTTAACCATAATTGTTTTGGTTCCAGTAGCCTTCATACCGGAATGAATCAAGAACAAAGCTAAGTAATTGTCTTCAGTGTCACCTTCAGCTAATTAAGCAACAGGAAGCCCCGATCTGACTAGGGTTTTATCCTTATCCTATTTATTCAGATATTGTGTTCATCCTTTATTTTATTACTTTCTGAAACAAAAAGACTCTTTGGAGGGAGATGGGAGGATTTGGGGCCACATCCTTGTGCTCAGGGATCATTCCTGGTGGAGCTCAGATGAATATATGATGTGCCAGGGATAAAACCTGAGTTGGTTGCTTGCAAGGCAAGGGTCTTACCCCCCTATATTATCTTTCCACTCCCCAAAGAATTTTTTTAAGGACTATTACATTTAACCCAAGTATTCTCAAACAAAGATTAAGCATTGAACACTCTGGGTTTACTTGAGGCACCACTAAAAAGTTCCTTCTAAAATAGGTTCTTGCCTATTTCACTACCATCCATAATCTCTTAGAAACAACTTTTTTCACAGCCATCAACTAAAGCTCCACAAAACCTGGATCTAACACTGAAAAAGATTCACTAATGTGTAACTTTTAAGCCAACAAATGATGGCTATTATCAATCCTTAAAATTACGGTAGTCAATTTATGGAAGTGGTATAAAATATACTATTCTTTCATTTAGAACTGTGCAGTGAAAACATTAACTGTTTTCAATTTATACTGATTTCTTTTTCCCCAAATTAAATTCCATACATTACAATACTCTCTTTTAGGCATACACTTTAAAAGACCCTTTGCAGAGGCATCAGAATTCATACTGATGCCAACAATATCATCTGAGCAACCCTACTTTTTAAAGGCCGTAGAAAAAAATTTTTTCCCTAATGTGCTCTAATATCTTAGATTAAAAAGTATCATTTTTAAACAAAATTAAATATTCATGAGCTATATATAAATTTTTCCCTATAAGGGGAAAAAAACATTCATGAAAAACATTTCCTAAAAAGGTCTGCAGACACAGAATTTCTATGTATTTTGGGAGGTTTTGGGTGTCACGCCAGTGGTTGTAGGGGCTACTTTTAGCTCTGTGTTGCCAGGGATCAAACTGTTGGCAAAAGACAAAGTGTCTTAACTGTTAAACATGAAATTTAAAAATGTATATTCCTGCATTTGGCCAAAATTGGAAGAGTTTTCCTCAGAGAACTTGGGCTTCAGATATGAAAGGTGGTGTGCAGTGAGCTCTTAAATGTGTACCTACAGGAAGTTCAGGAAGAGCCGCATGTTCTGCTGTAGAATATACTGGTAATTATATTTTTATTAGTACTTTATTTCTATTTCCACCAAAAGATTTCTCACAGTATTATTTTAAAATCAGATTAAATAAACTCTAACAGTATGTCAAGTTAATTTTTAAAATTGGGGCCAGAATGAAAGTACAGCGCTTGCTTTGCATGCAAACAGCCTGGCTTGGATCCCCAGCACCCATCTGTTCCTCTGAACCCTGTGAGGAATGATCCTGAGCACAGACCCCCGGGTAAGCCCTAGACACTACTGGGTGTGGCCCAAAATAATTAGGAAACTTCCAAAGAAGATAACAGAATTATACTTTTTATCAAATAGATGGCTTGTATAGTTACGAAGCAAACTATCTTCATATATTGATACGAATTTCTAATCCCAAAGACTTTTTAGAAAGATGTTAACGTTTTTAGTAAGAGTACATATTTACTTTTTCTAATACTGTACTTGTGCTTATCTACACTGAATCACAATCTTTAATTGAAGAAAATAAAATTCTCTAACACAGTAATAAAATATCAGTATTGATGAATGTGGATTAAATTAGTCATTTCATGATCCACACTACTGTGAACAGAGGTAGGCTTGTGTTTGCTGAAACCCACACTAATAAAGGGAACCTGTAGTTCTCAAACTAACAATTAAAATACTGTCTGAAAAAATGCCTTTCTTTAAGACAATCTATAAGACTGATTCAACTGTGGTACTTAAAAATGGATGCTCTCTCCTCTTCAATTCGGATAATTACACAATTAAGCTGTGTTAGTGGACATCAGACGTAGGGCCTCACATCTAAGACTCTACCACTGAGCTACACCCCCAATCTCATAAGGACTTGAATTTTCAGCAAGCACTCTTCAATTACCATGCAGCTGTTCAAGTCAAAATTCACTACCTTCTGCATCACAGGAACCTAAGATCTGTGCTCCTAAGGGTGGGATCACCGGATAAAGAGAATGAATAAATTAGATTACATATATATTTTTGACCTAGTAAATATCATGATGTCTTCATTATTTTAATTGGGATCCAAATTACAATTCATTATTTTGAAGGTCACATATATGCTGCTATTTGGTCTCAGTAAACTCCTGTCCTTTTGAGTGTGGGATGTTTCATCACCCGTTCTTCCTCCTAGAAAACTTTCCTCCAGGCCCATCTATTTATGCACAGAATGCGCAGGGAATACACTAAACAGTGTCCAAATATGGACGGTTTCCACAGCCCAAAGATTTTACTAAAACATAATTTTCGGGTAACAGAAAGTGCTGCTCTAGTGGGAATCCTAAAATCAACCTCACTACCAAATCTTCTAAGGATTTCAGAAGCAAAGGCTTCTAAAGAACAAGTGTTCGTGCAGTTTCCTTGGGCCTGGATGGGGCTTTCAGGACAAAGGGTGAGGAGCTTTCCTGCCAACAGTTTGTGAGTGCTCACTGCCAGCTGTATGCACATACAACCAGGACTGTCCTGGTTCAAAATATATCTTTAAGGGGCTAGAGAGATAGTACAGTGGGTAAGGCCAGCCTGGGTTTGGTGTTCCCTGGGTCCCCAAGCCTATCAGGAATAACCCCTGAGCAGTCAAATGTGGCTCAAAATCAAAAACAAGAAAGGAAAAGAAACAAAATATATCTTTAAGCAGTTTTATCAGATGTCCAGCCAAGTATTTCATGTTTCATGTACTCTCAATATGGCTATTAGGACAGCATCATTACATACAATATATATGAGACTATTCTTTCCAAAACTCTTTACGCATGTGTAAACAACCTAGACTGAACAAATATATTGCTTCCCTACCTTACTTGTGTTGTGGTGATACCAAAACCCTACAAATACAAATAATAGAACTTCATGACATTTAATTGAACAAGTCAGTGAGACTGGACATATGACAGATTTCCACCTAAGACTGGTTCTTGAATATGTGTCTGACTTTAATATCACACGATATATGAAAATCAGTATGTCAAAAATTATTCAAAGGCATAGTTACAACAACATTTATTTCATATAGTTCTAAATGCAACAATATACCAAGGAACAAAACAATGTGCTACCTATAAGGAAAAAAAATCGTTTCTATATAAAACTAGGTATGAGTCAAATTCAAAAGTGCAGAACTATATTCAGTGTTGAAGAGAAATATGCCAAGTAGCAGGTCTCTTAGCTGTCCCTCTCCCATTTTCCATTTCTTCACCAATAGTTCTTTCTTCCCATTCTATCTTCAGTACTAGAACTTTAAAAAAAAAAAAAAACCATGTGGAGGATGCTACAGCCAAGGGAAAGTGCCATCATGGAAAGAGTTCTATGCCACTGAGAAGTGAAGGGTCTTGGCCCGCAGTCCACTTTCCATATAGACTCTCTCGGAGCTGCATGGCTGTGTCAGACACACACTTGCACAAAGCTTAAGAAAATCTGTATCATATCAAAAATTTATATAAATCAGCTTTTTTTTTCTACTTTCTTTGGAACACATGACTTAAAGCATATAAAACTTCAAATATATAGGGCTTTTCGTTCCTTAAAGGAAAAAGAGTGAGTCTGTATAAAGAAATAAGAAAAAACAAAAGCCAGAAGATCCATCTGTGTCCCCTATCTGCTTGTCACTCTCCTCTCAGCCAAAACCCTGAAACAGCTGGCAACTCAACAGAGAGTAAGAAGTGCATGTCCTCCTCCCTGGAGTCACACTGATGCTTAGGAGGGAGACAACCAGAGCCATGGTCTTTGTCCACTAAAGTTAGCTGACACTTTAAATCGTATAGAAAGAAAGAAATGGCTGCATTAATAAGAACTACCAGTTCAAAGTAAGCGATCCCTTTCTAAAGAAAACAATTCAGGGCCGGGAAGATAGCTCTGAAGGCTGGAACTTGTGCTTTGCAGGCAGAGTGTCCAAGTCTCATCCTTGGGCCAAGAGGAGCCAAGGTAGCCCCAAAACCAAACAGAAAACAGTTTCTTGAGGGGAAAAAAAATAAGCCTATTTTCTGAGTATGATTTGAATAGGGACAACAGAAATTCTGAACTATTCTTATGATTATAGCATTCAAAATTATAAGGTGCTCTCAAATAGAATCCCGTTTTTGTAAGCTCTTTTGGACTCTCAACACAGCGCGAGGCACAGGGCTTTCAGTGAGTTCCTGATGACTGACACTAGGGAAGGAGGACAGTAAAAGGAGATTCCTAATAGTAAGAGGCTAATACCTGAAAGGAAGCGGCTAATATAGTTATGAGAGGTAACAATCATTGCTAGGGGAGGCGATCTTCAACAATGAATTTATTATCAATTGTCTGTGGATCATCCATGACAATTTTAACTCCAGGAAAGATTCTCCTTAGTTTCTCTGACCCCTGTCAAATGGACTATCTCCTCCTAAAGCTCAGCCTGAATCTGTGTTTTGAAATTGCAAAATAAGAGAGAAGTCAAGCACATAACAAATATGACAAATAACTACTGATAAATGAGAACGGAGTCTAGAGTACCTAACCTTTCTTGACATTTGACCATTTAAAAACATGGTATAAAGAAATATGTAACGAAGAGTACAAACTATTGTAGGTCTGGAATATGAGCCTTACACTATATTACACCTTCTAATCCTACATATAACTATTAGTAAACATCTTTTTTTAAAACCGTTACTACACAAAGGAACCCCACATAGCATACATTCAAACAAGAGGCATCTAAAGATTAAAAAAATTACCCGCTGTATTTTTGTATAAAAATAATCAACATTTTCTAATGTACACAAAGCCAAAAGATAAATATCTGTGATGTCTCTAGAGACATCTTTAGTCTTCTACTAGCTCAACACAATCTTTTTTGGAAAGAGCAGTGACAGTGATTGAAACCCACCGGCCCTTCCTAATGAGTTGGACTTCTGCCAAAACACTCATGTATGTTCCTTCAATCATTTAAACATCTCAAGTGTAATAAAGATAAGATTAAAGTACATGTCTGCTGTCCAGGGCTCTCACAAATGATTCTGTTTTAGTGTCTTAAGTCTATAGAACACTAGCTGTTCAATGAAAGATTCTACTTGAAATTGTGTTTTTCTTCCTTAAAACACATAGAGAAAATTAGATCTGGTCACCCAAGAGCTACCACTTGGTATAAGTGCTTTGCAAGAAACATTCAAGGGTTTAATCAAGAAAAGCAACGCACATTCTAACTAAACCTGGCATGTTTAATATCTGAAATAATCTAGAGAGCAATGACATATCTAACATATCTGCTGAAACTATCTGCTAGCCAGCACTGATTCAAACTATAATCAGATGCCCTCACCAGAGCAGTGGAACACAGATATGGAAGATAACATGAATCAGTACCTTCTGAGAATCATTACTTGAACCTGCGACCTTTTATTATATGCCAATTTAACAGACTTTTAGTCTTTCTAATATATCCAAAACTAAGGAAAAACTTCAGCAAAACATTAATGCTATCTGAAATACTTCAATATAATATTCTTATGTCCCTTTAAAAAAATACCCTTTTGGTGAAATACTGAAACACTGATCACTCCTACATCTAGGTCATAACCTTGGCACTGCTGACATATGGGCCTGACATCTCTGCTTCTCTTGAGGACTGTAGGATATTTAGCAATACCAAATGAATTCTTCACTCAAATTTGGAACAGAAACCAAGTGTTCTAAGTCACAGATAGTGTTATTTATGCAAGAATGCAAACCTTTTTTCACAAAGCAACTAACAGAGAAGTTTCTCTAAAGCACACAATGATACCTCGTTTTATACAATTCCAATCACCGGACTCCAAATGATATCTCTCATAACAACCTATAGAAAATTTACAGGGTAGAAAAATGTATACGAAAACCGAATCAAAAGAGGAAAATGTAAATCATCAAATTACTTTTTTAAAAGGATTTTTTATATTAATGATAAACATCACCCTTTAAAAAATTATCTAGTATAACACATTTCTTTGAAAAATATCATGGCCCTCTGTAACAAGTCTTTCAATGTTGTGTGCAACCTGTAAAATTAATTTCACCAATGTTGGTAAATTATGAAAATGCATGAATATGTTGAAGAAATGTCAGCTTTTGAGACGTAGATCCCACTGTGCTTGGCTATCCACCAAAGTAAGTGTAATTTTAAAGGCCAGCTTCAGCCTTTTACCTTACACATTACATTTGTGTGAGAAGAGTAAAACTGCTGATATCACAAGACTTTGTGATTCTGTTAAGATTCCTTCAGAGAGTTGATGCGTGCACAGATCTTTAGGGCTGGGCCTAGCTTTATATTCATTGCACTCATAAGATGGTCTTCTTTTAGCAAGAGAAGGGCCTGTCCATCAATCTCCTGTGCTCTGAACTCATCTGCAATATCCTGGCAGCCTGGAATTTGATCAAAGGAAGGAAGTTAGGCTTAATATACAATAATTAGATGTTTCCCCTGACAGTCATAGTAATGCTCTCACTGGTTCTGAGTATCTGCAATATAGGCGAGAAATAAATGAAATTTATATAGGCTTGGAAAATAAGAAAATATCTTGGCATTCTGATTTCAAATAAGAATTTGAAATCCAGATAAAGCAATTTAGATGGGATTGTTGTTCTAAAAATACCATGGAAGTAATTAGTAAGAAACAGGTAAAATGTATAGTGATCAATCTCGAATAACACATCTTCACCAAGGAAAAAAAAACCAACAACAACAATACTGTCATCATCTAACAGACTTGGATAAACTAGTAATTAATCTAAGTATGAAATACTTAATGAATTTATCTATGTAATATATCGTTTACATATAAGTACAGAGAAATAAAAGATAACATTATGCCACCTAAATAACAATTTACATTTTCTGAAGTACCAGAGGATTGATTTCATTATCATTCGTACCGATCTTACTTAATGACCTTCAATTGCCAAGCAGATTTTAAACAGCTTTATTTTTCATTCAGGATAGAATCAATTCATTAAGATTATGGTATAATTCTACTATAATTCTGAACTATATTACAGTGCTTGAAAATAGCTCAACTTAGAAGAGACAGTAAAATTTAAAAAATGAATTTAAGAATTAAAAACAGCAAAGTTTTAATATTTTATTCAAATTAGCATTCTAAAGGAAAATAAAAAGACAATGAAAATGGAAATGCTAGAACTTACCTGTGGATTCCACCATGAGGAATGACTACGCTTTCTATTGTAAATGTATCGTTTATAGGAGATAACAGTGCATCCTTACAACCCAGCCCAAAGCACTCTAAGTACTAAGTACATCTTCCCTGAGTAAGTGAGGGACTGAATGAAGCAAGCAGTAAACAAGAATGCAGTCCACCAGAGCACAGCTGTGTGTGAAAGTAATGCAGACATTCTTTGCTGATTGTACCCTTTCCATTTCCTACACAGCATCCAGATTCTCAGGATTTCTGCTTATTACTTTATCATATTTTAAGTCTGCATTTCTAAAATACCCTACACAAAATTTTTATGGTTTGCTCATTTATCACATAAGAGAAACTATGTAGTAAAAGTGAGATTACTCACCGTAGACAAGCCCCTTTTCTTTTCCCAGAGGTAGCTCTCAACAAAACTGGGCACACAAAACTGACTAATCTTGCAACTAGTTGTGACTTCATCCTTCTCTTTATGAAAGAACTAATATTCTTCTCTCTTCAGTCTTACTTATAAGAACATAGGAAAGAAACGAAGAGAGAGAGAGAAAGGGCAGAACTTAACTAAAATTCAGAAAAACAAGAGCAATGAGAAGTTACGGGACGGTAAGAGCTACATTTGGAAATGGAAAAAGGAATTCTTCGTGAGGAAACTCTAGCCTGTTCTTGATGCTCTGTGTAAAGAGACCCCTCTTCAGATATTTTTAAATGTATTAATAAGAAAGAACAGCATCCCTGGATTTTAGTCACAACTTCCTTTAAGCCAACCACAAAGAGAAAAGTAGTGAAGAACATATCATTGTATAGAAACTGAAGCAGAAGGGCCTGAGAGGAGAAGCAGGAGGATATATGCTCCCAGAAACTCGTTAGAGAAATAAGAACTTTTAAAAAACTTGTACTATTTGAGGTAGAGTTTTTTAAGTTTTTATCAGACTCTAGTTCTGTAAAATGCACCTCAAATACATGTACAAATCTCTACCAACTGCAGCTCCCAGCTGGCTCAGCGGGATAACCTGCAGTTATCAGGGCAAGCCTGGACCTCTGCACTCAGTCACGGGTTCCAGCTGGACTCACAAATAGCCCGATCACTTTTCTACCTAAGTCCAAAACAAAAGACACTCTGCATAAAAAATGGCCTCACGAAGATATAACCAGCCACTCAGTACTGGAGAGTAAGTATTCAGAAAACAGTACATAATTGTGTTTTTAGACAATCCCTACTAACAGAAACAAAATATATTACTGATTCACAGACAGGGAATAGGTGGATATTTGCAAAAGACACTAGAATTAAGGAAGATAACTGCAGTTAAATGAAAACCTTAAAAGTTTTTTTTTTAATTTAAAAAATTTATTCTGGTGAAAAGAGGGGGAGAGCGTTTGGGACTACACGCTCTTTATTCCTGGCTCTGCTCTCAGAGACCAATCCCAGTTGGGGGGAGGGTGGTGTCATATGGGATACTGGGTGTCAAACCCGGGTTGACCACGTGCAAGGCAAGCACCCTACCTGCTATACTATCACTTTGGCTCCTGAAAAAAAAAAAAAAAACCTGTCAATGTACAAAAAATTAGAAGAAAATTTTCCATTCTGGTCATCACCTGAGAACTGGTGTCTGGGTGTACTGCCTGTAAGTTCAAAATATGATCACAACAGAATGGCTTGTTCAAGGATGGCATGATACAAAGAGAAGAGAAACCCACAGGAGTAGATGCAGGTACCCTATAAAAGAGGGTACCCTTCTTGAAAGGAAAAAAAGTACAAGAGATGATATGATTTACAAGATTCCCCATTCTATGAGAAAAGTGTGGCAGTAGACTACTCCTGAGAAGAAGGGATGGGGGCGGGGGGAGATGGGAGAGGGGGGAAGTCCAGCATTAGCTACAATGACTCAAGAGTAAGTTTACCCAGGCTAGAGGAACATAAAGAAATGAAGACAAAAGGTATTTTCTGGCATGAGATTTGTCTTAAGCTATTCAGAAGAAAACTCTGAGAAAGAAGATATAACAGCTTAAACAAACAAGTCTGATATTTAGCCTGTCAAAGTACTTTGGAAATAGATCACATTTAACCTTTGTAAGAAAAACAGGGCATATTAAGGGACTTTTAAAGCAGTACCAAACAATTCTAAATTATAAAGCTGTCTCTTTTTAATATGAAGTGCGCTCCAAAAAAGGGTCATAAAATCAAGTGTCTGAATCAACTCAGAGAAGCTTCTCAAATTATAAGCAGAAAAACAAAATAAAAAACTAAAACAAAGATCTTCCCACCTTCAACAGAGAAGAGGCCAGGCAGTCTGGTGAGCAACGCGGCCGGAGAAATGCTCTGGACCCGAATCCGGGCCAACAACACCAGGGATCCAGACGGAGGAGGTACAGCTGGCACACCTTCTCCGGATGGAGCCCTGGCGACACTGAGAAGCAACTAACACGGCTCCGGGTTGCGGGACTGGAACACATCTGAGCCGCGCAGCCGCTGACGCAGCCGCGCAACCTTTTCTAAAAACTGAAAACATACAATCTTTTAATGACAAACCAATTATCAAATGCTTCCTTAGTAGGGCTGTCTTCCTTGGGGGGAAACTCCAACAACAATAGTGAGTTTTGTTTTGCAATATGGAATGTAATCAAGGTAGAGAGAAAATGAAGTGAAATTCATCAGTTATACAGTTGGGGGGGGCTGTGGCGGGGGGTATACTGGGGATTTTGGTGGTGGAATAGGGGCACTGGTGAAGGGATGGTGTTTGAATATTGTATAACTGAGACATAAACCTGAAAACTTTGTAATTTTCCACATGGTGATATAATAAAAATTTTAAAAATTTAAAAAAAAAAAACTAAAACAAAAACCCTTCAAAGCAAAAATGCAACTGAGTTTCTAATCAAGAAGTCTAGAGAAGCTTCATGGCGGATGGCTCGGGGGGGGCGGGGGGGAGCAGAGTGAGCCCCTGAAAAAGCAGGAAAGCAGGCCAAGTGACAAAGGGACACCAGTGTCTGCTGTGGTTTGACTCCACTCCTCAGGCAGTCACCAACCCCCCACTCCCCTGAGAGAGAAAGGGTTCTTCTGTGATCTAGAGGAATCTGAAGCCTCACTCTCATCCCTCGCGCCCATCTGAAAGACAGAGGCTGCTTCTGAAGGGAAGAGAATCAAAGTTCTCTAAAGACCTTTCTCTTAAGGTCCTTCAAGTGTTAATTCTTAGGATGATTAAACTGCTGCCACCAAGATGTGATCCCAGGGGCACCACATGTGTGCGGCCTCTCTGCAGCTGCACGAACGTGAATCCAGACGCCAGCTAAATTTTTCGGCATGGGCAGCTCCTTGCAGAATGTCTCCAGACTGAGAACTAAGCCGCGGCCCCATGCCCGCCCAAGAGGGGAAAGGTATTTCTCTCTCTCGCCTCTTCCTTGCCGGGGGTGAAGGGCGTGGTGACTGCCATATTATGACGACCACAGATGGGGTTTACAAGCTTGCAAGGATCCAATACCTGGAAGAAATCTCCCTGGACTTAGTTGCTAAAGTACAGAAATCCAAAACCGCGCGACCTCATATCCCTTCACAACAGGTCTGACTCTAGTGGGGTACTCCTAACAATAATAGTGAGGTTTGTGTTGAAATATTGAATGTAACCTAAGTAAATAGAAAGTGAAGTGAAATTTATCAGTTACAAGGCAGGGGGGTGGGGTGGGGGGGTGGTTGGGATGGGAGGTGTACGGATTTTTTTTTTTTTGGTGGTGGGATATAGGCACGGGTGAGGGGATGGTTGTTTCAGCATTGTATAACTGAGACTTAAGTCTGAAAGCATTGTAATTTTCCACATGGTGATTCAATTTAAAAATAAAAATTTAAAAAAATTAGAGGAAAAAAAAAGATGATTAAACTGGTCTAAATGCTGAAATTTATCTTTTTTTTTTTAAATTTCTGAATCACACCTAGTGGTGCTCAGGGGGTTACTTAAGGCTCTGCACTCAGGATTTACTCCTGGTAGTGCTCGAGGGACAATATGGGATGTCAGGGATTGAACCTCGGTCAGCCACATGCAAGGCAAACGCCCTACCCACTGTACTATCATCCAGCCCATGAAATTTCTTATATTAAAACCACAACCAGTGAGGACATATCACGTTCTAACATACCAATTTTAAAGCAGATTCTAAACCTACATGGTTAGCAGAGAATCCACACTATAAATTTTCTTGGGTACATATTTAAATATCTTCCCATAAAAAATGAAGTCCTCCTTATATAATTTCATCTTTCTTTAAAAGTGACCATACACATTTTTTTTAAAAGGAAAGAAAAAACCACCTTACCATCTCTAAAATCAAGCTTGGAGGGGAGGGAGGAAAGATTTCATAATTTCTATACAAAATGTAACGCGGCTTACATTTTTGTTAAAAAAGAAAGTTTTCTAAATTTTCTCCACTCACACTGAACACCTATTATGTGTTTGCTTCTGGGGCTGTGGTCACCTTCATAGAACGATTAATTAAAACAGTAATTGGATTAATTTTTAGTTGTCTATAGACAAGCTCAAAAGGGTGTATTTAATTTTGGAAAGCAAAAGAAGTGATAAAAAGCCCAAATATAATATAAAAAAGCAACTTGGTTTTTAACGTTAAAAACCCAAAGTGAATGGTAAGGTTGCTAATTAAAAAATGAATTGTGCGAACCCAATGAGAAGCCGAGGTCTGCAGGCGCACAGTGGCAAACGCCAGGCCCCATGGGATGGGGAGGAGCTGATCCTTCTCCCGATGGGACTCTGAGATGATGCCCGAGAACTGCCCCGGCTACTCATTAAGCTCCTAAATGGCCATGATCCAGAGACACACGCACATCGTGTGTCTTGCTGCAGCTTGCTGCAGATATATCTCCAGATCCTAATTATTGAAATTTTAGAATTCCAGGAGGACATTACATGCTATTCATAACAAGCAATACAAAACAAATTGTCTAGCATTGCCTTTCTGGCAGGTTTGAGTGGTGGTGGGAAAATTCCAAATAATAATGGTAGGACTGGTGTCAAAATATTCAGTGTAATCAAAGTAGAGAGAGTATTATGGAATTGTCTGCCACACAGGCAGGGGAGGGGTTGGGATAGGGGGTGGGGGGCTTACTGGGGATTTTTGGTGGTAGAAAATATATACTGGTGAAGAAATGGTATTTGATCACTGTATGACTGAAACTCAAACATGAAAGCTTTGTAAATGTACCTCATGGTGATTCAGTTAAAATTTTTTTTAAATAAATAAAAAATCATATTCACACATGTTAACTATGTGGTATCCTCAGAAGCAAAATAGCAGCCATTTTTAGTAGCTAGCTCACTGGAAGAAGTGGAAAAGTAAAAGATTATTGCTGTATTAAAAAGATAAAGAACATCAAGATTTAAAGCTGATGGAAAGAATACAAAATAAAAGCAGACAATTAAGAATGGGTTCTTCAATATTGGAATGGAATATCATGGCAGGATTTTGGCTGTCTATTTAAAAACTAAAATTTCAGTAATGTTTCTTGATGCTTACTAATTGCAAAGAATCAAAGGACCCAGCTTCTTTTAAAAGAACCAACTTGATTTTTTTTTGAAGAAGAAAGTAAAAATTTAGAAGTCTACAAGGTCTTGATTAGCTTTCAAAAAGTAAAGAAAAAAATCAGTGTCTCTTATTTCATTCTTGCAAAGTTAAATTAGGAAATAAGAAGGAAATGGAATAGGAAAGTGGAAGCACAGAAAGGAAAAAGTGTCCGACTAATCTCTCTACTGACCTCGCAAGAGAAATCAGACTGAGAAGAGAGCACCTATAATATCTCCACTGGCTGAGGTCACAGCGGAAGCAGAATTAGTCAGTTTTTATCGACTTGGGGGGGGGCTATGAGTAAATGCCAGATGTTCTGGAAGAATACGGGAGAGGAGACAGATCACATTTCCACAGCAAATGCCAATTAATATAGAAACCGACTTCTTTAGCCCTTCTGTGCAGCATGTCTGGATGGATCCAACATCATTCCGTGTGTGAATGTACAGGAAAACAGGAAGGCCACCGTGGTGAGTGACGTACCCGGCAAAGAATGAATGAAGGCCCACACGTCATCCACGGTCCAGACAGCCGGCTCTGTCTGTGCAGCCGGCAGCAGGTCGGCGCTCTCGGGCACTTTCCTGACCCGCACGTCCCGGAGCTCCCGCTCTCGCTCCCGCTCACTCTGCCTGCGCAGCCGCGTGGTCATGGCAGACGGCACGGAATCCTCATGAGAAGCCAAGTCTTCTTCTGCAGATGGATAAGTAATTGGAAGCTGGAAAATGTAGTACAAGTAAAATACAGCACTGCACTTGGCTCTGCGTGTCTGAAAGGGGAATGGTACAGTGAAGTGGGCTTTCTACAGACCTGCCTGAGGAGATGCTCTCTCGCCGCCCCCTCAGCGCCACTGGCACGGCGGCCACGGTGCCCGAGGCTTGCATTATCAGGCTTACGATTCCAGCGACTAAGTGCAAATTTTTTTGAACAACTAACATTGTACCTAAGAGATTCAAGTAAGAAAAATAATTAAATTATATACAGGACACTCCATTTAGTATTTATTATGACTTTAAAGTGCAGTTGTGAATCAGTAAGTGCTGTACACGATTTGCTTATGCTATTAGTTAAAAAAAAACAAAACCCACTTCTATGTATAACATAACTTAGCTCTGCAATATAACACTGGACACCTATAAAAAGGTATTGTTTTCTCCCAGTTACACTGTAATGTGGAGAAAATTTTCTGCAAAATACAGAAAAAAATGAACTTCATAAGAACAAGGTTCCAGAAGGAAAAGAAATTACGCATTAACTAGGTACATATTTATTCAAGTTTATATTTATGAATTTTAATATAGTAGAGAGGGGAAATATTAAACAGGTAGTAAAGATTCAAATATTACTGAAACTGAAGCGTGTCAATATAAAGCTAGATTTAAAAGTTACATGTCTTATTAGTCAAGAAACTGTATGATTTTTCTTAACCATCTAAAAATTAAAAACACTGAGCCCAGGAGACATATAAAATAGGCTACAGGAAGAACAAGGTGTAGACATAGTTTATCAACTGCTTATCTAGAAATTAAAATGAAAATAAATAGCCTAAGAAACAAATTTCTGAAAGTTGCAGAAAGGCTAAAAAAATATGAGCAATTCCTCTTTTTTATACATATAAATCTGCTATTGTAATTTCTTATTTTCTTCAAGAAATAAGATTGTTCATAAAAATGACATTAATTTTTACTGTTCTAGATCCAGTATACAGACAACATTAATTTTCCTGATGCATGTTTTTTTTTTAATACCAGTAAGGCATATTAAGAAAATGAAAAAGCTATTTCTCTTAAAAAGTTATAAAATTTTTAAAAGCTGTTCTGTTGGTCACTTAATTTTACCCTAAACAGTTCATCAGGCTCTTGTGTTCATTATGCCTCTGTGGGCTTGGCTCTAGAGGTTTCTGGTTTCCACTTACGAAAATTGTCGTAAGAAATGAAACTAACTTTACCCTTGCTTTCAGTACCCAGACATTTAGTTCCCCAAAACAGATAGGCAAATAAGCAACAGAAATTCTTTCTTATGTTCTCTCTCCCTGCTCTGTCATCTGCATTTTCTTATGACAGGATCCTAATTTTCTAAAGATGTTTATCTCACAGGTAATGTAACAATTCAGTAATCATCTCTGGGAGAAGAGTGATGGCAAAGTTAAATATCCTGAAATATTTCAGTATCTCTAAATAGTAGCTCCACAGCACTGTCGTCCCATTGTTCATAGATTTGCTCGAGCGGGCACCAGTAATGTCTCCACTGTAATACTTGTTACTGTTTTTGGCATATCGAATACACCACGGGGAGCTTGCCAGGCTCTGCCGTGAGGGCAGGATACTCTCGGTAGCTTGCCGGGCTTTCCAAGAGGGACGGAGGAATCAAATCCAGGTCAGCCGCGTGCATGAAGACATAATTTTTTCTGAGATTATATGTGTGTGTGGATACTTAAGAGCTTTTAATCACAGAATCACAAAGCCCACTAGTCCTTCTCATAGTATGTGGAAATTGATAAACTCCCCACATGAAACCATGAGTTCCATAATCTGATTCAGACTATCAGTGAGAGTCTCTGAGGCCAGAGTAACATAATGGTCTAAGTGCTTTGCGTGTGGGAGACCCAAATCTGACCCTCTGCACCTCATGGAGTACTCACAGACTGACACCAGAAACCAAGAAGTCTAATTGTGAGGAAAATAATTTTCTTATTTAACTCAAATTTTTACTAAGTATATTTCAGTGCCATCATACTACATTAATGTTTAAGCAAGAAATTCCACAGATGTCTCAATCAAGCCTTGAATGACTGGACACAAAGGACAGCTTTTCTGAGCAGAGAAGAAACTTCAAAGTAGCACTTGTGCAGCCTTTCACCTTCAGGGATAAATACCTAGATCCAGATTTATCAGTACTGAAGATTTTAACATTGTTATTTATTTATTTTGGAATTTTTGGTCACTCTCAGTGGCTCTGGGGGTACTTCTGGTTTTGTGCCCAGGGGTCATTCCCAGTGGTGCTTGGGGGACCATTGTGATACCAGGGACTGAACCCAAGCCTCCACATGAAAAGCATGCACCATGCACTCTAACCCACTCAACTCCCTCTCACCACAAAAGACTTTTTTTTTAAATGTAAACTAAAGACATGATCAATGAAAATAAACTTTTTTGTGTTTGCTTGTTTGGGCCACACTCAGCTGTGCTCAGAGATTACTCCTGGCTTTGTACTCATGGATCATTGTAGGTAGGCTCAGAGTTAAGTGACCATATGTGTACTGGGGATCAAATGAAAGTTGGCTGTGTGCAGGGCAAGCACCCTTCCCACTGTACTATTTCTCTGGCCCAAAACATTTATTAGTAGTACTACTTAGCTATAATATTAATGAAAAGCTAGTTTTTGAAATATCATATATACTTTTTGGTATGGCAATGTAATAATTATCCATAATGCAATGATTACTATAGCTGTCCTAAAGTGTAATAAACAGGGTAAAGTTAAAACAAGAGAAAACTTTTTTTTTTCCTTTTTTGGGTCACACCTGGCGTTACTCCTGACTCTGCACTCAGGAATTACTCCTGGCCGTGCTCAGGGGACCATCTGGGATGCTGGGAATCGAACCTGGGTCCGCCACATGCAAGGCAAATGTCCTACCCATTGTGCCATCGCTTCAGCCCCGAAAAAATATTTTAAAGCAGAGTAAATCCCTGCATTTCAATACTGATAAAACAATTTGACAAATAAATAGTTTTGATACATGAAAAATTAATGGTCTATTTCTAAGAGGGATTGTTTCAAGCATATTCTTAACTACTAATAGACTCCTAGTTCAATATAAGATTAACTGCAAAACTCATTACATATATAATTTTCACAGAGCAAAATTTATCAGTTAAGTACCAAAGTAGCTATAGGTAATATCTACTGATATTATTTCTCTATGACATATAGGATAGGTTTGATTATATTGGTAAGTTGTACTAGCTTTTTGGTTTTACTGCAGTGTAAGTATAGGGAATTTACAGAATAAAGATACCTTTTGGCACATGACATAGTACAGAATCGTTTTGACCGAAGAAATTCATTAGCATATCCCATCTTTCCACAAAATTCACATTTGAGCAATTCACTGTCCATCTCTTCTAATGTCTCTAAAGGAAGGAAACAAGGGGGAAGAATTCAAAAATGTAACAGTAGTACATTTTTTTAAAGCCACTACTTTGGCTGGATGCACCTAATTTACATTTTCCAGGAAAATTAAAACAATGGCCCTTTTACTTTTCATTCTATGGCCACTTTACCAGAGGGCAAAGGTTTCTATACCCAACAAAAATTGTATGGTGTTTCTACATACATAAATATTATTCAAGGTTCATTTTGCTGAGAATCCAATTCTAAAATGAGCAAATAACTTGAGGTATGCACTGTAAGACAAACAAAGGCGAATAAGCCAGTACCCTCCAGGAAGAATCCTTTCCAAGCACACTGAGGACAGGAGAAGTACAGCAGAGAGGGCGATTGCCAGGCAGCTAGCCTGGGTTCGATCCCTGGCGTCCCAGATGGTCTCCCAAGCACTGCCAGAAATAAATTCCTGAGTGCAGAGCCAGGAGTGACTCCTGAGATCTACCAGGTATGCCCCCCCTCAAAAAACAAAGTATACTGTAGAGGATATAAATTGTGCTGAAGATATTCAGCAGAGAACACTTAATTCTAACAGGAAGAATGAAGATGACTACAAAGAGAAGGTAAATTTGTATGTGTTTTATTTGATTTTATTTACTTATTTTTTTTACTGTAAAGGGATTTGACTGATAGAAAAAAAAAATGTTGGAAAATTTCCAAATACTTGAAACCAAAACATAGGTCTAAATAAAATTCGGGTCAAAGAAGAAATCAAAACAGATTATGAAGGACTTTGAAATGTCTAAAATAACGTATCAAAAACTCTAAGACACCACTAAAACAGTACTCAGCAGGAAAGTTACTTAACACCTTGTATGGTCTCAAATCAGTCAACTGAGGAAACAATCTGAGCTTCTATTCTACGAAACTAGAAAAAGAAGAGCAAAATAAATGGGAAAACAGGGAGGAAGAGGAGGAGAGAGGGTCGGAGGGAGGGAGGGGGAAAAGAGTGAGCTAATGTGTCTTATTTTAGGGGAAAATATAAAATAATACACTCTAATGGGTACAGTTGAATGTATGAAGATATCTAGAGATCTTATTAAAAAGTCCTAAACTTTTCATTCATCTTTAAGAAAGAAAACAAAACCATAGCTGAAATAAGAATGTCTTCACTCCACCTCTATAGTCACAGCCTTCAAGTCATGGTACAGGACCCAAAGAAGCATCTTCCCTAAACCCTTCAGTCCTGAGTAGCAGTCACTGTAAGCGAGCAACTAGTCCTCAGGAGAAATCAGTTTCTCAAAGGTAAACCGAGGTTTCTAAAGGTTTCTAATCGCTTGTGTGCCCTGGGGAGCAGGCATTCTAAATGACAGTTCTGGGTGGGGAAAGTTCAGGAGGCGGGGGTTTAATCCCTGTACCACATGGTCCCAGACATCACAGGCGGTGACCCCTGGCCCAGGACTGTCCCCCAGCGCTTGCCACATGCGCCCTCAGTCCCCCTGAAAAGAGACAGAACAGTTCCACTGTTTCCCACTTAAGAACCAAGAGAACTGAGATCCGTGAGAAAGGACCAGGAATATAGCTCTGTGGGAAAGCACATCCCTGGCATGCACATGACCTGTCCCTCTGCCAAAACTAATGAATATTAAATAAAAACTCTCATGATTTTTTTTTTCTTTTTTGACTTCTGGGCTATAGCCAGCATTGCCCAGGGGTATAGATGGAATAACTCGTGATGGTGCTCAGGAGTCTATGGGGGTACCACGGGTCAAACCTGGAGCTGTAACATACAATACATGCCATCTCCCCAGTCCCCAACACTGTTAAATCCCTCTTCTTTTTCCTTTTCTCCATGGGGTGTAGAAGTGAGTTATGCCCTGTGGTGCTTAGGGCCTACTCTAGGCGATGTTTGGGGGACATTCCTAGCAGTGCTTGGATTACCATAAAATGCAGGGATTAGGTCCAGGGCCTCCCCAGTGCAAAGCATGTCTTCGGGCACTGAACTATCCTCCAGCCATGTTAAGTGTTATTCACTTAACAAGATTTATGCAGGTGAACAAAGGGACTCTGGAAAATAAATATGAACTTATCTAAACCAAGCAAGTTCAGGTACTTATATTATCAACTACTATTGCTCGTAAAGCAGATGAGATGGTACTAACACAAGAGAAAGCAGCAAAAACTACCTATTTTAAGGGCGGGGCCTGGGGCTTAGTGGTAGAGCACTGCATGAGACCTTGGTTCAAATCCCACCACTACAGAGCACCACCAGGTGTGGCCCCAGAACAAAAATAATAAACCACACTGTGAAACAGCAGCTGACATTCCATAGCATGCCCAAATAAGACTGCCACAACTAGTCAAAAATTGAAAATGTTTAAAAGAAATTCTCAAAGCTACTTCTTTAACAAAAATCATCTAATGGTAATAGTCTTTAAAACAAAGTAAAATAAAAACTAATCCTTCCAATGCTGTGGCCCAACAATCCGCAGCTGAGACCTGAGATCATTCTTCCTTAGACCTAACCTACCTTGCAACCCTGTGCCCAAGGCAGCAGCTCTCACACCACCACCACCACCCACTCGCCTCAGCGTCCTTCCTCCTCAACCTGTGCCGTTTCCACACTAAACTGAAAACCTTTCAAAGGTTTTTTACTGGTGCCCACTCGAGCAAATCGATGAACAACGGGATGTCAGTGATACAGTGATACAGCAGGGCTGGAGAGATAATACAGTGCCTAAGGTGTTTGCCTGAGCACAGAGCCAGGAGTAAGCCCTGAGCACAGCCGGGTGTGGCCCAAATAAACAAACAATATAAGAACAATCAGAAATGTTTTTGCTGGTGAAAGAGGTGAGTTCTCAAGGAGGTCTAGTCTAAAACAGTCTTTTCCAAAGTGTCTGATAATGCCCTTGGAGGGCACTAAACCAATCCCAGTAGTTGCAGGAGATGCTTCTGGTGTAACTAGAAGAGGCTCCATGTTTGCTCATTAAAGAAAACAGACTTGCAAAGCGATGTAGCTAGACCATTTTTTATTCGTAAAATGGGAACAAAGTCAGCAGAGAGGGCGAGTAAAGGTGCTTGCCCTGCAGACAGTGCGCTCCAGTTCAATCAGTACCTGGAACATGGTCTCCTAAACAGAGCTAGGAGTAGACCCTGAAAAAGCCCTAAATAAAATTACAGTTTCTGGGGACCAGGAAGATAGCTCAAAGGGCTAGATCACTTGCCTTGCATTCTGAGGCCCCAGGTTTGGTCCCCGTCACTTCATGTCCCCAGTACCACCCCAGGGCCCTCTAAGCACTCCATGGCAGACACTCCCCACCAAACCAAAACCAACTTCTGCATAGGGCCAATTTTTGACCAATGGCAGGTGACTAGAAATGCTTTCAAATTCCGGGTGGCACTCTTTCTCCAATCTCATTGATTAGAAAACAGTTATGACTGAGAGCCAGGAGGATTGGCTCATGGTTGGAAGCTTGCCACAAGTGGAGGGAAGAGGGCAGTTAGAATGGAGAAGGGACCACTATGACAATGATAGTTGGAAATGATCATTCTAGACAAGAAATGAGTGCTGAAAGTAGGTAAAGGAGTATACATGATATACAGTACCTGTATTGCAAACCATAATGCTCAAAAGGAGAGAGGGGGAGAGAGAAGGAGGGAAGGAGGGAGGGAGAAAGGGAGAGAGGGAGAGAGACTTAGAGACTGCCATATAGGCAGACTGGGGAAAGCAGGTGGAAGGAGGGAAACTGGGGACACTGGTGGTGGAAAATATACACTGGTGAAGGGATGGTTGTTGGAATACTGTATGACCAAAACCCAATCATGAACAATTTTGTAACTGTGTGTCCCATGTTAATTATAAAACAAAATTAAAAACATGATCTTGAAAATGACTGTGTATCCCATGGATGACAAGAACATAAGACACTGGGGACCTATCAGAACCAGGAGGCCCAAAATGCTTACCTTTGGGTTATGAAAAGAAAATAAAACTTTTATCTTGTTTATTGAGATATTATTCTGGGTCTTTAAAGGAGTGGCTGAATATATGTTGTAACTTAAGTGCCCAAATTTTGTTTCTTAGTTTGATTTAGGCCACAGTTGTACTCAGGGCTTCATACTGGCTCTGCAACCAAAGATCACGCATGGCAGTGCTGGTGGACCAGAATGGGTGCCCAGGATTAAACCCAGGCAGCTGCCTGTGAGGCAAGCCCTACCCACTGTACTGTCTCCCCAGCCCAATAGTCAGTATTTTTGTGTAGGGGTTACTTTTATATTTTCCTTAAGACTGGAGGGTGAAATGATCAACATGATGATTTGCCAGAGAAGATGTAAGAAAAAACAGACATAAGAAGACAGAAGAACAAGAATCTGGCACTGAGAGAAAATACAGTAGGCAGGATGCATGCCAGGCCTGCCCAACCAACTCCTGGCACCACATGGTCCCCTGAGCACTGCCAGGATGGTGTGGGATCCCCCGAACAGCAGGCCAGAGCGGCGTCAGGCCTCAGGTCCCTGCACTGACTGAGAATCGCCAGTGGGGCTTCGCAAGTAGAAGATGAGTCTATTTTGATCAATTTCAATCTATCGATTGAATATTCTGCTTACAGAACCAGTCAAATGGAAACATGGTTTATTCTTTTAAAAAGAGAATAATCCTTACATTAAGTGTCATATATTGAATGAAGTATATGTATATAGTACTAAAACCAGAGCAACTAAATCAGTGAGGTTTCCATGTCACCCTGAATAACTTTTCATACAGAGTCACAGAAATCCCGAGTTAGGAAACTGCCCGGGTGGGCTCAGGCTCTAGCCTGCACAGGAGGCTGCTGAGTCCTGCACAGGTGACCCCCAGGCACTGCTGGGTAAGCTCTGAGGGCAGCACTGTGGAGCCCAGGGGTGGCCATCACGGAGCCCAGTGTGGCCAGCTGAGTTTGCCAGGAGTGGACCCCAAGCTTCTCAGCACTGCTGGGGAGCTCCCCCAAGAGAAGGAAACCGCCTTGGTAAACCATCGAGAAAGTCTTTCGAATGTTGGCACATTTTATTGTATGCAACTATATCTTCATTATCAAGCAGATCAATTATCTGGAGTGTGGGGGGATTCTAGGGGTCAAACCCAGGGTCTCAAACAAGCAAGTACTCTACCACTAAGCTCCATCCCAGCAAATTTATCACAATTAAACTTCCCTCTTTCCTCCTCTGTATCTTGTCCTATCAAACTGCTCTTTGCCTTGTCTTCCATTAATTCTCTCCTCCTTCTCCCTACCTGAGGTAGGAATTAGAGGGCAAACCCCTAATTCACCCTACATGATCAGCAGTTTCCAAAACTATTCTTGCCCATGGCACCTGCCTAAAGACCTTCACTAATCACCCTCTGCACAGAATGGCTCTTTCTCCTTGTCCGCTATCCCAGACTCTAGCACATGGCTGCTTCTCGATACAGAGGACAGCCTCTGCTCTCCACCGCCTCCTACTGAAGCTATCCAGCACTGGAAAATCCACTACTCAAGGCGCTCTAACTAGGAAGAGTCTTCCGTTCATTTATTTACTTTGGGCTTTACGTCACTCAGAAGTGCTTAGGGCTTATTCCTGGCTCTACACTCAGGGATCATTCCTGGTGGTGCTTGGGGGACCATATGGGATGCTGGGGGTCGAACCCTGCCAATTCTACTATCTCTCCAGCATTCTTCCTATTTATTATCCTAAATTTCTGCTTTTTTACCTAAGACTCAGGTCAGATTTCACTTCTACGGAGCACATGCCAAACTGACATCAGTCCATTTTACACACCCTAACTCTCTATATTAAAACTTACATTTGTTGTTCATTAATTGTCTTTCTGTGATGGAGATCCCCAGTTCCTATTAAATCGAAAGCTCTTTAGAGGATGGAGAGAATTCAGGGGCCAAAGTGATAGTACAGTGTGTAAAGCCTTGCAAACAGTCAGCCCAGGCTCAATCTCAGGCATTCCATATGGTCCCCAGAGCATGGCCCGGAGTAATTCCTGAGTGAAGAGTCAGGAGTCACCCCTGAGCATCGCCAGATGTGGCCCCAAAACAAAACAAAATGAACCAAAACCAAAAAGAAGAGAGAGAATTCAAAGGAAATGTCAGGTGTGATCCCCGGAACCGTGAGTAGTCCCCGGCACGGAGCCGGAGTAGCCACTGAGCACACCTCTCAGAAACAAGACAGAAACAGGCTCCTCTCGGCCGGATCCACTTAGCACACCTGAAGGCCTTTCGGACCACAAAGCACAAGGATCATAACATATGCTGAGGATCTTCTAGGCCACAAGGGGGCATACTATATGTGCTTTCCAGCCTACAATTTCCAATTACTCACTGCTTGTAGACACGGGAGGGAACCCCTACATCTGGGGAGAGAGGGGCTTCCTGAGCAGTGTCCAGAGACTGAGGGTCACTCCTGGCTACACTCCACCCAGCTTCATGGGCCTGACGATTCAATACTTGGGGCCAACAGTGCTGGAGACTGGGCCACTAGGGGTCACCCTGGCGTGGTGGGTGCTAGGGGCCACACTGCACTGGAGCACAGCCCCCAACCTCACACATAGCAGGGATGCCCATGGCCGCCAGCCCATGAGCTATCTTTTCCCTGTCCTTAAAGTACTGGTCTCAAGTAAAGCAAAATCTTTACTACTCTTCACCTGAAACAAAAACTTTGCTCAAACTAAAAATCATTCATGATTAAAGTAAGTTTTCCAAGAGCAAATAAAATTACATGGGTAATAAAATGCATACATTGTTTGGATCTCAATTAAACACAGTAACTATAAAAGTACATTTTTAAACAACTGGAATAATCTTAATATTTAAATCCTGGAATCAGATGATGCCAAAAGTTATTAGCACTAACATATTTCTTTACAATTGTATATTTTAAGTGTACTTTTTTTAGAGATGCAAATTGTTTGTTTGTTAAGTCAGAGGAAGGAATACCTGGGAGATACAGTATAGGGGGTAAGGCGCATGCAAAGACTTTTGTAAGTGGTGCTTTCTGTACTAGATTTCGGTGTGGTTGGGAGGCACACCTGGTGGTGCTCAGGGTTTCCTCTTGGCTCTCTGCTCAGGGCTCACTCCTGAACACTGCCAAGTGTGGCACAAAAATAAAACAAACAAAAAAAGACAGAAAGCTGGTTGTTTTGATGCTAAATTTTTTAAATTATTCCAATATTGGAACTTTTACCATCTTTAGTCCTTCAAAAGTCTGGCACTATGCAAATTAACACCAATCTTGTATTTTAGTTACTTGTATTTATTTGGCCACTAGTCATCTGGTTAGCTTTCCCATATTTCAGTCAAATTATGTACTTTGTGAGAATGAAAGTGAGTACTTCCAGATGTTAGTCTGTGTAGAATAAAAATCCACATTCCCTTCCAAACAATCTACATACCTTCAGCAATCATGTCTTCTATCTCTGTGTCAGATGAATTATCCGCGTGCTTTGTATTATTCTGCAGTTCTGGCTGAACACAAACAGAATTTATCACCTGATTATCCAAAAGAGGCCTTTTTTTAACAGGCTGTTCTGTTAGCAAAGATGAACGAGTCACCTGGAAAAGAGAGAATAAAATAAAACAGCCTTAAAAGACTGCAGAAATAACTGTTAAAAAGACCTTTGTAAGCGAAATAGATCTGTGTTAATTTCCCTGTGTAGTGGACTAGACCTTCAGTAAATGATTTTTGGTAAAAGGTCAGGCAATTTCTATTTTCAGGTCATTAGTAGCATGGCTACTTCAAAGGCTATCAAATGGAACCTAGTCTACTACTTTAGGTAAGTAATTTTTGAAAGTAGCATTACATCCTTTGTCTGGGAGGAAATTTTCACACAGCCTCTAACAAAGGACTATATTCAAGACAACCACAACAACAAAAATGAAGCCATTAGAAAAATCAGAAGATCTGAACAGGAAATTCACCACGAAGACATAAAGATGGCTAAAAGACACATGAAAAAACTTAACTCATCACTGGTTATTTGGGATATACAATTCAAATAAATGAGATATTTCCTTATTAGTGAGAATCGCCTATATTAAAAAGGCCAGGAAAAGCAAGTGCTGTTGAGGGTTTGTGAACTTGTTCAAAAAGTCCAAATTTAATATACACATAGTTCACTAAAAACAAAGGCAGCTGAGTTGGCAATCAACTCAAAATCACAATGCAAAAATCTTCCCTACCCATGAACTTGAAAAATTAAATGATTCAAAGTCTTTAAGAAAAATCAGTTTGCTTTTCCTGCCTTTGACTTTTGGCTTTTATTTTCAGTGTCTTCACTTTTTCCCACCATCTGTCACTAATGTGACGACTAGAACACTCTGGGCTGTGGATCTCACTGCAGGCCACAGGCCTGGTTGTGGGTCTGGACACTGTGTTGAGGTGCACTAGAAATGACACTCTTTTGCTGCTGACTTGTTGTAGTCCTGGGGATAACTGTGCTGGTGTTTCCAGGCTCTCGCTCCTTATCTGGAGTGCAGGGAGTAAGAGCATCACCTCACACCTGCAAGACAGGCTCTCCACCACTGAGTAACTTCCCTGGGCCGAGCTGGGATTTATTTTCTAAGGAAAATGTTCATCTCTAAATATTAGCATGTAAATTATAAACGTGTAGTCTCAAAAGATTATTAGTGAGATGGATAATGTCTCCACTTAAAGGTGGATATAAAAGCATTTTTAAAAATCTGATTGAAGGCTGACAGACAATAGTGAGAAAAATCTATTTGCTAATTATAAACTATCAACCAGGTCATTTCAGAAGAATCAGGTTACTGAAAAGTTACTTTCTTTCTGTGCCCAAGTTAAAGTTCACAAAGTAGCACATTATATAAGAAACCCCATAAAATCAAAGTCAGGTGTCATTTCATACACCATAAAAAGAATGTGAGGGCGGGGTCGGAACAATAGCACAGCAGGTTGGGCGTTTGCCTTGCAAGAGGCCGACCCGGGTTCAATCCCCGGCATCCCATATGGTCCCCCAAGCACCGCCAGGAGTAATTCCTAAGTGCAGAGCCAGGAATTACCCCTGAGCATCGATGGGTGTGACCCAAAAAGGAAAGAAAAAAAAAATCTGAGGGCTAAGAATGTGGCTCAAATAGCAGAGCACGATGCCCTCACACAGGAGCCCCGGCATCACAACCTGCTGTGCATTACCAGGAAAGGCCCAGAGGCAGGCCATTCCCTCTTCTTCCCTCAATTTTCTTAATGAACATTTGTTTTTGTTTTTAGGGGGTCACAGCCAGCGATGCTCAGGGGTTACTCCTGGCTCTGCACTCAGGAATCACTACTCCTGACGGTGCTCGGGGGACCATATGGCATGCCAGGGATTGAACTCGGGTTGGCTACGTACAAGGCAAGCACCCTACCGGCTGTGCTATCTCTCTGGCTCCCAATGAACATTTTTTAAGATGAGAGGAAAAAAAAAATTGGGGGCTGGAGTGAAAAGCCAAAAAAAAAAAAAAAAAAGATTATTTCAATGGAGTAAACTTCCAATTATCTTTCTCTAAAATTATAAAATCAATTCTCATATCCTGAAATTTTCCTTCTGAACAGATACATCTAAAGAACTAACAAAAAAAAAAAAAAAAAGAACTAACAAAATTCTATAAATATATTTGGAGATATATATGTATACAAAGGATATAAGCCTAGACAAAACTTGGCAGCTGTTCTGAGGCTGGAGCACTAGGACAGTCGTAGGGTCTCTGCCTCACACACTGCAAACCTGGATCCCACCTGGCAGGCCCACAGGAGGAATCCCTGAGTGCGGCCAGAAGTCAGCCCTGACTGCCTCCAGGTGTGGCCCAAATGCAACAATAACAGAAAAGGGCAAGTTTTAAAATTATAAGCTCATTTGAAAATAATCTTTTACATTCTTTTCAAATGCTATGTAAATATTTTAAAAACACAAAATATATTTTGTTACTTACAGGAAATGGCTCTAATCCCTCCTGAATCACAAAGCCTTCAATAACATGGGTCAAAATCTGGGGCTTAACAATAGCCTGTGGAGGTTTGTTTTCTATACTGGGAATTGTACTGGACATAGAAGGATTATTACTCCTCGTGGTAGCGGCTGGAAGTAAGAGTGGAGGCGGAGGAATAGAGACGTGCGAAGGGTCTGATGGAGATTTAATTACTGAAGCACTGACTGATACCACAGCAGGTAATTCCACTTGCTCTGGGGGGGAAAAACAAACAACATGTATTGGTAATCTTAGCATTGTACACCCAAGCAGATATGAAAGAGAATTCAAAAATAAGCATTAGTAACAGTAATGAATAATGTCTAGTGCTTTCAAAAACCACTCTAGAGAGATAGCTCCAACAGTCTGAGCTGCAACAGGGGAGACCTGGGTTCCATTCCCTGGCAGTCATGGTCCTCCGATCACCACTCCCCCAGGCAGCCAATAAAAGATTGGACACTAAGGACCAAAATGTTGCTCATGGTTAGAATACATGCTAAAATGGGCGAGACTGTGGGCGTGCTCCCTCCCTAGCACGGAAGGAAGGAAGGAAGGAAGGAAGGAAGGAAGGAAGGAAGGAAGGAAGGAAGGAAGGAAGGAAGGAAGGAAGGAAGGAAGGAAGGAAGGAAGGAAGGAAGGAAGGAAGGAAGGAAGGAAGGAAGGAAGGAAGGAAGGAAGGAATGATTTTTAACAGATTTTCTTTAATCTATCTCGAGGTATTATTAAAATTTTTAATTAGTGGGTCCCAAAAAAAGTGCTCATGAAGCCCCACCAGTAACTATCGTCCAACCAAGTCAGTTCAAGGCTCAAGAGTGTAATGCTAGGGGCTGGAGTGCTAGTACATGGGATACAACACCTGTCTTGGCAGTGACCAGGTTCAATCTCTGGCATCCCATATGGTCCCCCAAGCACCACCAAGGGTGATTGCTGAATAAAGAGCCAGGAATAAACTCAGCATCGTCAGGTGTGGCCCCCAAACAAAACAAAAGAATGCAACGCTGCTGACTCTGCAGTCCCGGGATCACCCCCTCCTCCAGTGATGCTGAGGGCTCCAGCACCACACCCGTGCTGCCCCCATGGTGCCTGAGGAACATAGGGTGCTGGAAACTCACCCCGAGTCAGGTGCATCATCCTCCAAGCAGCCCAACTGCTGTACTGTCTCCTAGTACCTTGAAGTATAATTTTATTTTATTAAATTTTATTAAAGAAACCCGGAGGTGCTTAGGACTTATTCCTGGCTCTGCACTCAGTAATCATTCCTGGTGGGGAGGAGGGAACCATCTGTGCTGTCAGGGATCAAGCCCAGGTTGGTCGTAAGGTGAGCACCATACAACTATCGCTCTGGCCGGTTGAGCTACTAAAGTAAATAAACTAAGGCAACAATGTTAAGCTTGTCTTAAATATTTCAAGCACCTGTATTTATTAAACTATTTTTGTTTTATTTATTTATTTTTGCTTTTTGGGTCACACCCAGCGATGCACAGGGGTCACTCCTGGCTCTGCACTCAGGAATTACCCCTGGCAGTACTCAGGGGCTCATATGGGATGCTGGGAATCGAACCCAGGTCAGCCTCGTGCAAGGCAAACGCCCTACCCGCTGTGCTATCACTCCAGCCCCATTTTTATTTTTGAGCTCACAACTTGCAGTGCTTGGGGGGGCCACTGCAGTGCCAGGGGCTGAACCAGGGCTGTTCCTATCAGTTATGTGCCCTAGTCCAGTGGGCTATCTCCCCAGAGAGTGACTGAACAGTGTTTTCTTTCTTCCTCTCCTTTTCTGGACAGTACCTGGAACTGAACTCAGGGCTTCACACAACCAAGGAAGATGCTCTACCATGGACCTCCTCCCCATCTGGAAAAACTTTCTATTTTTCAGGAGGGAAAACACTGGAATAAACTGACTTGCCCATGTGATATTTTCAGAGATTCATTGATAGTATAGGAATAAAAACTGAAAAGAATAGGTTAGAGAAGGGGAAGGGTCCCTTTGCAGCCGGTATGTCAATAGTATCTCACTGCAGTTTGTTTCAGGCGAAGTCATTAGTTCTTCTCCACTGAAAATACTTGTGAGAGCATGAGACACTCAGGAAAGCAGAACACTTACAGTGAAGGCTGTGCCAAGATTAGTATGGGGTCAGCAACTTTTCTACAGAGGACCATATGGCCTGTTGCAACTACTTATGTTTGCCACAGCAGCACAAAAGTTGTAACAGATAATATTTAAATAAACATGATTGTGTGTTCACAATCCTTGGTGGACAACAAAATCTGAATTTTACATATTTCTCCCATGACATAAAATGTCATGCTCTTTGATCTTTTTGTCAACCATTAAGTAATGTATGGGAGCCACAGAGATAGTAAAGGGGTTAAAGCATACATCTTGCATACACCGATGCCATTTTAATTGCTAATGTGGACCCTGAACATCACCAAGTATAGCCTAAAGGTCTCCTACTACCATGGTGGGGTGTAGCGGAGAAGGGAGGTGTCAGTGGTAGCTGGGCCTAGCATTGAACCATGCAGCCCAACTGGCAGAGAATCACCAGGAGTGATACCTGTGGGGCTGGAGCGACAGCACAGAGGGTAGGGCATTTGCCTTGCACGAGGCCGACCCAGGCTCAATTCCCAGCATCCCATATGGTTCCCTGAGCACCGCCAGGAGTAATTCCTGAGTGCAAAGCCAGGAGTAACCCCCTATGCACCACCGGGTGTGACCCAAAAGGAAAAAAAGAAAAACAAAAACAAGTGGTACCTTTGCACCTGTGCTCCCTACACTCACTGAGCACATCTTGAATAAAGCTCAATTTTTTCCTAGTTCATGGACAAAACAGGACAAATTTAAATTATCAGCTATAATTTGCCAAACCCTAATCTAAATAATCGAAATTAATCTAAATAAAATAACTGTATTTTTTCAGAATAAATATCATTTTATTCAACTTAACATAATCTTTTCTTATGCCCATGTTATAATGAAACTGAATAAAATGAAATTATCTGAGATGTTCTGTACTTCAGAAAAAAAAACTTTCAAAAATGTATGAAAAATACATGACAGATATCTATATCTATCAATATAATAAGCTACCTTGTACTCAATAAGATTTGGATGGCTACTATGATCATTAAAATCCTTGAAGTTAGAGTAGTTCTTTTAGACTAGGATTGATATTATTTTTATAATTTTTTATTTAATTAAAGAACTTTACAAAGTTGTTGAAAGCTGAGTTTGAGACATATAATATTCCCACATCAATCCCACCACCAGTGTTGCTTCCTTCCAGTGTCCCCTTCCTCTGTCCCCTCATCAGCCCACCTCCCTTCCCACCATCACCTGGACAGGCACATTACAAAGCTCTGCTGCTGAAGCTTACTTACATCTCATGGTTTTTAGTACGGTTGAGTCTGTGTTTGTAAAAATACACCTGACATAAAATCTGTGTTCTGAGATTTGTTGTTGTTTGTTTGGGCTACACCCAGCAGTGCTGTGGGACCACTCCTGGTGGCGCTGAGGGTACCAGATGGGGGTGATGGGGAGGGGAGAAGAGGGAGGGGAGAAGGATTGGCTGTGCTCAAGGCCAGCTCCCAGCCCCACTGTACCATCACTCCAGCCCCTAGAATCTTTTCTTTAGTAAAATACAGCCACTTCAGTATTATGAGAAGCATACAGTAGATTTATTCGAAGTCATAAGTAGCATGAAAACAATAGGAATCTGAAAGCTTACACTCAAGAATTTTTTTAATTGATACCTCTAGGAAGAACTAGTGGGGCTTGTACTGCCTGAGAAAGAACACTCTCAAAAGCGTCTAATCACTCTAAATCACTACCAGTTTTAAGGAATGTCAGCTAAGACTGATCATGCTTTGTGATTTTTTTTGGAAAGCATAACTGAAATCTTTTCAAAGAACTCTGATTTATTAAAATGTTTAAGCTAGAAATACCCTGAGACTTAAGAATCTGAATAGGTCTATGAAATAGGCCTACGAAACACAACTGATTTTTGCTTATGTCTTTTTTGTTTTTGTTCTGGGACCACACCCAGTACACTTTTCATTCCCGGTGGGGCTGCCGGGATGGAACCCAGGTAGGTGCTATGCAAGGCAAGCCCCAAACCTACTGTGCATTCTCACTGGCCCAAATACAACGAGGGGTGGGGGGGAGAGAAAGGAGACAGAGAGACAGAGACAGAGAGAAGGAGAGAGAGAGTGACGGACGGAGGGAGAGGGAGAGAGATATGAGAGAGAGAGAGAGAGAGAGAGAGCGAGAGAGAGAGAGAGAGAGAGAGAGAGAGAGAGAGAGAGAGAGAGAGAGAGAGAGGGAGAGAGGGAGAGGGAGAGGGAGAGGGGAGACAAAGAAGATTGGGAGAGAGAAGAGAGGGATAGGGAGAAAGGAGAGAGGAGAGAAGAGAGAGAAAGAGAGGAGAAAGGAGAGAGAAAGGAGAAAGAGAAGAGAAGAGAGAGAGAGACTGTGTGCCTGTCATAAAGGCAGACTGGGGTGGGGGTGGAGGAGGGAAACTGGGAACACAGGTGGTGGGAAATGTTGAACAGACAGGTGTTAGAACACTGTATGATCGAAACACAATCATGAACAACTTTGTAATTAAGTATCTCATGGTGGTTTAATAATAAAAAAAATTTAAAAATTAAAAAAATAAATAAAAGAACCACATTGGTGAAAGCCACTAACTAATGCTCAAAGCATGTTTCTTATTTGGCTAGCTCCTAAATTATTTAATTGCTCCTCACTGGAAAAAAGTTACTGAATTCTGTTTTGGTGTAATTACCTAACAAATTCACTTAATGCCATAGCTAATGATAAAATTAATTTTTCCATTACTAAAACAAGCATGTGCAATAGGAAGTTCCCCATTTGGACATGTCCTCACCTAGCAAAGGGTGCTCTGAGGTCAGGTCTTCCCTGCCCACAGCAACGGCCGCAGGGGACAGCGTGGGAGGGGGCGGGGTCCTGTCCATGCGCGCGCACTCCTCAGGCTCCTCGGCCATTTCTTCTTCACACACATCTTCTACTTGGTAAACCTGCAATAACAACCCACACTATCTTCAAGGATTCGTAATTTTTTAAGTTATAAATATTTTAAATTTTAAAATAAGGTAAAATGATTATTTGATAAGTTGAAAGGAAAACTTAGTAAATATAAATAGTTCACTGAGCTTGTTCATACTCCCTGACGGCAATCTACTGGAAGCAAGTAGTACCTAGGGTTCAGGTCATCCAGTTTCTACAAAAAGGTGCTTAACTCGTATAGGACACGTTGGATTTTGAGAATTATTTTAATGTCTTGCTGTTAATACACTCAAGTAACTGTCTTAGGAATTCACTATTATTTCTGTTTACTTCTAATTATCATAAATCAAAATAAATACTAGGGCCAAAAAGATGGCTCCCAGGGCAACAGCACATAGACAAAGCACAGCACTACATAACCCCCCAGCACCTCCTGGAGTACCAAGCCAAGAGTAACTCCCAAGCACCTCCGAGGGAGGCCCCAACTGCACACAGCCCGCCCCTAGCACTCCCCCCGCCACCTACACATACACCAAAATGTCTTCATTTAAAGTTTAAAACATGGGGGGGAGGGGGGAGGTATACTGTGATTCTTGGTGGGGGAATATGTGCACTGGTGAAGAGGGATGGGTGTTCAAGCATTGTATAACTGAGACTTAAACCTGAAAGCTTTCTAACTTTCCACATGGTGATTCAATAAAAGAATAAATTTTAAAAAAAATTAAAACAATTTAGAGGCTGCGAGTGTGGCTCTATGGAGAGCACTGGCCCTGCAATGGGAGGACCTGGGCTTGATTCTTGGCACCTCAGGGTCCAGTGACACCACCAGGAGTGATTCCTACACAGGGACCAGGAGCAACTCCTGAGCACAGCAGGTGTGATTCAAAAACAAACAAAAAAATAAAAAAATGAAAAAAGTTGGAAACAATTTAAACACTGATCTCCGGTGTTTCCTGATGACGACAGAAAAGGCAGGCCAGCCGAGTACGCTGGTTTGCACACACAGCCCCTCTGTGTGGTCGGAAATGCCCTCCGTCGGCCCCTTCCTCAGAGCCATCTGCACACTCCTCCCAAGCCCCTGGGAGGAATCCTTCGTGTCTTCTCCTTCCACGCTCCTCTGCATACTCTGCTGCCTACTAATCACAGCCTTCACTGCACAGGGCCCTGCGGGGCTGTCTCGCTGCCGCCTTCCTAAAGCTGTAATTCACTCATCTGTGTCCCCTGCATCTGGCACATTGTTAAGAGCTCAGTAAGATCTGAATAAACCACTTTCTACATTTTCCTAGCTATCAGACAAAAGATAGAATTTATTTGATAAGAATTTAATTCTTAAGCTAAAATCTAATTCTAAAGGAGAACATTGTTAATACAAAAAACCTATGAAAGAAAAATTGAAAAAAAGATTCAAAGACACAAACATAAAGGCTGGATAGATAGCTCAAAAGACTGCTTACTTTACATGAAAGAGGCCTGGGTTCAACCCCCAGTACACAGTCTCCCCCAAGCACCACTGGACCGGAGTTCCAGTCACAGGGCTGGAAGCATCCTCGAACACCAAATAAATATCTGTGTGGGGGGAGGGGGGAAATAGCTCAAAGGGTTGAGGCAATTCTTTGCATGGGAGGTAGTGCTTATTGAATTCCCCGCACCGTATGACCCCTGAGCACTTCGTAAGGAGTATCCCCGAGTATTACCAGATATGATACAAAACAATGAAAAACAGTTAATAAAATACGTGAAAGAACTGGTTGTTTAGAGGTTTAAAAATCAAAATTTTTTGAATTTTTGGGGTGACTCCCAGAGATACTCAGGTGTTCCTCGTGGCTCTCAGAGGACCACACAGGATGCCAGGGATTGAACTCAGATCAGGAATGTGCAAGGCAAACACTCTACCCTCGGCAGTATCTCTCCAGCTCCTGAGGTTTCTATAATTTTATTGTTAAACTTTGGGGAGGTGAACCATACCCAGCCATGCTGTGGGCTACTCCTTTTAGATGCCAGGAATCCAAGAGCTTTCCAGATGCCCTGGGATGTGTTCTAACACTAGGTCACAGCCAAAGCACAAACACACCCGAAGCAAGCGGACCTTGGGGTTTTGTGCTGTTTCGGTTCTTGGGGGAGGCCGGCAATCCCACAGGCACTCCCAGTGGGACTGGGGCACCAGGTGGTGCCAGAGATCTCACAGGCCTCCTGGGCACAGAGCATGCCTTCACCCCACTGAGCTCTCTCTCCAGCCCTGGAAAGTATTTCTTCTGGGGTACATTGGGGGTGGCGGGCAGCAGGCGGTGCCTCTCAAGCACTCTCCTGGCAATTCTCAGCCCAACAGAATAGCAGTTCATTGAGACTGCAGAGGCAGTGCCTGAGACTACCTAGTCATTCCAGTGGGGCTGGGAGGAGAGGTCTCCAGGCTGCATCCAGAGAGGCTCAAGACCCCCTGCAGTGTTGTCCATACAGCCAGAACCATGCCAGCATGCAAACACTCTCACTGTCTCTCTGGTGTAAGGAATCCAGAGTTCCACTACGGAAACGAGTCTGCTTTAAAAGAGACTTTTAAACACTCATTTAATGAAAATTGCTGAATAGGCAAGAGGTCAAAGAAACATCAATGAATTTAAACATCATAGAATTGGTGTCAGACAAAATGGTCTCTTTCTTCTCAAGAAAACTGTGATCTGGGGCCAGAGAGAAAGATCAAGTATCTAGAGTTCATCTCTTACATGCTGGAGGCCCAAGTTCACCAAGTCCTGAACACTGCAGAAGTGCCCCGCTGCATGACCACATGTGACCGCCAAACCAAAAGCTATATAAAACACATGACTAAGCACGGGAAAGCCACATCCTCAGTCTAGATCAGGATCTTCTCTTCAAAACTCTCTTGAACACTCTGGTAAGCACTTTAATATTAATGCTGTCACAAATCTTCAAACACCTATTAGAGTGCCTTTCAAGGAATCAAAGTTTTATTATAAAGTTCTTATCTAAAAAAATTTAAAGTTCTTAAAGGACAAAAGAGGCAATTCTCAATCTAGTGAAAAACACTATAAAATAGATTTGTTCTTCATAGTTTTAACTAGACATAGTCTATTCCATATGTCCCATATAAGGGCAAAATAAGTCTCTGATAAAAGCAAGCAAAAGATACATCATAAGCATCTGGCACCATAAGCATTAAAATTAAGCATTAAAATTAAACATCTTTGTGTAACAACTAAAATATTCAATACAAGGAAAATGTGGAGATTCTGTTCTTAAGATCATTATGAATCTGCACATTACAATTTGTTTAGCTCCGACTCTGACATTCTCCAACTAGCAATGACCATCAAACTTACCTCAGTAAGGAAACACAAGCCCGTCTCCCCTTCCTATGTAAACTTAGGAGCATTTATTACTGCTAAATTATCTACTCTCACAACATCTTAACTAATCACACCCAAATGTCAATTAAAAAAAAAAAGTTCATTTACAAATGTCACTGTCATCCTGTTGCTCATCGATTTGTTCGAGCAGTCACCAGTAATGTCTCTCATTGAGAGACTTACTGTTACTGTTTTTGGCATATCCAATACGCACAGGTAGCTTGCCAGGCTCTGCCTCGCGGGTTGATACTCTCGGTAGCTTGCTGGGCTCTTAGAGAGGGGCGGTATCATTTAAAAAACAGACTGATTTTGTTTTGAGCATTCACCCGTATTTTTGAAACTTCCTAACTCTTAAGAAGTACATATATCTACTTTTAGTTACATGTATTTGTTTAAATACATTTAAATATCTAAATAAGTAAAACTACATTGTGAAATTAATTTTGACTTTTTGACTGGTTGGCTAGTTTTTGGGCCACATCGGGTAGCATTCAGTGCCACGCCTAGCGCTGTATTTGGGGTCACTCTCAGTGGTCCTTGGCGGAAGCATGCAACACCGAGATCATGGGCTGACTTCCTGCAGCCCAATAAGCAATCTCTGCCCCTGTACTTTTATTCAAAAAACATTTTTAGGGGTATGAGAGGTAGTACAGGGATTAATTGGCTTGCTATATGCCCCACACCCCAAGCACCAGCAGGAGCAATTCCTGAGCAAAAAAAGTGAGGAATTCCTGAGGAATAAGCCTAAGCACTGCTGGGTATGGCTCACAAACAAACAAACAAAACCCCTTTTAATCAAAAGCAGTAAGTATACATATACATAGCAATTTAATAAACAGGTTATAGTACTATAAAAAGGTAAAACAATAACTTGGAAACCTTAGGAAGGTTCAAAAGATAAGGGTGAATTCTCAAAATAAAAACAGTATGACTATTTTTTTCAGGAAAAAAAATTAAAACTTCAAAAATAATGTAACATAACAATTATGTTGGTTTTGGGTCCACAAAAAAGCAATTATCAGAGCTACTCCCAGTGATGCTCCACGATCCATATGGTGCTGCTCATCAAACCTGGGCCTTCTGCTCTCCAGACTAACATTAAAAAAAAGTTTTGAAAGTTTAAAGAGATGGCCAGAAGGAACAAAATAAGAAAAAAATTTTAGCTGTGTTATTATACTGATATTCTGATCTCATGTCTGTTTCTCTAACAAAAATTAAAATATATGAAAGAAATTTTACTTACTAAAATCCAAGTTAATAAACTATAAACTGACAATATTCATTAAAGTTTTAACTTTTTGAAGATATACTTCACTTCAAAGGCTGTGTTTATTTTAGCCATAGAATACATTATCAACTCTTCCAAAATCCACTAAATATAGACGGGCCGAAGCAATAGTTCAGCGGTAGGGCACTTGACATGCACATGGCCACGTATGGTAACCCAAGCCCTGCTGGGGGTGATCCCTGGGTGCAGAGCCAGGACTAAGCCCTGAGCACTGCTGGGTGTGACTCCCCCTCTCAAAAATAAATAAATAAAAAGGAAATTCAGTGATATGAATTAGTGAATGACAAATTTATTTCTCCATTCTTATTTCTGGAATGACAAAATCAAAAAAATCAAGAGTTTGTTAGGGCTAGAGAGACGGTACAGGCCTTGGATTCAGCCAACACCAGCTGACCCCCAGGACCACACAGTGTCTGAACACCCCAACACCACCAAGTGTGGCCCAATCCTTCCCCACCCCTCAAAAAGAAGAATACAAATTTGCATCCTCAGGATCAAAATATTTCCAATTCAGGACTGATTCTGATTTTCTGAGCTAATGGTTACTACTCTTTCAGATCCAAAAGAAACTCTTCAATGATGGAGCCAGAGAATACAGCAGGCAGGTCTTTTGTCTTGCATGCTGTCAACCTGGGCTGGATCCCTGACACCCCATATGGTCTCCCAAGTACCACTTCTTCAGTGAAGCTTAAAATACCTTTGGGAAAAATATTTTCCTCAGGTGTAAATTATAAAAATTCATCATTCTGAATAAGTTTTTGGAGACTTTACAGCAATTTTTATTGTAAATTATTTTATAAATTTAAAAAGTGTTTGGGCTGGAGGAGTAGCACAGTGGGTAGGGCGTTTGCCTTGCACGTGGCCGACCCAGGTTTGATTCCCAGTATCCCATATGGTCCCCTGAGCACCGCCAGGAGGTAATTCCTGAGTGCAAAAGCTAGGAGTAACCCCTCTGCATCGCAGGGTATAACCCAAAAAGGGAAAAAACATTTTTTTTAAAGTGTAAATTTTAAAAAGTTTAAAGGCAAATGCTTTTCTTTGTCGTAGGGAGGGGGGTGCGGGAGGTGGGAGTCAACCACTTAGCTGTACTCAAAGTTCACTCCTGACAGGGCTCAGGAGACATAGGGGTTCCTGAAGATTGAACCTAGGTCAACATTACAGTAGGAAAATGCCCTACATACCACACTATCTCTTCAACCCCAGAAAAACATATTTCAAGATAAATTTATCTTCCAGGCAATATATAATAATATAAATATATACTGCCTGGAATATATATACATAGTTCACTTTTAGAGGTTAATTCTCAAAAAATTCACCACAATCAAAATGATTTAAAATACTGTCTTCGATTTGGAATTTTTTAACACTCAATATTAATTCACATAATAAGATTTTTTTCATCTTTTACTGAGAAATATTTGAGGTATATTTATATAAAATTTCCTTTGTAGAAATTTTAAAATTAGAAGGTTAAAAATCCTAAAAGATGGTCTCAGGTTATTTTTTTTTTTTTTTGCAAAGTAGATTCTTTCACAAAATTTTACTTGAAAAATATAATTTTACCCAAAAATTATATCATATGAACATGCATCTACTTTGAAACAAAAGTCCCTAAAGGTCCAGGACTTCAGAATTCTTACAACCATAATTTAAGAACATAACAAGCCAACAGAAGGGATCTATGAAGGATAATCACCTTAAGAGAAAAAACTTTGTGCAGATGACACTGGTTCAAATGCATTCCCTTGGGGAAAAAAAATCAACTCTGTAAAGATAGCAGATGGATTTGTTTAAATAGTAATAAAATTAACAAGGGACTTAATAACTATCACAAATTATCATGCATGCAACCACACTACAAACACACGGTCCTTTGGGTTTGTTTTTGTTTGTGTTTTTGCCCATACAGCATGTTTGTCAGAATTCACAAGCATTTAGAGCTAGGGACATAACATAATGTGGGAGAAATAGTTTCAGTTTCAGTTCAGCAAGAAAGTCAAAGAGCTTCCAAGGGCTTACCACTGGTGGATCAACAGGTGCTGGTGGTTGGACTTGGAGGTTTACCGCCACAGTCTGTGGAGGAGGAAGAGTCTGAAATGGCAACTGGACCAAAGCTTCAGCAGCTGGAAGCTCCTCTTCTGACACCAAAGCATTCTGCACCAAAACCTGACCCTGGGACAGAATTTCAGGCTGCACTTGTAAAGACTGCATAGACTGCAAGGGCAGCGGTGGAATCTGAGCTGGAGGAGAGGCTGACATATGTGGAGGCGTTGCGATTGGGATTGGAGAGGACTGCAGAGCGGAGTACTGCTGGTGTGACGTTGGAGACACAATCTGCTGACCTGGGGACACTAAGGCAGACTGTTGGACTGGGCCAATGTGTACAACAGGAGAAGCTGGAAGTGGAAGATGGGACGGAAGAGTGAGCTGTGCTGTAGGTGGTACCTGGTTAGCAGTGGACTGCTGCAAACTTGGCCCTGACTGGAGAGTTGGTGATACCAGAGAGTGTGGCTGAATAAGTGCTTGCGGGTGAATAATTATAGTCGGAGACTGACTTGGGGAATGAGGTGGTGGAGGAGATACTACTACAGATTGCTGTGCTGACTGCGACTGGGTTGGGGACAGTGTTAAAGGAGGTGGGTGGCTCTGAATTGGTGAGCAGTGCTGTGACTGGGCGTTACTGGAAGCTGCGGGAAGGCCATGGTTTGAGAGTGGGATGCAGTGCTGGGATGAAGGTGGGTCTTGAATTGGATTTTGAAGTGTGATTGGCTGAATTTGCTGTTGCTGCTGTTGTAGTATCAGCTGATGATGGGAAACCTTGGGAGGTGTCGAATGAAGAGGAATCTGCTGATGTTTTATTAGAGGATGAGGCTGAATTGGAGGATATGAAGCTGTGAGAGAGAAAAAATAACAATCAGTATATATTTTTAAAATATTGGAAGTTTTTTAATAAATCTACTAGGGGAAAGTTTTCACATTAAAAGATCATGATTATCAGAAAGCTACAACTCTGAGATAGGAATGACTTGAAAATATAATGACATGGATAGGGAGAATAAATATTGTCAAAATGGCAATACTCCCAAAAGCATTATACAGATTTAACGCGATCCCTATAAGGATACCCATGGCATTCTTCAAAGAAACGGATCAAGCAATCCTGAAATTTATATGGAACAATAAATGCCCACGAATAGCTAAAACAATTCTTGGGAAAAAGATGATGGGAGGCATCACCCTCCCCAACCTTAAACTCTACTACAAAGCGGTAACAATTAAAACAGCATGGTACTGAAACAAAGGCAGAGCTGCAGACCAATGGAACAGGGTGGAATATCCCCACACACAACCTCAAATGTATGATCATCTAATCTTTGATAAAGGAGCAAGAGATATGATGTAGAGCAAGGAAAGCCTCTTTAACAAATGGGGCTGGCACAACTGGACAACCACATGCAAAAAAATGGGCTTAGAACTCGACCTGACACCATGCACAAAAGTCAGATCAAAATGGATTAAAGACCTCAACATCAGACCACAAACCATAAGGTACATTGAAGACAAGGTCGGCAAAACCCTCCACGATATTGAAGATAAAGGTATCTTCAAAGATGACACGGAACTAAGCAATCTAGTAAAAACAGAGATCAACAAATGGGACTACATTAAACTAAAAATCTTCTGCACCGCAAAAGATACAGTGACCAGAATACAAAGACTATCTACAGAATGGGAAAGGATATTTACACAATACCCATCAGATAAGGGGTTAATATCAATGGTATATAAAGCACTGGTTGAACTCTACAAGAAGAAAACATCCAACCCCATCAAAAAATGGGGCGAAGAAATGAACAGAAACTTTACCAAGAGATACGAATGGCCAAAAGGCACATGAAAAAGGGCTCTACATCACTAATCATCAGAGAGATGCAGATCAAAACAACCACGAGATACCACCTCACACCAAAGAGACTAGCACACATCCAAAAAAACAAAAGCAACTGCTGTTGGAGAGGATGTGGGGAGAAAGGGACCCTTCTACACTGCTGGTGGGAATGCCGGCTAGTTCAGCCCTTTTGGAAAACAATATGGACGATTCTCAAAAAACTAGAGGTTGAGCTCCCATTTGACCCAGCAATACCACTGCTGGGAATATATCCCAGAAAAGCCAAAAAGTATAGTTGAAGTGACATATGCACTTATATGTTCACCGCAGCACTGTTTACAATAGCCAGAATCTGGAAAAAACCCGAGTGCCCTAGAACAGATGACTGGTTGAAGAAACTCTGGTACATCTATACAATGGAATACTATGCAGCTGTTAGAAAAAATGAGGTCATGACGTTTGCATATAAGTGGATCAGCATGGAAAGTATCATGCTAAGTGAAATGAGTCAGAAAGAGAGAGACAGACATAGAAAGATTGCACTCATCTGTGGAATATAGAATAATAGACTATAAGACTAATGCCCAAGAATAGTAGAAATAAGTACCAGGAGGTTGTCTCCATGGCTTGGAGGCTGGTCTCTCATTCTGGGTAACTCTGGGAAGGGACCACCAAGTAAAATGTGGTCGGAGGTCATGTGGGGGAAGGGTGATTCGGGCGGAATACAGACTAGAGACTGAACACAATGGCCACTCAACACCTTTATTGCAAACCACAACAACTAATCAGAGAGAGAGAACAAAAGGGAATACCCTGCCATAGTGGCAGGGTGGGGTGGGGGGAGACGGGACTGGGGAGGGTGGGAGGGATGTTGGGTTTACTGGTGGTGGAGAATGGGCACTGGTGAAGGGATGGGTTATCGAACTTTGTATGGGGGAAACATGAGCACAAAAATGTATAAATCTGTAACTGTACCCTCACGATGACTCTCTAATTAAAAATAAACTAATAAAAAATATTTTTAATTTAAAAAAAAGAAAATATAATGACAAACAACTTTGCTTTAGAGATTAAAATTTGATAAAATAAGTTGGACGATGGTTTAAAAAAATAAATGTAAAACTAATACAACTCATTCAGAATCTCAACAACTATACATGATTTATTCTTATTAAATTTTACTGCTCACCAAAATATTCACACTGACTCAACCATATTTTGGGAGGGACATGGGTTGGTTGGGGTCACATCTAGCTGTGCTCAGGAGTAACCCCTGGCATTGCTCAAGGGACCATATGTAGTGCCAGGGATGGAACCAGGGTCAGGGCTGCCAGCATGTAAGGCAAACTTTAACGCCTCTATTATCTCCCCAACCCAGCCTAAGAAGTTTATTTACCTGAATGCCTTCTTTGGAGAGAAGAGGAAAAAATATTGAATAAACATAATACAAATACTTCAAAGTTACAAAAAAGTTTTATCAAAATTCATAAAAATAAAGGTCTCATTCTTTCTATGGTTAAATATTCTTCCAACGCTTCCCAAATAAGTTTCTAAATCTGAGACAAATGAATATTGGTATTATTGGACACAGTAAGAGGAAAAGGTTTTATATAAAAAGTTAATTCAGTTAAGACGCATAAGTGAATTCTATAGTTATTAAATTATCACTGTAAAGATGAAAATTAAATTTCAGGTGTTAATTCAAATCTAGGAGAATATTAGCTTTGTGCAAATGCTAAAGAATAACACACCAAGAAACCCCTTTGTCTACATGAAAAACCTTATTTAACTCTTCTTCCTCATAGACCCAACAAAAGAATTTTTTAAAAAATCCTAATTTGTGTCATATATTATATGTTATAAAAATAGAAGAGTCCTATAATAGTTTTCCCCACAAAGGAGGAGCCCCTCACAACAGGGACAGTATAAGAGTCAGCATACAGAATTGTAAGTATGCCACAATTTTAAGTTTCCTCATCAATAGGTCTCTTCTGTAAAATGAAATATCTTTATGCAGGAGAGCCTAATGAAATCTTCTCTCAATAAGAACAGAAACTGGCTTCACTAGATATAAACTAAAATGATTACTATAAATATACTGTCAAACATTACACATTAAAAACAGTGTAAAGGGGCCAGAGAGATAGTGTAGTGGGTAAGGTGCTTGCATGCAAGCAGCTGACACAGGTTCAATTCTTGGGACTATATGGTCCCTCAAGCCCCACCAGGAGTGATTCCTGAGCATAAGTGCCAGAGGTAAGCCCCAAGCATCACTGGGTGTGGCCCTCAAACAGAAAAAAAAATTGACTTGAAGACAGAGCAAAATTTTACTTAATAGCAGAATGTTAAAATAAAGACAGAGAGGATCAAAGAGTAGGTTTAAAGCATTTGCCTTGCATGTGGCCAACTACAGTTCCCTGGCATCATATATGGTGCACCAGGAGTGGCCACTGAGAACTGGGGGCTATAGCCCCTAACACCCCCCAGATCAGATCATAAAACTGGGCCAGGGAGCGCATTTAGAGGATGAGTGCATAAGTTCTGCATGCTAGACACTACCCAGATTTATCTGTGACACCACATATTGACAAGAGCAGTAGCGGGAGTGAAGCTTAGCACCATGCCAGGCTGAGTAAGTACCGAAGCATGGCTGCATGTGCCCTAACCCCAAGTTAATAAACAACACCATTAACCTCCTAGGACATACACAAAAACCTTTGAGCATCCATACTGCAAACTATAATGCCCAGAGAGAGAGTCAGCCATAGAGGTGGGAGGAGGGGAAGGGAGGGGCAGGGGAGGCAGGAGGGAAACTGGTGGTGGGAAATGTACACTGGTGAAGGGATGGGTGTTGAAACATTGTATGACTGAAATCCAATCATAAACAACTTTGTAACTGTGTATCTCACTGATTCAACTAAGAAAGGTGGAGGGGGGAGCAATAGTACAGCAGGTAGGACATTTGCCTTGCACATGGCAGACCCAAATTCTACCCCGGCATCTCATATGATCCCCTGAGCACTGTCAGGAGTGATTCCTGAGTGCAGAACCGGGAGTAACCCCTGACCATAGCCAGATGTGGCCCCCCAAAAACAGAAAAAACAAAAAAACCCACAACTTACTCCAAGACCTGGTGAACTCAGAGATGGTTATCAGAGAGCGGGGAGAGGAGGCATAGTATGTGGTAGAATAGTAAAAAGCATAGACAAATTGAGATATAAGGCTAAATCCCTAGTAAATGAAAAAGTTAAGAAAAACAGTTTAATGCACATAAGATCTGAATTTGGAACTGCAATTGTTCTGAAATGTAATGAAATATTGTGAACTACTTTATAAAATAAAAAAATTTTATATATATATAAAAAAAAAAAAAAAGCTTACTATCTTGGAGCCAAAGAGATAGTACAGTGGGTAGGTGCTTGGCTTGCACAGAGTCTACCCAGATTCGGTCCCTGGTACCCCAAATGGTCCCCCATACTTGGCAGAAGGGATCCCTAAATACAGAGCCAGAAGTAAGCCCTGACTGAGCACTGTCAGGTGTGACCCCAAACCAAACCAAAAGTTTTCTAACTTGCAGAAAAGCTAAGATCAATAAGTCTATAAATAGCTATTAAAACATACCATTAAAATTTTATAGAAATTCAGAATAAGAGGTTTCTCGGGGCTGGAGCAATAGCACAGCGGGTAGGGCGTTTGCCTTCCACTCAGCCGACCCGGGTTTAATTCCCAGCATCCATACAGTCCCCTGAGCACTGCCAGGGGTAATTCCTGGGTGCAGAGCCAGGGGTAATTCCTGGTTGCAGAGCCAGGAGTAATCCCTGTGCATTGCTGGGTATGACCCAAAAAGCAAGCAATAAATAAATAAAAGTATGATGGAGGGGCTGGGGCAGTAACAGCAGGTACAGCATTTGCCTTGCATGTGGCCGACATGGGTTCGATTCCCAGTATCCCATATGGTCCCCTGAGCACCCCCAGGAGTAATTCTTGAGTGCAAAGTCAGTAGTAACCCTGTGCATCGCCAGGTGTGACCCAAAAAGCAAAAATAAAATAAAATAAAATTTAAAAAGAGGTTTCTCACTAGGAGGATCAAATACTAGCTAGGAGAGAACAGGAAAACAGAAGTAAGTTTTGGCAAATCAAATGTCTAATGTGCACTGCAGTGACAGTACAGTGGGCAGGGCCCTGGCCTTGCTGGCCACCCAGGTTCAATCCTTGGCACCACCGATGGTGCCCCAAGACCACAAGGAAGTATCCCTGAGACCATCAAGTGTGGGGAAGGAGGGAAGGATAGATGGAAAGATGCAAGGATGGAAGGAAGGAAAGGAGGGAGGGAGAAGGGAAGGGAGGGGGCCTAAGTATTTTCTTTAAGAAACACTGCCAACCCTGGTTTAATTCCCAAAGCATTTGGTCCCCTGAGCACTTCTATGAGTGATCGCTGAGCACCAACCGGTGTGACTCCCACTCCAAAAATATACCCAAATATATACATATATATTAAAAATGAAGACTTCAGTGGTATAAAATACAGAATAGAAAGATGTTAGATCAAAGGAGCTATTGTTTAAAAAAAATTTTTTTAAATAAAACAAAGTATTTTACCCAATACATGATAATATACTTTCAACTAAAAATTAGTTTTATTGGTATAAAAAATGGTTTTACTGGACGTCAAAATACCGCATGGCCGCCCACCTACAAGATGGTCAGACTTCTTCGTCAAAACCCTGAACGAACAGTTTGAGGCTCTTTCTGTTCATGGAATGAGCAGATAGCATTGGGATACACTAGCACGCGACAGGGACGAATGGAGATATTACTGGCGCCCACTCGAGCAAATCAAAGATCAACGGGATGACAAGTGATACAAGTGATTGGTATAAAAAGATATTTATTTTTAAATGCAGATTATTAAAATTAGACGAGACCTAATATACTTGAGAAGCAAAAAAAGAATCCAGTATGAGGGAGACAAAGAAGACTACGTTGACTTAGGAGCAGGAAAAAAAAAAGATCCCACCAATTCCTGATAAGAAGTGAAGAATATTCAGGCTGGAGCGATAGCATAGTGGGTAGGGCATTTGCCTTGCACGCGGCTGACCCGGGTTCTATTCCCAGCATCCTACATGGTCCATGGTCCCCTGAGCACCGCCAGGAGTAATTCCTGAGTGCGGAGCCAGGAATAACCCCTGTGCATCACCGGGTGTGACCCAAAAAGGGGAAAAAAAAAAAAGAAGTGAAGAATATTCAACAATGTAAAATCCTGAGATAAATAAAAGTAAGGAAAGCAAGAAAAACAGTGAGGAAAATGGGGTCCTGTCACTTGGGGTGGCCACTACATTTTCAGCATAACAACCATGAAGAAGGCTGTCTGCAGAAAGCAGGACAAACATGGATTCAAAACCATGATGAAAATGCAAATGGCCTGATGGATTCCTTGGTATTTCGTCTTAGAGATGCAAAGACGGGGAAAAGCAACATAGTAAGAAAAACAATTAGACATAATGCTTATTTTTAGACACTGATCAATTCGTCCCACTAACGATAATTTTAAACAAACAAAACCCATTTCCCTTTGCTCAAGGGGCTGAAGCATCCGCTCTGCACGTGGGCACCCTCGGCTGCTCCTGCAGGACCCAGAGTGGCCCTGCCCTGTGCCCGGCCCCCAGTGCTGTTAGTTGTAGCCCATAAAAAAAAAAAAGACATAACATATGTTATTTTGTATTTTTAAAATTTTTAAAATTATGTTCCACCAAACTAAATTAAGTGAATTATAAACATGTTTATTAAGCTAAAGGGTTTCAACTCTGTCATGGGAGACCCACACATATGACGTTCATCAAATGTCAACTAACAAAAAGTCATTTCATTTCAAATGTGTTTTCATTGTTGGCTTTTTGGGGCAATACCATATTATGGGATTTTTTTGTTTGTTTGTTTATGAACTACACATTTTAAAACTTTCAAAAGTATCATTCTTGTTCAAGCAATGATATTTTTTCCTTTCTGCTGTGAAAGTTAAGAAAAGGAATAATGCAACTGTTTTCAACCAAAGTTTTGTCCCACCTGGTGCTATCAACTGGTGAATGCTGGAAGTCCTGGTGACAGCTGTGCTTCTGGATTCCAGGCTGGGGCTTTCTCCTTTCTTACTACTTTCCGGAGAAGAATCACGTTGGCTGATTTTGGAACTGGTCACTGTTGTTTTATTATGACAAATTGTCAATGACTGAGTTTGATTAGTGCTTTTTGGTGGACCATTCTGTGAGCTAGATAATACACCGAGCTTCTGGCTGCGTAAAGTTAAATTCTGAACCTAAGAATCACATAAAAAATAAGGACAAAACAGGTGGCATTAATTCGTGTGGTAATAGTAACCATTTTAACAATAGTAAGAGCATACATATAATATGCTTTTCTACATAAAGCTCCAAGCACTTGAAATAATTTACTAATCCTGAAGGAAAGATTAAGCTAAGTAAACCAATCTAAATATTAAATAGATTTTTTTTTTAAATGAAGGAAAAGAATCACTAAGAACTAAAGGACTGAGGGGCTAGTACAGAGGCTGGAGTCCATGCTCTGCATGCAAGAAACTTGGGTTCGATTCCTGGCACAACAAGCTTTCCTCAGTACTGGTAGAAGTGACCCCCTAGCCAGGAATATTTCCAACCAGGTGTGGGCCAAAAAACAAACAAACAACAAAAATTTTATGCAGATTAAATGAAAACGATGGGACCAGGAAGATAGCTCAGGGGTCAGTACATGCTTACACGCACCGAGCCGAGTCACTACAGAACTGCAAAGTTTCCCCACCTTCTCCCATCCCAGTTGCCAGATGGACACACTCAGTGGTGCACTGCTGGGTCCTCACACTGCTCCATCACCAGGCCCTTGCACTGACTGGGCCAAGCACCAGGAGCGCCAACAGGGCCATCTGAGCACTGCTTGGAGGACAAAAGCCTTTCCCCCACCCCCGCCACCAAAAAGAACTGAAAACAAAATATACACATACATATCAGCACATATACATATCAAATGAATTATGAATATGAGATAATTACCCTGCAACATTACTGTATTTTTATCTTTCCAGAAGAAAGACAGTTGAAAAGAGGGAGGAAGAGGGGCATTACAGGTAAAGGGGGAAACTTGAGCTAAGCTACAGAGTGACTTACATGTGCCAGGTCTGCCAAATACTTAAGGTGACAAGTCCCTATAAAAGTTATGAGAAGTTACTACAAATAAGGAGTAGATGTGGGTATGATACTGCTGTGTTATAGAGCAGCAATATTTCTGTTATCACAGAGGGGCAAATAAAAGTTACCAGCTGTATAGAGACTGCAAGGAAACACTTAATCTTACAAGAAGACTGATCCCTCAATTTACCAATCCTAATGTGATCATTACAGAAAGCATATTCTCCTGTTCAGAGAAACAGGACCGCAAATAAGGCTAGTAAGGTCTTGCACATAGCCAGCCCAGATTCCATCCCCAGCACCCCCCCCACAGCCAATGTTAAAATGTGGCTACAGTCTCTAGTCTTTGCTTAAACATTTGCAATGTATTTCAAACATGTAAAATATCCTAAAGTATATTATAAAGTTATTTTAGCTGTTCATCGAAAGATCACATTTTGAGTTGGAGTGTTAATATAGAAGGTAGGGTGCTTGCTGTGTTCGCAGCTGGCCCACGTGTGATCCCCAGCACCACATATGATTCCCCCAAACAGCAGGAGCGATTGCTAAACACAGTAAATCAACAACAAAAAAAGATCAGATAATAGATTTCCTTTTACTTTGAGGAGAGTACATTCTTTCTAAGATAAAAACTAGCAAAGCATTCCAGTATCTAACTTTCATTTCATCTGATTTCTCTGATGATTGATTTCTCTTATGGAAACTTTCTGACTTTTGAAAACAGTACAGGTTTCATATGAAGTATATCTAGTAATTTCATACCTTACATTTCTATTACAGATTCCCAAATACTCTCACATAAATTATTTAATTTGAATCTAACAAATACTGGGTGAATTACCACAGCATCCCTTCTCAGCAGATGAGAAGGCCAAGGTTTAATGACGCGTTGTTGCACAGTACTCCCTGGTATTGTACATAGTAAAACTTCTGATTCGTAGTCCATATCCTGGCTGTTGCGCCAAGTGCTACAATGAAAACAGGTGTGTACATATCCTTGAGTACTAATACTTTTGTATTTTGAAAGTATGTGCCATGAAATAGTATTGCTGGGTTGAATGCGAGTTCTATTTGTTTTGGGGGGTTTTGGTTTTTAGGCATCAGCCAGCAATGCTCAGGACTTACTCCTGGCTCTGCACTCAGAGATCTTTCCTGGCAGAGCTGGAAGAATCATATGGGATGACAAGGATTGGACCAGGTCAGCTACATGCAAGGCAAGCATCATACCCCCTATGCTATTTCTCTGACTCCTAGTCTTACTTTTTTTGAGAAGTCTCCATACTGCTTTAATGAAGTGTGTTGAACCAGAGGACATCCATGGATGCTGAACCAAAGGACATTCCCACCATTAGTAAATGATGGTTCTTCTCTCACAACATCTCACCAACACTGATTGGTGAAGCTCTGATATACATACACAGTAAATACTACTCAGCTAGAACGAAAGATGAAATCATGCAATTCACCACTACATGGATAGAACTAGAGAATGGTATCATGTTGAATGAAATTGAAAGGAGACACAGATACAGACTAATCTATCTCATTTCTTGGATATAAAGGTCCATACTAAGGGAGCATCAAATGATCAAAGCTGACGGAAATAGAGAGTTGGTCTACAGAACTAAAGGCTCAGTTCTGTAGACCAACTCTCTATTTCCGATTCAGGGAAAAGGGGATTACATGAGTAATCAGGGAAAAGTTGGTTACATTAGTCACTGAGGAAGGAAGCAGCACTCAGTACTAGTGAATCTGATACTGGGTAATGCATACATGACATTATTAACAATATTATAAATCAAAGTACATCAATAAAAACAGGGGAAACCTTACAGCAACAGAACATTGCTGGAAATAAAACATATGTTCTAGCTTTTAAATCCAAATAGCTATTTTCTTTACCTTAATCCAAATATCATTTCCTTACCTTCATTATTTATTTATTTATTTATTTATTTTTAAATTTTTTCTATTAACATTAGTCCTATGATTCCTTTCTGAAAATCAGGTTAGGGCAGGAAGAGGGGGCACAGTAGAAAGAAAGCAGTATTTAAAATAGTAAAAGTGAGAGTGAAATTTTTTTAAGGTAGAATGCTATAATTCTTTTTTATGAAGGCACTGTAATTTACAAACTTACTCATAGCTGAGTTTCATTCAGGTGTAATGTTCCAGCACCTATCTAATGTTCCCGCCACCAGTGCCAACTTCTCTCCAGCCCCAGACTCCCATCCCACCTTCCAGCTGACTCCCTGAGAGGAATAGTTTTTAGTTCTATTGTAGTTTGTATATCCTTATTTCATTGTTGCTGCTGGTTCTGTGGTTTAGAGATGTAAATACCCCACTGATATGCCCAGAACTCCTGTCATCTCTCTCAAATCCATTCCTTCCCAGTCCTTCTCCTTCCTACACTCTAGGGTCAAGGATGATCTACGTATTCCCTCCCCCCGCCATTACTCCCGTGCATTCCCTTGTCCTATTTTCCTACGTACCATAGATCGATGAGATCTTCTGACTTCACATTACATCCTGTAGTTCCACCCAAGTTGCAGTGAACTGCATGGCTTCATTGTTCCTTGCGGCTGATAGTATTCTACTGTGTGTATATATAACAGACTTTCACAATCCACTCATGCCACTGGTCTCTTGGATTAATCCCATAGCCTAGTTACTGTGCTAAGTGCCTCAGCAAATAATTGTGTGCATATACTGTTTTGAATAGTGTTTTAGTGTCCCGGGGTTAGATAACCACAAGGGGGATTGCTTGGTCATATGGCAGTTCAAGTTTTACTTTTCTGAGAAATTTCCATACTAATTTTCACAGAGGGTGAAACCAGAAAACATTCTCAAAAGCACTGTTTGAGAGTTCCTTTTTCTTTTTTACTATAGTCAAATATTTATTTAAAATTCATATGCCAACTTAGCCTTTCCCACCACATCATCACCAATACAGATTGTTCCTGGATTTTTTGATATGTACCATTCTCACTGGTACAAAATGACATGTCACTGTCTTTTTAAATTGGATTTCCCAGATAAGTGACGATGAGCACTTTTTCATGTGTTTATCCAGCCCTTTGTCTTCCTCAGAGATCACTGTATCACTGTCATCCTGTAGTTCATTGATTTGCTCAAGTGGGCACCAGTAACGTCTCTATTCATCCTAACCCTGAGATTTTAGCAGTCTCTCTTTACTCATCCCTCTCAACGGTGCCACATTGGAGGCTCTTTCAGAGTCAGGGGAATGAGACCCATCATTGTTACTGTTTTTGGCATATCGAACACGCCAAGGGGAGCTTGCCAGGCTCTGCTGTATGGGCAGGATACTCTCAGTAGCTTGCTGGGTTCTCCAAGAGGGAGAACTAGAGAATAAGAGGTCATGCGGCTGCATTTGCTTTGTTTTACAGTCTCTGGATCTTGGCCATTGATGGGATTACATGGCACCGGGGTCATTTTGTATCTTAGTTTTAGGCTGTGTTTCTTTTGCCATGCAGAAAACTCTTTAACTTGATGCACTCACATTTATTTGTTTTTTATTCTGTTGTCTGTCATTGAAGTCATGTCATGAAAACATCTTGGAGATCCAAAATTTGGAACATTATGCCTAGAGTTCTTCGATGTATTTTGTGGATTCTAGCCTGATCTCAAGGTTTTTGTTTGACTCTGAACTGACTTTTGTTTAAGGTGTGGAAACCCCTTACTGAAGACTCAGCTTCAATTTTTTGCATGTAGTTATCCAGTTTTTCCAGCACCATTTGAAGAGGATCTTTCTTCCATTTCATTTACCTGGCTCCTTTTTCAAAAATTAATTGATCACAATTCTGGGGGGTATTCTAATCCACTGGTCACAGAGTCTGACCTTATTCCAACACCATGCTGTTTTCATCAATATAAGTTTTAGTATAGTTTCTAGGTAGTCAATGAAATATGGCCAGTTCCTTATTTTTCATATAACTTTAACTATCTGAGGTGTTTTATGATTCCATATAAATTTTATTATTGACTGTCCTAAGCCTTTAAAAAATATCATTTGAAAAAAAATTATCATTTGAATTTGGATAGGAATTTTATTGAATCTATATAATAATTTAGGCAGCCTGGTCATTTTTACAAGATTGAATTTTCTAATTCATGAACATAAAAATTTTTCCATTTCCTGAGATCGTCTTCTCTTAAGTGACTTATAGTTTTCACAGTACAGATCTCTTACATATTTTGTTGATTCCTAGGCACTAAATGTTTTTCTAACAATACTTTGAATGAAAAAGACTCTGATATCTTACTTATTTTTTGCATTTAGATATGTAACTTTTTTTGCACTAAATTTGTAGTCAGCTACTACACTGTTCTGCTTCATTGTTTCTAGGAATTTTTCAGTGGACTCTCTAGATTCTTCTATATATATATACTATCATTGATCTAGAATGAGATAATTTTTTCTTTTCCAATTTGGATTCCTCTTTTATTTTTAATTTTCCTGCTTAATAGACATAGCTAAGTCTTCTATATTTTACTGCCTGAAACTGGAGGTAGTGGACACCATTGCCAAGAGGGATGTCCACATGGTCCAAGAGGGAACACTTTCAGTTTTTCACCATTGAGAATAACAATGCCTGTGGGTTTGTTATAGATGGTCAATACCATCTTAAGGAAGGATCCTTCCATACCTATTTTGCAGAGAGTTTGTATCATGAGTGGATGTTGGATCTTGTGGAAAATTTACTCTGTGTTGGTTGATATGATCATATGATTTTTATCTTTCCTTTTAACGTAATTGAAATGCATACTGAATCATCTTTATATCAATAAATTCAAAGAAAAATTGAATCAGGGTATGAAAGAATCCATACAAATGGAATAGAAGACGCTAAATAACACAACTGCAAGCCACAGCAATAAATTTCTGAATACAGAGGACAGTTATCAGCAAACTTGAAAACAAAATATAAGCCAGCAACAATAATGAAGTGGCAAAAGAAAAGTAAAAGAATGGAAGAGAATATAAGATTGTTTTTGGTGGCGTTTTTGGTTTGTTTGAGAGCTACACCCAGGCAGTTCTCAGGTATTCCTGTTCTGTGCTCAGGAAGCTCGAGAAACCCTGGGGCTTGGGGTACTGGGGACTGAAGACCGGTCAGCCACACTCAAGGTAAGTGCCCTACCCACAGTACTTATCTCTCCCGTCCAAGAATGTGCGATTCTTAATGGATAACAGCAAAAGTAATAATCTCAAAATAATAGGAATACCAGAAGAAGAGGAAAAAGGGAAGGAGCAAATGATGAAAGAAATAGTAACTGAGGATTTCCCCAGTCTCTGGAGGGGGCTTTCCGCAGAGATATGAGGCCCAAAGAATAACAAACAAAACAGACTCAAACTGAAAAACACCAAAACAAATAGCAATCAAAATGGTAAAAAAACAATGAAAGAGACTATTTAAAGCATCAAGAGTGAATAAAAACCTCACATACAAGGGATATATCATAAGAATCACAATATATCTCCCATACAACACAAAAGTGACATGACATATTCAAAAACTTTCAGACTAGATTTCAGTATCCTGCAAAGCTATCATTTTAGGGGACTGGAGAGATAGTACAGTGGGTAGGGTCTTGCATGTGGCCAGCCCGAGCTCAATCTCTGGCATCCCATATGGTCCCCTGAGCACCTCCAAAAGTAATTCCTGAGTATAAAACCAGGAGTAACCCCTGAGCATTGCCAGTTGTGACACACCCCTGCCTACAAAATAAGTCAAAGCTGTCATTAGATTTGAGAGAAAAATAACAACTTCAAACAAACAAGAGCTAGCAACACTTGTTACAACTAAACTAATTCTGCAAGAATTACTGAAAATCCACAATAAAAAGCAACAAACCAACAGCAAAAATAACACCACCACCACCACAGATAGAAACACGGCGTTTTATATCAGTAATTTCTCTCCATGAAAACAGACTGAATACTCCTATTAAAAGCCATATAGTGCCTGGATGGAGCAGAAGACAAAATTTATCTAAAAGACACCAAAATTCAAAGAATAAACACAGGTAAAGAGTGAAAGGACAGAAAACAAGTATGGAAGCCAACTGTAGACAATAACAAAAGATAGAGGTGGGGGGAGGAAGGGAGGGAAGGAGAGAGAAAGAGAAAAGAAAAGAAAATAGCTGACATATTTTTAACCATACTTAAACCAAATTAAAATGCATTCAGTCTAAAGGAAGTAATTAGAAACAGGGATGGACACTACTTACCAGGAAAGGGAACCACAGACCAAGAAGTACCAAGTCTTACCAACACACATGCACCAAATAAAAATGCAGCAACGTTTATAAAGCTTCTACTCAAAAATCTGTCACTGTCATCCCGTTGCTCATCGATTTGCTCGACCGGGCACCAGTAACATCTCCTTTGTGAGACTTGTTACTGTTTTTGGCATATCCAATAAGGCCCGGGTAGCTTGCCAGGCTCTGGCGTGCCGGCTAGATACTCTCGGTAGCTTGCCAGGCACTCAAAAATCTAGAGAAACAAATTGACGGAAACGCAATTAAGACTTCAATACTCTGTTTCACTATTAGACAAATCAACCAGACAGAATATTGGTAAAGATACAAAAAAGCCCTACACGAGGAGTTAGAAGAACTCAATTAATAAACATATGCACTAGCCTCAATGCCCAAAAAACTGAATACACATTCTTCTCTAGTGCACACAGAATATTCTCCATGATATACTAGGACATAATGCAAACATACATAAATTTATGAATATAGAAATCATACCAAGCTTTTTTTCAGACTGCAGTGCCAAGAAAGTAGAAATTAACTACGAAAAAAAAGATGAATGAAAACTCCAATACCTAAAAGCTGGACAAAACATTGCTAAATAACTGGATCAAAGAGGAAATCAAGGAAGAAATACAAGAATTCCTTGAAATTAATGTGAATAAAGAAACTATCAGAATGAGATTTAAAAAAAAAAAAAAGCTGTACGAAGGGGATAATTTAAAGCAGTACAGGCCTACCTTAAAGCTCAAATCAACAACCTAAACACACACCTCAAAAATCTGAAGGAACAACAAATCAATCCAAAAAATTCTAAAAGGAAGCAAAATGGGGCCAGAGACATAGTACAGCAGGTAGTGCACTTGTCTTGCACCACATGGCCGAGCTGGATTCACTCCCCAGCACCACATACAGTCCCGCAAGTACCTCCAGGACTGAGCCCTGAGTGCAGAGTCAGGAGCTGAGTTCTGAGCACTACTAGGGGTGGCCCCCAAATAAAATAAAAATAGAAGGAAGAAAAACTGAAATACACTCTAAAGAGTCAATGAAACCACATACTAGTTCTTCAAAAGAGTAAATGAGAGACAGCAGAGAAACCTTTAGCTAGGGTCATGAGGAAAAAAAGAGAAAACACCCAAATAAATTAGATCAGACAAAAGACAATAATTACAACAGACCACTCAGAAATACAAGATATGAGGTTACTAGGAGCAACTTTATGCTGTTAAACTGGAGAACATACATGAATAAATTTTTAGAATCATGTAATCTTCCAAAACAAAGAGAAAATAGAAAACCAAAACATGCATATCACAAGCAAAAAATGAAATAAAATAAACAGTAATTAACAAAAACCCCTGTCCTAATAGACTCACTGGTGAGTTCGACCAAACCTACAGAAAAGAAGTGTTGTATTACAATTCATTCTTTGAGCTCTTCAAAAATATTAAATAAAAAGAAATTCTTCCTAACAGAATGTTATGATGCTAACATTATACTAATAGACAAGGCAGATAGAAACACTACTAGAAAATAAAATTTCAGTCGAATCCCTCTGATGAAACACTGACACAAGTATCTGCAACAAAATCTAAGCAAACTGATCCAACACCACATCAAAAAAAAATTCTGCACCACAATCAAGTGGGGTTCATCCCAGGAATGCTGGGATAGCTCAAGAAAAACTGTAAATAGATCTCAGGACAGGGCGATACTGACATGCTCTCCACCGAGATGCGACCCAGGTGGCCACATGTTTGTGTGGCCACTCTGCGGCTGATCGACCACAATCCGGAGGCCAGCTAGACTACTTTTGGTACCAGCAGCTGCTTGCAGAGATGTCTCTAAGCTGTGAACTAAGCCATAGCCCCACGCCGGCCAAGGAGGGGAAAGGTCTTTCTCGGCTCTTTCCCTTTTCAGGGAAAGACAGCGTGGCATCCGTCATTTTATAAGGACCATTAAGGCGGTCTGAACTTGGAGGCAAGGGAAGGAAAAAAAAAAAGAGATATGAACTTGCAACAGTGGGACGCAGGCATGATCTCAGGACGGGGCAATACCGGCGTGCTCTCTGCCAAGATGCAACCTGGGTAGCCACACATTTATGTGGCCTCTCTGTGGCTGATCAACCACAACCTGGAGGCCAGCTAGACTACTTTTGGTACCAGCAGCTGCTTGCAGAGATGTCTCTAGACTGTGAACTAAGCCATAGCCCCATGCTGCCCCAGGAAGGGAAATGATGCAATTTCTAACAAAAATCTCCCTGGACTTAAGTTATTAAAATACTAAAATACAGAAATCCCAAACTGTGTGGCCACAATAGCGGAGTCTTGCACCACATGGCTTTTTTTAAACAGTTCCATGGTTCTGATGACTTCATCTCTCTTCATTCTCAGCAATGAAAAACTAATTAGCAAATGCTTCCTTTTCAGCAGGGCTGTTTTTTGGGGGTAAAGCTCCAACAACAATAGTGAGTTTTGTGTTGAAATATGGAATGTAATCAAGGTAAAGAGAAAGTGAAGTGAAATTTATCGGGGGTGGGGAGGTGGGGGGTGGGAGGTATACTGGGGTTTTTGGTGGTGGAATATGTGCACTGGTGAAGGGACAGGTGTTCGAGCATTGTAAAACTGAGACATAAGCCTGAAAGCTTTGTAACTTTCCACAGGGTGATTCAATAAAAAAAGAAAGGAAAAAAAAGAAAGATAAACTGTAAATAAATTTTAATAATAAGGAATAATTAACTGTTGTCTGAACTTCTCTAACTTAAACAGTATTAAAATGAAACATAAGGGTCAGAGAAATCAAGAGGTAAAGCACTTGCTTTGCATGTGGCCAATCCTGGTTCTGTCCCTGGCACTTCAAGAAATCTTTTCCCAGTCTGGGACATGCCTCTTGCTTTTTGTAACAATGCCTTTTGAAAAACAAATTTAATTCTGATTAAATCCAATTTGCCATTCATCTAAACTAATGCTTTTTATTCCCTATCTAAGAAAGCTTTATCTATCAGACCTTTAAAGATAATTCTGGTTTGTTTTTATTTGGGCTATTATTTTTTGGTTGTCATTCTACTCCTAGTTTACTTTTCTAAATGGTGTGAGGAGAATATTAAGATTCATTTTTTCCACAGTACCAAGGTAATATTTTAATCAAATTAATTTTAAACTTAAAACCCATTTTGATTAAATTATAGGATTATTTGCAAAGATGCCTATATACAAAATATATCTAAATCTCACGAGAAATAATTTGGCCATATAATAAAGCTTAAAATATAATGTTGTTAGCAAAACCTCACTAACGTCAATCATTTAGTGGCATTATAAACTCTACAGAATAACACTAAAAAATCTTGAGGTTCTCACTGATTTTACTAACTGCATATCTGAAATGCAAGACAAAGAGCACTGAAACCATCAGTAACTTAGACACCAAGGTATGTTTATATTAATCTGAAAATCCAGACTCAAATAACACATCATGAAGCTAGACAAGCTCACCTGAGTAGCTGTAGACTGACAGGAAGATGACGGTGACGACGAGACAACAGGAATGTCAGACTGTACAGCAGCCACAGTGGTAGCGGGTGTGAAAATCAGCTGTACAGACAGAAAAACCAAAAATATACCCTAAGACAAAAGAACATGTCTCACACACAATGTATAGCAGGCAAGAAAGACTGAAATTTATGACAGAAAGATGATGCAGTCTGCTTCCTAAGCAAAAGGTTTTGCATAACAAAGAGAAATTTCTGATAACTCAAAAAAATCATAAACTTTTTTTTAAACAGTCCATGGTTCTGATGACTAGAAAAATAAATCAGTGCTCAAAAAATGAAAGTGCATTTTGGTAATATGAAATCCTCATACCAAATTTTGCTGTAAATAAGCTATTATACTTAAACTTTCCCCAGTTCAAAACGCTGTGGCAGGATTCCTAAAATGTAAGTTAAATGGATAGTTACTAATATGTATATCATGGTTATTAATCTTGATGCAAATTAAATGTCAGTGAGAAACATAAAAAAGAACACCAAAAAAGTCTTTCCAGTCCTTCACCACAAAGGATAACTATACTATATACCTTACCATATTTCACTCAAATACATAAATACACAAAAATACACAAATCTACAGTACAAACCTAGGTTACTCTTGAGTGTGAAACTATTTGTAAAGAGTCCTTCTAAATGAAAATGCCACAACAGGTCACAGTTCAACACCAAGACAGCCTACTGAAAACAAATTTCACATCTACCCCCGCACCACCCCCCCAAAAAAGGAAATTGACATACTTTATTTACTTATTACCACCACCTCTTTTCAAATGTGTTTAAACATCAAAATAGAAGTTCATTAAGAAAGCAATGCAGACAGATTATCTAATAGTATTAATATACAATCCACACAGAGGTTATCTAATCCAACTTAATTATGGCAATTGGTTTAAAGAATGTGTAAATACTCTACTTCTAGATTATAACAAGAGTTATTTTTCAAAAATCATTTGGTTAAAGTTAAATGACCAATTAGGGATCTTTTAAACATCAGCTCTTAAGTATACTGATTTAAGTGGATAAAATAACAAAGTATAACTTTCACAAAAAAAGTAATTTTCAATACAAGTAACAACAGTATTAAATGTAAAGTGATGTTCCATTTTATGTGAGCAATATGAAACTGTCAGTTCAGGTCAAATGGCAAAATAACAAACATTTCAAACGGTCCAGCCTAATCTGGAAGCATGTTATTAAAATTTAGGGAGGCGGGGGAAGGGAAGAGTACAGCAAGCAGGGCTTTGCCTCGCATGCAGCTGACCAGGTTTGATCCCTGGTATCCCATATGGTCCCCTGAGCATGCCAGGAGTAATCCCTGAGCATCACCGGATGTGGCCCCGAAACAAAAAAAAAACAAAACCCGATCTTATGTGGAAGAAGGACGATCCAAAAATATGACAATCTTTACTGAATTTTATTTTTAAATGAACAGTGGGTCATATTAATTCTTTTTATTTAGAAATACGATGGCAAACTTTAGAGATTTCAGTGGATAGAGAACCAGGATATATTTTGTTGTCAAATGAAAAACAATATATACATATGTATACACACATATGCATATACATAAACACATGATCCAGCATGAAGGTCAAAAATGTTCTTATCTAATTTCCGATACAAATATTAAAGTTCACAATTAAATTAAGAAATCAGAAGGTGGGCCGGAGTGATAGCACAGCAGGTAGGGCGTTTGCCTTGCACGCGGCAGACCCGGGTTCGATCCCCGTCATCCCATATGGTCCCCAAAGCACCGCCAGGAGTAATTCCTGAGTGAAAAGCCAGGAGTAACCCCTGTGCATCACTGGGTGTGACCCAAAAAGAAAAAAAATAGAAATCAGAAGGTATTCAAATCAGAATAGCCAAATTAACCTTGCTGAATTAACAAAGGACCAAAAGAAGTGTAAGAACTCAAATTACCAAGCTCAAAGTGAGATGAAGAAAACCAAAACTAGGCTCATCTGTGTAATTACCAGACTTCAGAAGATACCTCAATACAAATTATAAACTCCAAAGTTAACAACCTAGCTTTTAATTTCTTACTATGTCATTCATTCTAAGATGTCAAAGATACACAATGTTGTTTTATGTGGGACCCTCTGGGTTAATTAACTTATTACTGTCTCAATACGAAAAAGATTTCCATTAAAAAAGTCATGGTTTAACTCTTAGCTACCTGCACAATATAAAACACTTTATAATCACTAAACCAATTATAGCTACTAAACACCCACAATCAAAAATAACATCTCAATTTTACAGATGCTAAACATGAAATTTTAAACCAATTAAATTTTATATTAAAAAAAGAATCCTTTCTGTGTTACAGAATATTGGGTCCCCAATGTTGCTAAATTACTATTTAATAATCCAAGAAGGACTGTCAATTAAAAGTAAATTTTTCATGTCAATGTCTAGAGACTTACAAACATAGATATAAAAAAATAAAAAGCACTTCTTATTTTTTAAATGCCTTTTAGTGCATTAAAGAAACATTTCATCTCTTTGTAACTCAAGCACTAGAAAAACTTAGAAGCTTCTATCTTACCATTTGAGCTCGGAGATACATTTGCGCTTGGCTTGCTGTCAGGGTTGGGGAGGTACTCCCTAGTAACATAGTCTGCTGGGTAATACTGCCGCTGGTAGAACTGGAAGTCTGGGAACGACTTATTAACTGTGCGGGTGTAGGAGAAGTGGAGAGGTTGATCTAAGGAAGAAAACACATTATGTCATAGACCTCCAATTCTTGCTTCCATGTCAATAAGTTGTACCACTCTGCAGTCAGATAAGCAATAATGGCATAAATAGCTGCTAAAGAACCTAAAAAGAAAAGACACCATTTGGGACAGACCCTTCTGCATATACGTAAACAAGAGCATCTGCTTAGGAAGACAATTTCTAAGGATAACAACATCATGATTCAATAATATCCCAGTATCAGGCCAAAGCAATAGCACAGTGAGGAGGGCACCTGCTTGCACACAGCCAACCTGGGTTCAATTCTCAGCACCCCGGGCAGTCTCCTGAGTCTGCCAGGAGTGATTCCTGAGCACAGAGTCAGGAGTAAACCCTGAGCACTGCTGAATGTGACGCCCCCCCCCCCAAAAAAAAATATATATATCAGTGTTTTGTGTATGTGTGTGTGAGAAAAAGAAAGAAAGAGAGAGAGAGAGTGTGTGTGTGTGTGAGAGAGAGAGAGAGACAGAGGGAGAAGATAGTTTTATTGAAACTTCCTTAGATGCAAAGGGGGAGAAAGAAAGGTAGTAAGTGTTCACCTGAGTGGAAAAAGCAAAGAGACATAGAGACAATCAAACAAAATACAAAGTTCTCTTTTTTTGGCTGGTAGGGAGGGGATGGAGGGTGGGCCATATCTGCGATGCTCAGGGGTTACTCCTGGCTCTGGCACTCAGGAGTCACTCCTAATGGTGCTTGGGAGGCTGTATGTGATGTCAGAGAGAGACCGGGTCAGGGAGTGCAAGACAAATGCCCTCCCTGCTATACTATGGCTCTGGCCCAAGATCCCTGTTTTCAAGGCTTGAAGAGCAAATCTGACCCCTGTATCTTAAAATGCTATTTCCACTTTCTTCAAAAGAGAGGGCTAATTAATGTCCATTATTTTAGTATCTCATGCAAGAAAGCATTCCAATAAAGTTTAAATTATTTTGTCATATTGTCCTCTCCGAGGGACTTAAGACATAAACAAAAAAACTAAAATGCAGATAATTCACTCACATGTATAAAACACACACTGACAAAATTAGCATAACATTCTACCACAAAGTCTCTTGGAAAATGAAACACAATTCTGCCTGTCAAGTAGATGGGAAAGTCTTGAATACTAGTCACAGGATCAACACTACTTTAAAATTTAAAGGTGAGCCCAGAGGCCGAGTCCAGCCCTGCCCGAGCCCTAGCAGCCGTTCCCACACTCCAGACACGCTGCCAAACAACTAGGCCAGATTCTCCTCACAGCTCAACTCAGAGGACATGCCAAACTGGAGAAACTCCCAGTACACTGGTCTTCAGCCTGAAAATTCTGGAGACTTCTAGCAATGGGAAAAGGAAGCTTCCCCCACCGTGTCCCCATACTGCCAATGGCCCTGCAGCCATGCCCATAGGCCACAGCTTCTACCATGTAAATGGCCAGGCTTCATAGCTTCACAACTAATCTCAGAAGAGACACGGAGCCAAGTCAAGAAACTCCCAGGTACACTGGTCTTTGGCGAAACACTCTGGGGCCTCCTCGGGCCCATGGAACTGTGAATCACCCTGGTCTACAACTCGAGAAGGCCTGGCACGCACAGCACCTCCAAACCCCACAATACTGACAGCCCAGCAGAAGCACAGCAAATCAGACTAAAGTAGCATATAAATCGACTAAGACTCCAGGCCACATGGCGGCAGCAGAGATGGCTGGCCCTTCCGGGCTCCCCGCCTTCCTGGGGTCCTGGCTGTCACGCCCACAAACTGTCTCCAGATGTCATCTCAGCTCTTCAATGGCCTTGATGCAGAGACTCCCAAATGAATCTTCAAATGGATTAGCTCCCTACAGAGCTGTCTCTGGACCCCAACCATTCACAATTTTAGAATTCCAGAAGCACACAGTCATTTTTGCAGTCGCCTGACTTCTAATGATATTCATAATAAGCAACAGAAAATAAATTATCTAGCATCTGCCCCTGGCAGGCAGGCGTGAATGGTGGGGGGAAATCAGAAATAATGGTGATGGGATTGGTGTTGAAATATTGAATGTAATCAATGTAAACAACCTTACGAAAATAAAATTTAAAAAAATATAAAGTAGCATGTAAATCCACCAAGCTCAATAACTGAAAACAATTAACACAGACGTCTCAACTAGCAACAAACAGCTCAGAAAATCCTCAATAACTTTAATAACACCATTGTTGGGACATAACAATTTTCATAAATTTTATTTTATTTGAACTTTTTTTTATAATTCAATTTATTATTTTATTGTCACCAACAATATGAAATAAACCACTCTGTGCCTGTCAAGGGAACAGGTCTAAGAAGTGAGTGTGAAACTGGGGACAACTGTAGAGGGAAGACACACTGGTGGAGGGATTGGTGCTAGAACACTGAATGCCCAAAAATAACTACATTATGAACAACTCTGCAAACCACAGTGTTTAAGTTTTTAAATAAAACAGCTAGCGCGCGCTCTCTCTCTCTCTCTCTCTCTCTCTCTCTCTCTCTTCCCCCGCCCCCACATCCCTCCATAACCTCTGAAAGTATCTGCATTTGCCTTGAATATGAGGTCCTCTGTTTGAAACCTGGCACCACACTACAGAGAGGACAGACAGAGGGGAGGGGAGTGGGCAGGGAGGGGAAAAGGAGGAGAGAGAGAGGAGAAGGAAGAGAGAGGAGAGTAAGTGAGAGAGGGAGGGAGGCTGCTAACTGGATAGATCTATGAAAGTAAACTGGGTTAAACAGACAATGGAACATTTTACCAATTTCATACCACGTTAACATATTATACCTGAGCAGTGCCGGGTGTGGCCCTCCAAACTTGTTTTAGTTTTGTTAATTTTTAAACCTTACTTTGAATCAAGATCCTGAAAAGGGTTGCTCAAAATGTGCAAAGGGAGCTGGAAAAGTGCCACCCATATTTTCTGAGAAGAGACAGGGGGGCTTTGTCATCCACTGTTTTTGATAGGGCAGAAAAACATACAAGATTATGCTGCAACCTGGCTTAATGTCTGGCATATAATACTGACACCCCACTAGCAACAATCACCAGACCCCCCTCTGACAAATTTAGTGAATTCTCAATCTTATGTACCATCTTTTTTCTGACCCATTCCCAAAATGTTCATGCCTTTTCCTCAACATGTCTCTTCTTTAGTTCATAAGGTATCATATCAACTCACACAGTGTCAAACAATTCAAACCTGATAACTCTCAATCCTTGACAATAAATCCTTATTCTGAGCTCCAGATCATATCTTCCTTGATATTCAAACACCAACTTATTTGACTGCTTCCTAAGTCAGCAAATGGTGGACTTCCTAAGTCACTCTTCAAATGACCACTTACTTCCTGATCTCCTTCAACACCCTCCCCCCCCCCCCCCACACACACACACACATCCTTTATTTTCATTTCAATCACTTAGTCTGAGAGTAAACTAGGTCAGGCCCTTCCAGCAGATTACTTGAGCAGTTACAAATCTTCCTTGCCTAAAATCTTGTTAAGATAATCACAATAATTTGCATCAGTGGTCAAAACCTTGGCCAACAACAAGAAGTTTTCATGTATCGATCAAGACTTCCCTATGACCCCACTTTAACACACATGTAAGGATTCCACTCCCTTATAATCAATCTACGCAGTTAAGTGAGGTATAAACGATGCGTGGTATTCTGCCCAACTTGATGTGCAACAACTAATAATCTGACATATGCTACAGGAGCAAACAGTCAAAACAGAGAAGCCTGAGTGAGCACAGTGGGTAGGGCGCTGGACTTGTACGTGGCAACCTGGGTTCAATTCTCAGCACCACTGGTCTCCTGAGCCCGCCCAGAGTAATCCCTGAACACAGAGCCAGGAATAAGCCCTGAAAACCACTGAGTGTGCCCCCCACGAACCCCCTCCCACAAAAAAAAAAAAAAGCAAAAAATACCACAGGAAATGGAGAAGAAATGGAGTACTTCTGAGGACTGGTGGGGTAACCTCAACTCCATGAAGGTAATGCACTGGAACACTAAAAATCTGGACACTGGCGCTGAGGGGATAGTACAATTGGTATGGCGTTTGCCTTGTATGTGCCCAACCTAGGTTTGATCCCAGCAACCTTTGTGGTCCCCTATGCTTCACCAGGAGTGATCCCTGAGCACAGAACCAGGAGTAAGCCCTGAGCACTGCCAGGTGTTTGCCCCAAAACAACAATAACAACAACAAAATTTGAATACTAGTAGAAATTGGGACATGAATCTTACTACTGATTTCCTGCAGAGCTAAGAACCTGTTTCAAAGTCTGAAGACAGCTCTTTGCCAGCTCCAGACCCAACAGGACCACAGCCCTTCCAGCTCCACCTTCCAACCTGAGAAACACACCACTGAATCAACCCACCAGTCTCATGGCTTACCCTCTATTAAAAAAAAAAAAAAAAAACAGAAAAAAAGAAGATGTAAGAAACCGTACCACAAATGCAGGCCCTAAGACACGGACAGTAGGCTGGGCTAAGCAAGCTTAAGGGAAAGCACAGGCTTCAACTGGAACATCCTGCTAGGAGAAAGCATCAGCCTGTGGGAAACATCTTACTAGGGATCGCACAGACTCAGACTCAGAGAGGAGCAACCAAGACAGCGTGGCAGGGAGAGTCCTGCAAGCAGAGCAGAGCATTCCCATGGCGCCCACGGTCTCAAGGTCAGCGCTTAGCTCCCCTAGACCCTCCCATGCCCAGAGCTACCAACAGTTCCCTTTGTTCTAGTACCAATTCATTATGAAAGGTGTGTACTGAGTAGAGGAAAGAGGGACATGGAGGCTGTACTTACTAAAGAGGCCCAGGAGCTCTCTGCTCAGGAGTGTGGCGAAAACTGGCCATCTGAACAGACTGCAAGTCTGTCTCATTCTGTGCAGCTAATCCTGAGGAAGGAGGTCGAAGGTGCCAATCCGACCAGCTGTATGGTAGTTATCTACCACAGAATCTTGTCTTCTACTTGCCAGATAATTTTCCCTGATTTTATTAAAATTACTTACTAACTTAAAATCTCTTAAATCTTTTAAAATGTCAAAGATCATCTACTCAAACTCCATCTATACCCTTCACACTGCACAACTGTCACCTTCCATATATTTCTAGCTCCCACATGCAAAGCATGCCCTCTAGCCTTTGGGACATCTTCCCAATCCCACTCAAGTGTCTACTTCTATCTCACCCTTCCAAAGCATCATCTAGGAGGCCCATTTGCCATTCACCTTCATACAGTCTACGTCCATAAAAATGCCATTATCAGTTAACTTTAATGTCATATTATTTTAAGGATTATGTCCTAGTTTGAACATAATACATGAGCCCACCATAAGGAGCAAGAGGGAAAAAAAAATTTTGAAATAGTTTCTAAAAATTGAAAATGCAGATCATAACTATTCAAGTCCATTTTAAATGTGCTACATAATAATTAATTAGTAAGTCTTCCACCAAATCAGTATTTTCTAAAATACTCTACATATAGAAATTTCAGGTAGTCTTGCCCCAAAGACTCAATTACTTAGCAGGATAAAACTGGATTTGGGTTTTCTGACTCGTATTTTGGTATTCAGGATTCTTTCCAATCCCTGAAAAGTTCCCAAATCGGGGTCACTCTAAAATAAGAATGGCTTGGCACTTTCTCGGTGAACAAAAAGGAAGGTAAGGAGCTGAAGTGATAGTACAGCAGACAGGATGCATACCTTGCACACAGTAAACTTGGATGCAATCCCTGGCACTCTATATGGTCCCCTGAGTTCTACAAGTGACCCTGAGTGCAGAGCCAGGAGTAAGCCCTGAGTACTGCTGGCTATGACCCAAAAATTAGGGGGGGGGGGGAAGGAAAAGTAAAGAGAGGGCAAGAAGGATTCTAGGATAAATAAATGGGACTATCTCAAACTAAGAAGCTTCTGCACCTCAAGAGAAACAGTGACCCAAGTACAAAGACAATCTACAGAATGGGAAAGGATATTTACGCAGTACCCATCTGATAAAGGGTTGATATCAAGGATATACAATGCACTGGTTGAACTCCACAAGAAGAAAACTGCCAACCCGATCAAAAAATGGGGTGATGAAATGAACAGAAATTTTCCCAAAGAAGAAATCCGAATGGCTCAGAGGCACATGAGAAAATGTTCAACATCACTAATCATCAGGGAGATGCAGATCAAAACAACAATGAGATATCATCTCACACCACAGAGACTGGCCCACATCCCAAAAAACAAAAACAACTGGTGTTGGCGTGGATGTGGGGAGAAAGGGACTCTTCTTCACTGCTGGTGGGAATGCCGACAGGTTCAGCCCTTTTGGAAAACAATATGGACAATTCTCAAAAAATTAGAAATTGAGCTTCCATTTGACCCAGCAATACCACTCTTGGGAATATATCCCGGAGAGGCAAAAAGGTATAGTAGAGATGGCATCTGCATTTCTATGTTCATTGCAGCACTGTTTACAATAGCCAGAATCTGGAAAAAACCAGAGTGCCCCAAAACAGATGACTGGTTAAAGAAACTCTGGTACATATACACAATGGAATAATACTATGTAGCTGTCAGAAAACATGAAGTCATGAAATTTGCATATAAATGGATCAACATGGAAAGTATCATGTTGAGTGAAATGAGTCAGAAAGAAAGAGACAGACATAGAAAGATTGCACTCATATGTGGAATATAATATAACTGAGAAGTGCAAGTTTGCAGTGATACAATTTCTGGCAGATATTTCTCTGGACTTAGTTACTAAAATACTAAAATACAGAAACCCAAAACCGTGAGGCCACTAGGTGCGGTCACTCGACCTCATACCTCTTCATTCTCAGCAATGGAAAACAAATTGTCAAATGCTTCCTTTTCAGCAGGTCTGACTTTAGGGGGGAGACTCTCCAAACAATAATAGTGAGTTTTGTTGAAATATTGAATGCAATCAAAGTGAAAGTAAAGTGAAATTTATCAGTTACACAGGCAAGGGGGGGCTAGGAGTGGTGGGGGGACTAGGGGTGTGGGGGGACGGGGTGGAGCTATATTGTGATTCTTGGTGGTGGAATATGTGCACTGGTGAAGGGATGGGTGTTCGAGCATTGTATAACTGAGACTTAAACCTGAAAACTTTGTAACTTTCCACATGGTGACTCAATAAAAAAATTTAAAAAAATAAAATTAAAATAAAAAATAAAAAAAGGACTCTAGTAAGATATACTACACATTCTTCAAGCAAAAGAGTAAGATTTTGTTTTCTTGATTTGGAATACTTTTTTTTTTTAAATTGAGTCACCAAGATATGCAGTTACAAAGCTGTTCATGATCAGTCATACAATGATCCAACACCAGTGACCAGTGTCCAATTCCCACCACCAATGACCCCAGTTTCCCTCCCTCCTCTGTCTCCCTCCCTCCGTCCTTCTCTCTCTCCCTCCCTCCGTCCTTCTCTCTCTCTCTCTCTCTCTCATACTGAGAGGTAATCATGTTTCTTTTTTTTATTATTATTTTTTTATTTTATTTTTATAAAGTTGTTTCTTTACCTATTCCCAGCACGCAGTTCCTATCCAGAGTGATGATTTCCAAGTATCTTTGTCACAGTGGTACCTTCTCTGTTCCAACTGCCTTCTCTTCCAGCACTTGAGGCAGGCTTGCAACCATGAACTAATCCACTTTGCCCTCGTTTCTACTGTCCTTGGGTATTAGTCTCATATCATGTTTTTTTTAAACTCCACAAATGAGTGCTATCATTCCATCTCTGTACTTCTCCAGCTGACTCATTTCGTTCAACATGATACTGTCCATGTCCATCCATTTATAAGCGAATTTCATGAATTCCTTTTTCCTAACTGCTGCATATTATTCCATGGTGTAGATGTGCCATAGTTTCTTTACCCAGTCATTTTGTTTGTAAGCATTCAGGTTGTTCCCAGATTCTGGCTATTGTGAATTGTGCTGTGGTAAACATAAAAGTGCAGATGGCATTTCTGCAGTGTGTTTTTGGGCCCCCAGCATATATTTCCAGAAGTGGTATTGAGGGATCATATGGAAGCTCAATTTCTACATTAAACTCAGAAGCTTCTACACCTCAAAAGAAACAGTGACCGGGGCTGGAGAGATAGCACAGCGGGTAGGGCGTTTGCCTTGCACGCGGCCGACCCGGGTTCAAATCCCAGCATCCCATATGGCCCCCTGAGCACGGCCAGGGGTAATTCCTGAGTGCAGAGCCAGGAGTAACCCCTGTGCATCGCCAGGTGTGACCCAAAAAGCAAAAAAAAAAAAAAAAGAAACAGTGACCAAGATAGTCCACAGATTGGAAAAAAATATTTACCCAATACCCATGTGATAAGGGGCTAATATCCAAGATACATAAGGCATTGGTAGAATTTACAAGAAAAAAAATACAACCCCACCAAAAAATGGGGAGATGAACAGAAACTTCCTCAAAGAAGAAATACAAACGGCCAACATGAAAAAATGCTCTTCATCACTAATCATTGGGGAGATGCAAATCAAAACCACAATGAGATATCATCTCACACCACAGAGACTGGCCCACATTCAAAAGCTGGCGCGGATGTGGGAGACAGGGACTCTCCTTCATTGTTGGTGGGAATGCTAAGGCCCAACCTTTCTAGAGAACAATATGGACATTCCTCAAAAAGCTAGAAATTGAGCATAAGACTTTTTTTTTTTATTAGTTTATTTTTAATTAGAGAGTCATCGTGAGGGTACAGTTACAGATCCATACATCTTTGTGTTCATGCTTCCCCCATACAAAGTTCAATAACCCATCCCTTCACCAGTGCCCATTCTCCACCACCCGTAAACCCAACATCCCTCCCCCCCTCCCCAGTCCCGTCTCCCCCCACCCCACCCTGCCACTATGGCAGGGAATTCCCTTCTGTTCTCTCTCTCTGATTAGGTGTTGTGGTTTGCAATAGAGGTGTTGAGTGGCCATTGTGTTCAGTCTCTAGTCTGTATTCCGCCCGCCTCACCCTTCCCCCACATGACCTCCAACCACATTTTACTTGGTGGTCCCTACTTGAAGGAATGTTCAGGACCTGGGGGCCACTCCCAGGCTTAGCAATGCAGGCCAGACTGCTCAGGGGCCACCAAGGCTCCACCTGGTAGAGCTTTCCACTTCATGCTTTGCACAGGAAGGAGGCATGTGGCAGCAAGGGTCCAATTCAAGGTCCTGCACAAGCTGACATGTGTCCTACCAATTACTTGAGCTAAACCCGACTCCTTAATAAAATTCCTTTAGGGCAGCCAGAGAGAAAGTAGGTAGGGTACTTTCCTTGCAAGCTGCAAACCTGGGTTCAATCCCTGGCATCCCACTGGTCTCCCAAGCCCATCAGGACTGATGCCTAAGCACAGAGCCAGTAGTAAGGCAAAAGCCCTGAGCATAGCTGGTGTGACCCAAATTTTTTTTAATTTTGAAACATTAAAATTTAAAAAGCTAGCATCCAAGGTTCGGTGCTCAGGGGGTCACAATATTCAAACCCAGAGTAGATATAGGCAGAAAATGTGGTACAGTACTTCTATCTTATCAATCTTCTCATCAATCTAATAAAAAAAAATTTTAAAAACTGACATAAACACCAGATTATGCAGCTCAGTAACAAAGCACATGCTTCTCATAGAAAAGGCCCTGCAGGGCTGGGACAATAGCACAGTGGGTAGGGCGTTTGCCTTGCATACGGCCAACCCGGGTTCGAGTCCCAACATCCCATATGGTCCCCTGAGCACCGCCAGGAGTAATTCCTGAGTGCAGAGCCAAGAGTAACCCCTGTGCATCGCTGGGTGTGACCTAAAAAGGAAAAAAAAAAAGAAAAAACAAAAGGCCCTGGGTATGATCTTTGACAAAATAAAAAAAAAAAAGTAGCTGAAGTGCCTGAGTGTGTTTTAGGAAGCAGAAAACAGTGTACAAGTAAAACGTTGTTCTTTTTCTTTAAAAAAAAAAAATAAATAAAGGAAGTAAAAATGAACTAATGAACTAGCACAGTAACTTCCTAACCACCTATATTCTAATTTTAAATTGTGGAATCAAATAATATATGTCATGAGTTCTATACAGTAACACTAGGTGTGTCAATTAATGAATACTCCCCTGAGGAAATAATGCTCAGTAACCATCTCTGGAAAGAGTCCATCTCCACAGCTGGTCTGACCGAGTAAGCCACCATCAGCTTCCTCTCCATTCCACAACTGGTAAGGCTCTGCTCTATCCTCTGTGTTTCTCTGCTGAGCTGACCCCCCATGCCCTTGATTGTACCCATTAATATGGCTGTCAATTCAATCCCAACACTCCAATTCCCTGTCACTAAAGCCCCAGACAGTATGCCCGTCAGACCCCAGGGTCCCCACTGAACCAAGGAGCTACTCTTGAAGCCCTAACAACAGAAGCTCCCTCCCCACTGGTACCAATCCCAGGAGTTACCAGACAAAAACCAAGTCAGCCAAGAAAAGCTACTCACACCCCCCCACCCCAACACTTCCTGGTGCTCCCAAAATGAGGTTATAAAAAGGTTGCGATCCAGTACTCAATAGAGACAGAACTCCACTGAGAGCCACTGTAGCCAATGGACTGATTAGAATTATACACCAGTTTGTGTAATGATGTGGTCGAGAGCATGGCCTGCATGCATGAGACCTGAGTCTGATCCCCACAATCACCCGACATCTGGTAAAGCCAGATATGATGCCAGTGTACCCAGATCTGATTCCTGGTACAAATATGATTCCCAGCACTGCAACAAAGAGTGTGACCACAAGTATCTCCACAAGTGAGAGCCCCACTTCCTGACCTTACAACAAAAAATTTCAGTACATATACAGAGACATAGTACACAGATCAATAAAGAACGGTATGAGCAATGATAAATTCAAGCCAGAATTAAACAATACCTATATGAACATTTAATATTTATGTGAACATTTAATATCTATATGAACGTTTAATATCTATGTGAACATTTGATATCTATGTGAATATTCAATATCTATGTTCATATAATATCTATATGAATGTTGAGAAAAAAATGTGTAACATTAGTACACTTACATAATGACATGTCTGTATGCATGCAAATGTGGTATATGAAAAATAGGTTGAGAACAATGACTTCAGTGTATTTGTACACAATAATGTATACTCATGAGATAATATATATGATTTATTTGAAGTAGATATACACATACACACATCTGGAAAAATAGTCAAAACACATTAATGGTGAATAATACCAGCAGGGATAAAACTGGGGGTGCTTGGTATTTTCTTTTCCAAAGATTTCATCTTTCCTGTGTAAGCATTAATGTTAGACCTAGACAGGAAATGCAACATTCCTTTTTTCTGCAATACTTGCCCTATAGGAACATTTTTATGACTTTACAGAATGTGTAAGTATTCTTCCCTCATAATGAGTGAAAATGTGTATAAAAGTAACTCAAATATCTAGAGGTATAAAATACTGTACAGAAGTCAGGGATGCAGCTCAATAATATAGCACAACTGAGGCCTTGGTTAATACCACTATCACAGGGTGAGAAAAAAACAACTATACAGAAACTCCAAAGTAATAGTATCTACCCAGGAAGGACTTCCATTTTGAGACTGCACATTCATAAAAAAAATTAAATGAATTCAAATCTATCCTATTATAGAAAACCATTATTTCTGCTTTCTGCAATAGAGGCTAAACAGGAAAAGAAAAAAAAATCCTGCAAAACAACTGCACACTCTCTCAATTGCTCTAAGGTTTCGAAAAAGTTGCAGGATTCATGGGATGGCTCAGGAGCTTAGAGTTTCTCCCTTGTAAGCCTCTGGCCAAAAGTTGGGCCCTTCCAACACAAGCTCTAAGTCCCTATGCTCTGCTCTCTAATCCTAGTGGCTTTGCTGATTTGTGATTCCTGGCACCACAAGCAATTTCTACTCACACTAAGCATCCTATCAAAAAAGGGGCACAAGCCCCTAGCAAGTACCACAATTAAAAACAGAGGTTCAGGGGGGCTGGAGAGATAGCACAGTGGGTAGGGCGTTTGCCTTGCACGCAGCCGACCCGGGTTCAAATCCCAGCATCCCATATGGTCCCCTGAGCACAGCCAGGGGTAATTCCTGAGTGCAGAGCCAGGAGTAACCCCTGCGCATCGCCAGGTGTGACCCAAAAAGCCAAAAAAAAAAAAAAAAAAAAACAGAGGTTCAAGGTAACGGCCAGCAAGTTCAACTCCTGGTGGGCACTATCAGAATTTGCACAAGCACCACAATACACAGGAGTGTGGGAGCTAGAATGATGGCTCAGCTGGCTTGATTCCATGCTCTGAATGCAGGAGACTAGGGTCCAAATATCCTCAGGAATGACCCCCCCACCCCCAAGCTGCGCTACTGTGAACAGCACAAGCTACTGCCAGATGTGGTTTAAAAAAAAAAAAAAAAAGGAGTGTGGCCCCAGCTAGCACCAAGGCCAAGTGTGCAAATTCCCCAGTTAAGTGTGAATGCACATGGCCGACTCCCAGTCACTAAAGCAATAAGGGAAACAAGAGGGGAGCACAGAGGAGGAAAGAAAATAGAGCACAAAACTTGCAAGGCTGAAATCATTAACAAACTGGAAATAATTTTCAAAGCATAAAAAATACAGAATATGCTTAATAATTTGTTTTTTAAAAGTTTGTTCAACACACACATATTTCTTTCTGTTACATATGTCCATAATATGCAGGTAAAAATCTGGAGAGGGGGGCTGGAGCAATAGCACAGCGGGTAGGGCGTTTGCCTTGCATGCAGCCGACCCGGATTCGATCCCCAGCATCCCATATGGTCCCCTGAGCACCGCCAGGAGTAATTCCTGAGTGCAGAGCCAGGAGTAACCCCTGCGCATTGCCGGGTGTGACCCAAAAAAGAAAAAAAAAATCTGGAGAGGCCAGAGAGAGAACTGAAAGGGCTGAGCACATCTCTGAATGTGTGAGGCCCAGGATCAGTCCCTGGCACCACATGCCCCCCTGAACACCACCCCCACCAGGAGAGAACCTCAAACACAGAGCCAGGAATAGCCCTGAACACCGCCACATGTGGCCCAAACCACCCGTTCAAAGGGAAAAAGCAAATTATCTAGAAGAATACTAACAACCTGAGGAGATAGAGAATGAAAGAGAAAGGAGACCTAAAAATAACTTAATACCTTCTTACTTTTGGGGGGGGAGAAGAGGTACCACTGAAATGTTTTATTAAAACTGCTCATGACAATACAAATATTCAAGCTACCATTTAATTTTAGACTAGTATTAACTTTGGAAATAGGTTTGTAAATTCAATCATATAATTTTTTTTTCTTTTTGTGTCACACCTGGCGATGCACAAGGGTTACTCCTGGCTCTGCACTCAGGAATCACCCCTGGCGGTGCTCAGGGGACCACTTGGGATGCTGGGACTCAAACCCGGGTCAGCCGCATGCAAGGCAAACGCACTACCCGCTGTGCTATCGCTCCAGCCCCTAAAATTATATTTTTTAAAGGTCCCTGAAAACCCCGTAAGTTTTAAGCAGTACAATACCTTTAAACTGATAATACATTAGGTCATAGTGTACAACATGAGGACATAGCAAAAGAACACTGAGAGTGAGTGGTTATAAGCAACAATATTCTCCCAGATAAATTCTAAGATTCATCTGCTATGACTCATCTGCTTAAGCATTCCACCGCTGTGCTGGGCTACCCCAGCAGAGGCCCCAAGGTGAAGGCCAAAAATCAAGGGTGGTCCAAAAGAAAGGTGTTTGGAGAACAGGGACAGCCCAGCTGAGTTTGGTGACCACCAGAGCTACACCAAGAGGTACTGGGAGTGGCCAGGCAATGTCAGGGATTTTAACTTGAAGAACTGTTCATGGGTCAATCCACAAAAGATTCAGTCACACCCTAATTCTTTCTCTCACCTAGAACAGACATCAAGACCTGGAAAAGAGCGCTCAGCTCTAAAGAGCTGCTGGGGGAAAGGCAGGCTTCTAGAACAGGTACTGGTACTGTAAACTGAAACAACTCCTTGTTCTGAATTGGATGCTCACCAGCATAGTGACCAGCTCCCAATCTGTACACCTTCAGTCCTAAACCTTCAAGGGACATCCTTCCCTTCTGTCACCCACCTCACTCCTACCACCACCACCACCAACCTGCTATCCCCGTATGCAAATACAGAAATTCTAATCAGCCTTACCACTGAGGAGAAAGGCCTACTGGGGGCAGAACTACATTCAGAGCAGAGGAAGAAACCCACCTTGAGTAAGCACCACAATCATTCATTCAAATATAATCAAAAAGCCAAGCATTTCAAGAAAGAACTATCTTATAAGAGAAAAAATTAGTAACATACAAGAGAAAAGACCAAAACTGTTGCTTAGGAAAATAAATGATTCAGTAAACAGAAGGATATGTTCTTTTAATTTGGGGAGGGGAGAGGTGTCTATCAAATGCTCAGGTGGTCCAGGGGCAACTCCTAGATATACCTGGTGCTGTTTAGGCCCAGGAGTGATGGAGGCCACCAGGGCCACCCACATGATGCCAACATACACTCAGCCTCCTAAGCTCTCTCCCCAGTCCTAAGAACAGTACTTGGAAAAATATCTAAGTATCATAACAGAGATCTAAAGTACATTATTTATAACAGAGAAAACGAGATGCCGCCAAAAAAAAAAAAAAATAAGAAGATGCTGGTAGAAAGTAAAAATACCAGCCCCTTGGATGTGGGTCAGTGGTAGGCAGCTGAGTTTCATGCATGAGGTCATGAGTTCATTCATTGCACCACTCAACCTCGAAAAGTACCCAAATCATGCCTACAAACCATCTCCACCTCCATGCAAGTTCATCTACCAGCCTTGCTTCCGAGACTCCTAAATAAATCTTGAAAGAGATCAACTAGAGGCAAAATTTCTCCAGCACCTGGCTGAGTCCACCTGGCTGAGACACCCGGGGCGTCCCAGAGCCAGTGTCCTTCCAAACAGAGCCCAGGCATCTGCTCACTCCCACAGTACAAAGTCACTGCCATGCCTCATGCCCCATCAGTCTCAGGACCACGTCTCACAGAGGAACTAACTGCCAATAACTCAGGTATGGGACAGGTCCCAGTGACTGAAATCTCCAGGTTTTCTCAGAGTAAGGATGGGATGGCTACCTCCCCACCATCTCCCTGTACTTCCAGAAGCACCAACAGTTACATCCACACCCCAAAGTCGCTGCCCAGTTGAAAACTTAACTCCAGCTGTACTGCCCAGTTACAAATTCTGGATTTCCTGGAGTGACATCTCCAAACTCTACACACTGATAATCCAGTAGTAACATGCCAACCAGGCTAGATGGGATGCAATGGGGAAGCCAACCAATCTCAACTAACAAAAATATTAACACAGAAGGCTTAACTTGTAACAACATCTTAGTAATCCCTTACACAGGACTTAACATCTCCATAGTGAGATACAACAATTTATACTAATTTTCTGAGGAATTTTTTTTTTTTTTTTTTTTTTTTTTTTGCTATTTGGGTCACACCCGGCAATGCACAGGGGTTACTCCTGGCTCATGCACTCAGGAATCACTCCTGGCGTTGTTCAGGGGACCATATGGGATGCTGGGAATCGAACCCGGGTCGACCGCATGCAAGGCAAACGCCCCACCCGCTGTGCTATCGCTCCAGCCCCTGAGGAAATATTTTTTGACCTTTCCATTAGTAATTTATTGGGAACAAGCAATATAAAATAAATTTTTGTGGGCCTGTTACTGAAGCAGGATTGAGGGGTGGTTGGGAAAATTGGAGACAACTGTGGATTGGATGATAGTGGTGGGGGGACTGGTGAAAGAATACTGAATACCTATAATTAATCATCATGATCAACTTTGTAAACCACAATGTTTAAATAAAGTGTAGGGGTAAAAAAATTCTACATATGTAGGCCTTACCTATTTTATGTAAACTCCAAAATATACTAGCACAGAATTAATGAAAGCAGACATGATTATTACCATAATGAGATCCAAGTATAAAATAAAATTTCATGCAATATGTTTTAAATTCCAGAGTTGAAAATTTACTTATGTAAATGAGACTAGATATTTTTTGTATCGTATTAAATGGTTTTAATTTCCTGCATTACCATAGGTAACTACAGCAATCACAAAATGGCTTTTACTGATTTATTTTCTGATCATTCAACCTGGCATTTCTTTAAATTTTGTTGGAGCAAGCAATATAAAATAAATTTGTTATTTGACTAAGGGGGCAGGCTGGGTTTGGGAGGGAAACCCTGGCCATTGGGAAAAGAAAGATCACACTGGTGATGTTGGAAACTAAATGCCTAAAACAACTTTATTATGAACAACTTCGTAAATCATTGTGTCTTAACAAAAATCTTTAAAAAGAGAGAGAGAGAAAAAAAAAGAGAGAGAGAGAATAGTCCTCAAGAACAAGCTAGGTGCCACCTTGAGCAAACCATAACCAAGTGTGCAACCCCAACACTGAACAACAAAACTATAAAGTTCTTTTATAAAAAAAATTTTTAGAAGAAAATCAAGAGGACCTGGCTAAAGGCACTTGCTTTCCACACAACCAAGTCCAGCTCATCCAGCACCACCAAGGATCCCTACCAAGCACAGAGCTAGGAAAAGACTCTGCATGTGGCCTTAAACCATCACCAGCCTCCTACCCCCACCTCCCACCAAAAAAAACTAAGAAAAATTATTTTAAATAAGAATGTATATACAATAAGTATGGAGAGGCTGGGGCTGGTGTGATAGCACAGCGGGTAAGGCATTTGCCTTGCACGCAGCTGACCGGGTTCTATCCCTAGCATCCCATACGGTCCCCTGAGCACCACCAGGAGTAATTCCTGAGTGCAGAGACAGGAGTAACCCCTATGCATCACTGGGTGTAACCCAAAAAAGCCAAAAAAAAAAAAAGAAAAAAGTATGGAGAGGAAATTTTCAGGCTTAATATGGATTCAGTTTGTCTTCCCTTCATAAGTAATTAGAAGGTATTATAAAAATAAATTAAAGGTATTATAAAAGTAAAATAAAAACCTCTTATACACAGTGTACTTTGACTATTTACAAGTCCAAACCCTGAACTATATTCCAAGACCTATGTCCACTTTGGATCTTAGGCCCCAGACCCCAGGCCCAGCACCAAGAAGGTACTCAATAATGAAGGACTAGCAGATTAACCCATGAGGATGGGAGACTACCAGAATTCTGCTCATTAACCATGCCCTGAAGAAAACCTAACCTCTGCAGTTGCAGAATCATTAATTTATTAGGAGTCTTCTTTTCTGCAAACACTACCTATGTAGGGTTTGGTTTTGTTTGGGACCCAAAATCCCATACAAATGACAACTGTGTTACCACTGAGCTATATCCCCACCAAACATTATTTATTTTCCCATTTAAAAAATTTTTAATTTGGGGGCTCGAGTCATAGCACAGAGGGTAGAGCATTTGCCTTGCACACAGCCGAACTGGGTACAATTCCCAGCATCCCATATGGTCCCCTGAGCACCACCAGGAATGATTCCTGAGTACTACATGAGCCAGGAGTAACTCCTCTGCAATGCTGGGTGTAACTCAAAAAGAAAAAAAAAAGAATTTATTTTTTGGGGGGAAGGGGGGAGGCAAATCAAGTGCTCAGGGCTTACTCCTCACTCTGTACTCAGGAATTGCTCCTGGCAGGGTTCATCCATGAGGTGCCAATTGAAGATCCTGGGGGTCAGCCTCATGGGAGATGCAAGGCAATGACCTACCACTGTGCTATCTCTCCAGCAACAATACTTAAGACCCATATCAGGAGCCAGAGTGATAACACAGCGGCTAGGGCATTTGCCTTGCACATGGCTGACCCACATGCAATTCCTGGCATCCCATATGGTCCCCCAAGCTCCGCATGGAGTAATTCCTCAGTGTGGAGCCAGGAGTAACCCCTGAGCACTGCTGGGTGTGACCCAAAAAGGAAAAAAAAAAAAAGACCCACATGTCACTACCATTGCCATGTATGCTCCTACCCTGGCCCAGACACTCAAATCAATCTCAAAAGACATCAACTAGCCTCAAAAATGTCTCAGATACCCAGTCCCGGCTGGGGCAATCTCAGGAGGAGGGCAGACCATGTTCCTATTCTACCAAAGTCCCAAATCACCTACCCCAATAGCTGCCACCATGCCTCGAGCCAGACTGCTCAGATAAATATTCTGGAGTTTTTTGAGTGTGAGGCCACAAACCATCATCTCCAAACTCTACCATACTAACTTACCAGTAAGAGCACACCAGATTGGGTGAGAATGTAAGGTAGAAGCCAACTAATCCTGACTAATAAAAACATTAACACAGAAGATTTAACTTGCAACAGCTACTCAGTAAACCCTCAGACAAGGTCTTAATGTCTCCATGATGAGATACAACAATTTTAACAAATTGCAATCATTCCATTAGTCATTTAGTGGTAACAAGCAATATAAAATAAATTACTGTGGGCCTGCTATGGGTGCAGGCTTTGAGGGGTGCTTGCGAAACTGGAGACAATGCAGCGGTGGAGAGAAAGTGATGGGTGGTGATAGTAGGACTGGTGCTGGAATATCCAATGCCTGTAACAAATCATCATGACCAACTTTGTAAACCACAGTGGTGCTTTGTAAGTCGTGGTGCCTAAATAAATGTTTTTTTTTTAAAAAAAAATCTCATCACCAGCATCCAGGGAAACCAGGGAGATAACAAGAAGGGGTGGCGCAATACCTTACACTCACGAGGTCCCCAAGGTTTAATCCTTGGCACTGTATGACCCCCATCCCCCAGCATCACCAGGCTAAAGCACCAACAACGCCCGAGCATCAAACTGTCACCTGGCAGGGACACCTATTGAAAAAAAAGAATAAGAAACCCTGGCCCAATCTAAGATACCCGTATGTATGCATCCAAACCAGTTCTCAGGAGATGGCCAGAAGGGCTGAACAAATGTTTTGCATGTAGGAACCCTAGGTTTGATTCCCAGCATTTCGTGGTCCTCTGAGTTCAGCCAAAGGAACCTCAGAGCATGAAACCAAGAATGGCCCCTGAGCAAGTCTGGGTGTAGCCCAAAAGCAAAACAGAAGTTCTAAACCATTTGTTCTCAAACTTTAAAAAAAAAAAAAAATTTGGTTTCAAGGCCATACCTGGCATACTCCTGGCTCTGCACTCAGGGATCACTCCTGGAGATGGGGAGATGGGGGGGAACAGAACAGGGACAGGACACATATAGGATACTGGGGATCAAAGCCAGGTTGTGCAAGGCAAACACCCAACCGCTGTATTATCACCCCAGCCCCTTCTCAAACTTTTTAAATACAACCATTTCATCAAATTTAATCATTCTCATAGTCAAACAGATCACAGAAGGCACAGAATTCCATTTATCTTAGTCTACTTGAGTTCCCATAATAAAATACCAGAGTCTAAAGAATATAAAATAACAGAAATTCATCTCTCACAATTCTATATTAGGAAGTTCAAGATCAAGGTACCTGCTGCTTCAATTTCTGATGAGAGCACTTGTGCTCAACTGCAGATGGCTGGCTACCTTTTCACTAAGTTCTCTCATGGGGCAAAGTCGGGAGGAGAAAGAGAAAGAGAAGGAAGGAGGGGGAGAGAAAGAAAGAGAAAGACAGATGTGGTGTCTCTAATTTTATTTCGGCTTTGCTTGAGTCTACACTGTCCTGGAGGAACATATGCAGTGCTGGGTATCAAATCCAGGTCAGCTGCGTACAAGGAAGGAGTCTTACCTGCAATACCAGCTCCAATTCCACTCAATCTGGGCACCACATTCAGACCTCACTTTAAACTAAATTACCTCTTGAAATGTCCTATTTCTAATACAGTCACTGAAGTTAGGGCTTCAGCACAGGAATTCTGGGAAGTCAGTGCATAGCCCAGAATCTCTTCCTTGATCTAGACCTTTGATCTGAATGAAAGGACTCACACTGTAGTATAACACTGCTTTGTGCTTCCCCCTCTGCTACAAAGAGTTTAGGTTTTGGGGGTGATACCCATCACAGTGCTCCTGAAGCACTTCTATTCGTCTGTGTTTATTGATATGTAGCTCTCAACATTCTAGGACAACACTGGTATGTCCTGTTTCCCTTGCCACAGGGAGCTCAGGCTTATCACAGTGCTCCTGAGGCACTTCCATTCTACTGTGTTTATCTATAACCTCTTCTCTGTGCTCGCTTCCCCAACCAGCCTATCACCTTTTTCCCCTAATCAGACTCTGTTAACTTGTAAGGTCAGATTCTTCAGGAATCTATGATTTATATTTGTGAATAAAATATTGCTTTTCTCCTTCTCTTGTGTCCTTTTGCATAGTTTACTTTAAAGCTATGTCCTTTTTGTATAGACACAGGAAGACAGTTAATATTATGTTTTTGTAACCTGGGAGTTAATTGACTCCGAATAATATCCCCTCCCAGGTATCTGCTTTCTCGACTTAAACCTTAGTTGCCCTTAGTCCCTAGCACCCCAAAAGCAGGGTCCTGAAGAGGGACTGGATGGACCAGGGCAAGCTGTGAGCTACCCTGGCATTGAAATGGGCCACCATACTTAACTATAAGAGCTTGATCATGGACAAACGCTGTCATGATCCAAAAAGTAATGATGAGATTAGGGCCCTGCTAGGGATAGGAAAGACTAATCTGGCCTGAGCACTGTAGTCTGAGATCAGAGATGGCCCCAGAAGAGCAATTCTATAAGTTTAATGTATCTCTTACTGTGTCCATACAAAATGATTAATATTATGAATGTTTATGTTTGTTGGACTAAGGAGAGGAGAAACACACCCATATTTGCCCTTAGGCCAGTCTTGCTGGATAAGAATCTGTCTGGAAGTAGCTTCCCTGAGGGAAGGACCTTATATCTACTGATTGTATGATGACACCTATGAGTAATTATTAACCCAACCCCATGTGAAGGGGATTTAACTAGGCGGGAAGAGTGGGCACGGGAAGGAAGAAGCAGGAGGAGAATCAGAAGTGAATGGAGATGAGATAGGAATAAACTGAAGTTGAGAGCAACCAGCCTGACACTAGTTCCTTTGCCTGCCCATCGCCATCGGCCTCCCCGAGGCGGGGGAAGTGGCGTAAGACTACCAAGCACAGGCAGCGGAGAGAGAGAGCCACCGCATGATGACCCCTTTGTATTTATTTAGTAACTACACACACACTATACAATGACAACTCAATATTAAATAACAAGAAAACTGGCAGGAGAGGGCAGGAAGACAGTTCCAAGGGATAGTGTACTTGCTCTGCCAGGTTCTATTCCTGGCACCACATGGTCCCCTAAGCACTCAAGTGATCATCAAGCACAGAGCTGCACCCAAGCACCAATGCAAACACCCTTGCCCCAACCAACAACAACAACAACAAAAAAGGCCAGAGAGAGTGCGCTCAATATGCTAGAAAGCCAGGGTCCAGAACCACATGAACCCCTAAGCACTACCAACAACAACCCAGGCATGAAGCCAGACACAATTCTTGAGCACTACCAGGTATGACTCAAAACCCCCAACCACCACAAAAAGAAAAGGAAAACTTGAGGACAAGATGAAATGATTTCAGCTGACTTGTGCCACCAGTCAGACAGAACTCAGGGTCCTCATTCTCCCCTACTATGCCTCCCTTTCTTGCATGATACTCCACAAGTGGCAGTGAAGTCTTCATATACTTTTTGACTTGAATTTTCAATTCAATGAGATACACAGACCTAATCACTAATTACAAGACTTCCCATATGAACTCCACCATATATTCCCAGTATTTACTCAACATATACAGGTGAGCATCTAATAAACATCACAAATATTCTTCCCCCTTCCCGCCCCTTGGGGGTCATTGTTTCTGTGAGGACCAGAGGCTGCACACTTAGTTCTGCTTGCTAAGGGCACACATAAGGCTGCAGTGCCCACACACTTTTAGTTGTGCTGATTGTAGTACACCAAAGATCATTCTTGGTGGTGGTCAAGGAACCAGTGAGGATTGAACTGGGGTCAGTTATGTTCAAGACAAGCACCTTAGCCCATGTACTATCTCTCCAGCCCTGGCATTCTAATTTTTTTAAATTAGTTCACAAGTGTTATCAATCCTTTCCCTAAATACAATATTCTAACTAAAGACATAATCCGATTATCAATCACCATAATGTTTAGGGTTAGATTAAGTTTTTCATTTTCTTTAGTCTAATATTTTTAAATCATAAGTAACTTCTTTTAAAGTAGTATCATTCACATTTCAGGATTTTTCCATGTCAAAAAAAATGTTTAATTTAAAAGTTAAAAAATAATAAATAAAAGTTAAAATTCCCAGTTAACGTGAGGGGCTAGGAAGATAGCACGAAGAGCTGGTGTGCATGCTCTGCCCATGCTTGGTCCGAAGTCTTCTCCTCAGCACCGCATGGTCCCCAATACTGCTGGGTGTAGCCCAGCCACTCCAGCACCATGGGGACCGAGGACTGTATCACTGGGCCTGAGCACTGAACTATGAGCCCCACATATCCGAGGTGGCCCTCAAGACCTCTAAACAACTTTTGGGAGCCCCCATCCCCCCAAAAAGTGAGATTGATAGTAGAAAAATAACTCTTAGCGCTATAGTTTACCATACATAGCATAAACTTAACAAGCAAAAAATATGAGTTCAATCCATCTTCAATTCCTTAGCAAACTAGAAAACTATTCCACTGATGTCAATTTTACAAAGTATTACCATCCCATATTAGGAAAAAAAGAGTAAAAAGGATGTATTGGGTTAACTCAAAGTTTCTCAACTCAGATAAAAAGAGTGCAAGGATGGGGCTGGAGTGATGGCATAGCAGGAAGGGTGCTTGCCTTGCACGCAGCCAAGGCCAAGACTCCGTATGATTCCCCAGCCTACCAGAAGTGAGCCCTGAGCCTAGATCCAGAAGCTATCCCTAAGCACCTCCAGGTATGGCCCCAAAATCAAACAAACAAAAACACATACATATGGCCCAAAGAAAATTCTGTAGTGCCCTCGGAAATGTTTAGCCATCATACTTAGAAGGAGGAGAGTCATGAGCCTACCAGTATCCAGTGTGGAAAGCCTAAGGATGCTACTAAACATCTTATAACGAACAGGACATTTCCTTCCCCCCACATCAAAGAATTGTTGATATACTGTATATATCAACAGCCCAAATACTGAGACAACCAACGAAATTTGAGTAAGAATTATATTTTCTCAATATTAAATTTCCTGAAATTGTCAAAGGAGCTAAGTCAAAGGTCTGGAGTATATGCTTCCCAGGTAGAAGCCCCGGGTTCAATCCCCAGCACTCCACAGACCCTCAAGCACTGCCCAGAGTGGTCACCCTCAAGCAGAAAACAATTTCCCAAATTAGATTATTTTCATTAAGTGTCATAATACTAAATTCCTAGGAAATACAAGAAATCTATTTAAAAGTAAAAGAGAATGTCAACTTATCCACAAATGGTTCAAAAATGTAACACATATATATGTAGAGAGAAAGAATGAATGATATGCCTGCTTCAGTCAGCTTACTCAGTGACTGAATAAATAGCAGTACTCCTACATCAAAAAAACAAAAAAGAATGAACAATAAAACAATGAGCCAAAATGATTCAGAATTTAAAATAAACAGATGGGGGGGTGCTGAGGATCAAATGCAGGGCCTCATATATGCAAGGTAATTGAGCTACTGCTGAGCTACTACATCAATTCTTCACTTTTGCTTTTTGGATTCAGGGGTTACTTTCAGCTTGATGTTCAAAGGTTTTTTTTCTAGAGATGATGCTAAGGAGAAAGAAATCAACCCCACAGATCTTTGCATGCAAAACATGTACTCCAGCCAACTCCCTTATCCCATTTTTTTTCTTTTTGGATCAGACCTGGCAATGCTCAGGTGCTCCGGGGTCACTCCTGGCTCTGCACTTCAGGAATTACTCCTGGCAGTGCTCAGGGGACCATATGGGAAGCCAGGGATCGACCCAGATTGGCCACATGCAAGGCAAATGCCCTACCCACTCCAGTTCCCCAGTCCCTATTCTTCCAAAAGAAATTATATCCCAAAAAACTGAACAAGTAGTCCCTCACTCTACATTTCTTTAATCTAAGAAACTCTGCACCAACTGCTGTATATATGAAGAAAGAGAAAATCGTCTGTTCTTTACTATTTTCTCAAAATAAAATTAAAATAAATGAAAAGGATGCTAGAATAAATCAAATAGGCATAAGTTAAAAAATGTCATTTCTAAAATATAAAATTCGTAGCAAAAGCCGGAAACTTTTAGATGTCTATACAAAACAGGACATTTTTACAGTACTTGGGTGGTCTAATACCACTACATTATACAATTCAGGTTTTCGATATACAGTGAAAACTGGAATCTTTTGAAGCACATACAACCTGAATACAATCAAAAGGAAAATATATGTAAGCAATAAAAAAATCATTTGGGGCTGGAGCAATAGCACAGTGGGTAGGGTGTTTGCCTTGCAAACGGCCGACCCGGGTTCAATTCCTAGCATCCCATATGGTCCCCTGAGTACCGCCAGGGGTGATTCCTGAGTGCAGAGCCAGGAGTAACCCCTGTGCATCGCCGGGTATGACCCAAAAAAACAAAAATAAATAAGAAAATAAAATTTTAAAAATCATTTTAAGGTTCACATCTGCATAATCTTAACACTAGCTCTGAATTCTTAAATCTACTTGGAAATCTTATTCTAGGCACTATTACTTAAATAACATTCAACAAATAAAACAGCTTTGTAAATATTACTTTACTTTTGCCAAACAATAATTAAAATTTTTAGTTAAAATATAATTAATTTTTAAAAATTTAAACGAGGAAAAATATATTGAGGGCACTTACAGATGTCTGAGACATACTTGACTGCTGTGTGACACTTCCTGTAGGAGATGTAGGTGGTCTTCCACTGGTCAAACTTGCCTAAAATAATAAGATCTTTATGATAGGTATTCAAATACCTCAAGTTAAGATCTTTCTGATATCAGAATATGACAAAATCAAAATAAAAGTCAAAAAGCTCATGTACGCACCTCCAAAGAGTCAAAAATTTTAGCCAAACATATTAAGACACAAAGAAAATGCTGAGTGGTAAAAACAGAGGTCACAAAGGATAATCTCAATGTAATAGCTACCCTCACTAATTTCACTAAGGTCTCTGTCTTTCAAATGGAATCACAAGTCCGAAATTATGAAAAATGAAACTGCAACCACATCGAGTATCTAATGTGGATTGTAGTTCCTAATCTGGATCATGAATTAAGACATTTCTTAAAAATAACACGTACCTGAGTCAGGGACACAGCTCAGTAGTAGAGCACTTGCCTTGAATATATGAGACCCTGAGTTCAACCCCCAGCACCTCAAAAGAGAATATTAAAATTACACTACACCAAGAGTAAGCAAAAGTTGGAATGTGTTGATAACTGAATCAAGCCTTTTTCTGGATCAGTCAACATAGATCTTACATATAGCATTATGTAGAAAACAGTAATGGAACTTTTAATTTTTTTAAAAATTTTGTTCAATGTTTTAAAAACAAACATTTGGGACTGTGGAAATAACTCAAAGGTCTAAGCACATGCTTTTATGCAGAAGACCCAGGTTTGAACCACAAGTACTACATACAGGCCCCCAAGTACTACCAAGTGCGGCCCAAAAGACTTTTTTTTAATTTTTTATTAAAAAATAATAAGCATCAAATTTTAAAATTGTCCTAGTATTAGCAAGAATAATATTCTAATTTTAGAAAGGTAACCATACACATTTTTATGCATGATAGTTCTTGAAGGGCACAAAATCAGCTGTGCCAATGGCAACCACTAAAGAATGGAGAGCAGTGACGGGGATAAAAAAGAAACACTTCTGCTTTTCCTCTCAAGGCAGCTCCATATTGTCATATTATGTTTTAATGAGTGCAAATTACATTACAGAAAAGTTTCCTTGTGAAATACAACTCTGAGTATTCACTGTTGTACTTAGAACTTTATATCTAAGACCATACCACCGGCACAGCATTTCTGCTATATACACATAGATAGATAGATAGATAGATAGATAGATAGATAGATAGATAGATAGATAGATAGATAATTTCTTAAGCAGTGGATTAAAAATTAACAACAGAGAGTTGGGGACCTAGCTCAGTGCTGGAGTGTTTGCCTTATATGTATGAGGTCCTGGGGTTTGATCTCTGGTACCCAAAAAAAAAAAAAAGTAATGCTAAATTTTTTCAAACTAGCAACAGAGGAGAGTATAAAACATACCCAGTAACTTCTATCTGAAAGTCTATTATATTTCCTGAAGGTAATCATAGCACATACAATAACTCAGAAATTATTTCTGTAGTTCTCTGAAGACAAAACTCCCCAGCTGACTGCGGTCTCACCTGGACAGCAGCGAGGCTCTGGAGCTGCGAGCTGCTCAGATGCTGCTGCTGGAGGGCCGCCGTGTGCAGCATCAGGTGCTGCTGCTGAGCCGCGTACATCTGCTGCAGGTACTGCGCAGCTGAGCTGGGGGGGCGATGCAAGGCCTGTTGGATTACCTGCGGCAAGCCAATCGAACCAAAGTCAAGTCACAATGACAGTCTTAAGATTAACCACAAAATAAACTTTGTTATAAAGAGTTGGTTGGAAATTTCACTACTTAAGGGCCAAAGCAGGAGCGCAGCCAGTAGGGCATTTAGCTTGCACAAGTCCGACCCAGGTTCAATCTCCAGCATCCCCTACAGTCCCCAAGCATCTCCAGGAGTAATTCCTGAGTGCAGAGCTAGGAGTAACCCCTGAGCATCACCGTGTGCAACCGGGGGAAAAAAAAAACAGAACAAAAAAAAAATTGCGCTACTTTTTTGTTTTGTTTTGGGTCCACACCTGGTGGTGCTATGGGCTTACTCCTGGCTCTGTATTGAGGGATCGTATGTGGCAGGAGCTAAATAGTGATCTTTATGGAAGATGCACAGAGGACAAGGTGCTTGCCTTGTATGCAGCAGACCCTGGTTAATTCCCATCATTACTTACGATCCCCTAAGTGCCATCAGAGATCTCCTGAGCAGAGTCAAGAACAACCCTTGAGCGCGATTAGGTATAGCCCAAACACTCCCCAAGAAGAATGGGGGAGAGGGATGTTTTTACCTTCTTATTTGTATTTTTGTTGAAAGAGCTGAAAACTCTTACAGACTGCCTGTTAGGTTGGAGGGATAGTATATTGGGTAGGGCATTTTCATTGCATGCAGATACCCTGGTTCAATCCCCAGCATCCCATTTGGTCCCTCAGCACTTCCAGGAGTGATCCCTGAGTGCAGTCAGGAGTAAGCCCGGAGCATTGCTGGTATGACCCAAACAGCAAATGAATATATGATGGCCAATTAATCTCACAAAATTATAAAGCTATTTCCTAATGTTTAAAATCCTACAGTAATCTCACAAAATTATAACGCTATTTCCTAATGTTTAAAATCCTACAGTTTGAGGGTCTAAGGATATCCTGAACCAAAACTCCATGAGTAGCCATATCCAAACTTTAGGGAAGCATGTTTATTGTTTCTTACTTTCATAAATTTAGAGTTCATCTCTTCAACTATAGACTGATATCCATCTCGGGGTGGGAGGGAACACACCTGGCAATGCTCAGGGGCTACTCCTAGCTCTGCATTCAAGAACCACTCCTGGCAGTGCTGGAAGGACTATATGGGATGCCAGGGATTGAACCCAGGTCAGCCACATGTACACGTACCCTACTCACTGTACTATCTTTCCAACCCTCCTGCTACACATTTCTACCAAAAATATCATTGTAGTATTTTTGACCTATAATTGCTGGGGATTACAGACTAGCACTAAGTGATTCAAAATTACAATGTCTTTTGGGGTAAGTGAATCTAAATAGGGTTTTCTAACTCCATAAAAAAAAAAAAACCCTAAAATAAATTACAATTATTTAAGATAGTTTTGTCCGTGTAGAATTTTTTTTCCATTGTCAGCATAATCCCTCCTTTCCCTCCCCTCTCTTTTCTTTCCCTTCCTTCCTCCCTTCCTCTTGGTTACATACAATAGCACTTTTTTGCTCATTCTTCATGAGTCATCCTTGGTAGTGCTCAAAGGGCATTGTAGTGTGGTGAATCGAACACAAGTCTCCTGAAAGAAAAGCATCTGATCTAGCCTTTTGAGCTATCACACCTGGCGGGGCACAGTCTTTCATTCCACTTGGTATATACCCACAAGACCGTTTAAGCATAAGTGAAAGATACATCACACTGTTGTGTTGCTCTGAAGTGCTGCTTCTAAAGCTTTTTCTGACTATGGCCTACTTCCGACCTTGTTTCCTTCCTGAGACTCCCTCTGTCCTACCAGCTGGTTCCCGAATCTCATGCCTACCCTCCCTCATTTATATGATTTTTACCTGTTGCACCCTTGGATTATCTTGGAGTACGAGTGGGTGGGCCCCTAACTGAGGAACACTGCTCTCAGGGATGAGAAAAGTGAAAATTCACAGAACTGATAAAGGACACTGGCAGGTATTAAACAACTACTTACTTCAACAATATTAATTGCATTTTAGAGAAAGCAATTTATGATATCTTTATGATATCTTGAGTGAACTAAACTTACTGCTTTGAGTGAAATAAACATCTATATACCTCCAGTAACATTTGATTTTTTCATAAACACATTCAGCTTAGGTAAATGCCTGAGAACAAAATGACATTAAAATTTCAAGGGCCTAGGCATTCTGGTGAGCAACGCGGCCCGGAAAATGCTCCAGACCCGAATTGGGGCCAACAACACCGGGGAGCCGGAAGGAGGAGGTGCAGCCACAACACCTTCTCCAGATGGAGCCCTGGCGACACTGAGCAGCAACTAACACAGCTCCGGGATTCGGGACTGGGACACATCCGAGCCGCGTGGCCGTATTAGACCTTTTCTAAAATCTGAAAACATACAATCTTTTAATGGAAAACTAATTATCAAATGCTTCCTTAATAGGGTTATCTTGTTTGGGGGTATAACTCCCACAACAATAGTGAGTTCTGTGTTGATATATGGAACATAATCAAGGTGAAGAGAAAATGAAGTGAAATTCATCAGTTATACAGTTGGGGTGGGGGGTAGGGGGTATACCGGGGATTTTGGTGGTGGAATATGGGCACTGGTGAAGGGATGGTGTTTGAATACGGTATAACTGAGACATAAACCTGAGAACTTTGTAACTTTCCACATGGTGATAAAATAAAATTAAAAAAAAAAAATTTCAAGGGCCAGATCTTAGCACACCAACAGCCCTAGTCCAGAGACACAGCAGCGTCCCAAAGGCAGCACAGCACCAGAGATCCCTCCGGGCACCATACCGAGCCAATCTCCTGGCGGAGCACGCCAGATGGAGCAGGTGCAGTCTCCCCAACTACTCTAGATGGAATCCCAAAGACCAAGAGCTTCCACAACATGGCCCAGGCATGCGCGTTACAGGACTAATCTCCAGGCTGCATGGCGGCAGAGGTGCTGAGCTGTCCCTCCCCAGCTCCCCGCCTGTCCCAAGGCCTGGCTGTTACACCCAAAAGCTTCCTCCAGGCACCATCTTAGCACACCAACAGCCCCAGTCCAGAGATCCCAACTGAATCCCCAAATGGATTAGTGCCCTACAGAGATGTCTCTGGAACCCAGCCATTTACAGTGTACGATCCCAGAAGGGCATGGCCACTTTGCAGCTGTGCAGGCGCTCATGATATTCAAAATGAGCAATGGAAAATAATCTAGCATCTGCCCCTGGCAGGCAGGCAGGCTTGAATGGTGGTGGGAAAATTTGGGCATAACACTGCACTGACGATTGCACTGTCATCTCATTGTTCAACAATTTGCTCGAGTGGGCACCAGTAACATCTCCATTGTGAGACTTATTGTTACTGTTTTGGCATATCAAATACGCCACAGGTAGCTTGCCAGGCTCTACCACTCGGGTGAGATACTCTCAGGAGCTTGTCGGGCTCTCCGAGAGGAATCAAACCTGCATCGGTCTCATGCAAGGCAAACGCCCTACCCGCTCGCTATGCTATCACTCCAGTCCTGGACAAAACATAACGCCAAAAAAGTAGAGAGTATTGGGGAAATTGTCTGCCACAGTGGCATGGTGAGGACTGGGATGGAAGAAAGTGTGCACTGGTGGAGGATAGGTGTTCAATCACTGCATGGCTGAAACTCAAACATGAAAGCTCTGTAACTGTATTTCATGGTGATTCAATAAAATTTTAAAAAATAAGTAAATAAAATTTCAGGGGTCAGAATGATAACACAGAGTAGCTGACCTGGGTTCAATCCCTGGTATCCCATATGGTCCCCTGAGCACCACCAACAGTAATTCCTGAGCACTGCCAAGTATGGCCCAAAACCAAAAACAAATTAATTTAAAAATTAAAAACATAATAAACTTTCTGGGGCTGGAGAAATAGTACAGCGGGTAGGGCGTTTGCCTTGCAAGCGGCTGACCCGGGTTCAATTCCCAGTATCCTATATGGTCCTCTGAGCACCTCCAGGGGTGATTCCTGAGTGCAGAACCAGGAGTAACCCCTGTGCATTGGGAAGCTGTGACCCATAAAGCAAATAAAAATAAATAAATAAAAATATAATAAACTTTCATATCATCTGTATGGGCAAAAATGTATATATTTATTCTTTCCTACATCACTTGTTTCAGAGAAAGCTGCAGAACATTTAAAACATTCTGTGGGGCAGGAGAGATGATACAGCAGGTAAGGCACGTGCCTTGCATGCAGACAAACTGTTCAATTCCCACCACATATGTGCCCCAAGTCCAGTCAAGAGTGATTACTAAGCACAGACCCACGAATAGCTCTGAGTACTACCAGGTGTGGCCCAACAGCCAAAATGAAAGAAAAAAAGAAAAAGAAAAACACAGTTTAAATTTCCTTTTTAAATGTTTTCAAGGGTGTCAGACCCAGCTACTCCCAACTTGGTGCTCAGGGGTCACTCCAGGATATGTTCTCTGGAGTCCACACATTGCCAGGGATAGAACCTGGACCTCTTGCATGCAATATATATGCTCCAGCCCTTTAAGATATCTACCCCGTTCTGCAGTTTCACAGAGGGGCTAAAGTGAGAGGAGAGCGTTGTCAAAGCACAGAGCCTACCTGGGCTGGGTCCCTGCCATCCCTTATAACCCTCTGAGCCACACCAGGAGTGATCCCATATCTAGAGCCAGAAGTAAGCCTGGAGCACCACCAGGTGTGGCCCCCAAAACAAAAAACAGCTTTGGTTTTTCTTTTTTCTTTTTCTTTTTTTGCAAAACTGAGGCTCCCACTATTCTGAGTCCAATAAATTCAAAATTCTGAACTATAAGACAAGCAAATAGGGGCTGGAGCAATAGCACAGTGGGTAAGGCGTTTGCCTTGCACGCGGCCAACTCAAGTTTGATTCCCAGCATCCCATATGGTCCCCTGAGCACTGCCAGGAGTAATTCCTGAGTATACAACCAGAAGTAACCCCTGTGCATCACCAGGTGTGACCCAAAAAGAAAAAAAAAAAAAAAAAGACAGGCAAATAGCCATTATACTGAGATAATCTAAAAAAGAAAAAAAAAATGGAGTGGGGGCCAGAGCAATAGTATAGTGGTAGGGTGCTTGCCTTGCACATGGCCAACCTGGGTTTAATCCTCAGCCTCCCATATGTCCCCCAAACCTGCCAGGTTTGTCCCTGAACACAGAGACAAGAATAAGCCCTGAGCAGCACCACTGTGTCCCCTCCTCCGGCCCCCCAAAAATGGAATAAAAAGAGTACTATATTATGAACAGGTAATGTTATATTCAGGGTAAAAGGCAGTTATAGGGATTCAAATGAGACAAAGTAGGATAAGGAAAAAATAAGGACTCTGGGTAATTAAGAGCACAACTCTAAAATAAGATAACCTGCCATGTGAGCCTAGGAAAGTTATTCAGTCTACTTATATGCAAATATAAATAGACTGAATAACTTTTTACACAACTTTTAATACACAACTTTTCTCATATATAAAATGAAGATACTAAATAATATCTATTACATACAGGCGTGGTGAAAAATGAGAAATTAATCCGCAAAAAGCATTTATTCAGTGCTTGGCACAACAGTAATTGTTAAATAAATATTCACTATTACCATTTATTGAGTGTATAGAATATATCGTACACAGTCCTGATGCTTCTTTTAATTTTCATAATAACTAATGAAGTAATTCATCCTCTTTAAGTTAATGAACTAATGAAGCAATAACTAATGAAGTAGTTTAATCCTCTCTAAATTTCCTATCATTCAAGGATGTTATGCCTTTCAACCAAGGCTACATTGCCAATAATGATAAAAAAAACAAAAAAAATTAAATGAAATTCAAACAAAGAGTATATCAGGTTGCAATGCCATGCCCTTTTATGCAATACTATATTGTATCAACTTTTTTTTATTGTAGAGGTACTTCATTTTCTCAATTAAGAGAAGAGCTGCATGGGGAGATCACTCAAAGAACTAAAGTACATGCTTTGGAGGCAGGAGGCCCAGGTTCAATCCTAGAATCACATGGTCCCCAAATACCAAAGCTAGAAGTAGCCCCCAAGCACTGCCAGTTTTGACACACCCACACCACAGCAAACCTTTCTTTAGTTAATTATCCCCTTCATTCAAAGAGTTTGACAATGGATCCAACTGCTTTAGACTCTGAACACTCATCCGGATTTTAATTAATCTCTTTAAAATTCTACAAATCCAAATAGAACTGAATCTCTATTCTGGGCTCAAATGTAAAATAATCCAGAAAAGTCTAGTTATTCTAAATGTATGACAGGGGACACTGTAGTAGCCTCAAAAGTATTTTCACTGGTAATTTTCCTGACATGTCATTTTACAAGCCTTATGCTAATAAATATTAGTCCTCTCAATATAAAGATTAACAAATAACTTTGTTGATTCTTTCAAACACCAACAATTCTGACTGTACTCATGATGTAAATCATTAGATGGAACTATTGCTGTAATAATACATTCACTGGACTAATACCATCCTAAATCTTAGCCTACCCACCACTGTAACTGCAATACCTGTACAGCATGTCGGTCCGAGCCACTGTAGACAGAGATCTGTGGCTGCTGCATTCGAGAGGAGGAAGTGGTAATGGTGGTGGTGGTGGTACTACTGGTTGTTGTCGACACAGAAGATGTTCCAGGGTTTGGTTCAGTATCCATAGCTGTACTGTGGTCCTTAAATCTGGCAGATAACACAAAGGGTTTGAATGAAAATGCTCTAACTTGGGGCTGGAGTGATAGCACAGCGGGTAGGGCATTTGCCTTGCACAGCCAACCCGGGTTCGATTCCCAGCATCCCATGTGGTCCTCTGAGCACCACCAGGAGTAATTCCTGAGTGCAGAGCCAGGAATAACCCCTGTGCATCACCAGGTGTGACCCAAAAAAAAAAAAAAAAAACCAACAACAACAAAACCTCTATCTTATGGACTTTAAAGAACAGCTATTGTATTCCAAAGAAAAAATCATCAGTATTCTAAATTTCTAAGAAAATTCTCACAATATATAGGAAATACACACTCACTGGAAGCACGAGGGAAAATATTTCACAAATACATACCACTTTTAATAGTCAATATATACTAAATTTCTATTCAAATGATTTAATAAATCTAACACATAAAACGACCTAAAATTTGTCCTCTTATTATTAAAAAAAAAGATGAGGGTTTTAAAACCACCATAAAGGGGCCAGAGAGTTTGTCCTGTGGGTAGGATGCTTGCTTTGCATGCAGCCAGCCTGGGTTCAATCCCAAACCCACTAGAAATGATTCCTGAGTGCAGAACTAGGAATAACCCCTGAGCACTGCTGGGCGTAGGGAAAGAAAAGAAAAACAACAGGAGAAATGAGAATTCTAAACTGCCAAGGAAATGTTAAAAAGCAACAAACATAAAAAAAAAAGCAACAAACATCATAATATTTGAGGATGTATCTCAGCACGTGATGTGGCTCATGTGTGAGGCCTTGGATTTAATCTCTACTACTATAAAAAACAATAGCACATCGGGTAGAGCGTTTGCCTTCCTCCCCCCTTCTCGGAGAGCCCTGCAAGCTACCGAGAGTATCCCGCCCACAGGGCAGAGCCTGCCAAGCTACCCATGGTGTATGTGATATGCCAAAAACAGTAACAAGTTTCACAATGGAGACCTCACTGGTGCCCGCTCAAGCAAATCGATGAACAAAGGGATGACAGTGCTATTATAAAAAACAAAACTGAAACAAGATAAAATATTTCTTTTGCTTATATAGCAATTACAAATTAAAGTCAATCTTGCAACAGTGATTCAACAAAAAAAAACACAAAATAAAGCGAATCTTGGTAGCAGAGTTGTGCAGTGGAAGCATGCTGGGCCCAGAAAGCCAATCTTTATACATCAAAATAGGATCCCTAAGGACTTATATTAACTTACTTTTTATTTACTGTATATATTTTGCGTAGAGAAGTTCTTAAGATTGGAGACAGTTCAGAGTATTTAAGCACACACTTTGAGCAATCCCTGAGACAATGAGTAGCTCCTAAGCACTGCCAAAGGTGGGCCAAAAATTAAATAAGTAACCTCAGAAACTAAGTTTATATTTAAAAAAAAAAATTATCAACACTCTGGCTTTTTCCCTAGTCATCAACAATATCCTAAACTTCATCTAATAATGATTATACTCATAAATAAATTACTCTGAGAAAAAAAGAGAAAGATAAAATCTTTTTTTGGGGGGACTGGGAGTGGTGGTGGCCACACCTAGCTGTGTTCAGAGGTTACTCGTGGCTCTGTGCTCCGGAATTACTCCTGGTGGTGCTCAGGGGTACCATATGGGATGCCAGGGACTGACCCTGGGTCAGCTCTGTACCAGGCAAATGCCCTATCACTCCAACCCCCCAAAATCTTTCTTTTTTCCGTCATAAGAATATCTCCATGAAACCTATGGTCTCTGGATGGAAAGACAGCTCAACATGCAGAGGACCAACCCAGCATGGTCCCCTAAAGCACTGCCAGGAGGACCCCAAAGCACAGAACCAGGAGAAGCCCCTGAGTACTAATGGGTATGGCCCTAAACCAAAAGTAATGAAACTAAACTAAAACCCAGGGTCTCCACATGCAAAGCATGCTCTCTTCCACTGGGTCCCAGCCATCTCCAATTCTGAACACTGCATAATTATGTCATTCTCCTCATGGACATTTTTTCACTAGACTTTGATTATTTTTCCCTCCAATATGAAATCACTGCAGTTGTGTGACATTCCACTAGACAACTGTATTTGAATAAATTTAAACAACACTTTTTCTTTACTCCGGGAGTTGGGGGGCCCAATCCCAGTCAGGAGGCTTTCTCCAGACAGGATTCCACCCAGGCAATGGCAGGTACAACCACTTGTGACATATCCCAGCCCAACAAGATTCTTTAAAGCCAACTCTAAGGACTTCCGTGTTCTGGGAAACCAGAACTAGAGTTCCTCTGTGTGAGGTCTGAAATGCACAGTGCAGAAAGGCACACTTGAGGAATATACTGGTTTTTTTCTGCTTTTGCCCTTCTTTTCTTCATGCAAACAAAACCTGGCCCACCTCACATGAGCTGCGACAAGAGTGTAACAAGAACACTTTCCTTCTTCACACGAAACAAAGGAATGTGGTGCTGATCCTCTTTGCATACCCTATTCCCATATGGTGTCCTTTAATGTACAAACTTTCTTTGTTCTTTGTATCACTTAATGAAAATAGTATTTATACTTCTTCCAGGAACCAAATGAAAAAAAAAAAAGAGAGAGAGAGAGCAACCTGAGTAAAAGTGAAAGGAAAACGGAGAAAGCTGACCCTTCGCTCACTAACTTTTCTGATTAATGAGTGACTCGTGCATCTTTATGAATCTGATTGTTGTTAATTGTTCTCCAACTGCCTTCCTATCACCAAATCACGCCCCGTCCTGTCGGGCAGCACCTCTACAGGTGCAGGGGTCCACAGGGGGGCTGGGAACCTCCCCGCCGCCTGTGGCAACACTTGCGACCCACTTACTGCCAAACGCCAGTACAGACGCCGCCGCCTGGAGGGTGGGATTCCGCTCGCCGGGCCTCGGACAGCCCCTACGGGAAGCGGGTCGGGGACCGAAACTGCTCCGAGAATCCGAGCGCCGCGGACGCGTGGCAGGGGCCGCACCGCTGCATTACACTCCGAGACCTGGCACAAAAGAACGATTTTGGGAACTGAGCTGCCGGGCCGAGTCTGCAGCCCGCGGGGCCTCGCCGGGACGCCCCCGCCAGCGCGGCGAACCGAGCCCCCCAGCACCCGCCCCGGGCGCGGGCGCTCCGGGGCGGCCCCGCGGCGCCGGCGAGCGCGGCGGGGGCCGGCGTCCCCTCGCGGGGGGTTCCCGGCCCGGGCAGCCCCGCGGGCCCGCGTCGGGGAAGCCGGGAGGGGCCGCCCCGGGCTCGGCGCCTCCGCCCGGGCGCGGGGCGGGCGAGGGGGCGCGGAGCAGGCCCCGTGGGGCCCGCCGCCCGGCCCAGGCTCCGCGACCTGCCCGCGGCGCCCCCCTGCAGGGCCGACAGCGCCGGCGGCGCCCCGCGACACCCAGCTCCGCGACGACCCCCGGGGCTGACCCCCGGCGCGGCGCCCGCGGACGCCGCTCCCGCCGGGAAGTAACTGCACCTTCCACGCGCGGCCCCCGCCCCCGCCCCGCCACCCGCGCCGCGGCCTCCTCCGCGACCCAGAAGTCGCGGGGTCACCCTCTCCCGGCGCTGCCCGCCCGAGAGCCCCGAGAGCTGTCCCGGGGGGGACGTGTCGCTGCCCCTCCTCGCCCCCCGGCTCCGACATCAGTCACCAGCAAGTCACTCACTCCGCTTCCGCCATCTTCTCTCCTCCATCACTAACGCAGGCTGCGCATGCGCCCCCGCGGCGGCCTGAGGGGCGGGGTCGGCGCGGCCGGAGCCCCCGAGGTCACGTGAGGTCCTAGAGCCTCCGGCTCGCGGGCGGTGCTGCTGACCAGCTCTCCCCAATTGGGATCCAGGATGCTGGGGTCGGCCCAGGGCCTCCTTCCCCTTGGGGAGGGCGTGTGTAGCCGAGACGTGCAGTGTTCTGCCTAGACCGTTACACGGTGAACTTGAATTCCATGTAAATATACTAAAGTTTAGACAAACGCAAGAGTGCGATCAGGGAAAATGCCACGAGTATTGACTGAGGCCGCAAAGGGAAGTGAAATGCCAGGGCTTGTTATCTAGACCCCCTTGGGGTTGGGGTGTCCGAATGAGCAATTCTTCTCAGCGATCCCTCTTGGGCTCAAAGGGTTTGGGGAAGTCTTTGGGGTGGACAATGAAGGAATCGTCGGATTCTTACACTAACTACAACTACCCTACACACTGCCCTACAACTGCCACTCTCAATTCTTAATTTACTTAATTTACTTAAATTACTTAATTTATCTTAATTTACTGAGTTAAGATTGCAAACTCGAATGCCACGGGGAACAAGCAGGAATAGTCAGTTTGCTGATAAGAACTGCTATGTAAATGAAAACTTCCTCTGAAGCAGGACAAGACAAACATACAAAGGTGAGTAAAGCAGGTTTCTTTCTACCGAGAAGCGTTACCCTGGAGAGCAGACTAGCCTTGATGGAAGTTCATGTGGTATAAGGTGTTATGGAATGATAGCGGAGAAACTGACTGAAAACAAAACTAACTCCTAGAATCGGTGAAAACTAAGGTAGTTACTGGAGGGAGAGACAAGAAATGAGAGAAATGAATAGAAGAGGGAGGGGAATGAGGGGTAGCACTGGAATTTGGGGATGGAAATGGTGACAGTTACACAGAGAGATGTGAAGGTAAATCCCAGACATCCATGACATTGTAAAATAATGATAAATTGGTGAGAAAAAAATTAAGTGTTCTGATGCAGAACTATTAAACATGTTTTTATTGCCCTTCACCTCACCGCTCCTCCAAAGCATACTGGCCACAAAGGCTGTGTTCTTTTTTGCATGTTTTTGTTCATTTGGCAGGGGGGTCCTTTGCATCAATGCTCAGGGTTTACACCTGGCTCTGCCCTGGAGAGGCTCAGGGGCCATATGAAGTGCTGGGGACCAAACCCACAAGCACCCCTGCCCTTTATACTATCTTTGCAGTCCACTTTTTGGATTTTTTTTTAAGCAAGAACCACATTTTTATGCTAAATGTCACCTCCCATTCATTGCTGGCGTGGACATCGTAGTTCTGATTGTGATGAGGTGACCCATAGTTAGCAGGAAATTGTGGGGAGGAGAGCTGCTAAAGGATAGCTGGGAAGCAGGACAAGACACTCCAAGGAGGTAGGGACAAGATGCCCAGAGAAAACACGAGTCCAGCCTCGGTAGCTATCACACATTGCTCTCTTCAGCTGCCAAGTAGAAAATTCTTTGACTGTCCAAGGCTGACCTCAAGGATCTGGCTCCTATACTGTAGTTGTGCTTGCTTGCTTTAGCTAATGAAAAAGTCAATTGAGGTAGCCAAGCAGAATGTGATAAGAAATGTTTCAAACTTTGCCTGGACTTAGGTTCTAGACCCTTGCTCTTGGGTTCCACAGCCCCTGCAGACAAATAAAGGCTCTTCAATTCAGCAAATGAGCGTTTGCGACTTCTTGGATAATCTCTCGGAGCATAACACGATGACCAGGAGTTGTCCACATTCCTGGCTATGGTGCTTGTGCATTCAGCTGGGAGGTGTGGAGGGAGCCAGGTGGAAAGCCACTGACCGGGTTGTGAGATACAGCTGTTTTTATTACTTTCATTGCGGTGGTTGCTTGCTCCTGCTTGCTGGATCTCACGTCCTTATTTGAGCCACACAAGTCATGATTATGGTACTCACTGGTGCCTGCTGTCATACCCAGGCCTGTGCTCACCCAAGGTCATACTTCCTGATCCTGGTTGGTGCTCATGGGGGAGATAGGGTGGCACCTCTTTTTGCCAGGCTTATACACACCTGTCTGTGGTGCAGCCAGAAATCTTTACAGGTGTCAGGGACCACAGACTCCAGTCCCGTCAGGCTCCAGTAGCGGAATCACACCAAGGTTTGAACTTCACAAGTTGTGAACATCACAAGGCTTGAACTTGTGACCACACATACTTTCGAGATAGGCACTCCAAGCCCCTGCGCTATTCCTCCAGGCCCGTTAGGCATTTCGTGAGAAAGCAGATGTTAACTAATTTTACAAACTCAGTAATTAAGTATTGATATAAGTTCATCCCTGTAATCCCACCAACAGCCAACATCCAGATACTTAAAACCAAGCTTCCGGAAGAGAAAGTCACAGAGAGTCTCTTGCTCCCATGCCTGGCTGTCTTCCCCGGGACCCCTCAGAGGGGGTTGGCTCCAGCTTCGCTCCCCACCCCGAGCAGAGCTCCCTCAGTCAAAGACCTCTGGAGCCTTAGCCACAGCCATGCTCAAGGCCCCAATCCACACATTCCGACGAGCCTCACGCAGAGGAACCCAAGTGTGTGGGACCCAGGGCTGAGACTTCCAAGCCTGCTCAGATCAGGACTGGGACTCTTCGGCCCAGATTTCCCATTTTCCAGTAGCTAGGCAGTCACACCCAGGGACTGCCCCCAGTGCCGTGTACTCCCAACAATGGCCAACATCCAGAGACTATAGAACCAAGCTCCCGGAAAAGATCTTATAGCCTACTTCTCCCTCTGGGAGAGCCTGGCAAGCTACCGAGAGTTTCCTGCCCACATGAGAGAGCCTCACAAACTCCCCATGGTGTATTCATATGCCAAAACCAGTAACAAGCCGGGTCTCATTCCCCTGACCCTGAAAGAGCCTCCAATGCGGCATCGTTGGGAAGGACGAGCAAAGAGAGGCTTCTAAAATCTCAGGGCTAGGACGAATGGATATGTTTCTGAGACCACTCGAGAAATTCAATGATCAACGGGATGATGATGATGATGATGATGATGATGATGATGATGATGATAAGTCCATCCTAAAGTGCAATATGGACTAATGGAAAGTATTGTCTTAGAAATTCTTTTTTTGTTTGTTTTGTTTTGTTTTGTTTTGGGGTCACACCCGGCAATGCACAGGGGTTACTCCTGGCTCTGCACTCAGGAATTACTCCTGGCAGTGCTCAGGGGACCATATGGGATGCTAGGAATCGAACTTGGGTCAGCCTCGTGCAAGGCAAATGCCCTACCCGCTGTGCTATTGCTCCAGCCCAGAAATTCTTTGTTATAGAGGCTGAGAGATAGATAACACACCCAATAGAACATCAGAACATCACTCAGGTTTGATCCTGGATATCCCAGGGAGTCCCATCCCCAAGCACCACAGCAGTGATTCCTGAGGGCAGAACCAAGAATAACCCCAGACTATTGCTGGATATGACCCAAAGACTACAAAAATAAAATAAATGTTTTAGATCCTGTGATCCATAAATTTCCAAAGGGAGAAAGGGGAACATTTCCTATATTTTCTAAATTTTCCCTTTACTTTTTTCACTCTTCTGATTACGTTGTATCTTCACAGTATTTTCCAATCTGAGAACAGTGCCCTTCTTACTACTCATAGGAGAATTCACTGAGAAAGTCCCTTATGAAAAGTCCCTACTTACAAATGAAATATTAGTGCTTTTTCTTTCTTTCCTGACATGTCATTGCCATTCAACTCTCAAGAACCAACTGTTCATTTAGTGTTGCTAAAATTTTTATTTAAGAAAAGCAAAAGTGAAGACAGCATAGTCCTAAGCCTGAAGATGAAAATGCATCACTCAAAGGGATATTTGGAATAAATAGTAAAAGATTTCTCTTTCCAATTCTCTTCCCATTGAACATCTAAGATCTATATTGTAACCTTAGGCAGAGGAGATAGCTGAAAGGATTGGCGCAGATATTTTGCATGTGAGAAATCCAGGTTTGTCCTCAGCATCACCAGGAGCAGTCCGTGAGCAATCAGTCAGGAGCCCCTGAACACCATGGAAGACAGCTCTCAAACAAACCCCAAAAGGTCAGCCCTTGGGAGCTAGAATACAGCTCAGCAGCAGAACACCGGCCTTGCCTATATAAGGCCCTAAATGCAATCTGCAGTATCACAAATAAATAAACAAATAAACCCAAACATGTAAGGTAAATTGGACTGGCATTGCTTTTTTAGAAATGGAGTGTTGGGGTTGGCCACACTGGACAGTGCTGAGAGGAGGTCTTAGCTCTGTGCTCAAGGTCAGCTCCCTGCAGTGTCCGAGAGACCCATGTGATGCAGTGACTCAAACCAGATCAGTCACATGCAAGGCAAATGCCTTGACATCAGTACTATCTTTCTGGTCCTAAAAATATTTTAAAACTCAGTGTTTAGTATGACAATAGTTGACTCCCTTATAGCCGTTTACTAGGTGCAAAGGATTTCTGTGAATGTATTTGATCTTCATAACTCTGTCATAGAGTTAATCATCATTCCCATTCACCTAAGTTTGGTGTCAAAACAAGTTCTTCATTTGCCTAGAGTTGCTCCATAAATGTTATTTGTATACCTAACGTTCAATAGATTTCTGTTGTTCTTCTTTGGCAGTGCCAGGAATGGAACCCAGGGCCTCATATATGCAAGGCAAATGCTGTCACTCTGTGCCACATTCCTAGTCCCTAGCTCAATAGTTTTTAAATGTTGAGAGAATGGAAGCTAGAATATTTGAAGAGATAAGGCATAAAAATTCTAACATATACTGTACATTGGAAAAAATACAAACTATAGAACTTTCTCTTCCCTAAATATAATATTCCAAAACTAATCACTTGGTTGTTGAAACAGGCTAGGTCATGGAACCGGCAACGTGGTGCTGATCCTCTCTGGATGCAACGTTATGCCCAAACAGGCATCATGAGGAACCTTGGTGATGCACAGCCATGCTTTGGGTGGGCCACACTGGACAGTGTTCCACCAAAGAATCAAAGTGATAGCCACCCTGGGCAAGAGGAAATTGAACAACAATCAAAAAAAAAATCAAACCTTTTGTGAAAGCTTGTAACTACGAACATCTCAGACCCACAAAGTACCCCGTGGTTATGTCCTTGAACAAAATTGTTATTGGCAAAGATGGCTTCAGAGAGCTGTTTTGGAGAGGGCCAGAGTATACCTGATGCTCAGGGCTTGCTCTTGTCTCTGTGCTATAGGATCACAGAAAGATCCTGGAAGGGCTCAGGGAACATTATGTGGTGCCAGGGTTCCATCCTATGTCAGCCAAGTGCCAGGCAAGCATCTTACAAGCTGTACTATCTCTTCAGTCCCCATGACCCTACTCTTAAACACAAGACTCTTTTTTCCCCTTTTTTAAATTAAACACAAGACTCTTGAGAGACACAGTCTACAGAACAGGTGGTTCTTCAAGAAGTTGCAATTGTAGATGTTTTGTCTCTGTGTAAATTAGACAAAGAGAAGGGGCAGTAAAGATAGCTTACAGGGCTGGAGTGCATGCTTTGCATGTAAGAGACTCAGGTACGGTCCCCAGCACTGCCAGAAACAACCCCTAAGCACTGCCAGCTGTGACCCAAATGCCACCTCCCCCCAACGCAAAGAGAACAAAACTCATATTAAACAGAAGCAAATCATATTAAAACTGAAAAGACAATGGTGTCTCCAATTATTTTTACCTCTCACCTACTCTTACTATATCAATATGTTTTAGATGTCTACTTTTCATTCTGTCTTCCCTTGTTCATCTGAGGTATGGGCGCACCACACAGCCTTCTGATCTCTCCAGATTCTGAGTAGCAGAAACAGGGTGTAATCAAGCTGGGCAGAACTTTCGGCACCGTGTGGCCTATGATGAGGAAGAATCAGTTATATGAACTCTGATCTCCTCTGCCCCCAGCCTAGAAGGTTTTGTTTTGTTTCATACCATGTAGCTACACAATAGACATGTTAATATGCTATAATTTTTCAGTTTTATTGATTTTCTTTTACACAATGCAGAGGATCAAACACAGGTCCTCACTTTACCACCAAGCCATATCCCAGTTCCTTTATTGGCTATTATGCTAGCGTCTGCTTAGTCGTTTGTCATTTTATAAAATGTATGAATGTGGCCAGAGAGAGAGAGTAAAATGGGTCAGATGTTTGCTTTGCATATGGCTGACCTGGGTTCACCCCCGCATCTTATACGATGCCCTGAGCACTGCCAGAAAAAATTCCTGAATGACAGAAGTCACCCCTGAACATCACCAGGTGTGGCCTAAAAACAAAACAAACTTATGTAACATTTAAATTTGACAAAGTAGGACGAGCAATAGCACAGTAGGTCGGGTGATTGCCTTGAGGGCAATTTACTCAGGTTCGATCCTTGGCATCCCACATGGTTCCCCGGGCACCACCAGGAGTGATTCCTGAGTGTAGAGCCAATAATAACCCCTTAGCACCGCTGAGTGTGGCCAAAAAACAAACAAAAAAAGATAAACGAGGCTGGAGAGACCGTGCAAAGGGTTGGAATACTTGCTTTGCATGCAGAAGGCCCTGGTTCCATCCCAGGCACCACAGAACCTCTGAGCACAGCCAGGTGTGATCCCTGAACACCAAGCATGAAGTAAACCCTAAGCTCCCTCAGGTGTAACCCAAAACCAAACAGAAAACTAAATCATAACTTCAGTTCTGGCCATTTTCCATGAATTAATTCAATGCATTAGAGATTATGAACCTTCATATTTATTTACTACTCCTATCAACTTACAGGTTATAAGCATTGGTTTTATTTGCTGCTATCATCCTTGTTTTTAAAATTTAAGTACTCATGGGTTAGAGAGATACTACAGCAGAGGGGAGTTTGCTTTCACACAGCTGACCCAGGTTCAATCCTTTGCACTTCATTTGGGTTGCCCGAGCCCTGCTAAGAGTGATCCCTGAGCACTGAGACAGCTGTAAGCCCTGAACACTGCTGTATGTGGCCCAAATATTTTTTAAAAGAGGAAAAAATGTAAGTGCACAATAAATATCAATAAAACAAATTGAGTTTCTTAGTTACCATAAAATCATTATTGACGATAGCAGTTAGGAAAGAAAAAGATATTAAGGGCATTCATATAGGAATGGAGAAGTCAAGCTCTCACTATTTGCAGATGACATGATACTATACTTAGAGAACCTGAAAGTCACCACCAAAAATCTTCTAAAAACTATAGATTTGTATTGAAGAGTTGCAGGCTACAAAATCAATACCCCAAAGTCCCTGGCTTTCCTATATGCAAATAATAAAAGAGAAGAAAGTGATATTAGAAAAACAATCCCATTCACAATTGTGCTGCAGGAAATCTAATACCTCAGAATCGCTTTGAACTAAGGAGGTAGGGGCTGGAACGATAGCACAGTGGGTAGGTTATTTGCCTTGCACGCAGCTGACCTGGGTTCAATTCCCAGCACCCCATATGGTTTCCCAAGCACCACCAGAAGTAACTCCTGAGCGCATGAGCCAGGAGTAACCCCTATGCAACACCAGTGTGACCCAAAAAGCAAAAAAAAAAAAAAAAAAGAAACTAAGGAGGTAAAGGACCTGTACAAAGAAAACTACAAAAGCTACAAAACTTCAAGAAATAAAAGAGGAGACAAGGAAATGAAAACTCCCCTGCTCATGGATTGTGACAATTAACATTGTCAAAATGGCAGTACTTCCCAAAGCATTATACAGATTCTATGAGGTCCGTATAAAGATACCCATGACATTTTTCAAAGAAATATATCAAACACTCCTGAAATTCATATGGAACAATAAATCCCCACGAATAGCTAAAGCAATCCTTGGGGGAAAGAAGATGGGAGACATCACCTTCTCCAACTTCAAGCTGTCCTACAAAGTGGTCGTAATTAAAACAGCATGGTATTAGAGTAAAGACATACCTGCAGGCCAATTGGATAGAGTTGAACATTCTGGCATCGACCCTCAAATATATGATCACCTAACCTTTGATAAAAGAGCAAGAAATATGAAGTGGAATGGAGCAAGAAAAGCCTCTTCAACGAATGGTGCTGGGAAAACTGGACAGCTACATGCAAAGAAATGAACTCTGACCTTTATCTAACACCATGTACAAAAGTTAGATCAAAATGGATTTAAGAGGGGTTGGAGCAATAGTACAGCAGGAAGGGCACTTACCTTGCACGTGAACAACCCAGGTTTGATCCCCGGCATCCTATATGGTTCCCTGAGCACTACCAGGAGTAACCCCTTAGCATCGCCAGATGTGACCCAAAAAGTAAAAAAATAAATAAATAAGGATTAAAGACCTAAACATCAGACCTGAATACATAAGGTATGTGGAAGAAAACATAGGGAAAATCCTCCATGACATTGAAGCTAAAAGCATCTTCAAAGAAGAAACACCATTGACCTAGCAAATGGAAGCAGAGAATAATAAATAGAACTACATTAAACTTATAAGCTTCTTGGGAGCCGGAGCGATAGCACAACAGGTAGGGTGTTTGCCTTGCACGCGGCCGACCCGAGTTCAATCCCCGGCATCCCATATGGTCCCCCAAGCACCGCCAGGAGTAATTCCTGAGTGCAAAGCCAGGAGTAACCCCTGAGCATCGCTGGGTGTGACCCAAAAAGCAAAAAAAAAAAAAAAAAAAAGTTAAAAAAATAAAAATAAATAAACTTATAAGCTTCTTCACCTCAAAAGAAACAGTGACCAAGGTACAAAGACAGCCCATAAATCTATTCACCCAATACCCATCCAATAAGGGCATACTGGTAGAACTTCACAAGCAAAAAACATCCATCCCCATTTAAAAAATGGGGAGATGAAATTAACAGAAACTTCCCTGAAGAAAAAATTCAAATGGCCAAAAGGCACATGAAAGCACTCTACATCACTAATTATTAGGGAGATGCGAATCAAAACAACAATGAGATCTCATCTCACGCCACAGAGACTGGCACACATCCAAATGAACAAGACCAACCAGTGCTGGCATGGATGCAGGGAGAAAGGGACCCTCATTCATTGCTGGTAAAAATGCCGGCTGGCCCTATCTTTTTTGGAAAACAATATGGACACTCCCCAAAAAACTAGAAATTGAGCTCCCATTTGACCCAGCAATACCATTTCTGGGGATATACTCTGAGGTCCAAAAATAGCAGAACACCTGCACTTCTATGTTCATGAAAGCACTATTTACAGTAGCCAGAATCTGGAAACAACCTTAGTGCTCAAGAACAGACAACTGGATAAAGAAATTATGGTACATCTACACAATGGAATATTACACAGCTGTTAGGAAAAATGAGGTCATGAAATTTGCTTATAAATTGATGGACTTGGAGATGATCATGCTGAGTGAAATGAGTCAGAAGGAGCATGGCATATATAGAATGACTGCATTAATTTTGGGGATAAAAAAAGTATGAAACTAATATCCAAGGCCTGAGAAAATGGGCCAGGAGGACTGGTTAAGAGAAGGGTCCATTATGACATTAGTTGGAAATGAACACTCTGAACAAGAACTGAGTGTTGAAAGTAGTACATGATACCCTTTCAGCATCTATATTGTAAATCATAATAATGCCTATAATTAGAGAGAGAGAGAGAGAGAGAGAGAGAGAGAGAGAGAGAGGAGAGGGGGAGAGGTGCCTGCCATAGAGAAAGGCAGGAGTGAGGGGGTGGTTGGGGGTGTGAAATGGAAACTGGGATACTGGTGCTGATAAATTACACTGATGGAGGGATGGGTGCTGGAACATTGTCTGACTGAAACCCAATCATGAATAGCTTTGTAATGCTCTATGTCACAGTGATTCAATAAAATTTAAAAAAAAATCATTGTTGAAGTTAATTAAAAAAATAAAATAATGTACCATAAAGGTAAAACATAGAAAATGTTCATTTACCTTTGCTGTCATTATTTTCATTTTTGCTGCATATTATTATCTTTATAGTGAAGGAAACAAGGAGGCAAGTCTGGAAGCTAGGAGGGAACCTGGTGGAGGGAAGTCGACACTGGTGGTAGTATTGGTGTCAGACACTGTTTGCCTGAAATTCTATTATGAATAACTTTATAAATTAAGGTGTCTGACAATAATAAGTTAAAAATAAAATAAAGGAAAGAAAGCAAGGGCTGCTTGTATACTTCCCTTGCCTATGAAGGCTCTAGGTTCAATACTGGCGAAGAAGAAAGAGGAGGAAGAGGAGGAGAGGAAAGGGGAGGAGGAGGAGGAGAGGGAAGGGGAGGCGAAGGGGAAAGCAAGCAATCTTCCTATTCCAGTTCCAGAGATTACCATTTTAAATAGTCTTTTAAAATATTTATAATTTATTTTCTCTTTTATTTTATTTATTTTAGTTCTTTCCCTTTCCTCTGTTGCCATTGTGTGATGATGAGGGATCACATGCATGCTTGTTTGTGGTGCTTTCAAGTTGTTACATGCCTTTCATTACTGAGGTTGCATATGTGCTGGCCAGGGGTTGTCCATTTTAGTTGCTTGCTAAAACACATTTTTCAGGGGATTGCACTCCTGGGTATGGTGCTTACATCGTATTTTTAGTCACAATGCTCACTAAGGTTACAGCTGTTCGCTGTGATTCTAGTACACACCTGGCTGCAGACCAACTGGATATCAGGATCTCAACTAACAGAGCTGCAGGGATGGTGCCTAGAATATGCAGGAGGCGCCAGAGATTGAACTGACCATTTACAAGCTATATAGTTTTCAACTGTGAGGAAATTCTTACTTTTGATTTGATTTTGGGTTTCGAATTTTGGACCACACCTAGTAATGACCACCTGTTACTTCAGGCTCAGTGCTCCAGGATCTCTTATGGAGGTGCTCAGGGAACCAGATGTGGGGGCGAGACTCGAAACTGTGTCTGATGCATGAGCCTTACTGCGCCCCCACGCTGTATTATCTCAAAAGTGATCCCTTGAACACAGACCTAAGAGTAAGCTCTGAGCAACACCAGGCATGCCCTTCCATAGGCATGGCCCTCTACCAGCCAAGAGAAGGAAAAAGGAACAATACAATGCTTGTCTCGGTTTGTGCCTGGGGTTTGTTTAAAGCAGGTATGATAAGATAACAACTGCCTTTGAGAGAGAGTATATTATTTACTTTTCCCAGGAGAAGGGAGTATGCCACACCATGCAGGGTCACATAGGGAAATACATCTTGGTACAGAAGTTGCAAAGGAGAAAGAGAATGATCCAGAGCCTTTATTGTGGTTTTAGCAAGAAAATAGGGGAAAAAAAACAGGCAAGACAGTATAAAATAATAAAAAAAAAAAGCTTGGCAAATTTAGGACTGAATAGTTTGTTAAGCAGCCACTCGTCTGAGCCCAGCCGCTGACTGAGACATACAGAAACAGAACAGATGTTTAAGGTTTTATTCGCACACCAAAACACACACATACAAGGGTCTCGGTGCTGAGGGCACTCGTACAAGGGATTCAGAGCTGAGGGTTCACAAGCCTAAGAGACTTGGAACCCCAAGCACCTCACAGAGAGCTTTTTAAGCCCCATTGCCTCCTGCCTGCGAGCCTGGGTCCATGCCTGCATGTACGAATGCCCGCTGCCAGGTGCATCCTCAGGCCTTGAGTAAGCAAGTGGAGGATACAGAAGCAGAACAGCGCTTAACACATCTTGCTAATTTCCTTTAATCATGCTTGCTCTCTGTGGGCAGATGGCTGGGCACTCGCGTCCAGGCCCTTGGGGTTTGCCATGTTTCTCTTACTAGGTTGTAAACTGATGCCCCTAAGGCGCAAAATGGAGTCTGGCTTTCCAAAATGGAGTTGATGCGGACCTTTCATGAGTCAAACTTGCATATTCTGGAATATAAAAATAGTCTCTAGTTGTCTGGAACCTGGCCCGGGAGGAATTTAGGGCAGGGGCAAGTAAACTTGGTGTGAGGTTGGTCTTGGAAATCAGGAGCTAGACTCGTTGGTTTGCATATGAAAGGTACATTTACAGGGGAAACTTTTCCCAGAATTACCTAACTCGGGTCTGGAGGGAAAGCGCAGTGAATAGGGCATTGCCAGAGTACCCTGGGTGTCCCTTATGGTCCCTAGAGCACGACCAGGAGTGCAGAGCGCAGAGCCAGAAACAACCCCTGAGAACTGCCAGGTCTGCTCCCCCCACCCCCCAAAAACCAAAAAAAGCTAACTCCGGGTTAGCCTCTGGCAGTGTACATATACACTATTTACTTAAAGATAGCTTACTACGAAACACAACCAGGATTTTCGTTTGTCCGTTTTTGGTTTGGGGAACACACCTAGTAGTGCTCAGAGATAACTGTGCTCAGGAGGGAACCGTGGTGGTGCCTGAGAACCGTGTGTGGTGCTGGAATCTAACCAGGACAGGCTGCATGCGAAGTCATGTCTCCTCTCCGCTTTCTTTGGCTCCTTTGTTACTAATTTTTATTAATTGGGGGCTGGGGGCTGGAGAGATAGCACAGCTGGCAAGGCTGTATTAGCCTTGCATGTAGTTGACCTGGGCTCAACTCCCAGCATTTCATATGGTTCTTCTAGTCACTAGCAGTAATTCCTGAGTACAGAGCCAGGAGTAACCCCTGAGCACTGCTGGGTATGGCCCCCAAGCCCCAAAATAAATATTTTTGTCTTGTTTTGTTTGGGGACTGCCTCTGGCTGTATACAGGGCTTACTCTTGACTGTGTTCAGGCTTCACTCCTGGAGGTACTCTGGGAACCATATATGGCTTCGGGGATCAAACTCTAGGCAAATGCCTTAACCCTGATACTGTCTCTTTGGCCCGTTGCTATTTTTTAATGATAGGTACACTTATTAGTATTAGAATATTAATATAACATCATCTATAACTTCCTGCATGGCAGAGCCTGGCAAGCTACCTGTGGTATATTCAATATGCCAAAAACAGTAACAACAAGTGTCACAGTGGAGACGTTACTGGTGCCCGCTCGAGCAAATGGATGAACAATGGGAGGACAGTGCTACAGTGCTACACGGTAATTTTTTTTTCTTTTTGGATCACACCTGGCGATGCACAGGGATTACTCCTGGCTCTGCACTCAGGTATTACCCCTGGGACCATATGGGATGCTGGGATTCGAACTCGGGTTGGCCGCGTGCAAGGCAAACGCCCTAACCGCTGTGCTATCGCTCCAGCCCCAACACGATAATTTTTTTAAAAAAGGAGAGAAGTCATGTTTTGTTACTGCATCAGGGGCAAATTTTCATGCACTAGGTAGTATGGGCAGTCAGAACTCAGAATGATTAGGACCTTTTAGTTTGGATGAGGTGATCAAGTTTATTCAGTGTAACTGGGAAGCCCCACCATCTCTGAGAGCAGAACGGCCACACACTGGTGCCATCTGTGTCTGCGTATCTTCCAAGCACAACAGTTAAGTTTCTTTGTGAATTTGTAAGCCAGCATGGGTTGGTCAATAGGTCAGTAATACATTAATATATGCCTTTTTTCTTATCCTAGGCTAATGAGGATTCTAAGACCTCATCCATACTTCATCAGGAGAATTAGCATTGACCAATGATATCTGTAGAAGATGTTCCTGGCGTGGTGTTTGAGGGTCAGTCCTGGAGGTGCTTGTGGGACCATGTGATACAGGGGATCAAATGTGGGGCCTCAGCATGCAAGACATGTGCTCCAATCCTTTCAAGCTATCTCTCTGCACCTACAATCACATTTAAATTAATTGACTTTGCTAGGTTAGGTAGCACAGCGGGTAGGGCATTTGCCTTGCACATGGCTGACCTGGGTTCGATTTCTCCATCCCTCTCAGAGAGCCTGGCAAGCTACCTAGAGTATCCCGCCTGCACAGCAGAGCCTGCCAAGCTAACATGGCGTATTCTATATGCCAAAAAACACCAACAGCAAGTCTCACAATGAAGACGTTGTTGGTGCCTGCTCGAGCAAATTGATGAACGATGGGACGACAGTGCTACGAAAGTGCTTCAGTGCTAGGTTAGGTAGACAGCTCAATGAGCTGAGTCCACGCTTTGCAACTAGAGGGCCAGTCTTGATCTCTAGCTCTGAATAGTTCCCTGAGTTCTAGAGCAAGCCTTGAGCACAGAGCCAGGAGAAGTCCTGAACAATAACAGTAGTGTTTGCCTTGAGTGTGTGATGGTCTTGGTTCCATCCAGCACTGCACAAGAATAAAATAAAGCAGAAAATAAAAACAAATAAATGTGATTATTTTGAGGTATTTTGTACCTGCAACACACTACATATAATATGTTCAAAGTTTACCTTTACTATGATACACATCAGGGACATTTTTTAAGAGTAAGAATACAAGTCTTTTGTTGTTGTAATTGCAGAAATGTCCAAGGGCAAGGCTAGAGAGGGAAACATTAAAAATTGACTCAGGAAAAGAATAATTTGGTGTCTGTTTATATAATGAAATTTTGGCTTTAAATGATATTTTCCATCAGTGAATTTTGAAGCTCTCTGTAGTGTTTATTTTCATAACATTTTGAAGTCAGGTAAAAGTCATCATTTATTCTCTGAAAAGGAAATAAATACACTGCAAGTTATGAAACCTGCTTGAGTCAAAATTTGAACCAAGGCTTTCAATTCTGCCATAAAGTGCTCATGCTGGGGAATGCACTGTACCTCTAATTAGCATCTGCTTTGGTTGGAATAATTGAGGGTTTGGTTTCAACAAAATCCTTTCTGGAGCAAGCAATTAAAATAGAGAAAATCTGAGACCAGAGAGATAGTAAAGGGATTGTGTTTCACACATCTGACAGCAGTTTGATCCCCTGAACCTTATATATTCCCCCTAGCACGGACACAGGTGAAACCTGAGTATAGACAGAGCCAGGAGCAAGCCCTAAGCACTGTCTTATGTAGTACTCTCTTAAAAAAAAGGGGGGGGGATGAACCGAGAGCCGCGGCACGAGAAGCAGAGCCTCCGCGCCTATTGACTGTGATCCTGAGGTCTCCTAACCCATTTTGGCACCAGAGCGGATGCTTGCAGCCATCCATTTTGACTGTGAACTGAGCTAAAATATTAGAAACCCAAAACCGCGCGGCTGCAATAGCGGCCGCGCGGACTCAAAGTCTTCACTCTTACCAATGAAGAGAAATTATTAGATGATGCCTATTCGGCAGGCCTGATTGTTGGGGAAAATTTCCAATCAATAATAGTGAGTTCTGTATGGAAATATGAAATGTACTCAATATATAGAGAGAATAATGGGAATATCATTAGCTACTTAAATGGGGGGTGGGGTGGGAGGGGGGTGTATTGGGGTTCTTGGTGGTGGAACGGGTGCACTGGTGAAGGGATGGTGGTTTAATCAGTATTTGACTGTGACTTGAACCTGAAAGCTTTGTATTTTTTTCTTGTTTTCATGGTGGTTCAATAAAATATTTCTTTAAGAAAAAATAAATAAATAAATAAATAAAAATAAAAAGGGGGGGCACTGGAGCAATAGCACAGTGGGTAGGGCATTTGCCTTGCATGAGGCTAACCCAGGTTCGATTCCCAGCATCCCATATGGTCCCTTGAGCATTGCCAGGGGTACTTCCTGAGTGCAGAGCCAGGAGTAATCCTTGTGCATCACCGGGTGTGACCCAAAAAGCAAAAAATAAATTAATTAATTTTAAAAAATTTTAAAAAGGGGCTGGAGCGATAGCACAGCAGGTAGGGCATTTGCCTTGTATGCGGCCGACCCGCGTTCAAATCTCAGCATCCCATATGGTCCCCTGAGCAGAGCCAGGAGTAACCCTTGTACATCGCCAGGTGTGACCCAAAAAGAAAAAAAAAAAAAAAGCAAAACAAGACAACATTTTAAAAAAAGCTAGATAGAAAAGTTGTCATTAAATAATACTTAGCAATTCATTATCAGCCTCTAGCATTGGCTCGCACTTCACGGTGCCAAGAACCTTTGTCCTTGGCCTCTGAGTTCTCAGATGTACCATTCTTTGCTAGCCTGTGCCACCACCTCTCCTGAAAACATGAGCTGAATTACGACTAAATCACAAAACTAAATCCAGTTCCCTCCTTGGCTGACAGAATGTGCTTTCTTTTCTCACTCTTAACACCGTCCTCAGCATCCAAATGCATCTATACTGAGATTTTAATGAGTTTCTCACCATCAGACACAATCTCAGCCTTTTTATTGCTTGTGCTCTTTCTGGGTTGTTTGTTTTGTATTGTTTTGGGGACACACCTGGCGATGCTCAGGGGTTACTCTGGGTTCTGCATTCAGGAATTAGTCCTGGTGATGCTCAGGGAACCATACGGGGCCAAAATTAAATTCAGTTCGGCCAAGAGCAAGGCAAATGCTTTACCCACTGTACCATAATTCTGGTCCCCTTCACTGCTCAGTTTTTGCCTTCAACATTAATTCGAGCAAAAATAACAGTGAGAAAAGATGAAAGGCCAGGGATATGCTTCAGTGTAAAGTGTATGACTTGCATGAAAAAAAGGAAACCTGGGCTCAATTCCAGCAACACACACACACACACACACACACACACACACACACACAATGAGGTTACAAGGAGAAAGAGAACTCTTATTCATTAGTGAGTTTGTTATATGCAGTAAAACATCTACTTTGCACAGCAAGCCCATGCAACAAATATATTATCCTCCATTTGCTGATCCGGATTCTCACCCTAATGGGTTCAGTGACCAGTCAGAGCCAGCAGCTAGTGAACTAACTTGACAGACAAAGGCCAATGACCAAATTCATGGTGTGCCTGATTCTTTATTTCCCGCATTATTTTTCAGATTCTGCTGTTTTGTGTTTGTTTGGCCTGCACAGCTAATGGAGTTGGTCTGACCTCACATTCTCTGTTTACCCTTCTCTATCAGGACTTGTAGCACTGTCTGTAGCACTGTCTTCCCGTTGTTCATTGATTTGCTCAAGCAGGCACCAGTAACGTCTTCATTGTGAGACTCGTTACTGTTTTTACCGTCATTTATTTATTTACTTATTTATAGATTTTGGGATCACACCCGGTGGTACTCAGAGCATACTTCTAGCTCTGCACTCAGAGATCACTCTCAGCAGGGCTTGGGGGACCATACAGGATGCTGGGGATCAAACCTGGGTGAGCCGTGTGCTAGGTAAGGGCCCTACCTGCTGTCCTATCACTGTGGCTCCTAGTTATTTATTTTTATAGGGGTCATCACTCTGGCACTAGTGGGGATAGGGCTGGACCTGAACTTGGCCTAGAGGTGAGGCCTGATGTTTAGCTCAGATCTGTGGTGTTGCGCTCAGCTGTGTTCAAGGGCCAGACAGTGCTAGGGCTGAACTGCAGGTAGAGCATATGAGATGCATGTGCTCTACCATTTGCGCTATCTCCTGAGCCCCAACAAGTTATTTGTTTTAATTGAGATCTAATTCACATAATATAAAATTTACCCTTTAAAAGTGAACAACACAGGTACTGGAAAGATGTCAACAGACTAGAGTATGTGCTTCACATGCAGGGGTCAGTTTGGTTCCCCACAGCTGTTCACAGCCCCCTGAGTACCTACAGGTGCTACTCCCGAGCACCAAACACCACAAACAACAAGCAGACATCTCAGGTTTTAGTAAAATGAATCCTTACTCAACATCGTTGCACAAGTTCTAGGAAATTTCTACTTTAAGCAAAACTATGTATAATGGAACCAATTTTACTATCAGCTAATTAATAGAAACAAAACTTAAGTTCCTAAGTTTCCAACTTAACAAAACTTACATTCAGTGATAGTTCTCTGATGATATTTCTCAGCTATCATTAAACTTGCAGATTATGACCTAAAACAGTGACTGAAGAGATTATAAAGCAAGGAGTGTGCTTGCCTTGCACATGGAGGACCTGATTCTCTCCTGCATATGATCCCCTGAGCCCTAACAAGAGCTCAGAGCCAGGGGTAAGTCCTGGGCACAGCTGGATGGGGTCCCCAAACTAACTGAAGACCTAAAATACTTAAATATTCACCCCACACACACACACTTCCCTTCTCTTTTGCAGTTTTAGTGGTTGTGATGTCAGGGCAATGCACATTGGTTTGGCTGGGGGCGGGGGTTGCACACAGGAGCAGTATGTGCAGATCACGCGTACTGAACACAACTGGAGGCGGCGCTCACTAGAGTCACTGTGCTGCTCACACACCTACCTTAAGGTAGGTTGGTTGCTTGATTGGTTTTTGTGGGGTTTTGCCCTTTGCTTTTTTTTGGCAGGAGGGATGTTGTTGGGTTCAGTTTTGGCTTTTGGTTGTGTACTAGATCCAGCAGTGCTCAGGGGTTGCTCCAGTACTGATCTGAAATAATGCAGCGCTGGGACGCAAACCCAAGGCTCTCCTGCTGAGCCACCACCCAGACACTTCCTCTTCCTCCCTTTTATTTTCTTCCTTTCTTCCTTCCTTCCTTCCTTCCTTCCTTCCTTCCTTCCTTCCTTCCTTCCTTCCTTCCTTCCTTCCTTCCTTCCTTCCTTCCTTCCTTCCTTTCTTTCTTTACTTCTTTCTTTCTTCTTTTTGGGTCACACCTAGCGATGCACAGGGGTTACTCCTGGCTCTGCATTCAGGAATCACTCCTGGCGGTGCTCAGAGGACCATATAGGACGCTGGGAATCAAACCCTGGTTGGCCACATGCAAGGCAAATGCCCTACCCACTCACTCCAGCCCCTCCCTTTTATTTTCATTTCAACAAAGTTCAACTTAGTTTTTTTTTCTCTTTGTGTGTGTATGTGTGTGTGTGTGTGTGTGTGTTTTAGTGTCAGTAAGAATCCATTGTCTAACCTATGTTTCACAAGATTTACTACTATATTTGCTCCTAAGTACTTTTTAATTTTAGCTCTTACATTTAGATCTTTGATCCACTTTGAGCTAATTTTTTTGAGGGAAGGGGCATATCTGATGGTGCTGAGGACCACTCTTATTGTTCTGAGGGGAGCATAGAGGATTTGAGCACATAACTATATGTTTGCAATGCAGATTTTTTTAAATTTTTAAACTTTACTTTCATAAAGTTTTTTGCAGTAATTGTTTGCATTCAACATTTCAACACCAATTCCACCACCATTATACCTTTCCATCACCATTATTTCGAATTTTACCACCACCATCCAAGCCTGTCCCAATAGGCATATGCAGTCACTGTCATCCCATTGCTCGTTGATTTGCTCGAGCGGGCACCAGTAACGTCTCTATTGTGAAACTTCTTGTACTGTTTTTGGCATATCGAATACGCCGTGGGTAGCTTGCCAGGCTCTGCCATGTGGGCGGGATACTCTTGGTAGCTTGCCAGGCTCTCCGAGAGGGGCAGAGGAATTGAACCTGGGTTGGCTGCATGCAAGGCAAACGCCCTACCTGCTGTTCTATCACTCCAGCCCAGGCAGATGCTAAATAATTTATTTTGTATTGCTTATTATGAACAGTATGAGATATAGTGTGGCCGTGAAAGCATCCCCACACTCCTGGAATTCTAAAATTTTTTAAATATTTGGGGTCCGGAGGCATCTCTGCAGCATTCTGGTCTTTTCTGAGATTCATTGTGAGTCTCTGAAGCATGGCCGTTGATGTGCTTAAATGGTGCCCAGAGGCAGTTCTTGGGTGTGACTTCCAGGAAGGGTCAGGAGATGGGGGGAGGTTGCCTGTCCTCGACTCTGTGAAGCTTTGACTTTTCAGTCACTAGTCCCCCATACCTGGATTTTTTCAACAGATTCATTCTCATGTGTGGGGGTCTCGGGACAAGCCAGTGAAGCTCAGCTGTGAGCATGGCAGCAATTGGGTTCTGGAGCTTTGCAGCTACTGGCGTTCTTTTGGGGCAGGTGGAGGTACACAACTGTCCTTTTCCGAGGTGACTAGTGAAATAGCCAGGTGTGGGGTGGGGAGACATCTCTGAAGTGTTGCAATGCAGTTGTTCTAAATTCTGACATCTAAGTTCCAGTTAAAATTATCTTGGAGTGCCGGGAAGAATGTACAGTGGCTAGGGCATTTGCCTTGCTTATAGTCGACCATCCCATGTGGTCCCTGAAGCACCACCAGGAGTAATTCCCAAGTGCAGAGTCAGGAGTAGAGTAATTCCCAAGTGCAGAGGCAGGAGTAAGCCCTGGGCATCACCAGATGTGACAAACAAACAAACAAAAAAAAAAAACTAAACTAAACAAACAAACCAAAAAACTTATCTCACCTCCTCCTGAAACTATTTTCTGAGAGGGAAGTAAGGGACCCAGAATGTCTGTGCCAAGGTTAAAACTGACTTTCCTTTTCTATGAAGCACAATTCCTCACTCCACCCTAAACACACTGGTCCCTACATAATGGGGTGGCAGAGATCATCTCTGACATCACGAAGAACAAGTGTGTCCAGGGGTACTTTGTTGGCAGCCGCGTGGGTTCTGTAGGTACTTGCAGCTGAGCTGGCTTTGCCAGTCCTGATACATCCAGGCATCTTCCCAAGGACTGGTGGCTGAGTTGGGTTGAGCAGAGATGGAACTTTCTATCTCCAAGCTACCTCCCTGCTCCCCATTATATGGAGGCACCAGCAACATAGTGTTTCAGCTTTTTCTTTGCATATTGGTATCCAGTTGCTCAAGTATAATTTGTTGAAAAGAAATGGAGCTGGAAAGGCAGCTGAAAGCTCTGAGCAAAAGCGTTGAGTGCAGGAACCCAGGGTTCAGTCCCTTGCACCACATGTTCTTCCAAGCACCACGGGGAGGAACCCTCAAACAGAGCTGAAAGTAGCCCCTAAGGCCTACAGGATGTGGCTCCGAAACAAACCAAATCAAAATTTAAAAACCCGAAAAGTAGAAAAAGAAAGAACAAAAATAAAACTATTTCCTCCACTCAACTATACTGGCCCTTAAAACTTGTTTTTTGTATACATCGCTTCTAACGAGAATTCCTTGAAGCAAAGTTCTTTGTTTCCTACTGCCACCTGGACTGGGACTAGGCATACTCAGTGCATGAAAAATTGAATGAAAATTCCAAATGTCAACCAAAAACATAAAGTGTTGTATATTTTGCTAAATACCGGGGGGGAAATTATGAAATTCAGAGTCTATGACATTTTTCTAGCTAAAAGTTTTGGGTTTTTCTTTTCTTTCCTTTTGGTTTTGGGTTTGGGGGCATACCTGGCTGTGCTCAGGCCTGACTCTGCACACAGGGATAACTTGTGGTGGGCTCAGGGGGTCATATTGGGTGTCAGGGAAGGAACCCAGGTCAAATGTGGCAAGGTGAGTGCCCTATCCACTGTATTATCATTCTGGCACCGTAGTGGTTTTTGGGAGGTGGGGTCGGGGATGAGGAGGGGCTCTAGAATTGGACCGTTTTTGAATTGTCTCGAGTCCTGAGATTGCCAGTAAGGAAAAGCAAACCCTGAAAAGCTGAAGCAGTCTGTGACCCAGCTCGAGTAAATTTGCCAGCAGCCTCATGTATCTTTGAAATTATTTTCTAGTACAAGTGAACAAAGGAGTTTTTCAGTTAGTCCTTGATAAAGCCCTTTTTTTTTTCTGTTAGTCCTTGATAAAGTCCATTCCCGTCTGAAGACAAATGCTTATTTTTCATACCACAGCTATCTCTTGAGATAACTGCTATCAAAGATTTTTTAAAATTCCTCCACTCTAGCACTACAAAATTATTCTTTCCCTGAATTTCTATAATTTTGGCTTTTCCACAAAATTAACAACTTGTTTTGTGCTACCCTTTACTTTGAATTATTTTATCATCTAAAATTAGCATATATTTATATGTAGCCTTTCTCTATAGACAACTCCTGTTACACTCAGGGGCAACAGTCTTAACCTTATTTTCTGAAGAACAATCTTGTACCAAGGCCATGTAGAAAATGTTCCTTGAGGGGCTGGAGCGATAGCACAGCAGGTAGGGCGTTTGCCTTGCACGCGGCTGACCCAGGTTCGATTCCCAGCATCCCATATGGTCTCCCGAGCACCGCCAGGAGTGATTCCTGAGTGTAGAGCCAGGAGTAACCCCTGTGCATCACCGGATGTGACCCAAAAAGGAAAAAAAAAAAAGAAAAAGAACATGTTCCTTGATACTATTTATGTATTTAATAATTCATTTTTAGGGACTGGAGCAATAGTACAGAGAGTGAGTAGAGCCCTTACCTTGCAGACTCCTAAGCCGTTTCTATCCCCAGCTTACCATATGGTACCACCAGGAGTAACACCTGAGTACAACCTGTAGCCCCCAATGCTCCTCTATCCCCCACCAAATGCAACTGTTTCTTTATGCTATATTTAAAGTTTTAAAATTCTATTGAAAATATTAAAAGATCGGCAGACTTCCCTCTCCCCCCAGCCCTGCCAAAGAACTGAGAAAATTGTTTTCTGAATTTTCTTTTTCTCTTCTTCTTTCTTTCTTTTTTTCTTTTTTTTTTTTTTGTTTTCTGCTTGTTCGTTTGTTTTGGGTCACACCCGTGATGCTCAGGGTTTACTCATGGCTCTGCACTCAGCAATTATTCCTGGCGGTGCTGGCGGATAGAACCCATGTTGACCACATGCAAGGAAAACGCCCTATCCAATATACTATGTCTCCGGCCCCTGTTGTCTAAATTTTCAAGGCAACTAAGTTGTAGGTTTTTGGTCTTTGGGGTTTTCTTTGGAGGTGGGAGGGGTGCTGTTTAATTTTGGTTTTGATTTTGGAGCCACACTCTGCAGTGCTCAGGGCCTACTAGGGCTCTGAGTTCAGTGATCACACCTGGTGAGCTTCAGAGACCATATGGGATGCTTAGCAGTGAACCTGGCTCAGCAGCATGGAAATGTCCTACCCACAGTACTATCCCTTAGATCACTGAGTTACAATTTGTAAGGTACTGAGAAATTAAACAAAGACCATGTTTCCCTGTGGAACAATCTAATGTTTCCCTGTGGAACAATCTAGGCTCAAACAGCACAGTCTTACAAAAGATACCAAGAATCTTTGGAACTATTTTACTGAATATAATATAAAATTAAGACTGAATATGGAACTGGAGAGACAGCTCAAAGGGCTGAGATCATATTTTGCGCACAGAGGAACTAATTTGATCCATAACACCTCCTGTCTTCCTGGGCATTGCCAGGAGTGACGTCTAAGAGAGTCTCTTGCCCGTGTGCCTGGCTGTCTTCCCCGGGGCCCCTCGGAGGGGATGGGCTCCAGCTTCCCTCCCTGCCCCAAGCAGAGCTCTGGCGGCCGTAGACCTCCGGAACCTAGCCACAGCCATGCTCAAGGCCCCTCTCCACACATTCGGATGAGCCACATGCATGAAGGTACTGGCAGGGGAACCCAGGTGTGTGGGATCCAGCCTGTTCGGATCAGGACTGGGACTCTTCCGCCCAGATTTCCCATTTCTTAGTAGCTAGGCAGTCACACCCAGGGACTGCCCCTGGCGTCGTGTAATCCCACCAATGGCCAACATCCAGAGAATATAAAACCAAGCTTCTGGAAGCGCCTACTTCTTATAGCCTACTTGCTCCTGTGGGAGAAACTGGCAAGCTACCGAGAGTTTCCTGCCCACATGGGAGAGCCTCACAAACTCCCCAGGCTGTATTCATATGCCAAAACCAGTAACAATGATGGGTCTCATTCCCCTGACCCTGAAAGAGCCTCCAATGCGGCATCATTGGGAAGGACGAGTAAAGAGAGGCTTCTAAAATCCCAGGGCTAGGACGAATGGAAACGTTACTGAGACCGCTTGAGAAATTCAATGATCAATGGGATGATGATGATGATGGTGGTGATGATGATGATGATGATGATGATGATGATGATGATGATGATGGCGTCTAAGCATAGAACTGGTACTAACCCCAGAGGACCACCAAGTATGGCCCAGCACCCTCTCAAAAAAAAAAAAAGGCTAAGTAACTTACTGAATGAGGGAAAATGATTATGTCAGGACATGACACTATTATACATCTATGAAAATACAGCCAGTCTGCTAATATTGATGAGAATTAGGTGAGGGGTAAAGTGATTCTCCAAGAGTAATGATTACACACAGCATCTTAGTATGTAATTAGATCATGAACAATAAATAAATAAATAAAGGATAGGGCCAAAGAGATAACACAGCAGGTAGGGCTCTTGCATTGCATGTGTCTGACCAGGTTTGATCCCGAGCATCCCACATAGCCCCCCAAGCACCACCAAGTGTAATTCCTGAGTGCAGAGCCAGGAGTTAACCTTGAGCATTGCTGGGTGTGGCTCCCAAACCAATAAATAAATAAACAATTGGGGGAAAAGCCAAGCATTTAGTGAAATTAATTTTTTCCCCTCTGTGCCCCAAACCACTTGATTCCTGTTTCAATTTTATACTATTTTATAGGGGCCAGATTTATGGCTCAATAGTGAGGTGAGTGACTTGCACAGATGAGACTGCATTTGATTCCTGGCACTGCCAAAAAAGAAAAAAAAACAGACAAAAAATTAAATAAATTATGCTAATGAATTTAAAACAGTGAGACATGGTGAAAATCAATATCCTCTCTCTTTCCTCGACTTCATTCACAAACGAGGGTGTTTGTCTAGATTCATTTCCCCCAGGCTACAATCAGTGCACCAACCCATCAGCATCCGGAGAGGACACATTTGGAATGCAGTGTTTGTGACACAGCCTAGATGCTATAGGTCAGAATCCTCATTTCAACAAAATCCCTATCTCTTTCTATGCATATAAGATCTGAGAGGACTTAAACTCGATAAAGTAACCTAGCTATTAGTAAATTCTCCCATCACATAATCCAACTATAACATACCAATTAAAATGAGTTCTTTCCTTGGCAGCTGTATTTGACTTGAATAGGTAATTGCTCAGCAAGCTGAACTAACTTTTCAGGTCACAGCTATAATAAGGGAAGCAAAATAAAGACTCGCTCTACTTGTTTGGTATGGTACCTTCCTTCCTATCACATTAAGACCAATTTTAATACTTAAGTGGATATAAAGTAATATTAAATTATTTAAACATAAAATCATTGAATCACTTGTATCTTCACTTGTCCCGTTGATCTTTGATTTGCTCAAGCACGCACCAGTAACATTTCCATTTGTCCCTGTCGAGTGCTAGTGCAGCCCAATGATATCTGCTTGCTCCAGGAACAGAAAGAGCCTCAAATCGTTCATTCAGGGATTTGACAAAAAAAAAAAATCTGACCATCTAGTTGGTGGGCGACCACAAGGTCTTCTGACATCCTGTGGAATCCAGTCGGTAACAGCTCTAGTCCAGCGGTCGTCTCTGAATCGCATTACATGACCGGCCCATCTGATTTTTGATGCTTTGGCAAAAGAGACAGCGTCCCTGATTCTTGACTGTCAACTGAGATCAGAACTCTGGATTCCTTCTCTCACTTGAGTGAGACGTGATACTCCTAGCATAGTTCTTTTGATTCCCCTTTGGGATACCAGAATAGCATTCTCATCCTGTTTGCGTAGGGCCCAGGTCTCTGAGGCATATGTTAATTCAGGAAGAACAGTGGAATCGAAAAGATGTGCCCGGAGTCGGAGGTTCTTCATTCTCTTAACCACTTCTTCGACGCTCTTGAAGGCATTCCACGCTGCTCTCTTCCTCCTGTGCAGTTCTGGCACCAAGTTGTTCCTCATGTTGATTTCTCGACCCAGGTACACATAGCTGCTGCATTCAGGGATGTTTGTTCCATTGAGAGAAAAAAAGACACACCATAAGACACTTAATACCCATTATTTCCACACCATATTTGATAGGTTTGAATTTGGTGTGAACCATGGTAACAACTCTAGGGGTGATTGGAGGCTGCCCTAAAAGCCTCTGTCCCTCTCGGAGAGCCAGGCAAGCTACTGAGAGTATCCTGCCCACACGGCAGATCCTAGCAAGCTACCTGTGGCGTATTCGATATGCCAACAACAGTAACAACAGTTAGCCTCATTCACCTGTCACCGAAAAAGCCCCCAATACGGCACCGTTAAGAAAGAAAATCATTGAATAGTAGTGAAAATCCACAGTTTTTAGGTGCCAAAAGTTACTTAAAAGGAGCTGGCCATGGAGATGGCTCAAAGGGCTAGAACGTACATCTCTGCATATTGTAGACCTGGGTTTGATACCCAGCACCACACAGTCCCCTAATATAGCCAGGAGTTACCTCTGAGAACAGATCTGGGAGTAGCCTCCAACTACTAACAAGTGTGCCCTCCTCTCCAATAAGGGAACACAGTATAGCATTTTCTAAAAATGCATACATATTTGCACTACCCTTATAGTACAGCAAATATACTTCTGGGTATTAAGACCCAAGGTGAAGCATATGTAAACTGGCACAATATTTTGCAATAGAGACTGTAATCAATATACAAGCAAAGTGTGGAGCATGTGTACAAAAAAGAGTAAAATTGAATTCGGTACCTAGCATCTTAGGGACAAGAAATGAGTATGCAGATGGTTCCCTGAGGATTTGATTAACCAGGGGTGTTGAGCACTGAGTTAAGGTATTTCAAACTAAGCAAGAGGGGGTTTTATGTATAAAATAATCGTAAGTGTTGTTGGCATAAATTGTTGAGCTTCTTTTTCTGAGATAATCAAGAAACATTTGAGATTAATGTTTAAATCATTTTACATAAGGAGTTCCTCTTTTTGTTTTTGATTTGGGGCCACACCTGGCAATGCTCAGGGCTTACTCCTGGCTCTATGGCTGAGGAATTATCCCTGATGGTGCTTGGGGGATGATACAGGAAGCTGGGGATTAGACCCAGGTCAGCCGTGTACAAAACAAGCACCCTACTTACCTGCTGCACTATCACTCCGTTTTAGTTGTTGAAACTTTTTTTTTCTGCTTTAATTTGGTCTGAGGCCACACCTACTGTGCTCAGAGGCTATTCCTGGCTCCTTGCATGGGGCAGGGGATCACTCCTGGTGGTGCTCAGGAAACCATGGGGTGCCAAGAGTCCAGCTAGGGCCTCATACATGCAAGGCAAGTGCTCTACTGCTGAGCTAATCCTGTAAACTGTTCTAAACTTTAAATGGAATCATTCAGCTTTATTTTCATTAACTTTCTTGTGGTTGTAGCTTTGGAATCACATCCAGAGGTTCTTGGAAGCTATTTTTCCCTTGGGGTGGCTCCTGGTGCTTACATCTGGCTGGGTGCTTGGAGTCACTCCGGGAGAGGTTTGGGGGACCATGTGGTGCTATGGACTGAACCCTGGTCTTCCACATGCAAAGCATGTTCTACAACTCTTTGAGTTGTCTCCCTAGTCCATGAAAATATCTTTTTTTTAATAATTTATTTAATTTTTCTGTTGGTTTTGAGACCCCAGTGATGTGATGCTCAGGAGCTACTACCAACTTGGTGCTTGGTGTGGGTCAGGGTATCATGTGGGAGTGGGGAGTGAGCCAGAACTCCTGCACGCAAAGCATGTGCTCCAGCTCATATAGCTATCTCATCTGCCCAAGAAATTATGCACACACACACATCTCTATATACATGGGATTTGGTGTGAAGGAGGTTGAGGTTGCACCCATAAGTGCTCAGGGACTATACCTGGCTCTGTGCTCAGGAATGGTGTGCTAAGATATCTGTATATGATGCCAGGGATTCAAACTGGGGTAATAAGGATGCAAGGAAAGTTAGCCTCTGTTCTATTTCTTAACCCTTGTTCTATTTCTCTGAAAAAACAATTAGACTTTAGATAGCACAGTGGGTAGGGTCTTGCACATAGCAAAACTTGCACATGATTCCCCGGTATCATGTATGGTCAGGAGTGATTCCTAGAATTAGGGATAATGCCTGAACATCTTTGGGTGTGTCCCCAAGAACTAAAAATTTTTAGAAATTAATATTTTAAAGGCAAATCAGATTAAAACTGAAATTGCTATTTGTCATTGTCTATGGACTGAAGCTATAGCACAGCGGGTAGGGTGTTTGCCTTGCACTCGGCCAACCCATGTTTGATTCCTCTATCCGGGATTCGATTCCTCTGTCCCTCTCGGAGAGCCTGGCAAGCTACCAAGAGTATCCTGCCCTCACGGTAGAGCCTGGTAAGCTACCCATAGCACATTTGATATGCCAAAAACAAGTCTCACAATGGAGACATTACTGGTGCCCACTTGTGTAAATCAATGAATAATGAGATAATAGTGCTACAGTCATTGTCTGTAGTATATAAGTGAGATTGTGGGATCGTTCTCAAGAAACAACTCTAGGACTGATGGGGCTGGAGCAATAACACAGTGGGTAGAGCGTTTGCCTTGCACGCCGACCCGGGTTCGATTCCCAGCATCCCATATCGTCCCTTGAGCACTGCCAGGAATTATTCCAAAGTGAGTGAGTGCAAAGCCAGGAGTAACCTCTGAGCATCGCCGGGTATGACTCAAAAAGAAAAATAAATGCACCAACTCTAGGACTGAAAAATACTATAACAGGTAAAGCAATTGCCTTGCGTGGGTCTGGGTTTGATCTCTGGCACCACGTATGATAACCTGAGCCCTGCCAGGTGTAATCTCTGAGCACATAGCCAGAAGTAAGCCCTGAGTATCACTGGTGTGACCCAAAAGCAAACAAAAAGAAACAAGCTTATGACTGGAGTGATAGGACCACCAAAAGCTAACATGGGAGGTACGATGGGGGTATCATGGGACAGTGAGAAAGGAGGATACAGGAGACTAGAGAGGGAAAAGGAAAGTCAAGGGCATCCAAGAATGATTCAATACTTCAACATATACGCTCCATCCCTTTGCGTTAAATAACAGAACAGAAAGGAAACACTGCTGGTCTTCAGGAGGGATTCCTGCGCAAAGAAACCAGGATAAGTCCTTAGTACAGCCAGGTGTCGTCTGAAAACAAAAAATAAAAATAAGGAAAGGGGGAAAGAAAGACAGACAAAGACAGGAAGAGAGAAAGGAAGAGAGAGAGAGAGGAAGAGAGGGAAGGAGGGAGGGAGGGAGGGAGGAAGGGAGAAAGAGATTGAAAAAAGAGAGAAAGAGAGAGAGAGATAGTCTGGACTCCAATAATCAGTTTTCATTATACTTCTGCTCTTGAAGATTAAAATAATGAGATATTGAGACAGGATACACAGAATTTGCATCTGATATATTTGGTGGGCATCTCCCCAGTAGAGCTCAGGGGACCACTGCCAGTGATACTCCACTGTACCACCAGGATCACTCTTGGAAGTTCTCTGGGATCACTTGGGCTGTACCTGGAGGTGCTCAGGGCCTGTGCAGTGCCAGGGATGGAACAAGGTGCCTGGCGACTGCCTGACATATACTCCAGCCCTGTGACTCCTGTTCATTCTCTTATCCATTGTTCTTCAAGCAGTTATTTGCTTATATATGAGGATTTGAGCACATCCAATAGTATCTGGGGGTGATTCCTAGTGTGATACTTGAAGGTCATTCGTGGTGACCGTATGGTGCCAGGGTCTGAACCAGCGAGCGCTGCAGCCCTTTGCGTTATTTCTCCAGACCGAAGCAATTATTTCTTTGTTTCACATAGGATCAGTTATTCTGATTGATGCTCACAAAATGAAAGAATGTTGGCTAAAGATATTTTAAATCCCTTAGAGTCTGTATACTTTGAGGTATTAATTTTCTTTTATTAAAGTTATTGCAGTGAGCCACAAGCAAGCTTAATTTAGCCTGATGCCTACTGTTTCACCCCACTGGTCATTAGTTCCTCCAAGTGATCAGGAGTTTGAACATCCTACTCTCCTCTAAATGATATTATCACGTGCTCGGTCAGCACTGGAGAATTCGAGGTGGAGGATGAAGCTGAGGGGATTAAGAAGCCTGACTTCAAATACCACAGAGAGAAAACAGGCTGTAGGGGGTTGTTTACTGTGTCTACTCCTGAATTTTCATTTAGTAATGTTTAATTCTCAAGATCAAATCTAGGAGATGACACAAAGAACTTGGGAAATAAATGTTCCTCTATGACTCTGGTCTCCAGACACACTGGTGACCTAATTAAGGCTGTATGTTTGTTCTAATTTTGATCTTTTCTGCCCTTTTTTGGGTGGGAGGTGGAGATCACCCACGGGTACTCAGAGGATTATATAGTGTTAGGATTAAACCCAAGCTTCTTGCCCAAAAAGTGTGTATTCAGTCTGCTGATCTATCTTTCTGCACCCTCCCTTTCTTTCTAATACAATTGTTTTATTGTTTTTTAATTTGTTTTATTTGGGGCCAGATCCAGAGGTGTTCAAGCCTTACTCCTGGCTCTGTGCTCAGGGATCACCCCTGGCCATGCTTGGAAACCATATGGAGTGTCGGGGATCCAACCTGGGTTGGGCATGTGCAAGGCAAATGCCCTACCCACTCTCCTACCCCTACTTTTTCAACTAGGGGATCCTCCAGCCACAATTGGCCAGTCAGAGGGGCCCTGAATGTTTGGTGCTCAGGGCAACTGGTCCCAAGGGGAGATCAGGATCACATTTCACAATACTGGATGGTGGGGCTGTAAAGTATTTACACAGGACCTCCCACATGCTAAACACAGACTCTGCCACTGGAGCTATCTCCTAGCCCTTGATTATTTTCTTATTAAAGCAGCCCAATTTGAGTAAAGGAAGTCCTAAGTTTCCTAAAGATGTAATTAATATGATACCAGCTTTCTTTTCAACTCCTTTACAGAGTCCTGTCTTCTTCTTCTTCTTCTTCTTCTTCTTCTTCTTCTTCTTCTTCTTCTTCTTCTTCTTCTTCTTCTTCTTCTTCTTCTTCTTCTTCTTCTTCTTCTTCTTCTTCTTCTTCTTCTTCTTCTTCTTCTTCTTCTTCTTCTTCTTCTTCTTCTTCTTCTTCTTCTTCTTCTTCTTCTTCTTCTTCTTCTTCTTCTTCTTTGTTTTTTTTTGGGTCACACCTGGTGATGCACAGAGGTTACTCCGGTTACTCCTGGCTCATGCAATCAGGAATTACTCCTAGCGGTTCTCCAGGGACCATATGGGATGCTGGGATTCGAACCTGGGTCAGCTGCATGCAAGGCAAATGCCCTACCCGATCCTACCCTATGTGCTATTGCTCCAGCCCCTGTTTTCTTCATTTAAAAAAATTTATTAAATCATCCCGTTTCTCATCAATTTGCTCAAGCGGGCACCAGTAATGTCTCCATCGTGAGACTTATTGTTACTGTTTTTGGCATATTGAATACGCCATGGGAGCAACAGGATGACAGTGACAGTGACAGTGATTTTATTGAATCACCATGAGATTGAGATGCAGCCATACAGTGATCGAACACCCATCCCTCCACCAGAGCACATTTTCCACCACGAATGTCCCCAGTATTCCCTCCCTCCCCATTCTAGTCCTCACCCTACCTCTAAGGCAGACAAATTTCTCAATACTCTCTCTCTCTACTTTTTTTTTAATTGAATCACTGTGAGAACAGTTACAAAGCTTTCAAGTTTAAGTCTCAGTCATACAATGATCAAACACCCATCCCTTCACCAGTGCACATTTTCCACCACTAAGAACCCCAGTATACCCCCATCTTATCCCTCCCCCTGCCTATGTGGCAGATGTTTTCCACTTTACTCTCTCTCTACTTTGATTACATTCAATATTTGGGCAAAAGACCCACCATTATTATTTGGAATTTTCCCCAACAACCAGAACTGCTGAAAAGGCATCATGAGATAATTTGTTTTGTATTGCTAATTATGAAGAGCATATGATGTCTTCATATGATTTTGGATTTCTGATATTTTAGTAATAAGTCTGCAGCTGTTTGTGGGTGGCAACTCAGGGCCTCATTGGGGCAGGGAGAAGGGCCAGTTCCACCCTTCCAATCCCTTGAGGCCCTGTGTGTCTCGTCACCGCAGTCACTTACCTAGCTGTCCAATAGTCTCTGAAAGACGACGGCCACAGAGCCACCAGCGGGGAAGTGAAGGGAAGGCAGAAGAGACAAACACCTTTCTCCACAGGGGTGGCATGGCGCCGTAGTGTAATGCTCAGTCCAGATGCATTTCTGCCAAAAGTCACTGGGTTCTGAGATTGGTTTGTGTGCCTCTGGGACCATAGCTGTTTAGGAGCCAAAGGAGTCGTTCATGGGCAGGAACTCAGGGCCTTGTTGGGACGGGGAGAAGGGCCGGTTCCACTCCCCATCCTGTGTGTGTCTCTCTCTCCTTTTGGGCATTATGTTTTGCCTGAATTTTCCCACCACCATTCAAGCCTACCTGCCAGGGGCAGATGCTAGATAATTTATTTTCCATTGCTCATTTTGAGTATCATGAGAGCTTGTGCAGCTGCAAAAGCAGCCGCACACTTCTGGAATTCTAGATTGTCAATGGTTGGGTTCCAGAGTCATCTCTGTAGGGCACTAATTCATTTTGGGAGTCTCTGGATCAGGGTTGTTAGTGGGCTAGGATGGCAGCCAGAGACAGATTGTGGGCATGACAGCCAGGCTGGCAAACGGGTGGGGAGCTGGGGAGGGACAGCCCGGCACCTTTGCCACCATGCAGCCTGGAGATTCAGTCCTGGAACCCGCATACCTTGGCCTTGCTTGTGGAAGCTCTTGGTCACCGGGATTCCATCTGGAGTAGGCCAGGAGAGCACGCCTGCTCCATCTGGGGTGCCCCGGTGAGATTGGCTCTGTATAGGCCCGGGGAGATCTCTGGCACTCTGGTGACCTCTGGGACTTGCTGCTGTGTCTCTCAGTCCTGTTTTCTTTAAATATATGGCTCAATGGTTTTCAGCATTTTGTTACTAAAAATAACATATCTGTGCTTCGATTATCCTACATGCATACCAATTGTACCTTATACCTATTTTTCTTTTCTTTACTTTTTTTTTTTTGGCTTTTTGGGTCACACCCGGTGATGCACAGAAGTTACTCTTGGCTCTGCAGTCAGTAATTACTTCTGGCGGTGCTCAGGAGACCATATGGGATGCTGGGAATCAAACCCGGGTCGGCTGTGTGCAAGGCAAATGCCCAGCCTGCTGTACTATAGTTTCAGCTCCTATAACTACTTTTCATTCCCTCTCTGGGGTTACCAAATTTTGAGGTGGGTCAGAATTGCTTTGGTGAGTGCAACAGTACTTCGGGTTAAGTTCAAGGTCTTAGTGTTGCCTGGGTGCTCTTTAAGCCACTGAGTCATCATCCAGGCCCTTTTTCTGCCAGGGATCCCAAATAACAGAGTGAGCAAGACTGCCTCAGTGCTTGTGGAAGGCACCAGATTTGAACAAATACCATTGGCCTGTATTTTACCACATCCAGTAGTGCTTAGAGACTTACTTATGGCTCTTATGGGATCACTCGAGGCAGGGCTTAAGGGACCATATGGATGTCCAGGGATGGAACCATGGTCAGTTGAATGCAAGGCAGGAGTCCTGCTTGCTATACTACTTTTATGGCCCCACAAAGCAAATACATTTTAGCCACTGAGCCATCTTCTGGGTCCTAATATTTTTTAATCAATTTATCAAGTTATTTATTTATATTTTCTATAGGGAACACCTTTGTAATAGCCTTCTGCCCTATAGCAGGTAGGCATCCAATTCAGCATCTCACCCAGTTTAGGTATGTGCTCGACTTCTTGAGCTACTGCCCAACTTTTTAGACCTATTTTAAAAGAACAAAGTTGACTTTACTTATTTATTTATCTATTTATTTATTTATTTTCTGGCCACACCCAGTAAACTTTTCAAGGAAACTTTTTTTTTTTTTCCCCAAAGATCCAACCTGTGCTTTCAGCATTTAAAGCATGTGCTCATTGAGCTATCTCTTCAGCTTGGCACCATACTGACTTTAGAAATTAGTGTTGATGGGGCCGGAGTGATAGTAGAGTGGATAGGGCATTTGCCTTGTACACAACCAACCCAGGTTCAATCTCCAGCATCCCATAGGATCCCCCCAGCACCACCAAAGTAATTCCTGAGAGCAGGGCCAGGAGTAACCCCTGAGCATCACTGAGTGTGACCAAAAAGCAAATAAATTAAATAAAATAATGAATAAATAATAAAAATTAATGTTAGGGACCATTGAGCATTACTCCAGAGCATTGCTGGGTGTGACCCAAAAAAGACCCCCCCAAAAAAAAACAAAAGAAGAAAGGGTCCCTGCATATGCTTTCCATCTGGGGGAGCAGGGACTCTGTCCCTAGCAATATACCAGTGGTAGATACTGAGTCCTGCTGGGTATGGCAAAAAAAAAAAAAGGAACAGAATAATTTTGTTTGAAATTTTATTTTAACCCCATGATTGAGAATTTTTCATAGTAGAGTTGTTTCAGGTATTCAGTGAGCAAGCACCAATCACAACACTGGTGTGACATTCTCTCCACCAGTGTCCCCATATTCCTGTATGCCCCCAATCTGCCACCTTAGCAGGCATCAAAGTCACTGTCAACAGAATAACATTTTGTTTGTTTATTTTTGGACCATAAAGAAAGGACATCTTTCAGTGTTGTTCTAACCATCAGGCTTTGGCTCAACTGGGAATCATTTTCAGTGCCAGGCAGGGGTCAGAGTCAGCAGACTACAGGACTTAAGGAGCAAAGGTGCCTGGATCAAGTTTGGCACACGTGACAGCACCAGAGATTGAACTCAAGACCTCATGTTTGTAATGCAGGTGTTCTAAACCACTGAGCTATTCCCCAGTCCCTGAATTAATTTTTTGTAGATGGTGTGAGATTATTAACCAGTTTCATTCTTTTGCATTGTGTAACCAGTTTTCCTAGCACTGTTCTTGAAAAGACTTTCTTCATTTTGTGTTATTGGCCGTGTTGTCATAAATTAGTTGCCTATACATTCAGAGCTGGAGCGATAGCATAGTGTGCAGGGCGGTTGCCTTGCACTTGGCAGACCGGGTTCAGTTCCTCCGCCCCTCTCAGGGAGCCTGGCAAGCTACCGAGAGTATCTCGCCCTCACAGCAGAGCCTGGCATGTTACCTGTGGCGTATTCAGTATGCCAAAAACAGTAACAAGAAGTCTCACAATGGAGATGTTACTGGTGCCGCTCGAGCAAATCAATCAGCAACAAGATGACAGTGATACAGTGACAGTGAATGTTAGGGACCAGAGAGATAGTACAGTGGGTAGGACGCTTGCCCTGCACAGGGCCCACCTGGGTTTGATCCCTGTCATCTCATATAGTGCCCTGAGCACCTTCAGAAATAACTCCTGAGTGCTGAGTTAGAAATAAACTCTGATCAGTGGTGAGTATGACTCAAAAACAAAATAAAAATTAAAAAATTAATGTTGGAGTGCCAGGGCAACAGCTCAAAGGGCTGGAGCACATGTGTGGGCATATGTGGGAAAACCCTGGATTCAATCTTTTAGCATCTACAGGTGTGTGTCGCCAACATATTGCTGGATATGTTCCCAATTAAAAAAAATTTTTTTAAATAAACCAAATGTAAAAATTAATATTTGAGTCAGAACGGTAGTACAATGGGTAGGGCACTTGCTTTGCACATGACTAACCCAAGTTTGATTCCTGGCACCACATATAGTTCTCCCAGCCCCACTAGGACTAATCCCTGAGCATAGAGCCAGGAGTAATCCCTGAGTATCTATGGATGTAGCCAACAAACAAACAAACAAGTTAATCACAGGAGTCATAGGCAAAGTGAATGCTTCACCTTTCTGAGTCTCTGGGTTCCGGCCCCAGCACTAAAAAATAAGTTTCATCAACTAATATCAGAGCACTTCTAGAATAGGAGATTAGAGGAGTTCCTTATATATGTTCCCCTCCAAAACTGCCATGGCTGTTGAAAATTATAGCAAAAATTACTTGGAAGGACAGGTGAGATAGTGTAGTGGGTAAGGTTCCTGCCTTGCGTACAGCTGACTCAGGTTTGGTCGCCAGCATCCTATATCCCTTAAACCGTCAGGACTGATTCCTGAGTGCAGCCAGTAGTAACTCCTGAGCATCATCAGGTGTGGTCCCAAACCCAAAAATAAATAAATAACTTGGAGGGACTAGGGAGAGAGTACAACAGATAGGATGCTCATTTTACACAAACAAACCAACGTGGATTCAATTCCCAGCATCTCATAAAGTCACCAGCACTACCAAGAATGATTCCTGAGTGCAGAGCCAGTAACAACCCCTGAACATTGCCAAGTGTTGACCAAAATGGTCACCAAAACCAAGCAACAACAAAACTTGGATCAGACAGTAAAGTAATTTATGACTCAGGGTTTTGTCAAAAGACACAGGAAAGAGGCCACTGCCATAGTCCAGCGGGGAGGGCACTTGCCTTGCATCTGGTGGCCCAGCTTTGATCTCTGGCATCCCATATGGTCCCCCAAGCACCGCCAGGAGTAATTTCTGAGTGCAGAGCCAGGATTAACCCCTGAGTATTGCCAGATGTGCCCCAAAAAACAAACAAACAAAATTAATAACACACACACATACACAAACCACGGGAGGGGCTGGAATGATAGCACAGTGGGTAGGGCGTTTGCCTTCCACATGGCCAACCCAGGTTTGATTCCCAGCATCCAATATGGTCCCCTGAGCACTTCCAGGAGTAATTCCTGAGTGCAGAGCCAGGAGTAACCCCTGTGCATCACCAGGTGTGACCCAAAAAGTCAAAAACAAAAACCAATAACCAAAAAACACAGGAGAAGACGGAGATAGCACAAAGGGCTGGAACGCTCTGCATGCAGGAGACCTAGGGGTTCTATCCCTGGCACCACCAAAAGTAACTCCCCCTCCAGCACCATCAGATGTTGTTTTCCCCTCTCCTGAATAAGATAAAGTAAATAAGAATTTTTTTTTTCGTTTTGGGTCACACCTGTTGATGCACGGGTTACTCCTGGCTCATGCACTCAGAAATTACCCCTGGCAGTGCTCAGGGGAGCATATGGGATGCTGGGAATCGAACCGGGGGGGGGGGGGGGGGCTGCGTGCAAGGCAAACGCCCTACCTGCTGTGCTATCACTCCAGCCCTCAAGAATTCTTAAAAAAAAAAAAAAAAAACCTTGCTGGGGAGCTAGCTCAGTGGGAGAGCACTTGTTTTACCTGAGGCACCACAAAACCAACAAAAACCATTTAAAACTTATCTGCACAGAACAGAATGCCAGAGAGAGAGAAAAGAGCGAATTGCTCAGTTTACTGAACACTCTTCCATGAGCCCGAAGGAGCAGCCCTGAGTCAGAAAGAGTCCTCTCATCAGAACACAACCAGGACCAGGCCTTGATCTTGAATTTTGCAGACTCCACATCTGTGAGAAATAAAGTTCAGTTGTTCTGAAGTTCCCAAACATATTTGGCTTACTACCCTCTTTTCAGGAAAAAAATGAATCATTAAACAACCCTCTGGAAATTGACACCCGGTGATGCTGGGGTGGGGGTGGGGAGTGTTACTCCTGGCTCTGCACCCAGAAATTATGCCTGGCGGTGCTCGGGGACCATGTGGGATGTTGGAGATTGAATCGGGGTTGGTGGCATACCAGGCAACACGCTGCTCAGTAATCCCGCCTGGCCATGCTCAAGGTACTGTATGTGGTTCAAGGATAGAAACAGAACATCAACAAAAGTAGCCCCAGGGGCATTGCTGATGTGGCAAAATAATAATAATAATAATAATAAAATAAAATAGACAAGTGGGAATATGCCAAACTAAACAGTTGTGCACTGGGAAAGAAACGACTCTAATAACAGACACCCTCCTGACCTGGAGAAAGGGATTTCTGCAAAAGGCATTTCTGGAAAAGGGATCAATGATCTAAAAAGCATTCACAAAACAAACACCTTTGGCTAGGTATTGGAGCTGAAGAGAAATTTTCTCAAAGAAAACTTGGCTACAAGGCACATGAAAAAGTACTATTGACCAATTACCATCAGAAAAATGCAAATTGAAACAATAAAATATTTTCACACCCGTGAGAATGGAATACATCAAACAAACCAGAGACAACCAGTGGGTGTAAAAAGAACACTAAGCGGCCGTAGATGATCATGTTGTGAAGTCCAGCTCTGTACAAACATTATGGTTGGGCTGAGCTAGTACTTGACCTGGGTTCAATTCTCAGCTTCCTAAATGTTCCCCAGAGCCTGCCAGGAGTGATCTTTCAGAGCAGAGCCAGGAGTCAGTCCTGAGCATAGGTAGGTGTGGCAAATGAAGAGGTGGGGGAGAGAGGAGAGAGAGAGGGGGGGGGGGAGAGAGAGGGAGGGGGAGAGAGAGGGAGAGGGAGAGAGAGAGAGAGAGGGAGAGGGAGGGAGGAAGGGATGGAGGGAGGGAGGGAGAGAGAGCGAGAGAGGGAGAGAGAGGGAGAGAGAGATGAGACAGAGGGACAGGGAGAGGGAGAGAGGGAGAGGGAGAGAGAGAGGGAGAGGGAGAGGGAGAGGGAGGGAGGAAGGGAAGGAGGGAGGGAGGGAGGGAGAGAGGGAGAGAGAGAGAGAGGGAGAGAGAGGGAGAGAGACAAGACGGAGGGACAGGGAGAGAGAGAGAGGGAGAGAGAGAGAGGGAGAGAGAGAGAGAGAGATCCTGTCCCAAAGCACTTTTGGGGGCTGGAGCGATAGTACAGCGAGTGAGCACTGCCAGGCGTAATTCCTGAGTGCAGGGCCGGAGTGACCCCTGAGCATCACCAGGTGTGACCCAAAAAGCAAAAACAGGGGCCAGAGTGATAGCACAGCGGGTAGGGCATTTGCCTTGCACGCGGCCGACCCGGGTTCGATCCCCGGCATCTCATATGGTCCCCTGAGCACCGCCAGGAGTAATTCCTGAGTGCAAAGCCAGGAGTAACCCCTGAGCATCGCTGGGTGTGACCCAAAAAGCAAAACAAACAAACAAACAAAAAAAAACAAAAAACCAAAAAGCAAAAACAAACAAACAAAAAACCAGAGTACTTTTGGATGAGAGAGAGAGAGAGAGAGAGAGAGAGAGAAAGAGAAAGAGAAAGAGAGAGAGAGAGAACGCTAAACAGTAAACAGTATGGAAACTTCTAAAAAAATTAATATTTAGACAGTCAATGACACAGAGATTCCACTTGGCATTTACCCCAAGAGCTCAAAAACCTTAATTTGATAAGATAATTGCACTCCTATGTGTACTGCAGCATTTATTTACAATATTTAAGACCTGGAAACAATCCTAACTCAGAAGATGAATGGATAAAGAAGTCGTGGAATAAACACACACCAGAACATTGTTTAGCTACGGGAAAAAGAAAAAGTCTTGCAATTGCAATTCCCATAATTTGGGTGGAGCTGGAGGGTGTTATGCTGAGTGAAGTGAGTCAAAGAAGGAAGGATGTATACCAAGTGATTTTATCCATGTGTGAGAATAAAGAAACACAGTTTGGGAATAAACAACAGCCAATGACAACAGACCTTGAGAGTCAGTCAGTCTATAGAACTGAGCTCTCTCTCTCTCTCTCTCTCTCTCTCTCTCTCTCTCTCTCTCTCTCTCTCTCTGTGCGTGTGTGCGCACGTGTGTGTGCGCGCGCACGTGTGTGTATGCGCGTGTGTGTGTGTGTGTGTATGTGTGTTGTTGATGTAAGTGGTGGATTTAGAGAAAATGGTGGAGGTATGTTGACACTCTGGTGGTGGATGTGGTGCAGAAATATTGTATGCTTAAATCATTAATTTTTGGTTGTTTTGGGACCATTCCCAGCAGTGCTTAAGGTTACTCCTGGCTCTGTGCTCAAGGATCACTCCTGGCAGGCTCAAAGGATTATGTGTGCTGGGTATCAAACCTGGGTCAGCCAATTACAAGGTAAATCTCCTATACTATCCACTGTACTATCTTTCCAGCTCTAAAATTAGTCTTCCCCCCCTTTGTTTGTGTTTTGTATTTGTTTGTTTTGGAAGGGTCATGCATAGTGGTGTTCACAAGTTACTTCTGGCTCTGCACTAAGGAATCACTCCTGACGCTGCTCAGGGGACTATTTGGGATGCTGGGAGTTGAACCCTGGTTAGCTGTGTGGAGGCAAGCCCCTGACCTGCAGTAGAAACTCCCTGCCTCACACGCAACCACCAATCTTTTCAACAAATGTTTCTGGAACAATTGGATATCTGCATGCAAAGGTATTAATTTGGGTCATTCACCATTACATACAAAAATTCAAGAGTTTAGGGGGCTGGAGCGATAGCACAGCGGGTAGGGCGTTTGCCTTGCACTCGGCCGACCCAGGCTCGATTCCCAGCATCCCATATGGTCCCCCGAGCACCGCCAGGAGTAATTCCTGAGTGCAGAACCAGGAGTAACCCCTGAGCATCGCTGGGTGTGACCCAAAAAGCCAAAAAAAAAAAATTCAAGAGTTTAAATGTAAAACTCCAGCACCTTGTGTTCCCCTTTTAATGAAGTGATAAAATAGGAAAATTATGATGAACAAAAATATATTAGTAGTTGCCAGTGTCTAAGGGGAGTGGGGAGTTGCTGCTAACCTATATATTTTTTTTCAGAGAGGATGAGAATATTCTGGACTAAGTAGTGATGAGCTTGTGACAATACGGAAAACTGTCAAATTAAACACTTTAAATGAATGAACTATGCGTTATGTGAATAATATCTTAATAGTACTGTTAAACATTTAAGGTGATATTTTCCCTGATAATCACAATTAAAAGCTTTCATATCTTAGAAAAACAAATATTTATTTAAACAGTGGGATTGCTGCCATTTATGGATATTTATAGATTCTTTTATATATATATTTTTTCTGGCCGGGAACATATATGGCAGTGCCCCGAGCACATTCCTGGTTCTGTGCTCAGGGATCATGACCCATCATGTTCTGGGGACAAGCACCTTACCCCTTGTACTATCTCTGTGGTTCTATTTACAGATTCTTGTCGGTGACAAAGTAAGCAACAAGCTTTCTCTAAAAACAACTGTTACTTTCAAGTATGGCATATTTTTCTTTTGTTTTTGTTTCTGTTCTATACCTGTGGGCTCAGAGGCTTCTCCTGGATCCATGCTGAGGCATGGGTCACTCGCTTTAACGCTCAGGGGAACCGGCCAGGACTGGGCGGGAGTGAGGCAAGGCACATGCTTGGCACGTGGCTGACCCAGATTCTATCCCTGGCATCCCACGGATCCCCCAGCACCACAGGAGGAATTTCTGAGTGCAGAGCCAGCATCACTGTGCTTCCCCACTGCCTCCCCACTGGACATGCACAAAAATCCCCCCTCTGGGCTTCCTGCACTTCCTGCAACCAGTTGAGCCCCCCCTGCTGAACCGAAATTCGAAAACTACAAAGTACAAAGGAGCCCAGAGAAAGTATTTTCATGACTTACCTTTCTAAATTCTCATTTTCTGAATAACATAGGTTTAGTGATGTAATGCTCTTTTCTAAAGCATTATATAATCTTTCAAATTTGTCACTCGCATACTAAATTTTTACTAATTCTATTGAATGTTTACTGGCTCAGTTTAAAATTAGTTTTACGCCATGGCTAATTGCTTCATAGTTCAGACTTGGGGTGACATGGAGGGAGTGTTGGGACATACCATGTTGTGCTCAGGGTTTATTTTCTCCTTTTTTGTTTGTTTTTGATCCACATCTGGCAGCATTCAGGGCTTACTCCCAGATCTGTTCTCAGGGATCACTTCTGGTGGTGCTGGAGCTACCTTATGGGGTCCCGGGCTGGAATGCAGGCCCACTACATGCAAGGCAAGTGCCCTGCCTGTTGCACTATCTCACTGTCCTCAGGGGTTATTTCTGGCTCTGTGCTCAAGAATGACCCTGGTGGTGCCCAGGCTATATGTGTTGCAGGCACAGAAGCAGGGTCAGACTTACTGGCAGTATGCAAGAAAAGTTCCAGTACTATCTCTCTGTCCTCCAAATCTTACATGTTGATGCAGATCTCCCATTGTCAAAAATTGATACATATGCCAGGAGAGATCACACAGCAGATAGAGCGCTGGCCTTGCAAGTGGCCGGCCAAGATTCAATCCTGGGCACCTTACATGGTCACTCGCGCCCTGCCAGAAGGGACTCCTGAACACAGAGCTAGGAGTAAGCCCTGAGCACTGCTAGATTTGACCCCCAAAATCAAAACAAAAATTGGTACGATATATTTCAATTATATATGTGTTTATACATATGTATATGGGTATTATATATTTAAAGATATATTTACATATATATAAATACTCTCACACATTTTTGTGGGGAGGGGGTAAACACCCAACAGTGCTCAGGGACTTCCTTTTCATCTGACTTGTTATTAGGGAGTTGCTCTTAGAGGTGATTGGTACCAGGGATAGAACCCTGGGCCTCCTGGGCGTTTAGTTCCTATTGAGGAATCTCTTAACAGTGAACAGGAATTTTTACTAAGACCATAGGTTACAAATTTGTAGCTGTAGACTCTGTCTGTCTGTCTCTGTTTTTAATGTGCCTGAGTAATAGTACAGAGAATAAGGCAGTCCACTAGATTGTCTCACACATGGTCCCCCAAGAATGATCCTTGAGCACAAAGCCAGGAGTGAGCCCTAATCACAGAGCTAGGTTTGCTCATCCTGCCCTCCCCCCCTCCCACAAACGAACTTGGTTGGTGTTATCAGGAAAAATGCTGGTAATGGAGGGAAGGAGAACTTATGCACCTGTAGCAGGCACTGGCAATAAGTGAAGACTGCGAAGGACGCAAATTCCATTTGCCATCATGATCTTCTAGCCGAGTTTTCTCTTTATTATATTCTTTATTACGTTTGTTATCACTGTCATCCCGCTGTTCCTCGATTTACTCCAGCGAGCGGGTAATTATATATACACATGTTATAGTGTAGAGGGTAGGACGTTCGCCTTGCGTGCGCCTGACCAGGGTTCGACTGCTCCGCCCCTCTCGGAGAGCCTGGCAAGCTACCAAGAGCATCCCGCCCGCACGAATTGGCTTATTCAATATGCCAAAAACAGTAACAAATCACACAATGGAGACGTTACTGGTGCCTGCTGGAGTAAATCGATGAGCAACGGGATGACAGTGATACATATAATTATTTCTTTAATAAAACTAGCAGTTTTACTCAGGTTAACCACATTTTTGGTCCCCCAATTCGGCATTATCACTGTAGCACTGTCATCTCGTTGTTCATCGATTTGCTCGAGCGGGCACCAGTAACGTCTCCATCGTGAGACTTGTTGTTACTGTTTTTGGCATAGTGAACACGCCAGGGCTCTATCGTGTGGGCGGAGGAATCGAACCCAGGTCGGCGGCGTGGAAGGCAAACGCCCTACTCGCTGTGCTATTGCCGAACAGGTATTTGTGCAATTGCAGAATTGGATTTCTCAGACCGCAGCGTCTCCACAGAGACGGAACCCAGTCATTTCCAGTGCCCTGAGATGCCCAGCGCGGAGCTCGGCGGCCGATTCCAAGCGCTGCGGGACGCCAGGTGTAGACCAGCTCCGTAGGCGGCGAGGCGGGGCGATCTCCACGTGAGGAACCTTCCGGCCCAGAATCCCCCGGGAACTCCAACTCCCAGCAGCCCTCGCGGCCAATCGCCGCGGCGGCCCAAGTCAGCTGACTGCGGACGCGCCCAAGTGCGGCCGGCGGGGTGTGTGCGGCAGCGTCCTCCCGCTCTCATTTTCACTCAGGGAAGAGCAGCTTTGCCAGGCTTCTAGCCACCAGAGCCTCCTCCACAGCCTCGCTGCTGGATCCACCCGCTGCCGCCCTGCGGCGTGCCCGCCGTGCAGGAGGCGCTCTGGCTCCCGCCTGCGGCCCCGCGCGAATGGTTCAGCCGGCCAGCGCGGCCCGAGCCGCCGAGGCCGCCCCCGCCCCGCGGAATGTGCGCCTGCGGCGGCGCCGGGTGGGCGGGGCGGCGGCGGGAGGCGTGCTGGGCCCGCGCGGCCCGAGTGGCTGCGGCGGCCGCGGGCGGTGGGCGGAGCCGCGCGGTGCGGGCGGCAGGGGCGAGGCGACCCTTGGGTCCGCGCGGCGGGCCGGGAGCACAGGTAGGCGAGCCCGGGCCGCGGAGACCGCGCCGCCGCCGCCGCCGCCGCGCGCCCTCGGCCCCCCGCGTCCGGGCGGGGGAGTAGGAGATGCCGACCCAGAGGGACAGCAGCACCATGTCGCACCCGATCGCAGGAGGCGGCAGCGGGGACCATGCCCACCAGGTCCGGGTGAAAGCCTACTACCGCGGGTGAGTGCGGGGCCGGCCCGCGCGGCGGCCGGGCAGCGGGGGGCGGCCGCGGGGTCTGCGGAGCCGAGCGCCGGGGCCGGGCCGGGAGGAGCCGGGACGGTCCACCTGGCGGCCCCGGGAAACTCGCTTACTCAGAGCTTCGCCGCGCCCGACGTCACCGAGTCTGGATGCTTCGGGCTGCGCGGGGGCTCGGGGATGCCGCGGGGAGCTCGGCCGGCCGCGAGACGGGGCTGCCCCCCGCCCGCAGGCCCCGAGCCTCGGGCCGCCGAGCGTCCTTCCCCCTGCCCGGAGCCGTCGGCCGCGGGGCCGCCCGCTGGGTTAGGGCTGCAAGCCCGGGTTCGAGGCGGACGCCGACGGGCGTGCAGGCGTGTGCTTCGGGCGTCTGGGGCGCGACGCGAGCTGGTCCTACGTGCAAAGTAAAATCGGTGAAGGTTTCTTTGTCAGCGTTGCTTCCCGGCCGTCCAATCGGGGGCGGCGGTGCAAGGTGAGAAGAGGAGGAGCCCCGGCGGTTTTCAAATCTGTGATCTTGACTCGGATTGTTATTACCTGAGTCTCACGGCTGTGCTTACCTGGGACGAGCGGATCCACGGATTGTTGGATAAAGTTCCATTTTTTCAGTGACCCAGGTAGCCCCCTTCCCGCGAACTGCGTTGTGCTTGGAAATTTCTGGGAAATGCGGGCGCATTAGGAAGGTGAAGTGTTCGAGTCCACACCAATGTTTGAAACTAGAGATTAACGGGAAAAGCCAGTCTCTGGTTGGTCGCACTGCTTGTCCAAGGAGAAATAACTTGCTTTGAAAAAAAAAAAATCAAGCACTAGGAAGTTGAAACTGCACTGCATACTTTTACATTCCTCAGAGGATCAGTGAAGATAGCAGACTTCCCAAATGCTTCTCTCTGTTTTGATTTCTAAGAAAATACAAGCCCCTAAATGGTTTTTGATTTGATGCTTGCTTGCAGGAAGCCTCTGTCTGGCCTGTTTTACTAGCTGTATTCAGGAATGATTTACTGGAAGGATTTCGGACGTTCTGTGTTTTTGCTAATTGATGGATTCCGTTCTGATTGTAAAGCAATACCTAGAGATATGTGCATGCTTTGAAAAAGTTTGTAGTTACTGAAGGGCTCTTTCGACTTCATTATGGTCAGCTATGAACTTTGAGCTTGAGAGAGGGTGGTAGGGGAGGGCAGGGGGGAGGCATAACCAGCTTCCCTTTCCCTTCCCTTTAATTCCAGAAATGAGTTATTTTACTTTAAAATGTATATTCCTTTTTGTGAAGCTGACAGCCCATGGATTGTTAGGGATAGAGAATATATTTTTAATTTTATTTTTAGGGTACTGATTATGAACGATTTAAAACGCTAGAATGAAAAGAACGAATACAGGGATATGGTAGGAAAGTTCAGACTGTACAGAGAAAGTGAAACGGTGTCAGCGATTTTATAAATTGATATTGCAATAAAATTTCTTAAGAAGTTTTGCTGAGGGGCTGGAGTGATAGCACAGCGGGTAGGGTGTTTGCCTTGCACGAGGCCGACCCGGGTTCAAATCCCAGCATCCCATATGGTCCCCTGAGCACCGCCAGGGGTGATTCCTGAGTGCATGAGCCAGGAGTGACCCCTGTGCATTGCTAGGTGTGACCCAAAAAGCAAAAAAAAAAAAAGTAGTTTTGCTGAGTGATGGTGATTTTCAGATTGTATTTGCCAGTTCTCTTTCAAAGATGAGAAATTGGGTGCGCGTTACCTTTTGCTGCCTCTCCCGGTGTCGTGTTCTGCCACAGAGCCCTGTTCCTGATTCTGCCTTTAAGGTTATTTATTTATTTTTTGGCTTTTTGGGTCACACTCAGTGATGGTCAGGGGTTACTCCTGGCTCTGCACTCAGGAATCACTCCTGGCGGTGCTCAGGGGACACATGGGATGTCAGGGATTGAACCTTGGTCCGCTAGTGCAGGGCAAATGCCCTACCTGCTGTACTATCACTCCAGCCCCCATCTTCCAGTTTTTGATTGTTAAGTATTGTTTTTTTAATTTTGCTGACTTACCTTTGTGACTTTTAAATTTTATTTATTTATTTGTTTGTTTTTTGGGTCACACCTGGCGATGTATAGGAGTTACTGTTGGCTCTGCACTCAGGAATTACCCCTGTCAGTGCTCAGGGGACCATATGGGATGCTGGGAATCGAACCTGGGTTGCTTGCGTGCAAGGCAAACGCCCTGCCCCTGTGCCATCGCTCCAGCCCTGACCTTTGTGACTTTAAATAATATGATTCTTTAATGGCTTCAACTATACAAGGAGAAGAAATCAATGCTTCTTCCTTTTTTCCTGATTTTATTAATCTGAAAAATGTAAATAGTGCTAGTCAGTGAATGCTTATGAACTTCTCCTTTGGAAGGAAATCAAATCAGTTGCCCTTTAGTAGGAGTTTAGGTATTATATTTTCTTGACTTATTGCTTCAATTCTATATATAAAAAAAGTCAAGACAACCTATTTTATGATTGGGTAAATTTTTTCAAGACATTTAACATTTGTTTTATTTTGTTTTTAAAACCTATATATTTTTGGCTGGAGAGATAGTATTGTAGGTAGAGTACTTGCCTTGCACAGGGTTAACCTAGGTTTGATCTCTGGCACTCATCTGGTCCCCCAACCCCCACCAGGAATGATTCCTGAGCCCAGGAGTGATTCCTGAGCATGTAACTTCTGAACATCCCTGGGTGTGGCTCAAAAACATAAAACAAACACTATGCATTTTTGCTGAGGCTTTGAGACCTTTTTATTCAGTGAAATTCAAATATTGTCTTATTACAAGACTCATTTAAAGACAACATTGGCACTCAACTAAATTCCACCAATTTCTTTCCCTTGAAGTTAGATGTTAAGATTATGTTTATTGATAATTGCCTAAACCGATAATTATAATGTTATATAGTTAGCTGCTTATTACTACAGATGAAACTAAAATGAGTCATCAAAAGGATAGTTAATAAACATGTTGGCTAACTAGAACACCTACCTGATCTTAAAATAGAAAATCCTTTATATCAAGAACATAAATAGGGCTGGAACGATAGCACAGCGGGTAGGGCATTTGCCTTGAGCGCAGCCAACCCTGGTTCGATTCCCAGCATCCCATAGGTCCCCTGAGTACCACCTGGAGTGATTCCTGAGTGCAGAGCCAGGAGTAACCCCTGAGTATTGCCTGGTGTGACCCAAAAAGAGAAAAAAAAAAAAAGAACATAAAGATAGTTCGTGTTTGAAACAAATTCCTTTTCTCTAGATCTTATCAGAAAGTTTCGGTGTTCCAGCTTCCAACATACTTTCCCTTTAAAATATGTACATAGTATTTTCATTAAATTTATTCCTTTTGTGTATGTGGGTCGGGTGGGGTGCATACCTGGTGATGTTCAGGGGTTGGTGCTCAGGGGACCATATGGGATGCCGGGGATTGAACAGTTGGCCATAGTGCAAGGCCAACACCCACCTGCTGTATATTTCTGCAGCCCCTCATTCTGTAAAATTTATTCTTACTGGAAATGTGCTGCCTCCCCAGATGTAAAAAAGACATTCTTCTATTTCATTTTTAAGCAAGAGATTAATAGCCCTGAGGATCTGATGTGGTTGAAACCTCCTAAGACTGCCAGCCTCACTGCCTCTACCTCTTTTTGTTCTCTGTGAGAGCTTGTGAGTAGTGGCAGCCACCCTTCAGGCATTCCCTGGTGGTGTTAGTTTGGAGGAGGAGAAACAGGTTTTGTTGGTTAGTGATGCCATTGTACGCGCTTAATCCTTGATATTATGGACTAGCTTATAACAAGGAAGTATCTTATTTTTTAAAAAATCAGATTTTCTTAACATTATTTTAAATAATCTTTTAGGATATACATTTTTTCTTGTTTTTTTTTTTTTTTTTTTACTTTTTGGGTCACACCCAGCAATGCTCAGGGGTTACTCCTGGCTCTGCACTCAGGAATCACTCCTGTGGTGCTTGGGGGACCATATGGGATGCTGGGGATCAAACCCTGGTTGGCAGCATACAGGGCAAGCGTCCTACCTGCTGTGCTATCACTCGGCCCCTCTACATTATTTATTTATTTATTTTGCTTTTGGGGTCACACCCAGCAATGCACAGGGGTTATACCTGGCTCTGCACTCAGGAATTACCTCTGGCAGTGCTCAGGGAACCATATGGGATGCTGGGAATCGAACCCTGGTTGGCCTTGTGCAAGGCAAACGCTCTACCCTATGTGCTATTGCTCCAACCCCTATACATCTTTTAATACATGTTTTTTTTTGTTTTACTTGTGGGGTGGTGGTGGAGTCTCCTGTGGAGGTGTTCAGCGGCTATTCCTGGCTGCTCAGAAGTGACCCCTGACAGTGCTCAGGCACCGTATGTGGTGTTTGATATCCAAACCAGGGTCCGTGGGCTCCATACTCTCTCTCCAGCCCCTGTACTACTAATTTCTTTACATTATAAATGTACGTGAAATTTTGCAAGAAAGCTAGGGGGTCCAGGGATTCTTCTTGTGCATATCTATAAACAAAGATTATTAACTTGTTACAGATTTAGATTGTTCAGTGAGGGAGGTATGTAGGTTTTTTCCTCATTAAACAAGTCTCGGCAAGACTTGGTTTTTGAAACTCTTGCAAAATAATTTTAGCGATATTCTTTAATCATGGTTTTCAGAAACTAAAAATAGTACTTTGAGAAGGGGTGTGGGGGATTGTTGTTGGACGGAGCTTCGGGAGCCGTGTCCAACGACCGGGCGACGTAACCACAGCTTTACTAGAAAGGACTTGGTGGCGTTTTGCCAGAAACCAAAACTAGCTCTCGGAATTTGAGTTGTGTTGAAAGCGAGTTGCTTATTGGTGGTGAGGACTGAGCAGGAGAGCAGCGAGATTGGTGGGGCTGGGGCCTGCACTGTGCAGATGGGAATGTGGAGGCAGAGGTCAGAGCAGCAGCACAGAACTGAAAAACAACTTTCGGTTTCTTTTTCTTTTAAATTTAGAGAATATTAGTTTCTATAGTCAAATCCGTATCTATAAAACTTACATATTTAATATAGTTTGTTCCCCCTATACAAATGGGGAAAAATGATGTTCTGTGTTTCTATACCAATATGACTATTAATTTCTGTACAATGCCAACTGTGATTTTTTTTTTTTTTTGCGGGTCACACCTGGTGCTGCACAGGGGTTATTTCCTGGCTCTGCACTCAGTAATTACTCCTGGCTGTGCTCAGGGGACCATATGAGATGCTGGGAATTGAACCTGGCTCGGCCGCATGCAAGGCAAATGACCTACCCACTGTGCAATCGCTCCAACCCCAACTGTGATAATTTTTCCAAAGTTGACAGCACAGCTAACATCCAGTCTTTTTAAGTTTACTTGAATGTTTGTATATATATTTATAATTGAAAAATTGGTCTAATTAAGATGTGAATTTTTTTTATTTATTTATTTGCCACACCTGGCTGTGCTCAGGGATTATTCCTGGTTTGGTGTTTAGGGGACCAGGCAGTTCCAGGAATTGTGCCCAGGGTGTCATACATGTAAAGCAAGTGCCCTTTCTACCAAGCTATATTAATGATCCCTAAAAAATGATTTAAAAAATTTTCTTATTTAGGATTTTACATATGAACAAAGAACAGTCAAATTCAGAATTCAGCTTAGTATTTCTGAACCCCTATTGGTATGCGTTTAGGTAGGAACCTGGATATATAAGATGTTAAGACTGAGCTTTTAATGAACTAAGTGTGGGGGTGTATGTATTATTTACATCAGTTTGTAAAGCTTAAGAGTGTGTGTGTGTTTGTGCGTGTGTGTGTGTGTGTGTATGTGTGTGTACAGTATTTATAGGGATGGATATTGGAGAGGTGTTTGAAGTAAAAAGTATTTGGGGATAATTGTATTCTCTTCCTGTGTCACTGTATCACTCTCATCCCTTAGTTCATTGATTTGCTTAAGCGGTCACCAGTAACATCTCCATTCGTCCCAGCTCTGAGATTTTAGCAGCCTCTCCTTACACATCCTTCCAAACGGTGCCATATTGGAGATTCTTTGAGGTCAGGGGAATGAGACCCTTATTGTTACTGTTTTTGGCCTATCGAATATGCCACGGAAAGCTTGCCAGGCTCTGCCGTGTGCGCGGGATACTCTTGGCAGCTTGCAGGGCTCTCTGAGAGGGACAGAAAATGCATATAAAAGAATGCAAGCAAGTATGTTAAAAACAAACACGTGTGCTGCTTTAGGTATATCAGTGGGCTAGACTATAAGAAGTCAAGGCTGTCTCTGGGGACTGTTGTTTTATAGTCTCTGGATCTTGGCCGTTGATGAGATTACACTGCCCCGGAGGCAATTTGTGGGTGTGACTGCAAAGTTACTGGAGAATGGGGCATCTGGGTGGAGGAGGCCCAGTCCCCTCTAGAGCAGGCTTGGAGATCTCAGCCCCGGATCCCACACACCTGAAGTCCTCTGCCAGTTCTTTCATGGGTGAGGCTCGTCCGAGCGTGTGGAGAGTTGCCCTGAGCATGGCTATGGCTGGGTTCTGGAGGTTTTTGGCTGCTGGGACTCTGCTCAGGGCAGGGAGGGAATTCTCTTCCTAGGGGATGAAATGTTTGAAACTTGTAAAGAATAAATAGACTTACTTGCCTAATGGATGATGATGTTGGGTGGGGGTCATTTCAGAGTTTGCACAACTGCATGCTATGCTTAGGAATTTAGATAAGTTTATCTAAATCTGTGATAACATGTTAGTCTCTTATTCCTTCCTTATTAGAATAGATAGTGAATGGACACTGACAATAGGTAAAGCTGAGAAAGGGCCTGGCAAGGAGGTAGTTCAAAGGTCTGGAGAATATGTTTTGCATGCAGGAGCTCCACCAGTTCAGTCCCCAGCACTCGTATCTCCTGGTCCCTCCCAGCACCAAGATTCATGTAGCCTGGACTACTGATAGGTGGCTAAAGCACTTGGCTGGAAACAGACACATGCCTTGACACGGTGGCCTGGGTTCAGTCACTGGCACCACGACCACATAGTCTCTGGAGCACTGCCAGCAGCGACCAGAGAGCAGAGCCAGAAGAAAGCTCTGAGCACTGCTGGGCGTGGCCCCACCCTCCTCTCCCTAAAAAGGAGCTAACAAAAGGCCCTACACTGTGAGGCTTTTCATTTATTCATTTAATTATTATTATTGTTATTGTTATTATTGTTATTATGATTATTATTATTATTTTGCCGTACACCTGTCTGCTCAGGGGCTCTGCGTTCAGGGAACCTTGTAGAGTGCTGGGAATGAACCTAGTACAGCCCCGTGCAAGGTTAGCGCTGTATTTGACTCCCTGAGGCTGTTTAATATCATAATATAGGGCTTAGGTTTTTTTCTCATTGGTGGTTTCAAGAGTTTTGTTTCCCCCCCACACTAAAATTATACCTTTAGTTTTCCCTTATCACACAATAAGATTTTTTTTGTTGTTTTTATTTTTTTTTTTTTGTTTGTTTGTTTTTGGGTCACACCTGGAGATGCACAGGGGTTACTCCTGGCTCATGCACTCAGGAATTACTCCTGGCGGTGCTGGGGGACCATATGGGATGCTGGGATTTGAACCCGGGTTGGCCGTGTGCAAGGAAAGTGCCCTACCTGCTGTGCTATTGCTCCAGCCCCAATATAGTCTTTTTTTTTTTTTTTTTTTTTACTTTTTGGGTCATAACGGCGATGCTCAGGAGTTCCTACTGGCTCTGCACTCAGGAATGACTCCTGGTGGTGCTCTGTAGACCATATGGGATGCCGGGGATTGAACCCAGGTTGGTTGCGTGCAAGGGAAATGCCCTCTCCACTGTGCTATGGCTCTAGCCCCTCACACAATAAGATTTTATTTTATTTTTTTTTTTTTATTTATTTTTTTTTTTGCTTTTTGGGTCACACCTGGCGATGCACAGGGGTTACTCCTGGCTCTGCACTCAGGAATTACCCCTGGCGGTGCTCAGGGAACCATATGGGATGCTGGGATTTGAACCTGGGTTGGCCGCGTGCAAGGCAAACGCCCTACCCGCTGTGCTATCACTCCAGCCCCAACACACAATAAGATTTTAAATGGCAGCATCACTAGGAAATTATTTCAGTATGTAGCCACAGATACCGTACTACGATTACATTAGAATTTAAATTACCAGTACTCAGTTGGAGAAATGAAAAACCATGAAAACTTCAGCTAAAAAGTTAACACTGTAGGGACAGAGAATACAGTTGCCAGGCGCTTTCCTTGGAAAGATAGTGCAGTGGTCAGGGTGCTTTGCATGCAGCTGACCCGGATTCCATCCCGTGCTTCCCATATGGTCTCCTAAGCCTGCCTGAAATAATTTCTGAATACAAAATCCAGGAGATACTCCTGAGCACTGCTTGTGTGACCTCAAAACAAACAAAAAGCTAACACTTTAACCAAAATAATCTGCCACTGTCACTGTCATCCCATTGCTCATTAATTTGCTCTAGCGGGCACCAATAACGTCTCCATCGTTAGATTTGTTGTTATTGTGTTTAGCATATTGGATATACGACTAGTAGCTTGCCAGGCTCTGCCGTGCGGGCAGAATACTCTTGGTAGCTTGCTGGGCTCTCCTGAGAGGGGCGGAGAATCTAACCTGGGTCGGCTGAGTGCAAGGCAAATGCCCTACCTCTGTGCTATCACTCCAGCCCATCCAAATAATGTACACATTAAATTTCTAATGGAAAAAAAGTAATATAGAAAGAAATACAATTAGGTAGTTGAAAATCATTGCTTATGGGTATGAAACAAATGAGATATACAGAGATATATGTATTTTCTTATTTTATACATAGATACAGGGAGCATGAAGATTGCATACACATGGGAATTCTGATACTTTAATATTTATATATTTCCCATCATATCTGTAATTAACCAAGAACTTAACTCTCTACTTAAGAGAAAGAGAGAGAGAGAGAGAGAGAGAGAGAGAGAGAGAGAGAGAGAGAGTGTGTGTGTGTGTGTGTGTGTGTGTGTGTGTGTGTGTGTGTGTGTGTGTGTGTGTGACTGTAGCAATGTCGTCCCGTTGTTCATCGATTTGCTCCAGCAGGCACCAGAAACGTTTTCATTGCGGGACTTGGTGTTACTGTTTTGGCATTGTGTGTGTACGTACATATAGTTGTTTGTATTTGGGCTGCACCCAGATGTGCCCAGGGCTTACTTCTGCCCTTCACTCAAGGCACACTCCTGCAGAGATTGGAGAACTTGGTCCTGGGTCGGCTGTGATAAGCAAGCAAGCGCTTTCCCAGCGCTGCTCTCGCCAGGCATAGATCTTCACTTTAGAAAGACACTCTTGAAACTGAGATGGGAGTTAAGTTGGCTACGGATGAAACTGATTTGAAGTTTAGGAAATATCCAGTGAGATTCTGAGGAAATAGAAAAGAGTGATGGTTTTAGGGAGCAGAATCGATTATGAATTAGAGATTTTTTTTTTTCTGGTCTGCAGGCAACTAAAAGAGGGGATCAGTCAATTCATAGGTTTCTTATTTGAGAAAGACTAGAAATTATAGAAGGTCGAGATTTGTGAGAGAAGCTAATTAATTATCTGGAACAGGTAACTGAATTTGAGTTCAAGGTGCTGTGGCGGTCGTGTAGGTGGAAATATCCAGAGTTAGCCTAACACTCTGCGAGGTCTGTGTCCAAGCACCGTGCATTACAGCTCACTTATGTAGGATCATGGATCAGAATGATGATAGAAACAAAATGTCACCACTGGCCGAATACTGATCACACATGCCAAGCACTAAAGGCAGATTTAAAACACAGAAATAGGGCTGGAGCGATAAACCGGAATACATGCTTCTTCAGGGATTTGTTCTCTGGCTACAGGGGCCTTTTGAGCATCACGAGAAGTGACCCCAAGTACCAAGCCGGGAACAAAGGCTAAGACTGCCAGATGTCTCCTCAAATCCAAAAATAAATATAGAAATAGTGCAGAAATAAGCACAGGAAATAAGCTTGCAGCGTCTCACTCTTGCTTCTCAGGGATGGCTGTTGCTGACTGCTTGGTGTTCCACAGCAGGGTCGACCTGTCAGTGTAGATGTACATGTCCGCCTGGATGTATTCTTTTAATTTCCAGTCATGAATCACGAATCACGAAACCCTGTTAATCACCGATTTCTCGGGCGGGCTCAGTAACATCTCATTTCGTCCTTTCCCTGAGATCTTAGAAGTCTCTCTCGACTTGGCCCTCCTAACGATGTTGCACTGGGGGCTCTTTAGGGTCAGGGGAATGAGATCCAGCTTGTTACTGGATTTTGCATATGAATACACCATGGGAAGCTTGCAAGGCTGTCCCATGTGGGCAGGAAACTCTCAGAAGATTGCCAGTTTCTCACAGAGGGAGAAGAAGGCTAAAGATGTCGCTTCTAGGAGCTTGCTTTTAAGTTTCTCTTTGGATGTTGGCCATTGGTGGGATTACACACACCTGGGTTCCTCTGCTGGTACCTTCCTGCATGAGGCCTGTCTGATGTGTGGAGAGGAGCCTCCAGTGTGGCTGTGGCTAGGTTCCGGTGGTCTTTGGCCGCTGGGAGCTCTGCTCGGAGTGGGGAGGGAAGCTGGAGCCCATCCCCTCCGAGGGGCCCCAGGGAAAACAGCCAGGCGTTGCGGTCAAGAGACTCTCTGCCAGGTTTTAATATGTGACATTAAATTTATACTTTATTGCTTTATATAATTATTTCTATTTTTAGGATAATTTAAGATTGTATTCCTTGAATACTAAATATAACAGATTCACAGAAAAGTTCTGTTGAACTTTATAAGAAAGATTACCTAAATACTTAAACTATTTACATTTGAATCAAATACTGCAGTTTAGTTAATAATAAAAACAAGAGAGAAATAAATTCTATCAATTACCTATTAATAATTTCTTATATTGGAGTCAAAGAGCTAGTATAGCAGATAAGGAACTTGCCTTGCATGCAGCCAACCTGGGTTGTCACCACCAGAAGTAATTGAGCGCAGAGCCAAGAGTAATTCCTGAGCATCACTGTGAGTTTCCAGTCAATAGTTTTATATTTCTACTCCTGCTTCAGAACTTTATTTTTTCCTGGTTGTCTTTCCGTGTCAAAATGCACAGATAAACAGGCATAACTGCATCTTCTAATGGTAGGCACATAGTGTGCCATAGCATTGTTCTATCATGATTTTTTAAAAATCATTTTTTTCTGAAGACGAATGTATAAAGTTGCATTTATCTATTGATTGATTGATTGCTTTTTTGGGCAATACCCAACAGTACTCGGGTTACTCCTGACTCTGCACTCAGGAATTACTCCTGGCAGTGCACAGGGGACCGTTTGGGATGCCAGAAATTAAACCTGGGTTGTTTGCGTGCAAGGCAAGCGCCCTACCTGATGTACTATTGCTCTCGGCCCCAAGAGTTGCATTTATTGAATTGCAACTTCAAATCATGCTGAAGGAACATTTATATATTTAATATTAATGTTCTTGGCAGTCATTGCCAAATGCTTTTAAAACCTGTATTATTCTCCAAAATTTTATATTCCCAGCAGCAAGCAGTATATAAATAAACCATTTTCCTTATGCTTAATTTTTGCCAATAGGATTTTCAGAAGAGATTAACTTTAGAAACTAATTTTTAAATCTTTGTTTCTTTTTAATTTTTTTGTTTTAAATTTTTTTTTTTGTTTTGCTCTTTATTCTTGCAAGGTTCCCATTATACATTACTGATAATTTGTATTTTTTATTTCTGACTTTTTGCCAGTCTTGTCGCCAGGATTTTTTTGTTTTGGGGCAACACTCAGCAGTGCTCAGGTGAGCTCTGTGCTCAGGGATCACTCCAGGTGGGCTTGAAGGATCAGGTGGGGTGCCAGGGATCAAACCTGGGTTGACCTCATGTAAGTAAGGCAAGCACCCTACCCCTGTCCTGTGGCTCTGGCACTGTTTACTCTAAGATTGTTTTCTTTGTATATGTTTGAGGGTAACTTAATATTTTGCTTTAAAGAAGTTTGTAGCATTTCTCAGCCAGTGGAGTTTTCCCCTTCCTTTTCCCCCTCCCTTCTCTGCCAGGCTGGACCCATGAACTTCACACATGCAAGCTAAGGTGCATATCTCAGAGCCATATTCTGGGCCTCTTAAATAGACTCCCTTGGTTACTTTATTTTCTTTCTTTGGTTTTTGGGCCACACCTGGTGCTGCGTCAGGTTACTCCTGGCTCTTCACTCAGGAATTGTGCTTTCCTTTTTTTTCTTTTTTTGGGTCTTTTTTTGGGGGGGGGGTTCCAGTGGGCTTTCTTGTGGCTCTGTGCTCAGGAATTACTTTTAGTGGTGCTTGGGGGGCCTTATTGGATGTTGGGGATCGAACCCAGGTCGCCATGATCAAGGCAAATACCCAACCCTCCGTATATCTCTCTGGCCACTTGGCCCCTTTCTTTTTAAAGGGGCTTTTGGGGGCTACACCTAGTAATTCCCGGGGCTGCCCCTGGCTCTGCGTGTATGGGTCCCTTGCAGCACTATACAGAGAAGCGCCTGTCGGGGAGCGTTGAGAACTGAACCTGGGTGTCCTGCGTGCAAAGCATGGCTCAGCACTGGAGTCTTTCCTACTCTTAGAGAGGTTCTTGTTTGTTTGTTTTTAATTTAGGGGCTGGAGTGGCTAGTGTGCTTGCCATGCAAGCGGCTGACCTGGGCGTGATTCCCTGGCACCGTATGTGGTCCCCTAAGCCCACCAGGAGTGATCCTTGAGTACCGAGCCAGGACTGACCCCTGAGCATTGCCAGGTGGGGCTTAAAAAGAAAACAAAAAAGAAGTTTGCATTTTTTAGGGAGGTTGCTAGGTTGCCATGCCACGGCCAGTGGTGCTCAGGGCTTACTCCTGGTTCTGTGTACAGCCTAGCGAGGGTTGAGGGTTTCATAGGATGGCGGGATCAAGCCAAGGTCAGCTGCATACAAAGACAAGCCCCTTAGCCCCTTTAACTATCTCCTCGGCTGGAATTTTTCATTTATATGTAATCTTACCTGTGTGTGTGTTTTTTTTCTTTAATGGTTTTGTTTTTTGAACTATACCCAGCAATGATCAGGCTTTTTTTTTTTTTTTTTTCTTTTTGGGTCACACCCAGCTATGCTCAGGGGTTACTCCTGGCTCTGCACTCAGGAATTTTACTCTTGGCAGTGCTTGGGGGGCCATATGGGATACAGGGGATTGAACCCACGTCAGCCACGTGCAAGGCAAACAGCCTTCCCCGCTGTGCTATCATTCCTGCCCCATGATCAGGGGAGGAATCTGTTTTGCACCTACTCCCACAGCTTTAAATGTTAAAATATTCTGGTTAATTTTGATGTCTATTATGAAAAGGTCCGTTCTGTTCTTTTTTTGGACCACATCTAGCAGTGCTCAGGTGCTCTTCCTGGCTCTGTGCTCAGGGTTATGTGGTGCTGGGGATTGAACCCCAGTCAGCCACATACATGGCAAGCTCCTTAACCACTGTACTACCTCCATGGTCCCAGCTTTGTAACTTTTTCTTTTCGGTACATTCTGTTTTCCAAAATAACTTTTTGACAGTTTTTGGTTTTTAAAAAATGCAACTGGAGCGAGATAGCACAGCGGGTAGGGCATTTGCCTTGCATGTGGTCCACCTCAGTTCTATCCCCAGCATCCCATATGGTCCCCTGAGCACCGCCGGAAGTAATTCCTGAGTGCATGAGCCAGGAGTAACCCCTGTGCACCGCTGGGTATGACTCAAAAAGCAAAAAAAAAAAAAAAAAAAAAAAAGCAACTAACTTTATTGGTATTTTGATTTGAAATTGCATTAAAATTAAATTTTTTTCTTAAAAGTTTGTTCAACATTGTGGTTTACAAAGTTGTTCATAATACAGTTGTTTCAGGGATTCAGTGTTCCAACACCAGTCCCACCATTAGTATGACATTCTCTCCACTGTAGCTCCCAGTTTCCTACCCACCCCACCCTTGGCAGGCACAAATAATTTGTTTTATATTACTTGTTACAACAAAATAGCAAATGGAGTTATTGAAAAATAGAAAAATTTCAACAATGAAAATTGTATCTCAGTGCGATTATCAATTTAATTTTTGGTCTTGGGATCATGCTCAGTGGTTACATCTGACTTTGCACTCAGAAATTACTGCTGGTGATGCTAGGGACACATTAGGGGGTGCTACGGATGGACCCAGGTAAAACTCAGGCCGGCTCACGCAAGGCAAACACCCTTACCCACTGTAATGTTGCTCTAGCCCCACAATGGGGTGATTAAATCATTGTCTGAGTATTTACTGAGCAGTTGGTTGCTCTTGACCCCTCTGTTTTATTTATTTATTTTGTGTGGCATATTCGATATGCCAAAAACAGTAACAACAAGTCTCACATGGAGATGTTACTGGTACCCATTCGAGCAAATCGATGCGCAGCGGGATGACAGTGATACAGATTTTGTTTGTTGAGCTCCTTTGGCTTCTCTGGTACTTTCCCACCAGGTTTACTGTGACGCTGCTGTTAGTGTGAGAGCAGATTCTCTTCATGGCTGGGTTCTTGAGAATTGTATGAAAGATTTATATGCAAAACGCACAAGACTGAAAGTTAGTTATTGTACAGATAAATTTGATGGGTCCAGGTCCCTCCTCAGATATCCAGGACTCTCTTTTTACCCGTGTATGATGTCACTGGTCCTGTCCCTGATGCTGCCCGGCCATGAATGACCTTTGTGTCTTATGCCATGCAGCCTGTCTCCCTCCCGTGAGCGACAGCCAGGTCCCGTGCATGCTCTCTATCCCGTGTATGCCTCCCTGTATGCCACGGCCACATGTATGTGGGGAGATCCCTGTCCTCTGCACCTGTCCTGGACTTCCCAACTGTGCCCAGCATTTCTGTCATCATGTCCTGGCTTTGCTGTTTCTGGTCACAGCCACCTGCACGTGGGGAGACTCCTATGCTCCGCAGCGGGTGCCCGAGCCCTGCCTGCCTGTCCCTGTCTGAGCCCGTGAGGCCTGCCATACTCGGCCACCTGTCTGGGTGCACCGCCCGGGGACGGCGGGAGGGAGGGAGAGGAATGGAGGGGCCTGGGGGCTTCCTTCTGCCTGCCACTGTATCCCACCCCACAGCCATCCCCTTATCCATCCTGATGGTTCCGCACGCGGGATATAAAGTGACCCACTGAATCCGCCTGGTGCGCCACCCTTTGGCTCCTGCTGTGTCACTACTCAGCTGTCAGTATTGTGGGATTTGGAGGTGTCCTGGCCTCCCAGAATCTGGAGAATTGGGGCGATCCTCAGCCTAGCCCCTCCTGAGGGGCCCCAAAGTCTCCAGCCCAAAGACCGAAGACCGGGTGTGCCAATGAGTTGCATTGACTTGGCATCTTTCATGAGATTAGCTGTGAACCTGAGCGTTTCCCTGGGGTGTTTGTGGGATGTTTGTGACACTAGGGCTTCTGGCTGGGGCTGGGGGAGCTGCCCGGCCCTAGAGTCTCCCAGAAGACCCTAGAGTTTGCAGTCCCCAAACTGGTGTACTTGGGAGTTTCATCTGTTTGGTGGCTCTGCAGAGGTTAGTCGTGAAGCAGTGAAGTTAGGGCGTTTGAATGGCAGTAGCTTGGGGTGTGGGTGCGGCCGCCCAGGCTTGAGCAGGGTGGGGACTTGGCCCGCCCCTTTCAGAGGTCACCCTGGAGTTTGCAGCCTGCAGACTGGTGCTCCTTTGCCTTGCACTGGATATTACATCTCTTCCAAGATTGCGAAGCAATGGAGCTGGGCCATCACTTGCGTGATGGTGACTGCGGGATCTGTTTTTAAATTTCTTAGTTTTTAAAGGTTTCTGTCCACAGGTATTGCACATTTTCTGTTAAATTTATTCAGTTATCTTATAATTATGGAATTTATGAGTGGATAAACATTATCTGCAAACAACAGTTTTGCTCTTTAATCATTTTGGCTAGGTTTTTCAGACATTTTTGAAATTTAGTAATAATCCCTGGAGCGTGGAGCTAAGTAACCCCTGAACAATATTGTGACTCCAAAGCAGAAATAAAAAACCACTGTTGTCCCTTTAACTTCATTGTCAATTCATATTTTGGATCTTCTTCTTACTATAAAGAAGAAACTTTGTCAGTTTTCTTTTTATTAACAATGGAGGTTTCTTTTTGGCTTTTTATAATCAGAAAGTTAATTTGAGTGCTGGTCCTTAGCAATTGAATGAATATTCTATTCCCCCAGATCTTCCTTCTATTCTATTGTGATTGCAAATTAGATTTTTTTCTGCTCAGTTAGATTTAGTTTTGAAGAAAAGCTTATGTTACCATAGAAGAAGGGCAGAAAGTGATTCTTAGATTTTATTTTGAAAGCAATTTTTATAAGGAAAGAATTTAAAGTTTAGAACATAGGAACAGTGAATATTTAAAGCAGTTTGTCTGTGGAGCTTGATAGCAAATTAAAATACCTTCTTTTTATAAAATTCAGTTAAAGCTATCTAAATTTGTTGTTTGAGGAATTTGTGTGGTAGACTATATTCTTTAAAAAAAATTTTTTTTTTATTGAATCACCGTGAGCTACAGTTATAAAGCTTTTATGTCTAAGTTTCAGTCGTACAATGATTGAATACTCATCCCTCCACAAATGCACTTTTTCCACCACCAATGTCCCAAGTATTCCTCCCCCCCTGCCTCTGTGGCAGACAATTTCCCTCTTACTCTCTCTCTACTTATAGGCACTATGATTTGCAGTAAAGATAATGAGAGGCCATCATGTTTGGTCCTTTATCTACTTTCAGCCATATCTCCCATACCGAGCCATCCCTCCAGCCATCATTGATTTAGTGATCCCTTCTCTATCCCAGCTGCCTTCTCCCTCAGCTCATGAGGCAGGCTTCCAACCATGGAGCAATCTTCCTGGCCCTTGTCTCTACTGTCCTTAGGTATTAGTCTCATACTATGATATTTTATATTCCACAAATGAGTGCAGAAGCAAACTATATTCTGTTGAAGACTAGTGGTAAGGTAATTTATGCTATCACTGAGGTTAAAATCAGAAAAAAAGTCCTTTGTCTATAATTTGTTTTGTACCTTTAGAATATGATATCTTTAGTTTGCAATTCATTTTTATCTTTACTGCTATAATTAGGATCTGGGGATTGTGGAATGTATGAACATGGTGCTTTTCCAATTACTTAAGAGAAGTGTTTACATAACCTCCCTTAGATGACTTAGTTCCTGAAACTTTAAGGAGTGGCAGTTGATAAAGCATAACTCCTTCCTTGAGTCACTTTAGGATAGTACACTTAAGATTTTTAAGGATTACACAGATACTTAAAAAATATTTGCTATAATAAATATTTTTTAGCTCTTGTAAAATAACTTTTGTGAAAAACCTTATTGTTTGCAGATATGCTTATATAATCTATTAACTTTAATTCTACCTGGACATTAGGAAGTTTTGATGCTATCCGATTAAACTTTTTTTTATGTTGTATTCAAGAAACATAATATATGTTCTTTAGAGAAAATATGACTTTTCTTCTGATTTAATTCTAAAATACATTCTGCCAAGTCTTACTGCCTTGTACTAGTAACGTTCTGGATATTTTCAAAGGAAAATTGCCTTAATTAACAGGTTTTGAGTGCTTGCCTTGCACCATGTGGCCTACCTGAGTTTGGACCCTGAGCACTGCCTGCTCTTCCTGCCCTGCCTCCCCTATAAAGAAAAAGAAATAAAATAAAATAAACAGGGTCTCTTAATATAACTTGAAGAAGAAACTTTAAAATTAGAATTTAAAGATAGTTAAAGCAATAATTGCTTCTACCAGCTTTTTGTTGAACATGTTGCAAAAGAGGCTTAGTCAGAAAACCCCCCATCCATGTCATCATCAGATTCCTCAGATTCTTTTTTTTTCTGTTTCTACTTTCTTCTCAGTGGAGGGGGTGGGCCACCTGCTGGTGTGGGGCCTGCTTCTGGGGCAACTCTGTCAGCCCATACAATAAGGCTCTGACTCCCAGTGTTGACTTGGGCTGGGCCTGTAGGGATAAACCAGGCCAGGAAGGTCTTACCGGCTGCTTTAATGAGGGCTTTGATCTGTCCTTTGCCATGGTCCCGCAAGGCGAGAGCTGCCTAAATGCACGCGGTGGCTGAGACACTGGCCATGGTGCAGTGGGTGCTGGGCAGACGGCGCTGAGCTCTTGAGGGTCAGCAGATGGAGTGAGGGCCTCACTGGGGTGTGCTCTGACCGGCCCTAAAAGGATCGAGCACTTCAGTGGCAACTGACCAGGACAAGAGGCCATTTTTAAGTTTTCGAGGAGTTTCTATGCTATTTCGTGTAACTGCTGTACCATTTCTGTTCCCACCAGCAGTGTAAGAGGCTCCTGTTTGTTCACATCCCTTTAAAGTAATACTTGGTTGTAAGGTCATATTTCCTTACGGTTTTGATTTTCATTTACTGAACAATTAGTTATAAATGCCTTTATATGTATTTATATATAGCATTTGTGTGTCTTCTTGGGGGAGTGATTGTTCAGTTCTTCGTCCACTTTTAATTTAATGAATTTATTTTGGTTTGGAGGGGGGGTTGGGCCACACCTGGCAGTACTCAGGCCTGTTTGACTCTGCTCAGGGGATCACTCCTGACAGTGCTTGGTGATCGTGTTTCAGGGCTCAAACCAGTCAGCTGAAGGTCAAGAAATTGTCTTAACCCCTGTACTATCTGTCTAACCCAAGATCTTTAAGACTTGGCAGCTAGGAGGACTTGCCTGTCAGTGCTCAGGGATCACTCCTGACAGTGCTCAGGGATCACGTCCCCTTTGCTCAGAGCACCTCCTGTGGAGCTGGGGATCAGCAGGGGCCAGCTGCATGCAAGCCGAGGAAGGGCAGAACCGCTGTACTTTCTCTTTTGCCCCTTTAAGAATTTTAAGATCTACTTTCTTGGCAACTTTCAAACATGCAATATAGTATTTGTTATTGTTACTGTACTATCCAGTATATTCCCAGTACCTACTTTATAACTCAGATTTTTCCTCTGACCCATTTTCCCCACCTTTCACTTGTCCATCTTGGACCATTAGTGTAGTCTCTCTCTATATGAACTTGGTTTGTTTGGCTTTAATATTACATACATGAGTAAATATAGAGTATTTTTCTCCATTTAGCAAAATACCCTCAATATCCACTCATTATGGTGCAAGCATCATTTCATTCTTTTTTAAAAATAGGTTAATGATACTCTATTGTACATAAATCTGTATTCCACGTTTTCTTTATTCATTTCTCTTGTTTTCATATCTTACTTATAGTAAATGTTGCAGTGAACATGGGAGTGCATATATTTTTTGCAACTGCTGTTTTCCTTTTTCTTTTTCCCCAAATAAGTTCCTGGAAGTGGAATTACTGATTCGTATGCTACTTCTAATTTTTTACTTAGGTTTCTTTTATGTGTGTGTGTGTGGGGGGGGGGAAATTCAACAAACTCAGGGGATTCAGGACTACTTCCTGTGACACCTGCCAGTGCTCCGCATAGGTGATGAAGGCTGGTTCGGCCCAGGGGGGTTGGACATTACCAGGGTCACCTAGGCAGTTCTTAGATTGTTCTCTAGGACAGTTAGGCAGTTCTCTAGAACTACCCTGGGAGTGCACAGTCATGTGATATCAAGAAGCCAACTTGGGGATCTTTGTGTTATCTCCCTAGTTTCAACTTTTTTGTTTGTTTTGGGATTACACTTAGTGGTGCTTCAGATGCCACTGGGTACTGAGGGTTGCCCTGGTGATGCCTGGAGGACTGCAGGACAGGGATCAAACCCAGACCTTCCGCACACACTAAGGGCCTGGGAGCCATCTCCCCACTCCTAATTTTTACTTTTTGAGGGACTTTTATGCGTTTTCCTTGATAGTTGCACCAATTTATAGCCCACCAACAGTGCCTAAGTGTTCCCTTTTTCTACTTCCCACCAATATTTGTTCTCTCTTGTCTTGTATGATAGCCATCCTGACATGCTATTATGGGGCACCTATAATAGTATGAGATGCTATTCGTTGTAGTTTTTATTTGCATTTCCCTTTTGATTACTAATACAGTAATTAGTAATTTCACATATTTATGGGCTATCTTTACGTCATTTATAGAAAAAAATCTGTTCATATTCCTTTTTAATTTTTTTTTTGCTTTTTGGGCCACACCTGGCATTATACAGGGTTACTCCTGGAAGTGCTCGGGGGACCATATGGGATGCTGGGAATCGAACCCGGGTCAGCTGCTTGCAAGGCAAACGCCCTACTCGCTGTGCTATCACTCCAGCCCAATATATTGCTCATATTTTAAGTGTTTATACATACATATGGGCTGGAGCAATAGCACAGCAAGTAGGGCGTTTGCCTTGCACGCAGCCGACCTGGGTTCAATTCCTCCACCCTTCTCAGAGAGCCCCGGCAAGCTACTGAGAGTATCTAGCTTGCCTGCCAGAGCCTGCCAAGCTACCCATGATGTATTCGATATGCCAAAAACAGTAACAAGTCTCACAATGGAGACGTTACTGGTGCCCGTTCGAGCAAATGCTACAACCGTGCTATACATACATACATATGTACATTTTCCCCTTCTTGTGGCTATTGTAATGACCAGGGGTTGACATACTAGGTTGTGGTGCTTACAGACGATCACATACTTAATTGCAGTGTTTGTACATGCACCTGTGGGGTCACACGTTTAGTTGTGGTGCTGGTGCATGTTCTGGTTGTTGGGCTCATAGGAGGTTGCTGGGGCTCTCAAAAATGTGCTCGTGGGGTTATATTCCTGGCTGAAGTGCTCAGTGGGACTTACACCTTAATTCAGGGTGCAGGGGATCGCTAACTGCGCAGGTGGGCAGCGCCAGGGAGACACTTTTAGCCACCGAGCCGTTCTAGAACCCTCTGCTCACTCTAAAATGGGACTTAGGGGTGGGAGGTGTTGGGAGGTTTTTGCTTTTGAGTTTTATGAGTTCTTTATATAACCTGGGTATTAACTCATTCTCGCATATATAATTTACAGATCTTTTCTCTCATTTGGTAGGTTACCTTTTCAGTTTGTTGATGGTTTTTTTTTCCCCCCTTTGTGGTACTAGAAACTGATTCCAAGGTCCCTTAGAAGCAAGTCCTCTGTTGCCGAGCCCCACCCAGTCTAATGGTTTCCTTTGCTTTTTCCTTATTTTTTTTCTTTGTCCTTTTGGTTGGGGATAATACCTGGCAGTGCAAGGCTCTTGAGAGTATGTACTCTTGTCCTTTGAGCTATCTCTCTGCCACCTGCCACCTCCCACACCCCCTCCCCAGCCATGATTCCTTTGCATAGAAGCTTTTAAATTTGATGTAGTCCCACAGTTTATTTTTGCGTTGTTGTCTGTGCTTTCTGTGGTAAGTTAAAAAAAAAAAAAAACAACTCTGTAAACCCTCTTTTTTTTTTTTTTTTTGAGCCGAGGGGCCATGTTGCCTCCAGGATATTCCCAGGGGGCAGTAGGTGAAAATTGTGTTAAGTGTGAAGTGTGAGGGAATCATGGTCTGAAACTATGGGCCAGTCAGTATTGGCCACCAATCAGGGGTGGGGTGGCACTGGGGGACATTTTGGGTGTTTTGGTGTGCACTTAGGAAGTGAACAAGATTAGAAGGGGGCCATGGTTGGAAAAAGGTTTATTTAGATCAGTCAGAGCTTATTACTGATATTTCCTTCTAGGAGTTTTGAGCTTTTAGGTCTTTTTTTTTTTTTTTTGCTTTTTGGGTCACACCCGGAGATGCACAGGGGTTACTCCTGGCTCTGTGCTCAGGAATTACTTCTGGCGGTGCTCAGGGGACCATATGGGATGCTGGGAATCGAACCTGGGTCGACCACGTGCAAGGCAAATATCCTGCCTGCTGTGCTATTGCTTCAGCCCTCAGGTCTTCTATTTAAGTGTCTGGTTTTCACGTAAAGATGTGATGTCTTAATTTCATGCTTTTGCATGTGGTGTCTAGTTTTCCAACACATTTATTAAAGAATTTTACCCTTCTTGGTTCAGAGAGATAGTATAAGGGTCAAGACACTTGGCTTGCATATGGCCTACCCTGATTTGGTTCCCAGCACCACATCATGGTCCCTCAGGAAGTGCCAGGAATGACCCTAAGCAGAGGGTGAGGAGTGAATCCTGAGCCCCGCTGGATGTAGCCTAACTCCCTTTCCCCGTATTTGGAATTTATCCTTTCTTCACATATTCTTGACTTTGTTGTCATATTTTTGTATTTCTTAAATTGAAACACCATGAATTATAAAGTTATCCACGATTGAATTTCAGGTGTACATTGTTCCAACACCAGTACATTCACCAGTGTCCACCAATTGGTGTCCCTGTCCTAAATTTAATTGGTGTTCTGGGTTTAGTTCTATCTTCTATTTTGTGTTCCATTCATCTCTTTCTGGTTTTATGCCATACCATGTTGTTTTGATTACTGTAACTTTGTAATTTGGTTTGAAATTTGCCATCCTTAAAACCTTGGCTTTGTCCTTAAAAGTAATTTTGCTGGGGCAGGAGAGAGAACAGCAGGCAGGTTCCTTGTCTTGCACACTGCTGACCCGGGTTCAAGCCCCTCAGCACCTCCAGGAGTGAACCCTAAGCACAGAGTAAGCTCTGAGTCCCACTGGTCTGACACCCGCTTGGCCCCCTGTAAAAGAGTGCTTTTTTAAAGTGTTTGTTTCCTGTGAAAAAGCCATTAGAATTTATATAGGTTATAGATTGCATTGCAAATGTGGTTTGCTTTGGGTAGTACAGACCAGTGTTCCACTGACATACCCTCTTCCATTCTCGTGCCTTACCAGTATCCACCTCGTTCTATCTGTTGGTCCAGCCTTGTGCTGTGGACTCCCATTTCCACAGTTTTCACCTGTAACCCTTGGTAATCTCCAGGCGGGAAACTTGAAACTTTCAACCTTTGCATAGCTTCAGCACAGACCAGCACTTGAAAACTACTGGTGTGGACATTTTAAAAATATTTGTTGTATCCATATAATAGTTTTATTTTTGTTACTTATTTAGGGCCACACTGGGCAATGCTCAGGGGTAACTCTTGACTCTGCATTCAGGAATTACTCCTGGTAGTGATTGAGAGACCATACAGGGTGCTGGAGATTGAACTCGCACAACTGCATGCAAAGCAAGCACCCTACTCATTGTACTATCTCTCTAACCCCTGATCTTCCGTTTCTTTCATGAAATTCTTTTGTTTGGTGTTTTTTTCTTGGGGGGGGGTTGGGGAAGAGGCACATCTGGCTATGCTGGGGGCTACTCCCAACTTTGTGCTTGGGGGTTGCTTCTAGTGGTACTGGGGTGGTGGGGGGCAGTGTGTGCTAGGGACCTTACCCGGGGTCCTTGCCTGCAGAGCAACGCTCCGGCCTTTCATCAGAGGTGATGCTTGGGGTTATTTCGGTTATGCACTGAGGAATTACTCATATCGGGGACCACATGGAATATTAGGGATGGCACCTTGGTTGGCCACATGAAAGGCAAGCACCCTCTCTCCCACCCGTTCATGAAATCCATAATATTTTTCAGTATAAAACCCTTCGGTTTCCTGGGTTAACTTTTCTTTTAGGTATTTGTTGTTGCAAGTTTTCTTTTTTTTGTACAGTAACATAGCGATTTAGAAATATGGGGGGAGAGGAAGAGAGAGGGGGAGGGAAGAGGAGAGGGAGAAAGAGATGGAGAGGAGAGAACAAACAAAAGGTCAGAATGCAGGCTTCTGCAGAGATGAGAAGTTTAAACTAAAACATGAATTGCACACACCAATCTGAGATACAGGCATCTCCAAAACAACATGCCTTGTTACAATTTTTTTTTTTCTTTTTGGGTCACACCCGGCGATGCACAGGGGTTACTCCTGGCTTTACACTCAGGAATTACTCCCGGCGGTGCTCAGGGGACCATATGGGATGCTGGGAATCGAACCTGGGTCAGCCGCGTGCAAGGCAAATGCCCTACCCGCTGTGCTATTGCTCCAGCCCCGCCTTGTTACAATTTTTATTTTATTTTGGGAGTGATTTGAGCTGCACCTGATGGTACTCGGGAGCACTTGTGCTTATGTACTCAGGGGACTGTATAGTGGCATTCATTGAACCCCTGCTAGTGCGTGGGGGATTGAATGCAGTGCCCAAGATCATGCCAGGGGTGGCCACATGGCAAGGCACACCCTCTAGTCTCTGTGTCGCCAGCCTCTATTATTTATTTTGTTCTATACCTCAAGATTTGTTGGGGGAAGAAGGGTTGGGCCACATCTGGCGATGCTCAGGGTCTGCTCCTGGCTCTGTACTCAGGAATTACACCTGGCACTGCTCCAGGGATCACATGGGATGCTAGGGCTTGAACCCGGTCGACTGGCCCCTCAAACTTTTCTTTAAAGTGATTTTTTTGGTTTGTTTTATTTTTGGAGTCATCCCTAGTAAGTGCTCAGAGCTTAGTCCTGGCTCTGTTCTCAAGGATTACTCCTGGCAGTGCCCAGGGCACTGTCTGGGGTGCTGGGAATCAAACCTGAATATCTACATACAAGGAAGATCCTTACCTGCTGTACTATCTCCAACCTGAAAGATTTTTTGAAAAAACATTTCAGTTAATGCTGATGTAAATATTATGCACTCTAGGAATCAAGTGGTGTGTTGAAATGCTAAGAAAGGTAATCTTGTGTCAATAAAACTTCTATTTTAAAAGTTCCTCTTTGTTGTTTGGGGCTGGCATGTTTTTTTTTTTTTTTTTTTTTTTTTTTTTTTTTGCTTTTTGGGTCACACCCGGCGATGCACAGGGGTTACTCCTGGCTTTGCACTCAGGAATTACCCCTGGCCGTGCTCAGGGGACCATATGGGATGCTGGGATTTGAACCCGGGTCGGCCGCGTGCAAGGCAAACGCCCTACCCGCTGTGCTATCGCTCCAGCCCCGGGGCTGGCATGTTTTTCACTCAGTTTTATCCCAGCTGTTTTCAATTATCCAGGAGTTTTGCATACTTTCTGCTCTGATTGTGCTGCTCTTTTAGAAAAGTCTTCTGAGACTTGTAATTTGTCATGTCAGTGTCATTTCAGTGGGCCCTTGGGATGAAAGACTAGAGCTATGTTCCTTTTATTATATTAAATCAGAAGAATCAAATGTTGCTTCTAGAAGTGGGGTTATTTTCACTTCTCCAATGAGGTTTCAGTTATATTTAAAGTATTCATAAATTGGGATGGAGCAATAGCATAGAGGGCAGGGTGTTTGTCTTGCACGCGGCCGACCCAGGTTAGATTCCTCCGTCCCTCTCGGAGAGCCTGGCAAGCTACCGAGAATATCTTGCCCGCACAGCAAAGCCTGGAAGCTCCCTGTGACGTATTCAATATGCCGAAAACAGTAACAAGTCTCACAATTTGTTCTGAGATTTTACTGGTGCCCGCTCAAGCAAATTGATGAACAATGGGAGGTCAGTGACAGTGATTCATAAATTGTCATATAATTCTAAAATTTTAATTTTTGAGTCACATTGATATTGTTAAGGAATCACTCTTGGTCGACCTTCTGGGGGGACCATCTGGGGTACCAGGGATTAAACCTGGGTCGGTCATGTGTAAGCAACTGTACAATCCCATAATGTCTTATAATTTTATCAAACCATATACAGTGCTATATGCTAGGCACTATCCTTATTACAGATATTAAGAATTTAATGTTCTGAACCCTTCATGTTTATCATTCCTATTTGATAGATATGAAAATTGAGCTACAGCTTACACAGATATAAATGAGAAAGTTTAGATTCAAGCCTAAGCTTCCTGGCTTTAGGTTTCATGATCTTGTTACACCAGAGCTGTTTCTGGTAAGTCATTTCTTTGTTTCTGAATACTGTTTCCCCATCCCTCATGCTTTCCTTGTCGCTCAATACCAGCATTTCCTTGCAGTCAACAGTAATCGGATGCATTCCGGACCAGACAGTTTGAGGTGTAGGTGACGGATGCATAAGCAAAACGAAGTGCATTCTCCTGTGGAATGTACATTTAGTTGGGGAAGACAGACCACAAATATGTATAATGTACTTATTCTGGCAGTTTATTGTCTGAGGAATAAAAAATGGCTGTTTTTATGTGTAAAAATGGGCTTCTTTTGGGATGTCACACTCAGTGGTACTTAGAGCTTACTCCTGACTCTGCGCTTGGGGATCACTCCTGGCAGAATCAGAAAACCATTTGGGACGCCAGGGATTGAACCCTGGTCATCTGTGTGCGAGGCAGATGCCCTGCCTGCTGTACTACTTTTTGCTCTGGCCCCCAAAATGGGCTTATTAATCTCCAGAACGCAGATTACATTTTTCAGTAGCCTGTCTCTGAAAAATCATGTTGAAGTTCAGTGCACACAGCACCTCTTTGTTAGCATACGATCATGAGTTCGGATAAATCCCTGGTGTCTCACATGTACCAAGTGTGGTAATGGCGGCTCTGCTGTCTGTAATCCCTGGCACCACAAGCAATTTTCAGCCACACCTCAACCAGATGTGTGTAAACACCACAAATTGGGGCGTGACTGCTGACAGGCATCACAGCTAGTAAGCTGTGGGAGTGACCCGGCTAAGAAGTGCAGCCCCTGGCGGGCATGTGTGTGAGCACTGCAGCCGCCCCTGTGAGCCCTACCACCGTAACTTCAGCACCTTAACGCATCGTTGCTGGACTGTATCACTAGGTGCTCACAGTTAACTGGTTAACACAAGCTGGAGCAGGGAGATAATGTGTTAAGTCAGAGCTCAACCCCAGCTGCAGCTGAAGGGAGTTAAGAGGTAAAACATGCAAGTTCAAGGACATGAGCTTGATCTTAGGCTACGACGATCCCCTGGGGTGGTCCTGGTGACCCCCACTACGCTGGGCCTCATTATTAGGCTGAGCGTTGACCATCCATCCTGTTAACAAAGTAAGAGAAAGGGGGTAAAAAAAGAAAAAGCGTAAAGTTTGTGGAGGTCTCCAGCAGCGATTGTGCAAGCACCACAGCCTGCCGTGCGACTCGTGTTGGGCAACACGGCTTAGAAGTGCGGGAGCACCGCAGCCAGGCGTGTGCGCCACCCACAGCCTGACAGCCGTGGCGGGGAGAGGAGGGAATAAAAACAACAGTTTCGAAATGAGCATGATTTTTTTTTTAATCCAGGCTTTTGTCAAAAAATACCTGTCAGCAGCTGTGCAGCCGAGGGATGTTGCTGTGGAAATTGGCGTCTGCAGGTCATTGGCTTGGAAGTCTAAGGAGTCCTGCTGACTCATGACATGGAAGAGAAAGGGAGGGCAGGCAGCAGGCGTAGGGGGGCAAAGGAAGCATTTCTGGAATCTGAAGAAACCACAGTTGGCCCTCAGTGGAGTCTGAAGGTGGTTGACACCGGTCCTGTGCGTAACCCCAGCCTGGCTGTGGGCACCCCACAGGGGGCCGGGCAGATCTCTGGAGGAGGCTGCCTGCTGGCATCTGCTGCTGATTCCCCCTGAGCCGGGTCAGTGTTCCTGGTGGGAGGTCAGATGAAAGCGTGTCAGAGATTTGATTTGGAATCATACTGTTTTCTAAATATGAAATGTGCCCAAACACACAGCTTTAACTCTAAAATATAGTATGTCTGCTAGGTATCCTAGAAATGTAGGAAAAGGAAAACAGTTTATTTCCTTGTCAGAAGTACAGTTTTGGAAGGTGGTTTTCTTCTAGAAAGTGTACCTTCTACATCTAGTCTCTGAGATTTTAAGATTAACGTGTGTGTGTGTGTGTGTGTGTGTGTGTGTGTGTGTGTGTGTGAGAGAGAGAGAGAGAGAGAGAGGGAGAGGGAGAGAAAGTGAGAGGGAGGGACGGAGGGAGGGAGGGAGGGAAGCAATCAAGAAAGTTTTATTGAAACTTACTTATAAAGATGAAAGGGAGAAGTACGTATTTGAGAGAGAACACAGGCTTTTCCTTTTCCTGAGTGGAAGTAAGCAGAGAAACTAGAGACAAGCGAACAGGGGCTTAAAGAGCAAGCCTTAAATTTGTTGTTTCCTGGCCACATCCAGCAGTGCTCGGGTGGTGCCTGGTGGTGCGTTGGTGGGATGGAACTCGCCGCCTGCACGTGAAGCCTGCCCTCATCTTCTTGAGCTCTCTGGCACTCAAGTGATTAACTTTTTGAAGGTATAAGTTTAATTTAGACTGGACTTATAATTCTGTTTTGGGCACACATATTATAAAGTGTTACGTAAAATTAAAAAATTTTTAGGTGTAACTTCCTGACAACATTAGTGGAGAACTAATGTGATGCGGTTTTCATTTTTTCATTTTTGACCTTAGAACTCAAGAACTCAGCATACTTTCTAACATTTTTTTAATTGAAGGTACATTGGTTTGTAAAAGTGTAAATTTTGTTGGGGCAGAGTGTTACCACAGGTGCCTGTTGTAAGAGAGCCAGCCAGCATCCTTCCCATAGCCCTTGGACCTGTATGCCCTCCCCCTGCAGTGTCTATTTTGTGGTCACACTGTAACAGTTTGTTTTAATTGGACATTTCCTGCTTTGTTTCTTTATATACCTCAGAAGAATGAGATCATCTGGTGTTGTCTTTCTCCTGACTGACTTTGTCTAACACGACCCCCTCCGGTTCTGTCCATGTTATAACAGCAGGCAGGATGCCATCTTCCCTAATGGCTGAGTAGAAGCCCACTGTGTCTGAATACCACATCTCTTTTATGGGGGTGGGGCTCAGGGGTGGCTCCTGACTCTGCTCGGTGGTTGCTCCCTGCAGTGGTCAGGGTCCTGTGGGGGAAGGGGAGTCAGACCTGGGCCTCCTACCTGCCCTTCCTCCCCTTCCCCCAGCTCCCACCACTCACCTGATTTTTTGCTGGGATCCTTTGTCTTTTGTTGTTCCATGAATGCTTTATATATCTTGATTATTAGCCCTTTGTAAAATGGATGGTATGTGAATGATTTCTCTCATTGATGATTTACTGTCTTTTTGTTTTAGTGATAGTTCTTTTGCAGAACAAAAGCTTTATAGTTTGTTGTAATCCCATTTATTTATTTTTGCTTTTGTCTTCCTTGCTAGTTGATCACTGAAGACACCACTGAAGCCAGTAGCCAGTATCATGAAGTGTTTTGCCTGTTTTCTTTGGTATATTTTGTGGATTCGGGTCCAACAGCTAAGTCTTTTAATCAATTTTGAGTTAACTTGTGCATGATGTGAGATAGAGATCCGACTTCTTTCTTTCTTTCTTTTTCTTTTTTTGTGACCCAGAGACTGAACTCAAAACCTCACATATGCAAGGCAAATTCTCAGTTGATGAGCTGTATACGGACATTTTTGGCCTTCCAATTTAATTCTTTTGCATGTGGCTGTTTGGTTTTCTCAACACAATTTGTTGAAGTGGTTTTCATTTCTCCCTTTTATGCTCCTGTTTGCTTTGTCCTAAATTAACCGTCCATATACTCGAGGGTTTATTTTTGGACGCTGAGTCCTATTCTGTTGGTCTGTCTGCTTTTATTTTGGTGTCACATTGTTTTCATTACTATCACTTTATAGTAAGTTAAAGGTATGGAATGCAGTGCCTCATGTCATTTACCCCCCACCCCAGGATTACTTTGGCTATCTGTGTGTGTTTGGGAAGGGGTGGGGGCAGGGCGGGCTGTGGTTTTATACAAATTTTAGTATTGCTTTTTTTATTTCCATGAAGAATGGCATTGGAATTTTGATGGAGATTACATAGAATCTGTTAAATTCCATGCAATTTGGTGGGATGTTTATTTTTATTTTCCTTTGCTTGTTTTGTTGATGTAATGATTGGCTTCGCTTGGTTTTGGTGCTCATACACTTGGCTGTGGTCCTTACCAGGGATTGCACATCTTTAGTTGGCAGTGCTCATACACCTTTAGATGCCAGCTTGCACACACCTGGCTGAATTTGTTGCAGCCCTGGTGGTCCTGAAGAGCAGAGCTGCTGGGACCATGCTTAGCACCTACAGGAGGCATCAGGACTAAAACCTGGAGTTCTAAAACAAGTGCAAAACAAGTGTGTTAGTCACTGAGCCATCTCCCAGGCTCTCGGATAGTCATTTAACATTGTTTATTCTTCCAATTGATGAATATGGTATATTTTTCCATTTCCTTGTCTTCTGTTTCTTTTAATAATACTTTAAAAAATGTTTTTAATTTTTCCTAATAGAAATAAACGTTCAATTTTTGTTTGACTCTCTGTTCATCTTTCACAGCCCACAAAGAATGCAGTTTAAACTTCATTTTTGTTTGCTAATCACTGAAAATATTTAACTCCTATTCCTAATCTTTGTGCTGTGTTCGACTAGCTATATCTAATCACAGTATCTAATTGCCATTTTCTTTCTTTCTTCAGTAGATTCTTACTGAGTGCCCATTCTGTGTGACACTATTGGTAACTTGTTGCTAGTGAACCAAACAGAATCCCCACCTCCATCAAGTTTACATCTGGTGTAGATGGTGAACTTTACATATTAGTTTATCCTCTTATTGGAGAGATAGGTCAGAGAGGTAACCATGCCTGTTTCAGAGATTTATAATTACTGGTAGGGGGCATTGAATTTTACTCTGAGAGGGAAAGGGCATTTATAGAGTTTGAAACAGGAAGATTAGGATATTGTGTGAAATTCTTTGGATGCTCTTGACACTTTCAGACTACTATATTGATTTTTGCTGGTGACTGAAACCCAAGTCTCAGGCATGTAAGGCATGTGCTTTATTTACTGTTATTTATTCACTTACCTGGCACTACTCTACTGGCTTTTTAATCTTGCAGCCTGAAATTCTTGAGGATTTTTTGTGGCGTGAGAAAGAAATTTTGGGTTGTATCTGGCAGTGCTGAGTGCTGGGGATTGAACGAGGAACTGTGGTGTGCATGGGAAGTGCCTGCCGCCTCACTAACTCCTCCACCCATGGAGAATTAGACATGGATGTTTTTTAAAAAAGTTTTTATGGTGGGGTGTGTTTGTGTTACACTTGGTGATGCTTAGGACCTTTTTCTAGCTGTATGCTCAGGAGTGACCCCTAACAATTCCTGGGGACTGTGGCAGTGCCAGGGATCAAAGTAGGGTCAACTACATACATTACCTCCTATAATCTCTCCAGCCCCACTCTAGAATATTGTGCCGTTTATAGTTTCAGTTTGCACCTTCCTTTCTGATGTGGATTGTTTTTTTCTTGCCTAATTGCTTTGGCTAGGGTTTTCAATACTGTGTTGAATAAAAGCAGTCAATTAGAATCCTTGCTTGTTCTTCATCTTCAAAGAATCATTTTCAGGTTTTCACCATCATGTTTGATGTTAGCTGTGTTTTCCTTTCCCCACCCCCCAAATTTAAGTGTTTTAGGGGTTTTGTTCATTTTTGTTGTTGTTGTTTACCACACTCACCATTGCTTGGGTGTAACGTGGCCCTTGAGGGCTGCTCTTGCTGGTGCTGGCGATCAGACTGGAGCTTCGCGTGTTCACAGCCCCATTATGTGCTGTATCTCTGGCATTGTTTCATTTCACTGTATCACTGTATCACTGTCATCCCGTTATTCATCGATTTACTGGAGTGGGCGCCAGTAACGTCTCCATTTGCTCCAGCCCTGAGGGTTTTTTTTTTCCCTTTATGGGTCACACCTGGCAATGCACAGGGGTTACTTCTGGCTCTGCACTCAGGAATCACCCCTGGTGGTGCTCAGGGGACCATATGGGATGCTGGAAATCGAACCCAGGTTGGCCACGTGCAAGGCAAATTCTCTACCTGCTGTACTATTGCTCCAGCCCCCAGCCCTGAGGGCCTCTCCTTACTCATCTTTTCCAACGATTGGAGGCTCTTTCCAGGGTCAGGGGAATGAGACTGTTATTGTTACTGTATTTGGCATATCGAATACACCACGAGGAGCTTGCCAGGCTCGGCTCTTCCGTCTATTTTTTTTTTGCTTTTTGGGTCACACCTGGCGATGCACAGGGGTTGCTCCTGGCTCTGCACTCAGAAATCACCCCACCCCGGCGGTGCTCAGGGGACCATATGGGATGCTGGAAATCGAACCTGGGTCAGCTGCATGCAAGACAAACGCCCTACCTGCTGTGCTATTGCTCCAGCCCCCCTCTTCCGTCTATTTCATTTAATTAAAAAAAATAATTTCTCCCTTTTCCTTTGTTGTATCAGTGACTAGGGATTGCATACTTGGTCATGGTTCTTGCTGGTGTTACTGTGAATATGGGTTTTCCTATTCTGTTGGGTTCTTGAGAATTGTATGAGAGATTTGCATACAAAACCCAGGTGCTTAAGAACTTAGCTTACTATAGTTCAGGTTGATTGATCTGGCTCTCTCCCTAGCATGCAGGCCTCTCCTCTACCTTGTACGATGTCCCTTGTCTCATTTCTCCTTTTCTCCAGTGTACGATTGGAGTTATGGACCATACAGTTTTTCTTGCCTCTCTTGGATGATGGCATGGTCTGAAGTCTTGTCACTAGGATTCTACCCAGTGTCCTCTCAGTATCCCAATGGATTCTCTATTGCCCTGGCTTTCCTTAGTGTTTGGCTACAGCCACGTGTGCCTGGGTGAAACTCTAGCTATATCCACCTGGCACTGCACCCTTTCAGTCCACTGTATGACTGGTTGTAGTGATTGCATACTGTAGTACCACTGTTTAGTGGCAGCATTTGAACATGCTTGGTTTCAATGTGCCAGAGATCACACACTTGTAGCATCAGGGATTTAACGGCAGTGTCGCTAGTATTGCACTGTGCATGGGGGCAGTACCTCCAAGACAAACGCTATGCTGATTGAGCTATTTCTGGCACACCCAGTCACGCTCAGGGGTTCTCCTGACCCCTCACTAAGGAATTACTCTTGGCAGTGCTTGGGGGACCATGTAGGATGCTGGATTTGAGTATGGGTCAGTCTCTTGCAAGCAGGCAAAATCCACCCCCCCCACCCCCGTGCTCGTCCTCATCCCTTTTCTTTATCGGTACATTCCAGTGCTTTAAGGATGTTGGACCGGCTTAGAATACCTGGACTAAATTATGGTATATGATCCTTTCAGGGTATTGATAATTTTGGCTTGCTCCGATACTTTGCAGAGAATTTTGCATCTATTGTTTTTTTAGGGATATCGGCATATAATTTTTTTTCTTGTGACTTCCTTTGTCTGGTTTTGGTATCAGGTTAATTGGTCACAAAAATACGGTTTGGAAGCTTTCCTGTTGAGGTTTGTGATGGATTGTTATTAATTCTTTAAATTTTTGATCAAGACCTGGGAGATGGCATGATGGACAAGAGGAGAGCCGGGGAGAGAGCACTTAGAATGCATATTTTGCACTCTACATATGCAGGTTTACTTAATTGGCACAGCGTGCTCTTGAGAATTTTGGCTCCCCCCCAAACCTGTATCTCTTAAGACCCTTCTCCCCCCAATAAAAAGGGATTGGAGCACATGTTTGCATGCCAGACTCCTGGCTTCAGTCCTTGGTACAGTGGGATCTCCTGCACTTCCTGGAATGGCTCTTCTGAGCACCCCAGGTGTGTCTCAAAAGAGATAAATAAATGAGTGAATGAATAAATGTTTGCTATTTTAGGGCTGAAGAAATAATCCAAAGGACTGTATACATGCTTTATGCAGGGAGCTTGGGCTGCCTGAGGACTGAGAGTTCCACCTAAGTACAGCTGGGACTAGACCCCGCACATCAGCAAGTGTGGCCCCAAAGCAAGCAAGCGGACAAACGCCTGCACCTCCCATGCTCAGGCCTTACTCCTGAGTCTTCCGCTCTGGAAGACAGATAACTCCTGTCACTGCCTGGGGCACCTTATGCCTCCCCAGATATCTCTTTTTGAATAATCTTTATTTCTTTATTTATTTTTACTATTTTAGTCACACCCAGCAATGCACAGAGGTTACTCCTGGCTCTGCACTCAGGAATTACTCCTGTTGGAGCTCGGGGGACTGGGATGCTGGGAACCGAGCCTGGGTCGGCCGCATGCAAGGCAAATGCCCTACCCGCTGTGCTATTGCTCCAGCCCCTATTTTTCAATAATCTTTAAAGTAAAATATGATTGTAAAACCAATTTTGGCAGATAGAATTATTTTAGGAAAGAAAAAATTAAGATTTGAGGGGCCGGAACGATAGCACAGCAGGTAGGGCATTTTCCTTGCACGCGGCTGACCCGGGTTCGATCGCTGGCATCCCATATGGTCCCCCAAGCACTGCCAGGAGTAATTCCTGAGTACAAAACCAGGAGTAACCCCTGAGCATCGCTGGGTGTGACCCAAAAAGGAAAAAAAAATTAAGAGTTGAAATTTTAAAAATTGTACTAAAAGGAATAGTTGTCTCAAGAATGATTAATCTTTAGAAGTCAGGGTTGAGAAAGAGAGCAGATCTTGATCAATGATTGAAGTGTCTTCTCTTAAGAAGAGACTTTTTTGGGGGGGGGGCCCGAACATGGTAGCGCTCAGGGGTTATTCTTGAGTTTGCATTCAGGATTTGTTCCTGGTTGTACTCCAGGGACCATGTGGGGTGATTGGAATTGAGCCGAGGATAGAGGGTAGAGTGCCTTACCCACTGAACTGGCTCTCTGATCCCAAGAGACTTTTGAGAAGAGAATCCCTGGTCATTGGAATGAATTGCCATAACTGTAATGCAGAAGCTTATCAATAATGAAGTTATTTCTCTGTGGAGTACAGAGCCACAAAATATTCTAATATCTAGAATCTTATTTAGTTAAGAGCAAGATTCTGGTAACTAGTATCAGTGCCAAATTACTGGTGCAAAATAATGCTAGAACAAAATTATTAACACTAATATTATTTAATCTATTAGATTAATTTGAATATGCCTTCTAAGTAAGATAAGGAAATTTCGATGAGAAATTGGGTTTCTCACATAGCCACTATTTTTGTCTCTAAGTAGATTTGAATTTACACGATTTACTAAAAGCAGTGCATGTGAAGCACATAACTGTCAGATTGTTATTGGTTTTAGTCATTGTCAAACTTTAAATTATTTTTCTTTTTCAGGGATATCATGATTACACATTTTGAACCTTCGATTTCCTTTGAGGGCCTTTGCAATGAGGTTCGAGATATGTGTTCTTTTGACAGTGAACAGCTTTTCACCATGAAGTGGATCGATGAGGAAGGTGAGTGATGAAGAGAGTGGCCTGAGTGTAAGCACTTGTATTAAATGCTATTCTGTCCTTTGTTTTTAAAATATAATAAAAATCTTCATTAATATAAAGGGGGGAATGTGTGATAGAAATTTGTCTTTCTTATTTTTCTTTATTTAAAAGTTGAAGGGAGGTTGGGGGAAACTTTGAAATAATAATTGTTGGAAGGTGTAATGGTGGTGGGATTGGTGTTGAAATATTGAATGTAATCAATTACTGTGAACAACTTTATGAATATAAATTTTTTTTAAAAGTTGAAGGTTATTGTGTCTGTATTGTATTTGTACAGTCTCTTTATGATTCCAAAGAGTGAGCTTTTCTTGACTTTTTTCCAGCAATAAGCTAATCATCTCATAGTAAGAAACTTATTTTAAATTTGTTGCTCTTTATTTTCAGAGAGTAAAGTAAGTTGATACTTTAGAGTAAAGAAATTTACTTTTGATTACTCTTGATACTTTTATTACTGTGAAGAAAATGTTATGGAATAAAAGTGATAATTTCAAAGGTAGTGTCAGAAACTCAACCTTTTTTTAGAAAACATATTGATAAACATTTTATTTCTTTTGGAAGGAAGTTACATCTTGTTGCTTTTGAACTTATATGTCAAATCCATCTCTATATAAAGACAAACTGAATCTTTGTTGTTGTTGTTTTGGGGCCAACCCAGCAGTGCTCTGGGCGAATATTCCCAGCACTGCACTCAGGGATCACTCCTGGCAGGCTCAGAGGACCATATGGGTGTCAGAGATCAAAGCCAGTTTGGTCCCTAGCAAGGCAAGCACCCTATCCCGTATTATTTCTCTATCCTCCAAGACAGTGTGAGTTTTGCCTTACCAGTGTGCAGTATCTGTTGATAGATGTTTTCTATACTTAGACTCGTAGCTTCATTGAAAGATGGACATGTGAATAACATACACAGTCAAGCAAAATTTAAACAAAATAATTGATTGTATAAATGCCTTGAAATGCAAGAGAAGCAGCATTTGGCTGCAGAGATAGCTCAAAGGTGCATGCTTTAGGGATTGCTGGATTCAATCCCTAACTGCTGCATGGCTATAAGTAACTAGATATTGCCACCCCCCAAAAAAAAACCAAATCAAAACAGTAGCATCTCCCTAGAATTGCTGAGATTTGTAAATTAATCTTGTAACAAAGATATGGTGGGTTTTTTTGTTCTTTCGTTTTTGAGCCATATCAAGCAGTGCTTAGGGGCTAGGCCTGGTTTCTGTCCAAGGGGTTGCGTAGATAAAGCTGGGGGACCAGGCTTTGCCAATAAGTAAAACCCAGGCTTCCTAAATACAAAGCTGTCTCTCTGGCCCTGCAAACACACAGTTTATGAAGTGGTGGAAGTGAGGGGAAAACTTGATTTTCAGTGAAAACAATACAAAAAGGCACAGAGGTGTGAGGAATGGGGCTGAGGGAAGGTCAGAAGTTACTCAGACTAACTGTGGGGAGTGGTATCTACCGGGCTGGAGTCTTGCTACCAAGAGTGTGTTCTGGGAAACTTACTAAGCAGATGGACTCTTGTGCCTCATCATAGTCTATTGAGGTGAGTTGCATGCTTGCATGCTTATTAATGTTCAAGAAGAATAGGACTAATTCCTGAAAGACTTTTTTTTTTCTTGTACCTGGGGATTGAACCCGGGACTCATACAAAATACATGTGCCGTGCCATGTCCTGTTGAGCCATATTCTTCAGACCTGCACAAAAATCTTTTATAGATGATACACTTTATTTTATTTGATGAAATATAATTGAAGTATAGGTAAGTTGATGCCCTAAGGGGTCAAAGAGATAGCTCAGCAGTCTGAATTGTATGCTTTGCAGAAGACCATGGTCTCCTGAGCAATGCCAGGAGTGCTCCCTGAACGCTGAGCTGGGAGTGTCAGCTTCACCTGCTTTGTTTTGTGTATACTGCTATTGGCCTGTCTTTTTTCAGTTCAGCTGCTGTTACTGATATGTTTGTCACATGTCACTAGTTGTTTTGGGTGGGGCCACACCCAGCTCTGCTCAGGGCTTCCTTACTCTTGGCACTAAGCTCGGGATCGTGCCTGGCAGTGCTTGGGCGGGCCACATGGAGGCAGGGACCCAGCCTTGCTCAGCCTTCTCGCTGGACTCTCTTGCTCTCCTTGACTAGTTCATTTATTTGCATTGCTGAGTGATAGTCATAGTTTATTCATAGTTTATGCGAATGTACCATAGTTTATCTATTAACTTGTTGCTGAACATTGAGTTGTTTCTAGTTTTTGGCTAATACACATAAAAGTACTTTGACAATCTTGAATAAGTCTATGGCTTATGCATAGTTGATTTCTTTTTTTTTTTTTAATTTTATTTTTCCCTTACATGCTATATAAACAAACACTATGGTTTACAGTTGTTCATGATTTATTATGGACATTCGATATTCCAACATCAGTCCCACCACCATTATATAGTTTCTTTCTTGATAAAATATCTATGGTTTAATGATTGGATCATATGGTAGGTATATATTTTTTTTGGTGGTTTTGATTTTTTTTTTTTCAGTGCCAGTGACCAAATCCAGGGTCTTACACATGCACGGCACATATTCTTCTATTAAGCTGTGTTGCTGGCACTTGTGTATATATATATATATATATACATATATGCATTTTTTAGAATGTAAATTAAGAAAAGAAAAACATTTTCACAGGTAATGATTAATTTATTGAAAACGTTGGTTTAAGCATCTCCAGTGGTAACTTCAGCCTTAATTTCTGACTCAACACTGATGAAAATAATGTTTGACAGTCTTAGGATGTAGGGGTCAGTGTGCTTGGGGACCCTCCTCTCAAGAGGATCCCAAGTCTTACATTCTTCACCCCGTGGGGTTTCCCTTATCACATTGCTTCACAGTGGCATTCAAACTGTTTCACTTGCACAATTCTTATCCTTTATGCTTTCAACAAGTCAGCACAGACCAAAGACTGCGTGTTTATCCTGGCTAGTGTAATTCTGATTTGATGAAACTCCAGAAATGAAAGTTAAGAGATGGGCTTATGTAACCCAATTTTCACCATCTAGCAAATGGAAGCCACAAAGCTCATGCTCGTTAATGCGACTGGGCTACTGAAAGGACAGCCACCTAAAAGCCACAGGATAGGGTTGGGGAGACATTGTAATGAGCTGAAGTGCATGCTTTGCCTGCTGGAGCCCCAGATTCAAGTCCCAGGCACTATGTTTCCTTTAAAACCTGAGAGGCTTCCGTTCTCATCTCCCAAGCAACGAGTGAGGAATAAACCCCAGCACCAGTGGGTGTGTCCCCCAAACCAAACCAAACCAAACCTTTCTCTCTCTCTCTCTCTCTCTCTCTCTCTCTCTCTCTCTCCCATTCTTAGGAAATTTATTTCTATTCAGTTTGTTTGGTTTAGGTAAAGCAAACAAACTTTAGTTTGTTTAGGTAAAGCAGTGATTTTCAGAAGTGATAGATGTTTTGTACCTGATATCCAGATGTAGGGTGGCAGTAGGAACATCCTGTGACTCTGTGAGACTCAGACAGCACAGGGATGTGATAGTGGTGTCTCAGGCAAATGGTGGGGGTGCCAGCTTTGATTTTGATTTTAAGCTGTGTTAACTCTTTCAAATGTGAGGCACCGGATTCAGCTGAAATACCTAGAATAACCAGTGTATTAAATTTATTTCATGTTCTGCATTTTGTCAGGTTTGCTCATGCTAATTAAATCTTAGAAATTTACCACACCTTGATGTCCACTACTTTAATTTGCCTATTTTGAAAAGAAAGGTTTTGTTTTTGTGTCACACCTCATGTTGCTCAGGGCTTACTCCTGGCTCTGCATTCAGGGGTCATTTCTGGTGGGGCTGGGGATCTTCCTGAGGTTGGCTGTGTGCAAGGCAAGCTCCTTACACGTTGTACTCTCTTCAATCTCCAATTTGCTTTTTAAGGAAATTGTGGGACCTTATCTCTCAGTGCTAAGTAGCCCAGGGCCACGCTTGGTCTGTGACCCACACTGTGGGCAGTCAGGATGCTATCCAGTGCTGGGAATCCAGCGTAGGCCTTATGCATACCAAGTGCGAGCTTTGCTCCTGGAACCACACCTGACCCTTCTTCTTTCTTTTTATAGATGGACAAGAAAATGTTTATACATTAAATGAATAAAGACCAATGGTTAATTTACACGTTTCTTTTTTCAAATTTATTGGACCGAATTATATAATCTTGGGTGTATTCTTGTTTTAGAGGTGAATTTGTTCATTTTTAGTACAATCAATTTTGAGAAATAGATATTCCCTGTCTTTGTTTCGTAACTCTGTATGGAATGTTTTGCTTCTGAGCTATGTGCTCTGCCTCATTACACATTAAACACTTAGCCTAAAAAGGTAATACCTGGACCAGAGATATTGAGTCCAATAAAAACAAAATAGATTTGAAAGAACATAACCTTAGTGACTAACTCTTACTTCATGCTTCCTCGTAGTTATTAAAATGTATCAGTGTCTAGTTACATATTAAAAGCAGGTATTTGCCTGGCTTGGGCTTCAATCACGAGTAGGAATACACTAATCTGGCAAAAAAATGATGTCAAGCAAAAGGGAGAAATTTTTTCAAAAACCAACATGGCTTTTCTTAGGAACTAGGAAGATAGCTCAGTGTATTAAGCACATTCTTTGCTTGCAGGAGGCCTGGATTTAATTTCCTCCACTGCTGAGGGTGAAGCAGTCCAAGGCACCAAACTGGCAATAACCTCTGGGCACCACTGTTGTGACCCCCAAACCTGTTGGGGGGGGAGGTGAGGGTGGCAACCCAACATAGTTTTAATGATTCCTATCTTTGTTTTGTTTTTCTTTGGCGGCCTCACCTGGAGGTGCTCAGGGCTTCCTGCTAGCTCTGTGCTTTGGAATAACTCTTGGTGGTACCTGGGATTTAACTGGGATTGAACTGTTCACGGGTTGAACTGGGGTCAGCTGCATGCAAGGCAAGCACCTTAACCCCTGTATTCTCTCTCCAGTTCCTATGTTGATATTTTTAACAGTTGCTTATTCATGACTTTCTATCAAAGTACAGCAGTAAAAGTCACACCACAATGAACCTAGTACACTAAAAATCATAAATATATGATCTCTTTCCTAAATCCTTGCAACATAGGTAGTAACACTTCCCATTTATGAGAACATTGAAGCAGAAGATCATAGAAGAGACCTGGGATTTGGAACTTGAGAGAAAACTTGATTGCACAAACATCTCTGAGATATTTTTGATGATTTTTTTTTTTTTTTTTTTTTTTGCTTTTTGGGTCACACCCAGCAATGCACAGGAGTTGCTCCTGGCTCTGTATTCAGGAATCACTCCTAGCGGTGCTTGGGGGACCATATGGGATGCTGGGAATCGAACCTTGGTTGGCTGCATGCAAGGCAAACACCCTACCCGCTGTACTATCACTCCAGCCCCTCCTTTTTTATTATTTTAATTTTATTTTAAAATTTTCTTTTTCTCCCTAACTTCCCTTCATGATTTTGGGGAAAGGAGCTGTGGGGAGACTCATGCTCCAGTGCTAGGGGCCCCTGGTGGTTGCTCTGGGGACCCTGTGTGAAGCCAGGGCTTTAACCAGGGTTGGTCGTATGAAAGGTGAGCACCTTTACTCATGTACTTTCTCTGACTCACCTTTGTGATTGTCATTCATGTTCTTGCAATGATGGAGGTGGTGCTTGCATGTTTACCGTTGTGTTTGCTGGGGTTTGCACATTAGGTGCGATGCTTGCATGCTTGCTGCCTACTGAGATTGGCAACTCCTTTTTGGTTGTGGTGCTTTGAGTGCATCCTTATTCAAGGCACAGATTATGGGATGGCTGTGCTCACACACATGCTTGCCAGAGATGGGATTCCTGGCTGTGCACCTCACCTCCATTCCTGCAGCTAGAAATTTCTTGCAGTGCTGGAGACGAGAGAATAGAGTGGCCGGCTTTCAACAGCAGGGTTTCCTGGACCACACTTGACACAGGGATTTGAATTCATGACAGGCACTCTGAGGCCCCGCACTATTCCGCTCAGCCTGTGTTTTTCCTTTTGCCTTTGTTTGGAGGCATACCTGGCTTTGCTTGGGTCGTTCCTTGTGGGACTTGGGTGCCATATGATGTGGGGTTGGTTGGGGATAGCTGCATGAAGGCAGGCACCTCAACCCTTGTACTATCTCCCCAGTCCCCCAAAGTTTGTTTTCAGTTTTCTATTTTTGTTTGTTTGGGGCTTACTCCTGGCTCTGCATCGGGAATATTTGCAGTGCTAGGACAGCCCCGGTGAGCTGCGTGCAGACAAGCCCCTAAACTCAGTGTTTCCCCTTCAGGGTCTGACTCAGACAATTTTTAAGAAGATAATTTATTAATGTAATATTGTCTTTATCATAGACCATATAAAAACTGGGTGAATTTTTCCCTTTTGTGTCTGGGACACATAGGTGACATGAACTAAGGATGTATCTTCTTGGTTTGTTTTTTTGTTCTTGGGCCAGAGGTGGTACAGGTGTTAAGGCACGTGTCTTGCACACTATTAGTACCAGTTCGGTGTCCAGTATCATGTATAGTCCCTCAAGCACTACTAGTAGTGATATCTGAGCAAAACCAGGATAAGTCCTGAACACTGCAGGGTGTGACCCCCAAAAGGAAAATAATAAGAACAACCAAAAGCCATCCTTTGTGCCCTATCTCTGGCGCTTAAGTCTTTAAAATTTGTGTACAATTCTGTGCAATGAATCTAGAATTGTAGATAAAGATTTTGAAATTCTCTTAATTTTCCATAAAGCCTTATACTTTTTATATATAAAGTTTTATATGTATTTTGAATGCTTCCTTGGTGATGTTTTGTGGGTATTTTTTTTTCTGAATGAATTTATTTTTCTTCATCTATTCCTGGCGAATTGCAGATAACATTGGAACAGTTTTTCCCTCTCATCTCTTTGTAATCAAGGAAATCAGGAGCAATCTTTAAAAAGTTTACGGGACTGGAGCGAGAACAGTGAGTAGGGTGCTTGCCTTACACGTGGCTGACTTGTATGTGATCCCTGGCACCCTGTTCGCTACCTGAGCCCATCAGTAGTGATCCCTGAGTGCAGAGCCAAGATTAAGCCCGGAGCACTGCTGGATTTAGCCCTAAAACAAAACAACTAAAAACATGTGGCTGTCCTAGATTGCTCAGAGCGTTCATGGCTTAGGGTGTTTGGCGCAGGTAGTGCTGCAGCAAAGAACACAGCAGCTAGGACACGTGTCTTGCACGCAGCTGACCTTGGTTCGATCCCAGCATCTCATATGGTCCCCCACGCATGCCAGAAATGATTCCTGAGTCAAAGCCAAGCCAGGAGTAAACCTTGAGCACTACCAGATGCGGTCAAAAAAACTAAAGGGGGTGAAAAATGATTTAGTCTTCAGAAGTCACTTGAATTATGGATTTGGTGTACTGGATATTGAATTTACTTTTATTATTTGCAATTTTAGGGGAACTGTAGAAATATTAACACTAGATCATCAAAACTAGTTAGTTTTGATGATCTAGGAAAAGTTTAAATGTCTGCATTAAAGAAGGACAGCAACAAAGTCATGTATCTCAGCAGTAAGCACTTGCCTTGCATGTTCCATTTCTGGCACCACAAAATTAAAAATAAATAAAGTCTCAATTTTGGATAATTGTAAAGATGTTTTCTTTTTGTTTTCGCACCACACCCAAAAATGCTAAGAGATTTATCCCATTTCAGGTCAGTGTTCAGAGTTAACTGCTGGCTGTGCTTGGGGGATCAGGCTTGAACCCAGGGCTCCTGCAAAGAATGCGCTTCTGCTCTTTTTTTATTTATTTATTTGTTTGTTTAATTAATTATTTTTATAAACTTGTTCACAATAATTCATTACATCTAATATTCAAACAGCAATCCCACCACTATTGCACCTTCCCACCACCATATTTCTAATGTTTCCACCCCCAGATCCCAAACTGTGCCTCCTCAAAGCAGAACCAGTTTTGTGTTGCTTGTTATGAATAATCTACTAAAAATGGTCCAATAAAGTTTTCTTAGAGGAAAGTGTATGAGGTTGTTAGAATTCATCCTGAAACCATTTAGCCCTTATATAAGAGATTACTAACATGTTTGTTAAAGGTTGAGCTTTGTGTGCCTGTGTGTGTGTGTGTATGTGTGTGTGTGTGTGTGTGTGTGTGTGTGTGTGTGTGTGTATTCCCCTCTCCCCCACCCCCCATAAGATGGGTTCCCTTCTACTTTAAACTCATGAGATGTGGTGTGCTGCTCTTGGTACATCAGTGGTGTAGAGTATGAGAGGTAGCACAGCTGTGTGCTCCAGAAATTCCAAAATTTAGAATATGATTATTCAGCAGATTCACTCATGGTGAGGAGCAGCTGAGAGCATGGCGGCAATTGAGTTCTGAAGGTTTTTGGCTGCCAGGGCTCTTTAGAGACTGGGAGGGGAACTCACGCACCCCCTCACCCCACTCCGGGTTGTCCCGGGTATGATAGCCTGGTGCTGGGTCTGGGGTTGTCTCTGCGGCATGTTATGTGCCTCTGCTCTTGGAGCTCTCTTCCCAGTCTTTGTTTTTGGTTCTTTCGGATGTATATTCAGCAGTTGAAACTGCAGAGTTGCCTGCATTGCAATATAAGAATCACTCTGCTTTATTTTCTTGGGGTACCTCCCAAGAAGTGCTTAGGAGGCTTCACTTGTGATTCTTGGCTAACCAGGCCAGCTTGAAAGGCCTGAGGATGGGAAGCCACTCTGGCAGTGCCGAGGGCCTCTCCAGCTGTACCTGGCGACGCTCAGGGAGTCCAGAGGTGCACCTGGTGTGCTTTGGGGACAGCGTGGTGCTGGGAATTGACCTGACCTGCTTAGTTGCATGCATCCTAATGCTGTACTGTCACAGGACCCACTAGGTTTTTTTTTTTGGTGGTCATTTCACCATATTACATTCCTACTATTAGAGCACAAGGGTTCTAATTTGTTTTTTTTTCCTTCCTTTTTGGGTCTCATCCGGTGATGCTCAGGGTTCTGCACTCAGGAGTTACGCCTGGCAGTGCTCGGGTGGAATATGGAATGCTGGGAATCAAACCCGGGTCAGCCACATGCAAGGCAAACACCCTACCTGCTGTGCTATCACTCCTGCCTCAAGGGGTTCTAATTTTGCTACGTTTCCCCCATAGCTTTTTATTATTTATTTATTTATTTGTTTGTTTGTTTAATTCTCAGTGCCATGCTCGAACCTTCTTCACCCATGGTAGATGGAAACTCTTCCAGGATCTCCTCCCTGGTCTAGCACTTGTAACTTTTGGACAGACATTGCTCATTAAAAACTTTTTTTTTTTTTGCTTTTCGGGTCATACCCAGCGATGTACAGGGGTTACTCCTGGCTCTACACTCAGGAATTACTCCTGGCGGTGCTCAGGGGACCATATGGGATGCTGGGAATCGAACCTGGGTCGGCCGCCTGCAAGGCAAACACCCTACCCGCTGTGCTATCACTCCACCCCCCTCATTAAACATTTTGTTTTGGTTATTAAATTTTATTATTATTATTGGACTGGAGCAATAGGCAGGGCATTTGCATTACACATGGCCGGCCCGGGTTCGATTCCTCTGTCCCTCTCGGTGAGCCCAGCAAGCTACCGAGAGTATCCTGCCTGCATGGGAGAGCCTGGCAAGCTACCCATGGCATATTTGATATGCCAAAAACAGTAACAAGTAAAAAGTCTAAACAATGGAGACTTGAGTTGGGGTGCTCAAGTGGGCACCCCAAACAAAGGTGCCCACTTGAGCAAATCAATGAACAACGGGACAATAGTACTACAGTGCTATTTGAATTGTAAGTTCTTTCCATCAGGGTAGCCACACTTTATCAGTTGGTGTAATTTACCAGTATTATTTTGCATGCATTGTCTCTTCCTTGTGTTCATAGTGTCCTCTGATGCATGAAAGTTTTAAATTTTGGTTTGTACAATTTATTTTTCCTTATTATGCTCTTATTGTCATATCCAAGAATGTCTTGAAGCTTCCTTACTTTGTTTTCTTCCAAGTTTTTATAGTACTTTTAATTCTTAGTTTTAGGTCAAACCAAGGGCCACACACACGTAACAGCTCTCTATTGCTGAGCCACATCCCTGTCCTCTTTGGCCCATTTTAAGTTATGTTTGTTTGATTGTGTGCCACAGCCAGCTGTGCTCAGAGCTTCCTCCTGACTCTACCTTACACAGGGGTCACTCCTGGCAGGCTCAGGAGCGGTGCCAGGGATTGGACCTGGGTTGACTCTGCAAGGAAAGTGCCCTAAGTGCTATGCTGATGCTTTGGCCCTGCCTTTAGCCATTTTAAATTAATTTGTGCTATAGAGATTTAACTTTTTTCTTCTGAAGATGGTTATGTTTGAATATCTGATTGTGAACTTTTATTAGTTTTTATTGATTTATAATGGTATTTTGATTGTATTACGGAATTGTGATACAGTTTCAGAGATTTGGAGAGGAGAATATGTAGGAGGGTATAAAAGTGAACAAAATTTTGTAGATTTGAAAATTCCCAAAATGAAGTGTTAAGAAGTTTGTGAGCCAGAAGAATGGTATTTTAGAATCCTAGACACAGTTTCTGTAATCAGACAAAGCTCTTAGATGCTATAAAGTTAACTAGAATAAAGACAGAAAAGATGTCATACACTGCAGCAGCTTTTTCATTTCATTTGAATTTTATTTTTATAAAGTTTTCACAATAATTCAATTCATTTAATATTCAAACCCCAATCCCACCTCCATTGCACCTTCCCACCACCGTATTTTGAATGTTTCCACCCCATATCCCAAACCATTCCCCCCGAAAGCAGAACTGAAACAGTTAATTTTGTATTGCTTGTTATGAATAATCCTGATAAAAATGGTTCAATAAAGTTTCCGTAGAGGAAAGTGTGTAAGGATTGTTGTATTTCATCCTGGATCCATTAAGCCCTTGCATAAGAGATTACCTGTAAAAAACTAAAGCACGCCAAGGGCGAGGGGCGTGTGTACTTGTGGCTCTCGAGCAGCTCTGCCTCACCACCCCCATGTTCCGTGCTCTGGAACCCTGTGTGTGCTGTCGGGTCCCGAAAGGAAGAAGGCCAAACTGGTTGCTCGATCAGTTTATTTCGTTCTCTCGCTGCTTCTTCTGAGTCTGGGATTTTTCCTCTGCCCCACAGTCTTAGTTTATATAGCAAATTACATAGGGCGGTAGCACAAAGGTGGGTTTAACATCAACAAATCAACAAGTCAACAAAGAAGGGTAAGACCATTTCTTGAGGAGATTAACAAAATCTCATCTAAGGAAATCTCATCTAAGGAGATCCGCTCAAGGGCGTGATTCCAAACAAGGGTGTGTCAGGGTGTGAGCTAGTAATCTGCTTAAATAGTTACAGTAAATCTACTTCTAATATTTCTAATATTTCTAGCAATGTCATTCTGTATGAGCACAGTAAGAGATATAAAGTTTGGTTCTTCCTGAGGACATCTCACTATACAGTCCTTAGGCCAGGTTAATCTTCCTAACCCCAGCAGGGTCCTAGTCTTTTGGATCATGACAGCATTTGTCTATGATCAAGCTCTTAACTTATACTTAAGAATTAGGCACTTTGGCCAGGCCCATCTCAATGCCAGGGTAGCACATAACTCACCGCTTGCCCTGGATCCATCCTGTCCCTCGTCCTGTCCCTTGTCGGGACCCTGCTTTTGGGGTGCTAGGAACTGAGGGCAACCAAGTTAAGAAAGCAGATGCCCGGGAATGAATAATATTCGAAGCCAATTAAAGCCCAAGTTACAAAAGCATAATATTGTCTTCTTGTGTCCATACAGAAAGGCTATCTCTTGTGTCCATACAGAAAGGCTATTGCTTTAAGGTAAACTATGCAAAAGGCTTACAATACAAGTTCAGGATCCTTAGAAGAATCTAATCTTACAGAATCTGATTAGAAAAAGGTGATTAACTGATTGGGAAGGAGGATGCAGAGAAGAGTTTACAGATAAGCAAAGGAATGGGAGTGTCTCCAGAGAACTTAAACCTAAACTCCTTGTAGCAAGGGAGGAGGTACAAACCAGTTATCCTACAATTACCAAAATGTTTGTTAAACCCCATCAAATGTTGTGTGCTTCTTGGGGCTGGAGAGATAGTACAGCGGGTAGGACTAGGGCGTTTGCTTTGCATTCAGCTGACCCGGGTTCAATTCCCAGCATCCCATATGGTCCCTGAGCACCGCCAGGAGTAATTCCTGAGTGCAGAGCCAGGAGGAACCCCTGTGCAACGCCAGGTGTGACCCAAAAAGCCAAAAAAAAAAAAAAAGTGTGTTTCTCTTGGTACATCAGTGGTGTGGAATATGAGAAGTCATGTGAAGAATTCAGGAATTCTAAAATTCAGAATATGGTTATACAGCAGATTCACTCATGGATGAGGCCTATGTTACTCTCTGCCAGAAGCCTTATTTCTGAGTTTCATAATCAAAGCCATTGATGATATATGGCACAAGGGCCAGTTTGTGGATGTGACTGCCAAGCTATAGGTAAACTTGGGAGATGGGGCAAGTAGGCCCATTCCCACTCCTAGTGGGCATGGAGATTTCAGTCACGTTCCCGCATGCCTGAGTGAGTCTCTGCAGACTCACTCATGGGTGAGGTTTGTCCAAGCCTGTGGAGAGCTGCCATGAGCATGGCTGCAATTGACTACTGGAAGTTTTGGGCTGCAGCAGCTATTTTTATGACTTTGAATATAGTAGTCTTTTTTTTTTTGAGTTTTATTTTTTATTTTTATTGAATAACCGTGAAAAAAGTTGCAAAGCTTTAAGTCTCAGTCATATAATGATCAAACACCCATCCCTTCACCAGTGCACATGTTCCACCACCAAGAACCCTGATATAGCCCTCCTGCAATCCCCCACCAGAGTGGCTAATGATCTTCACTTTCACTTTTTTTGAGTACATTCAATATTTCAACAGAGAACTCACTATTATTATTCAGAATTTTCCCCCAAACCTGCTGTAAAGGGATAATTTGTCTTCCATTGCTGAGAGTGAAAAATATATGAGCTCGCGGCTGTGCGGTTTTGGATTTCTGATATTTTAGTAATTAAGTCCAGAGAGATTTCTGCCAGAAGTTACCGGAAAGATAAGGCCGAGAGAGAAAAACCTTTCCCCTCCCTGGGTGGCCTGGGGTTGTAGCTCAGTTCACAGTCTACATGCATTTCTGTAAGAAGCCGCTGGGTGCCAAAAGTGATTGATTAGTAGCCTTCATAGTCTTTAAGGAGCAGAGAAGCCATTTTGTGTGTGTGGCCGCGCCGGTTCTCGTCTGGGCGGGTGAATATAGTAGTCTTAATGAGTGTGTAGACTGAAATCTAGAAAAATGGAAGAAAGAAATACAGAAAAAGCGGGTAGAATCACTTTAGATATTAAGAAAAATTGAAAAGCAAATAGAAAAGTATGTAAATATATACTTTAAAAAATAGCAAAAGTATGAAGTGAAAAACAGAAGACCCTCTTCTGCTATACATACTCCCTTCTCTCCTCCATCTCCAATCGCAGTCCACAGAATAGCTTTGAGGAGAGGGGATGGGAGAGAAGATTTTCCGAGGGAAACTCAAAAGGACGGAAACAAAAGAAGAAATGAAAACTGAACAGAGGACTAATGGAATAATGCCCAGAGAAGAAAGCAAGTAGGAATTCAGCAGCCAAGTTGGAAAGAAGAATAGAGACACGATTTCTCTGAGAAAGGGTCGAGATGATCATTTCCCCCCCCTTCTCAAATAGAAGACTCAGCTGAGAGTGGTAGTCGGTTGAATATGGTTATGATGGCATTTAGAGAGTGGCAGTGTTCTGTGAAACCACTTGAATGAGTAAAAGAATGACAGTGTGGTCCCAGCTCATACCCTAACTATGTGGTAATGACCTCGTCATTGAGGAATGCAAAGAGACTCACCATCTCATTAGTCCCACCAATATGGCTTGTCGACTCAGATGTTTCTTCCTTCTCTCCATGTCCACTCAAACTGCATTTCCAGGCCATTCACATAGGACTACTCTTCAGTACCTTAGGAGCAGTGCTTCCTTTCTGTGACCTTGAGCAGATTCTCAGGGTAGGAAAAGTTTGACAAAATGATTACACAGAGAACTCTAACCAACCATATTATACTAATAGAACCATTTTCACTTCATCTTTTAAGGAAATAGGCCAGCATTAAGCTTGTTCCTGACCATTAGTCATTATGCAGTAACTATTTAAAAAATGTGGTCAGGGTAGTTTCTGTTTGCTATATTTGTAATACACATGATCTTAAGAATTAAGTGAGTTTTTTTTTTTTTGTTTTGTTTTTGCTTTTTGGGTCACACCTGGCGATGCACAGGGGTTACTCCTGGCTCTGCACTCAGGAATTACTCCTGGCAGTGCTCAGGGGACCATATGGGATGCTGGGAATCGAACCCGGGTCAGCCGCGTGCAAGGCAAGCGCCCTACCCGCTGTGCTATAGCTCCAGCCCCCTTAAGTGAGTTTTACTTATAAAATATTTGTTATTTGTGAATTTCATTATAAAATTTCACACACAAAAAGTTATGCAGAAATTTGATTAAGCAAAGGTTTTTCCTTTATTTATGTAATTGTATAATGTCATGTAATGAAAATTGCTTACACTTAGAGGATTTGAAAAATGACTTTCCCTTCCTTTGTATTTTTCAGGAGACCCATGCACGGTATCCTCTCAGTTGGAGCTGGAGGAAGCCTTCAGGCTTTACGAGCTAAACAAGGATTCTGAGCTTTTGATCCATGGTAAGGAAGTAATCCTGTTTTACTTTCCCAGAGCTTCGATTCTTTCTGTCATAACTGAAAGAATCAGATATAAAAACAACCCTAGGGCCAGAGGGATAGTATAGTGGTTGGGCATTTATTTGTGCATGCAGCCGACCCACATTCAATCTCTGGCATCCCACATGGTTCCCTGAGCCCACCAAGAATAATTCCTGAGACAGAGCTAGGAGTAACCCCTGAGTACCACCGGGTGTGACCCCCCAAACAAACCAGCCCCCATGATCCTGTTGTCCTTTTCTTTGGGGGTAAGGAATGCAGCTGGACTTGGGCATCCCCTGTGGTACTTAAGTTTAATTCCTTTCTTTGTGCTTAGTCATGACCCCTGGCGATGCTTGGGGAACTGTATGTGGTGGCAGTTATTAAATTGGGGTTGTCCGCAAGCAAGGAACAGTCTTTACTTTTTTTTTTTTTTTTTTTTTGCTTTTTTGGGTCACACCTGGCGATGCACAGGGGTTACTCCTGGCTCTGCACTCAGGAATCACCCCTGGCTGTGCTCAGGGGACCATATGGGATGCTGGGATTCGAACCCGGGTCGGCCGCGTGCAAGGCAAACGCCCTACCCGCTGTGCTATCGCTCCAGCCCCGGAACAGTCTTTACTTTGTGTACTTTTTCTCCAGCCTCTGAGTCAGTTTCTTAATCTTTTATCTTTTGTAGTTATGTAATTGTTTTTATTAAGTTGATCAAAATCCACCTGCCTCTTATAATCTTGAGAATTGGTTTTTTTTTTTTTTTTTGTCACACTTGATAGTACTCAGTATTTGCCCTGGCTCTCTGCTCAGGATCAGTCCTGGTGGGCTAGGGGGACCATATGGGTGCTGAGGATCCAAACCCAGGCTGGCTGCACTTGGCAAAGCAAATGCCCGACCTACTGTACTATATCACTCTGGCTCGGAAGTGTGCTTTTTTTTTTTTTTTTTTTTTTTTTTTGGTTTTTGGTTTTTGGGTCACACCTGGCGATGCACAGGGGTTACTCCTGGCTCTGCACTCAGGAATTACTCCTGGCAGTGCTCAGGGGACCATATGGGATGCTGGGATTTGAACCCGGGTCGGCCGCGTGCAAGGCAAACGCCCTACCCGCTATGCTATCACTCCAGCCCCAAGAAGTGTGCTCTTTTTTACTCCTTCTTTGGTAGAGAAATGTAATCATATTTCAGTATTTCACAGCAGAACATAAGTTAAAAGTTTTAAATTCAGAGACTAAGTTGGGGAGATGGCTCAGTGGGGTGGATACTTTGCTTGCAGGACTGGATTTAATCTCTGGTGCCACTCACAAGCACAGAGGGAGGATTAGCCCCTGAGCACCACCAGGGGGCACCCAAAACAAACAAACAATTGAGAATTGAGAACATAGTAGAACCTAAACCTAAACCATCACCTTATATTCGAATGATGTATATAGCTCCAAGAGCCGCTGTACGTATACTCAGTACCTCGGGATCCCCAGGGCATTGCCAGGAGTGGCCCTACAAAAAGGAGGGGCAAGTTGAAATTTGGGTCACTTCGCTTGATATTGAATTTTAAAATCTTTGTGAATCATATGTTTTAAGTATGTTGTATTAACTTTAGTTAATTTCCTTTTAGTATTCCCTTGTGTGCCAGAACGTCCTGGAATGCCCTGTCCAGGAGAAGACAGTAAGTGTTTGTCTATGTTATGTCTTTGAGAGAGATTTTTTTAAATAGTACATTAGCAAAAGTAAAATCAGAAATAGAAACTTTATTCCTAATCATCAGTCTTAACTGTTCATAAGTGCTTAAACTCTAATTTTGCCAGACCAAAATTGGCAGTTCTTATTTACTTCTTACTTACATATTTGTAGAAACAAAGGAAAAGAAGATTATATTGATCATATATTCTTTGTAGTTTTGGTTTTGGGTTTTGGGTTTGGGCTGTTGTTTGTGCTACTTCCAGTTCTGCTTCAGGGACCGTGCAGGTCAAACCTGGGCTTCCTGCATGCAAATCATGGATTCCAGTGCCTTGAGCTCTCTCTGTATCCCTTCTTCCTGTTTTTATTATCTGTTTTTTAAAGTATTACTACTATTGTTGTTGTTATTATTTTGGGTCACACCCAGTAATGCTCAAGGTTACTCCTGACTCTGGCACTCAGGAATTACTCCTGGCTATTCTAAGTTCTTGCAGAATGTCTCCAGGATTTGGATTGGCAGTGCAGTGAATCTGTGTAGTAATTTGGGTAGGATGGTCATTTGGCAACGGTAATTCTTCCCATCTAAGAACATGGGATATTTTTCCACTTCCTAAGGAATTGGAAAATTCTTCTCTTAAGAATTTTATAGTTGTCATGGTATTGGTGTTTCTATATCAAACTGTAACAAACTTCTTCTGTTAAGTTGGTTCCTAGGTAATTGATGTTTTTGGATATTGTTTTGAATGGAGTGTAGACTCTTTGATTTCTTTTACTTCTAGTTTATTATTTGCATATGGAAATGTGACAGACATATAGAATATGTGTTGACTTTGTAGCTGGCTTCTTTGCTGTATTGATTTAGTGCTTTTAGAAGCTCTTTAGTAGACTAGTTAGGGTTTTATATGTATATTATCACGTCCTCTGCAAATGGTGATAATTTGATGTCTTCCTCTCCAATTTGAATCCTTTTGATTTCTTTGCCTTGCCTATTACTGTTGCTGGGACTTCTGATACTGTGTTGAACAATAGTGGATATAGCTGACGTCACTACCTTGTGGCTGATCTCACGGGGAGCGCTCTCAGTTTGTCACTGTTGAGAATAGTGCTGGCTGGAACGCTGGTGCTGGGTAATGTGCACTGGCGAAGGCATGGGTGCCCAAATACTGCAGGACTGAAATCTAATCATGAGCAGTTTCGTAAGGGTCTGTCTCACAGTGATTCAATAAAAAAGGTTTTTATTTTTTTAATTTTTTTTATTTTTTTGCTTTTTTTTGGGTCACACCTGGCGATGCACAGGGGTTACTCCTAATTCTGCACTCAGGAATTAACTCCTGACGGTGCTCAGGGGCCCATATAGGATGCTGGGAATTGAACCTGGGTCGGCTGCGTGCAAGGCCAACGCCTTATGGGCTGTGCTATCGCTCCAGCCCCAAAAAAGGTTTTTAAAAAAAGAATAATGCTGGCTGTGGGCCTGAGTAGTAGGACAGTGGGTCTGGCACTTATCTTTGCACATGGCTGACCCAGGTTTAATCCCCTGGCATCCCACATGGTCCCCCATGGCCCACCAGGAGTAATTCCTGGGTATAGAGCAAGAAGTAACTCCTGAGCATTGCCCGGTGTGACCCAAAAACAAAGCAAAAAAAAAGAATGATGCTGGCCATGGGTATGTTATTATAGATGACCATCTCTCTCTTTTTTTTTTTTTTTGCTTTTTGGGGTCACACCCGGCAATGCACAGGGGTCACTCCTGGCTCATGCACTCAGGAATCACCCCTGGCGGTGCTCAGGGGACCATATGGGATGCTAGGATTTGAACCCGGGTCGGCCGCGTGCAAGGCGAACGCCCTACCTGCTGTGCTATCACTCCAGCCCCACCATCTCTATTTTGAGCATGGCTCTTCACCCCTATTTTGTTGAGGGTATATATTTTTTTTTAAATCATGAATGGTTGTTGTATCTTGTCAAGCTTTCTCTGCATTGGTTGGTATGATTGTATTTTTATCTTTCCTTTCATTGATGTATTACATTAATTGATTTTTTTATGTTGAACCATCCTTGCATCCTTGGGTTGACTTCTGCTTGATCATGGCGTGTGTGTGTGTGTGTGTGTGTGTGTGTGTGTGTGTGTGTGTGTGTGATCTTTTATATATGCTCTTGGATTCAGTTTGCTAAGATTTTGTTGAGAATTTTTATATCAGAGTTCGTCAGAAATTTTTCATCAGAAATTCATCATTAAAAATTTTGTTCTGCTTTTTCAGTTTAGCCACAGTTTGGAGGTGGGGGAAGCAGGGAGACCTGCTGGTGCTTGGTAGGGTTACTCAGAGGTACTGACAGGAGCGTGCAGTGCCGAGGATTGAACCCAAACAGAAGCAGAGTGTTACCAGCCTGCCAGTCCCTCTTTCTGGCTCTCAGTTACAGGTGCTCTGTGATTTCTGTTTGTTCCTCATATTTTCTCTGCCCTTGTTGAAGCTTTCTTTCATTGATCTCTTACTCTAATGAGCATCCTTAAGAATTATTCCACTGGAGCTGGAGTGATAGTACAGCAGGGAGGGCATTTGCCTTGCTTTGGCTGACCCAGGCTCGATCCCCAGCATCCCATATGGCCGTCTGAGCAATGTCAGGAGTAACTCCTGAGGGCAGAGCCAGGAGTAACCTCTGGGCATCACAGGGTGTACCCAAAAGGCCCACCCCCCCAAAAAAAAATTGTTCCATTGAAAGGAAGCATTAAATTGGGAGGAGGTGGCGCTGAAATGTTGTAAAGTGTTATATTTTTATATATATATAAATCCTCTCAGTACTAGTATTGTAAACCACAGTGCAAAGCTACGTAGAGAGCCACTCGTAAGGCAGGCTGGTGGGAAGGAGGCAAAGGTGTGGGGTATTGGCGGGGAGAAGTGGATGCTGGTGAAAAGATTGTTGTTGTAAAATTGTATGCCTGAAACCTAATCATCAATTACTTTGTAATTTCACTGTGACTGAAATAAAAATTTATTTAAAAAAAGTAATTTATTTAATTAATTAAAAAGTAATTGAAGTCCTTTATCAGGAAGTTTAGAAATCTCTGCCCCTTCCCAGGCATCTGAATTTCTCCATCTCTTCATCATGTTCAGTGCTACTTGTGGGCTCAGATGAGGGCTCAAGTTTATGTTCAGTAATTCCAGACAGAGGCTGTGGCTTTGCATTTTTCTCCCTGAGCAGCTGCTGGGAATTCACAGTCACAGGTATCGGTAGTAGCATTTGGTCTAGCAAGGTGGGGCAGTCTCTGGAAGTTCACAGTTCCGAGTGCCCAGTAGCAGCTGTAGCATTCAGAAGGCTGCTTTGCCAGTGCCGCGTAGCTACTGTCGTGCCAGGCTCAGGGAGACCTGCAGAGTTCCCTGTGGCTTAGGAACTTGTGTTTTGGGGGCAGCCCGATAGGAGCACAGTCGGCAGACGGTTCCACGCTGACTGGGTTTTATCTGAGAGGTCTGTGCAGGGGCTGCCCGGAAGCAGATAGACATGCGTTGTGAAGAACAGAGTAGTTTAATGAGGAGTAGGCAGATTTGATGCCCCTCTGTTGCTTTGCCCTTCATTTCCAACGGGTGGTCTCTAGGAGTTTGCCCTCCTGATACCCCTCCTCTCTCTCCTCTCCTTCCCCTCTTACTGCCTCCCTCTCTCCCTCTCAAACACACCTTGATGCTCAGGGCCTAGTCTCCTAGCTCTGAGCTCAAAGATCACTGCTGTTGGTACTGGGGACTATGTGAGGTGCCGGGTACCAGCCCGTGTCTGCCTCGGGAAAGCAAGCACCCTACCCGTTGTATCATTTCTCCAACCCCCTGATGTTTTTATTTTCTTTTTTATTTAATCACTGTGAATCACAAAGTTCTTCATGATCGAATTTCAGATGTGCAGTGCTTCAAACACCAATTCCTTCACCAGTGTCCACTTCCCACCCCTGATGGCACTGTGGCTCACAGAACTATTACTGCTAGGGCATCGTGTGTGTCATGTTTCCTTCTTTCGCCTCAGTCTCACCCAGAGTGGCAATTCTCCCTATCTTTGTTGTAGTGGTTTCCTTCCTGTGCTCCTCTCCCTATGGGGGCAGGACTCTTCTGAAAGACCCATTCTACTGCAGTCCCGTTTGCTTATCTTTGCTTCTCCTTGCTTGGTCAGTGGCTTTTCATCCTTAAAGAAGTCTCTAGCTTCAGTGTCATGGAGGATTCTGCCTAAGCATTCCTCTGATCTAATATTGAGGTCTTTATCCAATTTTATTTAACTTTTGTGCATTGTGTTAGAAAGAGGTATGGTGGGTTTTCTTTTTTTTTTTTTTTAAGAAATCAAGGTATTTATTCACAATTTTAAACTGAAAAATGGTAAATCTCTGTAAGTTCTTTTTTTTTAATTTGATCAACCAGTTTTCTCAGTGCCATTTGTTGAGGTTTTTTTGCTCCTTTACTGAGAACTGACCATACATCTGGATTCTCAGTTCTATTCCATTGCTCTGAGGGTCTGTCTTTATTTTAGTATCATGCAGTTTGCAATTTTAATTACTACCGCTTTGTTGTACAGGTTGAAATAGGAGAAAATGATGCCTCTCATCTCCTTTTCCCCAAGGATTGCTTTGGTTATTTGAGGGGAGGACAAGTATAAGTGGTTTTTTGTGTTGTTTTTTTTTTTGTTTTTTTTTTTTTGCTTTTTAGGTCACACCTGGCGATGCACAGGGGTTACTCCTGGCTCTGCATCTGCACTCAGAAATTACCCCTAGCGGTGCTCAGGGGACCATATGGGATGCTGGGAATTAAACCCAGGTCGGCCGCGTGCAAGGCAAATGCCCTACCCGCTGTGCTATTGCTCCAGCCCCCATAAGTGGTATTTTTTTGTATAAAGGTCAGGAGTGTCTGATCTATTTCTTTGAAAACTGTCACGGGTATCCTTGTAGGGACTGCACTGAATCTGTATAATGCTTTGGGGAGTATTTCTGTTTTGGTGGTGTTAATCGTGTTCCTGAGCAGAGGATGTGTTTCCATTTCCTCATGTTCTCTTATTTCTTTCAGTAGTGTTTCGTAGTTTTCTTTGGTTAAGCCAATTCCTATGTACTTGATTTTCTCGGGCACACTGTGAATGAAATTTTTTTTTAAAATATTCTCTTTCTTCTATCTCACTATTTGCATATAGGAAAGCCATGGACTTTTGCGTACTAATTTGTAACCTGTCACTTTATTATACAAATCTATTGTTTCTAGAGCATTTTTCTAGAGTATTTAGGATTTTCTAAGTAAAATATCATGCCATCCTCAAATAGTGAAACCAGACTTCTTTTTTTCCTATCTGGATGCCTTTAATATCTTTTTCTTGCTTAATTGCTATGGCAAGTACTTCCGGTACTATATTGAGTAGAAATGGTAAGAATGGATAGCTTGTTTTGTAGCTTAATTTTCCCTCCCTACCATATGTTTGCTATGGGCTTGTGATAAATGGCTTTGATTGTGTTGGAGAAAGTGCCTTCGATTCCCATTTTATTGAGAGTTTTTTAAAAATCATTGTAGGTGCTGGACCTTATCATGCTTTCTCTGCATCTATTGATGTGATCGTATGATTTTTCTTTTTTTTTGTATTGAAAAGGTATATTTATTGATTTGAGTGTGTTAAACCATTCTTGTATCTTAGGGATGAGTCCCTCTTGGTCATGGTGTATGATCTTTGTAATGAGTTGGTGGATTCAGTGTACTAGTATTTTGTCGAGGGTCTTTGCATCTATGTTCATCACAGGTATTGACCCTGATACTACCTTTTTGAGAGATCAGAGACTGCAAGAGGACATGGTTATACCTGTTACTGAGTTAAGGACATGGTTATCTTCCCTGCATACATATATGCATTTACCTCCCTTTCAGAGAGGGCAGGAGTAGAATTGTAAGAATAGAATAGAATTGTAGGGATGGGGTGCTGGGTTTTGAATGAACACCCCCTTTCCCCGGGGCAAAGTTCTGCATCATGGAGCTCTTTCCCCAGCTGATGAGCCGTGCGCCAAACATCCCATCAGGTCTGCATGCCTCATCTGTAGACCTTTCTCTCCAAAGGACATCAGGGCTCCCTTTCCCTTCCCAGTAGAGGTTCAGACAGGATTCTGTATTTTATCTACTTACCAGAATGAACATTTAAAAACAAATTGAATTCAGCACATGCAGAGCCAGTGCTGTACCACTGAGCGGCATCTCTGGTCACTCTAACTCTACCGGTTAGAACTGGGACTGTGTTGTAGCTCTCGCTCCTGTTCTTTAGAGTCTCTACTGGGAAATTGATGGTAGTATCATTGGGATTCCTTTGTATACTGCCCTTCTCCCCATCTAGAAGTTTTCACAGTTTTTCTCATTGTTGAGTTTTGATAACAATGGTGCGTCTGTTATAGTGGTTTTGGCATTTATAAATTTAGTTGTACTACCCCTTGCTTCCTGAACTTCTGATTGGCTCTGAGACTTGGCATGTTCTCAGCTATTTCTTTGAATGGGCTGTCTGTTCTTTTCTCATTCTATTCACCTTTTTGTAACTATAATCTTATGTTTCTTCTAATGGAGTCCAGTGAATCTCACAGTGTTTGTTCATTTCCCCCAAATTTTATATCCTTCCCTATTTTTGAGTTGTTACTGAAATTTTGTCTGTAATTTTTCCGAGTCTTTTCTCTGTGAGTTCAAGCCTGTCTCTCATTCAATGGAAGTTTTTGTCCATTTTTTTTTATATCCAGCATATCTACTTGAACTTTTGGTTTTGTTTTTTGTTACTGTTTGTTGGGTCACATTCTGCAGTAGAGGGAATCACGGAGTGCTGGAGATTGAACCTGGGGGTCCCACATAGAAATTAAGTGCTCTAGTCCTTGGCACTACCTCCCCTGGATCTTAGATTCTTTTTTTTTTTTAATAGCATCAGACTCTTTGATGAAAAAGGTTACCTGCATTTACCTTATTTTCATTTTCTTTTAGAATTTATTTGTTGCATTGCACTGATTTTTCTTTGTAGAAGTTGTATATGTATTTGGTTGTTTTGTTTTTTTTGTGGGTTTTTTTTTTTTTGAGGGGACACACCCAGCTGTGCTCAGAGCTTACTATTCCTGGCTTTGCACTCCAGGATCATTCCTGACAGCCTTGCGGGAACCTATGCCAGGGATCAGACATGTGTTGGCCACATGCAGGACAAGCACCTTACCCACGTTACCCACTGTATTATTGCTCCTGTGCGTATAGTAGTTGTATGGGTAGTCCCTGACAGCTGCCTGTAGAAACTCCCCTTCCCTCCCGCAATCATATGTGGACATGAACCTTGCAAACACCAACAGAAAAAGAATAAAAGACTTGTTATAATAAGGTTTAATTCTTTTGAGCATTTGCTTTGCTTTTCCAGCAGGAGACACTGTGGCTCGGGTTTTGGAGCTCTTTTTGTCTTTTAGGATCTTGGGTGTGTGGGCCAGAGATGAACTGATTACACCATTTCTCAGTGTCTTGAGGTATAAGATCCCTCATGGTCTCTCTTTTTGTCATCATATCCATTCTCAGCTTGAGTATAGAATCGGATCCAACCGCCCTTCTCCGGGACCACCTGCGGATATCTATTGGTGGTGACTGTTTTTGAAGATAAGACTTTCCCAGCTTCTGAAGAGCACTGGGAAAGGACTCACTGTGTTACCGTGCCCGCTCAAATCCCTGGGATTTGGTGTCTGGTTATACCCCGCAGTTTCAGGAGGTTGTGTGACTCTTACCCCTCTTCTAAGGAAGCTTCTTAGAATCCTGGAGACTTGGATGTACTCAATCCTAGTCTTCCCTCACTTGCTCCGCAAATTGCTGCCATAGCATTCTTGTTGTTGGGCCTGAGTTGCATGGCAGGTTTCTCTGCATTTGCTTTCAAATATGAATCTAGAAATCTCATTGAGTTTTGACACAGTATTGACTGTAACTGCAGGTTGTCATTATTATTGACAAACTAGTGTCGCGGCGATTAACATAATCAAAATGACACTATTAAATTTCACCTGTTGGAGCCTCTCTGTCTTAATTTTTTTTAGAAAAAAATACTAATAAAAAAAACCAGTGGGTGGAAGGTTGGAGAAGAGAATAAGTCTTGTAGTAACAAAATGTTCCTTACTCAGTAAAATGTATTCTGACAATGAATAGAGAAGTCATTGCCTTCAACAGAGTGATGGAGCACCAATAGCAGGAGTCAACAGTTTGACATTTGTGCATCTCTCTATATGGTAGGATAGGAAATATTAGCATCTCAAAGGTTTTAATGCTGTAGGCTGGAAAGATAGTACACTGGATAGGGCTTTTGCCTTGCACACTGTCGACTCAGGCTCTATCCCGACATCCTACAAGGTCCCTCAGGCTCTGCCTGAGTGCAGAGCCAGGAGTAAGCTCTAAGCTCTGCCAAATGTTAACGCCTTGCCCCCGCAAAAAGCTTTAATACTTTAGGGGGCTGGAGCGATAGCACAGTGGGTAGAGTGTTTGCCTTGCACTCGGCCAACCAGGGTTTGATTCCCAACATCCCCTATGGTCCCCTGAGCACCTCCAAGAGTGATTCTTGAGTGCAAAGCCACCCCTTTGCATCACCGGGTGTGACCCAAAAAACCAAAAAAAAAGTTTTAATACTTTTATAAAGAGACAGATCTAGAATATAGCACATGATATAGAACAACTGCCTAAACTTTTTAAAAAATATGCAAAACAAAGTAGAGAACATTTTTAGCATATGCAAAAGAGATGAAATGACTCTTTTTTCAGATAGAATAACTAACCATTTGTACCATGAAGCCTCCAGAGCAGAGACCAGGACCTCAGCTGGATCCGAGCACACCATGACCCCTCGTTTAGTCCGTGGCTGTAGCCCTGGACTTCCGGGGATGATCCTGATGGTCCCGGCACCACAGAGGAGCCCCACATCCTCAGACTATTATTACACTGAATGGTCTGGCCAATATTGCTGAAAGTGGCTGCACGCCCTCTGGGTGCCACTTAGAAGCTCACCTGTCCTAAATAAACTTTTGGAATAACTAAAGCAATTCTGAGAAAGATTCCCTGACTTGTTACTACAAAATGATAGGGTACTGGAATAATGATAGTGGAATAGAATTGATAACCCCGAGGCAAACCTACAGATGTATGGGCAGTTAATTTACAGCAAAGTGTGTTTTAGGTGGAGCAAGGAAGTCTCTTCAACAAATGCTGCTAGGAAAACTGGCTAGTGTCATGCAAAAAAAACCAAAAACCAAAAACAGAAAGCAGCTAGTCTCCTGTTTCACAACATACACAAAGGCTAATACAGAATATATTTTAAGATCCTTGAAACCAAATTACCAAATTTGTTCCCACAAAATATTTTCAGGAAGTAACATAGCAAGACTCCAGGATATATGTATATTCATTAATATGTATATATATTTTTAATTTAATCACGGGGAGATACAGTTACAGACTTTCATGATTATGTTTCATTCATACAATGATCCTCCACCAGTGCACATTTTCCATCATCAGTGTTCCCAGTTTCCCTTCCGATACCCTCCACATGCCCCCTACCCCTATCCTCCCCTCTGTGGCATGTACATTCCTTTCTCTCTGTTTTGGGGCATTAATGATTTGCAATACAGATACTAAGAGGCCATCTTGTTTGATCCTTAGTCTACTTTCAACAGGCATCTCTGATCCCAAATGATCCCTGCAACCATCATTTACTTAGTGGTCCCTTCTCCATCCCAACAGCCTTTTACCCCAGCACATGAGGCAGGCTTCCAGACTGCAGAGCGATCCTGGCCCTTGTCTCTACTGTCTTAGGTGTTCATTGATTTGCTCGAGTGGGCACCAGTAACTTCTCCAGAAGTTGTTGTTACTGTTTTTCGCATATTGAATATGCCACGGGTAGCTTGCCAGGCTCTGCCTTGTGGGCGAGATACTCTAGGTAGCTTGCTGGGCTTTCCGAGAGGGTTGGAGTCAAACCCGGGTCTGCCTCATGAAGGCAGATGCCCTACCTGCTGTAATAACACTCCAGTCCACAAATGAGTGCAGTCATTCTATGTCTGAGACTACAGGATATTGACTGCAGAGATCACACCAGTGATAAAATAAAAGAAATGAAGAAATGGAACAGTATCAAATTTAAAATGTTCTGCACTGCCAAAGAAATGAGGACTAAAATCAAAAGATATCCTACTGAATAGGAGAAAATTATTCACATATCATACATATATCTGACATGGTCTAATAATCAAGATATCGAAAGTGCATACAAAGCTCAGCAATTAAAAAGTTCCATCTAAAAATAGGGAAAGAAGTCAAAGAGACATTTCTTCAAAGACAGGATACAGATTGTCAACAGGCATATGAGGAAGTGTTAATTATCACTGATTATCAGGGAAATGCAAATCAAAATGAACACGAGTCATCACATCACATCCATAATAATTCCATATTTTAAAAAACATTTAGGGGCCAAAGTGATAGTATAGTGGGTTAGGGTGTTTGCATTGCATGCAGCCGATCTGGGTTCGATCCCCCGGCGTCCCATGTTTCCCCAAGCACCACCAGCAGTAATTCCTGAGCCGGGAGTTACCCCTGAGCATCACTGGGTGTACCCAAAAGCTAATACAAAATTTAAATTTAAAATTAAAATTTTGTTTTAACAAGTCAGGAAACTGGGGCCAGAGCAGTAGTATAGCAGGTGGGCATGTTTGCCTTGCATGTGGCAGACCCGGGTTCGATCATCGGCCATCCTGTGTGGTCTGCCGAACACAGCCAGAAGAAAGCCCTAAGCACCTCCTGGTGTCTCCCAGAAACCACTGTGGTGGTAGGTGTGGTGTAGTCGCATGGCAAGCATTACACAACAGTAATATTGTAAGCCATGATACCTGAATGTTAAAAGTTGATTTTTAAAAAAAGTTGTCATCATTAAATCTTGACTAGGTCCTTAAGATGGAAGGAAAGCTGAGGAGGAGTGCAAATAGGGAAACTGACATATAAACTGTTATGGATCATAATGTTACAAACTGTTATATGTCGCTTAATATCACTTTATTTTCTGAAACAAGGTAATGATGTTAATCTGTATCATTGTATCACTGTCTACTCGTTGTTCATTGATTTGCTTAAGCGGGCACATAACGTCTCCATCGTGAGACTTGTTACTGTTTTTGGCATATCGAATACACCACGGGTATACTCTCGGTAGCTTGCCGGGATCTCCTAAAGGGACGGAGGAATCGAACCTGGGTCAGCCGTGTCGTGTGCAAGGCAAATGTCCTGCCTGCTGTGCTATCGCTCCAGCCCATGGTGTTACATAATTGGACAAAATGTTATTAATCTCAGTCAATACTCAGGATTTAAGGTTGAGATGTGATATCTGCAAGTTTTAAAGAATTTATGAAAAGTAAGGTGTAACTACAGAAGAAAACAATTGTGGCAAATTGTTAATTGGCAGAACTAGGTGAAGAATGCAGGTGCGTTTATTGTTCTTATTATTTTCCTCTGGAGTTCAAATTTTTTCAATATATTCTCCAGCCCTAATATACATGGATAGAATTCTTTGAACCCACAGTGCAAGACAGGCATAGGAAAAATGACAGGGAATTGGCTCAACTGGGAATAAATAGTACAGAAAAATGTAATAAAATCAACACTATTTGTTTTTTTTCAAAATGAGTTGGGAAATTAGAACATCTAAAAGTGCAATAATAGTCATTCCAAGATTGATACTTTTTTAATTATATGCTTGATGTTTAAAGTATTTACTTTATCTAATGTATGAGTACTGCTATTTATTCAGTCATTGATTAAATTGGGCATGAACTCCACATTACTTTAAAAAAATTTTTTTAATTGAATATCCATAAGATAGACCATTACAAAGCTGTTCATAATTGGATTTCAGTAATACAGTGATCCAGATGTTACTGGTGCCCGCTCTAGCATATCGATGAACAGGATGACAGCGCCAGCTATTTATTTATTTATTTATTTATTTATTTATTTATTTATTTATTTATTTATTTATTTATTTATTTATTTCTGGATTCCCTTGTGATACACAGTTACAAAGTTGTTCATGATTGGTTTCAGACATACAGTATTCCAGATCTTGATTCTTCACCAGTGTATCTTTCCCACTACCAAGGTCCCGTTTCCCTCCTACCACCCCAGAGTGCCTCTTTGGCAAGTGTCTCTCTCTCTGTCTCTGTCTCTGTCTCTCTCTCTCCCATCCCCCATCCCTCCCTTCTCCTCTCCCCAGAGTGCCTCTTTGGCAGGCGCCTCTCTCTCCCCCACACCTCTCTCTCCACCCCCCTCCCTTCCTCTTTCTCCCCTCTTTGCAATACAGGTACTGAAAGGTTATCATGTATATCCCTTTACTACTTTCAGCACTCAGTTCTTGTCCAGAGTGATCATTTCCACCTATCAGTTTCACAGTGGTTCATTCTCTATCCTAACTGCCCTCTCCTCCCCAATTTGTGACAAACTTCCAACTGTGAACCAGTCCTGCTGGCCCTTATTTCTACTGTCCTGGGGCATTAGTCTCAGTGTTTTCTATATTCCACAAATGACTGCATTCTGTTTACCCCTCTCCTTCTGACTCATTTCATTTCAGCATGATACTTTCCATGTCCTTGCATTTATGAGCAAATTTCATGACTTCATTTTTTCCCCCTCTGGCTGCATATTATTCCATTGTGAAGATGTACCATAATTTCTTAATCTAATTGTTTGTTCTTGAGCACTCAGGTTGTTTCCAAGTTCTGGCTATTGTGAATAGTGCTGCAACAAACAAAGAAGTACAGATAGCTTTTCTGTTGTAAAAACATTTATACTTCAGGGGCTGGAGCTGTCGCACAGTGGGTAGGGCATTTGCCTTGCATGCGGCCGACCCGGGTTCAATTCACGGCATCCCTATGGTCTCCTGAGCACCGCCAGGAGTGATTCCTGAGTGCAGAGCCAGGAGTGACCCCTGAGCATCTCCGGGTGTGACCCAAAAAGGGAAAAAAAAATTTATACTTCAGTGGGCTTTATTTTCCTCTAGTCCTTTTACATTTTTGGTTTTTTTGGTTTTTTTTCGGGGGGGGGGTCACACCTGGCGATGCACAGGGGTTACTCCTGGCTCTTCACTCAGGAATTACCCCTGGCGGTGCTCAGGGGACCATATGGGATCCTGGGATTAGAACCCGGGTTGGCCGCGTGCAAGGCAAACGCCCCACCCGCTGTGCTATCGCTCCAGACCCCCTTTTACATTTTTGGCCTTCAGATTTTGTTTATCTTGCAATGATGAATTTGAAGATACCACAATTATAAAATAATTTTTTTACACTTGCTCTCCTTTTTTCACTTCTCTCTTCAGAATCCATCTACCGCAGAGGTGCTCGCCGCTGGAGAAAGCTTTATTGTGCAAATGGTCACACCTTTCAGGCCAAGCGTTTCAACAGGGTAAATTTCATTTAATGAATATTGATGATTTGAGAAGTCTGCATTTTTATTTTCTTTCATGAAAGAAAGGTAGTCTTGTAATTTGCTTTTAAAGCAGTAAGATCACCTAACGCTCCCAGTTTTTCTGGGCAGAACACTTTCTCTCAGGTCATTTTCTTTTTGCGGGGGAGGATCTCACCTGGGGTACTCAGGGCACCATATGCGGTGTCAGGAATCCAATCGGGATTGGCCACATGCAAGGCAAGTTCCTTACTCCCTGTATGTTCACTTTCAGTAGCGTGTTGTACTCTTAAAACAGTTTCAGGTTTAGAGTCAGAGCAAGAGTATAGCCGGTGGGATGCCTGCCTTAAGCTCCGCTGAGGCTGTTGATCTCCAGCACCCCAATATGGTCCCTTGGAGCCTGTCAGAATTGTTATTTCTTACTTAATTTATTATTTAAATTCCCCTTACTTTAATTATAATATTGACATAGCATTATAGTGAAGTAATATTACAGTGTAAAAGTATGTTATTGTTGGCTTGCTTCTTGCTGTGTGCTCAGGGATCACTCCTGGGACCAGGGGCCATACGGGATGTCAAGCACCCTACCCACTGTACTTCCACGCGGGCCCTTCCTGTGTCAAATGCTTTTCAAGTTCAGTTCATTGTTCCTGTTTTCATTACTTTGAACTTAATTTTATTTGAAGACTGAAATTCTTGAATTTATGTCAGAAAACAACCTCATTGTCAATTTTGCTTTGGGATCAGGGACATGATGGGAACACCTGCTCTGCCCCGGTTTGAACCCTCTCACTGCATGTTCCTCAGCGCTGCCTTGCATGTTCCTAGAGCACCGACAGGTGGCCCAGAGGAAATTAAGTGAACAAATGCACTCAGATAAATCGGTTTATTTTTCCTTGATCACTATAGCTTTGGAAAAGTATGATGAAGAGAACTGAATTGGTTAATACACTTATTTTTCACTATCTAACAAGCAGATTGATGGGAATAATTATGATTTGTGTTTGTGTGAATAAAATACTATTGGATTCTTACTTTTCCAGCGTGCTCACTGTGCTATCTGCACTGACCGAATATGGGGTCTTGGACGGCAGGGATATAAGTGTATCAACTGCAAACTCCTCGTTCATAAGAAGTGCCACAAACTTGTCACAATTGAATGTGGGCGGCATTCTTTACCACCGGTAAGACACAGTTGTCAGTTTCAGTTGGTTTTGATAAACACTGCTAGGACAGAGCTAAAGCAGGGAGGTGTGATGAGTCACAGATCAGGTGTGTTACAGAAAGTGAGTAGGAATGGTTTACAGTGCACAAAAATGTTGTGTTTTAGAATCATTATTACAGATTTGCTTGTGGGCTATAGTTAACTTCTTTATTTAACCTGCTGCAGAATCTTCTTGTCTAAATTGGGAAGATGTAGGGAGAATCATTTAGAGATTTTTAGTTTTCTGTTCTTTCAGGTAAACTTAGCTTTACTGTATAGTACTAATTTCCATACAGCACTAAGTAGAGATCAGATAAGTAGAATACAGCCTTGGTGTTTGTTAAAGTGTGAAGTGAAGGGGAGTTTTTGCATTTAAAGTTACTTTTTATCTTCTATTTTAAATATGTAATTAAAACATTACCTAGAGAAGGGAACACCAGGTAAAGTGTGGTTTGAGGACCCGCACAGGATGGGAGATGCACTCTGAAAATAGAATATAGACCAAACACGATGGCCACGTAGTGCCTCTGTTGCAAACCACAACACCCAAAAGGAGAGAGAGAAAACAAGGGGGAATGCCCTGCCACAGAGGTGGGGTGGGGTGGGGTGGGGGGGATGGGGTGGGAGGGTGGGAGGGATACTGGGAACATTGGTAGAGGTGCAAACATGAAAGTTCATAAGTTTGTAACTGTAACTCATGGTGATTCACTAATAAAAATTTTTTTTAAATTACCTATTGTTAAAAAATATAGAGGATTAAGGAAAAATTAAATATATCATGAAATGGCCGCCTGAGGTAATTTGTCAGTTACATATCTATTGCTCTGCAACTTTTGCTATGCAGATTTAAATTCATAAACATTAAATTTTTTTTTTGAGAGATATTTTGGGCCACACCCAGCCGTGCTTAAGGCTTCTTCCTCATTCTGTGCAGGGTTCGCTCCTGGTGGTGCTTGGGGACCTTATGTGGTACTGTGATTAGAAAGGCAAATACCTTACCCCACTAGACTATCTTTGGGGCACAAACATTAAAGATTTTCGTTTGTTTTTTTGGGCCACACCCAGGGTTTAGGGGTTACTCCTGGCTCTACACTCAGGAATGATTCAGACATATGGGATGCTGGGGCTCGAACCCAGGCTGGTCATGTACAAGGCAAGAGTCCTACCCGCTGTCCTATCTCGACAGCCCGATGGTTGTACCATTATTTTACATATTTCTATGAAAATGAACTCCTATAGGTGTTGTTTTCTACCCCATTTTCCTCACTGAGCAGTATCTTTTGGTCTCCTTTATATCCTCATAGCTCGGCTTAACATTTTAATGCCATCATTTTTTAGCATTTGAATTGTTTTCTAAATTTTCCTATAAAAGTAATTTTAGGGCCTGGAGAGGTCATACAGAGGTGCTTGCCTTGCCTCTCACCAAGGGTGGTTCAGGTTCCTGGCACCATGTGTATCCCCCTAGCGGTGCCAGAGGTTTGAGCCAGGAGTAACCGCTGAGCACTCTTGGGTGTTGCCCAAAAACAGCAAAAAGATTTTTAAACAAACTTCCTGGTAATTATATCATATTTCTTTAAAGATCTAAAAGTAGAATTATTGTTTAATGGACATATATTTTTTTAAAAGATATGTGTAAATCATTCTAAATTTAGAATGATTGTCTTTTTTTTTTTCTTTTTTTCTTTTTGGGTCACACTTGGCAATGCACATGGATTATTCCTGGCTCTGCACTCAGGAATTACTCCTGGCAGTGCTCAGGGGACCATATGGGATGCTGAGAATCGAACCCGGGTGGGCCGCGTGCAAGGCAAACACCCTACCCGCTGTGCTATCGCTCCAGCCCCCATGATGTCAATTTTAGCAATATCTTATTTATAGTATCTTCTTTGACATTACTGGTGAGTTTTTGGTAATTGAATTGTTGAGTTATTTTAGGGAGGGGTTTTTAATTAGTCAGGTGAAAATCCAATCCGAATGAAAACACAGAAAACTGGAAACATGTTTTTAGGCAACTGTTGATTTTCTTGTGTATTCTTTGGTGTGTGATAGAACCATTTATAATGCGTTCATAAATGTAGGAAGAGGATCAGTAGTTATTGATAGGTTAACATGGTTGCTAAAATTCATTGAAAAATCCATGATATCATTTTACAGACAGTTACTGTCACTGTCATCCCATTGCTCATCGATTTGTTCAAGTGGGCACCAGTAACGTCTCTCATTGAGAGACTGATTGTTATGTTTTTGGCATATCCAATACGCACGGGTAGCTTGCCAGGCTCTGCCGAGAGGGCTCGATACTCTTGGTAACTTGCCGGGCTCTCCAAGAGGGGTGGAGGAATCGAACATGAGGCGGCTGCGAGAAAGGCAAACGCCCAACCGCTCATGTTCCTTTTTAAGTTTACCTTTTCTACTAGTATTCGTTAAACTTGGTTCCAAAATGAATGAGTTAGTAACTCATTTTTGAGTTTTCATTGCTCCTAAAGTTATTGGCAATTTAGTTGCTTGAGTCAGTTTTCAAGGAGGCATTTCTTTTCACTTTTTGGGTTGCTGGTACCTTTTAGAAGCTTCAGAAAAATAAAAAGACCCCAGGACTGAACACATTATTTTAAAGAGATTTATATGAAGTATGTTCTGGAGCTCAGTAAAAATAACTCATATCAGAGAGACCCCTTTTGCCAATGACTTAGAGTATATTGAGCTCAGAGGAAGAATAGGTTGTATAGAGAAATTATGAATCAGAGTATGTGGGAGTTTAATTTCATTTCTAATTGATAGTCTGAAATTGCTTTTATATTTCGTCAGTTATCTGCAAATGTGACTAATCTTATTTCATCACAGGAATACTGTTTGATTTCATAATAGATTTAATATAGAATACCAAATATGGTAATATAATCTAACTTTATGTTTGTTTTAATATAAATTCTAATATGCTGTGTGTGAAGTAGTGTTGTTTCTGGATTTTAGAGGTATTGGGATTTAAAAGACTAAGTTACCGTATCTTTGGAAATGTTTGTAGGAACCAATGATGCCAATGGATCAGTCATCTATGCATTCTGATCATGCACAGACAGGTAAGAACAATGCTGGTGTGAGCCACTCTTTATGAACAGACTGTTGAAAGACTATTGGAAGACTTCTTTCATCCAAATTCGAAAGCATATACCTTCTTTTCAGATAAAAATTAGGGGCTGGAGCGATAGTGCAGCGGGAACTGTCCTGACGGCCAACCTGACACAGCCAACCTGGGTTCGATCCCAGGTATCCCATATGGTCCCCTGAGCACCACCAGGAATGATTCCTGAGTGCAGAGCCAGGAGCAGCCCCTGAGCATCGCTGGGTGTGACCAAAAAGCAAAAATAAATAAATGATTCAACTTACTTTGCATTGGTAAAATCAGTCCAAGTATTTAAGATATAAATTTTGTAGTGGGAAAATACCTGCAAACTACAACAAATGACTGTTTTTTTTAATTCAAATAAATTTCCTTTGAGATCCCTTAAAATTCAGCAAACCCAGTTTTTCCACAACAATGAACGCATATTAATTTGTGAGCCATATTGAATATATTTTTATTTTTTTAATTTATTAAATTAGTGTGTTGAGTATATTTTTATTCAGAGCTCTTTCTCAACATTATGTAAAAGAAATTGTGTAAAAGATATTCAGTTTAGAAAAAAGTCATGTCTAATAGATGCAAAATCTTAAATATATATCTGAAAAAAATTGGAAAGCAAATAAATAGAGTAAAGCAGTGTGATGTGGGCTTAGTCATGAAAAGGAAGACAATGGAGTTTTTCTGGCAGAGCAGAATGCCCTTGTTCATGATCTCTTAGTCTCTTGTTTGTGCAAGAAACTGGCTAGAAATGTAAGCTGTTTCCCTCTCCTAAGCTCTACCCCCGAATAACTTCAAGGACAGGAAGACTAGAGTCATCTTCTTTTTGGTTTTGGGGCCACATCTGACAATCAGTCCTGGTGGGCTCAGGGACATATGAGGAGCTGGAGTTCGAACCTTAGCTGACAGTGTGCAAGGTCCTACCCCTACCAAGTTCTTGACTTGGTCTGTGCAATATACTGGCAGTAATATTTTAAATGTGAAGGAAGTGAGTCAAGAAAACCAGAGACCCTCTATTGTTATGCCTCAGTCATGCCATTAAATAACTAGAGTTTATAGAGGCCTTTACAGAAAGAATTGTTTGGTGAAATTGTAAAGAAAAATGTTTTCAGAATGGCAAAAATGTTAAAATAACAGGTACTATTGGTGCTTGTTCTGTGTCTCATTAAAGATTAGAATTTAACTCACATTTATGTGCAATTTATTACTAGTAGGACAGATACTCAGTTTTGAATGGAAGCCTATTCAGAAATAAAACTAAAAATCATAACAAGAAAACTGTCAGATTCAGTTAATGGATGCTATGTTTTCTCCCTTTTGTTTGAAATTGGGATTTTAGTAATTCCTTATAATCCATCAAGTCATGAGAGTTTGGACCAAGTTGGCGAAGAAAAGGAGGTAAGATAATTTGTCACATTATACATTTTGTCATCAGTTTTGTTTGTTTTGTGGCCATATCCAGTTGTACTTAGGGCTGACTCCTGGCTCTGTGCTCAGGGATAACTTTGGGGGTCTGTACCATGGATTTGTATGTGCCTCTGGGGATCAAACCTGGATGGCTGCTTGCCAGTCAGACAACCTTCCCTGCAGTCTTATCTCTCTGACTCCTGTTACTAAGTTTTTTGATAAGGCTTAACAACTTTGGAATATCAAGTTGACTTGTTTAGATTTGAAACAAGATTTTAAATTGTATTTCTAAACTATAGAGTTAAATTATTTTAGAATTTTTAAAAATTTAATCGAATAAGTGTTTCTTATTTTTGTTTGTTTTTTGCTTTTTGGGTCACACCCAGCAAGGCTCAGGGGTTACTCCTGGTTCTGCACTCAGGAATTACTCCTGGTGGTACTTGGGGGACCGCTGGTGCCTGGGATGCCGGGGATTGAACCCAGGTTGGCTTTGTGCAAGGCAAATGCCCTATCCACTGCACTATCTCTCCGGCTCTTAATCTAGTACGTTTTAAAGTAAGAACTAATTCTGCTGGAATAACTTACTTTAATATTTTTTTAATTTAATTTTATTTTCATATCATGATTTACAATTACATTAATACTTATTTTCATTTTCAGGTAGCATAATATAAGAATTATAATGTATTGTAATACACACAGAAAATTTGGAAGTATCACTTGTAGTAGTTTGTGGACTCATTTAAAGTAAATAATAAGCATCTTTTTTTTTTTTTTTTTTTCTTTTTGGGTCACACCCGGCGATGCACAGGGGTCACTCCTGGCTCATGCACTCAGGAATCACCCCTGGCGGTGCTCAGGGGACCATATGGGATGCTGGGAATCGAACCCGGGTCGGCCGCGTGCAAGGCAAACGCCCTACCCGCTGTGCTATCACTCCAGCCCCAATAATAAGCATCTTAACTATCACTATTTTATTCTAGTAAACATTTTATTGGTTCTTCAAGCAAAATAACATTTTAATTTAAAGTATTTAAAATGATACCAGGGTTTTCTAAGTTTGTAATGAAATATATTTATCTTGCTTTGTACTGCCACTGTCACTATGACTGAGAAACTAGATCATTTCTAGTATATTCATACTACTTATACTTATTTTTCAGTTTTCATCCTTTTATATTTCTGGCCATGATAGTTTTAGATCACACAACCATGGCCCTTTCCTTTTTCTCTCCAAAGTTTGATACTTGCTTTAATCTTAGTTACCTTTATTTTAAAAAATTCAACTCTTTATTTTTTTTTTTATCTTTTTTTTTTTAATTTTTTTTTAATTTTATAACCATGTGGAAAGTTACAGAGTTCTCAGGTTTATGTCTCAGTTCAACTCTTTATTATGATTGATATTTCAAGCATAAAAATTTGTATATTTTATGTTGCTAAAGTGAACATTTATAATCTTTTTAGTAGCCAGATCTTCTGTATTTTGTGCAGAGGCTAAATGTGTCATTCAGAGGAGGAAATTTCAAATAATGAATTCTGTTTTAGCACCATAAATTTCCTTCCATTTGTCCTTGAAGTTCTTGATTTTAGAGTTGCTTTTTTGAATTTCTTATTGACTTTATTAGTATTTTTTTGGTTTGGTTATTTACCAAACACTCATACTTTTTACCTTTAAGATGTCGAAAACGGGGCCAGTGAGATAGTACAGGACAGACGGTGCTAACCTTATATGTGGCTGAGCCTGGTTCAGACCCCTGGCACCACATGTGGTCCCCTGAATACTGTAAGGAGACTTCCTGAGCACAGCTGGTTGTGGCTTCAAAACAGAAAAGAAAATACTAAACTGAGTTCTTCAAAAACAGAGATAACCAGGCACAGAGCGGTAGAACACCAGCATTGCTCCACAGGGACCCAGCTGCAGCTGGGCACATGGGAGGCAGATATCTTAACTCCTATTTTATCTCTAGTCATTCTTTTTCATTACATGGTTTAGAGATGTAAGGAACATATTTAATGTATCTGTAAATATAACAAAATACAAGAAAATAATGGATAACTTAAATCTGAAAATGCTTTAAAAATCATTTAGATGCAACTGTTAAGAATTAGTGTATTATCAAAAATAATGTCAGGTATAACTCTTGTGACAAATGTTCTCAATAGGCTATGAACACAAGGGAAAGTGGCAAAGCTTCGTCCAGTTTAGGTCTTCAGGATTTTGATTTGCTTCGGGTCATAGGAAGAGGAAGTTATGCCAAAGTACTGCTGGTGCGATTGAAAAAAACAGATCGTATCTATGCAATGAAAGTTGTGAAGAAAGAGCTTGTCAATGATGATGAGGTAAGCACAGTGATGTTTGCATTACTTCTAAGCTATTAAACAAACTTAAACTTAGTGTTAACAGAGAAAGTTCTGTACTAGTGCTTTTATTAGGGAAAATGTACAAGAGCTTTGTAAAAGTTTTTTTTTAGGCCATTTCATAATATTAGGAAATTTACAGTGGTGTTTTTCTTTTTGTTTTTGATACAAGGGCAAAACTAATCTGGTGTTTGGATAGTGGTTACTTGGAGACTTGCAGAAAGCACAAAATGGTCTCTGGGTTGTATTTGAATTCATTTTGCAATGAGCAATGCCTTAACGTGTAGCCTACATAGTTAACAGTTGTATTTGTGATTATGAATTGCTAAGAAATGTATTATTAGTTTTGATATTTCAGTTTGACAAGTTGTTTTTTTTTTCTTGTTTTAAAATAGGATATTGACTGGGTACAGACAGAAAAGCATGTTTTTGAACAGGCATCAAATCATCCTTTTCTTGTTGGACTGCATTCTTGCTTTCAAACAGAAAGCAGGTAAGATTAAAAGATAATGGAATGTCCGCCATACTGTATACATGTTTGGATTTGTTTTGTTTTGGGGCACACCTGGCAATACTCAGGAGTTACTCCTGCCTCTGCACTCAGAAATCACACCTGGTGGTGCTCAGGGGACCAGATGGGATGCCAGAGATCGAACTCAGGTTAGGTTGTGTGCAAAACAAGCACCCTACCCACTGAATGATCTCTCCGGCCCCCTATCTTTCTCCATTTTGATATATTGCACAATAAAAACCTTTCCTTCTGCTGTAATTCCTGAAGTGGAAATCATGCAGTCTCAACAGGGCTGTGTGTATAATTTCCTATTGTTCATATTATCAACTAGTGATACCTGTTTGGCACTGGATCGTTATTAGAAAATTATCTGCTTTTTAGGTTTAAAGAAGACCAGGTAATTATGCAGCAGAGTCAACCTTTTAAATATCGCCAAGATCTTAATTTTAGGGTTTAAAAGTTTTTTAGAGTTTGGGGCGTTGGAGGCAAATCAGACCTTTATTGTAAGTGGCAGTTGAAAATGCCTGACCTTGCAAATACTAAAATTGAGGGAGGGAGTGAGCAGTAGCACTCTGGGGACCATGGACTGGCAGGTATCCAAAGCCACGTCTCCTCTCCACGTTTCATTTAAAGGATGTGCTCCAGCCTTCTGAGCCATGTCCTGGATCCTGCTTTACTTTCTTTCACCATCTGTGATTTAATAATTTTTACTTTACTTCCTTTGTTCCCACTAAATTCCTTAATTGCTGGTGAGAGGAATATTAGAGATAGAATATAGAATGTTCCCTTTGTTGTGACTGCCTTATATCTATAGTGTTAAAAATGCAAAGTTTGCTACCTATTTTATTGTTATCTTATTGGTTGGTGTCAGGTATTGAACTCAAAGCCTCAGATGTGTAAAGCACATGCTTAACCACTGAGCTACCTCCCCTGTCCTTATAACACCTTATTATAGATCTTTGTTTCATGTATTATCTCTTATGTTTTAGATTGTTCTTTGTGATAGAGTATGTAAATGGAGGAGACCTAATGTTTCATATGCAGCGACAAAGAAAACTTCCAGAAGAACATGCCAGGCAAGGTTTTTGCATTTTTGTTGTTGTGTTAATATAATTAGAAGCAATTGAAAAGTATAAACAATATTAAAGGGAAAGTATACTAAATGGAACTTGTTAGGTATTTTTGACTGTTAGGCATCAACTTCTGAAATGATTGAAAAATTTACACATATTTATTGACATCTTGTTATGTTTGTGGTAATCTCTATTTGACATAAGGTTATTAGATCTTCTATTTTATTGAAGATTATTATTCATATACACATGTGTATGTACACGCACACGAGAGGAATAGTATAATTTCTCCTAAACTATTTGGTAATCTGACTGTTCCTTTCTGGTTCTTGAACTACCTTGTCCTTGACTTCCTCCCCCCTCTATCCCATAATTGTCAAGACTAGAAGAAACATTTATTCTTAGGTTTTTTATCCTTTATTTGAAATTGTTACACAAGGTTATAAATCATACATATATTGGGAGTTTGGTGTTGGGGAAGTAGATTCGAAGTTTCATCCATCAGTATCTGTTTTGTTTTGATTTTTACTCAAAATTGGTGATAATTCTTACCTTGTGCTTTATACAAATAATGCTGTAAGGATTTTCATGAATTTGCATATAAATGGGGAACCAAGGTTAGGGACTTTATGATATAAATTATTGCTACAAATCTTGTAGTTCAATGATTATTTGTCTAGTTTTCATTGTGTGAAAGTACTGATTCTGGTTTTATATTGCCTTTATTTCTGTAGGACCTAAAGTATAGAGTAAGTGTTCAAATTAATTCAATTGCTAAAAGGTGGCACTGTGTAACTTTGGGGGAAAAACTCATAAGCCAATCAAGATGGTTTTTCTGTTTTTGTTTGTTTTTTAGACCTAGAATTTTGGTTACTACCAATGAATTTACGGAAGTTTTAAAAGTTCTTTTTTTTTTTTTTTGCTTTTTGGGTCACACCCAGCGATGCTTAGGGGCCACTCCTGGCCCTGCACTCAGGAACTACCCCCGGCGGTGCTTGGGGGACCACATGGGATGCCGGGGATCGAACCCGGGTCGGCCGCGTGCAAGGCAAACGCCCTACCCGCTGTGCTATCGCTCCAGCCCCTTAAAAGTTCTTTAATATTAATTTATTATGTTGTAGAATAGTTTTGTTTTTAATCCCTTTTGAAGTTTTTGATAGGGATTCTAAGGCTTGAGTTTTCTTTGTATTCAAAGGCTTGGTGGTTCTAGTCACCTGAGGGTCACTGGGCCTTTGCAGCAGTGATAGGAGCTGAAAGGACGTGAAAACTGCATTCCACATTCACAGACTGCTTCCCCTCCAGTTCTCTGGACTGCCTTGAAGCCATCCCGGGACCTGGATTAATAATGTCTAGACTTCCAAATTAACATTATGAAAGTGTGGGTTTATTTTAGACAGAAACATTAAAATTCTGGTTTAGGCTCTTGTCTTTTAAAACAGGTACCTCACTTTTTTAGTATCAGTTTCTTAAAACAGAAGGAAAAAAATGGGTCATTTTGATGGTTTTGTCTAAAGATTAGAGTCCTTCAAACTCAGCATACTTAAAAAATAAATTATTGAGATTAAGTTGATTGATATGGTTTTGAGGTACAGTATTATGTGGGCGTAGTGGACTGGGGGGGTGACAAGGATTTGGGCCGCACCTGGCAGTGCTCAGGGCTCCCTCCTGGCCGTGTGTGGGGTCCTTACGCATCGTGGAGGATCAAACTGGGATTGACCAAGGGCAAGACAAACACCTTATCTTTCTCCAACCTTGTGCTCAGAATTTAAGGGTTTGTTTTCATTAGACGTTATCTTTCCCTTGCTATGTTTCTTTATATGTCACATAGGACTTACTTTTTCCCTTCCAACTTACTGTGCTTAGCGTGATCCTGTCAGAAAGACAAGGTTTCATCTGTGCTGATGAAGAGCACACTGCATCTTCTCCAGCTACACATCTGTTGCTAACTCCTAGCTGTGTCCGTCATCTTGGCTCTGTCAAATAGCCCTGTAATGAACATAGTTGTGTGTGTGTGTGTATGTATGTGTATATATATGTATATATATATATATGCATATATATATATATATTAGTGTTTTTTGTATTCTTTACATAGATCTCTAGGAGTGGAATTGCTGGGTCATGTGATAGTTCTGTTTTTGAGAAATCTCCATATTGCTTTCCAGAAAGATTGGACCAACTTACATTTTATCAACCATGAATGAGTTTTTTTCTTCACACCCAGGCCAACAATTGTTATTTTTGGCATTTTTAATAAAGGCCATTCTCACAGGTGTTAGATGATATCTCATTATCCTTTGGAATTGCATTTCCCTGATGATCAGTGATAATGAGCATTTTTTTTCAGGCTCATTGGCCATCTGTTTGTCTTTGGTAAAGTGTCTGTTCAGCTCTTCTCCTCAATTTTTGATGGGCTTGTATTTTGTTGTTGAGTTTTGTGAGTCTTTTACATAGTTTTAAGACAAGACTTTTTTTTTCAAAAACCCTTTGTCAGATTTTTGATGTGCATATACTTTCCCCTGTGTCTTTTTTTGTTGTGATTCTTTCTTGTGCAGAAGCTTTTTTGGTTTGATAGAATTTCTTTCATTTACTTTTGCTTTTGTTTTCCTTGCTGGTGGAATCAGATGGTTGACGATTCCTCCGAATTCGACAGTCCAGCTCTCTCCCTGTGTCTCCTTCCAGGGGCGTCATGCTCTCGAGCCTGACACCCAGATCTTTAATCCATTTTGAGTTGACTTTTGTGCATGGTATAAGGAAATAAAACTCACCACAACTTAAAAATTGGAACCAAATGATTATTTTTATTTTATTTTAGATTTTACTCTGCAGAAATCAGTCTGGCATTAAATTACCTCCATGAACGAGGGATAATTTATAGAGACTTAAAATTGGACAATGTATTGCTGGACTCTGAAGGACACATTAAACTCACTGACTATGGCATGTGTAAGGTAAGGGAAGTTTCTGGCTACTCAAAGAACTTAAGAAAATAAGGATGGCATAATCACAAAACCTTCTCTCAGTGCTCCCATTAAGTAATACGTATACATATTTAAAATTTTTAATTAGGTTATGTTAAATTTAAATTGGAACAATAGATCATTTTCAGAAATTTGCAGGGGTATAGGGATATGTTATTTTCTCCTAAATGCTTTCATTGCAACTACATGCAATACTGTTATCCATTACTAATTTGTTTTGTGCACATTCTTTTGAGTGTCTGTAAAATTGATTTTCGTTGTCATATATTAGCTACAAATGTTTTATGTAGTAAATATTTTGGTGTTATCTTGCTAAAATAAAACGAACTATTAGGAGTAAGAATTTTTTAAATTCATGACCTGTTTTGTTAAAAATAATTTTACAAGGGGCTGGAGCAATAGCACAGCGGGTAGGGCGTTTGCCTTCCACACAGCCAACCCGGGTTCGATTCCCAACATCACATATGGTCCCCTGAGCACCACCAGGGGTGATTCCTGAGTGCAGAGTGAGGTAACCTCTGTGCATCACTGGGTGTGACCCAAAAAGCAAAAAAAGAAATAATAATAATAATTTTACGTAGAAGATGGGAAAATGTTTGCTACCTTGTATGGGATACTTTGTAGAATTCTAGCATAAAGACAGATATACTATTTCTTATATATACTATGCCATTCACAAAATTCCCTATTGTATGTGTTTTAATACTTAATTTCTCTTGTCTGTAATCTTCCTTGTCTTTTAAAACAATATGCTGTTATAGGGACCAGGCAGTAGTACAGCGGGTAGGGCACTTGGCTTGCACATAGCTGACCTGAGTTTGATTCCTGCATCTCATATGGTTCTCTCAGCACTGACATGAGTGATTCCTGAATGCAAAGCCAGGAGTAACCCTGAGCATTGCCAGATGCAGCCCCAAAACAAAACAACAACAAAGAGTTATTGTTACAGTTTAGGTAACATGGTATACTTTTTGTTTTAAAAGTTGTGAAACCATTAAAAAAAAATTGGAATTTTGTTGACAGTCCCAGTACTTTGGAGTATCTACTTGCACGTACCTTCCAGGTTTTACCGTTTAATAGTAACTACTAAGTAGTGCGTTTTAAATTTTCCTAAGAAGCCTGACATTATTTATAACATAAATTCAAAATTTGACAAAAAGTACAATAGATTAAAGAATTGTAATTATTCTTTGTCTTATTTATTTCTTAGTTTATATTGCAGCAGTATCCCATGTAAAAACCACTTTATTTTCTTTAATAAAATGTGTGGTGAGGGCTGGGGAGTGGCTCTGGTTCCCAGGGCACATCAGGGGCTGGCGTCCAAGCAGTGCAGGGAGGGACTTTTGGACTTGGGTATGTTCCCCAAACCAGATGTATGGGAATCTTTTCTCCTGGTGAGTGTATCTCAGACAAAATTGTCTTCACACTCATAAGTAACAGCCCTGTGATCCTGTGATTCTTTTTTCTCCTTTATTCATTTGAATAAAGGGTCTCCCGAAGCTGAAGTTACTAAATGTAGACATTTAGTAAGATATGTGACAAATATTGACAATTGAATCCGATTATCACTTCATATGTAAGAAAAGAAAGTTATCACCTCAACTTTTGCTTTATGCAAAAAGCACGTTTATTATTCCCCATTTTTATTTTCTCAAGTTTTTCTAGTTTGCAAGTTTTGTATCATTAACATTAACAGTAGGAATTTAGTACATTATAAAAAAATTTTTTTGGGGTGAAAAATGACAGTGATCAAAAAGGTGTCACAAATATGAATGATGGCTGTGTGGGAGTTCTCAACTAAATTCCTACTGTCAATATTCTGGTTGAGTTCTGGAGCTTTTGACTGTTGGGGTGGGCAGGGGAACTCACCTGCTCCACTCTGGGCTGCTCCGAATGAAGCAACCTGGCACAGGGGCTGGAGGCATCTCTTTGGCATATCATTCTGTGCTCTCTTCCGAGAGATTTATTGTTGAGTCCACCACATGTACTTTAAAAAGATTACAAATGAAAAATTACATTATCTCTGTTTTTAATAAAAGAAGTCTTTGTCATTCACTTTTTCCTCTTTTCTGCACATATGTATGTATGTATGGACATACATTTTGGGTATATATATATGTATATGTATAATTGATTTTTTTAAACAAGGTTTTTTTATTTTTTTTTATTAGTTTATTTTTAATTAGAGTCATCGTGAGGGTACAGTTACAGATCCATACATCTTTGTGCTCATGCTTCCCCCATACAAAGTTCGATAACCCATCCCTTCACCAGTGCCCATTCTCCACCACCCGTAAACCCAACATCCCTCCCACCCTCCCCAGTCCCGTCTCCCCCCACCCCACCCTGCCACTATGGCAGGGAATTCCCTTTTGTTCTCTCTCTCTGATTAGGTGTTGTGGTTTGCAATAAAGGTGTTGAGTGGTCATTGTGTTCAGTCTCTAGTCTGTATTCCGCCCGCCTCACCCTTCCCCCACATGACCTCCAACCACATTTTACTTGGTGGTCCCTTCCCTGAGTTACCCAGAATGAGAGACCAGCCTCCAAGCCATGGAAACAATCTCCTGGTACTTATTTCTACTATTCTTGGGTGTTAGTCTTATAGTCTATTATTCTATATTCCACAGATGAGTGCAATCTTTCTATGTCTGTCTCTGTCTTTCTGACTCATTTCACTTAGCATGATACTTTCCATGTTGATCCACTTATATGCAAACGTCATGACCTCATTTTTTCTAACAGCTGCATAGTATTCCATTGTATAGATGTACCAGAGTTTCTTCAACCAGTCATCTGTTCTAGGGCACTCGGGTTTTTTCCAGATTCTGGCTATTGTAAACAGTGCTGCGGTGAACATATAAGTGCATATGTCACTTCGACTATACTTTTTGGCTTTTCTGGGATATATTCCCAGCAGTGGTATTGCCGGGTCAAATGGGAGCTCAACCTCTAGTTTTTTGAGAATCGTCCATACTGTTTTCCAAAAGGGTTGAACTAGCCGGCATTCCCACCAGCAGTGTAGAAGGGTCCCTTTCTCCCCACATCCTCTCCAACAGCGGTTGCTTTTGTTCTTTTGGATGTGTGCTAGTCTCTGTGGTTAAACAAGGTTTTTTTTTAAATCTGCATGCAAGTTTGGTGGGCTTGTTTTGATTTGGTCTATATGACCTGTCTGTGTATATGTGTATATATATATATATTTTTTTAATGTAGAAGTGTTCAAATACCTTAGCCCGATTGGGGATTGTATTGTCAGTTCAGGCTGATGCAAGATACCACAAACTATTTTTTTATATAGTGAGTCAAAATGACCAAAAAGATAGCTTTTAATATTGTTTAATTTTATTTTGCCCAAAAATTAGCAGAACAAAAGCATGTTTGATACTTTTGGAAGCTGGGAAGTTCAAAATCAAAGTGCTGGTAGATAGTTTCTGTTGAAGTCACTTCGTGATTTGCAGATGGGTGTTTTCTCCTTACACCCTCGGCACAGAAGAGAGAACTAGCTCGAAGAACACAAATTCCATGTGAAGAGGCCTGCCTCAGCCCTCGAGCCTCCTTCCTGTTTCTCCCTCCCGCCCCTCACCCCAAGCTTCAACATTAGGGCTTCGGCATAGGAAGTTTGGCACCACAGTTCATAGCGGGAAATGTGAAATTAATCCTTTCGTCCTTTTTTTTTGGGGGGGGGAAGGTCATACCTGGCGATGCACAGGGGTTACTCCTGGCTCTGCACTCAGGAATCACCCCTGGCAGTGCTCAGGGGACCATATGGGACGCTGGGAATCGAACCCGGGTTGGCCGCTTGCAAGGCAAACGCCCTACCCGCTGTGCTATCACTCCAGCCCTCCTTTCGTCCTTCTTATTCCTTATGTTTTGATTATGCTTATACAAATACGCTTATATATGAAAATCTTGCCATTTATTATTATGTAGTTTCTTTATGCATGTTATTGTGTTTGTTTTAATATATTTATCTTCTGTAGCTAATACATTACATGACTTAAAAAATGCGCAGCCAAAAGTGACACATCATTGTGCCAGCAGTTGTTATGTTAGGAGATGGAAGTTAAAGTGCTTCTCTTCATGAAATATGATTTCTTTCATTTAAATAATTTGCTGTGATTTAAATTTTTCCCATTAAATTTTTTCTTGAAAATAGTTTTGAGTGTAAATTTTATTGTAACTGACTAAACTGACCTCCATTGATGATAGATTATATCAGCTAGTGAAATCCCCAGTCTTAATAGTAAAGGTAGTTGTACTACTGATGTGTTGATTGACTATATTATCTGCAGGGGCTAAGCTTATATGATAGAAGAAATAAGAGTAAATTTAAAGAGTTTAGGATATTACTTCTTTTTTCTTTTCTATTTAATAAAAGGAAGGATTGCGGCCAGGAGATACGACCAGCACTTTCTGTGGTACTCCCAATTACATTGCTCCTGAAATTTTAAGAGGAGAAGACTATGGTAATGAATAAATTGGTGATATTTTAACTGTGGCTAGAAGGTTGTTTAAACATGAAACCAATTACATTATGGTATGCTCTGGCATTTCAGTGCTCAAATTCATCCATAAGCTTTCTTAGTCCTCTTAAAACCCACATGAACACCCTAAACTCTGAAATACTGCCTGTGTGACCTTGGAAGTGTTTGGGCTGCAGCTTGTTTGGGGTTTGATGTTGCTGTCTGAATAGCATGAATGGCAAACCCTAGTGGATGCCAGTTTACATTTTAGGCAGTTTATATGTACTTCGTTCATTTTGTACTAGTCCTATGGTTAGTAAATAAACATGGTTGATTTCCACCTTACAGATGAAGAAACTGAGGTACAGAAAGTTTAAATAACTTCGCTTGGAGTCATATAACTAGAAAGTGGGAATGTAGAGATTTAAGTTTAGCAGTCGGGGACTGGGATACAGTTCAGTGGGCAGGCGCATGTGCTTGCATGTGGGCAGCCCAGGTTCTACCCTTGCCAACATACGGTTCTCTGGACTCTTATAGGAACAAGCCCTGAGCACTGATCAGGGAGTTGTCCTCTCAGCACTTCAGAAACAAAAAAATGAAGCTTAGTGATCTGACTCCAGAATGATAATCCGCTAGATAAATCTTCCGATTCTTTTGGATTATCCACTGCCCCTCCACCCCCTACCCCCCCACCCCCCAAATCTGAATTAGGGCAGGAAAATAGACGGCCATTCAGGAATCAGAGGTGCTCTGTAGAACAGTATTTGACTCCAGCTGTAGAGGAAGATTAATGATAGCACCTGTGACCGCTGCGCACGGTGTGATTCCTAGGCCTTTCAAGGATTTTTAATCAACTGATTGAAGATCAGAATCAAGACCAAGGAAAGGTAGTCCTCAGATCCAACTTAAGTATATCATAAAAACAAAATATTAGGGACTGGAGCGATAGCACAGCAGGGAGAGCGTTTGCCTTGCACATGGCCAACCCAGGTACGGTTCCCAGCATCCCATATGGTCCCCCGAGCACTGCCAGGAGTAATTCCTAAGTACAAAGCCAGGAGTAACCCCTATGCATCGCCAGGTCTGACCCAAAAAGCAAAAAAAAAAAAACCAACCAAAAAACCCAAAATTAGATAGGGGACACCAGTTTAAAGTTATAGGCATGTTTAGGGAAAAGAAACTTAGTTTTCAATTTCTAGTCAGTTTTTTGTTGTTGTTGTGGCTTCTCAGCTGCCTCCGTCATTGATCAGTAGCTCTGTAGTCCTCAGTGCCACTTTAATGCCTGGAGTGCAGTTAGACTTGACTTTTTCACTGTTCATGTTTCATTTTTCAGGAGTGCAGAGTGAATAATTTATTGCTTTAAAATTTCTTTCCTGAAGGTTTCAGTGTGGACTGGTGGGCCCTCGGAGTGCTGATGTTTGAGATGATGGCAGGAAGGTCTCCATTTGATATCGTTGGGAGTTCTGATAATCCGGATCAAAACACGGAAGATTATCTTTTCCAAGGTAACTTGCTTTATGGAGATTTTTTGTAAATAACCAATTATTTCACAACAAATGGGGACAGTGCAAGTGACTACTTTGAGTAAGGAAAAGGAGCGTCATCTGTACTATATATTTATTTTATATGTGAGGCTGTAATTTTTTTCTGTTGGGGGTATATAGTCTGCCTCTTAAAAATTTTACTAAAGTTACTGATAGTGTTAGACAGTGTTCCAGCATCAGCCCCACCACCAGTGTCGGCTTCCCGTCACTGGCGTTCCCAGCCCCTCTCGTGCCCCTCACCGCCACCCCCAGCCAGCCACCTTGACACGCACATCTGAAAGCTTGGTTGCTGTAGTTTGGTGGATACAGCTTTCCTTTTTTAGTAGTCTTCACTCTCATTTACCACTTAACCTCTAATCTTGAACGTAACAAAGAGGTTCCTTGAGACTGTGTTCAGAAGAGATGTAAGGAAGGAGTTCTCTGACAAGAGAAGTCAGCCTTTTCACATTGGCCCCAAGGCCAGAGTGCATAAATAAGTTCAAGAACAATATTGTGGAAAAGTATCTTATCTAGAAGATAAGACAGTTGAAAAGTGAGGTAAAATAGAAACCCTATAATTAAACAGAACAGAAAGAAATACCAACAACACACAAAGAAGTGTAATACCTGCCATAAAATTCTGCGTTGCTAAATGTATTCATCTTGGGAAATGGAAAGATGCTTTGTATAATGGGAAGTCGAGATGGTCGTAGACTATATGGAAAGAACTTCACTATTAATTTGAATTATATACATTAAAACACTAATGATCTACTATTTCATGTCCGTACCTTTGATAAAGATTTTATAAAGTCTTAGCTGCCTATACAACATAGAGCAACTGAAACTCGTGTGGACTGCAGATGGAAGTAACTGGCAGAAGGGCTTGAGGAGAATTTAGCTCTAATGAAATTGAATGTGTCTGTGTAGTGCTGTATGTTAAGCATTACCAGATCTCGGTGAGCTCATTAGTCCTCGTAGACATTTCTTGAAATAGCCATTTTTATTTCTGTTTCTGAAAATGAAGAATCAGCCACAGTTAGGTAGCACAGAATAAGCTGGATCCATGTAAGTGATAAAACTTCAGTTTTGTGTCAGTTTTGAGGAGGAAGGAGAGGAGAGGGGCTGTAAGCCAACGAGACGCTTCCATATTGCATACCTGGCCTTTTTTTCCCCTTGCAAGAGAGACTTGCTTGTTCTCAATGAACATTTAATGATTAAAGCCAAGTAAAGGCCAACTGTAAATAAATTTATACAATAAATTTTCTCTTTCTAGTTATATTGGAAAAGCAAATTCGCATACCACGTTCTCTCTCTGTAAAAGCTGCCAGTGTCCTGAAGAGCTTTCTCAATAAGGTATTTATAATGTAAAATTTCTTAGTGGTTTGTCTTTGTATAAATGGAATGGGTAATAGAAATTTAAACAGTGTCCAGGTCCAGACCAATTCTAGAGTATGTAGTTCTTCAATTATGTGACATTTTTCTTCACCAAAGAGTAGTTTGATGGCCTTAGTCCCTGAGATGAGTTATCTTTTCTGCTTTGCTAGTGTAACCTACTTCCAAATGGATGTTACATGTGGTAGTTTTTATAGGGAATAAAATTTCATTTGGGGAGATAGTTTCAGTTGTACTTTGTCTTAAAATTTCTTTGATGGGCTAGAGAGAGAGTATAGTGCACGAGGACAGCTGCCCTGCACTCGGCCAACCTGAGTTTGATCCTTAGCACCCCATATTGTCCCCAAACCATCAGGATTTGTCCTTGAGTGCTGAGCTAGGAGTAAGCTCAGAGCATTGTGGTGTGGTCCAAAAACACAGAAATACATTTTTCTTTGGTTTATTAATTACAGCATCTCTAAGCCTTGAATATTTGGGACAATACCATCCCCTACATTCTCATGTCAAAAACTCCGTAATTAAGGAGCCTGAAAGGTAGAGTGCAGCAGGTAGAGCACTGACTTGCCTTGCGAGTAGCTGAGCTGGATTTCATCCCTGGCACTCCATATGGCCCTCCCAGACCTGCCAGGAGTGTTTCCTGAGCATAGAGCCAAGAGTCAGCCTTTAGCCCCACCGGGTATGTCCCCCAAACAAAACAAAAAACCCTGTAATAAAGAATTCAAAGGAAATGATTTACTTCAAAATTCTGAACACCATTGTTTGCTGCAGTTGGTAGACTAGAGAACTATTATAAAATTCCCACACCTTCAACAGTCTTTGAGCTAGTTGGATTCCAAATGGTGTCCTACAGTTCAGTTCCTTGGATATCAGCATCCCAGAGTCAGCACAGACACCATAGGCTCAAGGCTCAGTTTTTTTGTTTTGTTTTGTTTTGTTTTTTATTGAATCACCGTGAGATAGTTACAAGCTTTCGTGTTTGGGTTACATTCTCACAATAATCAAACACACATCCCTCCCCCAGTGCACATTCCCCACCACCGATATCCCGGGTATACCCCCCCACTTTCCCACCCTCCCTCTGCCTTCATGGCAGACAATATTCCCCATACTCTCTCTCTACTTTGGGGCATTGTGGCTTGCAACACAGACACTGAGAAGTCATCATGTTTGTTCCATTATCTACTTTCGGCATTCGTCTCCCATCCCAACTGGTTCCTCCAGCCATCATTTTCTTAGTGATCCCTTCTCTGTTCCATCTGTCAAGGCTCAGTCTTACAAGACTGCCAGCCGCCCGTCAGACACCAGTTGCAAGTATTGGGTTCTTGCACTTCTGTCTGACTTGGTTACAGTCAGGGGTTCTCACAACCCCTAGTGTGTGTCGGGTTTATTAGTTTGCTAGAAAGACTCACAGACTCAGAAAAATGTTTGACTTACTATCAGCTGGTTTATCCTGAAAGTGATACAGATGAACATGGAGTGGCACGGCACAGGAATGAGCTCAGAAGACTCCTGATAAAACAGGAGCTTCACCCGCTGTGTGGATGCTGTCTCCATCAACACAGTCCCACAGCTCTCCGAGCTGGTGTAAAGATTTTCATGGAGGGACCATTGGTTGCATGTGTACTGATTGATTAAATCATTGGCCACTGGTTATTGAATTCTGCTTTTAGCCTTTATGAAAATGATATAAAAAGTTCCAACCTTGGGCCAGAGAAATACTACAGAAGTTAAGGTGCTTTCCTAGGCTGAGTGACCAGCAGTAGCCCCCAAAACCAAACAAAAAAAGTAGTTCTTGAACACTGCTGGATGTGAAGTAAAAACTCCCATCCTCCCTCCCAATGCACCTTGCAACGCATACATAACCCCGCTACGTGCATGCACGCGCTCGCGCACACACACACACACTCAGCCCCCCCATACCCCCCACTCCCCCTTCCACCCCGCCCCCCGCAGTTCTAGCCCTCAGAACATGGTTGATTCCTCTTGCAGCCAGTGCCCCATCCAGAAGCTGTCTAAAGGCCACTATGATTCACTTTATGGTAAAATCAGATTGATTGAAAGGGACTTGTTAATGATGAAATATACTTCCATCACTCAAGAAATTAGAAGCTTGAGGCTAGAGTGATAGCACAGCGGGTAGGGCATTTGCCTTACACGCGGCCGACCCGGGTTCAATTTCCAGTACCCCATATGGTCCCCGAGCATTGCCAGGAGTAATTCCTGAGTGCAGAGCCAGGAGTAACCCCTGTGCATCACCAGGTGTGACCCAAAAAGCAAAAAAAGGAAAGAAAAAAAAAAAAGAAATTAGAAGCTTTTAGAAGTCCTCTGCCAGGAATAGTGGGGTAGTGCAGAAACCAAATGCACACCTTTCTGTATTACAGTTTGTCTCGGCAGTCACTCGTGGGGAGAGGGGTGGTAGAATTCTACACCCAGAGGTGCTTGGGGCAATCATAAATTTCACTTTAAATGGTGAGAAAGTGTAGATAGGTGATGCACATTTACTTTCTAAAGTAAAGACAATGGTAAATTTTAATAAAACTAATTGAAGTTAACTTTAAACGAGAAAACATTAAATAGGAAGCCTAAGCTTTAACATAGTGCTAGACAAAGGTAAGTAAAAACTGAAGGTAAAATGTATTCGGGGTTCACTCATTTTGCCTCTCACTTTAACTCATGCCAAAAAAGTAAGGCTAGAAGCATTTCAAATGATGAAAACTCTTTTCACTTGCATTGTTCTTTTGCAAGGAGGGTAGTGATTCTGTACCTTAATTAAATATTAAGTAGATTTAGAGCCATGAGGAAGTTTGCTTGTCACAAACTTCATATGCTCTTCTGAGTCTAGTGTACTTTACAGAAGGATAAGGGTAGATCATTCTGATGTATCTGATCAGATCATTCTGATTTTAGACATATAGGTTCATATGATACACATGAAAAGATCAGAAAGATAATTTATTATAAAGAGTGATACCCATTCACCCACTTCCTGAAATATTTCTTAATACCACAGGACCCAAAGGAACGATTAGGTTGTCATCCTCAAACAGGATTTGCTGATATTCAGGGACATCCATTTTTCCGAAATGTTGATTGGGATATGGTATGTAAATTTTTATTGCTTTTCCATATTAGATTGATTTTCTTGGGCCAAATTTTATTGTCTTGAAAGAATTCTAAAAATTAAATTATCTGCTTATATAATTTAAGACCATTCTCAAGTGCTTTATATAAAGCTTTTTAATTCAAGCTTAGTGGAGCAGATTATAGTATTATTAAGGCTTGTATTAGTGTTTAAGTTTGTTAATACTTTAGGACTGCCTAGGGACTCATTTTGGTATGAGTGGGAAGCATATGAGGATTGAAGTGAAATCTAGAGGTGGAATTAATTTTTTTAAGAATGTAGGCCTGCAGTCTTCACAGGATCAGGATGAGCCACTCACACATGAGAACAAATCCACTGAAAAACCCAGGTATGTGGGTTTTGTGACTGACACCTCCAGCCTCACACAGAGCTGGGAATGGGTGCCCTCCTCCCATCCCCCTGTGCTTCCTGGTACCTGGCAGTCACACCCACGAACTGCCTCTGGGCGCCATTGAGCTCATTAATGGCTGTGATCCAGAGACTCACAAATCTCAGAAGAGAGCAGCACACTGCAGAGATGTCTCCACACCCCAGAGTCACCATCCAGTTAAAAAAATTAACTCCAGGGGCTGGAGCAGTAGCACAGCAGGGAGGGCGTTTGCTTTGCACGCGGCCGACCCGGGTTCCATTCCCAGCATCCCATATGGTCCCCGAGCACTGCCAAGACTAATTCCTGAGTGCAGAGCCAGAAGTAACGCCTGTGCAATGCCGGGTGTGACCCAAAAAGCAAAAAATAAAATAAAATAAAATAAAAATTAACTGCAGCTCCAGCACCCTATTTAAAATTTTAGAACTACTGGAGCAACATCTCATGCTCTGTGCCATTGATATACCCTAGTAGCACACCACATTGGATGGGGTGTGTGTGTATATATATATATATATATATATATATATATATAGAGAGAGAGAGAGAGAGAGAGAGAGAGAGAGAGAGAGAGAGAGAGAGAGAGCACACAAGGCTCAACCTGTAGCAACATGTTAATGATCTCTTATACAGAGCTTAATGGCTCCAAAGTGAGATACAACAATTTTCACACACTTTCCTCTAAGCAGACCTTTTTGGATCACTTTTAGTGGATTATTCAAAACAAGCAATACAAAATAAATTATTTAGTATCTGCCTTTGAGGCAGGCTTGGGTGTTGGTGGGAAATTTTGGAATAATGGTTGTGGGAAGGTGTAATGGTGGCAGGATTGGTGTTGAAATACTGAATGTAGTTATTATGAACAACTTTATAAAAATAAATTTTTTTTAAAAGTAGTCCTGACCTGTTACCCAATATGTCTTTCTAGATGGAGCAAAAGCAGGTGGTGCCTCCATTTAAGCCAAATATTTCTGGAGAATTTGGTTTGGATAACTTTGATTCTCAGTTTACAAATGAGCCTGTCCAGCTTACTCCCGACGATGAGTAAGTGATCTTACAGACTGGCTATTTCAGAGCTCTCTGAAAGTCCCGTTATTAGTGGCCGTGCAGTGTTGCACTTTCAGATTATATTCTTTAGCTACCCTTTCAGTTTCGGGATACTAGAATCCATTGTACTATTATGAATTGTAATAACTGCCAGTTTCTACTTTGCTTTGCTTACGTTACCTGTACCTCTTCCAGTTTTGTAAACCTAGGTGTTATCTTCATTTTACAGATGAGGAAACCCGGGGCTCAGAGAGGTTAAGCAAAGTTACACAGCTATCAGGTGGCAGAGCCAGGATCCAAACCCCAGTCTGACTGACTAAGGCCTGTGCTCTTTCCACTGCGCCGCACTGCTTTCCGTTTGGGTGGGTGATGATCACCTTTGAGTTCCTGAGTATTAAGCTAGGAAGAGAATTAGCTCAAAGGGTTTGACGTTTTTAAGACTCTTGATACGTATTGCCAATGGGGGGGAAAAAAAAAGAAGCATCAGCTTAGAGTCAAGCCATCAGATCTAATTTTCTGAATGTGTTTATGTTGCTTGCGTTTTAAAATACCATTTAGAATACTTGACTGTTTTAATCATCGACCATTATTCTCTCATCCCAGCGAGCCTTTACCTCCCATTTGACTGACATCGTGTTACTTGTCACATTCCTCACAACAGCTGTTCCAAACTGTCTCTGCATTTTCAGAGTCTTCAGCCCTGCTCCTGCTTCCTACACCTGCTCTGGTCTCCATCGCGGTGTGTGAGCCCGGGTGGCTGCTGGGACGAGGCTTCCCCGAGTGGCTTGCTTCAGCTGCCCGGTGCCTCAGATCAGAGCCGCTTGCTAACCCTCGGCCCTTCCCTGTTTTCTATTCTTGGCTCTGCAAGGAGCACCCTCTTTGCCTAGACCTGTTTCTTTCATTTCCTCGAGGATTTCATTTTGTAGTTTTCTGGTTATTTAATTTTGTTTCTTTTTCAGCTTCTTTCCACTTAAAAACATGCTCAGATATGTTCATTTCCCTCAAGTCTCAGCATTTCTTTAAATCAATACATTTTTTTCCATTTTCTTTTCCTCTTAAGCTTCTTCAGAAATAGTAGAAATTAACCATAAAAGAAAAAATAAGTATTTTCTTTGTTAAACTTTAGAGTAGCCAGCCTTGATTGTATTACCATTTTTGGGTGAGGGGGTCACACGAGGTGTTCTCAAGGCTTACTCCTGGCTCTCTGCACAGGGGTCACTCCTGGTAGTACTCAAAGGACTGTATGTAGTGCTGGTGATCAAAATGGGGTTGGCCACATGCAAGGCACGCACTTAAATTCCCATACTATCTCTTCAGCCCCTATATCATACTTCTGTGTGTGTGTGTTGGGGGGCAAGGGGGAGGGGGAGGAGGGCATATCCAGTGATGCTCAGTGGTTACTTCTCACTCTGCACTTAGGAAATACTCCTGGCGGTGCTAGGGGACCATAAGGGAATGCTGGGAATCAAGCCCAGGTTGGCCACATGCAAGGCAAGCACCTTACCCACTGCGCTATTGCTCTGGCCCTGTGGTTCTACCGATTTTATTGTTTTTAATTTTTTTTGGGGGGGAGTCTTTGTCTCTGAGACTAAGATGCTTCCATGGATTTGTTCATGACTGCCACCTCTTTACTGGATGCAGTTTGTGCCTTGGAGATTTCAGCCAGCCATGTAGCATGGATACCAGCTATTTAAGTGACTTGCGGCTAAATTGGCAAGCAATTATGGAGTAAAAGACACTGTGCTCAATATTAGCCATTCAAAATCTATTAAGACATAGGCCTAATTCCTAAAAGTCTTACTGTCTACTAGAGGAGAGTGATAAGTGCGAAAATTACTTATGATGGCATCATGTATTAAAAAGAGCCCTGGACTTAATCAAGAGATAAGGATTTGAATCCCGATGCTACCACTTACCAACTGGGTAACCGTCAGTATGATTTGCATAACTTCTCTGAGCCTATTTCTTTTTATTTGCTTATCTCACAAGGTTGCCGAGAAAAATTAATGGTGGTTTCTAGAGTAAAGCACCTACCCCTCCCCCCGATATCTCACCTAAGCAGCATTTCTAGCTGCCATGTTTGTTGGACAAGTCCCTCGAACACATGAAGTCTAAAAATCAAGTAATTGTCCTCTTTCTTTCTGTGTTTGCAGCCAGTTCCTCATTTTATTTACTTGTTTCTGCCCGTTATATCATCCTGTGTTCCTGCATTCAGATTCATAATGATTGTTTCCTCCTTCTCCTGTAAAATCCCTTCAACTGCCAAGTTCTTGCATAAGTTTCCTTTACTTCATCATTTAAATCAGATCCTTCTTTTCCATTCCCATTGTGATAAGCACAGTTCAAATCTCCTTCGAATCATACCCAGAATATTACACTGCCTTCAGCTGGTCTCATTCCTCATTTTGTAACCCACTTTGTATACCCCAGTTCCTTAATTCCTCTCCTCAGAATGCTCCAGTCACTTCTACATCACAGAGCAGATTGGGTCTTCCATCTTGGGCTGAGAGAGTGCAGGAGGCTGGAGTGCCTGGGTCTCATGCCAGCGCGGCCTGCTCCCCAGCACCCCGGGAGCATGAAGCCAGGACTGACTACTGAAACTGTTGCTGGGGATGGCCCCCAGCCATCACTCTTTCCACTTGAAGGCCTCCCACCACCTCGACCTCTTGAGCCTTATCTCCCGCCACACTCTGCAATGCTATGGCTGATCCATTTCACTTATGCAGCATTCCCACACTTAACCAACATGGTGCTGTTACCTTTTGCTCATGCCATATCCTTGCTTTCCTTTATTTTTACTTACTGAAACATTCCCTGATTTTCAGTTACCCCAAAGGCAACCAGATCTTTGGTCGCAAGGTGAAACGCCCTAGCTTGAGTATCACTGGCTTCACTGAGCCGCTACCTTCTTTTCTAGTAGCATGCGGTATTAACACCTCTATCCCAATTCTAACGAGCTATTTGCACTTGCCCCAGACTTATAATCTCTGATAATTCCATTAAGTGTTTGTGGAATGAATACTGCCTTTCTTGATTTCTCCAACAAGAAGTCATCCTTTTCTTAAGAGTGGATTAGAACAGGCCCTACCGTTGTCCCCTATGAAACTGCAGGTAATGCTTTTCTTTTAGTTATTCCTGAGCTATTTCCCTCCTTGAAGAAAGGAACTATATCCTGTGTGACTTTGTGCTCTGTGGTATGGTGTATCCATTTAAGTATTAAAATATTTGATGATACTATTCACTCTTACTGTGTATTGAACTAGAAGCCTCATGTAACCGAATGAATGTCAACCTCCCCACTCTGTGACTGTTACCTCCCTGTGGTGTTCTCTCCTTACTCCAGGTCTTTCAGTGTACTTGTTCCTATTGCCTTTTCCTTTTGGGTAACTTCTGGGCCTTCTCTTCACCACCTTTCATCTGGCTGTTGAGGTGACTACTGAATTGAATGCTAATTCAGACCTGGATGCTTAATTATGAATATTGTTCACGTCAAAATTTATGATCCAGTAGAATTGGGATAGTGTGTGCCTTTTATATTCTTAGTCTTCACTTTTAGATTGCCTTTTGTTTCTAGCTTGCTATGAGATTACTAGCTTCTGTTAATTTTTTTAGTACTCTCAATTCTAGAAAATGCTTGGGGATTAATCAATAGAATTACAGAAATTTTCCCCATAATTTATGTAAACTAGCTTTATTTTAAAATTTTGTTTTTGCATTTTAATTAAAGTTGAATAAATCTTGATTATGAAAATTATTCTTTTTTCAACAGTGACATTGTGAGGAAGATTGATCAGTCTGAATTTGAAGGTTTTGAGTATATCAATCCTCTTTTGATGTCTGCAGAAGAATGTGTCTGATCCTCATTTTCAACTGTGCATTTTGCTTGTCTCGCTCTTTAATGCATGGATAAACTTTACGACCCTGGATACAGTGAACCATTTTATATTTGTCACCTATAAAAAGCACTCATTATCTTCTACTGTTGACTATAAGAGTCAATTAGTACATCTAAATTTAACTGTGAAAAAAATTAAAGCTAGTTTTCAGACAGCTCTGTCAGAATTTAGTTACACTGGTATTCCAGCAGCCTACTGATGAGTAATGAAGTTGTCTTTTTTTTGTTCAAAGGAAATACCACTGCTTTAAAAAGGACTATCTGTTGCATTAAAGCACATACCAGGATCACATCATGAACCTACCATGACTTTTGTTGTTCTCTGTTAAGTCATTTAAGTGAATTAAGTCATTTAACTGACTCGTAATTTTGGAATAAAAGATTAATTCAAAATACAACATCTTGTTATGTTACCTATTAGTTTCGGATTCTTTGTGTTTAAAAATTCAACTAGAAATTTTTATCATTGCCTTGAGAATTATTGGTGTTCAAGACAATAGTTGTTAGATTGGTACTAAAATATTTTGCTTAAGAATTTGTGGATACTGAATTCCCTTGTGGAAAATGCTAGGCACATTTTATTATGATTCAGATTCCAAATCAACAGCTTCTCTAGTTGATGCAAGTGATTTTTGTTTTTTTAAAGGAAGTTTTGAGTTTTTCCTTATAGCCAGAACTTTAACAAGAGTGTTAATGAATGTAATTGCATGGACTCATGACACAATTGATAGGAATGTATTTCAATAGAAGTTTGAAATAGATACAGAAAAGTGCAATGGTAATATTTATTTCTTGTTGGAAAATAAACCCAACATGGTTTTTTTTTGTGTGTGATTTGACTTACATGAGACACTCACTGTGTTATCAAAAATAGAGACTCATTCCATTTATCTGGAGAACACAGAATGTATACTATTCCTTCCTTATAATTTGGTACGTGGGGAAGTAACTTATTGTCCAGATAGTGTCTTAACTATGCTTGCTTCTTTCCCAGAATCACATTATTCATATTTTTAAACCCTTTCTTGTGGACTCTTCAATGAAATTTAAGATAAATTTAAGAAAATACATTCAGGATATGTATAGGCACATGACAGTTCAAACTGGTATGTGAGATTTTATAAATAGGTAATACATGTAATACAGAATAGAGTACATTTCAAGGGCAAAGTTATTCAGATTATATTTTATAATATTAGTGTTTAGCAGTTTATTTAAAAGGATGAGAGATGTCATCCTTCTCACTTATTTTAAATATTTTTTTATGCAAAGGGATTTAAAAAATAACCATGATCTTCTAAATTAATTACAGCCATGTAATCTTAGAAATTTATTTTGGGGAAAACTAGTTTTACTTAAACTTAGGCTCACTTAAATCTCTAGACATTTAATAAATTATTTTCTTTATTAAGGGGGTGCTACATTTCATTTGAAATGTAATTTTTTTCATATCTTCTGGCCACATGCTCTCTCCAAATAGTTAAGTCTGTGAGCTAGAAAAACCTCAATAGAAAATGTTTGTATTTGCTTATTTCAGAGATACATGTTTCTCTTAATACCTGGAACTTATTTTAAAGCAAAAAGCAGTACTTTTGATCATAAACTTATAGAAAATTTGATATCAGTGTCAGAAATATGTTTATGATTTCGCTTTTAAGTGGTGCTGTTTTCACTCGGTCACTAGCTCTCAGATTTTTGTTTTTGTGGGGCCATACTTAGTGATGCTCAGGGTTATTCCTGGCTCTGCACTTAGGAATTATTCCTAGCGGTCCTCAGGGAATCATGTGGGATGCTGGGGATCAGGCCTGGGTTGACGTGTGCAAGACAAGCACCCTACCCACTGCACTATCGCACTGGCCCAAGTTCTCAAATTTAGAATGTGGATCTATCACCTAAAAAGTTTGTTTAAAATGTGTATTACTGGGCTAACTTTAGATTCCGTTGGATCATTGGGCCTCCTTTTGAGAAACATTTTAAATTATTTTTCTTTTGTCCTATAGTTAAATTTTAGAAATATTCGAGATGGAATAGTCAGTGAGTTACTGTTCTTACCCATGATTTCAATTTTAGAAATTTTGAGGTAAAGTCTTCAAATTAGATGTCTTCTCCAAAAATTCATCAGTTTTCTACCAATAATATTACAAATGGTAAACATTTTTCTATAATGGGGTTTTAGCCATTATTCAGGGGGGTCTTTTGTTTTTAAATCTTTTTTTAAAAAACTAATAAGATTTACTATGTGTGTTTTATACAGAATTGGATTACAAATGTTTTTAATTGTGTTCTGTTTTTATAGTCTTTAAGCTCCATGCCAATTCTTTTTTATGTTATGTAAAAGTTCTTTCAAAATACCAGGGGAATAAGGTAGTTTGTTGGCAGAATGATGACAGTTTTTGTGTTCTCAGAAAAAACATTATTTTGCATAAAGCATATGGTCAGATCATTTTATGTATATGCAGCCTGAATTGGATACCAGGTATTATGCTTGTTTATACCTGTTCATTTTACCTAAAGGGAAAAAAAAATCTTTTTTTTAAAAAAAAATTTTGTCATGTGAATACTGCCTTGGTCATCACAATGTAATCTGTTTTTATGTATCTTTTTTTTAAAACTTTAAATTCTTTAAATAAAATGTTTAATACGCATCACGGTTAGAACATCTTTTCATCTGTAAATATAAGAAATTTGTGTACAAATAGAGTATGTCAAATTTTACTCACGACAAATGAAAATGTGTTTTATTAAACAACATTTTGGTAAAACTGATGCTATATTGTAGACATTCACTAAGAAAATATTATTCGGTATATTTTTTTGATTTGCCTTTTTTTGCCTCTCCTGTTAAAAGACATTCAGCAAAATCAGCTGAACATAGAACATTCAAACTTTTGTTTTTAAATTGAAGCAAATTTAAACAGACCCAAAACAGATTATTAACAGATTATGTTCTCCATGATCTGTTTCAAAGTTTATAGTCACTTCTTGCTCAGTCAGATATGTCAACATATATAAACAAGTGTGAGCCTGATGTCTCATACTTATCACCCTCTTACCAATTACTAAATATTTCCTCCTCTCACAAGAGAATGAGATCTTTTTTAAGACACTGTGATTTGCAGTTATTCATAGTTGCATTCGGCATACAATTCATCATCATGCTTTCTATGTTAGCACAGTCCCACCGCTAGTCTCAACCTCCCTCTGTCTGTGTCTCTAGGTTCCTTCCCATCCCTCATCCCCCAAGCAGGAGAATAAAATCTTTAGTGCCTTTATTTATATTTTGGGGCAGGAGAGAATGTTATAAAATAAACTATATACCCCGAGTTTGATGTATAGGCAACTCCAAAATGTGAGGTATGCAGTGAAAAGAAAGGAATTCTGTACCCTAAATCAGGATACAGGTGACTCCTGAATCCAGTCAAAGTCAAGAAAAGGAGTGCACCCCTCAGGGGGTGGTGTCAGTGTGGTGAGGGTGCAGGGGAGTCGGGCCTGGCTGGTAAATCAGTGTCAGCTTCTACAACATGTGGCTGTCAAAGTCCCGACGCCTTGGTTTGTGGTGAGGACCACGTCCACTGTTGATGGGATGGCATCTCGTTCAGCTTCTATGCAAAGGTATACAGAAGTCTCTTGGACAATGGGTATGGTACTTCCACACAACCTAGCAGTACCACTTTTTGGCATCTATCCCCCCAAACGCAGAAATGTTAGTTTAAAGCGTTGTGTGCACACCTATACTCATATCACTTAGTACAATAGCCAAGGTGTGGAAACAAATAAAATGCCCAACTATTTATGAATGGTCTAGAAGTTGTATATAAGGACAATGGAATACTGCAGCTCAGAGGAAGAACAGAATCATGCAATTTGCAGCAACATGGGACTAGAGCAGAGTAGAAAGAAACACATAAAATGATACCTCATGCACACATGAGATACATATGTATTTAAAAATGTACAGCAAAGTAGCAATAAAGGGTCAAAGGCTACACAATGAGATAGTTGATCCACAAAACTGGAGTGGGCAGGAAGTTGAAAGGGAAAGGCATTGAGGTCTTTGGGGAAGGAAGGTGAGTACACTGGGTGTGGTGTTGGAATTACGTGCATGTGAAACCATCATCTGTAAATTGTAAACGCAGACCCAATTGATTTTTTAAAAATTTGTAAAGACTCAGATCCTCACTTAAGTTGCGAGTCACTTTCTACTACCCAAATTTTCTTTTCGTTAAAAAAATGTTTTTATTGGCAGAGGCATATGGTGGTCCCTTGCACACTGCCAGAGGTTATTCCAGAGCATTACTGAACAAAAAAAGAGTGTTTAGGGGCTGAAGCAATAGCACAGCGGGTAGGGTGTTTGCCTTGCATGTGACCGACCCGGGTTCGATTCCCAGCATCCCATATGGTCCCCCGAGCACCACCAGGAGTAATTCCTGAGTGCATAAGCCAGGAGTAACCCCTGAGCATCGCTGGGTGTGACCCAAAAAGCCAAAAAAAAAAAAAAGTGTTTATCAGTGTCACTAAGAAACTTGAAGTTTTAAATTTTTATTTTGCAGGAGGGGTGGGAGGTACCATGCCTAGCAGTGCTCAGGGCTTACTCCTTGCTCCACATGCAGGAATGACTCCTGGTGGTACTTGGGGAACCATGTGAGATGCTCGGGATAGAACCCAGGGATAGAACCCAGGTCGGCCACATGCAAGGCAAGTACTCTAACCACTGTACTATCTCTCCGGCCCCTGACACTTAAAATTTTGACACATATAAATGATTCATGCCACATATTTTTTCCCCATATGTGTTAAATTCCACAAAGTTTTCTGAACTCTTCTATTCACAAAATCTTAGAATATGAGATTATACACACATACACATTCTAAGATTCTTTGGCTTTTGTGTTCAGAAATAAGGGCTGGATTTTCTGTGGGGGTGGGAAAGTATTCTGTATCATTTAAAAGATGCCCTCGTCCCTCCCCTTCACTGTTATTACCAAACAGGGGTGACAGCGTGGCTGCAGGGCTTGCCCAGGTCATCCATCAGGTTGTACTTGCACATTGGGTCATGCACTTTGCCCTCCTTGAGCTGGGCTGGCACCTGTGATCATCGAGGCTTGCACTCTTGAGTTGAGGGCCATGGGTATGGCTGTGTTTACTGGGGGGGCACTGCTCTTGCTCAGACATGTGCTTACAGCTTTCTTAGTGTGCAGTGGGGGTTACGCTCCCTTTGTGGTGCTCACACATCTGACTGCTGTGCGACCCAAAATCACTTGTACTGGAGATCACAGAATCAAACTGCCACAGACATCATCACCCTGGGATTTTGCTCCCAGCACACCGAGGCCAGTGCTCTAAGCCACTGCTCTGTTCTCCCTGGCCTTGATCACGGGTGCCAGCACAGCTCAAGGAGGGCAAAGCTCATGACCCAGTGTGCAAGCACAACCTGGTGTGTGACCCTGAGCAAGCTCCGAAGCCACTCTGACACCCCTGTGTTTGGTAATAACAGTGAAGGGGAGGGAGGTGGGGATTTTTTTAAATGATACAAAATGACACAAACCAGATTCTACACAATCCAGCTCTGAAGTTTCTAATTAAAATTAAGTAAGCTCCGAATGTAAGAGACTTTGGGATGTAAAGTGGCAGTGCAGTTTATTTTCATACAGCAATTTGTGCCTTGCTGGCATTAGCACCATATTTGTATGGCAATTACTAGGTTTAATGTTTTTATTAGTGAAGAGAATTGCAAGTATATAAGAATTAGGTTGCTGTTAAATGTGATTTCTTAGGATATCCAAAAGTTAATAGCCCTGCCAGATGGATTCAATAGACTTGAGAACTTCAGCTTGAATTTTCATTGACTGTTAAGCAGTTGATCAGAAGGAAATTCTAATTATGTACGAAGGATCCCATTAAAAGACTAGCAAAATCTTTGAAAAATGAGATGCTTTCCTTTTTTCCTTAAAAGGAAAATATTGGCTTTCTCGAAGTCATGCCACGTAACTAGACTTAATATACTTGATATAAACTGTCTGCAATGTGGGTGGTTATACTTGGTGGCTTTTTATATTATTAATATTTTTAGAAGTAAGATCATTAAAGATAGCTTCATATAAGGAGATAATTTTTTGTTTGTTTTTCGGGACACAACCAGCAATCTTAGGGGTGCACCCCTGGCTCTGTGCTCAGGAATCACTCCTGGCTGTGCCCAGGCACTTACATACCAGGGATGGAGCTGGGATTCTGTACCATCTCTTAAGCCTCACAAGGACTTAATTGTTCTTTTGGGGTTGAACAATTATTTATGATCTTTTCCAGAAAGTGTTTGAAGTTTTTTTCCTAGGAGCTTCAGATATTTATATTTTTAACTTTGCTTTGGGGCCGCATCTGAGGGTGCTCAGGACTTCTGGTTCTGTGCTGAGAGATCACGTCTGGTATGGCATTGTCAGGGATCGGAACAGAGTCAGCCTCATGCAAGACGAGCACCCGAACCCCTGTGCTATTACTCCAGCCCCTTAAAAGTCTTATTTTTAAGGAAACGACCAATAAAAATAGCTTGAGATTCTGCCTACATAACTGAGTCTGTGAGAAGGACAGGAAGGGGATAAGAAGGTATCTGGGGTCACTCGTGGTGGGTTGCAGCATGCCTCAATCATTAATAGTAATATTGTAAATTTCCATATTGTAAACTTACATATTGTAAATCATGTACCTTAGTGTAAAAAAAAAGGGGGGGGTCGGGGTGATGACTCAAGTGAGAGCACAGGCCTTGCATTTTAATGCATGGATTTAATCCCTAGCTCGTACGTACCTTGCCCCCATTCTGAGCACCCCCACTTCCCCACCAACACTGTCACCCCCACAATAAGAAGAAAAACCCGAATTTAAAATTTTAAGGACCATGCAGAGATGTGTATTAGTGAGTGAGTAGCTTGGTTTACCCAGTTTAAAACTCCTACCAAAGAAGCTAAATCATATGCCAAAGACTTTATTTTGCTAAATTATTCTTTAAATTAAAATTTTAAGTTCATATATATATTTGGAGGTTTTACAATGTCTAGCACACTGATCCTATAGCATTTTGAAAATTTTAGCACAAGAAAAAATTTTATAAGAAATTTTCCATAAAAGTTGGCTAAAGTTTAACGGTCTGTGTATATTATTTTAAATAAGGGGTAATTCCAATGATGAAGGTAAAAATTAACATTCTCCCCCAAGTAATAAGTTCTAATATGAAAAATGGGAGTGAGCAAGCAGTTTGTCTGAAATTTCTCCTAAGGATAAGTCTATCCCCGTCACTGCCTCCAGGGGCCAGTGTTGCTGTGGTGAATGTCAGTTACCAGCACCTTCACCTGCAGGCGGCGGTGCATTCAATTCAGGCCAGATGGCAAAAGCTTCCAGGGCATTACCAGTGCTGTTCATTCATATGTATTTTGACTTTACGTTATTATTAAAATCAATATGCCATTTGAGTTACTTTTCTGGAGAAAATACCAAATAACCTGTTGTTTTCATAAAATTGTTTTGCCTTCTTTTACCATTTTGGATGAAGATCTTCCATATTTACTTAACACAATTAAGGACCTGTGATGTCCTGGGCACTGAGGTTATATGCCAGGCAGCAGCCGAATCATGCCATACCCTAAGCACTTTCCATCTGTGAAGGATTCCTTTCAGCCAGAGAGAAAGCTAGGGCTCATTTTGGTTATGAAAATATAGAGGAATTAAAATCTAAGGAAATATCCACATTCTTTGGCTGTGGAACTTTATGTATCATATTTGTCTTGACATTCAAATAGTGTCATTCACAGATTTAATGCACAAATGTTTGTAGACACCCAGGTCGTACATTTGAAAAGGTGATTTTGAAATAGTTCTGACTGTTGCTATTCCAGAAACTCTAAACACTTCTGCAATGGAGGTAAATAGTTGAAAGCATCAGCTTGCTAAGAAAAGGAGTTTGGTTGCTAATCCTGTTAAAAATGAATTTCCACGATATTTCAGTTACAGAAAGTTTTTTACTTCATCACCCAAAATAACCAGTTGTACGAAGTGTCGTAAATTGCATTAAACAACCTCACACCTTCTCCTTCACAAGTTTTTCATCAACAACTTTTTTAGATTTGTTGTGTTGTTGACACCACTTTGTAATCTGCACATTGTAACTTGGTTGTAAGAGTAACTACCAAACTATGAAATCTTTCCAGTAACAAAATATTCTTTATGAGGGATTCCTTTTTATCTTTGGAGATAAAGTGGAAAGCTCTGCCTTACAACATTAGTGAAGACGGGCATCTTTTCCTCCTGTTCGATCTTTATTGATGCCAAAGCATGTTAAGTTTCCCAGAGAAAGTTCCCCTTAGTGCTAGGTCCAAATAGAAACAGCATGTTCAAAGTAAGAGCTGTTGTGGACCACGTAGGCGCTAAACATGTACATACTTCATTTTTTTTTTTTTTTTTTTTGCTTTTTGGGTCACACCCAGCGATGCTCAGGGGTTACTCCTGGCTTTTGCACTCAGGAATTACTCCTGGCGGTGCTTGGGGGACCATATGGGATGCCGGGGATCGAACCCGGGTTGGCCGCGTGCAAGGCAAACGCCCTACCCGCTGTGCTATCGCTCCGGCCCCCATACTTCATTTTTATTTATTTTTTTAATTGAATCACCGTGGCACACACAGTTGCAATGTTGTTAATGACTAGGTGTTAGTCATTCAGTGTTCCAACACCCGTCCCTTCACCAGTGTACATTTATCATCACCAATGTCCCGTTTCCCTCCCGCCACCCCCACACATACCTCATTTTATCATAATCCTCTCATTGTATTTCCAACCCCAAAGTTACTAAGCTAAAATATTTGTAGATGGGTCTTGCTTGAGGAAATCATCTTATGATGAGATCCTCTTACCCTGAATTAATATGCAATATTTCCATCATCCAATGCATGGGGGAGAAGTAGAAATTTGGGGAACTTAAGAAACCTATCAAGGCTTTAGGGGCTGGAGCAATAGCACAGCAGGTAGGGCATTTGCCTTGTACACAGCCAACCCGGGTTCGATTCCCAACATCCCATATGGTCCCCTGTGCACCGCCAGAAGTAATTCCTGGGTGCAAAGCCAGGAGTAACCCCTGTGCATTACCTGGTGTGACCCAAAAAGAAAAAAAAAAACCTATCAAGGCTTCAAATGACTCTGACTCCTATAACCTCTTGACTTTGCTCTAAAATCTCATTCTCTAAGAAGTCACAGTGAGGGGCTGGAGCAATAGCACAGCGGGTAGGGCATTTGCCTTGCACGCGGTTGACCTGGGTTTGAATCCAGCATCCCATATGGTCCCCTGAGCACCGCCAGGGGTAATTCCTGAGTGCAGAGCCAGGAGTAACCCCTGTGCAACGCCAGGTGTGACCCCCCCCCAAAAAAAAAAGAATTCACAATGAATACACTGTTTTTCACACTCCTGCCAGTTCCTGGTGGCCCTCTTGTGGGTCTGTTGAAAGCCTCAGTCCTGGGGCCAGAGGGATAGCGCAGCAGGTAGAGGGTTTGCCTTGCACTCAGCTGACCCAGGTTGGATCCCCAGCATTCCATGTGGTCCCCTGAGCACCTCCAGGAATGATTCCTGAGTGCAGAGCCAGGAGAAACCCTTGACCATCACTGGGTGTAGACCAAAGACAAAAGTCTCAATCTGATCCCTTGTATGTAAATTTCAGCCAACCCTACCTGCCAGTCTTTCCCCATGATGCTCCGTATATTGGAGCTTCCGCTTTGTGGACCTATGAAATACACACTCATGGACAGCCCTACAGACTCTTCCTTCTTAGTTTAAAATTTTAGTTTCTGTGGTGCCACACCCAACTGTGCTCTGTTCTCAGGGATCACCCCTGGGGGTGCTCAGGGGATATATGTGGAACCAATATTCATTGGGTTGGCTGCAGGCGGGGTAAGTGCATTACCCACTCTGCTATCTCTCTGGCACAGATTGTTTGTCCCCTTCCCCATGAGGGTGCCTACATGCCCGGCACACTGTTGAGTTGCACAGCTCGTTGGGACTTGTGCTTCACATGTCTCTGTTGCGGCACTGGCCAGGGTTCATACTGTTTTTTGTGATGCTCACCTGCTCTTGGCTGTGGTATAGCTGGAAGTCTGACACCCCGGATCACAGTCAGGAGAACTGCCACAGGCTCAAACAATACATGTTTGATGGACAGGGAGGACTTGTGATCATAAGCTTGTGAGACAGGTAGCAGGCCTGGCCCCCAGTCTTCATAAAGCGTGGTGTCCCTCACACTGTTGCTGTCTGTCACCTGGCAGGAGCCTGCCCAGTGACATATTTTCCCCTGCTGGCCTCACCTAACTGTTTCCTTCAGACCAAGAAACTGGGTTTGCAGAGTCAGAGAGATGGGACGGTAGGGCGCTTGCCTTGCACATGACGAGCCTGCATCCAACCCTCCACCAGTGTACATTTCCCAACACCATGTGGCACGTCAGCCCGGCCACATCCAAGCCTGGCAGGAGTGATCTGAGTGCCGAGCCTGGAGTCAGCCCTAAGCACCACCAGATGTGGCTCCCAAACCAAAACCAAACAAAAAAATAAAAAGAAAAAAAGAAACCTTTTTTCCCCTGTTAATTTCTAGGATACTGACATGACCCCTAAAACACACACTCATCTCTCACCCGTTAGGAGAGCCCCTGGGATTCTTTTCCACATCCTGGAGTTAGTTGGATGGGTGACCTTGCTGGTTATGTGAGGTGGCACCCTGGACGCACTTGCATTTCCGTTCTCTGATGTCCCTCTTCTGAGCCCAACCTCTCACTTCCTTCCCAGTTTTTCTGTGTAGCCCCCACCCTCATGCTGGGAACTTTTCTTCTCTCTGTCAGTTCCCTGAGAAACCCTTTTCCTGCCGCCCTCCCTGGCATTCTGATGGCTCGCAGGATGATGCATTTATTGGTTACTCAAATAGCTTTAACCTGGGGCCAGAGAGAGTGCAGCAAGTAGGTCGCCATGCGGCAATCCCAGTGGGTCAGCAGTACCACACAGGGTGCCACAGCACCCTCAGCAGTGACCCCTCAGTACAGAATCAGGACTAAGCCCTGAGCACCTCTGCGTGGACTCTGCGTGAGCTTCAGGCTCACACTCCATGTTCTTTATCCAAAGGACCTTCACGAACCCGCTGCCATTTAATTTTCTACTCTTCCTGACCCAAATTTCACTTGGGAAGATGAGTGAAATTTTCCTCTGGCTGCTCTTTCTTGCTCCTCTGTCGCTGTAAAGTCCTGAAAGTCCTGCTTCCCTGAGTTCATGCTCCCTCGCTCAGCCTCTCGGTCATGTGCCATCCTCCTGTTTATTCTATTTCCTCTGAGAAGATTTGGCGCCTGGTTCACTGCTCTGCCCTCAGACCTGCCACCATGAGAGCTTCAGTGTCTGAATAGAGCGGCCACTGGATTCCACCCCAGGTCATTAGGACATGCTGCTCCCTCCCCCAGCCTCCTCCCCAACACCCCCATGCCCTGCTTGGGGAGGCATTTAACATCCTTGGGTCTTATGAGTCCACACAAGACCTTTGTCCTTTCCAAAGGAGGACAAAGTCCACCTTTCTCTCCACCATTTTTTTTTTTATGTCGGAGTACTGCTATTTATTCAGCCACTGATTAAGCTGACTGAAGCAAGCATGAACTCCACATTACTTTTTTTTTTTTAATCTCCAAGAGATAGACCATTACAAAGCTGTTCATGATTGGGTTTAGTCATACAAGGATCCAACACCCATCCCTCCACCAGTGTACATTTCCCAACACTAGTGTCCCCCGTTTCCCTCCCACCATTCCCCAAGTTTTCCCCTCACTCCCTCCCTCACCCACCTCAGCCTCCCTCTATGGCACACACTTTTCTTCTTTCTCTTTCCTTTTGTGCATTATGGCTTGCAAAACAGGTACTAAGAGGTCATCTGTTTGTTCGGGGCATTTAGTATTTTTATTGAGATGGTAAGGCTGGAGTAGCTTTTTAACTGGGAGGCAGCTTTGGAGTTTGGACATGACTGCCAAGGCTTTCAGAAGTACAGGAAAGGTTCCTCCACCATTCTCTGTCAGGGCACTTCTTATTTTCTTCACAGCAGGTCTCACAAGGTGTGATTCAACATTTTCTACCTTATTTTATGATCATCTCCACCAATCCCTTTCACCGGTTTATTTTCTTTTACAGCTGCAGCCCCCGTCCCTGGAACAATGCTTACCACATAGACCTCTGAGAAATATTTGTTCAATAAATAAGTGAACAAATGAACATTAGCTTTGTGGGGCTTTGGGGGGAGTTTTTTGGGTCACACCTGGAGATGCTCAGGGGTTACTCCTGGCTCTGCACTCAGGAATTACTCCTGGTAGTGCTTGGGGACCATATGAGATACTGGGAATTGAACCCGGGTCAGCAGCATGCAAAGCCAGCGCCCTACCCGCTGCGCTATCGCCAGCCCCTAGCTTTGTGTTCTGGAAAGAGGCAGCTCCTGTGGGCCCGTGTTTCCATGCAAGGAGAGCTTAGCAGGTAAACTTGCATTGTTCCTGAAAAATGGAGACAAAGGAACCGATATTGGCCTCCACTCTGCAGATGATTTCTGTCCTTTGATCAAATGTAGCCAACTATGCTGGGGAAAGGCTTTCGTTCCCATGCTCAGTGCTTGGTTGGGCCATGGAGGCCTTCCGCTACTGCTGGGGCGGGGGGTAACTCATGCTGGGGTTTTGTGGGGATCCCCAGCAGTGATGTGAAAGAAGTGTCTAGAGAAGTCCCAGATTCCTTAGGTGATCACTGGCAACCAAGGGGAAGGCACTCCTGAGAGCTGGAGACTGGGACGCTCTGCAGACACTGCGGGTCGATGTGAGTCGACTCCTGCCTTCTGCATGGTGAGAAAAATTCAAGAGAGGAGCATGTGCGCGTGTTGTTGGACTCTCTAGTCCTCACCCGTGAGACATCATTCAAAATCTTCAGCAGCAGCTCACGCCACACATTGGAGATGAATTTTGTGCTTGGAAATACACCAAAATGCATCAAGTTTGACATAAATGGGAAATTGGGGAAATATTGTCTGGGACTGTGGGCCTTAACCCCACCTCCCTTTGACCCCTGCCAAGAAGCCTCATGGTAACTTCTGGGGGTAAATAGAACATTTCACCCCCTTTTTTTTTTGCCCTCTGAGGAAGACCCTGGGTGTCAGGGGTGGTGGGTGCTAATAAATGCTGACCCATAATGACCCCAAACAAACTCTTTGCTCCTTTTTTAAGCTTCCCGATCTCCTGGATGTCTGCAGTGAGTCTGAGCAGGAAGGGTCTGATGCCAAAGTTCGTCTAAGCCCATCTGCACAGAGCCAGGCTCAGAGAATCCTCTTCTCCGGAGCCCTGCAGATCAGGGCAGGGACGGGACTGGGCACGAACTTTATTCCAGTTTAGAATCTCCTCGTCCCTGCAACTCACTGGCTGCAGCTTGGCCTTCTGCAGTCACCGCGAGAAGGGAATGTGGCTGCATTCTGAGGATGGAGGAGGGGAGGAAAACTTGGGAATGGCCTTACTTGTGCTTCCCATTAAATTATTTTATTTAAATGTGGTGATTCTATATTTCTTTTTTAAAAAGGTCAAAGGGGGGCTGGAGCAATAGTACAGTGGGTAGGGCGTTTGCCTTGCACGCAGCAGACCCCGTTCGATTCCCAGCATCCCATATGGTTCCCCAAGCACCGCCAGGAGTGATTTCTGAGTGCAGAGCCAGGAGTAATCTCTGAGCATAGCCGGGTGTGTCCTAAAGAGCAAAAAAAAAAAAAAAAAAAAAAAGTCAAGGGGGGGGTGCTGGAGTGATAATAGAAGAATTAAGGTACATGGCTTGCATGTGACGGACCCTAGTTTGATCACTTATAACACAGAGGTCTCTGACACCTCTGATTTTTCTTATTTTTGTATGCTGGGGGAATCACTCCAGGTGGTGTTGGATTACCCAGGGCTGCTGCATGCAAATGCCTTACCCCTGTACTATTGCTGTGACCCCATGTAAAAAGACCTTCTTTGTCCACACAAAAACAAGCAAATAGTGGACCTAGTGTTACCATGGAGGCTGTCTCTCATGTATGTGTGAGTGATCATACAATGAACATAAGGTGAGGCATGAGGCCTCTTCACTGTGATAATCCTCCTGGAGCTTTAGAGAATCTTTGATCTCCCTGAGTGTCACTCAGGTTAGGCCCCTCTGCTTACACACAGCCCAAAGGGGCTGGAAACATTTCTTTCTCTTATAACAGAGCAGGATAGACCAGGAGGGTGTCCTGTTTCCCCCAGAGGTCCAGGGACCGAGGCTGATGGTGATCCCGGCATCTCCGAACTGTTATGGTGGGACTGACTCACAACTGGGACCTTGTGGACAGCATGTCAGATGGTCGCACCAACCCATTCATGTCACAGCTCTTTATTTCATAACTCACATAGGTCTCTCTCTGTGGGCTAGATTGGCCCTGGAAACGGGAAGGTCCCATGGCAGCTCCTGCCTGCTGTGTTAGTGCTTCTGGTCACTTGGTGCTCACTTGTTTGTCTCTTCGCTGGATGTGTCCATTGTTGGTCTGCACCATCCCCATCTGTCTCCATTGTCTTCTCCTTTCATCTCCATCATCTGTCTATCTGCATTGTTCATTTGCACCTCTTCCCACCTGATTGGTCTCTCCCCTGCTCTTGGCTGTTGAGTCACGCCCAATGACACTCAGGACTTACTCCTAGCTCTGGGCTCCAGGATCACTCCTGGTGAAGCTTTAGGACAATGTGGTGCCAGGGGTGTGTCCAAGTGACTTACCCACTGTAGTATCTCTCTGACCTCCATCTGGTCATTTATGCAGTGACCTGTGTTTATATACATGTATTTCTATTATAAATAGGTTCATCAACGTAAGTTATAGGTTTATCTCTGCTCTTAGCTCTTTCATTATCAGTTGCTTAGATCCCATGTAAGCAAGGTTTAAAATGACCAATTAGAACTAGAGAGATGGTCCCTCAGCACTGCCAAAAGCAGTATTTTAGCACAGAGCCAGGAGTAAGACCTGAGTACTGGTGGGTGTAAACCCTGCCCACTCCCCCAAATAAATGAAATAAAAGGACCAATCAAACCATTTGATTACCTGCCCTCCCCTCCACCCCCTCTAGGCGTCCTTCCAAAACCACTGGAAAGGGAGGAGCAGGAAAGCATAGTCAGAGGGGGGAGGGGGAGGGGCAAGGGCAGGGTCCGGGTCTGAAGGTGACTGCCTCGCTCACTCTTCCAGCCTTTCCCCAAAGCATAGCTTGCTGTGTGTCCAGGAAGAAGTGAATCAACTTTGCTGGACCGCCAGCTGCCTGCCCTTGCCAGGGGAGCGTCTCTATCTAATGGCATCAGATCAGAGGAAAAATCCCGAGGGCCGTCCCTGTTTGTCTTAGAGGGAGAAAGATCAGGGCCATGTTCTGGATGGAATCCTCAAGCGTCACTGGCGCAGGAGGCCACAGAGCCCTGCTTTCACTTCCTTGTTCCAGGCCAGCTCAGCTCAGCTCAGCTCCCGCCCTGCTCTACTCCCAGTCCAATCCCAGCCCCTCCCACACTCCCAGTCTCACCTTCTGACCCAGGATATGCCAAGCAGGCGCTGGCTCCTCTTCAGCTGCACCCTGGGTGTTTGACCCCGTACCTCACCTGCTGCCTCTGTTCCTGGTATGACTCCAGGCAGCCCACGCCCAGTCCGTTCCCTGGATCTGCCTGTGACTTCAGCACTTCGGTCTCTTGGGCTCTCCCTCGCCTCTTTCTTCTTTTCTCCTATCTTTGCGGGGAGGGGAGGGTGCAGCGAGGCACACCTGGCCGTGGTCAGGGGTTACTCCTGGCTCTGCATTCAGAACTCACTGCTGGCAGGCTTGGGGACCACATGGGATGCTGGGGATGGAACCTAGATTGGCCTCGTGCAATACCTCTGGCCTCAGTTGTCTTTTTTATTTTGGCTTTTTGAGCAATCCTGGAGGTGCTCAGGGCTGATTCCTGGCTCTGTGTTCAGGGATCATCTCTGGCAGGACTAGGGGGACCATCTGTGGTGTTGGGCATTGTGCCTGGGTTGGCCCTGTGCAAGTCGAGTGCCCTACGGGCTGTACTGTCTTTGTTTTTGTGACTCTGTCCCTTTCACATTCAGAGTGGCTGCCCCCTCTAACTCCGGACTGCATGTGAGTTAGGGGCCTCTCTTTGCCTTCTGTGACTCTCCCTGGCTGGAAGTCATCTGTGACCCCATCAATTCAGAAGGTGCTGACATATAAAATATACTCAGTAGAATTCTCCCCTAAAACAGCCTTGTAATGGTGGTATTCTGTATTTGGGAAAACTGCAACCCACTTTCACATCTAATTTGGAAGCCTAGGAAATATATCTAGTGAATGTCCTATTATGTCTCAAGTTTCGAGGCACATGTAGACTTTAAAACCCCACAAGACAAAGTACTCCCTCATTTTGTTTGTTTTGGCTTTTTCCCCCCTCCCACTTAATTTTAACACCGTGGTTTGCAAAGTTATTGATGATGATTGTTATAGGCATTAACTATTCCCACTCAATCCCACCACCACTGTCACCTTCCCTTCATCATTGTCTCCATTTTCCCAACCACCCCTCAAGAAACCTGTTCCGGGGATGGAGCGATAGCACAGCGGGTAGGGTGTTTTCTTTGCATGCAGCCGACCCAGGTTCGATTCCCAGCATCCCATATGGTCCCCCGAGCACAGCCAGGAGTAATTTCTGAGTGCATGAGCCATGAGTAACCCCTGTGCATCGCTGGGTATGACCCAAAAAGAAAAAAAAATAAAAGAAGTTTGTTCCCATAGCAGGCCCACAATAATTTATTTTATATTGCTTGTTAACACTAAATGGCTAATGAAATGATCAAAAAATACTTCAGGTAAAAAAAATGTGAAAACTATTGTATCTCACCTTGGGGACATTAAGCCCTTGTCTGAGAATTTACTAAACTGTTGTTGCTAGTTAAGCCTTCTGTGTTAATGTTTTTGTTAGTCAAGATTAGTTGGCTTCTATTTACATCCCATCCTATTCAGTGTGCTCCTACTGGAATGGGACAGTATTGTCGGGTTTGGAGATGGTGAGCGGCCACAAATGCATCCATTTACTCCAGAAAATCCAGAATATTTAACTGGGCAGTCCAGTAGGAGACACGGCAGCAGTTATTGGGTTGCGAGAGCAGCCTCCGGGGCTTGGGCAGGGCAGGGACGTGGCCCACTCCCCTCCCGAGGTTGCCCAGAGGTTCCAGCTGGGACTTGGTATCTGAGAAATTTTTGCCATTAGTTGATCTCTTTCAAGACTTATTTATGAGTCTCTGAAATAGGGCTGGTAGATAAACTTACGAGGCGGTGCTGGGGCCTGAGTGTGACTGCCAGGGCTTCTGAAAGTACAAAGGTGGGGGGAAATCACCCAGCCTGACTCCGAGAATGTTTTGGCTTGGTGTTCAAGCCACATTCAACAGTGTTCAGGACCTACTCTTCACTTTGTGCTCAGGGGTCACTCTCAGGAGACCATGATCAGTGCTGGGGCATCAATTTGGGTCACATGAAACAAAAGCAAGGGCCTTAACCCCTGTACCATATCTCTGGCGCTAAACACTCATCTTATACTGCCAATACTGGTTGTTGTTGTTGTTTTTCTCATCTGTTTATTATTTTAAGGGATTGTTTACTTATTTTTATTTTTTATTTTTGCTTTTTGGGTCATACCCAGTGATGCTCAGGGGTTGCTCCTGGCTCTGCATTTAGGAATTACTCCTGGCGGTGTTTGGGGGACCATAAGGAATTTTTTAAATATTAGAATACCGCCCCCCGCCTTTCCTTTCTTGTAGCTGTTTGTTGTTGTGATGACTGGCGACCACACCAGTGCTTAGTTGTGGTGCTCATATCTGCTCTTGGCCATGATTCTCATGTAGCTTTAGTTGTGCTTGTGGGACAGTGCACACGCACTTTTAGTTGTGTGTCTAAGGACACCTGATTATAGTATTCTGGAGTACACAGGCATTGTTGTGGGCTGTACCAAAACAGAGTCACCAGGATTACACTCAGTGCATGTGGACAGCAGTGGGGATACCACTCCCAGCCTCATGTTTGCAAGATAGATGCTTTAACCCAAGGCTTCTTCAACTCTTTCCACTTAAGACCCCTTTTCACATTTAAGCAATACAATAAGAGTGAGCACTGCTAGATACATCTTATTTTACGTCAATTTTGAATTAATTTTTTATCATGGCATATTCAGAAAAAATTTACTATTCAAAAATGTTTTGCACCTCTCCCCTTCAGTTACAAGACTAAGGAGTCATGACCCTTGGTTTAAGGAATTGAAGTCTAGGCACTGAACTGTCACCCAGACCTGGTCTAAGACATTGGCTACTCAGCTTTTAAAACAAGCACTAAAGGGCCAAGAAAGGTAGTACAATGGGCAAGGCCCTGGCATGGCATGCAGCCAATTCAGACTGGATCCCCTATATACCATGTGGTCCCCAGGCCCCTCCCTGGTGCAGAGCCAGGAGTAGCCCTGAGGACTACCAGGTGTGGCCAAAAAAAGCCCATGCCAGTAGTAGTAATAATAAATAAATAAGCATTACGAATGAAGCAACAGAGGACAGACAACGAAAGGGCCAAATAGAGAGTACTCTAAGGAAGATTATACCAAAAACTAAAGAGAAAGCAATTTACAGATTACAATGCCAAGCGGTGAAGTCAGTATTTACTAAAATCTCCTGAAATTTGCTCTGTTATTATATTTACAAGGTGGTCTATACATGTTCTTTTTCCTTTTTTTTTAACTTCATATTTGTTTCATTTTGAGAGAGGTTGGGGACCACACCCAGCGGTGTTCAGGGCCTTCTCCAAGCTCTGTGGTCAGGGATCGGTCCTGGAAGAACTTGAGAAAATATATGTGGTGCCGAGGATCCAACCAGGGTCCGCTGCACACAAAGTAAACACCTTGCCCACACTACTCTCTCTCTGGACCCCTGTTCATGTTCTTTAAGACGCTTTAACTACTTTTTTTTTTAGTGCCCTAATTTTTTTAAATTAATTAATCTATTTTTAATTAGTGAATCACCGTGAGGGCACAGTTACAGATTTATACACTTTTGTGCTTATGCTTCCCTCATACAAAGTTCGGGAACCCATCCCTTCACCAGTGCCCATTTTCCACCACCAGTAAACCCAGCATCCCTCCCACCCTCCCCAATCCCATCTCCCCCCACCCCACCCTGCCACTGTGGCAGGGCATTCCCTTCTGTTATCTCTCTCTAATTAGCTGTTGTGGTTTGCAATAAAGGTGTTGAGTGGCCACTGTGCTCAGTCTCTAGCCCTCATTCAGCCCGCAACTCCCTTCCCCTACATGGCCTTCGACTACATTATAGTTGGTGATCCCTTGTCTGAGTTGTCCTTTCCCCAGAATGTGAGGCCAGCCTCCAAGCCATGGAGTCAATGTCCTGGTACTTATTTCTACAATTCTTGGGTGTTAGTCTCCCACTCTGTTATTCTATATACCATAGATGAGTGCAATCTTTCTATGTCTGTCTCTCTCTTTCTGACTCATTTCACTCAGCATGAAACTTTTCATGCCGATCCACTTAAATACAAAATTCATGACCTCCTTTTTTCTGACAGCTGCATAGTATTCCATTGTATAGATGTACCAAAGTTTCCTCAACCAGTCATCCGTTTTTGGGCATTCGGGTTTTTTCCAGATTCTGGCTATTGTAAACAGTGCTGCGATGAACATACATGTGCAGACGTTTTAACTACTTTTTTTTAAGGAAAATCTGTTGATAAAAATACATAAGCTAAAAAGAGAAAGATTATGCACGTAGCTTTAAAAGTTAGCCTGACCAAGAAATTTTTTAGAAACTCATTTATATATATGTTTCATTTAAGTCATCCTAGAGATGGAAGGGAAGTGAAGATTGGAAAGGGGAGATTTGCTAGGTAGCAAACAAATTCTTCTTTACAGAACCCAACTCCTAAGAAATGAGGAACAAACTGGAGGCTGATTTCAAAGGAGAAGTCTGGCTGCAGCCTGCCTGCTGTACTGAGAGTTACCTGCCCACACACATGGGGTTCCCTAGTGACTGCAGCACTAATTATAGAAAAAACAAGTTGAGTGGAAGAAGATGGATTATGTAAATTCACATTGACTGAGGTTCTTGTTGGAGCATTTAGGAATTTCAATGATTAAAAATAAACCTAGATTTTCTTTTTCTTACTTTGCAAAGCAACCAAAAGATGATTTTTCATAGTCTTAGGCTAAAATCTGGATTAGTCAAAAGAACATTTATTGATGTCACTGTAAATGACTTGCAGGTAACAGCCATCTTGTGAATTTGAGAGGAGCTGTAAAGTGTCTTTTAGCTTGCATGTTTATATTTTATTTTTTGTTTATCAAATAAATGAAAGACACCAGAAAGGTCACATTTTCCATAAATCCCTGCTATTAAAATAGAAGTTGAAACTTTCTCTGCTCTATTTCAAACAGTTTTCTAATTTTAAAATATAACCCTACCATAAAAGCCGAGGCTTAGAAAATAATAAAGAATGGAAAATCACTCCATCTTTTCAAAGAAACGTGTGTGTATGTGTGTGTGTGTTCAAAAATGGGCTGTTGCAATCAATAGCTTACTTAAAGTGACTCTTTACACATTTGATAAGCCCAGGCTTGCTGCACATGTTAACAAAAGCAAATGAAACTGGTATTTAATTTTTTTCTTTGTGAAACATTACTCAACAGTTAATTTAACATGCTGTAATTTTAAATGAATCTTTTTTTTTCTTACTCAGACACATTGAAAATGCAGCTAAATTGTTTCAGTCGCCCACTCACTGAAGAGAAAAATGACATTCAGCGCTACATATTAGGAAGGTGAAGGGTCTACCACGGAGACAGCACGTTCACAGGGAAGATTGTCGCTTCACTCTTCAGCACGGCCTTTGACGAAGCAGGGTAGCGTGGCTCCATCTGGGTCAGAAAGGCAGGCAAGAGCCTTGCCCTGTGTGCACCCCCACTCAGTATTCCCAAGGAAAGGCTTTTAACAATCTCCCACTTTGAGAACACGCGAGCATTTCCCCAGTGCAGATTCCTCATGATTTCTGCTGTGCCAACCCCCTGAGCAGACAAAGGACAGCTTGAGGTTGCGCGTGTGTTGCGTGTTCCTATTTAGCACTGACACAGCACTTTCCTCTGTAACGTGCCTTACAAACACGAACTAATTAAGAGCAACAACACCCCTGCAAGGTATTTAGCAGGATGCAAAAATTAAAATCTACAGGCAAGACACCGGGATGCATTAATCATGAAGTGTTACATCAACGTGACCTGAAAACCAGCAGGTTTTCCTCCCCCTTCTCAGGCCCTGAGCATCTTTGGGAAAGGCCGGAAGTTAGACGTTGGGGCCCCCGTGGTGGTGCAGAGATGGTGTGAGAGGATGGGAGGGCAGGAGTACTGCAATCGTGTCACGTTTACAAAGGGGAAATGTTCTACTAACTCAGAGAAGGGCCTTCAAGAGTACAGCCCATTCAGATGTACTCCCGAAGAACAGAAAATCAATGCGGTGTTTAATTAATGTACTGCAGATTGACTTCACATAGACACTGCAGCCAGGAAAGCGCCACGCTGGGGAAAGTGACCGTGCACAGTTGGAGGATCTGGGGGGCAGCAGAGTGACTTGCGGTCGATGCTGCATTTTCTATTATTTCAGGGCCGGGGTGGTGGTGGGAGTGCTCAGCGACCAGACTAGACTTTGCTCACTTGCGAGGAGCGGTCAGTCTGAGCAGGTAGCAGCATTGCACAACCTTGTGCAGTCAGGTGAGAGGTTTCACGTTCTCGTTTTTCATTTTATTTTGGTTTATAGGCTACACTCAGACAATGCTCAGGGCTTACTCCTGGTCTTGGGAATTACTCCTGGCAGAGCTCAGGGGACTCTCGGGATGCTGGGGCTGGATCCCAGGTAGGCTGCAAGCAGGGAAGGCGCCTACCAACTGTATTATCTCTGCAGACCCCAGTCAGAGGCTCTTCAAGTAGGGAACCAGATGTTGTTCCCACGATAAGCAGTTGAGAGCTGCTATCGATCGTATAGCAAAAGTCTGTGGCCTAAGTCTCTGTTTTTAAATCTGTGTGCGGCTCAATCATCTCTAGCTCAACCAGAGTGCTAGTAGTGAAGTGAAAGGAATATAACTGCGTTTAAGTGCAGGGCAGATAATTCAAGAAATTGCATTTTCTCCTTGCTGCACTGGGCATGCTGCAGATATGGGCAGGTACAGCTGTGTCTCAGCCCGCCGTGATCTGCCAGGGCCGGAAGCAGGCTCTGAGTCAAGCTTCTCGCCCTGTTCTCTCATACCTGGACTTGCTCTGGTTTATGTGGCAGCCACCAGCCCCATGTACTGCTGAGCGCTTGCAATGTGACTTAGTCCAAATGGAGGTGACCTGCCACTGTAAATTTCAGGTCAGATCTGTTTGATATGGTCTGGTCTGGTTTTGTTTGGGGGCCATACCACGTTGTTCTCGAGGCTTACTCCCTCCTGGGCTTCGGGGGCTATCTGTGGTGTTGGGTCAGCCAAGTGCATGACTGGAGGCAAACTCTGCTGAGGCCTTACTCCTGGCTCTGAACTCGGTTCACTCCTGGCAGAGTTCAGGAGACTGAACCAGAGTTGGCCACAGGCAAGACAAGTCACTCCCCCTCTCCCCTTTACCCTCTCCCACACTCTTTTGCCGCTCTTGATTTCTTTAAAAAATGGTGTCTATGAAAAACTGAAAGTCACATACTTGGCTTTTATTTGTGATTCACATAATACTTCATTTGGACAGCGTAGCCCTAGCACTCAACTCTCAGTTATCACTCTATCAGCCCAAAGAAAAAGTTGGAGAATGCCTCCCTCACATCTGCGAATCCTTTGTCTCTAAGTATATATCTTATTTACATTGGAAAACCGACCATACTAGAGACCCAACATTTGAAAGGAAGTTCAAGTACCTCTTCTGTCTCTCCAGAACGCCCAGGTGTCAGCCTACCTCTGCAGGAGTCAAAGTCCCATCTGTCCCATCAGACTTTGTGTGCAGCAGACAAACCAGGTGATTAAAGTCAGAGAGAAACCAAATAGCAATAAATATTGTAACAAGGCACAGATTATGCAAGTACAACCAAAGCCAATTGTTAGAGATGTAACAATATGAGTAAAAAATGGTTGAAGGCAGTTCCAGCTGCAAAATTTTGGGAGGAATGGACAAGGGGGACGGGTGAGGGGACAGGAGAGACAAGCAAAAGCCAGTGACGTCTCTCAGGCAAGTGGAAACGCTCCCATAGAGTTTTACTCCTGATGAAAGATAGTGCTCTGGCAGCAGAATTATTTGAATTATAGATACATAGAAATGTGACAAGTTTATATTATGAAAAATATCTCTTTCTTTCTTTCTTTCTTTCTTTCTTTCTTTCTTTCTTTCTTTCTTTCTTTCTTTCTTTCTTTCTTTCTTTCTTTCTTTCTTTCTTTCTTTCTTTCTTTCTTTCTTTCTTTTTTGCCTTTTGGGTCACACCTAGCGATGCACAGGGGTTACTCCTGGCTCTGCACTCAGGAATTACCCTTGGCAGTACTCAGGGGACCATATGGGATGCTGGAAATCGAACCTGGGTCAGCCACGTGCAAGGCACATGCCCTACCCGCTGTACTATCACTCCAGCCCCTCTTTATTTTTTCTTTTTGGGTCACACCTGGCGATGTTCAGGGGTTACTGCTGGCTCTGCACTCAGGAATTACTCCTGGCGGTGCTCGGGGGACTATCTGGGATGTTGGGAATCGAACCTGGGTCGGCTACGTGCAAGGCAAATGCCTTACCCCTTGTTCTATTGCTCCAGCCCATGAAAAATATCTTTTCTTTTTTTTGCTTTTTGGGTCATACCCAGCGATGCACAGGGGTTACTCCTGGCTCTGTACTCAGAAATTACCCCTGGCGGTGCTTGGGGTACCTTATGGGATGCTGGGAATTGAACCCGGGTCAGCAGTGTGCAAGGCAAACGCCCTATCCACTGTACTATTGCTCCAGTCCCAAAAAATATCTTAATAAATGTACATGCTTACATAATTTAAGATATTAACTAGAAACAAAATCTAGAAAAAAAAACCCAAAAAAGTTCCTTACCCAGCTTTATGCTGCAGGTCCTAACCAGGCAACATCACTTTGAACTTTTTTCCACTGTTGGCTCCTGGATTTCTAAGTGAGGTTTTCTTCCTGCTATTTCTGATATTTCTGATATTTTTGAACATTTTAAGCATACCCACAATATAAGATGAAAAGTTCCCACAAAAGATGAAAGTTCAGCGCGCGCATGCGCGCGCGCGCGCGCGCGCGCACACACACACACACACACACACACACACACACACTTCCACTTTATTTTCCTTTGGATATACTTATGTTGCAATTTCACATTTTTGTTTTCTCAGTCGAAGGTCTATGTTGCTATGAGTGCATTAATTTTACCTGGGCCACAATGGCAGTGCTTCCCGTTTCCTCCTGGCTCCTTTCTTGGGTTGGCTGCCAGCCATGTCGGGGACAGAACCGGAGTCTGCCATGTACAAACCAAGCACATTAACTTCTGTATTATTTCTCCAGCTGAGAACTTCGCCTTAACAAACCACTGTAACACTTTAGTATTAGTTTATAATAATTTTTAAGGTAAGTTTACAAATTCTGAAAAGTTAATCATATGGGGAAATAAAGATTTAAACTATTGATCATTTATCCTACGATAAAAAGCAGAAAATTACGAACAATAGTAAAATATAATGGATTGAGGTAAACTCCATGCATTTATAAATATACCTACAGGGTCTGGAGCAATAGCACAGAGGCTAGGGCATTTGCTTTCATGCGGCTGACCCGGATTCAATTCCCAGCATCCCATATGGTCCCCTGAGCACTGCCAGGAGTAATTCCTAAGTGCATGAGCCAGGAATAACCCCTGTGCACCACCGGGTGTGACTCAAAAAGCAAATAAGTAAATAAATAAATAAATATACCTACATACACACATGCGATTCTTCCTCCCCCTACCCAAAAATAAAATAAACCACAAAAAACTAAGCTTGGTCTTCTTTGGAGGATGTGGGCTTTTTTTCAACTTCTTTAAAATTTTTATTAAAAACTATGACTTGCAACCTTATTGATATTTGAATTTAAGGCATATAATACCAGTCATATATATACATATATATGTATATATATATTTATGCTTCTTTTGGGGTCACACCCAGTGATACTCAGGAATTACTCCTGGAGGTGCTTGGGGGACCACATGGGATGCCAGGAATTAAATTCAGGTTGGCCGTGTGCAAGGCATATGCCCCACCTGCAGTGTTATTGCTCTGGCTTCAGGCATATAATATCTTAACACCAATCCTACCACCAGTGTAGACTTCCCTCCACCAGTACTCCTATATTCCTTCCCCATCCCTGCCTGTCAATTTGACAGGAACATTACAAAGCTTCAGTAGTTGCCGCTTTGATCTCATGTTTTCAGTTTGTTGAGTGTGTATTTTGGATATATGGCTATGGCATTCACCCATATTCCCAGTATAACTGACGCTTTGGTGCCTCTTCATCCATTACTACCCATTCTTATCTTCCTCCCTTGATTTCTTTCCTTGTCTGTCCTTCTCTCTAAACATTGGGATAAAGGGTGACCTAGGCATCCACCTTCTACTGCAATACATTTCCTCATGCAGTACTCTATAAACCACAGATAAGTGGGATCATGGAGGATGTGCATTATTCTGAAAACTGGGAGGATTAAATATACTGCCCTTCTAGAAGGAGAAAAACCAACCACTCTTCTTTGAGATCACCAATGATATTAAGAGATAATTCTTAAATTTTTTAAAAAACATTAAAAATGATTAAAAAAAAGGAATAAATTACACAACTCCTAATGCAATAATGGACCTAAGCTATTAATTTTACTTGCTGAAAACTGATGGGGAGGTTTGAAATAGATCATATCTGAAAACAATGATTGATCTTAGTATTACAAGAAAATAAAAAGAGGTAAGCAGACATTCTGTATTCCATGAAATATAAATAGGAAGGGTACCACACTGTGAATAAAATATTCTTGCCAAGAAGACAAACAATCTGACGAGGTCCAGTTTTACTCTGACTACAATGGAAAACAGAGGGAAAAGATAACTTGAGATTGTGGCGATGCCTGTCAAAATCATCAAACATTAGAGTATCAGGAAGTCTATAGGATAAATGACAGTTTCTTTTACAAATGCAAAGAAAAAAAGAATACCTATAGATGGAAAGACTCAAGAAACGTACCTGGTGTAGTTGAGGCATCTTGATATATATACATTAACTATATTTTATTTTTTGGTTTCGGGGCCACACATGGCTCTTCTCTCAGAGGGGTTCAGGGGCGCTAGCTATCGAACCCAGGCTGGTCATATGCAAGGCAAGTTCCTTACCTGCTGTACTATTTCTCCAACCCCTGAGATGTATCGGCTATAAAAATGGGCAAAGAAATCTTTAAGAGACTAGCAGGGAAATGTGAATGCTGAAGAGATGGTTGATGGGAAGGGAGCTACTGTTAATTGTTTAAGGTATGACACTGGTGTTGTGCTTCTGAATTACTTAGGACTTGTTGAGAGGGACACACCAAATTGAGGAGAACCCATTTTGTCTGCTTGCCTTGTCCCAAACTGAAATCCCATGGGGTTGACTCTTGTCAAACAGAGTCAGAATCTAGTGTACAGTTGGAAATAACACAGAGACAAGGGTCGGCCTTGAGCTCCTCTGAGGTGGAGAGATAAGGTATCTGCATATCCCTAAACCACAGGACCCAACATTACTGTAAGCATTGGACCCAAACTACGTTAATGAAACTTCAAAAGGTTCCTGCAAAGGAGACCAGTTGGAGAGTGGGAGGAAACCTGTGGTCAGTGGTGGAGGGACGTAGGGTCACGGGAGGTGGGACCATTATACGCCTGAAGAAGAAACATGATTGTTGACATTGAGGCCCCTATGGCTTTCTCTGCATGGGCCCTTGGTTCAGTAGAAGTCCTCAGCACTAAGGAAGATGCAGGACAATTGGCTGGTATGGTCAGTGATCACTGCAGAGTGTGATGTCAGTGAGGGCCAGTGGTAAATTGAAGAGCTCATGCTCTCACACTCTACCCTGAGGTATTCAAACTCAGTGATGGGAGAGACGGAGGGAAAAGGGACAGAGACAGAGAGACAGAGAGACAGAGACCAAGGGATCATATTCTAGCACAGCTCTTTTTTTTTTTTTTTTTTGCTTTTTGGGTCACATCCAGCAATGCACAGGGGTTGCTCCTGGCTTTTGCACCCAGGAATGAACTCCTGGCGGTGCTCAGGGGACCATATGGGATGCTGGGAATCAAACCCAGGTCGGCCATGTACAAGGCAAATGCCCTACCCACTGTGCTATCACTCCAGCCCCTCTAGCACAGCTCTTGAACTCTTTAGCTAAACTCACAGTCCTGGCAGTTGATCAAAAAACCATACTGGAGTGGAATCTGGCCTTTTCTTGTAAGTAGAACTTCTGGCCATATCCATCATCTCTTGGGCAGTCAGGGGAGAACTCTAGCACCTTGTCAGAGAAGATTTTGAAAAGATTATGCTTATCAAATGAACAAAGCCAGTCTGAGTAGGAAATGCACTACCAGAAAAAAAAAAAAAGCAGCAGCAATCCCCGGGAGAGGAGAACCTGACTGTGTTGATTTAGTGATAAGAATCTGTACACGAAGGGTGGCAGCCAGCACAGGAAATCCATTCCTGCAGAGAGCCAGCCGTGCCGCAGTCAGCACTGATAGCCCGTGGCCACATTGATTGGCTCCAAAGGGCATCCCTTCCACAACAGGCAAAGGGCATCAGACTGCCTTCCCGGAAGGCTTTCCTAGGCTCCCAAAGGGATTAAAGTTTGGGGATTAAGGATGAAGAAAGAGGCAGGAAACCACCTTCTCTTCTCCTGCCTGTGACTGACTGACTTTGGTTTGATTTAAAATAATTCTGAAATTCTTCCTAAGCATTAAAGAAATAGTCATGGGAGAAACACTGACACTCCCTTCCCTGCCCACCTGTCCCAAAGAGGGTTTAGAGTGTGTGTGTGAGTACCTTGTTCCTGGATGAAATTATTAACTTATTTGATGGGTTAGCAGGAAGGCTCACTGTCATAACCACTGCATGTAAAGAACAAAGGCTTCTTAAGAATGTCGTGCAAAGACTTATACCATGCCCAGTGGGAAAACACAAACTACCACCAAGTACATGGCCTGCCCAGCTAGGGCAGGTATTATTCAAAGCTCTAAGACCATACTAAGACATGTAGTCAATGTCAATAATTGTGACCTGGACAGACAAAGCTTTATTAATATGGAAAGTGAATACAACTTAGAAAAAATACTGCTAACGACCAAACCCAGGTCCTCAAGCATACAAGGGAGTGCTCTATTGAAGAGTTATATCCTGGCCCCTGAATAGGTTTTAAGAGTGGTCCAAATTTCAGTAGGTGTTCAGGAAGAGAAAGCCTTCCTATCTGATTCTTCCATGGTGTACTAGAAATTTCCAGAGCTTACAAGTCTTTATGTTCTTCAGAGAAACTTCCAGGCTCAATGACTTGAAAGTATCACTCTGTGTGTGTGTGAGTGTGTGAGTGTGTGTGTGTGTGTGTGTGTGTGTGTGTGTGTGTGTGTGTGGTGTATGTGTTGCTGGGTGTTGAACCCAGAGCCCAACAAGGCAAGTGCTCGACCACTAAGCAGTCCCTGGCCTGATTTTAAAGGACACAATCCTGGGTTAAGTCAGAGGTTATATGATGTAAGACTGTCAACTCCAGACAATGTAGGCTGGCTTAGAACAACATTCTGAGCCCATTTGGTAATGTAGAGGTAGGAACAGGGAGAGAACACAGTGAGAGGATGCCACATGGACATCGATGCTATGGAGAAAGCCAAGAAGCTGCTATCAGGCTGTCTGGGAGCCCAGGGCCTTTGAGCTCCCAGTGATAGTTCTCCTCTCATCTGTAAGTAACTTAAAGTAAACAAAAGAGATATCTGTTCCTTAGCCAATTTAATTTTGATTGAATTACATGGACAAGTGAATGAAACTAGTAAGAGGATTACTCCCTCCCACACACCTCTTAGCTCTAAAATTCTCCTATTTCAAGAGGTAGTACAGCAGGTAGGAAGTTTGCCTTGCATGCAGCTGACCTGGGTTCGATCCCCAGCATCCCAGATGGTTCCCCAAGCACCTCTAGGAGTAATTACTGAGTGTAAAGCCAGGAATAGCCTCTGAACATTGCTGGGTGTGACCCAAAAAGCAAAAAAATAAAAATAAAATCCTCCTATTTCAAATACCTTTGTAGTCATCTTCGTATTTACAATGGGGACATTGAACTGGCATCTGTTGAGGTCAGGAATCTACAAACGGTATATGGACCCAATCTCCCAGTTTCTCTTTCTTTTGCCTCAAACTTCTTCTTCCCTTCCTCCTTTCTCATGTCAAGGATGAGATGGAGGCTCTGAGCACAGACGTGAGAAATGAAACCAAACCAGGTTGGAGTCAGCACATGGCTACAGGTGAATGTAGTCTATAAAGTCTGGACTTCTGAAAGGAGTGGGGGGCAGTGTTAATAACGGCCTTTCCATAATATTTATAATACTCAAAGCTGTTGAGACTAGACAGAAATTTCTTTCCTTGGCCCTCACAAATGGAATGTCACATCATCCTCAGCAAATGCCACTCTTCAGAAATCTCTTTTGCTAGGGCTGGAAAGATATCCCAGAGGTCAGGGCCACATGGCTTGCACACACAGGCCCCCACACTCTATCTCTGGCACTGCATGCTCTCCCCACTTTCCCAGTCCTTTTGGAAGTGGCCCTGGTGACCCCCTAGCACTGCCAGGCAAAGCAGAGCATTATATCATCTGGTCCAGTTGGTTGAGTGGCCCAAGAGGGTCTCTGAGTTCTATACCCCAAAATCACTGTATCACTGTATCACAGTCATCCCGTTGTTCATGGATTTGCTTGAGCAGGCGCCAGTAATGTCTCCTTTCCTCCCTGTTGCGTTCAGGGTCAGGGGAATGAGGCCCATTATTATTACTGGTTTTGACATATCGAATGCACCACGGGAAGTTTGCCAGGCTCTGTTGTGTGAGATTCTACATCGCTCTCTTCCGGGAGCTTTGTTGTATAATTTCTGGATCTTGGCTGTTAATCGATTACATGGCACCAGGGGCAGTTTGTGGATGTGACTTCTAAGCTACTGGAAAGCTGGCGATCTGGGTGAAGGAGGCCCATTCCCAATCCGAGCAGGCTTGGAGTTCTCAGTCATGGGTCCCGCATACCTGGGTTCCTCTACTGGTTCCTTCATGCATGAGGCTCGTCCGAGCATGTTGAGAGTGGCCTTGAGCATGGGTGTGGCTGGGTTGTGGAGGTTTTCAGCTGCCAGGGCTCTGCTTGGGGCGGGGAGGGAAACTCAACCCACCCAACCCCCTTCAAGGGGGGCCCGGTGAAGACAGCCTGGCGTGGGGGCAGGAGATTGTACCCCAAAATCACTGTATCACTGTCATCCCGTTCCTCATCGATTTGCTCAAGCGGGCACCAGTAACATCTCCATTGTGAGACTTGTTGTTACTGTGTTTGGCACATCGAATACACCATGGGGAGCTTGTCAGGTTCTGCAGTGTGGGGCAGGATACTCTCGGTAGCTTGCCGGGCTCTCCAAGAGGGGCAGAGGAATCAAACCTGGGTCAGTTGTGTACAAGGCAAATGCCCTACCCGCTGTGCTATCGCTCCAGCCCCAAATAAGTAAATAAAATGATAATAAGTAAAAATCTTTTAGACTAAAGGAAAATGTGATGCCAAAACCCTGTTAAGGAAGGTGTCTCTCCTTGTTTCAAGCAGGAACATTTCTGAGGGTTTGATTTGCTCCAAAGAGAAAAGCCGAGGAGAAGCGACATAGCCTGCCCAGGACCCAGGACTCTGCCAGCCTTCCAGGAGATCAGCTGAACAGTTCTCCTGACAACTGTGCTTTGATAAGAATTAAAGAGCAGCAAGGTTATATCCTGAAGGGCAGAAATTCAGTACAGCCTTACCCACATTCTGACATTTTGATATGTGGTTGATCAAAGAAGCAGATGTTATGATTGGCATCCTCAGAAAGCAGAGAGCCAGATCTGGACAAGTGACACCAGATCTTCCGGTTGAGGTAGAAGTCCCAGAGACTGTCCAACCAAACATGGGGCAACTGGTGGCATGCTACAGGTCTGTGGGACACTTAATTCTAGTGTCTATTTCTTTTGGCACAGTGATCTCTGCCATGTATATTTCATGAAGTAGTCGGGAGTCTACTTAGTGTGGATGACTATTTACAACAAAATACTTTTCTAAAATTTTTTGGCAAGTCATCCTTAGTTTTCCTAAAATTATCCCAGTGCAGTGTTTATTTTATCTATTTTTAAATGTGTATGACATACTGAATGCCTGGCACATGTCCATCCAGGAGAGAGTGACTAAAGATCGGGAGAGAAATATTATATAGAGCTTTATTTGACAAGCTGATTTATTTAAAAATCAACAAAATGGCTAATGGAACCTCAGGGTATTAATTTCACATTTATATTAAACTTTAATGAGCTCATGTGGTTTCTTTAAAATCTATACTACCTGTGTAAAGAAAACCTTTCACTAGAAATCCAGTCTTTTGGGTTTTGGTAACAGACCAATATTTATATTCCATGGAGGCCAATTCTGGTGAGCTCTAAAACCCAAGATACTTAATTTGGTGAGTATAAGATTTTATTATCAACACTTATTTCCCATGCTGTCAATTGAAAGAATACGTTGACAACCCACAGCAGCAAATTTAACTGGTAAATAGTGGAGACATTGATGGATAAAGCAAGAACACTGTCAATATTTTTCTTAGAAAAATAGTCTTTATACCATATTTGCAAATGATCATTGTACAGTTCAAGGTTTTGACATATAACTTTGTGTTTATATGAGAAACAGTATATGTCAATCCCAATGGGCCAATTCTATGTTTTTCTACTAAGCTGTGAAAAGAGAAAATCTAACTGGCCTAATTAGTTAGGTCTGGGTCAGGTCTTTTGCATCCAGCTAAGCCTCGGGTGCTGGGCGCTCTGCTCACATCCCCGCTCCTGGTCCATTCATTCAGCGACACTCTTGGTTTATGGGCTTTCTCTCAGGTCACAGGAAGAGCATCTGAGCAGGGTGGCTTCTGCTGGAAGAGGGTGGCGAGGCTGCTTGGATCATGGTTGATGTGTTTTATTTGAGAAATGTTCAGCTTCTTGTTTTGTGGGCAACAACCACCTACATCTTTGTTATATATTCCTTTGCATTTGTTCACTAGATTGGTTAGCAAGAATTTCTAGAATTTCATATTCTTTGACTCATATTTCTAGAATATTGAGGATACAATTTCGGGGCTGGAGCAATAGTACATCGGGTAGGACATTTGCCTTGCACGCAGCCAACCCGGGTTCGATTCCCAGCATCCTGTATGGTCCCCCAAGCACCGCCAAGAGTAATTCCTGAGTGCATAAACCAGGAGTAAGCCCTGTGTATTGCCGGGTATGACCCCCAAAAAAAGCAAAAAAAAAAAAAAGATACAATTTCTAGTATATTGAGTCGAAGGATATAAAAATAATTTGTAATATCCATCCTGTCATATTTCCCCTTTACTTTTCTCTTAGTATTTTATGTTTCAGCAGAGTCTGGCAAGCTCCCCGTGGCATATTTGATATGCCAGAAACAGTAACAATTGTAGGTCTCATTCCCCTTAGCCTGAAAGAGCCTCCAACACGACACTGCTGGGAAGATGGAGTAAAGAGAGGCTGCTAAAATCTCAGAGATAGGATGAATGGAGACGTTACTGGCACCCGCTCGAGCAAATCGATAAACAACGGGATGACAGTGATACAGTGATTTTATGTTTCACTTACTAGATGCCAAGAATATAATACTCCTGCTTTCCATGTGTGAACATTAATGAGAAATAAAGTTTAGCTTCTCTCTAGTCAATTCACACAAAAAAGAGCTCCTTGATTTATTGAATAACTCCTCTGTTTGTTTACTTTGGTTTGGGGGCCATACCCAACAATGTTCAGGAGTTACTGTTGACTCTATACTCAGGAATTACTCCTGACAGTGCTTGGGGTACTATATGGGATGTCGGAGATGGAACCTGGGGTTCAGCCATGTACAAAGCAAACACTCTACTCACTGTACTATTGCTTCAGCCCCTCTGCTGAAGCAATAACTGTTTATGAGAGAATTTTCATTTTATTTGGGGAACTATGCCTATCTGTAGAATGTTAGTTACTTTAAGTAAAGGTTAAAATGAGGGCTGGGAATGGCGCAAGCACCAGTGTATACTTTGCATTTGCAAGGCCCTGGGCTTGGCCTTCAGTACCACATGTCCCCACCCACTGCCTCAACACTGCTTGGTGTGACGCAGTGACTCCTGAGCACTCCGGCAACTGCAGCTATGGCCTCCACAAAAATTAACTTTTAAAAGAAGAATAGAGTGGTTTGACTGCTCCTAGGAGACTAGAATATAAAAGAGAGAAAGGGAAAAATCTAGGTGCTCTTTTCACTCAGCCTTGCAAAGTGGATAATATGAAGGAGAAAACCCAAACTGCCCTCAGAGTGGTCGGAGAACTGAGCCAGCCTAGAGGGTCCCCGCTGGCCTCCGAGGAAAGAGGCTTTCTGTCTGGTGACAAGCTGAACCTGCTGCCAAGCAGGTGTTGGCCACGATGGAGGCCAGAGAAGTCTCCTCTTGACCTTCTCTTCACTCCTGACTCTCAAGCTCAAGAGGACAGAGACACACCTGAGAATCAATTTAAAATGCAGCTTTCTGCACTCTAAGCCCTGAGATCTAATTTGGTAGTTCTGGGATTCAAGAATTTACCTTTTGGTGGGCGGATTTGGGGCTATTCCTAGTAATGCTCAGAGCTTACCCCTGGTGCTGTGCTAAGGGATCACCCCGGGAGTGCTTAGGGGACCGTGTGGTGCTGGGAATCGAACCAGGGTCAGGCACATGCAAGGCAAGTGCCTTAACCCCTGTACTAACTTTCTGTTCCCCAAGAATCTACTCCTCCTTTTGGGCAACTCTGAGCAGTACTGAGGGATTACTCATGGCTCTGTGCTCAGGAATTATTCCTGGAGGGACTCAGGGAATCATATGGGATGCTGGAGATAGGGACCAGGTTGGCCACGTGCAAGGCATATACCCTACTGTCTATATTATCAAAAATCTACATTTTAAAGATACTCATCAGATGAACTATGGTGCAGTTGCTTAATAAATCCCATATGGAGGAAAAAAAACATTTCGGGCATTTTTGGGGTGGGAGGAAATCACAATGAAGTTTCTTTTAAAAAAATAGACGTCCTATGGGAGAGTAGTGACACCCAGCCCAGTGCAGTGAGTGGCCCGCATCACCGCTGGGTGTGGCTTCCAAACCAAACCAAACGAGCCCAAAAACTTTCTTTTGAAAACACCGATCATGCTACTGTGTTTTAGTAAGTGAGTTCTGAGGCTTGTCAAACAACATTTTTTTTTTTTACAAAAAAATCATCATGATTTACAAAGCAATCCATAGCAGTCTCAGGCATTCAATGGTCCAACCCCAAACTCACCAATAGTGTTGGCGTCCTTCCACCAATGACCCAAGTCAAACAACTTTTTTAGTTCGCTTGTTTTGGGGCCACACCCAATTGTGCTTTGGATTTGCTCTTGACTCTGCTCTCAGTGATCATTCCTGGTGGGGTTTGGGGACCACGTGGGGTGCTGGGGGTTGAATCCAGGTTGGCCGTGTACAAGGCAAGTACTTTGACCACTGTGCTACCACTCTGGCTCCTCCAGCAGCATTTTCTTTTTTTTTTTTGGCCTTTTAGGTCACACCCGGTGATGCGCAGGGGTTACTCTTGGCTCTGTACTCAGGAATTACTCCTTGATGTGGTCGGGGGACCATATGCAATGCTGGGAATCAAACTTGGGTTGGCCGCGTGCAAGGCAAACGCCCTACCCGCTGTGCTATTGCTCCAACCCCCCAACAGCTTTTTCACAAAGGATATTGGGTCCCGTTTATAGAAACAAGAATGATCCTAGGATCAAGGAACTAGCTCAGTGGACTGAAAGCATTCTTTGCCTGTAGGAGGCCAGGATTTAGCCCCTGGCACCACTGGGAGTGACTCCTGAGCACAGAGACAAGAGTAATTCCCAAGCACCACCAGGTGTGGCCCAAAAGACAAAAAGAAAGAATGTTTATATTCCTACTGTCCGTCATTTTTGGGGGTGGCATCTTCCAAGCAGTGCTCAGGAGGCCCAGAGCTTTGAAGGCCCAGATGTGGCGCTATTTGACCCTGTAATGCTAGACATTGCCTCGGCCACCCTGGTGATTGGGGGCATCCAGGGTCATATCCAGCAACGCTCAGGGAGCTCCTAGTACCAGGGATCAAACCACAGTCAGCTGCATTCAAGGCAGAAGGCTTACCCACAGCACTCTCCCTCTATTCCCCCTACTTGCCATCTGTTTTTTTTTTTTTTTTTTGATCACACTGGCACAGGGGTTACTCATGGCTCTGCACTCAGGAATTACTCCCGGCGGTGCTCAGGGGACCATATGAGATGCTGGGAATTGAACCCGGGTTGGCTGCATGCAAGGCAAACGCCCTACCCGCTGTGCTATCGCTCCAGCCAACTATGTGCCATCTTTTTTTTTCTAATTTTTTATTAGCAAATCACCGTGAGTTACAGTTAAAAACTTATGAACTTTCATGTTTGCATTTCAGTCATACAGTGATCGTTCACATCATTCCACCAGTGCCCATTCTCCTCCACCAATGTTCCCAGTATCCCTCCACCACCCCCACCCCACCCTGCCTCTGCAGCGGGGCATTCCCTTTTGTTCTCTCTCCTTTTGGGTGTTGTAGTTTGCAATAGAGGTATTGAGTGGCTTTTATGTTCGGTCTATAGTCTACTTTCTACGTGCCATCTTTTTAACAAACTCATCGAGCCAGGCCAGAATCTTTTATGTATCTCTGAGTTTCTCCTCATCCTTCCCGAGGAAATAACATTTCAGACAAGGGACGGGAAAGGGAGTACTGTGGAGTTCATTTGTCTCTCAACAAGAACAGGATCAGGCTGATGGTATCTGGGTCAAATTAGAAATTGGTTCTTTGCCTTGGAGGTCCAGACCCTTGTTTTGTCAACAGACAAGATGAATCTGGTCTGTGTGTAGGTTCCAAGCTACCAGCCTCACAGTGCACACAATCAGCATGCCATGCATTTGTTAACAATCGCAAAGGAACAGAAACATTTGCACTGGTATGGACCTCTGCCCATGCAAATGGTTTGGGGAGCTCAATCGGAATCGGATCGCTGCTTCAGATGCAAGAGATCAGAGTAAGGGAGCTTCAACACATACTTTTCTTATTGGGTACCTCAAGGCAAATACATATCCACAATGGAAATAACTCTCCCCATCTTGCTGACCAGTTATGTCTTTTGAGAGTTACACCTATTTTGATTTTGTAGATTTCTTATGCAACCATTTAAATTTCACTTTGACCAGAGAACCATTTTTTAAATTTTTTTTAAAGCTGTCTTGGTTGTCACATAGCAGAGAACAATTTTTGGCAGGTAGCTAGTAGGTCTAGCTCGGTAATGCAGGACCTGCCTTTTAGTCCTGAGGCTCCCACTCTGATCCTGGCAACACTCCTTATGGTACCCAGTGAAACACGAAGCGTGATCTCCAGTGCGTTGTAACTAGGCATGTGCAGAGAAAGGATGTAATTAAAGAGTGTGATTCCAACATGCATCAAACCACGTGTAAGCACTGATTATCGCAGCAGCAGACACAACGGAAAAGGAAAGGAAATGGGGGAAATAAAAATAAAAAACAGACTTGGAGAGGCTAGAGAGACTAGGAGGCTGGAGCGCATGCATGCAGGAACACCTGGTGTGATCCCTAGCGCCATGTGGCCTCCAGAGCCCTGTTGGGTATGGCTCGAAAGGATTAAAAAAGAAAAAAAGCCTTGGGAGGAAAAATAAGGGAGACAGGGAAATAAATCTAGGTCCGGTAAAAAAAGTAATTGTCTCTATAAGTGTTTCACAAGCCAAGGGGAAGGGTTTGCCTTAGCTGTGTGATTTTTTGAGCACAACTCTTCTTCCTTTTTTCTTTTGGTTTTTGAGCCATACTCAGCTGTGCACAGCGCTTACTCCTAGCTCTGTGCTCAAGGGTCACTCCTAGTAGTGCTTGGGGATCCAACTAGAATGAACCACATGTAAGGCAAGCACATGTACATTCATAAGCCATTACCTGTACTATCTGTCAGGTCCCTTGAACACAACTCTTTCCTAACTTATTCCTCTGTAAAATGCAGTAATAAAGACCATTGTCTCCAAAGTTTGTGGTGGGGATTAAATTGGTTTTCTTTTTCTTTTCTTTTTGGGTCACACCTGGCGATACACAGGGGTTACTCCTGGCTCTGCACTCAGGAATTACCCCTGGTGGTGCTCGGGGGATGCTGAGAATCGAACCCGGGTCGGTCGTATGCAGGCAAATGCCCTACCCGCTATGCTATCACTCCAGCCCCAAAATTAGTTTTTATATGTGAAGACTTTGAACAGAGTCTAGCAAATACTGTAAACATGTTAATGTTATTATTCTATTCTACCAGCACTGTTTCTTAGACTGTAGATTATGTGCATTAGTGGTGAATTGAAATACAGTACAGAATAAAATAAAATCTCAGCGAGTACTACATGTTATAAGGGTCTTATGATGGGTGTGATAAATATAATACAATGGTTGGTACAAAGCTACCTACTGTATTTCAGAATATACTCTTTTTTGACAGAATTGAATCAGTTCATACAGCTTATCTGAATGAGCAACTGGAAGGGTAAAGAAATGAAAGATGGACGCCCCAGTGAAACTGGCTGTGCCATTGCCCTGGCCCCAAGGGGGAATAGGTTTTAAGCATCTAGTCTTCCTCTAACAGAGGGTGTGAAATTCGAGCTGGTGTATTTTGAAAAAGTTGTAATTAGGGGCCAGAGAGATAGTACAGTGTGTAGGGCATTTGCCTTACCTTGCATTTGCCAACTCAGGTTCAATCCCCAGCATCTCATTTGTTGCCTGAGCACTGTCAGTAAGTCCTGAGCACAGAGCTAGGAGTAATGCCTGAGAATCACTGTGCATGTCCTCCCATCCTTGGCTGCCAGGATCACACATATTATGTTTGAGCTCATGACCACAGGCTTGCAAGCCAGGCTGCTAGTCCCTGGGCCAAGATTTTTTTAAATGCAATCTTATTTGAGGTGTGTGTGTGTGTGTGTGTGTGTGTGTGTGTGTGTGTGGTGCAGGGGGGTGCGGGATGTCCAATTCAGGACTTTACACGTACAATTTATGTGCTCTTTCTGTCCACTGAACGACATCCCTGGCCTTAGCAGTTGGGAGAAAGGGGCCACAAGGAAAAACCTCATCAATGAGGTGAGGGAACTTTGTACTGACAAAGAACACTAAGTAGTACTAAATAAATATAGGAATAAAGTACATTGGAAAGAGGGCAGGTATGAAATAGATTAAAGTGCTATGTAAAAATGAAAGGGCATCATAATTTTGAGAAGTTGAAATAAATGTATAGCTACAGAAAAAAATGGGATGGATAGGAACCTGTTGAGATTTTGTACAACTGAAGGATCATGTAACATTTGACTTCCTCAAAGAAATATTTTAAGTAAGTTTTTTGTTGTTGCTGAGAATCAAAGGGCTAGAACCACTAGGGTATAACTAAATTCTTTTAAAAAAGAGCTGCAGGATTGGGGTGTGGTGAAAGAAGGACTCTCATCCTCATCCACTCCAATTCAACCTTTCTGGAAAACAGTATGGAAATACCTCCATAAACTCCGAACTGAGCTGCCGTATGACACAGCGTTTCTGGGTATCTACTCTCAGGACATTTATTCAAAAAGACATATGTACACCATTATTCATTGCAGCACATTAGCTAAGACATGGAATCAATCTAGGTTTCCAATGATAGATGAATGGATTGTGAAGATATAGCATATTTATAGAAAGCAGCTGTGAGATAAAATCATGCAATTTGCTGCAACATGGAACTGGAAGATACTAAGTTATATGAAATGAGCCAGAAGGATAAACACAGGATGATCTTGCTTATATGTGGTATACAGAATAATGAGATGATGATGATGGGATGCAATGTTTGAAAGGGGGAAGCCTAAATCACCCTTGGCCCCAGATTATAGGGAGAAGGAAAGAAATCAAGGAGGGAAGAAGAGATAGACAGGAAGCAATGCGGAGTGGGGCTCAAGGGGATGCAAGCAGATTGGTGATGTAAAGAAGTGGAAGAGCTAGATATCCAAACCACAGAGCCAACAATGCTGGAAATAAGAGATTCAAACTTCAACAACCAAACTTAAAAATGTGCCTGTCAAGGTAGCAGGCTGGGATGAGAGATAGTCGGTTGGAAGGAACCCGGAAACCCTGGTGGAAGGAGGAAAACATTGGTGGTGGGATTGGTGCTGGAGCAGTTATGTTTGAAGCCCAACTGTGAATAGCTTTGTAAATCATGGAGCTTTTAGAAGCCGGCCTCACATGCTGGGGGAAAAGGCAGGTCAGATAGAGAAGAGACCACCAAGTAAAAGGTGCTAGGAGGGCTCACTTGGGATATGCGGGCTGAAAGTAGATTATAGACCAACATGATGGCCACTTAATACCTCTATTTCTAACCACAACATCAAAAGGAGAGAGAGAGAGAGAGAGAGAGAGAGAGAGAGAGAGAGAGAGAGAGAGAGAGAGAGAGAGAGAGAGAGAGAGAGAGAGAGAGAGAGAGAGAGAGAGAGAGAGAGAGAGAGAGAGAGAGAGAGAGAGAGAGAGAGCAAAAGGGAATGCCCTGCCACAGAGGCGGGATGGGGTGGAAGGGACAGGGTGGGAGGGATGCAGGGACCATCGGTGGTGGAAAATGGGCACTGGTGAAGGGATGGGTACTTGATCATTGTATGACTGAAACACAGCACGAAAGTTGTAAGTCTGTAACTGTACCTCACGGTGATTCACTAATAAAACAATTTAAAAAATCATGGAGATTTATTAAAATTTAACAAGTAGAGTCATACATTTATAGGTTAATTTAAGAAATGTGTAAATCAAGAAAAAACGGAAAAATAGAAAGGGGATCAGATTATAGGAGAACCTAGAAAGTTTTATTCTGATGCCCTTTCTTTGGGATTTGCTGTTTAATTTGACAGTTAACTTTCTGTCCAGTGCTATAGAAACAGAAAAAAAAAAAAGAGTACAGCAGGTAGGACACTTGCCTTGCAAGTGATCAACACAGGTTCAATCCCTAGCACCCCATAAGGTGCCTGGAATTTGCCAGGAGTGATCTTTGAGTGCAGAGCCAGGAATAAGACCTGTTCGACCTGTTCACTGCTAGGTAAGGCCCCCAAACAAAACAACAACAAAAAGAGCAGGTGATATATAAACATAAGACACTGTATGTGTTTAATTAACATTTGACTTTCTCATCCTCTGTAAAAATTAATTAACGCAGTACATATTTTACTCTATTTTTTTCATTTCCTGTCATATTATTTCCTATATTTCATGCCTAGATACTAGGTTATTATCAATATGGATCAGTAAGTGGAGATAAGAGGAAGGCACTTGCTCCAAACCATTTATCAAGCTGAAGGGTGAACTGGTCTTAAATTTATAACCTCTAAATTCATGGTTTCTATTTTTTTTCCAGTCAACCATAATCATTGAAGACATTCTAGGCCACCTAGCAGTCTGGAATTGGATTTTTGATCTGTATTGCTCAATGAAAGAAGAAACAAAGGATAGTGGACCGTGCCCCTTCCTCAATCATTGGGAATTATTTTTTTCCAAATAATTTTTAAGCCATATGCAAAGCAAGTACCTTAACTTCTGTGCTTTCTCTCTGGCTCATTTGGAAATTTTTGTATGCACACGGGCATCCGGACTCTTGCTTAGCTTTACTGGCAACCAAATAGATGAAGTAGGAGACCATTGCTATTAATCTAATGCCTATTTGCTAATCAACACATAGGCTGTCTTTTAAGTACCATTGAAACCCACTATTCATCACTCCACAGCACTTATTTTTCCTAAGGCCTTTATTCAGTGTTCCTTCAGTTGTTTCTCAGATAAAGAACCATAATCATGTTTCAGAATTTTTCTTTAACATATACAATCCTATCTACTGATAGTTCTTGTAAAATCCAAATTTAAGCAAAAAATATGGCTTACAGTGAGAGTCACTAAATTGCAACAGATGTAAATGCATCTCTGTCTAATCTCACTTGTGTTCGAATCCATACCTCTGAGGCCAAGACCTTGGGAATTCAGGGACAAAATGAATTTTAACGTGGTACGTTTTGTTGAATTTAACTTTAACAAATTGGGGAAAAAATGCTCTCAAAGCTCACTTGATTCTGGCAACATTTTTCCTGTCGCTAGTCCTCAAATTATTGCACATAAAATTACAGGCACATAAGATCCTTCCTTAAAAACAGATTCCTGGGGAAACAGAAGAACAGAGAAGAGGGATCTGTTTGCATTTTTCAGAGTCTATTGTTCAATTTATTTAGATCTTTGGGTCTTTGGGTAGACCAGCAAGCACTATATTTTTTATGGCTGAACAAGGGAGTGCTAAACATTTAGCATTGATTGTAGTTTGAAATTACTTTTTAAAAAGATCTGTCATTTTGGTTTCTAAAAATTGTCTCTGCTCCTAGACACAGGAGCCAGGTGCTGGAAGTTGACCGGATGCCAAGTGTCAGGACCGTCCAGTTTCCTACACCAGATCTTCAGCCAGGCCTTCTGAATATTCTAGCAGTAAAAAAAAATCTATCCCCCAGACTCACAGATGCTATTCTCTCCCCACTGGCTCTGCACAGAACATCATTATCTTTGCCTAGCTTCTGTCTCTATGGCAATAACAGATGGGAAGTGCTGCGGAATTATTCATGTTCTGGAAAAGAGGTAGTCAAGGAGAGAGGGTGGGGGGTGGGTGGGTGAGGGGGCGCGACCCAGGAGCGCGGCGGTGGGGGTGTCGTGAAGGGAACTTGGGAGTGGGGAGGAAGGAGAGGTTTGTGCGCTTTCAGGCCCGCTGGGAGGAAAAAAAAAATCTGCGAGCACCGGAGTATTTCTAACCGGCCGGCCGGCTGCAAACGTGGGCTCCCTGGGAGCGACCTCAGAGCTTGAAAAAATCAGGCTCAACTGGGCGCAGAGGGGCCCCGAGGAGAACGCGCGCACAGCCGCGTCCTCTGAATTGCGAGCCCCGCGACGCGGGCCCGGTTTCAGTTCCTGATCCGGCGGCGGGTGGAGCAAAGGGGATTTCTTCGGGTTTCGAAATGTGACGGGGCAGAGCGCGGTCGGGTTCCGGGGGCCGGGGGCGCCCCCTCCGCTCGCCCACGCGCCCCCTCGCACCCCGGGCTCCCCGCCGCCAGACAGCGGCGCCCCCGCCGGCCCCGCGGGGCCCCGTCGAGCGCGGCGTTCCCGCCCCCGAAGGCCGGGCCGGGAGCGCGGCGGGGCCGGGGGCGGCGGGGCCGGGGGCGGCGGGGCCGCGCGGGTCGTGCCCGGCTCGGCCTAGCGCGGGCCGTCCCGCGGCGCGGCGGGCGGCGCGGGGTCAGCCCGGGGCCTGGCCGGCGTCTGGGCGGGGCGGGCGCGGCGCAGCGCCAGCAGCTGGCCGGGCGGCCGGGCGGGAGGCCCCGCGGGGGGCGGGGGGCGGGAGGGGCCCGCGGGCGCGGCCGGCCGGCGGCCTCCGGGGCGGGGCGGCCCAGCTGCGGCCCCGCGGAGGGGGGTCGCCCGCGCCTGACCTCGGGCGGCGGCGCGGGGCCCGCGGGGCCCTGTCTCCGCCCCGCCGGCTGCCGGGGTCGCGCCCAGTGCACGGCGCGGCCGCCCTGCCCCCTCGCTCCGGGCCGGGGCGCCCCCGGGTCTGGCCCGTCCCCGCGGCGCGGCGGGTGGGGCGGGGGCGGGGCGCTGGCGGCCCAGACAGCCGGCTGGGCGACTCGAGGAAGGAAGGAAGGGGGGCGGCGGGGGGTGGGGCGGGAGGGAACATCCTGTCTGCGCCGGGTGCACCGCAGACAGCGCCGCGCGCCAGCCGCCCAGACGGCGCGCGGGGCCCGGAGCGCCAGGCGCGCGCCCGGGGGGGAGGGGCGCGCGCGCCAGCCGGCGGGGCGCGGGCTGAGCCCCGCGGAGCCACAATAGGCCAGACGGCGCGCGCGTCCCCGAGGGCCCCGGGCGCGCGCGGGGCCTCGGCCAGCCGGCCTCCCCGCCCCTCCCCCCGCCCGCCGCCCGCGCTCTGCCCCGGGCGGCCGGAGACGGCGGCGGCGTCTGCGGGAAGCCGAGTGTCTCCGCAGTGACGTGGGCGGGCCGAGGGCTCGGTGACGTCAGAGGCTGTGTGTAGCGATGTGTGTGGGGTTCGGAGTCGCGCCGGCACAGGCTGAGGGAGCGGGCGAGCGGCGCGGCGGCGGCGGCGGCGGCGGCGGGCGCAGGTGCGGCCCCGACTCGCGGCGGGGTGGCGGGGCTGGGAGTTCGGGGGGGACGCGGCGGGAGACCCGGGGGTGCGCGGTCCTCCAGGGCGGCCCGACGGCCGTGCCGGGGCCCCTCGGGGACTAACAAAGCCCGTCGAGCTGCCCGGGGCGCCGAGGCCGGAGTCCGGGGTTCGGGGCGCGGGTCCCGGGTAGGGTCGCCGCCGTGGGAGGCTACGGGCGGGCGTCCCGCCGCGGGTCCCGCCTCGCCGGCCCGGACGACGCTGCACTTGACCGGAGCCGTCGGCCCGGGAGACCCGGACGCCCGTCGCCCCCCCTCCCCCCCGGCCCCTAGTCTGTGCGCCCCGGGGATGCGCGGGGCTCGGGCCGCTCGGCCGGCGCGGGGTCCCGGCTGGGCGCCTCACCTGCGGGACCCCCGCGCCTCCGGCCCCGGGCAGGAGCGGGAGGTGCAGCGCTCAGGAGTGCGAGGGTAACACCCCAAAACTTCCCGGGGAGAGGGTGCGCAGGGGGATTTCCACAGTCCTCGGGGCCCCAGCGGAGGGACCATGTGGGGGGGGTACTCGGCGTTGCCCGGGACTCGGGGTACGCCCGGGGGGCCCCCTTCTTCCAGGTCCCACTGCCCTTCTGCACCCCCCGGGGTGCTCCGACCTTCTGGTCCACTTTCTCCCGCCCACTCGGGTTCGAGATGGGTGGATGCCTTTGCGGGGGCGGAAGGCTTGGGCTTGGGGGGCTCCCCCATCCCAGGTCATGCCTCCTGCCCTTCCGTTGGCCTACGTCGGCTAAGGGGTTCCTGTTGTGGGCCAAAAAAGTCAGTACGCTCCTTGGCTAGTGGCCTTGGTCCTTAACCCTTTGGGGTCTGCTTTAAGGTAAACTGCTGGGACTTTGGAAAGAAAAAATTCTATTTGTTGGACTTCGTTTGGATTTTCTCTCCAGAGGGAAGTGGAAGAAGAATCTTTTCTTTCCCCTTTCTTCCTCCATTTGCATTCTTTGTGAGGTCTGTCTGCCTTGTGCTTTTTGTCCCAGATTAGTCTGGTTCAAGGATGGAGAGTCCCAGGCTTTTGGCTCCCATTAAGCAAAATCGCCAGCCTTTTAAAGGAAAAGTTAATTTTTGTTTACAGCCACTCCAGAAAAATAGATAAATTAATGCACTTAAGATCGCAACTTAGTTACATATGGTAGTTATGTTCACTTGAAGTATCAAATTTTTCTGCATGAAACCGGTTTCTTTTTTTAAATTAGGAGAGAGATAATAGATGGTTTTAGATAAAATGACATAACTGAGAAAGCCTCTGGGTGCGATAGTGTGTTTGAGGTTGTGCCTATGCTGAAATATAGTTCCTTTTAGGTGTTGTCCTTTTTTCTTTCCTTCACCCATTCTTTAAGTGCTTTCCCTTTTAAGTGAAGGTTCTTTTAGTGAACTGGTATTAGATTTAAAGAAATCATTCAAGTGTCACCTTTGGTAAAGTGAACTCAGTTTAAGATTAAGAAACTGGTTTCAGACTGACCTTCTGGCCTCTGGAGCAAATTCAAATTTAACTTCCCATCCCCCTTCTCTTCCAGATTAATTGAAAGAAGAATAAACAGTAATTCTTGAAGATAACAGAGCAATTTTATTTGTATCATTTTCAATTAAGTTCAAGTGGAGTCAAAGAGTTTTATTGGTTTGAAGATTTATAAGCGTTCATTTTATCAACACAGACCAACAGATCATTTTTAGAGACAGTACTTCACTCCCCCACTTTTTTTTTCGCGTCTTCAGTGCCAAAAATTAATTTTGGGTGCAGCATATTGACTTGCTTGTGTCTAATTTTATGACACGAGGAGTTGCATACATATCTCTGTCTTTTGCTTAAAAAACAGATTACATTTACCTAGACATCTTGATTTGAGAAAATTACGAACTTTTAATTTTGTATATAATCTGAAGAATTTTTTAAAAAGCTTTTTCCCAGGCTGACTGTTAAAATTATATTCTTTCTTGCTAGGGGCAAGGAGAAATTTTATAGCATTTGCCCTGAAATTTAGAGTGCAAACAGAACACAGTTACAGCATCTATTGAGTACTTCAGGGAAATTTGGAAAATATTTTTGAAATTTCTTCTTAGGAGAGTTGAGTCACCATAAATATTGGTGTATGTTACTCTCTTTCCTTCAAATGAAGAATTAAGTAACAATGCCAATCTCAGACTTAGTTATTTAACACGATACTTTTTAGCGATGGAAAACCTACAGGCAGGTTTCTCCTCAGTTCAGTGCTCAAGTCAAAAACTGAATGGGATGGAAGATGATGGCAGCCCTCCGGTGAAAAAAATGATGACGGACATTCATGCAAGTGCAAAAACGATGATACACAAAATGCCCACGGTGAAGAAGGAACACTTGGATGAGTATGGGGAAGCGCCCATGGAAACGGACGGAGAGCATATCAAGCGGGCCTGTGCCTCGGTGCCTGAGCCTTTACATTTAAATCCCAGTCTGAAGCACACCCTGGCACAATTTCACTTAAGTAGTCAGAGCTCTCTTGGTGGTCCAGCGGCATTTTCAGCGAGGTATTCCCAAGAAAGCATGTCACCTACTGTCTTTCTGCCTCTTCCGTCTCCTCAGGTCCTTCCTGGCCCACTACTCATTCCTTCTGATAGCTCCACGGAGCTCACACAGACTGTGTTGGAAGGGGAGTCGATTTCTTGTTTTCAGGTCGGAGGAGAAAAGAGACTTTGTTTGCCTCAAGTCTTAAATTCCGTTCTCCGGGAATTTTCACTCCAGCAAATAAATACAGTGTGTGATGAATTGTATATTTATTGTTCAAGGTGTTCCTCAGACCAGCTTCATATCTTAAAGGTCCTGGGAATACTTCCATTCAATGCCCCATCCTGTGGGTTGATCACGTTAACTGATGCACAAAGACTATGTAATGCTTTATTGCGACCACGCACTTTCCCCCAAAATAGTGGCGTACTTCCTGCTAAAAGCTCATTGGCCCAGTTAAAGGAAACTGGCAGTGCCTTTGAAGTGGAACACGAATGCCTTGGCAAGTGTCAGGGTCTATTTGCACCCCAGTTTTATGTTCAGCCCGATGCTCCATGCATTCAGTGTCTGGAGTGTTGTGGAATGTTTGCGCCACAGACATTTGTGATGCATTCCCACAGATCACCTGACAAAAGGACTTGTCACTGGGGCTTTGAATCAGCCAAATGGCATTGCTATCTTCACGTGAACCAAAAATACTTAGGGACACCCGAAGAAAAGAAATTGAAGATCATTTTAGAAGAAATGAAGGAGAAATTTAGCATAAGAAATGGAAAAAGAACTCAGTCTAAGGCAAGTTTTTTTAAAAACAATTTTGAATAATGGTGGTGGTTTGCTATGAAATCAGAAGTTATATTTAGAAGAGAAAATCTGTTAGAAACACGAGTGCTCATGCAACAACAAAAGTGGCCTCTGATACATGTTTGTATTACACATTCTAGGCTATAAGTGCTTTTTAAGGTGTTATCTCACTTGATCTTCTAAATGACCTTGTGGGAGATTATTCCCATTTTACAGATAAAGAAATCGAGGCTGAGAAAGATCAAGTGACTTTATGTAGTTAAGGAGTGAGGATCTGGGGCTTTTTTGACAACTCAACTAATCCTGCTTTTTGGTGACTAAATCTGTTGTTTTCTTAGGACTCAAGATAATTTACACTTTGGTGTTATTTCCACTTGCAAATGGTATAATAGCTAGCCAAAACAATTCTGGTGGGCTCCTAACACTGAAGGTACCTGTAGGATTTCTGATGGTTTTATACTTATATATTCAGATTTGATCATTGAAAACCATGGAAACAAGTGGAAAAGAGATTTATCTGAAGAATTTGTGATTTTATCACCAGAGCTCTTTTATTTTTTAAAGGAAAATTTTAATTATGATGACTAGAGAAAAAAAGGTTATTTTAGACTGAATACTAGTATAGAATACTACCAGACATCTTAAACTTATTTTTTCCCTGTTGTGTTATCTAGCAGGCTTAGCTCTCAGAAAATATCTTTGTTCTAAGGTTTGTTTGCCTGGGTTATAGACAAAGTTTGAGTTGTTAAATATTCATTGTTGATATTGTTTATAAGCATATATTCCTACTTCATTAACACTAAGCGTTCAAAATGTTCCAGGCATTCTTGAGTAGTTTTTCTTGTGTAATTTTGAGTCATACAGTTGGTCATATTTTATCTTAAGAATCTAATTTTCCACTCTTAGTTTTTATTTCTTGAAATTATCTGTGTTCTATTTCACAGAAGAAATGAATCAAATTTATATTAAATGACTGGAGGTTATTCAAAGCTGCATTGGGTGTTGGGTTCAGAACTAAGATTTGGTATCCTCAGGTTTTTGGGGAAATTTATTGTCTTTGGGTCTCACCTGGCAATGCACAGGGGTTACTCCTGGCTCTGCACTCAGGAATCACCCCTCGCGGTGCTCAGGGGACCATATGGGATGCTGGGAATCTAACCCGGGTCGGCAGCGTGCAAGGCAAATGCCCTACCCGCTGTGCTATTGCTCCAGCCCCGGAAATTTATTGATAGTAGTGTTTAGTAAAACCTGTTTGTTATTGAACTTTAAGAAAAAGAATACTTGTATATTCTAATTCAGAGCAGTTTGCTACTTCCTGCTTTCTGAAGGGTCATCTTCTTTGAAACTACCTGTGGCTGTTTTCATTGTTCAGATGCAGTTATTACCGGATTTTGAAGCAAGATTGGCTTCAAGTCAGTATTCAAATTGCTGCACTTGGGGCTGGAACCATAGTCCAGTGGGTAGGGCACAGGCCTTGCATTCGGCCAAGCTGGGTTCAGCCCTCAACATCTTCTGTAGCACCCTGAGCACTGCCAGGGGTGATTTCTGAGTGCAGTCTGGAGTGACCACTAAGCATCACTAAGCATCACGGAGTGTGGCCCCAAAATAAAACAAAACAAAATTGCTGGACTAGTTTACAGCTGGACTGGTTTAGAGAATGTTTAGAGAATACTTGAATTTTCATAATGTGGAATGCCCCTTTTAATAATTAGAATATTTCACCCTACCCTAGTTAGGGTCTCTATGCTTATTCATAGGTTATCATTTTGTTTGCCAGATATTTTTGCTATAGTCTTGTTTCTCTGACATAAATATTTTGGGAATAAAGTGCCTTACATAATGTTCTTGTTCTGTGTTTGTGAGAAAAAAAATTCTAATCTGAGAACCATGAATTTTTTTCACTAAGATGAATTTGCTTAAATGAAACAGAATGTGCTAAGGTTTGGTTAAAATTGAAATCATCCTTCATCTGGATACAGTCCTCAATTGTCTCAAAACTTAATATGAATTCACTTTTTATTTAGGGAGGGTGTGAGATTTTTCACCGTCTTTTTTGCTGCATTTTTTGGTTGTATTTCTCTTGCATTTTAATTTTACTTATATTTTGGTGTTCCAATTTTAGTGAATTTTAAGCTATTTAAGAAAGTTTCCAGCAAACAGACACTTAGAGTTTTGGCATTCAAATGTGATATACATCTATGTCTTATTATACTTGCCACTTAACATTTAAAAAATTTACTCTTCAAAACTTTGTGAGTTAGTTCTCATTTGAAGATCTTTGGACAAGATTTTTCATCAGAGAAACTAGTGCTGGGAGGGTCACATGTTCTTCACTGTGTAACTGATAGTAGAATCAGTTGAATGTAGATCTTCTGACTAAAACTTTAGTAATTTTAACTACTATTCCCCAAAGAAAGCTTTGTAGCAGAAGCTGAAGTTTGGAGTTGCTAGCTTTTCATATCCACTTACTTTTTTATATTTGTTCTTAAATTCTGTATTAATTTGTATATACAGTATTTTCATTGGGAAGGAGGCAAGGAGATAGTCCTTGACTGGGGAACATTTTTATTATTTTTTGAGTCAGTGAATTAGTTGCCAAACCATATAGACTGAGAGAAAGTTTGAAAAAAAAGTACTATATTAAACATGTTAATCTTTTATGCTAAGTATTAATACTCATATAACTTGCTATGTTTACAAAGTTTATGTAGACCAGCTATGGTTTTGGATTTAAAATCAGAAACTCCATAGGCAGTTGTTTGAAACAATTATTATTTTGTTATAACTGTTGAATTCTTTCTTCTGTTCTTTTTTGGTCCATACCCAGTGGTGCTTAGGGTTTATTACTGGCTTTGTGCTCAGGGGCTCCCTGGTGGGCCTGGGGGAATGACTGTGTGTAGGGCCTGGGATTGAATTTGGGACCACTGTGTTCAAGGCAAGTGATCTACCAATAGTACTATCACTCTGACCCTATTGAATTATTTCTAAGAATGGAAATGATAATAGCAATGATCATATTATTTATATAACCAATAGATATATTTAATTTTTGTAGTTCGTAGCTATATTTATATGGGAAAAGTTAAATTTTCTTTTTGACTTTTTTAATTGAATTTCTCTGTTCTTTGTATAAACTAAAGATATAATCTGGCTTTCTTCCTCAGCTCACTATAAAAAACATACTTGATTTTAAATCTCCCTAGGTTGTTTTGCAAAATTGTGTTAATACACTTTCTTCTTACTTATTTGAACTTTTTGTGCTTCTTACTAGAGAATGGCTATTAAATTTTTATTATTTTTAACATGTGATAATTGCTATCACTTGGTAACATGCTTACAATAGTATAATTATCTGTGGCTTTGATGTACAATTACCACATCTTACGACAGCAATGTCCTTATGTTACTTCTGGTCCCTCTTCATTTCCCCCGTAATCCCCCCTTGCTTAGTAATCTCAATCTTGTAATCCAAGGGCATGGGTTTGTCATCATTCACTATTGTCTATTCCCATGTTTTGTTTCTCTGTACAACACGAGTGAGATTATCTGGTATTTGTCTTCCCTCTGACTTATTTCACTTAATGTGATATCCTCTAGTTCCATCCAGTTTGCAGTCAATTACAAGAATTCATCTTTTTTGTTGTTGTTTTTTTTTTCTTCTACTTTTTGTTATTGGGAGCGTTCAGGGTGGTATGGAGTGATAGCACAGCTGGTAGGGCGTTTGTCTTGCATGCAGCCAACCCAGGTTCAATTCCTCAGCCCTTCTCGGAGAGCCCGGCAAGCTACCGAGAGTATCCTGCCTGCACGGCAGAGCCTGGCAAGCTACCCGTGACGTATTCAGTATGCCAAAAACAGTAACAACATGTCTCACAATGGAGATGTTACTGGTGCTTGCTCGAGCAAATTGATGAACAATGGGACGACAGTGCTATTTTTGTTAAGAGCTAGGGACCATGTCTGGTAGTGCTCTGGATCAAAATTTGAACCAGATTTATGGCTGCATCTACTTGCTGGGCAAGCTCCTTAACCTTTACTCTTTCTCCAGCCCAAGATTTCATTTTTTCTTACTAACTTGCATAGTATTGCATTGTATATATATATATGTATATATATATGTGTGTGTGTGTGTGTATAATTGTTATTGAAAATAGTTACTGTAATTTAACTCATGTTATTGTTATTTAAAATAGTTACTGTAACTTAACTGCATACAAATGCAGTAATGTTTCTGAATTTTTCGCATAACTTCAGTGGATATTTGATTTAAATCTAATCATTTATAACGTTGAATCTTACATTTCTATTCTTCTTTGGCTCACCATAAAAAACATACTTGATTTTAGATCTCCCTAGGTTGTTTTGCAAAATTGTGTTAATATACACTCTTTATATTATTTGAACTTTTTGTGCTTCTTACTAGAGAATTATATTTCTATTACAGAAAATGAAATTGTTAAATAAATTAATCTTTGTTGGTAAAATTTGAAGGGTGCTATTAAAGGACTTCAAAGGACTGCAGTGCCCACTCTGCATGGTTTCCTAGCACTGCTGGATACCAAAAAACAAAAACAAAATTATTTTCTGACACATTAGAAAAGCTCATTTGTAGTCTTACTTACAAAGAAAAATAGGGCTGGAGAGATGCGAAACAGGCGGAATGTGTGCCTGGCAAGTGGTGACCTGAGTTAGATCTCTGTCCCTGCCTGGTCCCCTGAGCAGCCCCTGGTCATAGAAATAAGGAGTCGCTCCTGAGCACCACCAGGTCTGTCCTTAAAACCAAGCACTGTAGTACTGTCATCCCATTGCTTATGGATTTGCTCGAGCGGCCACCAGTAACGTCTCCATTGTGAGACTTGTTATTGGTTTTGGCATATCGAATGTGCCATGGGTAGCTTGCCAGGCTCTGCCGTGCGGGCGGGATACTTTCTGTAGCTTGCCAGTCTCTCCAAGACGGACAGAGGAATCGAACCCGGGCTGGCCGCATGCAAGGCAAATGCCCTACCTGCTGTGTTATTGCTCCAGTCTTCCTCAAAACCAAAAGAAAAAAAGAAAGAAATATAGAGGTAATTTTTTACTTTTAAAGCATGTAGCTGACAGGGGCTGGAGCAATAGCACAGCGGGTAGGGCATTTGCCTTGCACGCGGCTGACCCGGGTTAGATTCCCAGCATCCCTTATGGTCCCCCGAGCACCGCCAGGAGTAATTCCTGAGTGCCTGAGCCAGGAGTAACCCCTGTGCATCGCTGGGTGTGACCCAAAAGGCAAAAAAAAAAAAAAGCATGTAGCTGACAATCTATACTTTACTAAGCTAAAGATGGTGGTGTTTACCTTTGTTTCCTTATAATTAAAATTTAAATTTCTGACATAGATACAGCTCTTAGGTAAGAAAATAAGAGTTTTCACTTAGAAAATAGACTAACAATGCAATAGATGATGAGTTTTTTTTCTTTAAGCATGTCAGAACTTTCAAACTATTTTTAGTTTTGCTTTTTTTCTCTCAGTCCCTCATTTCTGCAAAGGTCATTGGAATAATAATAGTTCAGAATTTTCCATACATTTCTTTTTTTATTAATAGTTTATATTTTTAATTAGTCAACGTGAGGGTACAGTTACAGATTTATACATTTTTGTGCTCATGTTTCCCCCATACAAAGTTCGATAACCCATCCCTTCACCAGTGCCCATTCTCCACCACCAGTAATTCCATACATTTCTTGTGTGCCTCTTATACTTTGGTTTAGCAAGAGAGATTTTTGGTACTAACATAAATGAGATCCAGAAATATGTGTGGCTGCCCAGAGTATCAGGACAGAGCATGTTCCTAATAGTTGTGGTAGATATGGTGATAAGTTATTACATTGGTGGTGGTATACTTCATATTTTATGATTAGCATAAATTTTGGTCAAGAAGGTATGATAGGGTCAGAATCAAAACACTAAAAATTTTTTTTAAATTAAATCACAGTGAGATACACAATTACAAAGTTATTTATGATTGGTTTTCAGTCATATAATGTTCCAACACCTGTTCCTTCACCAGTGTACATTTCCTACCACCCAATGTCCCCAGTTTCCCTCAAATGAAGTATTTGTGTATATATGAAAGACTAATAATGTTTTTGTCTAACTTTCTCAAGTTAATAACTCTTAATGAGTTTTCTTGTTTTCTCCTAACCCAATTTAGTGCCTGGAGCCCAGTGTAATTTTTTTAAAGCTAAATTTGAAAAACAAGATTGCATTATATTTTAGAAATTTTAATTTTTAAAGATACAATTTATGGGCTAGAGCAGTAGCACTGTGGGTAGATGTTTGCCTTTCATGGGACTGACCTGAATTTAATCCCTCGCATCCCATTTGGTCCCCAAACACAGCCAGGAGTAATTCCTGAGTGCAAAGCCAGGAGTATCCCCTGAGCATTGCCAGGTGTGTCCCTACCCGCTCCCCCCAAAAAATACAGTTAAGTTTTAAAGATAATTTTCAAATTATTAAATAACTGATTAAGTGAGAACATGGATGTGAAATCACTTTGGAAGTTAGGAGTATAGAAATAGAGGTAGGCATTTAGGAATTTTACCTTATGTGAAGATCATTAAGATAATTTATAGTATTGGGTTCAAATGGATTCCGAACCCTTAGTTATTTGTGCACAATGATGATAGTAGTTTAATATTTATTTACTAAAATGAAGTTTGCAGGAAGAAAGTATGTGAATGTTATGCTGAATTAAAAGGATATTTTAGTGAGATATTTCGAATGGCTTTGGGAATAGTGCCCCCTTATGGTTAGGAAACAAAGAAGCTCCATTCACATTCATATTTTGCCATTCAAATGTAGTTAAATACTTTAAATACTTTAAAATACTTTTTAAAAGACTCTTGAAAAAAATTGCGACGTTTATCCTTTGGATCTGAGAAGGGTGAAAAAATTAAGAAACTTTAAAGCAGCAAAGAAAACAGTGTTGACGTGATCCATTGACTCTCTAAGCAGCCAGTAGTGATTGGCGACCACATGTACCTTAGAGTTGGTGTGGCTGGCAGGACAGGAAAGTCATCACCAACTGGTTGACCTTAACCCTTCCACACTTCTGTGAGTAGAAAGTAACTGGAGCTATTTTGTTCAAGTAAAGAGGAAGATTGGTTGGTAATGACTTGGATCTGTGTTTGTTCCACATGCAGAATTTTGTCTTTATTGGGGGTTCTTATACATAAAGTGTAATTCTATTTTGTTGGGGTTGGGGAAAATTTTTGCTTACAGGCCCTGGGGTGAGGGAGGAGTCAAGAGGTTACTTGTAATTTTGTGGTGCCAGAGGTAGAACCTGAGGGCCTTATGCTTACAAGCAAGATGGGCTGTACTACTAGCTTTGTCCCTTGCATGTGTTTTTATTTGTTTTTCTTTTCTTTTTTTAATTGTAGTTTGTCACCCATGCAGTCTTTTTCATCTGGGTTCCATGAGAGAATTAAGTCCTATAGAAAATGATGTGAGTGGTGGTTATTCCATTTTCCCACGGATGGTGTATAGTATCATTTTAAAAGCTTTGGAGAGATGTTAATTCATTGCATGTAATGAATGCCTTGTGCATTTGGGCTTAATTCTCTTGAGAACCCCTAGTTGAGAAGAGTTAGGAGGGTCATGAAATCAATTTAGTGTGTCACAAGAATTTTGAAAAATGCATGAAATAGACTAAAAAACAGTACATTACAGTAAGGTTAATTATTTACATTTTGATATTTTCAATTCATATTATTGAAAAGCTAAAATTATCCAGGATGATCACGTTTTAAGACATGCTGAATGGGATAGAAAAGCTATATATATATATATATATATATATATACACATACATGTATACAGTGCATATATATATATAAACAGACACACACACATATATAATGCTTATATGGACTAAAACTTTTGACAAACGTTTTCATGAAAATATGTTTATGACATGGGAAATTCCAAGTAATCCTAACATTAAATGAACTTAATGCCACTAAATTTCAGTACAAAATTGTTATTTTGAAAAGTCCCAGGAATTGAACTAAATAAATAGTTTTGTAATAGAAATGTAAGGAGGGAGAGATGGGTCTGGGCGGGAGAGGGGAGGGGAGAGTGGGGGGTGGTGAATGGACCAAAAGAGGATTTTTATCAGTTTTCCTCTCTCAAGTTGTAAAAGGGAGTGATGATATACCACTGACTTAATATGGTTTTATTTCTGCTAAAGATTTAAGATAATAATCACGTTAAGAAAAAATTAGCATTTGCCTTTTCTTTGGTTTTAAGCACTTTCAACCTAAAATTGGCTTTTTTTTGAAATAGGTGGTCTGATCTCTCATGAGTGGCAAGTGCAGACATCATTTACATAGAAAGTCAGTCTTTGATAAGTTAGCAGAGGTGCATCAATTAATATTATTCCAGTTTTTCATTAGGTTGATTAATTCTAATGATTACAATGAAGTGAGGCATAAGATTAAGGCTTTAAAATCTTCTAAGTAGCTATTAGCTACCTAGTAACACTATTCCTATTTCAGTTGTTGAAACACTCATTTACAGCATGTTGGAAGTATGAAGGAAAAACGATCCTTTACTGAGGGATTCAGTTTTCTTTTACTGAGTTGTTGGCAGCTGTCTGGTAGAGTGTCTTTTGTATCCTCCTGAAATCATTTATTGACCACTTGAATGTCTTGTAATATACACAGTAAAAAGGACCTGACAGGTATATTCATTTTTATATACCTAAGCAGTTATAGTTAAGTCATGTGCTTAGTTAAATTGCTAATGATTTAGGTTTGGCATGTGCAAAGAAATCTGTATTTAGTATGCATTTAATTTTATTTCCTGTGTAAGCACCATTAAAAAGATAAACTATTAAATTTATTAACCTATTAGTACTTTATGTGCTTAATTCTTAAAATGAATACCAAATGTAACACTTTTTAATAATACTTTAAAATTCTGTTTTAAAAATAATTTGCCCCACATATTTAAAATACTCATTCTGGTTTGGGGGAGGTTATAAATTCCACGAACATTTTTAGACATTGTTTTGGTTTTTAAATTCATCAATATTTCTTATCTGGGCATAAAAGATAATGATATTAATATGATAGTATAGTTAAAAGCTAAAAACAAAGGCTATTATTGAAGATAAGGAATTCTAAAGGATTTTGATGAATTAAAAAATATATACATATTGGCTTGTTTGTATATATGAAAAGTGCTGACTGGGTGGCATTGCTTTTGTATCTAGAAATTGATGACAAAATGCTTATTTTTGTAAATACAACCATGTTCTCTAAATTATTTGTTAATTATAAAACTGGCAAACATACTACCCAAATATAATGCATCGAAGGTCATGCATTTATCACATAATAAGATAAAATTTAGAGGGGCTTTCATAACAGGTATCTTCATTTTTAATTATTTAAAATAAATTCTGTATATTTTTGAGATTGTTTAAAGTTTACGTTTATAGACATTTGCTGTTTTGAGACAAGAAAGAACCCTTGCAATGGAATAGTATGTCTGAAATATTTCTTACATGTTTTAGATGAGGATGCCATCTGTTCATCTTGTGGTAGATAATGGTGGGAGGTTGGGTGATAAGCATTTAAAGTGTTAGCAATCTAACTTAAGCTACTAAGTGATTTATTTCTTTCCTTTGCCAAGTAATGCATTCTATTTTAATGTTTAAATATGCAAAGGAATAATTACTCTCATATTGAAAGATAATCAAAGTCAATGTTCATATCTTAGTATCAAACTTTTATTCCTCTTCAGTAGCAGGTTATCCCTGTGCCATTTTAATTATATTGTTCTTTTTTGGAAAACCTAATTTGTATGTTGACACAAATGCAGACGAGATGAGAAAATCTGGTGTGCCTATGAATGTTCTGCTGTGTAATATGCTTTTCTTAATTGTTTTTAACATGCAGTTAGAATAATTTGTTGTAGTTCCCCCCCCCCCTTTTTTATCTTGTGTAGTACTGTGCAGTTCTTCATATTATTTGATTTTTGGAGCTGGTCTCTCTAAAACTGTAGACTGTTGGGCTTTTTTTTTTTTTTTTTTTTTGGTGGTGGGGGGATATATCTGGCTGTGCTCAGGGCTTACTCCAGGCGCTGTGCTCAGGGATCACTTCTGGCAGGGCTTGGGGATCCTGTGGGTTCTGGAAATCAAATCAAATCTGGATCTCCTACATGCCAGGCAAGTAAGTGTTCTACCCTCTGTCTTACCTCTCCAGCCCAAAACTCTTGGTCTTCTATGACATGGAGTATATGGATAGAGAATATGAACTATGATCTATGAATTTTGTGTTAACAGAGTAACCTTACTAAAAGCTGAAAAAAATTGACATTCAAAAATCATTCAAATTTTGAGTCTCCTCTGTAGACTAGTATGCATCTTCCCTTCTGAAAATACAAATGTTAAGTAGAGCAATTTTTGATCTCAAGCTGTTCAAACAGGCTCAATAGCCACTAAGGGATTTAAAAAAAATTTTTTTTAAGTTAAAAAAATTATTGAGGGGCCGGAGCGATAGCACAGCGGGTAGGGCGTTTGCCTTGCACGCGGCCGACCTGGGTTCGATCCCCGGCATCCCATATGGTCCCCCAAGCACTGCCAGGAGTAATTCTTGAGTGAAAAGCCAGGAGTAACCCCTGTGCATTGCTGGGTGTGACCCAAAAAGTAAAAAAAAAAAAAAAAAAAAATTATTGAATCACTTTGAATTATAGTTATTCATAGCTTTCAGGTATATAATGCACCAGTCCCTTCACCAGTGTCCACTTCCCTCCAACGGTGTCCCCTGTTTCCCTCTTGCCCCCAGTCTGCTTCTCTTGCAGGCACTTCGCCTCTCCACCATTATCTGGTGTTCACTTCCCTAACTCAGCCCCACACTTCCACCCACATGTGTACTTCCCACTAAAGACAAGTTCTCCTGCTTTTTGTTTCCTCTGCCTTCCGAGCATTGTCCCCTTAAGTTTTTTGTATGTGGCGTTTGAGAGATCATTCTGTGTCTGTCCCTCTCCATCTAACTTCATTTGGATTACTCTCTAGATCTGTCCATGTATCAGCAAATTGCACGACTTCATCTTTTCTTATTGCTGAGTGGTAATCTACTGTGTATATATACACACTATAGGGGTTTTGTTTTTAATTTTTATTTTTAATTTTGGCTTTTTGGGTCACACTCGGCGAAGCTCAGGAGTTACTCCTGGCTCTGCACTCAGAAATTACTCCTGGGGTGCTCGGGGGACCATATGGGATGCTGGGAATCGAACCCAGGTCGGCCGTGTGCAAGGCAAACGCCCTACCTGCTGTACTATTGCTTCAGCCCCACACCATAGTTTCTTTATCCAGTCATTTATTTATTCTTGGACATTTGGATTGTTTCCAGATATTGTGATAGTGCTGTAAGGAACATAGGAATGCAGATCTCTCTCTCTTTTTTTTTTTTGGCAGGATTTTTTGAGTAGGAAATTCAGACATTGAAGTTGGGGTCACTCCTTGGGGAGTCGGGGAGCCAATCCTAGTGATTCTTAGCCCAGTAGTGTGATCTGGGCTCTGGTCCTGGTAGCATTTTGCTCAGAGATCAGCAGAGCTATACCTGTTGGTACCTGGGGCCATTCAGTGCTGACAGCAACCTTGAATGTCGAGCTTGGCTGGGGATGTGTTCCACTCCTGAGTTAATCTTTCGGACCCCTGTAGTAGGGAAAGTTTTTTAGTAACTCGGTCTGTGACTCAGTAGGTTGGTGTGAGAATAGGAAAAAAAAATAATAGAAGGTAGAGAGGTTAAAGTTTAAAATAAGCGATAAACTAATATGCTAAGGTAACATTTGAAGTTTTGAAACATTGTTAAGAACATACACCGAGTTTGGATCATAATTAAAAGTCAAATTTATGTAAACCAAAATAATAGCCTTTCAAAATGAACTAAAATGATAAAAGCTGTCAGGTTTCAAGTCACGATCTTTGAAAAAGTTTAGTATTTGTTGTTCTGATTATTTGAGATCCCAAATATCCATAATTAAAATATTTTAAATAAGTGAATTGAACTCAGTAATTTTATTTGAAAAAACTAGATGATTTATTAGGCATTACATCCAGAATTATTTTGTTACATTAGTTTAATATGGAGCTTTATTTTCAGAATAATGAGTTTAACAAATAACTTTCAGAAAAAAGATTCACCTTATATAAGTTGGCATAATAGTTCATCTTTATTTACATGAATAAAGATGAACTTATATTTATTTTGAATTCTAAATGTCTTAGTTTCCAAACATTCTAAATTGTATATGGTCTGGCTTATAGGTATGTACTGCACCTATATGATTTAGAATGCGATTTAACTATGTCATGTTGATCCAGGACTTAACATCAATTAGTATACTGTATTTTATGATAAGGGTCGGGGACACTGGAGACCTTAAATTATTTGCCCTCACCTTCAGCTTTTCTTGCGTTTTGAGTAAGTACTTATGTTTGCCTTCTGTAATTCTTTTCTCACGTCTAGGGTCTTAGCTGTCACCTTGCAGCTATCATTGTATATTTTTATTTCCAGCAGTTTCCTTTCTGATTTATTGGTAAATCTAAGGTGAATGTTAAGAAACTGTGTAATTAAGTGATTAGTTACACGTGGGGCTGTACAGTCTCTCCAGTTCCAAACTGGATATTTTATGAATTTATTTTGCTTTCACCAAACTGTAAATAACATCTTGAGATGTTTTCATTCCATTTTACTTAGTTTCTGCAACTGTACTATAGGGACATTAAGGCAAATACTTTTTTTAACTTTTGTGGCTGTCATGGAAGTCTGTTTTCTTACTTGTTATTAAATGAGGTTGTCATCTCCCAATACTGATTTCCTGGTTGCAGAACGGAATCAAGCAGGGACAATCCAGTACTTGTGTTTGTACCATCCTTCCTTTATCTCATTCCTACTTACACTCTCCCTCACTCAGCTGGGCCTGTTGCTTACCTGGATGAATCATGTCTGTTGGTCGTGCCCTTCTGCCTTTTCTACTCTGAGTCTTTTTCACCTTTTAAAGTACTTTCTGGATGCTGGATTACAGGGATTAAGGCAGATGCCTTGCATGAGCATTGCTGAGTGTTGCCTGGAGGCTTTCGAGCACCACTGGGTTGGTGCAGGTGGTCCCAAGCACTGTGGGGCCACAGCAGCACCATAGCCTTGGACTCCTACCTGGAACTGCCACCTGATTTGCGTAGAATCCCCAGGGGTGGTCCCTGAGCTCCTGACAGCCACTTAGGAGACTTCCCTCCTCCAAAGTGATTTTTGCCAAAAGAATGGGAATTACTGAACTATAAAATAGGTCTGTGTGTTGGGGCGGGGGAGGGAAGGCAGTGTGTAAGAGCAAATCAAAGGATGTATGAATTTAGAAATAAGTTACTTTCTTTCTCAGTGTTTTTAATTCCTTGCCTTCTTCCCTTCTCCCTTCTCTTTGAGTGATGGTAGGGGTTACACACAGAGCTGGATGTGGTGCTTGCACCCTTGGCCATGGTGTTCAGTAAGGTGTGCACTCCTTTAGTTGGTATGATTGCATGTTGACTCTCCTGGGGTTGTTCTTCCGGCCTGTGTGCTATAGGAGAATCTCAGCTCTCCTGTAAAATGGGGGTAATGATGCTTCTTTAATGAAGTATTCATTGGAATTAAGCAGGGTGTAAAATGTTATTATTAGGTAGATGGGTCATTAAGTAACCACTTAACCTTCTTTCCTTTACCTAACAGTACGGATTCTTCTTCAGGGCTAAGGCTTTTCATATATATGAAGAAATATAATTTACTGATAAATATTGTCAACAGCGTAGTTTCAAATTCAGTTTGACAAAGTGCTGCTATTGCAAGTCAGCTACTTTGCTAGCAGATTAAGTAAAGTTGGAGTTATATATATATTTAACTGCTTGTCGCTTTTGGTATAGTTTATATAGAGTCTTGAATTTTGGGTGACTAAATAGTTAGGGGGAAACAGCTTTATTAGAAGCTTTCTTATTTATTTTAGTTTAAAGGCCATGCCTACCAGGTGGCTTTTGAACAGTACAATTCATTTTTATTTGGAGTTCTCCAGAGGTACCTTGTGCCTTGTCAAGTTCAAACATGAAATTAACTATCACACCTCCTTCACAAATCTTTTCCTTCTGCAATTTTCTATAGATAGATACACCACCAGGATTGGAATTGCAGTCATGGTATCCTGTTATAAAGCAGGAAGGTGATCAGATTTCTCAGACACATTCATTTTTACACCCCAGGTGAGTATTTGCGTCTTGATTTCAGTTCATTGATTCATTCATCAATTTTGTTAGAAAAAGAATAAAAAGAGAATGTGAAGTGAATTGTAAATTGTATTGAGTATTTGAGATAATCTGTTATTGGTGTTTCTATTTCTAGGAATAAAGTGTTCCTGGAGCTAAGAAAGTAGGGTAGCTATAGACTTTCTTTGTATGAATGAGACCCTGGGTTTCATCCCTGTTATCAAACAAAGAAAGAAAAAAAAAAGGTCATTTCTTTTTGCCCCACAGTAAAAAAGTATTGGTTTAATTTAATTTTCTTTCAAGAGGTAAGACATTGAGTTTGGCTTGCAATTTTTATATTTTAAAAAGAAAAAAATAGAAACTTAGATTTAATCATAGTAACATTGACCATTGTAACCGCATTATTTTTGTATTTTTAATAAAGATGTACCTTAGGTTATAAACTATTGAGTCGTAGGTTTATTATCTGTTGCTATAAGTATATCTTCAATATTCTTGCATGGTGGTCAAGAATCTTAATCTTTTTATATTTGCACAGTTTTCTAACATTTTTATTTAGAATATGGGCAATATTAAACTATCATTTTTTATGGAAAAATGAGTTTTTTATTCTCAGTTTGATTGATAAAGAAGAAGAATAATGGATTTTCTATACTTTTTCTATAAAGAAAATGAGATGAAAAGATTATATGAGATTATTAAAATCTTAATATTTAAGATTATTTATGGCTCAACCTGGTAGAACACATGCTTGGGATGTGTCAGACCCAGGTTTTGATCTCTGGCGCCATGTGCTTCTTCAGCATGGGCCTAAGCTTGCTGTGGGTGCCCGAGCGGTGGTACAGTGGGCAGGGTGCTTGTCTTGCACGTGGCTGACCTGGGCTGTATCCCCAGCATTCCACATTGCTCTGAGCACCTCCGGAGTAATTCCTGAGTGTAGAGCCAGATCCAGGAGTTACTCCTGAGCATTGCTGGGCGTGACCCCTGCCTCCTCCCCCCCAAAAAAAGGAAAAAAAACTGGTGGGGTGGCCTGGGTAGCCTTCAGTGGTTGCCTCAGCACCGAACTGTCAGGCTAACACCACTTTCTAAGCCTTTCTTTCCTCATCTCTCCAGTCGCTGGGTTGGCCTCTTTAAATTGGAAGAGTATTTCAGTTATTTGAATAACCAGTTACAAAATAACGGTTGGCTAAAGTCTTTTAGTTAGAGCTTATATAGATATTAGTTGCATCTGATATCATAGTTAAATATTTAATTTAGATGTATTCCTTGAGTCTCTTAGATAACATGCTGAACAATTTTAGGTGAGTCTGAGCATCACCATCATGATCACGAAATCTTGTTAGTCATCGATTTCTCAAGGGGGCTCAGTAACCTCTCCATTCGTCCTTTCCCTGAGATCTTAGAAGTCTCTCTCGACTCGGCCCTCCCAACAATGTCACACTGGAGGCTCTTTCAGGGTCAGGGGAATGAGATCCAGCTTGTTACTGGCTTTAGCATATGAATACACCATGGGAAGCTTGCAAGGCTGTCCCATGTGGGCAGGAAACTCTCAGAAGGATGCCAGTTTCTCCCAGAGGGAGAAGTAGGCTACAAGATATCGCAGGGCCGCTTTGCGGCCATGCACTTCTGGGAGCTTGCTTTTAAGTCTCTGGATGTTGTCCCTTGATGGGATTACAAACACCTGGGTTCCTCTGCCGGTACCTTCATGCATGAGGCCTGTCTGGACCTGTGGAGAGGGGCCTCGAGCATGGCTGTGGCTAGGTTCCAGTGGTCTTTGGCCACCGGGAGCTCTGCTCGGGGCGGGGAGGGAAGCTGGAGCCCATCCCCTCCAAGGGGCCCGGGGAAGACAGCCAGGCGTGCGGGCAAGAGACTCTCTGAGCATGATTGGTAGTTATCCCTTCATTCTTAGTTTTGCACAATTAATTATTGCTGTTTTATCAAATAAGTAAGAACTTTGCATCATACCTTAATGTCTTATGTGTCTTATTTCTTCTTGCCTTCCTTTGTTTTCAGCTACTACTTATACATGTGTGATAAAGTGGTTGCCCCAAATGTGTCACTCACTTCTGCTGCATCTCAGTGTAAAGAGGTCACAAAGCCAGAGGCAAGTAGATCTACACCAAGACATTCGGAGAAGCCTCACAGTAGTGGGAAACATCAGAAAACAGTGTCTTATCCAGACGTCTCACTTGAGGAACAGGAGAAAATGGATTTAAAAACAAGTAGAGAATTATGTAGTCGTTTAAAAGGTAAATATTCAGAAATTATCTTTTTAAAAACAAATGTTGTTATGTATTGTAAAGGTATTTAGTATTTAGTATAATTTTTTCTATTAATGAAGATTTTACTTAGGGAAAAAACCCATCTTTCAAAACTCCTGCATTGTTACTTTGAGCCTTAAGTGCTATAATTTTCTAGAAGGGTGTTAGCCCTGGAGGCTAAAGAGATATTAATGTATAGACTGCATGCCTTTAGAGTGTACCTTGATTCTTACCTTACTTTCATAACCTTCCTGCCCTTTTTCACCTGTCAGATTTCTTTAGTAGGTTCTTATTTTTCTTTCTGTCTTGCTGTGAACTGAGAAGCTTTTTTTTTTCTCTGTTTTGGGTCACACCTGGCAATGCACAGGAGCCACTCCTGGCTGTGCACTTTGGAATTACCCCTGGTGGTGCTCAGGGGACCATATGGGATGCTAGGAATCGAACCCGGGTTGGCCACGTGCAAGGCAAACGTCCTACCCGCTGTGCTATCTCTCCAGCCCCCTGAGAAGCCATTTTTATCAATAATACTAAGGGTAGTTAGGTATAGGATTTAGGGGACACGGACTATGCAAGGACTGAATTTCACAGCTGTGGGGGTCAGGCAGATGGTATAAGTTCAGAATGCTGGCTGGACACCTTACACAAAGGAGCTGCTTAGTATGGTGCCTTTTAAATAGTGTGTACCAGATAAGACCTCTCTACCCAGTGTTGCTTGTGTTAGCCTCCATGGAGCAGCAGAGCTTTGCTTACTGGCAGGCAGTGTTTGAGGAGTCAGCAATTAGGAGTTCTATAGTTATTTAATTCTTTTATATACAATTTTGCTTCTTGAGGGTTTTCTTTTTTTTATAATTTTATTTTTATAAAGTTGTTTATAATAATTTATTACATTCAGTATTCCAGCACCAGTCCCACCACCATTACACCTTCCCACCACCATTAATTCAAATTTTCCCACCACCACTCAAGCCTGCTCCAAAGGCAAATACTAAATAATTTATTTTGTATTGCTTATTAGGAATAATCTGCTAAAAATTATCCAAAAAGGTTTCCTCAGAGGAAAGTGTATGAAAATTGTTGTATCTCACCTTGGAGCCATTAAACCCTTGTATATGAGATTACTAACATGTGTTAGTAATGTGTGTGTGTATTTACATATATACATTTATGTATATATTATATATAAGACATTATATATAATATATACATATATATATTTTAATTTATTTTATTGAATCACCATGTGGAAAGTTGCAAAGTTCTCAGGCTTATGTCTCAGTTATACAATGCTCAAACACCTGTCCTTTCATCAGTGCCCATATTCCACCACCAAAAAAAAAAAAAACACAAACCCCAGTATACGTCCCACCCCCCACCCCTCAAACCCCCCCCTGCATAACTGATAAATTTCACTTCCTTTTCTCTTTACCTTGATTACATTCCATATTTCAACACAAAACTCACTATTGTTGTTGGAGTTTCAACACAGAACTCACTATTCTTGTTGGAATTTATCCCCCAAGAATACGGCCCTATCGACAGGGAAATATTTGATAATTAGTTTTCCACTGATGAGAATGAAGACATAACAAGTCACGCGCCGCACGGTTTACAATTTCTGTATTTTAGTAATTAAGTCCAGGGAGATTTAAGTTGGAAATTGAATCATTTCCCTTCCTGGAGCAGCATGGAGCAAAAGCTTAGCTCACAGTCTGGATACATGGTTGCAAGCACTCGCTGGAACCCCAAGTCATATAGCTGGCTCTGGATCCTGCTCGTGCAGCAGCCAAGCGGCTGTGCAAAGGCATGGCCACCCGGGTCGAATCTCGGCAGAGCTCGAGCCGGCTCTGGCCCTGGCCCGAGACTGCCCAGGTGTCCCCATACATACATATTTTTAAAATCAAGATCTGTTGCCTTTTACTTTACACCCCATCAAATGTGTTGTGCTACTTTAGGTACATCGGTAGCATAGGTATGAGATGTTGCTCCAGGAATTCTAAAATTTTAAACAGGTTGCTATAGCTGGAGATAAATACTGAACTGGATGGTGCCTTTGGGACCCAGAGGCATCTCTGCAGCTTGTTGCTCTCTTCTGAGATTGATCTGTGAGTCTCTGGATCATGGCCAGAGGTGCCAGGGGCAGTTCGAGGGTGTGACTGCCAGGCTCCTGGAAGAACAGAGAGATGTGGGGAGGTCACCCATTCTCTTGGGGGTTTTCTGTACTTTAAATTTTTTTAATTGTAGTTTAGTAACTATTACAAAACGTTCATGGTTTCCTTGAAGTTGCTGCAGCTCAGCACCACCAACGTGTCCTTAAGCCTCACCAGTGCCCTTACATTGCTTCTAAGCCTGCCTCTTCATTTCTCTTATCCCCCGAAAAAAATGCACTTTCCAAGATTTTTTATATCTCTATTTCTTACTTTAAATATGGTGAACTGTTAATTAGTAATTTCCTGTTAAAATTTATTGTTAAAATTCTCAGGTTAATTCTTGTGACTTCAACTTTTTTGACATAATTTATATACCATCTAATTTAGTATTTTAAGGTGTACAATTTAGTAAATTTCACAGAGTTGTACAACAATCACAACCATATAATTCTAGAACATTTTCACGACTCCCCACAAAACATTATAATCAATTAGGTTTACCTTTTTTTTTTGGCTTTTGGGTCACACCTGGCAATGCTCAGGGGTTACTCCTGGCTCTACACTCAGGAATTACTCCTGGCAGTGCTCAGGGGACCATACAGAATGCCAGAGATCGAACTCAAATCGGCACGTGTAAGGCAAATGCCCTATCTGGTGTACTATCACCCTGGCCCCAGAATGACTCTGAGTATTTTTTTCCCCCCTCTTTTTGGGTTTTGGGGCCATACCTCACTGCTAGTGGCTGCTGCTTTTGGTGTTTGGGGATTTCTCCTGGCAGTTCTTGGGACGAGGCAGAACTGGGGATTGAACCTCAGCTGAGGGCCTTCTCCACGCTAAGCTTGCTCACTAGCCCACTGAGTTGTAGCTCTGGCCTTTTATTTTCTGTTTGCAGATTTATTTACCTATTCTGGATATTGCATGTAAGAGGGATTATATAATATGCAACCATTTCTTGTCTGACTTCTTTGTTACTTTCAGTCTATGTTATAGCATTTATTAGTATTATTTTTTATGGTTTAGTAGGCTATTGGATATGTCTCCTTTTGTTTATACATGTATCAGTTAATACCCACTTTTTGGCTATTATGAATAATGGTACTTTGAACACTTACAAGTTTTAATTTACTTTGGAAATTAATTTTCCAAATTAGCTGTATTCCCACCAGTTTATGAAGGTTCCATTTTATATCCTTCCTTCAACACTTTTATTGTGTATCTTTCATAACCCCATCTTGTGGTTGTAAAGTGGTATAATTTGGATTTTGATTGGCATTTCTACAGTGACTAAAGATGTATGTTTTGTGTATGTTGAACATTGCAAATCTTTCTTGGAGAAGTACCTACTCAGATTCTTTGTTTTATAAAGGTTAGGTTATTAAACTCATTCTTTTTTGGTGGTGGTGGTGGGGTTTGGGGTTATATCCAGCATTGCCTAGGGATTATTCCTGATGGTGCTCAGGGAACCATACACGTGTGGTGTCATAAATCAAACCCTAGTTGACTGCATGCAAGGCAAGCAAGCACCTTACTTTACTTACATCTCTGGCCCCAATCTTATTCTTGATATGTTGATACAATGGTCTCAACACTATCTGTTCAAAAGACTATTCTCTCTTAATTGGAATGTCTTAGCACCCTTGTTGAAACTTAATGCTCATAAAAGATTGGGTTTAGGCCTGGGAAGACGGCTCAAGCAAGAGACGAGAGCACATATTTCGCATGTTTTGCATGTAGGTTCAATCCCTAACATTGCATAGTTCTCCAGGTACCTCTGGAGAATACCTCTGGGAATACTCTATAAACATTCCTTGGGATGGCTCAGAAAGGAACAACTAAGAAAATATATAAAAAAGTTTGGGTGTATTCCTGGAATTAGTCTTTATGCTAGTACACATACAATGTTTTTGGATGTTTGTTTTTTGAGTCACACTGTTTTTGGGGGGCCTCTCCTGCTCTGTGATGAAGTATCATCCTGGGTAGGGCTTGGTGGACCATATCTGGTGCTGGGACTTGTTTGTGGCAAGGCCAGTGTTCTATCCGCTGTACTGTCTCTCCAGCCCAATAGAGTCTTAATTTTGTAGCTTTTTAGTAAGTTTTGAAATTAGGAATTGTGAGACCTCCAACTTTGTTGTTCTTTTTTAAGATTGGATTCCTTACTATTTTGTATCCCTTCCCGACCAGCTTGCCAATTTATGCCACAAATGAGGATTTTGGTAGATATTGCATTAATTTGTGATTGTTACAAGATTATTACCACCATTTTAGAATCTTTGGGCTGATATAACAAAAATACTACAGGTTGGGTGATTTATAAAACAAACATTTATTTCTCATACTTCTAGGGGTTGGACCGTAGCAATAGCACAGCGGGTAGCGTGTTTGCTTTGCATGTGGCCGACCCGGGTTCGATTCCTCTGTCCCTCTCCGAGAGCCCGGCAAGCTACCGAGAGTATCTCATCCGCATGACAGAGCCTGACAAGCTCCCCATGGCATATTCGATATGCCAAAAACAGTAACAACAAGTCTCACGATGAAGACGTTACTGGTGCCCGTTCGAGCAAATCGATGAACAATGGGAGGACAGTGCTACAGTGCTACTTCTAGGGGCTGGAAAGCCCAAGATCAAGAAAGCATGTTTAGTTCCTAGGAGGAGACTGCCTCTTAGTTTATAATGGCTATTTTCTCAGGTGTCCGCCACATCTCTGATTGATAGGACTAGAGAGATCTCCTGGGTGTTTGTTTTACCCACTATATCCCACTATAGGGGCTTTGCTCTCATGAGTTAATTGAACTCTAAGACCCTATCTCCTAATTATCACATTTGGGTTAAGTTTTAAAAGTAGAAGTTTGAAATGAACTCAGTAACAATCAGTGGAAAACATAATTTTAGCAGTTTATAAGGTTTTCAGCCCATGGACATGGGCTACCTTTATAAAAGTCCTACTTTAATTAAATTCCTATAGGTGTTCTTAATTTTTTTAAATTTCACTTTGAATGCCATCGTTTTTAAATTTCAGATATTGATTGTCTTTGTGACTTTTTAACAGTGAATTTTACTTTGTTTGCTTCCCAAAGATCCATCCATCTCAAATACTTCTACTGGTAAAAAGAAACCTGAGTCTGTTAGTTGCAACATAGTCAGAGATTCAAGCAAGATGGAAATTGTCCATGAAGCTCCAGCTTCAACTTCACATCTTGTCAAAGATATTATTTGTGAGGATGATAAAGGAAAAATCATGGAGGAAGTAATGAGAACTTATGTAAAACAACAAGAAAAACTGACCTCTATTTTGCAGAAAAAACAACAACTTCAGATGGTAAAGTTCTTATATAATGTTAGTCAAATTATCCCTGTTCTCTTTCTCTCCCCCTGTATGGGGTTTCTCCTGCCCTAGAACTTAAATCTCTGTCTCTTTCTCTTTCTTTCTCTTTCGCTTCCTTCTTCCACCTTTCCTTTCCTCCTTCCCTCTCTGTCTCCCTCTCCCTCACCTGGGGGGTTAGTGCTTGCTCCTCGCAGTGGTCAGGGGACCATGTTGTGCTGGTATCAGGCCAAGGACCTCTGCGCACAAACCATGTACTCCAGCCCTTTAGGTTATTTCCCTGACTTTCCAAAGTCAGTATCAAATGCTGCAAGTGTACTTAGGATTATTCAGAATTTTATACTGATGGTTTCTAGAGACTATGAGAGAAGTTGAGATGACAGCTAAATTCTAAATAACTTTTTATTTTTTAGGTTTTGGGGATCAAACCGTAGACTGAATATAGGCAAGTCAGGAACCCTACCACTAAATCACATACTCAGTCCCTGAATCAACATTTTTTTTTTTCCCCACTTTTGGGGTCACACCCGGTGATGCACAGGGGTTACTCCTGCTCTGCACTCAGGAATCACTCCTGGCGGTGCTCAGGGGACCATGTGGTATGCTGGGAATCAAACCCGGGTTGACCGCGTGCAAGACAAACGCCCTACCCGCTGTGCTATTGCTCCAGCCCCTGAATCAACATTTTTAACATGATGGAAAATAAGTAAAAGTTGTTTTGTGTTTCTTTTCATGCCAGGAAGTTGAAATGCTGAGTAGCTCCAAAGCTATGAAGGAACTCACCGAGGAACAGCAGAACCTACAGAAAGAGCTTGAATCTTTGCAAAATGAACATGCTCAAAGAATGGAAGAATTTTATGTTGAACAGAAGGATCTAGAGAAAAAGTTAGAGCAGGTTATGAAGCAAAAATGTACATGTGACTCAAATGTAGAAAAAGACAAAGAGGCTGAATATGCAGCACAGGTAAGAAATACTGTTTCTGTGATGTTATCTCTCTAAGATGAAAATTAAAGCTGTTACCCTCTTAAGAAAGTATTTTTTTTGGTCAGGGTCATTTCATTCTGCTCTCTCATTAAATATAACTTTATAGTACCCAAAATGACCTTTTGATCTTGAACATGTTACCATAGACAGCCAGACTAAACTGCTAATTTCCAGCGATCTGTCAAAAGTTACATTACTTTAACTTATATGGACTTTGGAAATAACAATGTCTGTTGCCTTTGTGTTCAAAAGCACTGGAATGAAAATGAATAGTAACTCACAGCTTGGAAAAGATGAACCAATAACTCACATGATGAGCAGACTGATAGAGGCATATTAAAATGTAGGGTGCAATGAAAGTGTTAGATACAGAATGATCTCACTCATGTGTGTGACTTAAAGATACACAGCAAGGTAGCAGCAGAGGACAAAGGCAACATGACAGAACAGATGCAGAAAGGAGGAGCAGTGGGTCCTTGGAGGAGAAAGGGGGGACACTGCTGATAGGTGTGGTGTTGAAGTGATGTGCACAGGAAGCCAACATTAACAATATTGTAAATTACAGTACCTCAATCAGTAATTTCCTTAAAAGTTAAAACTCTTTAGATGTTGGTTCTCTTGAACCTTTGTTTTTTACCCAATTTAACGCCATATAAAATGCTGGATTAATAATAGTTTTAAGGTATTTAAGATGGTGTGCATGAAATAGTTCGTTTTGTAAAAAGTAACAGAATATTGTCCCAATGCGGAGATTAACTGGGAAACCAAAGCTTCATGAAAACTGACAGTGTTTTTCTACCCCGCAGCTGGCTGAGCTGAGACAGAGACTGGACCACGCTGAGGCCGACAGGCAGGAGCTCCAGGACGAGCTGCGGCAGGAGCGGGAGGCAAGACAGAAGCTGGAGCTGATGATAAAAGAGCTGAAGCTGCAAATTTTGAAATCATCAAAGATGGCTAAAGAATAGGACCTTTTAAGGAGATACATTTGTGTATTCTGAACAGGGTTTATTTTTGTTTTTTTCCTTTGGTAATTGAATTCTGAACAATTTCCGGGCACAAAAATAACTCGACAGTCTGTCAATTTGTAGATCAGAGAAAATGAAGAATTATATATTGGTACATGACTTTTTACATTTTCCAAATGAATGAAAATGTATGTTTGTTTGTATTTCCCCCCCATCCAACTTAGTAACAATACTATGCGGTTTCAGTGAGTAAATAATCTGCCTATATTTCTAATGCAAATATACCTACCACTTGTATACTTTTTAAAATCTTCATTGCATGATGGAAAAAAGTTGTCAATATTATTCATATTCCAGACACAGTTTTAGGTACATCGCAATATTTAAATATATAATCACCTAAGGATCAAACCTTCAATTTTAATCATCAACACAGTATCCCTTTATAAAATTGATGCAGTATTCTCATTATTATATACAAGATATGCCTTTGTTTTGTTCAGGTTGTGGGATAAATTTTCAAAATAGTATTTTTTTTTCTTAATGTCTTTTTAAGACACTTGTCAAAAGAGAAATTTCACAGATAAAGTTATAGTACATCCAATGAGCATATTGAGGAAGGATGGCATTCATGATTATTAACTGCTGCTAAACAGTAGAAGCAGAATAATTTGTTTTTCAGTTCAAATGTGATTTTATTTAGAATTTTTTTTTATGCAGTCATATGAGAAGAAATGAGATAAAGTAATTTCTAACCTACTTTGTTAGTAATGGCATGGGAATATTAACGTTCTTGAGTAAAAACCAGTGCCATTGATGCGTGTCAATTTCTACACAATCCATAATCCTCCTGTACAGTTTTTATATGTAGTTATGTATGTCTTACTGAAATTTATGTAAAGGATTTGTTTTCTTTAATGTATTTGTTTTACTTTACATTGTAAAATATTAAACACCTTCAAGATTATTTTGAAACTTTCATATGTTTAAATGTTAAGTTTTATCGAACTTTGCACAAATGGACCATTTTCAGTTACTACTTAATATCAAGATCATAAATTTATAGCCAACTGATAGTAGATGATAGGCTAATATAGAGAAGTGTAGTTTTTTGTTTCTGAATGGTTTTTAGCTAATTTTTAGGAGATAATGGAATTCCAGCTGGCAAGGGGCAACATTGTCTGCACTTTTCTGTTTGTTTTGTTTTGCACAGAAATTTTTGTCATTCTTACTGGCAAAATTTCATATTTGTTAACTCTTGGCTTAAAAGATATTAGGTAAAAATTTTGATATGGATCTTTTTAAAGAAAATTTCCCCAACTACCATTAATTAACAATGTCTTGTGATTTTGTGTTTTCTCATGTTCTTCTGTAAGGTACTATGTGGAATTACTTGAGCTAAATTTATTTTTAAAAGATAAATTAGCTAGGGTTAAGGTTATACTGTTATACTCCCAGCATAGAAGATAGATACTATGGTGGTATAGAAAACTGCAAAAAAAAAAAAAAGCTTTTCATTTAACTTGTTTTCATATTTTTTTTACTGGTACTTAAATATCATAAAATAATTTTTGTACTTCCCAAAGTATAGTTTTTTTTTCCAGAGTATGATCTAAAGGTGTGTTTTCTATCTTCAGTATAGATTTTAGCTATTAGTCTTGTGGTTTAATTTGCTGATTCTTGGGATTTCCACAAGGCGCACAATGTTAAAATGGCATCCAGGAATAAATTTTTTCAATGTTATCTCCATCCAATATCTTTTACTTAGGTCTGGAGAATGAAATACCAGCCATTTAGTGATAAATTTTCATTGTAGTTATCAGTTAGTTGTGTAACAGTTAAGGTCGTTGTGTTTTTTTCCCCTTTGGAGACAAAGTCAAGCCCCTTTAATATATTTCCCACCCCCCAATTAACTCAAAAACGTTTCTGCATATGTTATTTAATATATGCTGAACCTACTTAAGTCTCAACCCACAGCTTCGAAAGTAAATTGCTTAATCTTTGAAATCCGTTACTAAACACTTTTAAAGGTGTTGAACATTAAACATTAAAGTGATCATTAATTCTTAATTTAGATTTGAATAAATAATATTTTTTTCTAGTCCTTCACATAATGAAAAATTTCCAATAAAAGTATAGTCTTATTTTCCAGAAGATTCATTGTTGTGCCATAATTTTCTGCCTAACATCCTGTAAAGGTTTTTAGTCAATTGTAAATATTATAGCTATCCTAGTTAAAAGTAATTTTAAGTTAATCTGCACCGTATAGCTTAAAAATAGAGATTTTTTTAAAGTGACCTCTGCTAAAGTATCTTATTCATATAAACTTCTTCTATTATTTGCATGCTCATTATGTGTGTTGGTTGCTAGCTTAATATTTGTTTGGTGTTTTTGTGTACCAATTTATTAGGCAGATTCTTCCTCAGACTTCATAATGCTCTCTTTAGTAGAAATATAAACATGCTTTACTTAAAAGAGCTTCATTAAGGAAATGCCTATGAAAAAGGCTAGAGCATCTTAGAAGGAAGAAAAACTACCAGACTATTTGCTTATTAGGTAATGGGTGATGTTTAATTTTGATGCTAATAGTTTCTATAGTCTAAACTTTGAGATAAAGTACCAAATGTGTAAAGATGAGGAAGTTCTAAACCACCCTGATTTTACAAATGCAACTTGTACACTATGAAAAAAATTTGATCAACAATATAAATTTGACTTGTGCTTTAGTTTTGTAAGGCATATTCTTTTGCTTGAATTTCTGTGTCCCTAAGGATGTTTTATGCTTCTTAAACTAACTTTATAACATACTTAATATATTACACGTTTAGGTATAAAATCATTTGTACATATTAAATTAAAAACCAGTTACTAAAGTCAATGGAATGAATTGAGTACAATATTTGTAGGTTATTCACAGGTTTTAGTAGCCATCACAGAACAAACAGGCCATTCATTTGCACGTCTGTGATTCTGTTTGAAAGTAAAATGTTTGAAAGAAAACTCATGAAAAGCAGCTCAGAGTATTTCCCTAAAATTAACTGTAAGCAGGTGCTGAAGATTTTGGGTCAGCTTCAAACATTTTCTTCTCAATGAGAAGATATGTTTTGATTACTTAGGGAAGAATCCTCATTTTTATTGCTTTTAGGCATTTAATCCATACTATAGGACATTAAACATTAATAAAAAGTTGTGCTCATACTGTACATCTATTTCTGTGCTTGGAACTACTTGTTAATAGTTTTTATTGAAGCTGTCAGCAATAAGGGACACATTACTGCTGTATTATATATTGTGGGATTTAATAATTTAAACAGTTTAAATTTTATTCTAGCATAGGATACCCTAATCTTTTCCCTTATTGGAAGAAAGTCATATGGGTATTCAGATTACTATCTTATTTAAAAGGACAGTCTCTATCTCCTTCTCTGTCTCTTTCTCTCTCAGATCTTTTCATATAAATGGACTCTAAATTACATAATTCAATTTGGAGCCTGTTTCTGCAGTAATAGAATTAAATATCATATATAGTGTTACTCTTTTTGAATTAGTGCTCAAATATAAAAGCAAATTTAAAAATCATGCCCAGAAAACAACATAACTTAGTTAAATATAAAATTAATAGTTTTTTTTTGTCAATATAGATACCTCACTTGAAAATAAAGCACAGCAGACTTAATTACTTAAAGTGATTCTATTTAAAACTCCTACTAAAGGACTGCTAAATTTCTGGAGAATTATAGTTTGAAAAATAAATATACTTGCTTTTAACTATCCTATTAGGAGTATTTGTTTAGCCTGATAAATTTAGGCCAGCTACATTAGTCTTAAATTATTTCTGAATTTATAATCTGTGAAGGCAAATTAGAATGAATAAATGAAATATCTGTTTAGCAACTGTTAAGCTGTTAAATACTTTGGCCATAATTCCATTACAATTTTTTGCCAATGATGTACAGTTTTATGGTTAAAATTGCTGTGGTTAGTTGCATTACATGACACAAAACTGTCCTCTACCTCACGTAAAATAAATATTTTATATGGTTTTACTATAAGACAAGACTCATCTATCTGGTCACTTAGTTTACAAATTTTGAATTTATATTTATTGAAACATGACATACTGTGCTCTTAGCTTATACCTCAATTGTATTTTGTGCTGTTTTCCATTTTCATGCCATGTAAATAACTTGTATAGATGGTGGATTAAATTCCAAATAAAAACTTTTAATGCCAATGAAATTGAGTGAAGCCATCTCAGTACCCTATATGAACTTAATTTTCTTTTTCTGAAGATTGACATTTTCTCCTTTTATTCTCTTAGACTGCTTTTTTTTTTTTGTTAAAGATTGAGCATTTGACAGATAGAATATGGTAACTCTGGAAATCAGACTTTCTCTCTTCCCTAAAGCTCCTGATTTAATTGTTGAAGACTATGATAATCCTTTTGTCTTCATTTACAAAGACTATTGCTTATTGTGTGTGGTCACTGAAGTGTCTTTTTTTTTTTTTTAGTTCATGTTCTTTTTCTCTCCCAGTTTTTTTCCCAGTCAATCTTTTGACAGATTATCTAGGATGCCAGCTGTTAAAAAAAAAATACCAAGTGACAACAATAAAAAATTAATTTTTAAAAGTAGAAAAGCAAAAAAGCCCAACCGCTTCTGTCTCTGTAGCTTGACTGTTGGGGATGTCCTTAAACACTTCGGTGCTCTAATCTTGGGAGTTAAGTGAAAGTGAAAGCTAAGGCCTTCTCAGGTCTTTCATAGGCAAGCACCGTGTCTGGACATGTTTGCAGTTTACTAAATTCCTCTGCATGTGGCTACTTTTGAGTACTTTAATTTCCCCACGACTGGCGTCTCTTCCAACCCTTAGTTTATTGATAGTTTCTGCTTTTAATCTCTTGTCCCAGGCATCTGTGAGTTTAGTCTTACCGGCATCTTTACAAGCTGTGTGCCCACTGCTCTTTCCACCTAACTTTCAAGTTACGCAATTGAAAATCCTGGACTTGTATCAGTATTTGAGGTCTTTCTGAGGCAAGTCAGAACAAATGCACAGAACTCGTTTTCAAATGAGTCCTGTTGCTTCAGGATCAAGACTTGCTGCTAGGCGGGGAAAGAAAAGGAGTAAAAAATGACCCAAACTTTGCTGTCATTTGAAGATAGCTTTTTCTCGAGTTGCTATAAACCTTTGTCTATTTTCCAGAGCTTTAATAAAGATAGTTCAAAGTTGTTTAGAATAATTTTTTTATTGGAAAATGAGAAGAACTTCCTAGTTCATTTTGTTTATGGCACCTTTTTAGTTTTTCAATAACACTGATCTTGCAAGTGACGTGCCATAGCTTCTGCTATATGTTGTTCAAACAGACTCATCTTGAAACAATGTGAAGTGCACTCTACAGAAACACCCACCCTCTTCCCGCCCCACCCCCCACCCCAATAATCTTGGTTGAAACCATTGTTTCATAAGGGGAGAAGTTTCACTCCCATAACAATGATTACTGTTTGCTCTGGTCTGACACTGCTAGATACCAGACTGACTGGAATGAGTCAGGCACAGCTTCTGTCTTGAACTTAGAGACGCAAGAACAGATCGTTTCCAAGTACCTTGGCTAGGAAACGTGGAATAGCACTGTAGCACTGTCGTCCTGTTGTTCATTGATTTGCTCGAGCAGGCACCAGTAACATCTCCATTGTGAAACTTGTTACTGTTTTTTTGGCATATCAAATATGCCATGGGTAGCTTGCCAGGCTTTTCCTTCTGGGCAGGATATTCAGTAGCTTGCTGGGCTCTCCGAGAGGAACAGAGGAATTGAACCCGGGTTGGCCACATGCAAGGCAAATGGTCTACCTGCTGTGCTATCCCTCCAGTCCAGGGAAACGTGAATAATTCTCAAACGAAGGCAAGGAGTGTTCCAAATAACACTGACATAGAGCTTTAGATGGTATTAGTGTTGGGAAGCTGTGTGCATTGGATGCATTCTAAGTAGAAAGTGACATGAACATAGATTAGAGGCTAATAATAATAATGAGAGGCTGTTTTGAGACAATGATCTATACAGTTAAAATGCAAGTAAATGGGTAATTAAAAATTTTAAATTAACCATGTTTTAAAAAGTTATTGATTGTTGGATTTTAGGCATACCGTGTTTTTATATCAATCCCACAACCAGTGTCAATGTGCCTTCACCATGCTCCTTCCCATGCTCCCCTGCCCACATCCCACAGGCACAGGTAAAAGGTCATGGCTGTAGTTTAGATCTCATGTTTTCAGTGTTGTTGAGTCTGCTTTGGATGTATAGCTATGTCACTCTCTCATGCTTTGATGAAAGTACGCGCCAGGAACCCTTCATAGAAACTTCACAGGCAGAGCCAGGAAAGTCCTGTCTGAAATTATTGGACTAACTAGTTTTCCTTATCTGGAAAGTAATTGGGTGGAGGTCATTTCCTACAGAATGAATGAAGGGCAGGTCTAAAGGACAGGGCATGAGTTCTCTCTGGAACTGCCAAGGAATTCACTGTGATGGGTGCGACATTGCCTGGGGTGGGAACTGTACACCTTGAGTCTGGGGGTGTCAGAAGGTGTGCCCTGTGTTCTAAGGGACCTGCTTGATCTTGTACCCTAAGGAGTTTGGGTTGTGTCTTGACAATGAAGAGAACTAGGGAGGCCATGCCATAGTTTTCAGGTGCTCACAGTGTAGGGACATGCGTACTCTCCACACCCTGAGATATGTATCACAGTGACTTAGAGAAATTTTAAACTTTTAACCTTTTAACATTTTAAATTAAAATTTCTCACGAAACTCATAAAATTAGATATAGCCTATAGAATTAAAAAAAATAATCTCTTATTCCAAAGGAATTGCTTCTTAACATTTACTGTATTTTCCAAGAAAAATTACATATTAGAAAGCAACTCCCAGGGTAGTTGTTTAATTTAGCAATTTGTATTTTGGAAATTTGTAAAAAAATCACCTTAACTAAAACTTTGAAAAAAATATCAATGGAAAAGATCACAGTAATGTTCGTAGATAACAATTAAAAGCAGAATCAGGACTGGGGGGATAGCTCAAAGGTCTGGAGCACATGATCGGCAAGTGGAAGTCTGGAGTTTGACTTCCAGCCCCACATGGCCCGTGGGCACTGCACTAGAAATTACCCTGAACCACTGCCACCTATGACCAGCTCACTCCCCAAGCAAAAGAAAACAAAACAAAAAACTTAAAAGAGTAGATAGAAAGATGCACATTTTAAAATTCTCTTAATTTGCACTGCCAAATTACTCTTAAAAAGACATGCTTCAGTTATGCTATTAAGTATTTTGTAATGTTTACTTTTTGGTAGTTATTTTATCGAATCATCTTTGGCAGCATTAGTTAGTGGTTGTGAGAGCCCTCCAGTGGCCAAGCTAATTTCTGCAAAAATGTCAGTGGTATTAAAAGGGAATTGCATCTATCCAGTTGTTCAGTCTTAATAACAAAAACAGGTTATTATACATATATATGACAGTGATACAGTGATATATATCTCTATGTATATGTATTATACATAGAGTTGTTCATTGATTTGCGCGAGCGGGCGCCAGTCACGTCTCCTTAGTCCCAGCCCTGAGATTTTAGCAGCCTCTCCTTACTCGTCCTTCTAAATGGTGCCGTATTGGAGGCTCTTTCAGGGTCGGAGCATGAGAATATAATAACAAATAAAACAATAAGACTTGTTAAGAGGCCTTATCTTGTCACTGGAAAAGAGATGCCATTTGCTTCCCTTTCAACTTCTTGTTCATCAGCCACAAGATTATCAAGTGGAAATTCACCACTGTGCAATAAAAAATGAGATTATGTTGGTTTCAAGAGGGTTTATAGACATCTGATTAGCTTTTTGAAATAAAGTTAATCTTTGCTGGGTACTTAAGTATATGTGAAGTGCTGTTCTAAGCATATTACATATTGCTGCAGACCTAATTCCAGGGCTATTATTATTATTATTATTTCTAAAACCATTTACTAGTAGGAAGTAGAATCTTTGCTAAACACAGTCACTTAATAGAAAAGGTTAGAAAACTTCCCCAAGATCCAACAAATAGTAATGGGCCAAGATTCTCGCCGAGTATCTTATTCAGTTACTATAGTCTTTAGGTCTCACCCAGTGGTGCTAGGGAACCACTTATGACTCTCGCTCAGAGGCTGCTCTTGGGAAGCTTCTGGAACTCTGCAGCACAGGGAATTGAACCTGGGTTCCCCACATGCAAAGCCTGTGCTTGGTCTTTTAAACGATCTCTCTGGCCCTCCAACCCAGTGCTGTTAACAATCCTGCTTCAATGTCTCCTTTGGAGCTCAGTGTCCAAGAGTGTTTCCGTGAAAAGTGATGTCATAAAGTAGAAATTTATGTACAAAACAAGAAAAAAAGAATATGTTCAAGACAATTTTTAAATAGAATTGAATTTAATAAATTTATTAATTTATTATCATAATTTATGATTTTATATTTTATATGCCCAAAACAGTAACAAGAAGTCACAATGAAAACGTTACTGGTGCCCGCTTGAGCAAATCGATGAGCAATGGGATCACAGTGACAGTGATACAGTGATTGAATAATCAATAGGACATGTGACAGTTTTGAACACTTTTAAATTGATATATTTTAAATAAAAGATAAAGTTTGACAAATTGCTTTGTATTTTAACATTTTAGGTAGCTCAACAGAATCACTTGCTCTTAATTTCTTCTTTTTTAAAAATCTTTTTGGGTCATACTTGGCAATGCACAGGGGTTACTCCTGGCTCTGCATTCAGGAATTACTCCTGGCGGTACTCGGGGGACTATATGGGATGCTGGAAATCAAACCCGGGTCAACCATGTGCAAAGCAAATGCTCTCCCCGCTGTGTATAACTCCAGCCCCATTTCTTCCATTTTTGTTTGATTTTGGAAGACCCCTGGAATTTCTCAGAACTTTCTTTCAATTTTGTGCTCAAGAATCACTTTTGGAGCATCTCAGGGGACCATATGTGGTGCCAGCGACAGAACACAGGTCAGTCGCTGGCAAGGCAAGTGCCTTAAGCTCTGTACCACCTCTCTAAGAGAGTACTACCCTCTTAATTTCTAAGAGAATTTAGTGGCTTGACTTTCTAAATTTCTTATTTCCCCCTTCTGCCTTTACATAGTTGATTGCTGGTTCTTGAGGACAAATGCCTTAGCCACTGTACTATCTCTCCAGCCCCCAGTGAATTCTTCTCTTTGGGAAGGCACTTTGAGTTTAGCATCACTAGGTAATTACTGTCCTGCTTGATTGCTGAAAAGTCCATGTTTTTTTCCGTTGGTGAAGGCTCCTCTCCAGGAGGGGGCAGGTATATCCCTGAGCTCACACAGGGCCCATCTGCCTCTGGCTCACCCCTGCATCACTTTTTTTTTCTTTTTGGGTCATACCTGGCCATGCACAGTGGTTACTCCTGGCTTTGCACTCAGGAATTACTCCTGGCGGTGTTTGGGGGCCCATATGGGATGCCGGGAATGGAACCCGGGTCATCTGCATACAAGGCAAATGCCCTATCCACTGCACTATCGCTCTGGCCCCCACTGATGACTTCTAATCTCCCAGCCTCTAATCTCCAATGCGATGGTGTTTGTAGGTGAAACGTTTGAAAAACGATATCAATTTATAAAAAATCAATTTTAAAAAGAGGGAAAAAATATGGAGCCACTGAAAATGTTACAAAAAGAGAGAGTGACTGTTATCCCCAGGACCAGGTGAGATCCTGTCTCGAAAACCGGGAACCAGGAGAAGGACCTGACAAGATGGGGACTCTGCCACCTCCCATCCCCCAAGCCCTGCAGCCTCCAGAGCTGTGAGAAGTGTTCTAGCTGTCCGAGAACAGATCCTGAGGGTTGGCCAGAAAACTAAGTTTTCTAAGTGGGGTGAGAAAGGAGAGTGAAAGGGAACCGGAGATAACCATGGAGGGATGCTGACGTTCTGGGTGTGGGTGTGGGTTAGCAACACGTTATGCCTCAAATAATGTGAACACCATAGAAAATAGTGATGCCTAACTTAAAGGCTACTACTTCTACTCTTTTGGTTTATAATATAAGCACTGTTCCCTTCTCCCCCTTCTCCCCCCATCTCCCTCCCTTAATCTCCCCCCAGCAGGGATTAAGAGGGTAGCCCAACAAAACCTGGAAACTTGCAAATTCAGTCTGTGTTTGGAGCATTCTTCAACTCAGTTCTACTCACGACATGTATTAAATGACTTTGGGTTTGCCAGGCACTGTGGTCCTTTTAGGATTCAGAATTTCACAAAATAGAAACAATCCCTTGTAACTCATATTATATATTTTAAATCTTATGCTTTAAAATCAGGTTAAACTTATTTTATTCTGCTTTAGTGTAATATTAAACGAAAATTCATCTTGGAGTACAACATTTCTCAAACGGTGCATGAAATTTTTTTTATTACTACAGAGTGAATTGCAGTAGAGGAATTTATTTTTTAAAGGAAGGTCCATGAGGCCAGAGAGAGTACAGTGGAGAGGGGGCTTGGTTTACATGTGGCCAACTTGGGTTTGATCCCTGGCATCATCCCACATGGTCCCTGGAGCACCCCCTGCAGTGATTCCTGAGTACAGAGCCAGGAGTAATCCCTGAGCATCACCGGGTATGGCCCCCAAAACAAAAAATTTAAAAAGGGAGATCTGATGGAAAGAAAGTGATCCGGGCCAGAGAGATAATGCAGCGGGTCAGGCGCTTGCCTTGCATAAAGCAGACTGCTCCCTCAGCAGAGCCAGGAGTAAGCTCTGAGCACCGCAAGATCTTGTCCTACCCCACCTCCCCCAAACTACAGACCTAATAGTACTTTATTTGAGGGGTTAGGAGGATAGTTCAAAGGGCTGGAACATAATGCAGAGAACCTGAATTTGATCCTCAACATTGCATGATTCCCCGAGCACTGTAGGGTATCCTATTGGTCCCTGAGCACTCCTTAGGCAGAGAAGTGCTTCATCACTGGCCTGATAACTGAACTGTCAGGCCTGTACATCCAGGCTGAGTATCACCCGGGGTGTGGCTGCAGTTCCCCAAACACAACTGGGAAGACACCCCACCAAAGTAACTTCTGGTGCTAAGGTTTGAACTCAGGACTTCACACACACAAGGCAAGTGATCTGCCACTGAGCTATATTCTAGCCTAAGTTCTATTTGTTTGTTAATTTTGTTGGGCACGGGGTGTGCTGAAGATTAAACTCAGAACCTCACATGTGCAAGGGAAGTGTTATACTGTTATATATAGACTGACATCCCTGGTCCTCAAGTAGTTTGTTTTTTAAGTGAATGATATCACCTAAATAATTTCATACATACCCAATATTTTACTGCTTGGCTTCCTGAAGAGTTAATTCATTTATATTACATGAAGCATGTTTGCACAGATAGATATAGAGATAAATTATAATTGCATCACATTTTTGTGAAATTATTGTGGAAAATTGCAATTAAGCTTGTTTATCTAAGTTATAGATTCCTTCCCCTCGCACTGGGCTGTCTTCACCGGGGTCCCTCAGAGGGGGGAGGGTTGAGTCTTCCTCCCCGCCCCAAGCAGAGCCCTGGCAGCCGAAAACCTCCAGAACCTAACCACAGCCATGCTCAAGGCCACTCTCCACATACTCTCCACAAAGCTCCCGGAAGAGAGCAACGCAGAATCTCCTGGAGATTGGGAGCACCTGTAAGGGTGATTAGACACTACCCCAAAAGCCTCTGTCCCTCTTGGAGAGCCTGGCAAGCTACTGAGGGTATCCCGCCCGCAGGGCAGAGCCTGGCAAGATCCTCGTAGCGTATTCGATATGCCAAAAACAGTAACAATAATGGGCCTCATTCCCCCGACCCTGAACGCGACAGGGATGAATGGAGACGTTACTGGTGCCTGCTAGAGCAAATCGATGAACAATGGGACGAAAAGTGATACAAGTGATAGGCTACATAGGATAGAATTTTGGGGGGGACTCTCAGGGTGGGGGACCATATACAGTTCTGGGGAATTGAACCCCTGGCCTTCAACATATATATAGCATGTGCTCAGCCTATTGATTTTTTTTTTTTTCCCCAAACCAGTTTTGCAGTGGTAAAAATAGCCACTAGTAGTCGCTGCCAGTCCACTCCGTTAGCACAGGCTTCTCTGCAGGGAAGCTTTCAAAGCTGCCTGCTTGCAAATGCATTTCCAGTGCCATAGGCAATTTTACTCGAACAGAGCCACAGATTAGCTTGACTGTTTTTCGGTTTAAATGACAGAAAAATTGCTAATCAAACCCCTTCTTTTGTGCAGCACAGATCTGGGTTTTATGGCATTTGGCTGAATCTCTAATTCAGTCTCTCAACCTTTTTCTTTCTTTTTTTTGAGTGTGGCCTCCTTCTGATCTTGTGTCCTTTTGGTGGCCCTCCTGTTCTACTGGCTGCCCCCCATCTCATGATGTGACCTATCCACTGGTGCCATTTTCACCTATACCTTCCTTGGAAAGTCCTGAGAGCTTCTTGGTACCCATATTGGTCCTGGCTGAGAAATACAGCCCCTTTCCACCCCTTTAAATACCTTTGTATGGGAGTAAGATTAAGAAATTTATATGCAAGTTATAGGAGCAATTTTATAAGTTTCATAATGGAAAAACTATCAGGGTTGGAAACCTGAAATCAGTAAATCTTAATGGTTCTGCTCCAGTCTGTTGAAATGGGAGGCGATGATGTGACAAAGTTCTCTGAGGGAACATGAATTGAAAGGATTTTAGAAGATCTGGGGACTCATCATTGACAATGATTTAGGGTTGGATCCTGAGAGACTCTCTCAGGGATTCTGTAAATCTAGGTGCCAGTTTATTAAGTCACGCCAAATTTCTAGTCATAGAAGGACTCAGTGAGTAGACTCCCAGTCAAGGATTAAAGGGGTTGATTTTAGGAAAATAAAATCTTATCCCTCAGAAAAGGGATAAGAGTTTCTGCAGTTTACAGAGATCCTCGCCGGAGAAACCAGCTCCTCAGAGCCTGTGTCTTTCTATGATCTCTTTTGGATGGCAGAAGATTCTCCATCTCTGTCTCTTGGCTCCCAATTCTCTATGCTCCCATAGCACCTGCCTTCCCCGGCCCCCACCCCACCCCCCACAGTGGAAACTTTCTGTGTTGATGGAAAATTTGTTTAAGAAGTCCTGTTCTGCCACCATTGGACATAGTCTATCATTTATCTGAGCTGTGATTTTTCAAACATTCAGGTTACCATTCCTCTCCCAATCATTTTACATCTAATTATTTTAGCTTTAATATTGATCAGAGGCAACTCATATTTCTAACTGATCAATACTTTCTATTAATTCTACCAGAAGCTGACATGTATGGATGCTTATTGTGCTGGGTGCTGGGCTATGCACTTTATTATTATTATTTGCTTTTTTGGGTCACACCCAGCATGCTCAGGGGTTACTCCTGGCTTTATGCTCAGGAATTACTCCTGGCGGTGCTCGGGGGACCATATGGGATGCTGGAAATCGAACCGGGGTTGGACGCATGCAAGGCAAACACCCTACCCACTGTGCTATCACTCCAGCCCCTGCACTTTAAATAAGTTATCTAATTTAATTCTCACAATACCTGCCTGGGGAAGCTCCTATTCTCATGTGGTGGATGAAGATCTGGAGATGCATGTCTGTTAAGGGAAAGCCAGTGAAGAAAGCAGAATATGGACTCAGGAGTTCCTATGCCTATAGCTGAACTTAACAACTCATTCTACCATTTAGTTATTATTTATCTATTTATTTATTTAAATTTTTATAAAGTTGCTTATGATTTATTACATTCAATATTCCAACACCAATCTCAACACCAGTACACTTTCCCACCACCATTATTTCCAATTTTTCCCAGCCAACTCTCAAGCCTGCCCCTAGAGAAGGCCCTGAATTGATTATTTTATATTGCTGGTTACAATTTGTTTAAAAAACATTTTCTTAAAAGAAGGTGTGTGAATATTGTATCTCACCATGAAGCCATTAAATCCTTATAGAAGAGATTACTAACATGTTACCAGTTAAACCTTGTGTGTTTCTATTTTCTTAATCAAGATTGGTTGTCTTTTACTTTACATTTCCTCCAATGTGGTGTGTTATTCCTGGTTTAACAGTGGTGTAGAATTTGAGATGTTGCTTCAGGAATTCAAAAATTTTGAATGCGATAATACAGCTGGAGTTGAGTTTTTTTTTGTTTGTTTGTTTTTATTTTTGCTTTATGGGTCACATCCACACATGCACAGGGGTTACTCCTGGCTCTGCACTCAGGAATAACTCCTGGTGGTGTTTGGGGGACCATGTGGGATACTGGGAATTGAACCTGAGTCAGCCGCGTGCAAAGCAAACGCCCTACCCGCTGTGCTATCACTTCAACCCCTGGAGTTAAGCTTTTAACTGGATTCTATCAGTTAGTTCTTGAGTTCAGAAATCTGACTTGTCAAATACTTCTGTATGTATGACCTGGGCACTTCTGAATTAAAATGAATTGCATTTTTATGCTTATAATGTCAAATGCAATATAGAATCATAAGAGTGCAGATTTCAATGAATTAATGTTGCTTGGGTTTTATATTTTATGTTGTATTTAATGCAAATACTATTTTAACTTTTCTTTTGGTGTTGGAGATCAAACTCAGAGCCTCATATAAGCAAAATATGTACTCTACCTCTATCCTACACCCTTAATAACAAAGCTTTTTCTTGTCGTTGTAAGGAAATATAAGAAAATTAGAGAGGTCAGTAGATCTTCTGATAAAATGCTGTCAAATGAAGCAGCTCAATAAAAAAGCAACATGGTACTATAAAATTATTTACCTAAGTCAATCTTATGCAAATACACAGAGAATAAATGAGAATGTAAAAGCCTGATTTTAAATTCATTAACAGTACCTCAGGTATATTGAGAGCCTTTACTGCAGCAGACAATGTTCTCTTTGATTGGCAAAACTATCAAGAAACCTCTGAGGTTGGGCTGGTTGGGCACTGGGCTGGATCCCCAGCATGGCACTGCAGGACTGACTCCTGGACACACAGCCAAGAGTGAGCCTGAGGCACCTCTGGGTGTGCCACTGCACCAAAACCATACCAAAGAAACCTCTGGGGTAGACACTTTATGGTGGGGCCTCTCACACAGTGCTCAGGACCGAAGAGTTCAGGACTAGGACCTGGGAGTCAGACACCAATCTGGCCCTGCAATGCGGAGGGCCACCAGGATCATACTGGTGATACTTAGAGGGCCATGCAGTGCCCGGGATCTAACTGGGGTCCCCAAAATGCAAAACATGACCCATGTGTGTTTTGTTTCTTTGTTTGTTTTTCACTTTTTGGGTCACACCCAGTATGCTCAGCGGTTACTCCTGACTCTGCACTCAGGAATTACTACTGGTGGTGCTCAGGGGACCCTATGGGATGCTGGGAATTGAACCCAGGTCGGCCGCGTGCAAGGCAAACTCTCTACCCACTGTGCTATCGCTCCAGCCCTCCATGTGGAATTTTTACACCCATCCCCACTCCCTGTATTAGTTTTTATTGCCTCTGCTCCTTTGTTGGGGATCTCATACATGCAAGTCATGTATGTGACCACAGAGCCACTTCTTTGATCCTGAGCAACACATTTACTCATGTAGAAATCAAACTCAGAAACAGGAGGTACCTGGGCTACTAAGTCGTGGAGTCAGGACTTGAGGCCTCGTCTAAAGACCTTAACTGTGTTAAACACTCTTCAATGACAGAACTCTTTCTGGGTGTGCACTTGATTTCTTTGGGCTCTACTCAAACATGTGGCCTGCCCTGAAACCCAGCACAGCTATGGGAAAGCCTCGTGACTGTGCTTTATGATCTATTCAAATTGGAGCGCTGTGTAGGAAGTTTTTGGGCTTGCTGAAACCTTTGCATCTTTCAACCTCATGACTGGTGAGTGATAGAGGGAAATAGTCAAATGCTCCAAAGGGTATTAAGACGGATGTAAATATAGTTCCAGAGGACTTATGTCATACACAAGCATATTTATATATAATGACTACCATTGGTCTTTATTCAATGCACAGAGAAAAGGGAGCTTAATGATGCTGATGACAGCTCACACATAGAGTGGCTCACTCTAGCAGTGTTCTCATTGAAGTTCAGATAGTGACCTAAAGTGAGCTGAGAGTTTGCCAGATTTTTAATGTGGGATACGGGAGCCCAGTGGGAATTTTCAGAGGAGGACAGGTTTCCAGGAATAGTTAGTGAAAGGGGTTAAACAGGCTCTTGGAGACGCTCCATTCTTAGCCGCATGAACTAATACAAATTAGCTTTTCTCCTGCAGTTTCTTTACATGTTTTATGTGTGAACCATAGTTTCTTCCCCCATAGATGACTGGGAGAATGAAGTGATACAACGCGTATGCTAGAAACGCGTGAGCATTGAGCACGACATGCCGGGTAAAAGGTGCGCTGCTGCTTGGCCCCCCATCATCGCCCAGGTGGTCCTGGGGATTTTTCGGTCGCGGGGAAAGGCTCACACCCTTTTCAGCAGTAAATGAAATGATTGCACAGTTCCTTAGGGCCACGCTCAGCCTATCAGTTAGCATCCAAGAACTGTAGGGACCGGCTCGTGTGTCCTGGGGGTACCCGCGCTCCCCTCTCGCAGCTGGGAAGGAGCGGGGTGCGGAGTTGAGGAGAGACGAGCGGAACAGAGTGATGCGCGAACCTGGGCGAGCTGGGGGCGGGCAGCCAGGAAGGCCACAGTTCTCGGCACAGGACACCTCGCGTCCACGTCGGCGCTCCCTGCGCTCTGGGTATCTTACACCCGGACGCTGCGATCTTACATGCAACTCGAACTGCGCGACTCGGGGGTCCGGCCGGCCGCGCGGTCGCCCCCTCCCACCCCGACACTGGCCCGGCCCACTCGGGACCCCGCGCCGCAATTGGCCGGCTCAGCCGGGGCCCGATTCCCATTGGTGATCGCCGGCCGGGGCCGCGGGCTTTAAAGGAGGGGGGGCGGGGGCGCGCTGCCCAGCCGCGCTCTGTCCCCGCCGTGCGCCAGTCGCGCCGTCAGAGCCGACTCCCCGCTTCCCGTGGCCGTCGCGCCTGGGAGAGGTGGCACAGGGCAGGCCCGGGCAGCCCCGACTCAGGCGCAGGTAGCGGAGACCCCAGGGCTCCCACGATGGTGGCCACGTGCTTGCAGGTCGTGGGCTTCGTGACGAGTTTTGTGGGTTGGATCGGCATTATTGTCACCACGTCCACCAACGACTGGGTGGTGACCTGTGGCTACACCATTCCCACCTGCCGCAAGCTGGACGAACTGGGCTCCAAGGGGCTGTGGGCCGACTGCGTCATGGCCACGGGGCTGTACCACTGCAAGCCACTGGTGGACATCCTCATCCTCCCGGGTAAGGACCCCCTCCAGCGGCTGCTCCCAGACCCCGAGCTCCTGCCCGGGCCGGGCACAGGGCATCGGTGGCGTTGTGTTGGGGGACGGGGGGATGGCGCGGGGGGGGGCGGGGACGGTGGCGGAGGAGGCAGGGGACGTGGATCATCAGTATCCCTTGTGAAGCAACTGGGCAGCCTGGAACGGAATCCCTCTCCGTTCTATCTGCTTTGGGAGACAATTCTGGCCGTCACCTGGCGCATTAAGGAACCGAGACTTCGACTTGGTGGGAACCCTGTGCCATCAGGGTCGCACACCCGGCTGACTTCACGCTCTTCACCCCTGCGCCCTGCATTCCCGTTAGATTCCCATAAAAAGGCGCAGGGAAGATCCGCGCTCAGCCGCCGAGCGCGTCCCACCAAACTTGGGACCGTCTTTCTCCGCCAAGCCCCTTCGGCGCGCCAGGGCCTTCTCCCCCCTACCCATTGCCCCGCAGTGGGGGCGTCTGACGTTGGTCTGCATAATTCCCCTTCCCCGACTTCGGGTCCCCATTCCTCAGGGCCGATGGAGGAGAGCTGGCGCCCCGTCGAGGTTGAGTTCCCACCCCTGGAGAGGGAGATCGGCTCCATCCCTCACGCGCGGAGTGGGGAGGACAGGGAAGAGTAGCCTCCCGGAGCCCGGGGATCCCTCTGCTGCCCTGCTGTAGGATTCTGGAGAACAGTCTCTTTTTGAAAAAAGGAATTTCTTTCAGTGTTCATTTTGGGGTCACACTCAGCAGGGTTCCAGAGGGCGCGGTGCCAGGCAAAGCTTGCGCCCCCAGCCCTGAGCTATCGCAGCTACCGCTCTGGTTCTGTGCAACTGTTTCCATTCAGATTTAAGCCCGATGCTCGCTCGAGGTCACGGGCGTCCCTTCGGGCTCGCTCTGAAAGTCACTCCCACCTGCAGGATGATCTGTGCTCGCAGGCTTTGACACTGTTGCCATCTGTTTCTCTCGCCTTTGTGGATCCTGCGCATTTGAAGGCTTACTTGATCCCCATAGCAGCGCTTCGTGCTGAAAGCCCCGAAGACGAGTCCTCCCTTCCACCCCAGGACACTTTTTTTTTGGGGGGGGGGAGGTCACACCTGGCGATGCACAGGGGTTGCTCCTGGCTTTGCACTCAGAAATTACTCCTGATGGTGCTCAGGGAACCATATGGGGATGCTGGAAATCGAATCCGGGTAGGCCGTGCAAGGCAAACGCCCTACCCGCTGTGCTATGGCTCCAGCCCCCACATCTTTCCCTCTTTAAGCCTTGGCTCAAGTGACTATTTTGCAGTCCTTGTTGTTGGAACCAATCCCCCTTCCCTCCACACTGCCTTCGCATTAGGCTTTCATTTCTGGAAAGCAAGGCACTTTTCAATGTCTTTATTATGAGTCCAGTTATCCCACTCTATATTTCTTTTTCTTTTTTTTTGGGGGGGGGGCTACAATCCTGCAGTGCTCAGGTTACTGCTGGCTCTGCACTCAAGAATTCCTCCTGGCTATCTCTGAGGACCGTTCAGGAGGCTCAGGGTGGAGCTTGTGTCCACCGGGTGCAAGGCTCTATCTGTTGTGTCCCCTATCTGTCCTGTGGCTCTGGCCCAACCACTCCCTATTTCTTGAAGACAGAAAGGTTCTGCTGTCTGCATCCTCGCCCGGGCCCTGCACTGCCACTGGAACCTGGAGGGCGTGTACGATGCCTGGCAGGCCTGATGGTCACTTTCTCTTTCTTAATTGTAGACTTTCAGATTAACAGGTTCCCAGAAACCATTCTGGATCCCATTTCATGTCTCTCTGACTCACACACCAGAGCCCAGTCAAACTCTGGGATCTAAGTGTACGAGCTGGATCAATTGGGACAAGTTACTAATGAACATGATGAATCCCAGTTGTTGTCTTCTACAAATTAAAAATCATAGCATACCCTTTCAGGGCCGTTTTAAATGGACCAATTAAACAGTACAGAAATGCAAAACTTTTTTTCTGTACTGATGACCCATAAAAGGCAACATTATGTTTTATTTTTTATTTCTTTTAAATAAAATGTTGGGCTATGTTTTTTATAAAAAGTTGGGAGGTAGATGTAGAAACGTTTGATGCAAGAATAGATTACTGTCTGCTTCTATTCCCTGCAATTGAGTTCACTATTGGGTACTGTGTGTCTATTTTTGTAGATCATTGACCAGATGGGTTGCATTTTTAGGGATGGTTTGATCATTTCTTCTCTTTTCCCATTCACACTCTGGATGGGCACAGAAACAGAAATTTTCATGCCCAGACGACTTGTGCCGTGACTCTCAGGGCCTTGTTTTTGCTGGTTGATCACCAGCTCTGTGTCTGCCCTGGACCACCTACTGGTCCAGGAGCATAACCTGCATTCTGCTTCAGACCACCGCATGCTGCTCTCCCAAACTCTGCAAATACGTAGAGACTTGTTTGTTGTTGACTGTCATTGATTAATCAACTAGTTTGTAGATTAGCCTTAGTTTTGAAGCAGCCAAAAGCCTTAATGGAGCCTGAATTCTGGCAAAACATATTAGATCAACATAACATTGCAGTTGAGTTTTGATACCCAATCTCCCAGTCAGATGTGATCTGTGGGTACTGGCTCTGTGGCAGAAACTGCTGCTTCTGCATCACTCAGGCCACTCATTCCCATAGTTTTCATTTGCTCTGAGCAAAAAAGTGGAGACTGAAAAATATGGCTACTTTTTTTTATTTGGAGGGGGTGTTTTAATAAGAAGAGTACATGTACATCTATCATTTTTTCCCAGTGTCTTGTCATATTTAGTTTTATTGCATATATTCTCATGTTTTTAATTTCAATAACTTTTGCTGTGGTGGATATTGAGCCCAATTCTCACATATGTCAAAGCTATTGTTCTGGGCCTGAGCTATACCCTCAGTTCTATAGTCTTTTATTTTATTTTATTTTTTTTTTGCTTTTTGGGTCACACCCAGCGATGCTCAGGGGTTACTCCTGGCTTTGCACTCAGGAATTACTCCTGGCGGTGCTTGGGGGACCATATGGGATGCCGGGGATCGAACCTGGGTCGGCCGCGTGCAAGGCAAACGCCCTACCCGCTGTGCTATCGCTCCGGCCCCAATATAGTCTTTTATTTTTTATTTTTATTTTTATCTACAGTCTCTTAGTAAAGTTGTTCTTTGGCGCTTAATTTGTGTAAAGATCAGATAGCTTTTCTCCATTCTTATTCCACTCCCTCATTCCTTCATTTGTAGTTTTATGTTTGCATCATGGGCTGGAGTGATAGCATAGCAGGTAGGGTGCTTGCCTTGCACGCAACCGACCCAGGTTTGATTCCTCCGCCCCTCTTGGAGAGCCCGGAAAGCTACCGAGAATATCCAGTCTGCATGGCAGAGTCTGGCAAGCTCCTGTGGCATATCTGATATGCCAAAAACAGTAACAAGTCTCACAATGGAGATGTTACCGGTGCTCCTTCAAGCAAATCGATGAGCAATAGGATGACAGTGACAGTGATATTTGCATCATATGTTGTTGGCACTGTGTTAACTACATAAAGACCAAGGAAGTGTCTGCCCTCCAGACACCTAGAGCTGGAGGAATGAATGCCTTCAAAACCCTGACCAAAGGCAAGGACGGCATGCGTGTGGGGTACAGCTTGGATGCTGGCTCTCTAAGGGAGGTGCTCACGAGGAGAGCAGCCTCAGGAAAGGGATCAAGATAGAAACTTGAGTTTTAGTGAGAGCCACACATGCTACATCATGTGAATTACAAGCCTTTGGTGAGGGACAAACATTTGTCCACTTAGAGGTAAAAGTTCAGTATAGAGTAGTCATGCCCACGTTAACAGCTAACCTTGTTTGAGTGCAGCGTCACACACTCTGCTCAGCACTGCATGAATTAGATAACTTAATCTTAGCTAAACTTTCTTTTTCTTTTAAATTTTATTTATTTATTTATTTATTTATAATTTAATCACTGTGAGAAAAGTTACGAAGCTTTCAGGTTTAAGTCTCAGTCATACAATGGTCAAACACCCATCCCTTCACCAGTGCATCTGTTTCACCACCAAGAACCCCAGTATACCTACCATCCCACTCCAACCTCCGCCTTTGTGGTTGATGATTTTCACTTTACTCTCTCTCTACTTTGATTACATTCAATATTTCAACAGAAAACTCACTATTATTATTTGTAATTTTCCCCCAACAATCAGACCTGCTGAAAAGGCATCATTTGATCATTTGTTTTCCATTGCTGAGAATGAAGAGCATATGAGGTTTTGGATTTCTGGTATTTTAATAATTAAGTCCAGAGAAATTTATGCCAGAAGTCATGTTGCTGCAAGCTCGTATCTCTGGTTAGTGGGCTCCATAAGATGGTGGTCGCCATGCTGGCACCGAAAGGAGAGGAAAGGTAGAGAGAGAAAAACCTTTCCCCTCCTGGGATGGCATGGGGCTGTAGCTTAGTTCACAGTCTAGAGGCATTTCTGCAAGAATCTGTTGGGTGCCGAAAGTAGTTAGTGGGCCTCCAGGATCATGGTCTTTTAGGAGCGGATGAGCTGTTCATGTTCCTAAAATTTCTTAATGAGGTGTAGATACTACTATCATTCTATAGATGAGGAAATTCACTTACTTCAGATCACACGGGCCAAGTGCACTGAAACCAACACAAACCATCACAAAAGACTTTTAGGAAGATTTGTTTTCAATTGTATCTTTCACATGTGATTTATAAGTGGAACTGGAGTCCTGGCTCCATCATCCGGGACAATTAGGCTGTGGTCTCTCTAGACCTCAACTTTCCTTTCTGTCGCTAGATCATTTTAAAAGATGACAATGTGAAGTGATCGTGGAGGGCACAAGGCACATTCTGGGGCAGGTGGGGCCCAGTTTCAGTGAGACTATCTCAGAATCCTGGGGGACCCCAGGTCTCACACCCGTCTGCTCTCTCATTTCTAGGCTACGTACAGGCATGCCGAGCTCTGATGATTGCGGCCTCAGTCCTGGGTCTGCCTGCCATTCTCCTGCTGCTGACGGTGCTCCCATGCATCAGGATGGGCCATGAGCCTGGTGTGGCCAAGTACAGGAGGGCTCAGCTGGCCGGTGTCTTACTCATTCTGCTGGGTAAGAAAACACTCTACGGTGCCGAAACTTGGAGTGAGGCTGAGGAATCTCAGATCTTGTCTTAGAGTCGTTTGGAAGAAAATCAAATGAATCCCTTATAGGATAATAATTCAGGGGCAGATTTTACAGAGATACAAATCTTGGTGTGTGTGTGTGTGTGTGTGTGAACATGAAAATAAGCTTACAAACAGAACAAAGAAATTATTTTCTGGGTAAAAATGCTGGAGGGAGAGGCAAGGGTAGAACAGTGGTTCTCCGCTCAGACTTCACAGTGGAATTCCTGTTGGATAACACCTATGCCTGGCCTCCTCAGCAGCTCATTGAATCAGGATTCCTGGGCATCAGGCCAGGCAAAGATATTTCTCAAAAGTCTCCCAGGTGGCTCTCACGTGTAGTCAGGAATGAAAATTTTAGTTAATTTATAAAGAGAGATGAGAAAGACAAAGACAAGAAAACAGTCAGAAGTGGAAAGTACTAGATCCCTAGGCAGTGACTGAAGCTTTTATTCCACCAGCACTGATGTGGGATGGAGTTCCTGAAGGCATAATCACTAACTGACTAAGGGCTAGGTGCCAGGGTAGGCACTGGAGATGCTGGGAAAGAAGGCAGCCAGCTCTGAGTGCCTTGGACGTCCTGATGGAGGCTGGTAGGTGCTCATCTCGGACGGTCACTTGGCTCTGCTCATGTGTAGAGGGTCACCTCTAGGACAGGATTAGTCTCCAAGGGCAGAGTTGCTCAGCAATGAATGTGGAGAGAAAAGACAAGGCGGGCAGGTGATGGATCAGAGGGACACTTGGATCCCAGTTCTGGTCAACGCTGATTCATTTTCCTGATTGTGACTTTACACCCGTGGCTTCACTGAGAGGAAGAGAGATCCTTCGGACTCTACTCTCTTCAGTGGTTTTAGTTCTATATTTTGAATATAAAAGGGAACTTTAAGAATAGCAGCTCTTGTTGCAAAGCCAGTGCTACCTCAGTGAGGAGACAGTGATTTCTGCAGTGCTGGTGTTCGTGATGGTCGTAGGAATTCTGACCAATGAGAAACTCTTCCCTATGAGAGTCACAGAAGATGGAGTCACAAGTTAGGAAACACGTAAAATCAAACCTAGATCTGATGCAAAATAAAGATATAAAAACAAAGTCCATGTGGAAAGGCTAGTATTTAAACATAAATCACCTTCGGAGCTGGAGCAATAGTACAGTGGACAGGACATTTGTCTTGCACACTGTTGACCTGGATTTGATCCCTGGCATCCGAAACGATCCCCCAAGCCCTATTGCATGAGATCCCTGAGTACAGAACCCAGAATAAGCCATGGGCACTGCCAGATATGGCCCCCAAAACAAAATAAAGAAAAAAAAGTCAATTTAAAAAATCACCCTGATAACAGCAGAATCATTCTTTGGAATAACAAGGTTTATGAAAACAAAACAAAACACAACAAAATAGTTATTTGAAATGGCTGAATTAAACAGAGAGAAAGTACAATTTTGAAGTGTCTTTTGGTGGGTGTAGACACTATCACTGACGATTGGTTGGGCAGGACCTGGGTGTGGGCTCCTGTATTTGCTGCCTGGAGTGAGGTGACGCTCCTGCCCCATGGAAGTTGCCCTTTCTGGCCACTGTCCATTGAGATGGGGTGCGTGGGGCTGGAGCATGGCTCTTCACCCTCCCGCAGCTCTCTATTCCCTCTCTTTGACTGCTCCTGGTTGGGTTTATTTCTCAGTAGGTTGCCACTTGCCTTTGGACTGGACGTTGTTTTGACTGGAACAAGCTGTCTCTGGCAACGTATGGCTCATTTTCATTAGTGTGGCACCTGCTGAGCTCTGCTGGCCTGTGGCGCTGGGAGAGCCTTGTTTTTGACTTTGGGTGTGGGCTGGGCTGCAGGAAGAAGAGGGAGTGAAGATTCCCTTTGTGTGTCTATGGATTGGTTTCCATCGCTCTCTTGGGAGAAATCAGGGCTGTGCTCTTGTGTGGTCATGGGTCACTGACTGGTACTGCAGGCAAGGTGTGGGCACTGAGATAAGAAATGTGGCTTTGGGGGTCTGGGACGTGTCAAAGCTAATCCTGGAATGAAAACTGTAAGCACTCCTATAAATTCTCCTGACCCTGAAAATCCTGATGTTTCTGAAACCTCAAGAAACGAAACAAACCAAAATGAAGCCGATGTGTGGTGTATAACAACTATCTTCTCAGCAGCTGAAGTTTGATGGTGTGAGGATTTGCTTCCCGCTGTGGGGAAGGAAGAGGCACCTGTACACCGCCTGCTTAAGCAGATGAGTAGCCACGAAGCAGCAGGCGCCTCTGATATGGGACAGATCTGAGGCAAATCTAATCTGCCTGTGGCTTTTCCGGAGCCCCTGTCTAAGCAGGAGGTGCTGTGCGCTGCGTGGCTTTTCTCCTCTGGAATCAGACCAGTTGTACTAAATCTAGGATCTGCCACTTTGTAGCTAGGGGAACTGGCGCAGTTCTTTAATTTATCTGAGCTTTTAAAATTCTAAATTTTAAAATTCTATTTTAAAATATCAAAGAAAGTAGTTCCTCTTTCTGAGGTTGGTAAGAATAGAGAAGTAACTCATGCAGGTTATTTAGTGTGGTATCTGGTCTGTAGCACATATTTAGCAAATACTATTACTATCATTGTTGTTGGTTAGAAGAAATAACTAACCAAGAAGGCAAATGGGGATGTTCCTTCCAGCATGACTAATTTTTAGAGACATCCATTTGCAACTTGAAACTGGTAAAAAGACCATGAGCTGTTCCTGGAAACACCACCTTGCATCCTGCTCTAAGGAAATATTTTCTTTCTTTGTAGGAACTGACCTGAATAAGGGAATCAACCACTGGTGTTTTATTGATTTCTTTTTTGCTGTTTCCTTCATTATTTCTGTCTTTCTTTTTTTTCTGTCTTTGTTTTTTGAGTTGACTTTTCTTTTTCCTTTTGTAGTGTGTGCAGTGCTGGTATTGAAACCAGGGCCTCACCCATATGCTTTACTCTTAATTCTATTTTAAAATATCATATTGCCATCCACCTGAAATCCCTGAAGCTTAGTTCTAATTCATTTAATTCTCACATTGTTGCAGGTTAGAAGGTTCTTGAAGTGCTTTTGTGTGTGTGTGTGTGTGTGTGTGTGTGTGCATGTGGGAAGTGCAGGTAGATGTGGTGGAAATGAAGGGAGAACGTATATTTTCCTTCCAAAAATCTGCAATCCTTTATTTTTGTTGGCAGGGTGGCTCCCAAGCAGTGTTCAAAGGTTATTTCCCGGGATACTCAGCTAACAGGGCCCAGATGGTTCAATACTCTGACCCAGTGGTGCTCAGGGACCTTTAGGGCTATACCAGGCAGTGCTGGGCGCAGGCTCTGTGGTGCTGGGAATCAAACTCAGGGCCTTGTTCCGGCGAGACATGTGCCCCTGAGTCTGCGTTGCCTCCCTTGTTCCAATCCTAATATGCTTTTCTCAGTTTTAGAGATATGGTCCCAATAGAACGGGACTTTTTAGTGTCAATCTTAATGTCCTATATTCATTTTTAATTCAATTCAGATTCATGCAAATCTGAAGTCCATAATGTTATAGTGCAGTGTAACTTCATTAAGAAGACTAAAATGACATGACCCTTGGGTTACTTTACTGGAAAACAGTTATTTTACCTTGCAGGTTAATAATGAAACTCTGAAAATATGAGACAAATTGAGTTTGTCATATTTGCAGACCCAGATTTCCTACAGGGATGAAAATTCTTAGGTTTGGAATAAACGGTGGTACTTTTAATCACAGGCCTTAACAGAATAATTAGAGAGGTCCTTCTCCAAACTCATTAGCTTTATCTCAAGACATGCCTAGCCTAAATGAGTAGCAAAAAGTATGGTGAGGCCTTAAAATGGCCTTATTAGTAAAGTTAACACTTTATGAGGTCTCTCCTGTTGCTAAAGTCTCTGATTAAAAAAAATAACAAATATGGGGCTGAAGAGTTAAGGTGCTTGCTTGTACACAGCCAACATCGGTTTGATCCTTGACACCATAGATGGTTTCCCTGAGTTCTGCCACGATTGATCCTGAGCACAGAGCCAGGAGTAAGCCCTGAGCATTGAGAGGTGTTGTTTCCCCAACCCCCAATAAAATGGTCATGAGCTTGTTTTTTTTAAATGGTTATAGAAAGGAAAAACACAATGGTGTATGTGGAATAGAAATAAAGAGGGAAAATGTTGAAAGCAGGCCAGGAAAATAATGTACTCAGAGATTCCATTACTTGATTGTTAATGAATATTAGATTCATAAAAGTCACTTGTGTATGTTCTCTGGAAGCTCTGTTTTTGTAAGTCACAGTTTTATTTTTTATTTTTTAATTATAGTATCCCCCCTACCCCCCGCATGGCAGAGCCTGGAAAGCTACCTGTGGCGTATTTGATATGCCAAAAACAGTAACAACAAGTCTCACAATGGAGATGTTGCTGGTGCCCACTTGAGCAAAGCAATGAACAATGGGATGACAGTGCTACAGTGCTATTTTTAATTTGTTTTTATTTTATTTTATTGAATCAGTGTGAGATACATTTACAAAGCTCTCATGATTGAGTTTCAGTCATATAATATCGAACACCCATCCCTCCACTAATGCCCATTTTCCAACACCAATGTTTCCAGAATCCCTCCTGCCACCTTCACCCCAATCCACCCCTTGCCTCTGTGGCAGGCATCTTCCTTCTTACTCTCTCTAATTTGGGCATCATGGTTTGCAATACAGGTACTGAGAGGCCATAATGTTTGGTCCTTTGTCTACTTTCAGCACACATCTCCCATCCCAAGTGATCCCTCCAGCCATCATTGACTTATTGATCCCTTCTCTATTCCAACTGCCTTTTCCCCCAGCACACGAGGCAGGCTTCCAAACTGTGGGGCAATCCTCCTGGCCCTTGTCTCTACTGTCCTTGGGTGTTAGTCTAATATTATGTTATTTTATATTCCACAAATGAGTGCAGTCATTCTATGTCTATCCCTCTCTTTTTGATTCATTTCACTTAGCATGATGTAAGTCACAATTTTAGAGAATGGCAATAAAGGAATGCAAACAAATTTTTTCTAGTTGAAATTATATGAAAACAATAACCATGTTACTCCAATTAACACTTTGTTGAAAATCTCATTACTTGCTCCCTCGAGTTAATTGGCTTCTATGTGAAATAATAAAACTAGTTGTCATTTAGATCATTTATGTTAAGAGCATTGAATATAAATGATGACATATAATGCATTACAAAACCCAAGTGGAGAGGAATTTTACAATGTTTTTGTTATAAAAAAATTTTGAAATTTACACACAAGTCCTTTAATGCCAAGTACTGAAAGTGTTAAAATCTGAAAGAAAGAGGCCTGGTGGAAGGAAGAAATATCAGGGATTAGCTCTTCGATATTATGTTATCAAATATTATGTCTTTCTTCACCTCTTTATCTTTATCAAAGTTGTTACTTACAAAGTCAAATACACCTGTGTTAGTTTTATTTCACTTCACATTAATTTAACTTCATAAATTACCATATGTCATCTAATTTTTAAAGAGATAAAATCTATACTTACAATTCATTGGTCTAATATTGCCTTTCCAAATATTTCCTCTTTGGCACATCAAGATCATTGTTAGCTTTTTACAAGGCTGCGTATCTTATTAACTGAAGAAAATCTTATATTATTTGAAACCTACCAAAAGAAGCAAGCAATTTTATTCTGCCAGGAGAAAGAAGTTCTCTTTGTGAGAGTGCAGATGACCCTAATCTGTTCAATGATGCTTTCTTCCCTTTTCTCTCTTTTTTAAAAAAGCCAAGGCTCTCTCTAGTTTTGACTCTGCTCACCCACAAATGGTAGCTTTCCCCACTCTGGGTGCAGTTAAAGGTAGAAGAGGAGAAACAGATAGAAAACTCTGAATATTCAATTCCTGTTCTAAGCTGGAAAGTGGAATCTCTTTTTCACAGAGTTACTGACATGAAAATATATAATAGAGCAAATAGTTAATACAGTTATAAATATACCCGAGAGGGCATTTGCCTTGCATGGCGGCCAACCTGGGTTCGATTCCAGCATCACATATGGTCCCCTGAGCACTGCCAGGGGTGATTCCTGAGTGCAGAGCCAGGAATAACTACTGTGCATAGCCAGCTGTGACCCAAAAAGCAAAAAAAAAATACCCGAGAAAAGATTTAAGTCTTCATATTTTTGTCATGTCATAACAACATGATAACTCCACAAAGCAAACTTGACTAGGACATTTGTTATTCCATTCAGTGTTCAATTATTCTTTGTTTAAACACTCTTTAGAGCTTTGCTGTAATGCAGTCACCGGGTGCAACCAACATTATGTGCTTCTGTGAAATAAAAATAACCCCCTGTCTATCCTGTTTATAGGGGTTTAATTAAAAAATTCTGGCATTATAAAAAGAAAACCAATAAAAATTCCCTTTGTCTTTCTTCAATTTACTTTGTAAGTAATGGTGGCTTTTTAAGGGGAAAAATTTATTTTCCCTAAAAAATGGAGAGAATCATTATAAACTTATGTGCATAAATAGACATAAAATTAGTAGACCTCCAATGTCTAAGAAGGTAAAATATTATTGCCAGTTCTCTTATTATTTAACATTTTTGTAGTCAAGTAATGATTTGACTTGCATTGTTAACTTTCCTGGTAAATATCCTCCTTTCCCTTCAAACCATTTGTGAAAATTGAGTAAAATTTCCTTTTTTAGTTTTAAAACATTCTTGCTCTGAGTTCATTTGAAGGTCACTGCCTTCCACGAGCCTCTTATTTCCCCCCACGTTGTGTGGCGGTCTGTCTCTGTCATCTTTTAGTGGTTTTGATGTGGTTCATCTCTGAGAGCCACAGGAATTCCACCAGAGTTCATTTATTTACTAAGAGCCTACTGCTGCCTTGTTTTGCATGGATTATAAAAGAAGAAAATCTTAATGAGGTAAATCATGAGCTTTTAATTTTAAGTGTGTCATTGTCACATTAAAATTTTATGATTTTGGGAATAGGCTTTTTGTGTGTGTGTATGAAATGAAAAGCAGTCTTGAAATGAGATCCAATTTTCCATCCATCCATCCATCCATCCATCCATCCATCCATCCATCCATCCATCCATCCATTTCTCTTTCAAGCCATTCACCCAGTTATGTACCCTATCCTGTAGGTTGGTTGTTTAAATTAGACATTTCCCTTTTTCTATTGAATTATACTGGAATAAAATTTAGTTAAAGTCCTAAAATATCCTAAGTTAAGACTGATGATTATGTTTGGAATATTGAGATGGATACTTTTCCTGTGTGAAGATAATCTTGTTTTCTTGTTTTGCTTAGAAAAAATGCTAAGAATGAAATAAACTTAGTTACGATTTCTTATCTTATTCCAGGAAACCTAAACCAAACCTGAAAGTTAAGTTTGGCTTAACTTTAATGTAGGAAATGATTTAATATGTATGAGTTTGTTGATATGTTTGTTACATGTATAAATATAAAGTAATGGAGACATAAAATTTAGTTTGAACCATAGTTGTTTTGAAACCAGTTAATTGTTTATAGGAAAGATCAGTTGGCTTGAACCAAATCAGTTGTTTAGAAGTCAAATATCTTTTTGTCCTGTGGAATTCTGCTTCTTACTCCTACTCTTTCCATCTAAACCAGCTGTAGAAGGCTTTGCTAGGATTCTGTTTCCACCTGTGGCAGAGCAAATGTTTTCACATTTGGGATCAAGAGCATATTTTAAACTGTGTATTGATATGAGGAATCTATAGCATTTTTCACAGGTTAAACACTCTAGAAGACGTTTCTGTCCCTGATAGAACAAAGGTGTTTGTGCTTTGTTGAGGGTTAGACCACAAGGTCTGATTGGAATCACCACCAAAGAAGAGGAACAAAAACACCTTCCCCTTATTTTAGGTGTTTGTTTTATTAATGTTGATCTTCAAGAACATTCTATTATTGATAGAAGGACAAGTCATCTTTTAATGGTATTTCACTAATTGTAAATCCATATTCACTTCTAAATTGTTATTGTAAATGTCTAAATATCAATTTTCAATGAAAACGCTGCAAATTATTACAGAAACTAGCAAAATTGCACTTTTACTCTTTAACAAAAATGAAGCCTCCCATTAATATGGGTAGATTCTAGCTTGTAAAATAATTGTATTAACTCTAGATTATGCAAATAGCTCATGATTAATTCACTGGATCAGGCTATTAGAAAGCTAATCTCAAACTCACAATTTTCCTTTGACTTTGGATTTTTACTTTCCTTCTTCAGGTTTAGAAATCAAACTTAGGACCTCCACATGTAAGGCATGTTCTCTACCACTTACTCAGTACCTGGCAGGAATCTATGCTATGTAAGGGGAAGGAATATATACTAGTGTAGCATATATCTATCTATACTCAGCTATGGAAGTAGATTGGCTATTGTCAACAAATAGGTGACAAGCTATACAAATGCAATGAGATAGCTTCATTGCATAGTTAAATCTTTTCTTCAGCTCAGAACTAATGTGGGGGAACTATTGATTTGAGGGTTTATGGTAAACACTAATTCTATTTCTCATCTTTGGAGATAGAGGTTATTTAGAAAAATCACTTGGTAGGAGTAGAAATCAGAAAGTTTGCAGAGTTTACAAGGTTGCCCTTAAGATAAACATGAAAAATTTCATTTCAGTTCCCTGCCTTGAGTGTTGAAAGTGTCATGGCTAATAACTGGAATCTCATTACTAATTTTTTGCTTTAAAAGTTTTTTGGGGACCACACTTGCCTGTGCTTAGGGATCATATGTGGTGTGAGTGACCAAACCTGGATTGGCCACATACAAGGCAAGTACCTTATTCACAGTACTATCTTTCGGGTCCGCTATTTTAAAAAAATGTCTGTTAACTTGAACTTAAATGTACCATCCCAACTTACAGCTTTAACTATAGTTTATGTCCTGTTTGTAGTTGTGAGAAATCAGATGATACCAAAGGAAGTTACACAATTACTTTGTCTAAAGCTTTAATGGTCATTCAAGCCAATGACCATTAAAATTAAAATTAATTAAAATTCAGAATTCTCTATCTTATGAGCTGGAGTATTTACCTGGCAAGCTCCCCATGGCGTATTCGATATGCCAAATATAGGAACAATAACAGTCTCATTCCCCTGACCCTGAAAAAAGCCTCCAATCATCAGGAAAAACAAGTAAGGAGAGGCTGTTAAACTCTCAGGGATGGCTTCCTTCCTTCCTTCCTTCCTTCCTTCCTTCCTTCCTTCCTTCCTTCCTTCCTTCCTTCCTTCCTTCCTTCCTTCCTTCCTTCCTTCCTTCCTTCCTTCCTTCCTTCCTTCCTTCCTTCTTTCCTTCCTTCCTTCCTTCCTTCCTTCCTACTTTCCTTCTTTCCCTCATTCAATTGCTATATAATTGAGAGATGGATCATATGTTTTTTCTAGTGATATCTAATATTGAGAAAATGATTGCATTTTAGTTTGGATCCCAGAGAGATGCAAACTGACAAATCAATTAGGATTTCTCTTTCACAAGAATTAAGTGTGCTTGAGTTGACAACTTCCATGAAGCGGTTTTAATCTGGAGGTTACTGTTGCTGGTGGAGTGGGTGCTGGGAAACTGGACAGGTAAAGTCTGCATGAGCTCCTTCACAGAACAGACATAGAGTGACTGAGCTCTGCCCACCTCAAGAAGGCAGTTGTCTAGCTGTACCTTAGACCCACTTGATCTGTGCCACATGGGGCATAATCCTTATCATGTGAATTTTCAGGTAGTCGTGATTCTCAGACTGAGGTGAGATTATCAGAGAAGCTTTCTCTCCCCTCTCCTTCCCTCCCTTTCCTTCCTCTTCCTCCTCTCCACGTCTGGAGGTGCTCAGAGTTACTCGGTTACTCCTGGATCTATGCTTAGGGATCACTACTGGAGATCCTCAGGGGACCATAGGTAATTGCTAGGGATTGAATGTTCATGAGTTGGCCACAGGCAAGGCCACTACTGTACTATCTTTCTGCCAAAGCCATTTCTTGTTTATCCTTTAACATATAAATCAAATCTGAAAGTTTGGTTGGCTGAGATAAGACCAGGAAGTTTGACCATTATGACCCATTACAACAAATAACATCACCATAAACTTCTGGAACACATAAATTCTTTCACTCTGAGAACTGCTTGTTTGTCGATGTTTTGTTATTATGGATAGTATAGCATGAACTCAAACTCCATTTGTATCTAGTGACATTCACTATAGCAAGGTGATTCTTATAGCCTCTCCAGGTTTTGTAAGGTGAATTGAGCAAACTGAAAAAAAAAAGTAAAGTGAGAAAACTGAGATGGTACCATCTTGTCTCTCATGTCTAAATAGCTCAAGTCATTCAGCCAGATACACATTCAGTTATGAGCTCAGTCATTTAACTGAGCACATACTATGGGCTTGGTACTGAGCCGAGGACTAGACTTACAAACCCATACAGGACATGGTCCCTGTGTTATTAAGGAGTCCAGAATTTAGAATGGGAAATACACAGGCAAAGAAAAAACTGTCACTAGGTAATAGAATCATAATTATATGATTATATAATTATATGATTATAATTATATAAAGTTAAATGTATAATTAAATCAAAATTATTATTTGAAATTAAGCTATGCATTTCTAAATTTACCTTCTAGTTTTTACCTGGTAATTGTCTACCGCCTGTTAGGAAAGTAAGGTCCCAACAGTCTGAGAACTTTGGCTCAGGGATTAGAACCTATGTGCATTGACACGGGGTTGTCTGGAAGTCAGTGTGCTGTGAAGGGAGCCCCAGCTCCTCCTGGCTGACTGCATGTGGTGACATGTATATGTGCTCAGTCATAGCCCTCTCTTCCTCTCCACAGCTCTTTGTGCCATTGTCGCCACCATCTGGTTCCCTGTGTGTGCCCACCGTGAGACCACCATCGTGAGTTTTGGCTACTCGCTGTACGCGGGCTGGATTGGTGCAGTGATGTGCCTCGTGGGAGGCTGTGTCATCGTCTGCTGCTCTGGAGATGCCCAGTCATTTGGCGAAAACCGTTTCTACTATTCTTCGGGATCCAGCTCCCCCACACACGCCAAGAGTGCTCACGTATAAGAGAGCTGCTAGCCTGCCCATGAGGTGCTGTAGGTGCTGGGTGCCTGCCCCTAGCTCTGCTTGCATCAGAGGGGAAGCCCACGCCCCTGCCAGGCTCCAAATTCAGTTTAGAAAACGTTCTGCCTGGTATTTTACAGTCTTAACATCTTTTCCTATTCCGTTGCCTTAAGTGAAATCCTTAGCTTTTTTGATGCCCACGGTTTTACCCACTGTTAGCTCTTTTCTTGGGCATTCCTTTGTTACTCACTGAAATGCATACACGTGTGTGTATGTATTTGGCTGTCTCTTTAAATTTAAATATCTTGCAAACTGTTACTGTGTTGGGTGTTGGGGAGAGAAATAAAAGACACTTTTCAAATTGTTACAGATGACAAAGGGAGCCTCACAGAGATGCCTCTCTTCCCCCTCCCTCCTCTTTAGCTCCAAGGTCATTTAATTATGAGGGATAGAAAAAAACAGAATTGAGGACTTGGGGTGAAGGAGGGGGGAGGGGTTTCATGAAACTTCCCCGTCTTGGGCAACTTTCCCTTTTATAAATTGAAGCCCAAGGGTGGGTTTTTTTTTTTTTGGTGATTTTACATTTATCTGTACATACTTTTTCAAGATTGATCATTTTTATAACCACGGTTTTCCTGAGAGTCTCAATTCATCAGCATGAAGGAAATGAACCAAATAGACTTTAATTACAAGGTAACCATACAAGTGAGTATAACTTTAACTGGCATTCTACAAAACATTTTTGATTTCCAGGTTTGTATGAGTTAGTTTTTAATCCTAGAGTTACATTTACTTCAATTTAACTTTCCCCCTCCATTTTTATTCTCTCAGCCCTCTTGAAGTGGTATTGTTTAACAGAAAATTGTACTGTTGAATTTGGCTTTACGGGTGTAAACACTGATGTTGTATCAGTATCTGAGACCCCAAGCTCTCCAAACGCTGATGGTGTGATTTGTTCTTTAAATGAAATCTGTGCAATAAAATAACAGACTGTCTGCAAAACTGGTGTTTAATGTTCTGTTATTTCCAACTAAAACAACCTATAAAATTTCATTAATTTCCATTAGCAATTTATGAACAACCTAATAAATGATTAAAAATGTGTCATTCTGAATTGGCCTGAATAACTGACAAGTTATATTTTATTCACTACATGGTGGTGATGTTGTATGGTTATAAGAGTGTAACCTAAATATTTTCTAGATTTCTTTAGGGAAGTGAGTGACATATGACCTTTAAAGTCACATATCAGGGGACAGCTGTCAGAAACCAAGTGTCAAGGATTACATACAGTGAAACAATTTACTTTGAACACAGTACCTTTTAGTACCTTTGAACATTTAGTACCTTTGGCTTGGTATAAAGGGAAGTATGAAACAAACACATCTTATTGGATCTTTAAGAAATAATATCTAAATGTGTTTTGTTTCAATATGTGCATATAGATGTCTGGAAATTTTTTGACAAAACACACACAATGGGTTCACTTTTGTTTTTTATTTCAGAACTAGAGGCTTCTCTTAAAAAAAAAACAAGAACAGATTATAATCTATTGTGGCAGCTTTTTCCCAAAAATATTAACTTCATTTGCTGATAGTATAATAATTGGCAAACACTTCCTCTTTGGAAATATCCATTTAGAGTAGTCATTTTGTAGATATTTGTTTACATTAGGAGATTATAAGCTGGTAGAAACTATTTATAAATTATTTGTGCAGAAAATACGGATCCAGGCTAACAAAAATATTTGCTAAGTTGTGGTATATTTTTGTAAGTGTATAGCTCAGGTGATTATATTGGAGGTCCCTCCCCAATATGAGATTTTTGTTTTTTTTTGTTTTGATTTTGGGCCATACTAGCGGTGCTCAGGGGTGACTCATTGACTTTGCACTCAGGGTTCACTCCTGGTGGTGCTCAGGGGACCATATGGGGTGCTGGGAGTCAAACACAAGGCAAGTGCCCTACTTGCTGTACTATGGCTTTGGCCCTCCTATATAAGTCTTATGAGAACTTGTCCCAGAATAACAGTTGTGAACGTGAATAGAACAGAAAGCATTTGGTGGTGGTGGCAGTGGTGGTGGATATGAAATAGATAAGAGTTTTTAGGTTCTTATTTCCCTTCTTTCAAACACTAACTTAAGTCTGCATGTGACTGGACATAACAAGTCCAGACAATGTGACTGGAAATTTTTTTTGTAGGAAATAAAACCAAGTTGACTTTGATCATTAGTATGAAGGGAGGAAAGAATAACTTTCTCTGGATGAACATTATCCTGTAGGAATATAATATGAGTCATACATATAATTGAACTTTTTCAGGGTTGGGGACAGAGAGATAGTATAGTGGGTAGGGTACTTGTTTTGCATATTGCTGACCTAGATTCTATCCCTGGCACCAAGTGTGTTTTCCCGAGCCCTGTGACTAGTGACCCCTGGGCATAGAGCCCTAAGCACAGCTGGGTATGGCACCCAATTCCCCAGCTTCCCCCTAGGAGACATACAAAAAAACTAGAAAATACATAAGCAAAATTAATTTCAATACATTCTATTTAATCCAACATATTCCCTATATAGTCACCCCTTGGTACAGTGAGAATTGAGTGTAGGATGCCCTGTCAGTTCTAAAAACCAGGGATGCTGAAGTCCCTTTTACAAAATAGTATAGTATTTGTATATAATATGTACACATCCTTCCTTAGACTTTAGATCATTTCAGATTACTTATAAAGATTCAATACAATGCCAATGCTATGTAAATAGTTTGATATACTGCTTAGGAGGAATGATGATAACAAAGATATGAACACATATACAACTTTCATAGGTCGAACTACAGAGTAGGTAAAGGTTGGTTGAATCTGCAGATGCTGAGCTCATGGAGATACAGCTCTATTGAACTATATTATCAGTTTAATATGTTATGAATTGTTAGTAAAATACTTTACACCTTTATTTTTGTTTTATATCTTGGGGGTCTGGTGTGTAGTTTACACTTATAACAACTCAATTTGTAGTAATCACTTTTTAAGCTCAGTGGACAATGAGTATTGTATTGAATAATATAGCTATATGGAATAATAGGTTCTGCCTTGGTAATCTTCAAGTGAGTGGCTGTATTTTGGACACACTGGGTTAAATAGAATACATTAAAAATAAACTTTACTTATTTCTAGTTTTTTAAATGCATCAATTAGAAAAAATGGATTTTATTTGCTTTTATTGGAATTCTACTAGAGCCTGATAACTATTGTATACCAGAAAAAGACAGTGAACCCCAATTGCTGGCAAAATGGCAGACCCAACATGTTTTACTTTAATAGTAGGGAAGAGGGGGCAGGAGAGATAGTCAGGAGGCTTGTCTTATGATAATTAGAAATAATCACTCTGGACATGAACCGAGTGTTGAAAGTAGGTTAAAGAGATAGACAAACATTTGTAGACATGAGGAAGTTTAGATTATTTGTTAAGGTCAGATAGCCATGAAATAGAGCTAAAGTTGGATATAAGTCTAAAGTTTTGTTTGTTTATTTTTTAACTTTAAGGAATGTCAGGCTGGAGCAACAGCACAGCGGGTAGAGTGTTCGCCTTGCATGAGGCTGACCCAGGTTCGATTCCTCTGCCCCTCTTGGAGAGCCCAGCAAGCTACTGAGAGTATCTCGCCTTCATGGCAAAGCCTGGCAAGCTACCCGTATTGTATTGGATATGCCAAAAACAGTAACAATAAGTCTCACAATGGAGATGTTACTGGTGCCCGCTCGAGCAAATTGATGAGCAATAGGATGACAGTGACAGTGAAGGAATGTTACATTATATATTATATTATATTGTATTATATTATATTATATTATATTATACAGTCTAATATAAGAACCACTACTAGGAAGTCAGGTACGATGCAGACTCATAGTTTTCACTCGCACAAAACTATGCAGTAGATCTGGTTGATACTCATAAATTTGCATTTATTTTCTTTTGTTTTTTGTTTTTGGGCTACACCTGGCTGTGCTCAGGGCTAACACCTGGCTCTGCATTCCTGGATCACTTCTGGATGAATCTGTATGTATTTTAAAGTATGGTCTGTGATACCATGAGATTGTTCACTGCAACAGTGAAGGGAAGGACCTCTGTTTCTTCAGCACTTAGAGTCACACCAAACTTCCCCCTCACTCCATAGCCTCTTCTGATCAGACCACATACTTGGGGGTCTTTGATTTGGAACAAACAAGTAAAGCTCCTGCTTTCCAAGAATTTGGTAGAAGCCAAATTAGAGAAAGTGTGTCATAAATTTTCCCAATCTCGGGGTGCTAGTTACGATGACAGCAACAACAACAAAAAAAAGAAGATTATGTACTTAAAGCATACACGTTAAACATTTCTGCTGAACTGGTGGTTTGGGATAACAATAGAACAAGGTTTGATTGTGTTTTTCCCTGTGTTTTTTCTTTCTTTTTTTAAAAAAATTCAAATCTGCGTGTCAGTGTTTCTCTATACAATGTACACAATGTGAACTGCAGCATCTTAAATGTTTGGCAGGACATTCTCACTCATGACATCACACGCCGGGAAGACAGGGAGGCCACTGTAGGGCTGGCCCCAGGGAGAGACAGCATCAGTGCTGCCATTGAGATGGCCCCACAAAAGAGAGTGTGACGGCCAGATGTGCTGCTTCACGGAGACTGAACGAGAATTGTGGGGGAACATTGGCACATGCTGCTCATGGCTTGAATAGCAGCTCTTGAGGAATCTATATTTCTTGACCCAGGCACTCTCAGAGCTCAGGCCGGCGTTTGGGGGAGGGGGCGGAGATGGGGGGACTTGTCACTGCACCCTGGTCCATTGTTGAAACCCGTGAAAATGTCAAGCTGTTTCTAGGGGATTGGGCGAGGTCAGAACTGCTCATGTTTCACTTCAAAATTCATCTTCCATGGGGACAATCATAAAGAGGCATGAAGCAAATCCTGAAAAATTGTATCATATTGTAGACCAATGGCGAGTCAGTAAAAGACTTGGAAGCATTCCCTTGCACATGGCAGAGAGGAATAGGTATCATAGTCTGGGTTACTTCCATTGTGCTTTCCTAATGTGATGGGCTCACAGGCCCCTGAGCTTGATAAAATGCAAGTGCTGAGCTAGCAGGGCTAAGGGTGTTTCTAAAACATTTTCAGAGGCTGCTGCTGGTGGTGGTGATCTAGATACATCTCAAGTAACATGCTTAACAGAGAAACTTTGAACGCTAGAAAAATGCAAAGAAAACAAAAAAAAAACTTTGTCACCCATCAATTTTTTCACTAGAGTAATTAATATTTTTTTGGTGATCATTTTGTTTTTAAACAAAAACTTATAATGATATACAATATATGAAATATTGTAGCCCTTTAATAATTCTTCTAGGGAACACTTTTTTTCTCTTCTATTTTGCTTCTGTTTTGGGGCCACACCCAGCAGTGCTCAGGACTTACTCCTGGTTCTTGCTCAGGGGTCATTCCTGGCAGGAATTTGGGGACCGTATGTAGTTCTGGGAATTGAAAACAGGTCAGCAGCATGCAAGTCCGGTACCCTACTCCTTGGCCCCTCTTTACAGAGAACACATTCTTTCTTTTCTTTCTTTTTTTTCCCCTCTGTGTTTTAGGTCACTCCCAGTGGTGCTTAGGACTTTCTCCTGGTTCTGTGCTTAGGGGTCCTGGTGGGTCTCTGGTGGGTCCTGGTGGGAATGAAACTTGATTCAGGCGTTTGCAAGGTAAGCACCTTACCTACCTCTATACTGTCTCTTTGGCCCCTGTTTTTAGAAAACACTTTCTGATGCTTTCCTAAAATAAAAGTTATTGTTTTTCTCCATAATGATTTGGTTTAATTAAGTTTACTAGAATTTTGGGAGGAGGACCACACCTGACAGTTCTTAAGGCTTACTGCTCGTTCTGTGTTCGCCAGTCGCTCTTGGAGAGACTCCGGAGAGTGTAGTGGAGCCAGAAACTGAAGTGAAGTCTGCTGTGTGCAAGGCGAGCACCTTACCTGTTGTACTGTTTCTCTAACCCCAGGTTTTATAGTGCCTTACTATTTGTATTCTCTCTCTGGTCCCAGATTTTATTTTACACACACACACACACACACACACACACATATTTTATAGCACTGCACTGTATATAGCATTGTCGTCCCATTGTTCGTTGATTTGCTGGAGCGGGACCAGTAACCTCTCCGTTGTGAGACTTGTTGTTACCATTTTTGGCATATTGAATACGCCACGGTAGCTTGCCAGGCTCTGCCATGTGGGTGGGATACTTTCGGTAGCTTGTCAGTCTCTCCGAGAGGGACGGAGGAATCGAATCCGGGTCAGCTGTGTGCAAGGCAAACACCCTACCCGCTGTACTATAGCTCCAGTCCATATATTTTATATTATATATAAATAATATAAAGTCTCTTGCCTGCACGCCTGGCTGTCTTCCCCTGTGGCCCCTCAGAGGAGATAGGCTCCAGCTTCCCTCCCTGCTCCGAGCAGAGCTCCCGGTGGCCAAAGACCACCAGAACCTAGCCACAGCCATGCTTGAGGCCCCTCTCCACAGGTCCGGACAGGCCTCACGCATGAAGGTACTGGCAGAGGAACCCAGGGGTGTGTAATCCCATCAACGGCCAACATCCAGAGGCTTAAAAGCAAGCTCCCAGAAGTGTGTGGCCGCAAAGCGGCCCTGCGGTATCTCGTAGCCTACTTCTCCCTCTTGGAGAAACTGGCATCCTTCTGAGAGTTTCCTGCCCACATGGGACAGCCTTGCAAGCTTCCCATGGTGTATTCATATGCTAAAACCAGTAACAAGCTGGATCTCATTCCCCTGAGCTTGAAAGAGCCTCCAGTGTGACATCATTGGGAGGGCTGAGTCGAGAGAGACTTCTAAGATCTCAGGGAAAGGATGAATGGAGAGGTTACTGAGCCCGCTTGAGAAATTGATGATTAACGAGATTTCGTGATTTGTGATTCGTGATATATTATATATATATAAAATGAGCATAAAATGAGGCCCCCATAATCATGCCACTGGACTCCACGCCAGGCTGTTTTCACTTGGGGCGCCCCAGATGGGGTCGGTGAGAGCCCTCTCTGCCCCAAGGGACCCAACCCCAGCAGCCGACCTCCACTACCCAAACACCGCCACGCTCCAGGCTGCTTTCCACAAGCTCGGGTAGAGCCACACACATGAGCAAATTATTCCTGGACACTGCAGCCACAGCATCATAATATATTCCCTACCCATATATATACCTCTTGGAGAGCCTGGCAAGCTACTGGGAGTATCCTGCCCGCATGGGCAGAGCGTGGCAAGCTCCCCATGGCGCATTCGATATGCCAAAAACAATAACAATATCAGGTTTAATTCCCCTGACCCTGAAAGAACCTCCAATTGTTGGAAAAGACGAGTAAGGAGAGGCTGCTAAAATCTCAGGGCTGGGATGAATGGAGACATTACTGGCGCCCGCTCTAGTAAATCAATGAACAATGGGGTGACAGTGATACAGTGATACAATGATATATATGGAAATATATGCAGTGCAATGCAATATGGAAATATATGTAAATATGTAATATGTAGCTTTGTAAATATATGTAGTACAGTATACACACATGCACACACATATATAATATATACACATATATTATATATATATTACTGCTGCACTTTCAGGTTGTGAATTATTGGAAATTAACACATGGACCTGGGAAAGGGCTGGAGTTCATGCACTGCATGTGGCGCCATGTGGGAGTGACCCCCAAACCATACCAGGAGCAGACTCCAAGCACTGCAGGATGTGGCCCCAAACTGGGACAAACAGAAAAATCAGCACATGTATATACGACATTGTTACTAAACCTCCAGCTCTATCTTTCATCCTCTGTCCTGCCTTACTCAGCTCTTGATCCCCTTCTCTTCTGGTAACCACTAATTGGCCCTAAAAGTTTCCTTTTATTGAGTTCATCTGTTTTTTCCTTATATATATATGTAACATAAGAGTGAAATTAGACTTGTCTTTCTGTTTGAGTTTCTCTTTCTCTGGTTCATGCACAGTACCCTCTAGATTGATCCATGTCAGTGCAAACGCAGGATTTTGCTTTGTTCCCCATAGCTGAGTAGTATTCTTTGGGTATAAAGATCATATCTTGGGCTGAGTTCAGTGGACTCAAGCATCTTTTTCATGCAAGAAGCCTGAGTTCAACCCCAGCACCACATGGTCCTCCAGTACCTCTGGGTGTGACCCCCTAGCAGAGAGTTGGGAGTAGTCCTTGAGTACCACCATGTCTCTAAACCACACCTCCCCCACAAAATTACACAATATTTATCTGTTCATCAGTTGAAGGGTAGACAGATTTTTAAATATATGCATGTCTTCTGCTTGGATGTCTTATAATTTACTCAAGAGTATAATAGTTTCTTTCTAATTTTTTCAAAGAAAATGGGCAAATCTTTGCACATCTGCATGATAATTGCATTGTGTCAATTCTTAAAAATGAGTTTCTTGGGCTGGAGTGATAGTACAGCGGGTAGGGCGTTTGCCTTGCACAAGGCCGACTCAGGTTCAATTCCCAGCATCCCATATGGTTCCCTAAACACTGCCAGGAGTAATTCCTGAGTGCAAAGCCAGGAGTAACCCTTGTGCATCACTGGGTATGACCCAAAAAGAAAAAAAAATTATTGATCCTCTACTTAGTGTTTTAAGAACAGTTTAGTTCTTTGTAAGGGGATGCTTGGCTTCCTCCTGGATATGCACTCAGGAATTACTCCTGGCGGTGCTCAGGGGACCATATGTGATGTTGGGAATCAAACCCGGGTCAGCTGTGTGCAAGGCAAACACCCTACCCGCTGTGCTATCACCATTCTAGCCCCAATATGCTGTTTTTTAAAAATTACTTGAAATGTTTATATTGTAGCTTATGTTGTTATGGAATTCTATGAGAAATTTATATAAGAATCAAAATATACATATAAAATTATTTATGAGACCCTTGGTATAAATGACTAATGCAAAACTTCTTGCATGTTCAGTATAGAAAGATGTGAGGAGGCAGCTGTATCTGAAGTTAAGCTTTCTCTACATCACAATTTTGCTTCAGATAATTTTTCTAGATATGGGTCTAAAGTAAGAGCATTTCTCTCCAGAAGATCTTGTGTTGGGGCACCCTGAGTCCAATGGCTCCTATTAAGAGTCGCAAGCCCTGTTAGTATTGTGGGCCAACTCAGCAGGCTTTATTGTATTTGATCCCCTCACAAACTACCGAGGGGCAACAAGAGCAAAGTGGGATCCAAATGAATCGTTTGTCCTTTACCAAAATTTCACATTTGTCATGTGTTTATGGAAGGAAAAGAACGTATCTGGCTTCCCTCCCTGCTGGGTTTTTGTATTTCAACAAGAGGATCAGGAAGAAGAAGCATAAAAGAGAATGTCTGAGGCCTAAGAGATTGCGACAGTGAGGGTGAGAGCAAGTACCCGAGGGGCAGCCAGAACAACCAATTCCGGTGTTGTTCTTGGTTCTGTCTGGCTTCCTTGACAGACTGAGACCTCACTCATGCATCTTAGCTCCCAGAACCCCCTTCTCTTCCCTTTCCTTCCAGTTGTGCTAATTCTCCCTCAACACGACCTTTCCCAAACCCCAACATAACTCAGATTTGCTCAGTCACAGAGGGTCTCAGCATGGATTTCAGTAACCCTATTTTAAAAAACCTTATTTTTAATTTTATTTTTTTAAGTTGTTCACAAAGCTGGAGCGATAGCACAGCTAGTAGGGTGTTTTCCTTGCACGCAGCTGACCCGGGTTCGATTCCTCTGCCCCTCTCGGAGAACCAGGCAAGCTACTGAGAGTATCTCACCCACATGGCAGAGACTGGCAAGCTACCCATGTGCATTCAATATGTCAAAAAGAGTAATAAGAAGTCTCACAATGAGAAGTTACTGGTGCCTGCTCGAGCAAATCCATGAGATGACAGCGATACAGTAAAAGTTGTTCACAATAATCCATTACATTTAATATTTAAACAACAATCCCAACATGCACCTTCCCACCATCATTAGAGGAAAGTGTGTGAAGATTGTTGTATTTCATCCTGAAGCCATTTAAGCCCTTGTATGAGAGATTACAAGCATATATGTTAAAGTCAAACAAATGTGTACTACTTTTGGTACACCAGTGGGCTAGAGTATGAGCACTCCAGAAATTCTGAAATTTAGAATATGATTATAGAGCAGATTCACACTTGGGTAAGTCCTATGTCCTCTCTTCTTGGCCATTGATGAGATATACGGTGTGGGATAGGGGGCCAGTTTGTGGGTGTGACTGCTAAGCTACTGGAAAAGCTGGGGGCTGCGGGGAGGAGGCCCAGTTCTGCTCCGAGCAAGCTTGGAAATTTCAATCATGGGTCCCGCATACCTGGGTTTTTCTGCAGGTTCCCTTGTGGGTGAGGCTCATCCGAACCTGTGGAGAGTGGCGTTGAGCATGGCTGTGGTTGAGTTCTGGAGGTTTTCAGCTTCCGAGGTTCTGCTGGGACAGGGAGGGAAATTCAACCTGCCCCCCTCCAAGTTGCTCCAGTGAAGACAGCCTGGCGCAGGGTCAGGAGGTTCTATTAGTAACCCTATTTTTTTTCAGCAATTCTAATAATGATTTCTAAAGTATGGTATGAAACTGAATCTGCATTTTCTGGGGGGGGAATTTTTTTGGTCTACATCCTTCATGTGTGGGAGAGATGACGCCCAACTCAGTTTTGGGGATTGCTTTTTTGGGAATTGAACCATGAGTCCCTGCATATAAAGCATGCTTTCCAGCTCATTGAACTATCTGCTGACCCAGAATCTGTATTTTAAATGATGTCTGTGGGGAATATCACTGGGCAGTCATTTCTCTTCCATAGGGTTTTAGGAAATAATGGTATTAAACATTTTTTTTTCAACCTAAGGGCAGGAAGAATTGCTCTTTCTTTGAACTAGTCCAGTTATTCTATTGACAGAGAGCTTTCCTTGTTACCTGACCCTCCAGGGTCTTGGGGTTAGGTCTGAATAAGGGTATGATAATCATAGTAATTCACTGCCAGGACCACTCAAAGGGCAAACATCTCACACAAACTAGATCCCACTCTTCATCAGATTGGCCCATTTCCCCTTTGATAACAAAATGTGGGAGATGTGTGCCTTGAAGACCTTAGAGGTTTTGTGGTTCCATCCTCTAGTAGAAAGGAATCTGGGAAATTGAGGCCAAATGCAGAGTGAAGTAGAGCAAAAGAACCAAGAGATGCTTCATCACGTGTAGGGGCCTGTGCCATCATTTTTGAGGTTGGCTTCACCAACACTTTTGGTTACACAAACCCACACCCCATTATCCATTATTTTTTTCTGAGTTCTGTCAACCATAATCACAATAATTCTGACTAGTAGAGAGTCAAGGGGTAATTCTGGGCTTCTGCATCCAGGGGTTGCAGCCAAGTGGTTTGAATGGTATCACGACCCTCCTTCTTTGCACAATAATAGATCCAGAAAAAGAATGTGTAATCTTTGTGTGCATGTGTGTTTTCTTTTGTGTTTGGGGTACACCTGGGGTGCTCAGGACTTACTCTTGCCTCAGCCCTGTTTCTGCCTCTGCCCCTCCTTATGTTCAGCTCTAAGTTAGTACTTGAGAATATGAAAGGCCAAAGGGTGGCAAACTGAGGGAATTTAACACAGGAGCTTGAGTGCAGATAACGGAGCGGCTGAAAGTCAGGCAAGAGGATACCCAGATCAGAGGTAAGCAAGAGCAGTCACAGCAGCTTTGGGACACAGAAGCTAGGGGAGGAGGTTATGCAGGGACCATGGAGTGGGGTGGCGTGCAATAGGGGTTTTTTTCTTGGTCCCACAGGAAATTGACGCCACAGTGAGAAGGTTTATTCTATGGAATCTGGGAGTAAGAAAACTCTGTCCCTACTGAAGAAGTGACTCAGTCAAACAAAACAAAACAGGAGCTGGATTGTTTCTCCTTCTCTCTCCAGTCTTCTGTCTCTGCCTCCCTTTGGTCAAACTAGACAGCAGAAGCCACAGGAGCCTGGGAATTGTAGATATAGAAAAAGCAGTCAACTATTTTCAGAGCGCATGACAATTAAGTCTGCTCTCAGGATGAGGGAATCTCTAAATCAGGAAGCTGCTGAGACCTCAAGAGGGATGATAGGAAGGTGAGGGATGGGTCAGAGAGCAAATATTGTCTGCAAACCCGACAGTTTGTGCCTTACCAAAAATTGCTTTGGGACTCTTCCGGTGTAGGATGCTGATTCCGAGTCTAACCAGGCAGTTTGCAGGCTGGGTGTGAACCGTGGGGAGTTCCTGAATTCCAGCGATCTCTCAAGGCGAGGAAGATGATTGAGGCTAGGATAGTACAGTAATTAAACCCCACAATGCCAACAGCTTCCTTTACAAGGAAGATTGATGCCAGTCAAACCTGTAAGCAGCTTTATGATTCTGATGGTGGCTCATGCCAGTAGAAACAGAATCATAAGAATTTTATACCTCAGAGGGCCAGAAAGAGAGTGCAGTGGGTAGAGCACTTGTCTTGTGCATGGCTGATCCGGGTATGACAGTTGCATCTCATATGGTCTCCCAAGCACCACCAGGAAGCCAGGAGTATCCCCTGAGCTCTGCGGGGTATGCGCACCCCCCTATATCCCCCTAAAATTTATAGTTCAAACCTCATCTGTGGTGAAAAAAAACAAATCAAATTGACACAAAAAAGAGGGAAAAGAGTTTGGAGAATTTGCCATTCTTAAACTAACTTAAGAAAAAGAACAAAGCTGAAACGGCTGTGATCAGAGCAGAATGTTGAAGAAGTGGACAATGACAGGAACCAGAAAGGGCCTAGTGAACGCTGCCCAATTCAACTCAAGCCTCCAAAGAATGAATAAAGCAATCCCCTCCCCCCTTTCTTTTCAAGAGCCCAGTCATCTGGTAAGAGCTGAGCAGACACCAATAAAGCTGGTTTCTTAGGTTGATTTTAGAGCCAAAGTCCAAGATCTTTTGTTGATATCAGTTCCACTCAGCCAAGATCTCAAGTATAAGTAACTCTGCTAATTGTAGAGAATGCAGCTGCTACTTTATGCTGACTTTGTGAAAACATGTTTAGTACTGATTACAATACTTTTCTGAAGAAACAGAACAAAGGGAAACTCAGAAGGAACTCCCAAACCTCCCTTCCCTACTGGAACTGCTTATGCTTTTGCTAGAATTTAGAATGTGCTATAATTCTGTGCTTCTCTCATGGTGTTCCCTGGAACACAGAACCTGGTGCCAGGACTGGCACCTTCTCCCTGATGCTACCTTGGGTGTATACTTAGGTTCTCTCTCCTTTCCACCCTCACCATTTCTTTAATTGAATTTTATTGAAGAATAATTGAAAAACGCACGTATGTAATATAGTTTAATGAATTTTGGCATATTTATACCATGAAATGATGACTAAAATAGTCAATCTAGCCTCACTTCAAAGGTTGTCTTGTGTTTCTAAATTTCCTCTTGCTCCCATTCCTGAACAACCACTTATCAATTTTTAATTTTATATTGGTTTGTATTTTCCAGGGTTTTATATAATTGAATCATAAAATATGTGCTCACTCTTTAGGAGTGTCTGGTTTCTTTTAGCATAACTGTTTAAAATTCTTTTTATTATAACATGGTGACTTACCAAGTTGTTCCTAATACAGTTATTTCAGGCATTAAGTGTTCCAACGCGAATCCCACCACCAGTGTGACTTTCCCCCCACCAATATCCCCAGTTTCCCACCCACCAACCCAGCCTGTCCTTTTATTGCATATTGTTTGTTACAAAACAAAGGCAAATGAAATTACAAAAAATTAAATAAAAACTCAATTTTCTCACTCTATTGCTTCATTGGTCTGCCTTCCTGGTCGAGTATTCTCCTTCCTACTTCTGCTTCCTCGATATACACATCAGAACCTGTGTTTTCCTGGGTTGACATCCATTTTGTACACCTTTTGCCCACTGAAAGCAAAAATGCTCTAACTTGGCATTCAAGGCTTATACTGTGCCTTTAAATCTACATGGCCAATAGAAGCAGGCGAGGGTGGGGGGCTATTGGGAGGGAAACTGGGGACATTGGTGAAATGCACAAGAAACATGTGGACTGGTGAAGGGATGGGTATTAGAACATTGAATACAAAAAAAGAGAAACAGGTTTTGGATATGAAAAAGAGAAACAGATTATGCTGGATGAACCAAGAAAGGGGTTGGGGTGGGGTTGGAAGATGGCTCAGTGGCTATAGAGCCCGCCTGGCAAGCAGTACGCCGTGAACTTGATCCCTTTATGTGCCAGGTGTAATCCTGACTGTCCCACTGCTGTCCTGACATCTCCACTGATTGTGATTTCTGGTTGTACCACAGTTGGATGCGTAGGAGTGCCACAGTTAAAAAGGTGTGTGAGTGCCACAGTCAGGAGTGCGACTCCTGGGAAACATGTGTGACCCCTGGAGCACTGGGGTCCGAGGTGTGAAAATACCAAAGCCTGTTGTATGAGCATCACGACTAACAAGTGTGTGTGAAACGTTACCCAACCCTCAACCTCACCAGCATCTATAAAGGGAAGAGAAAAAGAAGATATTGTGGGGACACAATTTGGTGTGTGGGGGGTAACCCTTAGTTTTCAGAAATATGAGAGGTGTGCATAAAGATGATGGCTTTGCAAGGGCTCCATTGCTTTGATGAAAGAATTTTGATTATGATTACTCTTTCTGTAACTTGGTTTGAGATTATAGTACCAGGTAGGGAGAACCTGACGTGTGGAAGGGTTATATGTCTGCCTTGTGCCAACCACTGAGCTCAGGAATTTGGTTTAGACTGGGCTACATATCCATGTACATTCTTCTTCTGTAGGCAGGGATGGTAATGGTGAACAAAACCTGACTTTCCCCCAAGTAAATTAAGAAGATACTTTTAGGAATAAAAGGGGATTTTGATGCTGAGAGGATTCAAAATAACATATGTTCATTAGATTTACCAAGAAAATGTAATGAACATATGCTTCATCCAAGGCTTGAATTATCCATGCCTTAAATTCAATCATTCAACTTGGTTTATGCTGATTCCATTGTTTTATTGCCACTGGGCTTATGTAGATTATCTCTGGGGATTAATCAGTTGTGACTTAAAAATAAACATTTTACAGGAACAACCACCTGGAGTTTTAATTATCATAAAATTTACACTTTCTCTATGCTATTTTTAGGAAGTATAAAGATTGATTATTATTGTTGTCATTTTAATTTCGGGCTACACTCTACTATATTCAAGGTTTGCTACTGAATATAGCAAACTATATAGCAAGCTCAAGGATCACTCCTGGCAATGCTCAGGAGACCATACGTAATGTCAGGTATTGAATTCAGGTCACCTGCATGCAGAGCATTCATCTTACCTATTTTACTATCTCTACTGTCCATAAAGAACTATTATTAATGAAAGGATAATTTGTCTTTTTAAAACTGAACAGAATTAGAAATAAGTAGACTTTCAGGGTAGATGCAAGCCAGGTAGTTCATTGCTGTACTGTATTTTTAGACTTGGGCTTTGTTCTATGGAATAAGTTCTTAGTTACATGCATTTATTAAAAGTTCACAAACAAAATTGTGGTTGTTTTAAAATGTTTTAAAATTTCTGCTAAAATTAGAAATTTATTATTCAGTTATCTTATTTTAAAATTAGTTGATTAATTAAGCAAACATTTAATGAGCACTTGTCATGTGCCAGCCACACATTGGTCACCATCTATATATATATGTACATATACGTATACATAAGCACACAAACACAATTCCAGTTCTCAAATAACTCATAACTGAGTGGTGTAGTCAAGTACATCATGAATAAGGGTGCCATTAGGGTTTTTATCATTCTCATCTTTAATCTTTGGAAAGTTACACTTTGACTGAGAGGGGAAAATTAAATAGCAGCAGAAGCACATTATTGCACAGATTGAAGATAAGCATTTACAGAATGTTTGATGTATAAAGGTATATTGACTAATTCTTTTCCCAGTCTTGTACCTTTTCTTTTATGAGGGTTTAACGCCAGTCAGTCCCTGAAGTAATGATTTAATTACAAGCCAAACAATAGGGAACTGGCAGAGAAGAGCCTTCTCCAGGCGTTTGCACAATGTCTTGCTGAGACCTGCACAGCAGCACTCTGGCTGTTCCTTCTGAGGGCACAGATGAGTAGAAGGCATCATTTTTGTATGTCTGGATGCCCCCTCTTTATTGTGATCGGTGCAGTGAAAGCATAGCTAAGGCAGCCGGCATTGACATGGGCAGGAAATGCAGAACTCCAGGCCATCCGGCAGGAAACTCTGACATATGGGGGCCTGGAGATGCTCTGAAGGTGCGGAACAATTTCAAAGAAAAGCATGAAGAATCAAGTTTCTTTTTGCCATTGATCAAAAATATAACCAAACTATAAACCTAATAAAAAACAAAGTTCTAGCCATTGCATTGAGTGACAAAGGTTTTTGCCACTGGCTCTCCCCAAACCTGCCACAGGAAACTGAATCTGCTTGCAGTTGCCAATCAGCCACACCAGGCTGCACAATTTGTGCTGCCCAGTGTAATGTGAAAATGGGGAGCCACATTAACAAAAGCAAGAAGAGTATTATTAAAGATGATAAAAGTTGGAGTGTTAGGGATAGCTCAGTGGTAGGTCCCCGGGCTTGCAGGCATGAGGCCAAGAGTTTGATCCCCAGCCCTGCCCCACATTATGATTCACCTTGCAACGCTGTTTGCTGTCCCCAGCACTACAGTAAACTGTGCCATCTCCAGCGCACTAAAGCTTGTAGAGTGTACAAGCTGCCCAACCAAAGACTATGGGGCTCCTGGTCTCTGCAGGATTAGCAAAGAGAAGGGAAGGTGGGGAAATAAATAAAACGGGGTTGGGGAGATAGCTTACATGGCTGGCACATATGTCTGGCACACACAGGGCCCTAGGTTTGATGCTGGCACTGTGTGGACTCCTGAGAACAGCAGTGTGTAGCCCTGGACCCAACCCACTTCTCAGCAGTGCTGGAAAGGCTACCCAAGGCAAGCCAAATCAAACCAAACCAAAATTGACAAATAAAATATTTACTGTATCACTGTTATTGTCATCACTGTCATCGATTTGCTTGAGCTGGCACCAGTAACGTCTCCATTTTGAGACTTGTTGTTACTGTTTTTGGCATATTGAATATGCCACGGGTAGCTTGCCAGGCTCTGCCATGCGGGCAGTATACTCTCGGTAGCTTGCTGGGCTCTCCGAGAGGGGCTGAGGAATCGAACCCGGGTCAGCTGAGTGCAAGGCAAATGCCTTACCCGCTGTGCTATCACTCCAGCCCCAAAGAAGGGCATTTTTTTTCTAAAATCTTTTTCCTTCGGCCTATCTTTTGACTTGTCATGATGCCATTTTTTTTATGATAAAAAATTTTATTAGTGAATCACCATGAGGTACAGTTACAAACTTATTAATTTTTCTGTTTGCATTTCATTCATACAGTGATCATGTACCCATCCCTCTACCAGTGCCCATTCTCCTCCACCAATATTCCCAGTATCCCTTCCACCACCAGTAGAAGTTTTTAACAAAGTTAAACAGAATCCTTTAGTACTAGAATATAGTGTATGTTTTGGTAATGTTTCTCAAGGTAAAGAAAAGCCTTTGGTACTAAAATATAGTGTATTTTTTTGGCAGTCCTTCTCAAACACACTTAATAGAACCATCCATATTGTTACTATGTAACAGACCTTTTGGTAAAGCACATATTCTTTGGAATATAATCTTAGAAACAACAATGGGGGCACAGTAATTTAGCTTTTTACTTCATTTACCAAATCAACTCTAACATATATATTGTTTTGGTGATGTATAGGAAAAATCAGTCTGTATTTCAAAGCATTTTTATTTAGTTGGAGGAGTAAAATAATGGCAGGATACAACAGTAAATGCTATGTCAGATTTAACATTGGAGAAACCAGTAAGTGATAAAGTGAGTTTTAGAAAACGACTTCTCAATTAATGTCTTGAAGACATCTAGGAGGAACATCTTATATTATTTTATTTTAACTTTGTTGTTGAATCACTGTGAGACAGATTCTCCCAAATTTGTTCATGAATTGAATTTCAGTTGTACAGTATTCCAACACCCATTTCTCCACCAGTGTACATTTCCCAGTACCAGTGTCCCCAGGTTCCTTCCCATCACTCTCCACCCCCCATACCCTGCCTTCCTCAGTGGCAGGCGCTTTTCTTCTCTCTCTCTCTCTCTCTCTCTCTCTCTCTCTCTCTCTGTCTTTCATGTCTCTCTCATTTTGGGCATTGTGGTGTTCAATATTGGTACTGTAAGGTTAGAAATTTGAATGATCAAAATGCACATGCAAAAATACTCTTCATCACTAATCATCAGGAAGATGCAGATCAAAACGACAATAAGCTATCTTCTCACACCAGAGACTGGTACACATCCAAAAGAACAAAGCAAACAGTGCTGACATGGGAGTAAGGGACTCTCCTTTATTTTTCGGTGGGAATGCTTACTGGTGCAATCCTTTTAGAAAACAATATGGATGCTTCTCAAAAAAACTAGAAATTAAGCTTCCATTTGACACAGCAACATTACTTCTGTGAATATATATGGGGTTCCAGCAGACACCTCTTCTGCACTGCTATGTTCACTGCAGCACTATTCACCATAACCAGAATCTGGAAGCAACCCAAGTGTCCAAGAAAAGATGAATGAATAAAGGAATTATGGCACATCTCTACAATGGAATACTATGTAGCTATTAGGAAAAATGAAGTCATCAAATATGCCTAGAAGTGAATGGACATGGAGAGTATCATGCTGAGTGAAGTGAGTCAGAAAGAGAGGGACAGATAGAGAATGACTGCATTCATTTGTGGTATACAAATATAGATATATAGGAAAAGACTAATATCCATGACCAGGGAAAACAGGGGTCAATGGTTGGAACTAACCACATGTGTGTAGGGCTGAGGGTAGGTAAGATAGAGAAGAGACCGGTATGAAAATAATTGCTGGGAATGATGACGCTGAACAAGATCTGAGGGTTAAAACTAGGTAAAGATGTCATTTTGTTTTAAAAAATTTTTGGCTAGGTAATATCCTAAGAAAGAAAAATTAGAAATTTAAAGTATGAGTTTTACCTTTATTTTATGTTAGTTTCAAATGAAAATTTATGTGGTATCAAAGAATTCTCATTTTGTGTTTTAGTTCCTCCTAAAGGTGTTTTAATTTTATTTTTTATTAGAACAGTGGAAACAGAATTACACAAAATTACTCACCTGTATTTTATTTTTTTTGTTGACATCCATGGACACATTCTATCTTCAGCTTGCTGACATGTAGGGAAAGACTGTAATGAACAGGACTAAGTTGCCCCTAGCTCTCTTTCTTTCTCTGTGATCTTTTTCAGCACAAGAGGTTAGCTAATATAGGAAATCAACCACGCTTCTGATAGGTTCCTTGGTGAATAGCATTTCTTAGAACCCTGTTTCCTTCTTTCTGTGTTTCAAGCAAGTTGTAGTTCGAATGGTACATGTGGCTTCTGGGGACTGTCTTTGTACCTGCCCACTCAGGGTCTTGGCAAAAGACTCCAGACAGGGTAGTCATAAACAATGGAAATCTCCTCCTTATTGTTCAGGAGGCTACAAGTCCAAGATAAAGGCACTAGCATGGTGTCATGGTGGTGAGGGTCTTCCCCGAATTAATCACTGGCCTCTTTCACTGTGACATCCCCTGGTGGAGTACTACAAATCCCGTTCACGTGGGCTCATGAATTAATCTCATGATTTATTTATTTATTTATTTGCTTTTTGGGTCACACCCAGTGCGATGCTCAGGGGTCATTCCTGGCTCTGCACTCAGGAATTACCCCTGGCCGTGCTCAGGGGACCATATGGGATGCTGGGAATCGAACCCGGGTCGGCCGCGTGCAAGGCAAACGCCCTACCCGCTGTGCTATCGCTCCAGCCCTAATCTCATGATTTAATACCTTTCAAAGACCCTAACCACCACTGTGGGGGTTAGGATTTCAACATATAAACGTGCAGTGGAGGTGCAAGAGGGGGCACAAGTATTTGGTCTATAGCTATATCATTTTTTTTCTCTGCTTGAAGAAGCTCAGGAAGATGAAGTAATGTGCCAAGGCCACAGAGATAGTAAAAATCAAGAGTAAGATTTGAAAACAGAGACTGAGAGATAGTAGAGTGGGTAGGGTGCTTGCATTGCAGGCAATTGACCCAGTTTTGGTCCCTGACACCCTATATGAGCACTACCAGCAGTAATTCCTGAATGCATAGCCAGGAGTAATTCCAGGGCATAGCCTAGTATGCCCACCCCCCAAAAAAATTTTAACACAAGATCAGTTATTTTTATACTAAAACATAATTAGAGATAATGAAATAAGATTAAAGAATAAAAATATAATGCAATGAAAATGTTAAAAATGTTCTTTCTTCTAGATTATTAAAGAGAATCAATTTTATTTCAAATATCAACATAGAAGGAACCATATTTGTTTTTATTTATCTAATTCTTCATTTGTTTTGGGGCAATGCCTGGCAGTATTCATGGGTTACTCCTAACTCTGTGCTCAGGTATTACTTCTGGCAGTGCTCAGGGGACCATGTGGGATGCTGGGGATTGAACTCAGGTAACTGTACTATTGTTCCAGCCTCTCACTAATTCTTATAGTATCAGTTCCATGAGTTATGGGCTATTGTGCTCATATTACAGATGAAAAAAATTGAGGCTCAGAAAGGTTAAGTAAACTGCCTAAGATATCACAACCATGATTATGAACCTGACTGTAAATACTTAAATATTAATTACTACTCTAGCCTTCAAAGGGTCTTTATTTCCTGAAAAGGTGAAATAAATTACTATGTAAGACCATTTATTGAAAAGACAGTTTCAGTATTACCTTAGGATTCCTTAACATAAGTACTCTCAGAAAAATAGATGACTTTCTCAACATCAACCCTAAGGGCCCCAAAACACTATTGAAAAAAACATAATTCCCCTAGGTTCATTGCAGCATTATTCACAGTAGCCAAGATCTGGAAACAACCCAAGATCTGGAAGTAGCCCAAGTGTCCAACACACACACACACACACACACACACACACACACACACACACATGCACGCACGCACGCATACTACTTGGATTTAAGAAAAAATTGAAACATGCAATTTGCTTTCAAATGGATGGAATTAGAGGGTGTCTTGTTGAGTGGAGTCAGCCATGAGAGTGAGAGATACAGGTGGCTTCTACCATAGTGAGGCTAGAAAGCAACACACACGGGGAGCAACAGGACTGGAAAGCTGGCTTCCAGAAGTGAGTCATGAGGTGGTGATGGAATGAGGCTGACACCCAAGGACAGTTGAGACAAGGGCTAGGAGGATTGCTCCATAGCTGGAAGACTGCTTCGTGAGCAGAGGGGCGAAGGAAGATGGAGTAGAGAGGGGATCACTAAGAAAATGATGGCTGGAGGAATCAGTCAAGATGGGAGATGTGTGCCAAAAGTAGATAACGGACCAAACAGGATGATCTCTCAGTGTCTGTGTTGCAAGCCCTAAAGCCCAAAAATAGAGAGAGAGTGTGAGGAATATTGTCTGCTGTGGAGGCAGGGGGAGGGTGGAAAAGTGGGGGTATACCCGGGATATTGGTGGTGGGGAATGTGCACTTGTGAAGGGATGGGTGTTTGATCATTGTGAGATTGTAACCCAAACATGAAAGCTTGTAACTATCTCATGGTGGGCGCTCTGGTGGTGGGTGTGGTGTTAAACAATGTATGCATGAAACTATTAAGGCACTTCAATAAAAATGCAAAAAAATAAAAAGGTTTGTTTTAGGGGCAGGACTAAATTCTATACCTATTGATCTTCAAAACAAATATACTTAGAAAGGAGCCCTTGACTGGCAGAAGTTCCAGCTTGTATATAGTATAAAAATTAGCAAATGTTTATATCGCTGAAAAGAGGAAATGTTGACTTACATTCTCCAACATTCCCCACATGAGTTTTCAGGAAACGAGAGGAATTAGTTACCAAAGGGAGTAAACTCTCTTATAGGCTTTGAAGTTCTCTTTAATGGCAGATAGTATAATCTGTCTGTTAAAAGTAAAGTTGCACAGAAATGCCTTTTGCTAGACGGGGATTCTGTTAATCACTGGTTAGTAGTTCCCACTGTTAGTTAAATAGGGGAAAAACCGTGGTTATACAGTGGACTTGGTTTGCAAACACAATGCCAAAGCAAGTGAGTACATTCTGTTTTTAACATAGAACCACTGGGCTGGAAAACCCTCAAAGCATCTGTCATTCAACAAGACCTCCTAAGAAAAAGAACGTTATGATTTTTTTCAAGAGATTTTAACCAGTTTGACTTAGATATTAGATTTTATTTGAAAATAAATTATTCTAGGTTAGAAGGATTCTTGGTCTTTTTGAATTATGTTTACTCCTCAACCCCCCTATGTTGGAGATAGCACCTTGATTTTGTTTAAAAACTAAAAACTAAATTTGGCTCCGGGATGGCAAAGAAAGAATCAGGGCTTTGATTTCTTAGCCATGTACTTTCTCTCTGACTCAAGGAAGATAGGCCATGCCAAGACCTGTGAGGCTGTCAAAGACTCCTGTGTGGATTTGGAATTGGTTTCTGATGCCGTGATAAGAACAAATAAACCTCGCTCTGTGTTAGATGAGGTAGCCATAGTGCTCTTGCAAGAGAGAGGAATAGGATGCCTGTCCTGTGGGCTTCCATCTCCAAAGCCGGGAGTTTTCCCTTAACAAACCTCTTATTTAATAACCCTCTAGAATTATTCTCCATGAATGCATCTGAACCCTCCTTGACCCCATTTCTGTTTCAGCTCACACTGCCACTTGAAGTTAACGCGTTCCATATGTTTGCCACCCATGGTGAAAGTCATTTTTCCTTTTATTTGTTCTCGAATTGTCTCCTGTAAGCTGGTTGCTTTGTTTCCTCAAGAGTTCATTTGGCTCCCACCAAGTTTGCTCACTTCAGCTCCGAGGTCAGTGAGGTTGAGAGAAGCAGCTCTTGAGACATCGATCTTGCTGAAGAAAATTTGATAACCTTTCCATAGCCACTAAGGACGTGGGCACTGGAGAACTGCTTCAAAAACATCCATCTTCAAATCTGCTAAATGAAAAAAAAATTTGTGAGGAGAAAACAAAACACATCACAATCTCATTTAAAAGCAGTGCATTACTATGTAGCGACAGATAAAAATGCCTTTAATTTTCCTCTCAGTTTTCTTTACTTATTGGCTGGGCATTTTTGGTAAATGGTAGAATGCCACTGTAGTCACAAATTCAAGTACTGTGTGTGATTAGGAAAGATACTAGAATGTGATTTTGTTTGGTCAAGTGAATTTGTGTAATGATTGGACCTTGATAGTTTGCCAAAAATGTCACTGAACTTGAATATAGAATTCCAAATACATTTGCTTAGCTGGATATAGAATTCCACTTTTACTCAGCGGTTTATTTACATTCCAGGACACCAAACTGGTGGAGATATTTTTTCTTTTTGGGTGTTGGGGATTGAATCCAGGGACTTATGTATGCAAAGCATATACATGCTCTACCACTGAGCTACATCCTTGACCTTAGAGAGGATTGCTTTCCCTCTAATTATCACAGAATAACAGATCATGGTCTACTTAAAACACTTGGTTATTTCTTTTTCTTTATTTACTCTATTCTCTAATATAAACCACTTATGAATGCTTATATATACACAGCTGTATTAATATTTTAATGAAGAGTAAAAATACACAAAATATTGGAAGAACGGGGAAAAATAACATTTAAATTTACTTTATGTTATTTATGTTATGTAATGCTACATTATTTATTGTGCTTGGGTCTAGCAGTGCTGGAGACCACCAGGACCATCCCCACAGTGCTCAGAAGACATGAAAAGCCTGCTTGGGATTCAGGTTGATGGCTCTGCATGCAAAACATGTGCATATGTTATTTATCAATAGTACAAACTTTTCTCTTTATATTGATGATAATATCTGGGGAGAACAATGCACTTGAGACAATTTTTATTATCAGATAAAAAATTTCCAAACTCTCATGTTTATTGAGGTGTAACTGACAAAAATATTTGGTTTCAAGTGTATAACATAATGACACTGTATCTGTATCGATCGTAAAATAATCACTAAGAGCCTTATTGAATGATGAGCTCTTTTTGAATGGTTAGATTACCAAGAACATATAATATAATCTACAAGTTCATGTAAAAGGCATCATTATTATCTACAAAATATCATAGCATGAATGAAATAATGAAGGTGCTAATAGTAGTGCTCTCTACCCCTTGATGAGGATTCTCTGTGCTTGATGTACCTGTGGTTGCAGGTAATCTTTAGAGGGACAGTCTGATGGCCATATAGCTCAAGGTGATCTATAACAAGCATTTATTTCATTTTGTGCAAACTACAATAATCTGTATTATATACGACTGCAGCCCATATTATAATACAAGATGAATCAAGTTAAACCTTGCATTCAAGATACTATTTTACATGTCAACATATATGTTACAACTAGTATATTGCCCCCCGATTAATTTTATTAAAGTACCATGAGTTACAAAGTTGTTCATAGTTGGATTTTTGACATACGGTGTTCCACCACTGATCCTGCCACCAGTGTCAACTTCCCTCCACCATTGCTTCAGGTTCTCTCTCCCAACCAGCTCCAATCTGCATATTTATAGGCAGTTGGGTTTTTTTTATTTCAGTGTTGTTGATTCTGTGGTTTGGATATTTAGCGCTATCATTTTTTTTAATTGAATCACCATGTGGAAATTTACAAAGCATTCAGGCTTAAGTCTCAGTTATACAATGATCGGACACCCATCCCTTCACCAGTGCACACATTCCACCACTAAGAACCCCAGTATACCTCCCCTCCCACCCCACCCCCACCTGTGTAGCTGATAATTTTCACTTTACTTTCTCTTTACTTTGATTACATTCAATATTTCCACAAAAAACTCACTATTATTGTTTGGAGTTCCCCCCCCCACCCCAAAATCAGACCTGCTATAAAGGAAGCATTTGATAATTTGTTTTCCATTGCTGAGAATGAAGAGATACAAGGTTTTGGATTTCTGTATTTTAGTATTTTAGTAACTAAGTCCAGGGAAATTTCTGCCAGAAATTGCATCATTGCAAGCTCGTACCTCTCTCTAGTGGTCCTTATAAGATGACAGTTGCCATGCCTTCACACCCCACCCCCCGGAAAAGAAAGAGCCAAGAGAGAAAAATGTTTCCCCTCCCGGGGCGGCATGGGGCCGTGGTTTAATTCACAGTCTAGAGACATTTCTGCAAGAAGCAGCCGGTACCAAAAGTAGTTTAGCTGGCCCCCGGGATCATGGTCATCTAGCAACAGAGAGGCTGCACACGTGCGGCCACTCGGGTCACATCTCAGCAGAGAGCCGCTATCAATTATTTTTTTAATTTTGTAAAAACTGTATAAAGTAGTTCACAATACTTGATTACATTTAATATTCTAACACCAATCCCACCACCGTTACACCACCATATTTTGGATGTTTTTATCCGGAAACCCAACCCCTGCCCCAAAGCAGAACCCAAATACTTTATTTTGTAGGGTTTGTTGTGAAAAACTGCTGAAAATGTTCCAAAAATGTTTCCTTAGAGGAAAGAGTGTGGAGATTGTTGTATTTCACCCAGGGGCCATTAAGCCCTTCTATAAGAGATTACTAACATGTTGTTGAAGGTTGAGCCTCATAAGGCTCAATATGTGTGTGTGTGTGTGTGTGTGTGTGTGTGTGTGTATGTGTCTGTAAAAGATATATTTCCCTCTAAGATTAGTTGCCTCCTGTTTTAAACCCCATCAAATATGGTGTGGTACTCTTGGAGTACGGGTGTATGAGGTATGAGTCATCCAGAAATATGTTCTGGATGAGGCTTGGCCTGAGCCTGTGGAGCGCGGCCATGAACATGGCGGCAGTTGAGTTCTGGAAGTTTTCAGCTGCCGTGGCTGGGTCCCTTGGGGCAGGGGAGGGTCTTACCTGCCACCCTCCAGGACGCCCAAATGGCCCAAATGGAACAGCCTGGCGTGGGGTCTGGCGGCTTGGTTAGAGCTCTATCACACCACTGATGTACCTGAACCCCTGGCCCCAGAGCTCACTGCTTTTCATCTGTCTCTTTTCCCTTTCCTCACCACTCTGTTTATTCCTTCTCTGTATACTCTAGGCATCATCCTTAAACCATTGCATTCACCCATCCAGTTATCCTAAATACTACATATCAGTGATATCATCCTGTGTTTGTTCTTCTTCTTCTTCTGGCTTACTTCATTTAATGTGTTATCTTTCACTTCCATCTATGTTTCAGCAAATTGCATGATTTCATCATTCCTTACAGTTGTAACGTATTTCATTTGTGTACATACACCACATTTTCATGATCCACTGATCTCTTGCTGAACATCTAGGTTGATTCCAAATCTTACCTATTTTACTGAGTACTGCGATGAAAAATAGTGTATATATGCTCTTTTAAATGAATATTTTTATGTCCTCGGGGAAGATACCCAAAAATGAAATTACTGGGTTTACTGAGAACTCTCCATACTTTTGTTTCTTAGAGCTTGAACTAGACAACGTTCCCACCATCAGTGAATGAGCATTCCATTCTCACCACATCCCCGCCAACACAGATGGTTCCCAGTAATTTTGATATGTGACATTGCCACTGGTGTGAGATGGTATCTCACTGTTGTTTTGATTTGGAAATCCCTAATAATGTGATTGTGAGCACTTTTTCATGTGACTGTTGGCCATCTGTTGGTTTTCTGAAGAGAAATCCTTGTTTATTTCCTTTCCCATATTTTGATGTTTATTTTTAATTTTTTAAAAAAAAATTGTTGCTGATCTTTGTGGGACTGGAGCGATAGCACAGCAGGTGGGTTTTTGCCTTGCATGTGTTCGATTCCTCTGCCCCTCTCGGAGATCCCGTCAAGCTACTGAGAGTATCTCGCCCGCACGGCAGAGCCTGGTAAGTACCCGTGGCGTATTCAATATGCCAAAAACAGTAACAAGTCTCACAATGGAGACAATACTGGTGCCCACTTGAGCAAATCGAGTGAGAGTGATACAGAGCACTTTATATATCCTGGACATCAACATTTTATCTGATGTACAACTAGCATATTCTAATAATGTATTATATAATGCATTAAGTTAAAAAGGCTTAATTTTGTTTTTAGTGTCCACATTAAATTCTTTAGACAGAAGTTCTATTATTTTATTTTGTATATTCCTTGGAGGTTCCTTATCAGTAACAGAAAAGAGGTACCACAAACAAGTCCATGGTCACAACACCTCGAACACACCTGATCTCGGAAGCTCATTAGGATTGGGCCTTGGGTGGGAGAAAATATGTATTTTAATGGCTGGGAATGTGATCAGTGGTAAACTCATTCCTTATATGTGTGAGGCTGTGAGTTCAATCCCCAGAACTTAAGAAAAAATTAATGGGAACATGCAGTTGGGGAAGGAGGTAGAACAGAGGGTAGATTCCAGAAATTCCAAGAGGAGATACATTTGAGAAGGAGTTGCAGGCCAAATGGAAACTGTAGAACAGACAAGGGGTGAAGGACATTTCAAGAAGATACAAGAAGAGATTTTGCCTAGGAAATTTGGAGGTTTCTTGGGGGTGGGTTTGGTTGGAGAATTGGATTAGGTGCAGGCTATGAAGGACCATTTTTATTTTTATTTTTTTGCTTTTTGGGTCAAACTCAGTGATGCACAGGGGTTACTCCTGGATCATGCACTCAGGAATTACTCCTGGCTCTGCTCGGGGACCATGTGGGATGCTGGGAATCAAACCTGAGTCAGCCGTGTGCAAGGCAAATGCCCTACCCGCTATGCTATCGCTCCAGTCCCGAAGGGCCATTTTCTGTGGCAAGAGCATCCACTGAAGACTTTCCATTAGAGAAATGAGTTAGTGAGAGACATATTTAGTTAATAAATTATGAATGTACTGTATGCTATGAAAATAATTATACTTTTAATAGGCGTGTACAAGACTGTTTAATCTACCAATTGAATACCAATTGAATCTACTGTTCAGTTAACCATATTTCATGTGACAGTATTCCCCATGCAACACTTAGGTATTTTCATACATATTTTATTTGTTAACATGATTAAGCTAAACAATCACAATGAAATACATCTTTATCTGCATTTATTCTTTAAAACTGTAATTCTGTTATGTCTTTTCAATATTCTTGCTATTTGGTATGTATCACTGTATCACTGTTACCCTGTTGTTCGTTGATTTACTTGAGTGGGCACCAGTAATGTCTCTATTCCACTCAGCCCTGAAATTTTAGAAGCCTTTCCTTACTTGTCTTTCCCAATGATTCGATGCTCTCTCAGGGTCAGGGGAATGATACCTATTGTTACTGTTTTTGGCATATCGAATACACCATGGGTAGCTTGCCAGGCTCTGTCTGTGCAGGTGGGATACTCTCGGTAGCTTGCTGGGCTCTCTGAGAGGTATGTATATATCTTTTACTGTATTTGGGATATGAATACGCCATGGGGAGCTTGCAAGGCTCTCCCGTGCGGGCAATAAACTCTTGGTAGCTTGCCAGGTTCTCCAAGAGGGAGAGCTAGGCTATCAGATGTTGGGAGCTTGGTTTTATAGTCTCTGGCTATTGGCCGTTGATGGGATTACATGGCGCCAGGGGCAGTTCCTGAGTGTGACTGCCTAGTCACTGGAAGATGGGGAATCTGGGTGGAAGAGGCCCAGTCCTGATCTGAGAGCCCTTGAAGATTTTGGCCCGGGTCCCAGACACCTGTGTTCCTCTGCTGGTTCCTTCATGTGTGAGGCTTGTCTGAACGTGCAAAATGGCCTTGAGCATGGCTCTGGCGGGGTTCCAGAGGAAAGGAAAGTAAGGAAAGGCTTCTAAAATTTCAGGCCTGAGAGGAATAGAGACATTACTGGTGCCCACTCAAGTAAATCAACGAACAACAGGGTAACAGTGATATGGTGATACATACCAAATGGTATGTATTAATACCAATATTGAACTAAGTAATTAAGTAGTCAAGTGAATATGCTTGATTGCCTATGGCCCCTATGGTGCAGGAATATAAACATTCTAGTCTATGTGCCAGTGTAGAGAAGGAGAAACCTGCCTGTGGTGTGGTTTTGAGAATTTAGCTTCTGTGATTCTGTGTCATTTCTTGGGGAGAGATACCAGAATGCCTTGGTTTGCAATTTAAGGCATGGCATATATTTGAAAAAGCCATTAGGTCACGGGATTGAAAGATCAATGACATTTAATTTATGATTCTAAAGGTAAAAACTTTGGAGAGGTATTTGGAAAATAATAAGAAAGTATCAGAAAGATGCTGCAAAATCACCCCAGATTGGACTTCTCAGATGTAATAGTGACTAATATTTTATATGATCTTAAAAATCTTATTTCTAGGCCATAGAAGACACACATATTGTCAAAATGAAAGGCAGACTGCATATGACCTTTCATTCTGCTTTAACAATTTAACATAGTTAGGGCCAAACAGATCAGTGATCAAGGCTACATCTCTTGTATGTGCTGTAGAGTGTAGCCCTGGAAACCACCTATGCCCCAGAACATCTGGGTGTGGCCCCTGTGGGTCCTGGAAAACCACCACCCAGTCCAACATTGAACTGTACTACCTAGTTGGTCAAGTATTACTGAGTGCTGCTGGTCCCTGAGTACTGCTTGAGAGGCCTCACCCACCCAATTAACACAGTGAAGTTTTTCCATATCATGAAACTTTCTTTGAAGACATATATTTAGTAATATAATTTAGTATTAAGTAATATACAGTTACACTATGGTTTAAATAATCTCAAGTTTATGGTATTGGGTTGATTTGGGGGAATATTTTCCTCAGGAATTATGAATACATTCTTAGACATAAGCATATAACCATGTCTGATGATTTTCTTTTTAATTTAATTTTATTTTTATAAAGTTGTTCACAATAATTCATTACATTTAATATTCAAACAACAATCCCACCACCATTTCACCTTCCCACCACCATAAGTGGAAAGTGTCATGAAGTCCTTGTATAAGAGATTACAAACATATATGTTAAGCATTATTTTCTTTTTTGCTTTATGAGTCACACCTGGCGATGTACAGGGCTAACTCCTGGCTCTGCACTCAGGAATCACCCCTGGCGGTGCTCAGAGGACCATATGGGATGTTGGGAATCGAACCCGGGTTGGCCGAGTGCAAGTCAAACGCCCTACCCGCTGTGCTATTGCTCCAGCCCCACAAACATATATATAAACCCAAACAAATGTGTGCTACTTTTGGTACATCAGTGGAGTAGAGTATGAGAGATCGTGAGGCCACCAGGAATTCTGAAATTTAGAATATGATTATAGAGCAGATTCACTCATGGGTGAAACCTATGTCACTCTCTTCTGGGAGCTTTATTTCAAAGTCCCTGGATCTTGACCATTGAGATTATATAGTTCGGAAGGCAGTTTGTGGGTATGACTGCCAAGCTACTGGAAAAGTTGGGGGCTGCGGGGAGGAGGCTTATTCCTGCCCCAAGTGAACTTGGAGATTTTAGTCACGGGTCCCGCATCGCTGGGTTTTTCTGCAGGTTCCCTCCTGGATGAGGCTTGTTCGAGCTTGTGGAGAGTGGCCTTGAGCATGACTGTGGTTGGTTCTGGAGGTTTTGGGCAGCTGGGGTTCTGCTGGGGTGGGGAGGAAACTCAACCCTCTCCCCTTCCCCCACCAAGTTGCCCCGGTGAAGCTGATGATTCATTTTCTTAAGATAATTTTTTACCCATTTTACCTTCTGACCCCTTTTACTCATTTCCTCTCATAACTCCTTCCCCACCTTTGGTAACCAGTAATTTGTATGGTTTTCATGAATTTTAATTTTTTGTAGATTCCACATATATGAGAAAATAAGGGATTTGACTTTTTCTGTCTGTTCCATTTCATTTAGCCTAATGTTCTCAAAGTCCCTCTTAATTGTGATAAATGGCAACATTTAAATAAAAAATAGCTGAATAGAGTGAAGAATCCTGGCCGGTTGGCACCACAACACCTAACAATGCTCTGAACCCCAAACTGAGCTGATAACACCAGGGTGTACCAGATGGAGCAGGTGCAGTATCCCTGCCTTCTCCAGATGGAATCCTGGTGACCATGAGATTCTACAAATATGGCTCCAGTATGTGGGGACTAGCACTATTTCTCCGAACCACACAGTGGCTTACGCTACCACGCGACCTTTCCTGGTATATACAAACCGAGCAATGGAAAATAGATGATCTAGCATCTGCCCCTAGAAGGCAGGCCTTATGCTGGTGGGGATATCCAAGCAAAATATAATGTTGAAAACTATAGAGAGTATCTGAACAATTGTCTGCTGTAGAGGCAAGGTAAGGACTGAAATGGAGGAGGAGGGGATGATGGGGATATTGGTGGTGGAAGGTTTGCATTGATGGAGGGATGGGTGTTTGATCATTGTATTGCTAAATATCAAACATGCGGCTTTGAGCAGAAATGCATCCACACTCTGCATTAGGTTTCCGGTGCTGGACCACCCCAGGTGGGAATGGGTTTTGTGCCTTGGCCTGTTTTTCCTGGCGGCTTAGTTCCTGCCGCCATTTTCCAGAGGCCTAGGGACAGCCAGGGAGGGGCCCGCAGTGATGAGGAACTAGGGGCCTCATGTGATGGGGGCGGAGCCAGCCCTTGCCCCCCCATGAGACTCAGAGTTGCCACCCACGAATGAGCCCTCTGGCTGCTGATCGACCTGCTAATTCGCCATGATCCCAGAGACTCAGAAACAAAGCTCGGAACCCAGCGGCTTTTGGCAGAAATCCCTCCAGATTTAATTATTAAAACTTCAGAATTCCAAAACTGTGCGACCACAATAGCAGCCACACATCATCATTTGCAATTCATAATCAGCAATAGAAAACAAAATGTCTAATGTTGCCTTTTTGGCAGATCTGAGTGTTGGGGTAAAATCCCAAATAATAATGGTGGGCTTGGTGTTAAATTTTGAATATTGAAAGTAATCAAAGTAGAGAGAGAGAGAGAGTAATGTGGAAATCGTATGCCACATAAATAGGGGGAGGATTTAGGGTGGGGGGGAATTCTGGGGTTTTTGGTGTGGAAAATGTGCACTGGTGAAGGGTCAGGTGTTTTATCATTGTATGACCAAGACTTAAACCAAAAAGTTTGTAACTGTTCTCATAGTGTTTCAATAAAAAAATAGCTGAATAACCTTCAATTATACACAGAAGTCAAATCAAAATTTATTAAGGATCTATATATCTACCTGAAATTATAGATTATATTGAAGAAAACATAGTTAGAACACTTTATGACATTGAATACAGAGGAATCTTCAATGATTTGATACCACTGGCCAAGAAAATCTTGGAAGTAAGGACAAACAAATGGAACTACATTAAATCATGAAACTTCTCTACTGCAAAAGAAACAATCAATGAACAGAATAAAGACGCCCCACAGACTTGGAGAGAATATTTTCCCACCACTCACCTGATAAAGGGTTGATATCTAAAGCACTGTATAAAGCACTGATAGAACTTTGCAGGAAAAAATACCATAAAAATGGGGGTAAATGAGCAGAAACTTCCTCCAAGAAGACATACAGATAATCTAAAGGTATATGAAAAAGAGTTGTGCATCATTTGTAATCAGGGAAGTGCAAATAAAAACAATAATGAGATATCATTTAATACTTGTGAGACCTGCACACAAAACCCAGAAAATGTTGGCATGGATGTTGGGAAAGGGATCCTCATTCACTGCTGGTGGAAATGTTGACTGGTTCAGCACTTTTGAAAGATAATGTGGATAATTTCCCCAAAACTAGAAATTGATACACCAAATGGCCTACCAATTTCATTTCTTGACCTCTACCTACCCCAAGGGCCCAAAAATTCACTTCAGAAAACACATTTGCACTCCTATGTTTGTTCACAATAAAGATTGAAAACAATCCAGGTGTCCAAGAACAGAAGACTGGATAAAGAAGCTATGGTACAGCTATCCAATGGAGTACTACTCATCTTTAAGAAAAGATGAAGTTAACGAACATGATCCAGGGACTCACATATAAATCTAGGAACTGAGCAGCAATTCGATGTAGGGATGGCTCCAGACCATGCACTGGGATGATTTCACAAGGGCACCTCAGATGGAGGCAGGCGTCCTCTCTCTCTCCTGCACCAGATGAACCCCGGCACCTCCAAACCTTCGGAAACCAATCACTTGTCACTCTCCTGGCTGATCTTCACAGACTTGTCCTGGGCCCCCCATGCAGGAAACTAAATCTGAAAAAGCCAGGTATGCAGGACCAGTGACTCAAAGCACCAGGCCTCATGGGGTCAGGTCTGGGCATCCTTTCCCATCCCTCACCCTTCTGTGTCCCGGCTGTCATGCTCACAAACTGCCTCCGGCTGCTATTCAAGCACATTAATGGCCATGATCCAGAGACTCACGTATTAATCTCGGAACCCAGCAGCAGCTTGCTGCAGTGATGGCTCTGGACACCAATTATTTAAATTTTTATGATCCCAGGAGTGCATGGCCCGCGACATATCATGATCGTTTTTGTTGTTGTTGAATCACTGTGAGATAAACTCTTACAGACATCTTATACTATTCATAACAACAATTCAGAATAAATTATCTTGCATCTACCTGTGGGGCAGACTTGGATGGTGGTGGGAAACTTTGAAATACTGGTCGTGGGGAGGTGTAATGGTGGTGGGATTGGTGTTGAAATGGTGAATGTGATCAATTATTGTGAACAACTTTATGATAATAAATTTTAAAAAAATAAAAGAAAAGATGAAGTCAAGAAATTTGTTGCTATGTGGATGGATCTGGAGAGTATCATGCTGAGAACAGTTGAAGAGGGGCAGACACATAATGAGCTTTCTTTATCTGTGTGGGATATAAAGAAACAAAATATGTGTAAAAGAAATATCCAAAGGCAACAGAAATGAAGAATTGATCTTCAGCAGGAAATTTACCATGGAGGGGGTTTGTGGGGGGAGGGGTGCTAGGCCAATGGTGGAGGAGGGTGGAGTGCTGGATTTTCTTTGTTTTGGGATTGTGGGCCACATGCACAAAACTCTACCAATAACAATGTTTTAAACATGGTGCATAAAATAAAAAATTCATCATATATATATATAACTTTACACTCAATTTTCCCATTCATCTACTAATGGACATGTAGGCTGCATTCATGTTGTAACTATTACAAATAATGCTAAAATGAACATGTGGTGCACAGATTTTTTTTAGTGTGTTTTTGTTTTACTCATGTATTCAGAAGTGGAATCACGGTATTGTATAAAATTGTATTTTGAATTTAAAAATTAGAAATGTTTTGGGAGACTCTGTAAGGTTTCCACAGGTGCTGTGTCAATTTATATTCTCACCAACAGGATGTCCCTGTGTATAGCCTCCCCACCATTTAGTTCTTGCACTTTTGAGGACCATTTAATAGGTGAGAGATCAACCTCACTGTGGTTTCGATTGGCATTTTCCTGACTAATAAACATGAATATATGGTCAGGATCTTGAGGATCAATTTTTGAAAGGAATTTAATGGAACTGAAAACTTTCAGAGAGGTAAACTGTCAAATATTTAAGTAGAGTGAATGAAATTGTTCTCCACTTTGGCAAACATGGGGAGAGCCTTTGAATAATAAAGAAAAACTAGATTTTCATTAATTCATTTCTTCATTTGTTAAGTATTCATTGATTGTCTCTTGTTCCCCAGGCTCTGTACTTCCAAGTTGAACTGCAGCAGAAAGCAGGGAGATATATGCCTACCGTCTATTTGGAAGGTAGAAACCATGGATTAACTTCTTATTTACAGGGGAGGACAGGGAGATGGTTCAATCCTTTGTGGGAGCCCTAGGTTTGCTCTCTGACACTGCACAATGCCCTGAATACTGTTGTGCATGGTTCAAAAAAATCAAAAACAGCAAAACGAAAATTAGATGCAAAAAATAGAAAATATTTTGACAAAGTTTACATGGCCAGCCACGGATATCCAGGATTCAAATATAAACTTCTCTCTCATAATTCAAGCCCATTGTGGCCACAAGCCACTTCTCCTCTCTGAGTGATATCGGGGACATCAGGTTATTGCATTTTCAGCCTTACTTAGTTGTGTTTGGATGCCGATCTCCTTTCTGTATGCTTTTTACCTTGTGTGGACTCCAAGCTGGTCTCAGGCACCCTGGGTCCTCATGCTATTTTCTCATGACCTGTGAAAACTTGATTTCTGAGAAGGAATTGACAACAGTCACTCTGAATCTCAGTATACACTGTTAACACACCATGTTCCTTTTTTTCAGGGGGAGTTAACCCTTAAGACGTCAAAAGATCTCTTATTTTAAGGAATGCCAGACTTTGTTTCCAGTTGAACATTCTGGTTATCTGTAAGCAGATACGTCCCCAAGGCACACTCACAGCACCTCGCCAGCCTGAGCCCTTGGCTTCTCTTTCAAGGTTAGTAAGATTGAGTGATTAGATTGAGGATGCTGTCTGGAGTGATAGCACAGCGGGTAGGGCATTTGCCTTGCACGCGGCCTACCCGGGTTTGATTCCTCTATCCCTCTCAGAGAGCCTGGCAAGCTACCAAGAGTATCCCTCCTGCACAGCAGAGCCTGGCAAGCTATCCATGGAGTATTCGATATGCCAAAAACAGTAACAACAAATCTCACAATGGAGATGTTACTGGTGCTCAATCAAGCAAATCAGTGAGCAACGGGAGGACAGTGTATCTGCACCTTAAACTTATGTGCGGCACTCTAAAGGGGGCATCTTGGGGGACCGAGAACTTCATAGAAGGAGAAAGCCCATTGTTGGAACTCCCCCACCTCCTCCCCCACCCTACCCTGTGACGGGTGTCTCTTCTAGGAAGGAAATTCAATCAGTCTTTCAGACTGCAGAATTGAATTTGGATGAACAATTTCCTCTTTGGATTCTATTCCAAATTGTATCCCTGTTGCTGTGTTTGAAGTTAATTAGAGTCACAAATTACTAGTATTTCCCTTCTCTGAAGAAAAGCTGTCACAGCACTAATCTCATTCAGTTAATTGACTTGCAGAGGGATCATCCCTTCCTGAAAACAGTACTCTCTGATGTGTAAGCAACATGCAGTAAAAACTGCAGAATTTAAATTTAGAGGTTATGGATATAGGTGTTTATGCTTTCTCTCTCTAATCTTCACTGTGTAAAGCTCTATCTTTGATTTGATTGAGTTGTTTGATTGAACCCTTATGTATGCTAGCTAATTAAAAATTATTTTGCACTACACTATGAAGAAGTGCAAAAGAAGAAGTTACCTTAAAGTAGCTATGATATTCTGAATAACCTTTTACTTTAGTTTTTAAAAACGTGGAAAAATATACATAGAAATTTCTAATCATTTTAACTATACAGTTAAATTGTATAGCCATTATCACTATGTTTGTGCATTTTTTTAACTTGCAAATGAGAAACTTTATACCATTAAAGAATAACTCCCAGGGCTTTTTATGTTGAAGAATTAGATGTTTTTGTATTGCATGGTGCCCTGAGCACCTCTGGAGCGACCCTGAACCTGGAGCCTGGAGTTGGTCCCTGAGCACCACCAGATGTGGGTCAAAAAGCAAACAACAAGATGAAACAGAACAAGAAAGAATTATTCCTTATTTTCCACTCTTTGGCAGCCCTGGAAAACACCATTCTTAAAGACTTTGATTTGGACCAGCTCATTATTTAGCTTTTAGCTATACTAACTGTGTTTTTTTCACACAATGCACTTTATCAAATGAAAATTCCTTCTAATTATAGATGAGCACTTAAAAATATGAAATAGTGTTGTATTCTGTCGTTTAAAAAATACGTGCATTAACATGGTCACATAGTTCTGGTCATTTTTAAGTGGAAATACGTTATATTACATTAATGGGTTATCAGTTGTTGAGCCAGCCACAATCCTAGTATAAACTCACTTACTCAGAATGTGTAATATTTTACATATTACTTGCTAATATAGCATTGACTTGCTAATATAGTGTTGAAGATTTTTGTTTTCAACATTCAAAGAAATGTTAGATTATAGTTTTATTGAAATATTGTGATCTGGTCATATTTTAAAGAAATACTAAACTAAATATAAGAGCTGCATAGAACATTTTCTTTATTAATTTATTCATCAATATACTTGAGTTGTTTTTATGTTTTGGCCACTGTGAATAATGCTGCTTTGAATAAATAACTTTGAGACTATGCTTTTGATTTTTTTGAAAGATACACAGAGGCAAAGTTGCAAGACCATACAGTAACTCCAATTTTAATTATTTTAGAAATTCTCATAGCAAACTTTTAAAGCAAATGTCCCATTTTATGTGCCCCAAATAGTGCTTATAGGTATGAATTTTTCCACATCTTCTCCAGCACTGGTTTCAAGTAATCTTTTCATTTTAAGACCCATGTACTAGGATCTTAAAATATATTTTGGAATATTAATCCAATTATATTTTTTTGTTTTGTTTTGTTTTGCCACACCTAGCTGTGTACAGAGCTAACCTCTGGCTCTGTGCTCAGGGATCACTCCTGGCAAGCCATGTGGGTGCCAAAGGTAGAAACCCTGGTCAGCTGTATGGAAAGCAAATGCCCTACCTGCTGTAATGATCTCTCCAGTGGCTCCCCTCACCACTGCACTTGTGTTTAGTTCTAGTAACCCATAGTCCCAGGTTGTCCTGAGTCTTTTCTTGGATACTGTTGGAAAATTGACAAATGGAAAACTCTTCTACCAGGAAGATTGAATAACTATAACAGTCTTTTTGTTCTCAGGAAAGAGGATAATATATTGGCAGAATTCTCGACAGACAGGAAGGGAAGTGAAAAGGCAACCTGTGGATATGCTCAAAGGGTGGAAGAGCAACAGGACAGGACAAAGAGGGAGAAGAGGGAGAAGAGGGTTGGCGAGGCTTCCCCTTTATAAAGGTTGGGGTTGAGATAGGAGTGAAAAATCCTGAAAACATTAGGTGGGTTAATAGTGTTCTTAGTTACAAAGGCTATATCTAGCATGCACTGGTAAATGTTGAATAGTCAGTCCTCTGGGAAGAAAACTTTTGTAGAAGTTGACAATTTGTCAAGTGCTAATCATGACTGATGTGGACTTAGCAAACACAGAGCTGCGCCATGACAGCAAAGTATACCATAGTCAGTCAACGCCCCCCCTTTCTTCCAGACAGTTCTTAATAATTTCAACAACGCAGGTGGTGGTGAAACGTAGTAAAAGAATCTTTCTTTACTTTGTATTGTCTTTGTTTTTAGTATAATTAATTTAGGTTAATGGAACTTAAAACTTGGTAATGATGTGTTTAGTACCTGACTCAGAGAAACCATCTATCTAAAGTTAAAATCGTTCTCCAGAGCAGGAGGCAGTGCACCCCAGTGAATAGAGCCCAGAAGACAGTGCATCTTAACTGAAGTAGTTGGATACTTGAGCCTAATATTTCTTTTTTGCTTTTCTTTGTTACACCCAACGATACTCAGGGATTACTCTTGGCTCTACCCTCAAGAATCCTGCTGGTGCTTGGAGGAACCTATGGGATCTCAGAGATCCATGTGGGTCAGCCACATGCAAGGTAAGCACCCTCTCCATTGTACTATCACTCTGACCTGGAAGTACTTTTAAAAAAAATTCGTGTTTGGATCCCAGGCCACACCTGGTGGTTCTCAAGGCTGATTCCTGGTTCGGTGCTCAGGGATCACTCCTGGTGAGGTTCAGGAAACCTTACGGGGTGCTGGGATCAAACCGGGTTGGTCATTAGCTGGCCACATAGTAAGATCCCAGATAAAGTCCTCAATTGGGTTAAAGGAAAATGGTGAGAAGGACATTGAATCTCTTCATATTATCCCAAGTGTCCACCAAAGTGGAACTTTAGTTTCATAGAAGTTAAGTGAATTAAAAATGGTAGGAGGGTAGCTACAGTCTTCAGATTTAAATTTTAATAGTCAAGTAGCTGTAATTTAAAAATATTTTTATTCTGAAGATAAATTTTCCACAATAATGTAATTAGTTCCAAAAATGAGCTCATTGATCTGGCTTGTCAATATAGGACAATGGAAACACTTAAGGCAATTTGCTTTTTTACCTCCATTTCTGAATGGAAAGAAAGTACTAGGCTTTAAGTACTCATTAATGTCAACAAAATATTGGGAAAGTGCCTTTTTCTTTTCTCCTTTATCTTTTGGCAGTCTCCTATCTTCAGAGTTTTACATTACTGTTGCCATTTTATAGTAAGGCACCTTTGCTTCCCACTTACTGTATAAACCCACTTTAACATGTAAAGGCACACAATAAAGCTTTATGCATTTATTAAAATATACACATTTTGGTAAATTTAGAATTTTCCCTTAGTATCTTGATAAATCAATATATTGTCAACACCACAGTCATTTGGAAATAAAACACACTCCATAACATAGCTGCTTATTATTTCTTCCTCCATGATATACTACACCATCCCATTGTATAGTGCACCAATGGGAATTAAAAATCACAAAACAAACAAACTTTAACAAATACAGCAATTTCATACCAAAACAAAAGCAGAAAATGACACTAGAAATTACCATCTGCAAAAAACAGTTGTACTTCTCAAGGACTTAACAAAAAGAGAAACAAGTTAGTAAAATTTACAAGCTGTATTTATAGCTTTGGATATGAATTAAACTGTAATGCATCATTTCCACAGTGAGAAAAGCTGGAGTGTTGAGTCTTGGTGTTATATGGTGTAACTACGTAGGATGAGGACAATAGCTCTTCTCTTAAAACCTGCAGCCCCTTCTACCAGCCCAGACAGTTGAGGTATTTATGCGCCATCATAGCATTAATAGGGTTCTTGCTTTGGAAAGGAGGGGTGTATAATTCCCAGGGCAATCCTTACTTTCAGATATGTGTATTAGCAACCGCCAAGACCAATCAATAGGAGATGTTTAAGGACAGCGTCCTCACCCAAATATCAGAATGAACAAAATCCCTCACATTCTGCAGTTCTTGGGAAATTCACGTAGCACAGCAACTACCTTCAGTCAATGTCACCAGTGTCAAAGTCAGGAAACCATAATAGAGGGAAAGAACAGATATCACCAAAGGAAATACTCAGGCTACCCCTATTGCCTTGTTCTGATACAACACGTTTTTTTTTTTTCCTTAAGTACTTATTGCAGAGCGTAAGAAACTAGAGCTACCTCCTTTCAGAAGTCTCCAAGCCCAAAATCAGTCTTTGTGAAAGTCTTAAATGAGTTTTGTAATTCCATGCATGGAGAATACTGTTGAATGATTCTTAACACTATTTTAAGTTGATACTGCAGAATATATGTTCACTTTTTGATGGACTTCAAAATTTCCACTATCTGTTTTGGACTTAAATTTCTAGAAAATAAAAGACCATTGTCTTAGAGAAGTAATTTTGGCAAAAGCCAACTGCTAGATATTTCAGTGTGGTGCATGTGCCACTAAAGCCAAGCAAAAAGACGAAAGCATTCTGGAAAACAAGGTGCTCCTGGGGAGGAAAAAAAAAAGAAAAAAAAATCTACAACAGCTTTGCCTCTAAAGTCTTAGAGAAAATAAAAATTGACATCATACTAACAATTATGTACATGGGAAGGACTTTTAGTGATTCCAATAAAGAAACACATTCTCTATTATTTATAGAGAAATACCATTCAAATAGAGAAATACACAATAAACTCCTAAGTGAAATCGTCTTTCTGGTTCTTCCTTTTAGGAGGAAGGCTGTGTTTTTGTGCCTGCACATTCTGTTTTGTTTATTTATTGATTTTGGGGTCACACCTGATCACTCTTGGTGGTGCTTGGGGCACCATATGTAGTGGTGGGGATCAAACCAGGATCAGGCATGTGCAAGGCATGGACTTTATTCCCTGTACTATCCTCCAGGGTCCTGCATGTTCTTTAAGGCCAAGTTCTGGGTCTTTCTTTCTCAGTCTAGCCCATTGCTATGTTCTGGAATCCCTCTCTTTTCAGGACTTCAATGGGCCCCAGTAGACAAACAACTCTTCAGCATCAGAGAGGTATTTGTCTAGGAGAGAAACAGGCTGTGAAATTTTGGGGTAGAAGTATTTTATTTGACTTGTTTAGTTCCAAAGGGCTAGTGAATAACGTCACGTTGATCAGCTGTGGTGGTGAAGTCAGGAGTGCAAGTTTCCTTTGCTGTTCCCTCACTGTTGCCTAAGGAACTCAGCTTCTCTGAACTGCCCCCTCAGTGCAGGCTCACGCCCAAGAGACAACTCAGCAGCTGCATCTATGGCTTCACGCATATTTCCTGATTTCTGACTTCTCTATTCACCAAAACATTCTCATCAGAGGCATGAAATTCAGTAAATCTGTGGTTAACTCGCAATGAAAGAGGAAGAGTAATTTCTTCTATTCTTTCAGCCTGATCCTCAATTTTCCCAGCTTCTATTTAACACATGGAAGAGAGATTGTCAGTTCCTCATAGGGTAGACTTCCACAAGTGTGATGCAAAGAATATTAAGTTTATCCACTCTTAGAGCAGAACAGACATTTCTTTGAAGGTGTTTGTATTTTTTTTTCAGTAAATTCAAAGTTTATAGTCCCTGATTGACCTGTACATTCCAGAGAAGAATAGGTCATTAATGTCAACAATTTTCCCTGTTTATTTATAAAGGTCATCATAGTGTAAATGTTTGATTTGTTATTAATTTGTAATTATGGAGTAGAATTGGATATTTAACATAATCTAGTTTTTTCATTACATTTCCTATGTCAAAGTGGTCTTTGCTCTCAAGTCAAGTAAAATCTTGAGCTGAAATTTTTGTTTAGATTAGATATAAAAAGTTGTTATGTTGGGTTTTTTAAACTTATTGTTGAAAGCACTACAGTGTCTATAAATAATTTTGTATTGTATCTCTACACACTAAATTCTAATACTTCTCCTTGATTAATGATGAAATCAAATGTAAGACTCAGAGGAGAAATCATATATTGCTTAAGTCCAAGTATTTCATTTTTAATCTGTTAAATTAATTTGGAACATGTATGTGATTTTTAACCTTCTTCCACAGACAAATGAAGCCATCCACTGTCCCAGCTTCTTCAGTTACAGCCTCCTGGTTCTTTTTTTTAAATGTAGGAGCACTGCTATTTATTCAGCTATTGAAAACCTACCCTGGTTCTTACCTTTATCAGTTCCCTAATGCCTCTTCATTCATAGAGAGTTAGCCAGCTCAGTTTTACATTTGTGTGTGTGTGTGAGAGAGAGAAAGAGAGAGAGAGAGAGAGAGAGAGTGTGTGTGCCCCCTAGCCTTTTTCTCAACATTGTTTGCTACAGTTTCATATATAGATCATGCATATGACAAATTCCAGTCAAACTAGCTTCTTGCTTTTCCTTGAAAGTACACTGCATATGATTACTCAGAGCAGTTCTTAACCATAGTCTACACTTTACTCATGTTGACTTTCACTTTGCCTTTCTTCAATTTCTACATGACAAAATTCTACCCATTTTACTAGTCTTAACACAAGGGCTGTAATCTATTTTTTTGTCATTCCAGTGGAAACAGATATTTTTCACATCGAATTCCCATAATGCACTATCACTATCTTATCATGTCACTTTCACTATTGTTATTTGTATATTCCATTTCTTTCTTATGCTCTAGTATATAAGAGACATTTCTACAAAAATGATGAAATGAATGATATTTCATTTACTCTCATCCATCCATCCATCCATCCATCCATCCATCCATCCATCCATTCATCCATCCATCCATCCATCTGTTAGATATTTATTGAGCATCCACAATATTCCAGGAAAATGGAGTAGCTTGTGAAATCTACACTTGAAGTCTGTCTGTACATTTCAAACATTTATGTTAGTGAAATCCTTGCCCTCATGTGTAAATATTTTTTTCTTAGCATGCAAGAGTACATCTTTCTTTACCACCAATTCTATTATTTTTAAAGTTGCTCCTATGCCTGCAAAGTTAGTAATGCAAAAGATCTACAATGTAAACATGCTTTCAGCTTTGTCTTGTCCTTTCTATTTTCATTTCCCTCAAGATTCTCATTCTCATTCTCATTTTGGTATCTTAATGACCACTTGGAACCCATCTGATATTAAAAAGTCGAGTACAATCTTAAAATCAAGGCAACGGACTCTAAATCATTAATACACAAAATGGAACCTTGCAGGAAGAGGTCTCACTGTATCGAAGTCAATGAAAGGTAAGTCTTTTGGACGCCATATACTAAATTTCACCTCTTTTATGAGGGGATTCTTACTTTCATTGTAATTTCACAAATGTGTTCTTAAGAAAATGATTAGAAAACACTCATGCAGTCATTCTAGTGATTGTACTATGTTGTACTATGAAATTTCAGATTATTTTATAGAGATTGGGAAACAAGTGACATGTCAGTTGGCCTTTAGAAACTTTCCCACCTATTGACTGTTTTAAAAATGAAACTTGCTATGTAGATGTCTTACCAATTTTGGAAAAATAAAGACACACACACACACACACACACACGCACACACTACTGTTTGGGAAAAAGACTCCTAAAGACTAGTTCATAGAATCTGTTTGAAATCAGATTCTTAGTACTTACCAAAATACTTACAAAAGCACTCTACAGAAACTTCATATATCTGACCCACTACTGTTTTAATACCTAAACCTCTCTGGTGTAAGGAAGCTCTTTCATTCACATGAGGATCTTATTATTTGCATTCATAGTTCTCTTTGAATTTCTTCCATGAATACAGTCTTACTTCATCTATCATAAGTTTAAGATTGTCCACAGTCTCCATACATGGGTGCAAACACTTGCTGGAACCCCAAATCCTAAATTGTCTCTGGTTCCCGCTCGTTCCACATCCACCGGCTGTGCAAAGGCATGGGCACCCAGGCCGAAACCCGGCTGGAGCCGAGCGCCGGCCCTGGCGGGGACTGCCCCGGTATCCCGCGGCTGTTTCAAGTTCAAAGCACATTCCCTCCCCCCCCCCCCGCGCCAAAAGTTCATACCTTCTCAACGGACCCACAAAATGTCGGACACCACGCCCTCTCCCGGAGGGGAGAGAGACCAAGAAGGAAGGCGGGTGCCCATGCCTCTGCACAGCCGGTGGATGTGGAACGAGCGGGAACCAGAGACAATTTAGGATTTGGGGTTCCAGCAAGTGCTTGCACCCATGTATGGAGACTGTGAACTAAGCTTTTGCTACATGCTGGTCCAGGAAGGGAAATGATTCATTTTCCAACTTAAATCTCCGCGGACTTAATCACTATAATACAGAAATTGTAAACCGCGCGGCTGCTACCGCGGCTGCGCAACATTTTATCTCTTCATTCTCATCAGTGGAAAACTTATTATCAAATATTTCCTTGTTAATAGAGCTGTATTCTTGGGGGATAAATTCCAACAAAAATAGTGAGTCTGTTTTGAAACTCTAACAACAATAGTGAGTTGTGTGTTGAAATCTGGAAAGTAATCAAGGTAAAGAGAAAAGGAAGTGAAATTATCACTCACGCACGAGGGGGGGTTGGGGGGTGAGGGGTGGGATGTATACTGTTTTTTTTGTTTTTGCTTTTGTTTTTGTTTTGTTTTTGTTTTTATTGGTGGTGGAATATGGGCACTGGTGAAGGGATGGGTGTTTGAGCATTGTATAACGGAGATATAAGCCTGAGAACTTTGTAACTTTCCACTTGGTGATTCAATAAAATAAATTAAAAAAATAAGTTTAAGATTGTCTATAAATTGGGAGATTTGTTCAGTTGTAAATCTAGTTCAAAACTTCATTTTAGTGAACATTTCTGATAATTAATTAGCAGTGAATCCTCAAGGGTGCATTTCACAGACCATGCCACTCTATGGTTAAGTTTAGAAAAGAGAATGTATGGCTTGGTTACATTAAATGACAATGTGATCCTAGAGAAATCATAGTTCTAGATAAATAAAAAACACCTTGTTACATTAAATGACAAAGTAATCCTAGAAAAGTCATAGTTTGAATAAATAAATAAGAGGAATGGAAAATAGTTCTAGAAAACTGAAGGTATTTTAACTTAATGGCATATGTTGGCTATGACTGTGATATGCAATTTATTTGAAAGCATATTAAAATACTAGAATCAACTAATTTTTAATTATTTTAATTGATTAATTACTAGGCTAAAGCCCAGCAAAATCAACTACAAGGACTTATCAAGTTTTGTGGCTTTATCTATGTTTATCAGGTTAGAAGTCCTGCTCATTCTGTGGCCTGTGAACTCCCTAGTCAAATGTTACACTTCTTTGCATTCCTAATACTGAGCACTTGATACATTTCCAACCAGTATGCACTGAGTGAAATAAATAGAATTTTGCCTCTTTCCCATAATCCTAAAACATGTCAGGATGGTGCAAGACTTATCATCAAGAAAGAGTGGATCTAAACATTAGTCAATATAATCTGAGAAACTTTTGGCATGATGCTAATTCCAGGAGAAAAAGAAAGAGCCAGGGATTTGTCATTTTGCTTCCATTTCAAGACATGTGCACAAGTGTTTTAGCTTGATCCAAAACATGTATATCCGTCTTATTGCCATCACTGGAATCCCTGGCACCCAAGAATAGGATTTATATACCAGCTTTGTTTTTGCATTTTGCCTATTGCAAATGTTCTCATTTAATTTTTTTCCTGACATTCCTTTAGGGAATGATGCCAGTTATGGGACAAATTTAGACTTCACTAGGTAGACGATACTCTGGGATTTGGTGAAGCTGCTCTGGAAAATAAGTAACAGAAAAAAAATTACATGTCTAAAAGTGAGCCACTCCACAGGAGAACGGTTCAGCAATGAAATGTGAGTGCACGGAATTCAATGACCTAAGTAGCTGTACTTCAGCACTTCTGTTTCTGAGTAGTGTCCATCAACGAAGTGAATGCACGCCACGAAAGATGACAGAATTTATCTAGAAATCTCAAACAGAATTTGCAATGTGATCTCAGTGGCTGGATCTCCTCTTGCAAAAAGTTTTTTCATCTTATTATAAAACAAATGACCTACTTCTGTAAGACATACTAATACCATGAGCTCAGGCTCCAACCTTGTCCCTTATCAACCGGTCAGCCGGAGCATTCAATCTGGTATAAAAGAAGGCATGACAGAGAGTTATTTTCTGCTTGTACCCTTTCGGCCTTTTTGGCAAGAGGTGAGTATTTCTTTTTGCCACCTGGGCATTTACGTGAGCTTTGGTGGTGTTTCTTACCCCATTATTAGGTCAGCATGACTCTTTTCTAATGAATCTAAAAACTTCAAGGAAATGATCTCAGAATCCCTGACCTTTGCTGCATCCTGAAGTTAGGGTTTAGAGACTGAGAGACAGACTTGCTGAATAAAAACACCACCACCACCAACAACAAAAAACCCATGTATCTTCTCATTTTTTTTCCTGTGAGAAAAATAATTAATTTCTGTGAGATTTTTGGGACACAGCGCTGCTTTCTGAGGAAGTTCCAATTCCCACCTGTCCATCCTGAGCCAGGGAGCTCAGCCTGCTGAGATCAGAGCTTAGCCCCTGTGGCCTCTGGGATGGATCTGCTGCCTTGCCCACAACCACCTGCTTTGGCACATCTCCACGAGGAGTTGTAATTTCAGTGTGGTCCAGCAAGTTTGCCCCTTGTTTCTTGGGGATCTCAATAAGAAGCAAAAAGATTCAACCAGCACAGAAAAAGGCTACCAGACATTTGTTGCTCTCAGCTTCGGTGGTTGTACCCAAGATAGAATGTTTTATGCCCTCTTGTTTAATTCTTTTCATAAGGGGGCCAGGTATAGGACCCAAATGAAACCCTTCCACAAACTATCCTGAAGAACAAAATGAGCAAGTGGCAGGTTAGGACTGGAAATTGACTTTGGGAAAGGCAGAATTTTTGAAATGAAAGCCAAAACATGTTTTCACCTCCTAGCCCACAGGTTAAATTACTGAAAAGAAATCACCATTTCTACATACTTCCTTTGTGTGTGCTCTTACTCTGGAGAGTAATCTAACTCATCATTTGCAATCAGGGCCTCTGAGTTCTGTTTGTGTTTGCTTTTGCTCTTCGCTTTGCTACTTGTCCGGGTGTTTGCCTTTGCATCTGACATCTGTTGGTAATAGAAGCCTTTGTCCTCGGAAGGCCCGCCCCAGTTCTCCTGGCTCTCGTGCTCAGTGGCATAGGAGAAACCCTCTTCCACCGAGAAAGGGTCATCCACATCGTAGCGTTGGTACATGCTTTGGTGTAGGGCCTCTTCTCGGGCGCTTATCTCCAGGGTGCTGTTCCAGATGCCGTAGCCAAAATAGATGAGCATACCTGTGGGTGGGGGAGAGGGAGGACAGAACAGGTAAATCAGCAGTTGCTTTGGGCTTCGGGAGGTAGTGGAGAGAGCATTCTCAATAGTGAAAGCTGAGCTGCTTGGTGATGGGTTTTCTTTGGTCTATATGGTGTTTTGAAAAAACTTGAATTGATGCCATTGACAAATTGAGAGATCTTGCATTGAGCAACCTATTTTCATCGCTTTTCCAACAGAAAAGAGAAGGTTTGAGGACAATGCAGCTGCTATCCTATCTGGCAACTCTTGGCCAGAGGTAGAACAGAATAGGGTGAGCTCTCGAGGTTAACTCAGTCCCTGCCTTCCCCATAACATCTAGTTCATTACACTCAAGTTAGAATTTATATTTTCTACCCTGGGTTAAACATATATGAATCAGCAACAATGTATTCCCTGATCTTTTCATAACATCTTATTTTCTAAAGCTTCCACTGGGGGGGACCATCTTTCATTCTACACTTAGCAATTTACATTTATTGCTCTATAAATTGTCATTTTTAATTTTCCCAAAGAGTGGTATGCTATTACTACACAGATCTGTCCACTCACCTCTATAGTTCTCAGAGTATCTGGTGGATACCACCATTATCATCTTTAAAAATTTGTTGTGTCATTATCTATACAAGGTGGCTCTCTTTTACATACTCTGCAGAATGAATGGATGGATGAGAATTCACAGAGAGAGAGAGAGAAAGAGAGAGAGAAAGAAAGAGGTGTCTGGTGCCTGTCAGAGGCAGGTGGGGAGAGGGGAGGGAAACTGAGGACAATTGTGGTAGAAAATGTACATGATGAAGGGATGAATGTTGGAACATTATAAAACTAAAACCCAATCATGAACAATCTTATAACTATGTATCTCACTGTGATCTAAGAAAACAAATTAAATAATCCCACTTAAATGTTTTGTTTTCACTATAATTTTAAAAAAGAATATATAGAAATAGTTTTAGAACCCCATTTTTAACCTCACAAAGCTCAAAAGGGTTAGGGCCTGGAAGCTGAGAATCAAGGCTTCGGGAGACTAAAGGGTGTTCTAATTAAGGCTCTGAGCTCTGAGACCAAGTCTAGCTTCCCTCATGCTCAGTTGTGGAACCTCTGGGCCTGTTACTCAACCCCCCCGGCTCAGTTTTCTTTTTCTGGAAAACCCTTCGAGCTATCATGCCTATGGTGTGGTTACTGTGAAGGTGCCGTGAGGTGAGAGGTGGATCGCAATCCTGGTTGCTTCTGATGTTACTTGGGAGAGCAGGAAGAGGATTTAAACCATCCTGACACTGAAGTTCCTGCCTGGAGATTCTGATAAAACTGGCCTGTGGTATGCCCCTAGTGTTGGATGGTGAAGATCTGCAGGCGATCTAAGGGCCAGACTAGGGTGGAGAAATAATCAACTCTGGCTAGATTATGGCCGAGCCCCTGGAGGCACTCAGCCAACACAACCTCCCTCCAGGTCCTGACTGCCTCTTGAGAGTAGCACCAGTACTTTTGATTTTGCTAACACTATCAAGCATTTGCTGGTCAATGCTTAGAAGAGCATTCTTCAGTATTTTCACACCTGCAAACTGGCACCTGTCTGAACCCTGGTCCATGGATGAGCAGTTACAACTATTGTAGTAGACTAGTGGTTTAAGCCTTTCTAGACTCTGGGACCAGGCCAGTCCATGGACCAGCGGTTGAAGACCACTGTCTAGAGCAGTGAGGTCAAAGCTTGCCTTCCAGGCTGGTGTTTGAGAAGTCCCGCTGTCTTTTGAATTTGAAGTGATCTTTCTAAGCTTAGAGCTCTCCCTCCTTGTCTCAGATGGTCTCTCTGTCCCCTCCTTCTTTACCCCAGTGAAATCAACTTTCTAGGAGCCAAAGTCAGCAGAGATTTATCATCTTAATTGGTAATAAATTCTGGAGTTAATCACTTGCAGATGTAACTATTGCATCTCAAACAGTGACTTTAGTTTTCTGAACTGTGTCTCTTTTTTGTCTGGACTGGGGGTGGCAAGGGAGAAAATTATTATCCTTGTAAAGAAGAAGGCATCAAATGAAGGTCTCTTTTAAAATAATTGGAATGCCAACTCTTGGAGAATGATTCTACTGTGTGAGATCTAAGAATGATTTCAGGAAACCGAGGTACATCCTTCATTTATTTTTTTTTAACAAGCCACTGTGAGATACAGTTACAGACTTACTAGCTTTCATGATTATGTTTCAGTTATACAATGATCAAGTACCTATCCCTCCATAAGTGCCCATTCTCCACCACCAAAGCCCTAGTATCCCTCCTGCCACCCCGTTCTCCTCCCTCCCCCCCAAACCGCCTCTGTGGCAGGCATTCTCTCTTACTCTCTCTCTCCTTCTGGGTGTTGTGGTTTATAACACAGGTACTAAATGGCCATCATATTTGGTCTATAGCCTACTTTCATACATCTCCCATCCTGAGCGTGCCCTCCAAACAGCATTTACTTAGTGGTCCCTTCTCTACCTCAGCTGCCTTTTCCCCCAGCACCTGAGGCCAGCTTCCAAGACATAGAATGAAGCTGGAATATAAAGTAAAGAATATAATGGGACAGTAACACCCAAGGATAGTAGAGTAAGGGCGAGGAGGATCAAACCCTTCATTTTAATCCTTTTGCTTTTTAAAAAATCTTTTCTCCTATTTCTCCTAAACACCCAGGCAAGCACTTACCTCTTCTGCTCTTCTCTGTCTCTATTGTATTTATCTCTCTCTCTGATCCCATTTTCAAGCCCATTTATAAACAAGTTCATTCTCATTTATAAGCAAGTTCATCCCTTATTGGACATAATGGCATTTACCACGCCCCCTTTTTTCAACTTGCCCCTAAACTCCTCTTCTCTGCCTCTGTTGGCATCTGTCTGAACCCACGACCCACGGTCCTGGTCCATGGGTATAGAAAGCTGAAGCATTGGCTTGACATTTATTATGACACACTACCCCCCACTCCCACCAGGTATTGGAGAACGTAGATTTATATTGATGGGAATTGGTGTGATCCCTCATAGACTCAGAGAGTTCATGCTGAAAAAGTCTATAGATCCTCCATCTATTTGAGTATTCTGTCTTATAGAAGAAAAACCAGAAAAAAATGGACCCATAGGGATGGAGAAAAATTTCTGAATATCACATAACATCCTTCACGCTTCCTCTATACCCAACCCCAAGCCAATTTATAGACCTTGGTTTTTTGTAGTAAATATTCAAGAGGTTAGGCATACACTTTTTCTTTGTTCCTTGGTCCTGGAAGGAACTCGAGGTATGTGAGATGGTGTGTGTCTGTGTGTGTGTGTGTGTGTGTGTATGTGTGTGTGTGTATGGTGATGTTGTATGTGCAGTATTGTGTGTATATCCTATGATCACTTTGGGTGAAATTGTGGTACTATGAGTACACCCTAAATTGTGTGTGCATCCTATGTTGTGTGCACACTCCATGTTGTGTGTGTGGTATTGTGTGCACATTCTATGATCACTTGGGAAACTTGAGAAAGTTGCTCCCATGGATACCTGCCACATAAACATTCATGGGCCCTTTAACATTGACTTTGAGCTATCTACAGTTACAAAACAATGCCATTTGGTTTTCAAAAACTCCGCTGCAAGTGTTGTGCACCAAGAGTGTTGTGCACCAAGAGATGACAGTGCCCGATGCAGTACATAGTCTGCAAAGGCAAAGGCACTGTCTTGGCTCCTGGGGATTCTGTCCATGCTAGTCAATTCAGGAAACTGCTGTGAGGCAGAGAAGGAGTGAGGAATGGAGTGGCGACAGAAGGAACAGAGGGAGGAGGGGAGGAGAGGAGAGGAGACGAGAGAGGGAGAGAGAGAGAGAGAGACAGAGAGATGTACTACCATCTGTCACACATAAACAAGGCCTTTGTGTCAGAGCAGTAAACAGAGCTGCTAAAAGCCTCCTGTGTAGAAACAGGGTGTTTTGTTTCTGCTGCTTTTTTCAATTGGCTGAGAGAACCAAGCATGAGGTAGTTTCTGAAATATCTGTGGGGATTCTGGGAATCCTGAATCATATAAACTCAACTTCACACAACACCTTGGGGTACTGAGAGCCTATAATGAGGAACTGGAACACATTTGCTCCCAAGGAGCTAGGGATGTTATACAATATGACCTTGTTTAGAGACCTAGAAGGGGTGTGTGTGTGTGTGTGTGTGTGTGTGTGAGAGAGAGAGAGAGAGAGAGAGAGAGAGAGTGAGAGAGTGAGAGAGAGAGACTAGAAGGTGTGTATGTGTGTGTGTGAGAGAGAGAGAGACAGAGAGAGAGATTCTGTGCTGTGTTTCATGCAGAGGAAACTGGAGCTCAGGACAAAAGAATGACTGTCTGCAACAACATTATTAAAGGTTGAACTGTGGACCTTGCTGAATGCTCCATGACAGAATCCATGTTATTTCCTCGATCTAACCAGAGTGGATATGAGCTAAAGACCAAGTAAAAACAATTTTGCTTTACTTTATTTTGAGGAATTTTAGTTATCCTTTTTTCTTTTTCTTTTTTTTTTTTGAGGAAAGGTGGGGGGAGGGGGTGACACACCCAAAGATGCCAGCGCTTACTCCTAGCTCTGCACTCAGGAATTGTTGTTGGCAGTGCTCGGGGGACCATATTGAATGCTGGGGATCAAACCAGATCTGCTGTGTGCAAGGCCGCTGTACTATTTCTCTGGCCCCAAGACTTAGTGGGAAACTAGCACAGTGAACCCCCTGCACAAATCACCACATTCCCTTGCACGCTTTCCTGAGCCCCTCCTCTATAGATTATTTTATGCCTAATTTCTTTTATAATGTTTTATCTGTAAATATTTCAGTAGGAACCTCTAAAACAGACTTTTTAAGAACATAATGTAGGGGTTGGAGGGATAGTGCAGTGGGTAGGGTGTTTATCTTGCAACTGGTCATCTCCTTATGCTGTATAGCACCCCCAGTCCCTCCGGGAGTTACTCCTGAGCACAGAGTCAGCAGTAAGCTCTGAGCACTGCTGGTGTGGTTTGAAAACAAAACAAAACCCCTCAAATAAAAAAATCCCCACAAAATGATTGCATTTTAGAAACTGCTAATAATTATTTAATAGTATCTGATAGCCACAGGGATATTAAAGGTCAAGGAATTAAAATTTTCCCAAACCATCAGACATGTGGGTAAACATTGCATGATGAAAATAAGTTCTTATTCCAATGATGCCCTTGTTCAAACTAACTTTTGGGAATTGATATTTAAGTTGTCTGGCATCATATCTTGTATAAACTCTTACAGATGGCAAAATTTTATTTTTTGAGAGTGAAGTGTTTTGGGCATTAGTAAGAAGACATTTAGAAATAAGCCTCAAGACCTCAAGGTCATTGATAGTATTATTTATTCTATTTGCATATTAAATTCTGTTGCTCAATGAAAACTTAAGTTCATTGCTTTGTAAGTTACACTCTCTTTTGTTTGTATTTTGGATCATACCCTGCTGTGCTCAGGGCTTACTCCTGGCTCTTTGCCCAGGAATCACACCTGATAGTGCTCAGGGGACCAGATAAGGTACTAGGGATTGAACCCGGGTCAACTGTGTTCAATGCAAGCTCCCTACCCACTGCTCTATCTCTCTGCCCTCTCTTACACATTCTGTATTTGTAATAGGGAACGACAAGTGCAATGATAACAGGCAGAAGGGAATCATATTTTGTGCCGCTGTAGAGGTTCCTGCAAAGCTGGAAATGGCTTTCAGCTGACAGATCTTGCTGGGAGGAGGTACTCAGAGCAGGTTCTAGTTAGTGGTAGGCACAGGGGGGTTTTGATATTTTTTTAATGGGGGCCACACCTGTTGGTTCTGTGGGGTCTGGGACCTCTCTTGGCAATGCTCAGACTGGAGGAGCAGATCAAACTCAGGGTCCCTTTCAGTATTTTCACAACAGCCTGGATGTTCTGGGCATGTGGGGTACAGTCAGTCCTGGTGGGAGGGAATGGCAGTGAGTATCTGGAGAGAGCTCTTGACTTCGTGCTGCTTTGCATGCAGGGGGCCTGGGTTCAACCCCCCAGTATTGCATAGTCTCCTGCGTCTCCAGGAGTGACCCTTGACCACTGAGCCAGGACTGGTCCCTGAGCACAGCTGGGTGTGGCCCCAACCCCGCACCAACATGAAATCAAGTTATTCATGATTTTCAGGAAGAAAGGAAAGAAAAACAAAGGTAGTGGCAATGAGTCCCATGAAAGGCTATGTACAGTGAATGGGAAAATTCCAAACGGAGGCCTTAGTTTCTTTTCCTGAAAGAAGTTCCCTGGCACAAACTGCTTATTAGAGATTTCCTCCCAAGATGAAGAATTATGCCTGTAGCAGTCAAAAGGGATTTCTTTACCTTATGGGACACTTTATCTTAAAGCCCTTTATAAAAAAGCATTTTCATCCCAGAGAAGTTAAGGATGGGGCAGTAAGAGACCCAGGCTAGCAACGGCACTGGGCCTCATCTCTAACCTAGTCTGCTGCCCACCCTCCAGGGAAGGTTAGGCCTGCCAACTCCACCCTCATGGACTGGGGCACCTTGGCATCAGCTGATCAACACCTACTTGTGTTGATGCATCCTGTGTACATTAAGCAGATGATTTCCAATGTATCAATGGAAGCAGAGGGGTGGGGTGGGACTCCTAGATCCTATGAAAGAAAATCCAGGACAAAAACTCAACTCTGAAGAAAGACTAAATGACCCAGAGGTAGATCCTGATTGCAACTTTCCAACCATATGTGCATGGTAAGGTTGAGGAGCAGGACCTTAATTTCTGTAGTCCCCGGGGAGTTTTCCGGCCTCAGAGAGCAGCCTCATGCTCAGATACGGGGAGGTAGACACCTGACCTCAGGCTGGGTGGAGTTGTACCTTCCTGGGGCGCACTTTCCAGCAGGAAGTCCTGCCTGCTGCAGATAACTGAGCCACTTTGTTATGCCCAGAGACTTTTATTTTCACTACTCTGGGATCAACTTTCCAAAACAGACAAATGCCAGTTGCAGAAATGAAGATCAGAAGGCAACGAGTAAGTCTCTTCTCCACCCATTGCAATCCATACCAGCTCCCGCTCTTCCTGACTGTTTAAAAGAACACCATCAAAAACTCTGTTGATTGTAATAAAATTAAGGTTTATGTAAGATGGTGTGGCCAGGAAGAACAGGCTTAGGATGGAATTCTCCTTGACCCAGCAACTGATTTAACTCAAGGGAAATTTATGCCTCAATTTTCCATTTGCAAAATGGTGCTAGGTATTTTTCTTTTTGAGTGGTATAATGGCTGCTAGACAGAATGAAATCTTGTTCGAGAACATCAAAGAAACCAATAATCCATGCTAAGTGAACCAAGTCAGGGAATGAAAGACAAATACTATGTAGTTCCACTCAGATGTGGAATCTAAATGAAAGCAAACTAAGAAACACATAAAAATTATTTTTAGACTCAGAAATGTATGACTACTGAAGGGTAGGAAAAAAGGTTAGAGAGAGTCAATTTAATAATAGTGAATGATACTTAGTTTGGTGGTGGATATGGTGAGGTATATATGCACATATCTATGTTTATATACATACATAATGGTGAATGAAGTTGTACCTATGAAGTTTATAATTAAAACTAATGTTAGATGAATAAAAATCTATTAAAAAAACAAATTCAGTAATCCAAGATAGCAGTTTCACTTTCAAACCCTAGTGAAATGTTCATGTGTCCTCCCAGTATGTGCCAGAATGTTCTAGGTTGCTCAAATTGTAACAACCTCAATCTAGAAACAGTTAAATGCTCATGGGCACTACAGTGGATAGGTTCATTGAAACAGTTCAAGGCGGCTAGATCCTAGGGAAAATGAACAAACTGAAACCGAAAGAAAAACCTGGATTAATCTCATAAAATTCCTGTTGAGGGAAAGGAGCCCAAAGTCCAGGGCTGTTCAGGCATTCAAGTCTGTCGCAGGTGTCTGCTGCAGGGCCCTTGTCAGCGCTTCCCACCCAAGATGGTTCTTCCTTCCTGTCATCTAAAGGGGAGTCATCATCCAAGTATGGGTACAGAGTTGTGCCCTCCTCATCCCCGCCGAACCCTCCCCTGTCTGGCACGGCCCTGCCTCCAGCAGGCAGCATCTGCTCTATGGAGCCACACCCAAGCTGCTTCCTGCTGGGAACGGTGCTGGTCCTGCTGCCATCCTCATCACAGCTATCAAGATTTTACACGTTTTTCTGAGCATGACTTTGAGGTTGAAGAATCCAACTGTTTTCTCCCCTTTTTACAAAGAACATTTCAAATTTATCTATGGGACGTGCTCCATCCGGTCCTGGCACATAGTCTCTCCTTCCTCCCTTCCATGAACAAGGTGCTGCTTCGAATTCGTTTCTAGCAAGATTTCAGGGAAAGAGGGTAAGGTGTGCCTTCTCTTTGGAATGCTTAAGTTTTCATGCAGAATTTATGAAGCCCAGTGTCCACATCAATGTCTGTTTTCGAAATTTATAGACAAGAACTTGTTTTCTCAGAGGGATTGGGAAAATTCCCATGGGAAACTTGCCAGCCTCTAGGAGAAGGGGGCAGAAGTGATCTAACCAGTGATTAATTTCTAATAAGAGCCAAGAAAGAACAGTATTACTGAGAGATGTACTGGAAAATACCATTATTGAATCTTTTCATTTGTCCCTTCTAGTTTCATATTCCCAGAGACTCTGCCCAACCCCTTGAGACATGCTTTTATGAAAACTGCATAAGCTAAGACTTAGCAAAGGAATGTGAAGGAGGCTTTGTACTCATTTTTGGTTGATATTATTCAACATTTGCTATTTGTATTATTTCTCTTGTCTGGAAGAAAAGAAACAAGTGCTGGGTAATCTTGTTGGGACTTGTGCCTTGTGACTCTGAGTCCTGTTCCTCTGAAGGTCAAAAGCTTAGCAAAACATTGTTACAAAAATGCTGTAATTAAGATTCATTTAGAGAAGGTTGGGTAAAAATATGAGTCTAAGAAGATTACCAAGGTATGACTCAGTCTCACCATGTAAATCTTCTTTTCAAAAAGTAGCTGATGTTTCATAAGAAGCTCCATTTAAAAATATCTCTACTGTTCTTCCTAGGAGAGCTAAACTATGAATAGGAATGTTAAGAAGAAAAATTTAGAGATAATTTAGAGATAATGGCGCAGAAATTTAGAGATAAGGTATTTATTTACTTTACAAGATAATTAGAGATTTATAAGCCAAATTGGGGTGTGAAATAATTATTCTGCAAACATTTGTTTTTGAAAAGACCCTTACCCCCCAGTAATTAAAATATCTGTCTCACTAGCTAATATCTTCTTATTGTTCTCTCTGGATCAGTAACTTTCAAATTTGAGCAATCCTCAAAATTACCTGGTGCACCTGTCAAACCCTACATTGCCCTCCAAGATTATGATATGGAGTCTGGGATGGGGTCCCAACTTACACATTTCTAATTAGTTCCCATGCGATATCTATACTGCTGGTCTGGGACCACACTTTGGGAATCACTGTTCTATAATCACTGTTAAACTGGCTGTGCATTAGAATTACATAGAACTTTAAAAAATTCTTCATGCTTGGCCAAATTAGGCCGAATCAGAAAATCAAATCTCTGTTTGGGGAGTCCTGGGCATAGGGTTAGAAATCTAAGGCAACTCAGGTGGTTCTGATGAGCAGACAAGACTGAGAATCTTTGTTGTAGAAGAAACCTAAATGCGATCTTTGAAGATGCTAGTTTTCAAAGATCACAGTGGCCAAGCAGTACAGGCTATTGTGCCTTCTCAGTGGCCAACCTTGGGATGCAGGGAAGCATCCTCCAGATGAGGGAGTAGCAGTTTATGGAAGGAGCCTGAAGTCTGTGCTATCAACAGATTACAAAAGACGTTTTGGGAATTTTCTCTTGCCTGATAACTGGGAGGGTAGCCTGACTCCGAGTAGGTTCACATTGTACTTGGGCAAGTGATAGCTAGGTTGAAGGACAGTGAATCATTTTAGATTTTAAATAGAGAACAGAAAAGACACATTCTGTATTATTTTCCTCACTTAATTTTCTCACTTAATTCCCAAGTACCAAGCAGAACCAGGGTAGTTGAATTTTCTGCATTTGTACACATAAGTAAATTGAGGCCCCAAAGAGGTAAGGGAATTGCCCAAGTTTGAAAAGCAAGGTCTGGAGGTCAGGGAGTGGTTAGATGTGTGATTTGTGACTGGGTTATTTGATTTCAAGGGTAAGCCAGGACCTCTGCCACTTTACCACGTTTACAAGATTCTTTGAATGCTCCAGAAACTATAGGCAGCATGTAAGGCAGCCCATGTAAAATAGCAGCCTATATAATTTGTAGGATCCTGTGTAAAATGAAACCATGAAGTGTCTAGTTAAATATCTCTTAAGAATTCAAGAAGAGGGGCTGGAGTGATAGCACAGCGGGTAGGGCGTTTGCCTTGCACGCGGCCGACCCGGGTTCAAATCCCAGCATCCCATATGGTCCCCTGAGCACCGCCAGGGGTGATTCCTGAGTGCATGAGCCAGGAGTGACCCCTGAGCATCGCCGGGTGTGACCCAAAAAGCAAAAAAAAAAAAAAAAAAAAAAAAAAAAAAAAAAAAGAATTCAAGAAGATAGCAGCAGAGCTTTAAACTAACAACAGAACTTTGTGTTTCTGCACAGGTGGTAGGTGTAGGAAGTCAGCTCTGACGCTAAGTTGTTCTTCAGAAGCTAGGAATCAAACATTCTGATCAACTAAGATCTGGGGTCCCAGGAGCTGGCTCAGTAGTCCAGCATCTGCCTTGCAGGCATGACTCCTTAAGTTTGGTCCTCAGCGCTGTCCCACATGCCAAATGCCATGCAGGAGACGCTGCTCCTGGGAATTCTTGGAGACACAAAAGACTGTGTGAGCCCGTCACCGCAATGACAACAACAACAAAAGGAAATAAAAGGAGAATAAAAAGAAAATAAAGTCTGCTCAGAGGTGCTTTTGTAAGGAGAATTAGCACCAGAGTTGAACACGGGATTGTAACAATAACAAGAGAAAAAAAGTGTGCTTTTAAAGAATACAAAGGTAAATTTTACCTACTATGATATGACTGTCAGACTGTCAGAACATAGCTCTGGGAACTGCCCATTATTTTTGTAGACTGAATTTTTTTTGTAGACTGAATTTCTCAGGGTTAGTTTATTCATATTTATAAATAAGACTGGGAAGATTCAGGAAGTAGTAGTGTTTCATAAATTTTATTAAGCTTTTCATTCACATACCTTATTAATTTTTATTTTATTATTTTTTTCTTATTAATTTTTAAATGACAGTCAGTATATACACTTTTGGTGACTAGATAAGAGTTTTAAATGATTTCTAAATGATTTCTAAAACCACATAGATAGGTTTATATAATTCCTTATTTTCTCCTCTTCTTTGTTTTAAAATCTATTTTTACATTTATTTTTTTCACTGTCTAGCTGTTCATTAGCAGTATGATAGAATCCAGGGGTTAGCTTCACACTGCTACAAATGTGCGATTTTCACTATCCCAAGTAGCAAAACTCTAAGGCCACCCAAAAGACATTTTCCCTTCCCTTCTGGTAGTCACTAAAGCTTCCATTGAGCGTAGGTGTGCATTTTGTTGTTTCAGTTGCCAGTTCATTTGATTTAGTAATTCATATTCCACATATGAATGAAACTATTGTCTCTTGCTTCCTTTCTTACTTCACTTAGCAGAATCACCTTAGATTTCATTCATTTTTGTCCCTAAGGACATGATTTTATCTTGTTTTGATGACAGAGTGCAGTGCCATTGAGTTTCTAGACTGCAGCATCTTTATCCAGTCCTCTCTAATAAGCCATATATTTAGTGTGGCAACTGTGACCATGAGACCTTTAATTTCATACACCTATAAAATTTGAAAATCATCACTAGATACATGTATCTATATTATTTCTAGTACATGTGAAAATGTATAAATGCATAATCTTTTAAAAAGTTCATTTATATATTCTCTGACAGCCCAAATATTACCAATGAATAGTTACTTCACTGTGGGAAGCATTGTACCAGCTTCCCACAGTGACGTAACTATGTATCTATGTGTACATATGTCTATGCCTTCATTAATTTCACAGATACCTGACTAAAATCTTTCTTCCTCCTTTAGTCACCACTACCATTGTAGAATCTTCCCATTCGTTACCATAGTCTAGTGGAAAAATGTTCAGAGCGAAGATACTGTGAACAAATAATTTTATGGTTAAAATTTTATCATGTCAGAAGGGCTCTATTAAAAAGTAGTGAAAATTGGGACAAAATGCTAACTGTTGAGAGCAGTAAAGAACCTGCTGGAAGATGCATTACTTTTCCTAAGAGCACAGTTTTCTTATAGGTTCACTTCAAATTCTGTCACTGTCATTTTGTTGTTTTACTTGAGTGGGTGCCAGTAACGTCTCCAATCATCCAGCCCTGAGATTTTAGCAGCCTCTCCTTACTTTCCCAACAATTGGGGGCTCTTTTCAGGGTCAGGGGAATGAGGCTGTTATTGTTACTGTAGTTGGTTACTGTATTTACATATCGAAAAAGCCACGGGGAGTTTGCCAGGCTCTTCCGTGTTTGCAGGATACTCTCAGTAGCTTGCCAGGCTCTCTGAGAGGCATATATATATATTTCCATTTATGATGATATGTCGCACAGATGCTCTGTGTCCGTGCGGGACAGGAATATGTTTGCTCATGCGTGAGGCTAGGCCTGAGCATGTGGAAAGTGGCCTGGAGCGTGGCAGTGGTTGGGTAGTGGAGGTTGGCTGCCAGGGCTGGGTCGCTTGAGGAGGGGAGGGTTCTCATCCGCACCCCTCTGGGGCGCCCCTGGCTGGAGTCTTGTAGCATGGTTATGGGGGCTTCATTTTATGCTTCAAATTCTACCTCCTCAAATTCCTTCCCGGATATTATGACAAGAAGTTTTGGTTTCTCTCATCATTGAATGTATTTATAAAGCACCTAATGTGTTCCAGGCACAGACCATACAAGTTGAACACCTGTTTATCTGTGTTCAAGGATTGGGTGGGCTACTAATCCACCTGGCTCAGGTTAGTTGATTCATTGCCTTTCATAAGACATGCTTATTTTTTTAATCACTTTCCTATTTAAAATACATAAAGGTCCTCTTTCACTTAGTATTTATTATCATAGAGCCCAATGTTTACCAGTTGCATAGGGAACTACATTGATTAGTGACTGAAACCCAATCATGAACAACTTTGTTACTGTCTATCTCAGTGCAATTAAGTAAAAAAATAAAGTAAAAGGAAAGATTAATGACTAAGAAAAAAATTAAAAATAACTCTTCACTTAAATACCCTTTTACATTACCATAAGCACCAACCCCCAACAACCTCATAAACATCAGTACTTGTCAGCAAGTATTTGCAAAACTGTCATGCAAATATAATGTAAATTGGCCACAAAGGAAAATTAGGAATCTTGGAAAATGTATGGTACATCTTGAAGGGAGACAAATTGAATTTAGAGAACGACTCTAGACACCTCAGAGAATCATATTAGCTATTAACCAAAGAGAAAATCAACAGAGGATGATGGCATGATATGTACTTTCCAACAGAAGGACTGAAATATCAAATATAAGGTCAGACTTGGGCAGAAAGACAAACATTTAAGTATTTTACAAAAGCCTGTATGAAGTGAGGGATGTTAAATGGTGCCACAATGCAACCGCATCAGAAAAATTATGCTAAAAAATCCACACTTATTTTATACTCTGCTCATTAAAAAATATTAGGGACTTTGGACATCATTCTGTGGTGAAATATATGCTTTGCATGTGTGAAGCTTTGGGTTTAATATCTGGCAACATGCACACATACATATATAAATTTATATACACATACATAAAGGTGAAAATTAGGGGCATAGTCACTATTTAAAGAGTATGAAAATGTAAGATAAATAAAATTTCAAAATAATATTTTAGTTTCTAAGATAGAAGTCCAATAAAACGTCCCCACTCTCACTTTTACTGTAATTTTTTCCTTTTATTTTCAGTCTGGATTTGTTTTATGTGAACTAATTATCTATAAGAAGAGCAGTCAGTAGTAATTTAATGAAGTGGATTGATCAGCATCATTCTTCAGAACCAGTGACCACATCTCTAACAGGGAGAAAGAGCACCACTGACTATTGATGCTACCGCAGAAAGCAGCAGTTCACAGAATCGGTCAGCTTTCTCTCAGAGTGGAGATGGCTAGACCAGCTAAAAGGTAATTTGGGGATAAGCCTGTTGAAGGCCTCCAAAAGGAACTCCCAAGGCTCCAGAGGAAGTTGCTTACCCACAAAGCACCAGACTGCAAACCGGATCCATGTGATGGTGGAGAGCTTTAGCATGAGATAGATGTTCACCAGCATGGCAAAGGCGGGCACAAAAGGGAGGCAGGGGGCCATATAGGGCAGCTTCTTGGGGTTCTCTGGCTGCTGCAGGATCACAAACACCAGGGCGCTGATCAGCAGCACCATCAGAACAACCAGAAGGATGGCCCACCAGCTCTGCTTTGAGATGTAGTCAGAACCAAAGATGATGAAGGAGCAGAAGATGAACATGAGGATGAAGAGCAGGAGCACGCAGATGGTCACCGTGTGCCCAGTAGCAGCAGTGGGCCGGTCCATTTTGCCTGGAAGGCCCAGCCGGATCCTCATGGTGTAGTAACGGGGCCCAATCAACTTCTTTAACTTGATGAGATAGATGTTTTCCGACTCATCAGCTTCTATGCCTGTGGTCATGTCCACCGTGCCATAGTTGGGGTGATTGACATTGTAGGTGGACTTGTCTGACTTTCCTATGAGCATCTCATTGTCTCCCAAGGATGGCAAGTTCTTGGCCCCACATGTGTTGGTGGCGGGGCCAGAAAACTCTTCTTCACTCACAGGAGAACACACATCCTTTTCACAGTCAGCCAGAATGCCTTCCTTCTTCTTTGTGTGCTCCTCAGACAGGAACTTGACAAAACCATCAATGTCACTCTCTGGCTGGTATCGTAGGAGCAAGACACAGACAGAGACCAAGGTGTAAGCGAGGAGTGTGCCAATGGACATCATTTCTATGAGGTCTCTCAGACTGACTAATAGTGACAGGAGAGCTGCCAGGAACCCTGACACAATGCAGGCCACCACAGGTGTTTCTGTGAAGGAGCTCACATGAGCCAGGAATCTGGAGAGAGGCCCGAGAAGAGCGTTAATGTGGGTTAGAGTTCTCATATCCCTTCATCACCAGCCTCTTTTCCATCTGCCCATCTCTCTAGACGTTCTGACTCATTGATAACTTTAGGGTATATTCCAAGGAGGTATTGAGAAAGATGGCAGCTATTAGCACAGATAAAGCATTAACGGGATCCCTCTGTGCTCATGAGAACAACGTGGTGCTTGGTTCTCTATGGTTTACTCCTTATTTATTGTGCTTGAAGAATGCTTTGCCTGCAAGCCGCCCACAGAGTGTGCTGGAAACTCAGGGGAGGGAGGGCTTTATCCCTTGTCCTTTGGTAGGCCGCCACTAATGGTCAAAGTAGGTGAGGAATAAAGGGTCATTAAGATGGCAGGGTTAAAATTTAAACACTAGTCTATATCAGGTTAATATCCTAGCCTCCTACTCAGCAGTTAGGGAATTTGAGTCATTTTTTAAACCTATCTGACAATACTCATCTAGAACCTTTATCTGCAAAATAGAGTTACTGCCATGACTTAATAGGATACTGTACACAAAATATACAGTATAGTTGCACAGATAGAGCGCTTCTCAAATGGTAGCAACTGCAGCTGCTGTTATTAGACTTTATTTAGGTGAGTCTTATCCTCTTTCTGTAGCTTTCAACTTGATCTAATTCAGAGGAATTAGAGAGAGACAGTTATAAAGGCAGTTATGAATCCCAATGTGAGCACAGGCCTAAGATGTTCTTCTTTTTGGTTCTTCCCTCTAGAAGTCACCAATTTGGCACCTACTGTCTTCAGAAAGGCACACATAATATCAAATAGGAGGGGAGGGAGCAATTTGTGTAACTTAGCAGTGAGGGTTCTAGAGTCAAACAGGCCTGATTAGAGGCCTTTGCTCTTTTCAGATGCTCACACCAAAAGAAGGAGGCTGAACGCAGTGCACATATCCCACCAAGAAGAGTCCTTACCTGAAAAGAAGCCCATCACCAGCCATGGCGTAAATGACTCTTGGCATTGGAAAGAGGGAGCCCAGTAAGCTGACGGTCAGCCCTGCCACAGAACCAATGGCCACTACGAATTTTGCAGCATAGAAGCCATGAACCACAAACATCTCCATGAGCGGGGATTCCGTGTCAATAGCATAATATGGCACCATTAGAGTTAGGATCATGCTCACCTGTTGAAACAAGAGTTAGGATCATGATCTGTTGAAATCATCTAAGATCCCACTGGATACCTCCTCCCAGGAGAGGAAAAGTATCTGTATTTGCAGTCAGAGGCCTGTGTCATCTTGGAATCTGCCACTTTGTGGTATGTATCTTTACTTTCAATCAGTCCTTTGGGTTCAGAAACGTTAGGACTCAATGCTTTCTCCCCAGGTAAGAGTTGGGTCAAATAAACTAGATAAACTTTAATATCACTCTGAGGCTCTTCCAGATGGCAGGACTAAGATTGCAAGTATTCGGTCTTATAAAAGCAGAACTACACTACAGTTAAAATGGGAGCAGTAGACAAATACATAGAAGCCAAGGTCTGACAGTAAATATATTTGACTTCCCCAGCTATGCTCAGGAGCTAAGAGGGTACTCCCAGCAATATTTAGCCTGGCTATGTGGACCTGATGGTTCAGTTCTCAGGCCCAACAATTCAGTACTGTTCAGGCTGGCAGTGGTAGGGCCCACTAAGGCCACACCCAGTGGTAATGAAGGGACACGTGGTAGCAGGGATCAAACTTAGGGCCTCCCATATGCAAGTCAAATGCTCCAGTCCTTTGAACTGGAGCATTTGAATCTCTTATCTAAGGTTCATTAAATTTTTTTTCTTGGTGCCTGATCTAACCCATATCTCATCCATGCAAGGCATGCACTTTACCATTGAGCCACATTTCATGCTTAGATTTTAGTTTCTTCCATATTTTCAGTGTCTGATATGGTCTTATATGTACTTCTTTTTACCCCAACAAGAGATGAATTAGAACTCCCAAGACAAGTGTCTGCATCCAATTTTAAGGATTAATAGTTCCACTTTCTCTCTGTAATTCATTCTTAGGAATGTGGTAGACCAACAAATTATGACATCAAAATGTCATTCAGTAGCTTTGCTTAAGAAGGAGTCATTTGGGACTCCCAGGCCCTGTGTCCTTTTTTATATCATAAATATGCCATTGGAGTTCTCGTTTAAAAATTGGTTCTAAGCAGTGGAGTTGCACATTTTATGACCAACTGGGGACTCCCTCCTCCTCCCACACTCCTGGCTTGTAAAGGCCAGTCTTGGTATCATGAAGTGAGCTTATAGCCTGAAAGGGAGAGTGAGAGAGTTCTAGATCACATCTTTGCCTAATGCTCAGAAGCAAACATCTCCCAGGAAAGTCATGAGCACCTAGAGAGGGAGGGTAGCAAATGGACCAGTTGGGTTCTGATTTCAGGCTCTTCTCATGGCTGTGGATGGCAGCCTACTCACCACCAAGGCTAGATTGCTTAAGGGTTTCTTAAAGTCCATGCATTCTAAAGAACATTTCCCAGCATTTGGTACAAGTCCCAGTGTGGGGCGGACTGAGAGGGAGGAGAGTGGAACTAATGATTCTTATAACATTTCTTTTTTTTTTTTGATTCTTATAACATTTCAACTGGAGTCTCCTACCTATTCAGGGTGGAATGGGTAAAGAGTTGATAAACAGGTAGAGTACCCTGTAGTTTATATTAAAAAATATCAGCTATTTTAAGGAGCCAACGATGATTAGTAGCTTTATTGTGTACTCCAGGAGTCCCCCACATGAGTGGGAAGGATTAGGGAGGAAGAGGAAGAGGTAGCAGCCTGTGCAGCTTTCAGGGCTAAGCACAGCAGGGGGAAGAAGATGAAGCTCAAGCAGGTGTGTGTACAGGTGGAGGTAAAATCAGCACACCCATGAATGCTTGGTAGGCAATGGAATCTCTACCCTGGATTCTCAGTCAGAAAAGAGTGAGTTTGAGCATATATAAAAAGAGGAAGCAACAATGAAATGAAATTGAGCCCTACCCCCTCCTTGGAGATATAAGGGGAAGAGCAACTCCAGAGCACAAAGTATTGTCTCTTCCCATTCTGGGGTAGCCCAGCCTCTTGCTGCCGGGAAGCTCCCAGAAGACAGAAGAGCTTTGAGGAGGAGGCACAGAGGCCACAATGCCTCTGCTTGCACACCCACCCGTTACTGCCAGCCTATGATCTGAGCTCCTTGGATAGCTGCCCATCCTTCGTGTAGCCTCCTCTGAGCTGTAGTGGAAACCATAAGTCTGTGCAGAGTGTTGTGGGGGTGGGGGATCAGTATGTGAAAATATCTGTGGCCACAGCTGAAACAAAGATCTGGAGGTTCTCCCAGCTCCAATTTGGAGTCACCAGTGGGTGACATAACAAATGATATGCAGCTCAAGGAATCATGAAATCATGAAACTCACCGAGACTTGGACAAAACTAGAGGATATCATGTTAAGTGAAGTAAGTCAGGGAGCACAACACACATACGTACAAACACAAGCCAGGAACCCAATTTCAGAGTCATGATTTAAAGTTTCGTTCCTTACAGATACATATGCTGTCAGGCAGATGACCAGGGAGGCGGTGATCGCATAAGGTATGGATGTGTTTGGGTTCTTGGCTTCCTCTCCAGTGGTGGCAATGATGTCAAAGCCAATGAATGCATAGAAACACGTAGCTGCTCCTTGCAGCACCTGGAGGGAAGATAATATGTCAGATTCAGAATTTCAGGGCAGCACCAGAGCCTTATATGTGAAACCCATAATTGCCCCAGAATTGGCAGGCATCACTGAATGGTGAGGGGGATGACAAGGTGGAAACAGCGTTAAATATAAATTCTTATCTTTTCTACTCTCTATTGTGTGACCCTGGGAAATTCCCTAAATATCAAATAGAGATAAGAATTATTCCTAGGTGTCCAACAGAGGAGTGGATAAAGATACACATATGCTACACATAACATGATATGCAGCTCAAGGAATCATGAAATCATGAAACTTGCTTAGACTTGGATAAAACTAGAGGATATCATGTTAAGTGAAGTAAGTCAGAAAAAAGAGCAAATACTGGATGATCTCAGTTATGTGATATATAGAATAATAGCAGGAAAAGAGCATGCAAGATATCAAAGTGATATAATCTAGGGCCAAGATTACCTTGGCCCTAGATTATAGGCATGAGAATAAAAATAAAATAATGAAATCAAAAGGTGAAGTAAGAAGAGGCAAATGGGAAGTAACAGGACAGGAGTCAGGAACCTTGGGCACATTGGTGATATAGAGGTAAGGTATATGCATATATCTAAACCTAAGAGTCAACAATGCTTTAAACCTGGGTCCCAAGCTAAGATAATCAAACACAAACTTGTGTCTGTTAGGGAAGCAGGCTGGGGATGGGAGGGAACCTGGGGACATTGGAGGAGGTAAGTTGACACAGGTGGTGGCCTTCGGCATTGAAGGGCATGGTGATATTAAGCTGGTGAGATAATATTCGGTGGCATCTCCTGGGCACGTGCCTGGCAGAAGCCTATGAAGCTCAGAGGGCAGATGGTATTTAAGTTTAGGTGAAACCAAGGTGTCAGTGAAATCTCCTGAGGATTGTGCCACTTTATTCTGAAAAAGTCATTGAAGTTTGTTACATTTCCCACCTTTGTATTCTCATTAGCAGCTGAAAAGGAAGGAAAAAATGAGCCTCTTCAAAGATTTGGGGATGTTCTTTTAGGGCGAAGATAAGCGATTTTCTGGGCTAGTCTGTATGGGTGAGGGGAATAGGCAAGATTTTTTTAAACTTTTTTTTTTTAATTGAAACACCCTGAGATACAGTTACAAGCTTTCATATTTGAGTTTTAATCATACAATGATCAAACACCCATTCCTCTACCAGTGCATATTCTCCACCATCGATGTCCCCAGTATACCCCTCCTTTCCAACCGTATACACACACACACACACACACACATACACACACACACACCCCTCTCAGTAGAGCCTGGCAAGCTACCGAGAGTGTTCCACCTGCACGGGCAGAGCCTGGCAAGTTACCCGTGGTGTATTCAATATGCCCAAACCAGTAATGATATGTCTCATTCCCCTGACCCTGAAAGAGCCTCCAATTGTTGGGAAAGATGAGTAAGGAGAGGCTGATAAAATCTCAGGACTGGGAGGCATAGAGACATTACTGGTGCCCACTTGAGTAAATCGATGAACAGCAGGATGACAGTAACAGTGATACAGTGATGCCTAAAACTCAACTGTTGAAAACTTTGTAAATCTTTGTAAATCACAATTGTAAATAAAAAATAAAAAAATAAGGCTAATAAATATTTCTGTTCTTCAAGGATAGGGAATGTTAAGCAGACCTGATCAAGAAATGTCACTGTTAATGACTTCTAGTAATAATGTGCTTTGTCTTACTTTAACATCACAAACATACACACACACAAACATATGCACAGCATGAAAACCAGACAGACTTATTTGACAAGTCTTAAGATGCCTCATACAACCACTGCATGGAGCAGGATTCAAAGCTGAGTAACCCTGTAGTACTCAGGGATTGCTCCTGGCTCTGACTCAGGTGTCACTCCTAACTGCCTCAGGGAACTCTATGGGATGCTTGGCAATCAAACCTGGGTCAGCAAGAAAAAAATGCCCTACCTACTTTACTCTCACTCCAGTCCCAAGTCTCTAACCTCATTTTATTTATTGTTTACATGTAGTTAAAAATAGCATTTAATGTGTAGGGATGATACCAAGTTAAATGAGGTAATGTGGTAAAAATGCAAGTATAGAATATAGTAGGTGTACGCTTAATATTAGTTCTTACCAACCACATTTCAATGGTTAAATTTTTCTAGAACAGTTAAAACCCTTGGGTCTAAGCAATTTTCCCCTTCTCATCCTTTTTCTCCTTTTCCTCCCTCTCCTCTTCCTTCTTCTCCTATTCTTCCTTCATGTTCTTGTAGACACATATTTATTCACTACCTTCATGTGCCAGGCACTGGACTTAGTTATGTGGATATAATAATGAACAAGAAATTGTTTGAGCTTGGCCCTCTGAGACTTGGTGCATGGAGAATACTATAAAACCCAAAATGCAGTGTTGATTGTGGCAATAAGCTGAAGATGATGAATAAGTATATATATACTTATAAAACAAATTGTACTATGTTCCAAGTGAATGGGACAGAATTACTAATTAGTTACAATGCTAAAATACCAGAAAATTAACTACAATCAAGTTTTGAAGAGAAAAAATAGATTTCCAAAGAAAATGTCGGGGGCTGGAGTGATAGCACAATGGGTAGGGCATTTGCCTTGCACGTGGTGGACCAGAGTTTGAATCCCAGCATCTCATATGGTCCCCTGAGCACTGCCAGGAGTAATTCCTGAGTGCAGAGCCAGGAGTAACCCCTGTGCATCGCTGGGTGTGACCCAAAAAGTAACAAACAAACAAACAAAAATATTTCCGTTAGCTGGGTTTTCACATGCAGAATTAGACAGCAAATATGGTTGAAGAAAGTCCGAACTAATCAAAGTAGGCATTGGAAGTTCAAATGCATTAGGCAAGAAGTAATATTGAATTTGTTTGGTTCAAATAAAACAATTTCGGGGGTGGGGGGTGGGAGTGTCGGGGGGAGGTTTACTGTGGTTCTTGGTGGTGGAATATGTGCACTGGTGAAGGGATGGGTGTTCGAGCATTGTGTAACTGAGACTTAAGCCTGAAACCTTTGTAACTTTCCATGTAGTGATTCAATAAAAAAAAAAAAAGAGAGAGAAAAAAAACAATTTAAATGGCTGTGCTATAAGGAGCCAAAATTGGAAAGAAGTGAGAAATACTCTGATCCTGTTCTATTCTGATTCTCTGATTTTCTGGTAATATTTCCAATTGCCTAAACCAACTGGAAGCGACAAGAAAGCGGTCTTCTGGAGCATAAAAAAAAAGAGTTTGCAGGATGGATATCGGTGAGTGGTTAGTGAAGTCAAATGGAGAAAACCCAACAAGCCTAACAAAGCACAGATTAAATAAACAGATTATCAAAGAGAAGATAATGAAATTAACAAATAGTGTTACTTTTTGTTTGTGGTACTGGGAATTGAACCATACTTGTATGGTAAGTGCTCTATAGTCTAGCTACAGGCCTGGCCATCACTTCCTTACTTGAGTTAGTATGAATACATTTTTATATTTGGCAAGAAAATTATCCCCGACTGATAAATATAAAAAAGTCTTAAAAGGAAAACATGCAGGGGTGTGTTTCTGTTAGAATAACTACTAAAACTTCAATTTCCACTTCTGTCTATCCAGATATCAGATTTGGTCTCTGATATTTATAACCAGTATGCTTTGTCATGAATGGAAGAATGTGTGTGGAACCTAGAGATGAATATCGGATATTTGTGAAGAAAATTGATAGAGAATGTGTGGGGAAGAGAGAGCGAGCAAGCGAGTGAGCGAGAGAGAGAGAGAAGTATGTGTGTTGTGTGTGCTTATATCATTTTGGTACACTGGTACTTAATCTTAACTTAAAAAAATATTTTTTTTATTTTGGATCACATCCAGGGTTACTCAGAGGTTACTCTTATCTCTGCACTCAGGAATTATTCCTGGTGGTGCTTGGGGGACCATATGATCACATGCACTGGACCAGGAATTGAACCTGTGTCGAGTGAATGAAGGCATGTTCACCAACTGTATACCAGCAGCAATTACTAGCAGCAATTGTATTCAAAGAACACATAGTGTAGCTGCTCAGCCAGACAATTCAGAATGGTTCATTCTCTATTTGTGGGCCGCAGCATGTGACTCAGTTAATGAGCTGTAAAAAGCAATATCATTAGTGGCCTGATACTCATTGTGTGGGGTCTCTAAGAGCATCTTCTACACGTATTCCAGGCTAATCATTTGGAAGTGTAAGGATGAGGCAGCTCTCCATACATCTTGGCGAGCCTGACAGATGCCTTAGAGATAATTAGGCACCTTTATAGATCTCACTTCTGAAGTACAAAGACAAAAATACAACTTTAATGGCATTTTCTACTTGCCATCATTGGTAGCTTGTCCACAGTGACTGTGGAATGTTCTGATAGGTTCCAGTAAATGGATTCCAATGTGGATAATAAGAAAAACAACTTCTTTGGAGATTGTCAGCACTCCCCACAAATGCTTGCCATGAACCATTTCCCTGGGAGCTATTTGTGCTGGTAGAGTTACTTATTTGGCTAAAGAAAAACCATAAGATAGCATCAAGAACAAATAACATACAGGGAATACACATCCAACAATGTTAGGGGCTGAGGAATTGCAGATGGAAGTAAGGGTTCAACTGAGGGCCAGCAGTTACTTGATATAGGGGAAAATATTTGTTATTCTTAAGTTCTTCAAAACCAAAGAAGCATTTGACCGAGAACCTGTGAGTAAACTATTCCTTAAGCTATTTTCTTTGGAAGGAAGTGGTTGGAGTAAGGAAAGAGTAGATCTCTGAGAGGTACATGGTCAGAAGACAGATTGTTCATTAACTCTTTCAAAATACTTGAGAATACTTTTTAAGTCATCAATTTTACCATTTCAAACCAACCCCCTAATGTTTCCTTCATCCCATATTACTCAAAGCAATTGAAGAATAAAGTGTAATGGAACTCCATGGCATCAGGGTAGAGGTTCAGGTTTCCTTTAAGAAATGAAAGTTTCTGTGTAGATAACTCATTTTGTTGATGACGTTCAGATAACAGAGCAAGGAGCTTATTCGTTGGGCGAATGACATGCTCATGAAAGGGTGTCAGGCCCTTAAAAAAATAGGATCTATATTCAAAGTAGCCTTTCTGGACTGGAAAAGTAACTTGAGATATAAGTTGAGAAAGAACAGGTCCCAACCAGTTTGCTAGGTAGGAAATGTACTGTGCAGAATTCCAAGGCCAGTCTGACATTAAAGAAGATGAATTAGCAGTATCTTTACACAGGGCTGTTACTTGTGTTCAGAGGATGATTTCAGCCACAGTGACTAAGGCACACATTTGAAATTTTTCTATAAGGGTAATGTATTTTCATTTAAATATTTCTGTTAAACTCTTTTGGTAGCTAATGACAAGCTTGCTTGCAGTAATGAGTTTTAGTTGGAGGGAGGTCAATGGTTCCCTCCACTGCTGAAATAAAGAAAATTTATCCCAGATCCCCAGACCTCCATCTTGCCCGCCCCCAGCGCCGCCTTCCAGTGCCACAGGTTTGCTCCCTCTCTCAGGTGCGTGACGGGCCGCCAGTGCACCATCCCTGCACTTGCACCCCAGCCCGCCACTCAGACCCAAACCCTGGAGAACTACCAGGTGTTCCCTCTACACACCCCCATGATTATATCTCCCTTGATAAAACAATTTTACTTAAAAACTCTGTCTTTATCTTTTCTAAATTTCAGCTACTTTTGTGAAAAGTTGAGGTAATTGTATATGTTTTGCAGGGCTGTTACAAATATTAAATGGAAATTATATATGAAAGAGTTCTCATAAAGAAAATGTTAAGTGTAGAAAAGCATACTTTTTTGTTATGTTCAGATATTACTTCCCTTTTATAAAAGCTGGAGAGAACCTGGGAAATAAATAGAGAGCCCCCAAAGCTGGCATTCCAAGGGAGTTAGTTTTATGATCCTTAATGAGTAAAATGACAACAATGACAACCCCAAAGAGAACAAAGACCCCAGAAGAAAGCACAAGCGGAAAGACAAAAGACTCATCTTCTTCAGCAGGCATAGACAAAAAGCGTATTTGGGAAGAGGAGATGAACCTTTTCTTTGCTTTGTATGGTATCTAAATGACAGGGCATGTTTCGATGAACTATTAGGAGGAATTTGAAAAGAAAATTTTTATGGGAGGGGGCGAGGAGATAGTACAGTGGTTAAGGCATTTGACTTTCATGTAACTTACTGGAGTTTGATGCTTGAAGCAAGTAAATGAGAAAAGTTTTAAAATTGCTTTAACATGCTAACAACAATGCATTTTTAGTCTTGGTGGCTTAACTATACTCCTGTCTGTAGTCCTCATGATCCTCCCAGCCCCAAGACTCTGTGACAAGGCAAATGAAAATGTAATGTATCAGATTAATTACACGATTGCCTTTAAAAAACACATATCTATGGAGCAATCATCAGACAGAAGGTACTAAACATAGTAGGAATTTCTTTGGAGTGACATAAACCTGAGCAGGAATTATGGTCCTGGAATCATTTAGCTAATGACTTCGGTAAGTCAACCAAGCAAGGGAACTTGTCTGAGTGTTGATCTTTAAGCTAAGGATAGTAACACCTGCTTTAAAGTTTGGCTAAAATAGGGTGATACAACATTCATAGAGTACAATGACAGGCACCTACACAACAGGTAGCTAATTAAGTGCAACTTCTTACCCCTGTCATTATCAATATTGCTATTGTCACATCATTTTGTGGTTACACAATGTGAACATAAAAGCACCCTATTTTATTATTTTTTGGAAAGCATTCAGGCAATTAGTTTTTCTACTTCACAGATGAGAAAACCTGAAAGGACAGAATTTAGCTGTGGGCCAAAGTCTTACAGCAAGTCCATGGCTCAGTGATTTCTTACATTGCTAAAAAAAAGTTTGAGAGCATTTTCATGGGCAAGATGGAACTGCAATAGTAGGGTTCAGGAAAAACATTTATTTTGTAACTTTTGTGATTTGTTGGTTTTCTTATATGATAGGAAAGGAATGATTAATTTCATAAGAAAATAGACTTAAGTATTCAGAATGGGGTCAACTATGTTTCCTTGTTTTTTCTCTGGCTTTAATCAGTTTGGGGACCTATTCATTTATAGGAGGAAGAATGAGCTTTGTGGTTCTGGGGCATCCCTACAGAAAAGCAGAAACTTAGATACCTTGGCTTCAATTCTCCCTTGCTTATTTTTCTAAATTGAACAGTGTTGCATGGTTCAGAAAAAGCAGAATTATTCTTCAGCAGAGATTTCTGGTCCCTGGACATCTTGGAAAAAAATCTAAGTAAAACCTATGAGGGCAAAACTGGTGGAATCCCGAATTTATTTCTAGCATCAGTACTGGTGTGTTTACCTTTTGCCTCATTTTTTTGTCTGTTAAATGAGGGGATAGGGCTAGGTGGCCTTTAAGATCTGTTAAAGTGCAAAGGTTTCTGATTTACATGTTATTTAAAGAAAAAGATGAACTGGTTAATTTGACCAATAAATCACAAACTAAGAATGTTTAGTTATTCTGGAGAAAGAATCCAGGTACAACTTAGAACTACTTGCCAGTAGAAAGAATATGGCACTCTGACATCGCCCTTTTTTTTGGACAAGCCATACCATCTACATCATAGGATGATGTCTTAAATGTTCGTGGTCATTCCACTCTCTTGATACCCCCTGAACCATATAGGTGACTTCTCTGCCACCAACAACCCTTTTGGAATGTGGCTGATAGACAGCATCCCACTGGGCCCACTTTATCACTCTCACAACCCAGTGGTACTCTCCCTTTGGATCAATAATTGGAATCAGATTTACAAATTGTATTTTCCCAGTTTCATACCTGAACCACACTCCTCCCTTCCCTACTTGTTCAGTCCTCAACCTCCTTTGCCTCCTTGTTTGTTTACAGACTCCGTCTGAAAGAGAATGTATATAGAACTCTTCTGGAGGGTTGAGCTGTCCTTATAGAATCTTTAGGAACTGTCATGGTATGCTTAAAAGAGAGTTATTTGACATGTCTTGAAGACTGTGAGTTTTTCTTCCCATCAATAAGACCAGAAATTAAATATCCTCCATGCAAGGTTATTGGGAAGATTAAATAGGATATGACAGGCAAAGCAGTTGGCATTGTATTATTGTATTAGGTTGAGTACACGTGGCTGAGACGTGGAGTCCATTATTGTTCTTTGTAAAAAATGTATTTTCCCGCATGTCCCATTGCTGCAAGCTTGTACCTCTCTTTAGACTGTGAACCAAGCCATGACCCCATGCCACCCCAGGAAGGAAAGGTTTTTCTCTCTTGGCTTTTCCTTTCGGGGGGGTGGGGGGGCGGGCGCAGCTTGGCGACCGCCATCTTATAAGGACCACTAAAGAAGGGTACGAGCTTGCAGCAACGGGATGCATGGGTGATCTTGGGACGGGGGTATTATCAGTGCCCTGCTCTGCCAAGATGTGACCTGAGCCGCCGCATGTGTGCGGCCTCTTCATTGCTGAATGACCATGATCCCGGAGGCCACCCATCTACTTTTGGCACCAGCAGCCTCTTGCAGAAATGTCTCTAGACGTGAACTAAGCCATGGTCCCATACCGCCCAGGAGGGGAAAGATTTTTCTCTCTGGGAGGTGGGGAGGGGGCAGCATGGTGACCACCATCTTATAAGGACCACTAAAGAGAGGTACGAGCTTGCAATGATGCAATTTCTGGCAGAAATATCCCTGGACTTAGTTACTAAAATACTAAAATCCAAAACCACGTGGCTGCTATTGCGGCTGTGGGACCTCATATCTTCATTCTCAGCAATGGAAAACAAATTATCAAATGCTTCCTTTTCAGCAGGTCTGATTTTGGGGGGGGGGGAAACTCCAAACAATAATAGTGAATTTTTTGTTGAAATAGTGAATGTAATCAAAGTAAAGAGAAAGTAAAGTGAAAATTATCAGCTACACAGGCAGGGGGGTGGGGGCGGGATGGGAGGTATACTGGGGTTCTTGGTGGTGGAACATGTGCACTGATGAAAGGATGGGTGTTCGATCATTGTATAATTGAGACTTAAGCCTGAAAGCTTTGTAACTTTCCACACGGTGATTCAATTTTTAAAAAAAGGATTTTCAACAGACATTTGTGAAGCAAACACAAGAACTATCTTTTCTCAATTGAATTCAGATTTAAAAAAAGGAAGAAGGAGATGCTATGAGGACTGTGGATGAGAGAAGCGTTTTCTTGAAAGTATGCCTTAGACTGGCCACAGAAGGGAAGGGGTTGCACGGAGGGAGGCAGAACAAGTGTCAGGTGTACAGACCCAAACAATGAACTCACCCCTGACCAGCCGTGAGGTAAAAACTGGCCCTCAGCCCAGTATTTCCCATTGATGAAGAAGAGGCCTGCTATCATGATGAACACCCACACTGCCAGGTTTAATACGTTGAGGACGTTGTTGAAGCCCACAGAATTCTTCACCCCCAGAGCAACAATGACGGTGACAATGATGGCAATCACCAGAGCCAGAAGGTCAGGGTATGATTCTTCACCTTTCCCTAGAGAGACAAAATAGGAGTTAATATATTGTTTAGGGTGGGCAAAGAAGTCATGCAAACTCCAAGCCACACTCAGGGCATGTATACGCAGAGCTGAGGAGAATCAGTTTGTCATGGACAAAAAAGCCACAATGTTTGCATATATGTGTGCAGGCACTCATAATTGCTAGGCATACATGGGCTTCTATAAGTCTTTGTTTGCATATAGTAAGGTTTTGATATAGAGATAAGACAACTTGGCAATCTTACTCTGTTGTGAGAGCAGTGCCTATGAAACCAAGGCAGAATATCTGAAGCCAGCACAGTCATGGGATGTACAGGATGTATATATGCACTTAATATGCTATTTGAAAGCAGTTTTATGCACTGCTTTCAAATAGCATATTAAACACCCATAATGTTTAATTCCAGAAGTTTTCTGATCAGCAAAGGAAATACTGTGTGCTTTTGAAATTTATTGAAAGAGGGTATTCTTTCCATTTATTTGTATGTGATGACGGGAGAGAATCACCAGGGAACACGCCCCACTTGCCTGGTCTTGTCTGTTGCCTAGTGGACTCCTGCCCTCTATAGAGTGGAGAGGGGACTGACATCCTAGAGTTAAATTCATGAATCTCAGCTCAGAGGCACAGGTCTGACCCTGGGCAAGTGCTCATTTCTCTGAACTTTTGTTATTAAAGCAAAGGGGCTGGCATATGAGTTGGGAGGACTCTTCTGAACTGAATTCTTTGAAATAAGTTTAGTAGTTTAGTGATGGACATAATTGTCACACTTTGATCTTTTTCTGATGTCTGTGTGCTTAGCATTTCTTCCAATTCTGAGAGAGAGATGCTGAAAATGAGTGACTTCCACTCAACCACAGATTTAGTTGTTAAAAGCTCTGGGGCAAGACCTCAGAGCTTCCTCAACTATTGTTTAGCTTCTCATGGGTGCAAAAGAATAAGGTTAAACATCAGGATAGGAAGTTGGTGGCACGAGATGGACTTGAAGGCTTATGGTATTTTTATGTGAGTCTGAAGTCTTATGGTGTTTGTATGTAAGTTTCTGATAGCTTATTGTTGTTATAGAACCCTTCTTGACTTCTACTAAGAATGATTTTTTTTGTTCCTTTTAAGAATATATTTTAATGCTGTGGAGATAGATCAAAGGTGTGGAACATCTGCCTTTGTATGTGTGAAGCCTCTGACTAAATCCCTGGTACCAATGATCAATATTTCTTTTTTATTTTTTGCATTTTGGGTCACACCTGGAGGTGCACAGGGTGTATTCCTAGCTCTGCACTCAGGAATTACTCCTGGTGGTGCTCAGGGGACCATATGGAATGCTGGGAATCGAACACGGTCGGCCTCACGCAAGGCAAATGTCCTACCTGCTGTGCTATCACTCCAGCCCAGGTCAATATTTCTTGACCAAGTACCACTGGATTCTGTTATAGCTGGAGAAGCTCTTGTGTATTTTTTGGGGCGGGGGAACCTCTCAAATTTCTGCTCAAGACTGGGAACTAACTGAAAATTTAGCAACTCTCAGACAACTAGGCTATTTGGTTGATGCTAGGGCTCTGTGGCACTGGGGATCAGCAAGACCATCCCAGACCTTCTTTGGGATCTCCAGATTGAAGAATGTGGTTCTGGGCATCAAACCCAGGTTGGACTTATATCTTATATTCACACTGACCACTGCATTATCTCCAGAGCCCCACAGAATTTTTTAGCACTGTAGCACTTTTGTCCCATTGTTCATCGATTTGCTCGAGTAGGCACCAGTAACGTCTCCATTGTGAGACTTGTTACTTATGGCATATCGAATATGCCATGGGTAGCTTGCCAGGCTCTGCCGTGTGGGTGGGATACTCTTGGTAACTTGCCCTCTTCTCCGAGAGGGGCAGAGGAATCAAACCTGGGTTGGCCACATGCAAGGCAAAAAAAAAAATGTAGCACATGCCATACCCACTGTGCTACTGCTCCAGTCCCTGAAGAATATTATTCAAGGAAAATTTAAAGTATATTCTGACGATGTCACAGTAATTATTTCTATAGTTATTTCCTCTGCCTTGGTTTTATATTGATATAACTTGTAATTTTTGCATCCTTCTGTGAGATGATATAAAACTCAAATCACAACTCATGCTATTATCGGTCTTCCTAGTTTTCTTTTAATTGTTAGACACATAATTTGCTTTCACAAATTATTTGACTACTCTTTCATTGTAGAATATTTTGACTATTTCTACATTTAAAAAAAATTAGAATTCTTCTGGTGATGCTAAGATCGGGGGCAGGCTGGGATGTTGGGAATTGCTAAGGACCTCACATGTTATAGGCATGTGCTGTACCAATGAACCACATCTATGGCTCCTCTAATTTACAATCATAAATAATTATGATAAAAATCTTTTCAGATACAACTTTTATGGACATTAGATTGATTTCTTTAGGATAGAGTCATTGGGGAGGAAAAGGAACTAGAAAAAAATAACATATGTAACACTTTTTTGGTGCATTTTCTCCAATTGCAATCTCAAAGGGAAATCCCTTTCAGTGAGATTACATGTGACAGGAAAAGGAAGTGACATCCTCACCCAGGCCATTGAGGGTTCCCACGGTGTCCACCATCCATCGGCTGATGGTGTGATTTGCCAGTGAATCAAACATGCTGCTCAGAGCACTGGCGCCAGCTGCAGTGCCAATCAGGTATTCCAGGATCAGATTCCAGCCAATGAAAAAAGCCACGAATTCCCCAACGGTCACATAGCTGTAGGTGTAGGCTGACCCTGTGGTTTTGGGAACACGAACTCCAAACTCTGCATAGCACACACCTGTGTAAGACAAACACATATAAGGACAGTGCCCTTAGGAGATAAGTTAGTCTTTTAGTGGTTAATCATGGTAGAAAGTAATAGGAAGATCTGGGACCTTGGAACAAATACACAAAATTTTCTGAGTCAATTAAGAAGTGATTCTGTCTTTCAGCTTCCCTGGTAGAAAATTTTTAGCCTGAATGTCAGAGAAAGCACCGAGAACCATTTTAAGAGACAATGATTAGAAATGTATTCATTTAGAAAAATTCCCATTTGTTTTATGTGCCTCTGTCACTGCTCTTTAGGTGTCAGAAATCTGGATGAATATAAATGACTAATTATGAACAGGGACATTCAACACATATGTAAGATACTTTAATGAATCCCCTTTGAGTGCTTACCATATGCTTGACACAGTGCAGCAGGTAGGGCATTCGCCTTGCATGATCCGGATTCGATGCCTCCGCCCCTCTTGGAGAGCCCAGCAATCTACCGAGAGTATCTCACCTGCAGGGCAGAGCCCGGCAAGCTACCCGTGGTGTATTCGATATGCCAAAAACAGTAACAAGTCTCACAATGGAGACGTTACTGGTGCCTGCTCGAGCAAATCGATGAGCAACGATGTCACTGACAGTGACAGTGACGGTGACAAAGGTGGGTGGATGGTCCACTTCTAGCAGAATCATCCTCTGAACTGCAGTTAGAGGTCAAATAGAGAGACTGCAGTAAGACAGATTTATGGGAGTTGAGTGAATTCACCAGATTGTGTTTGGAAATCGGGTGTGGGGCTCAGGCTTCCAAGTCAGTGGGCAGAAGTACAACAACTTGGAGGAAACCCATCAGAAATGGGATGGAGAAGGTCAGAGGAGGAGCTCAGAGTGAATTTACCTTCAGTTTCACCTTTTTAAGGGCTAACCCTAAGATTCTTTTATCACAAATCAGAAATATCTTTGGAGAATAGAGAGAGCATGTTTATTTTTAAAGGAGGTAAAATTAATGCAAAGAAGCAAAAGCAGAGATGTAAAAGGCAGTGACCAAATACATGAAAAATGTGATACAGAAACTTATTTTCTTACCTCAGAGGCACCATTCACTGGGGCAATGGAGCAGTGGGGCTGAGAGCTGTTTCAACTATACCTTCAATTTGCCTTTCCCTTCACATCCCTTCTCTGAGAAATAAAGAAATTGAACTAAAATGCTCTCTTATGACACTCAAAAGAGACACTCTTACTCTGACACTTAAAGACTCTGTTATATTGGCTTTTGCTGCAGAATATTTTGAATACAATTTGCTTTTGCATCAGTTACTGTCCTGTTCTGTATCATGGAGACACTCTCAGGGCTAGCAAGGCCATTGTTCCAACAATAAATGATCCTGGCTGCTATTTATTATGAGTTCTAATGTCAGCCCCCACATTTCTCCACTTGGCGAAATAATTTTCCACCTCCTTCTTGTAGCATACGCTGCCAATTGTTTCTTCCTATTGTTGTCAGAGGGTTTACCTTGAGCAGTCAATTTGCATCTTTTCCTAAATTGCTGCTTCCAACAGTTGGTATTTAAATGTTAGAGTGAGTCTGCAATTAAGAACTGGTCTCTAAAGGAAGTCTGGAAAGACTCTGATTTTTGGGGGGGAGCACCACAGGGGTTATCCCTGGCTCTGCACTCAGGAATCACTCCTGGTAGGATCAGAGGTGCATAGAGGACACTGCACTGGGGATTGAACCCAGGTTGGCGGTGTGCAAGGCAAGCTCCTTACCCACTGTGCTATCGTTCTGGTTCCTAGGATTCCTTCTAAAGGAAAATATAGAGTGGGTAAGCACTGAGTATGAGGAGCTTAAGATTTTCTTGGATGCTTGGCAGATATTGGTTGATACTCTCTTCTCCTAAGTAGAGTTGAGTTTGAACATATAGGTTAGGTTGCTCATTTAGTGCAGAAAGAAGGGATTAGGAAGCAACTAACATCCCCTCTTAGCTCAAGGATCCATAGCCTTTTTTTTTTTTTTTTTGCTTTTTGGGTCACACCTGGCGATGCACAGGGGTTACTCCTGGCTCTGCACTCAGGAATTACCCCTGGCCGTGCTCAGGGGACCATATGGGATGCTGGGATTTGAACCCGGGTCGGCCACGTGCAAGGCAAACGCCCTACCCGCTGTGCTATCTCTCCAGCCCCAAGGATCCATAGCTTTAACCAAATATTCTTATGTCCTATGAACATCTCTCCATCTTAAAAAAAATTCAGCAATGTATAAAGCTTATGACAAATAGATTTTTTTTTTTTTGCTTTTTGGGTCATATCTGGCAATGCACAGGAGTTACTCCTGGCTCTGTATTCAGGAATTACCCCTGGCGGTGCTCAGGGGACCATATGGGGTGCTGGGATTTGAACCCAGGTTGACCGTGTGCAAGGCAAACACCCTACTCTCTGTGCTACTGCTCCAGCCCCAACAAATAGAATTTTTATCAGATACTTTTGAAATACTTTTGAAATAGGCATGGATTTGGTTGCAAATTTAATTTAGAGAGCCAGTCACATTTGGTCAACCAAACATTCCCTTCTTGATATTTGATGTATCACATTAAATATAAAAATACCCATATCATCCCCAGAACTCATTTGCCTAGGGTCATTAGTAAATAGATGGTATTTTTAACACTTGTTAAAGGTCAAGTCTTTTATAGTTCCAAGTCAGAGGGAAAGGTCCTGGGATAAGCTACCAGCAGATGCCAATATTCTCTACCAATCCTCTTCTGTGTACGCCAGATGATGGGTGATTTGAGGTTGAGGAAATATGGTGATCGAGGCTGGGGATGTAGGTCAGTAGTTCAGGACTTGCCTTGCATGTGTAAGGACATGCATGGGTTTGATCTCACACACACACACACACACACACACACACACACAGACAGACAGACAGAGACAGAGAGAGAAAGAGGGAGGGAGAGAGGGAGGGAGGGAGGGAGGAAAGGAGAGAAGGAGGAAAAATAGAGAATATTGTGCTTTTCAATGTGACCTTTAACCCAATTAAGAAAAATCTGTGGTTCTATCAGGTTAATAGATAAGCCATAGGTAGAATACTCCGGAGAGACAACGTACAATGTACAATATGCAATGATCCCAACTGTGCCTAAGAGGGCACTGCCCCACAGTGAAGATCATCTGTACATTTTTATCATTTTAATTTTTTATCTTTTTTATGGGGGTTGGTCATGCCCTGCTGTGTTTAGGGGCTATTAGCCCCATGCCAGGGAGATGTTTCTTGCAGGGCTTGAGTAGGATCCTATGAAACTAGGGATTGAACCTGGGCTTTGCACATGTAAAGCCTGTCTGTTGAGCTCTCTTCAGCCCTCTCCTCTTAATTTTATGTCATTTACAACTGGCCATAACTCTGATAACGTTAATAGCATTCTCTTAGACACAAGAAGCAGATTCTCCATTCTAAGGTGTTTAGGAGAGAGACTCAACTGGGAGCAGGCGAAAGGTTGGAGAAGATTTTATACATTCAAGTGAATTTTCTTTTAGATTTTACCAAATAATGCCAAAAAGTAAAAAGTACTTGTAAAAGGTCACTTTCCACTTTTGGGAATCAATTTTTTTTTTTATGAGAGAAGGCAGTAATGGAGCCCTGTATAAAGCAGAGAATTGTTATGGTGAATAGTCAATAAATGCATGCAGCAACTGAATCTCAAAGTTAAACAGTTTATCTTCAAAAGGGATTATTCAAATAAATGAGCAGGCTTTTATTACAAAAATCAGTAAGTTAAAAAAAGTTATTTAAAAACAATGAAAAATGAAAACAGACTTTTCCCTGGAAAGATAAAAATCTCATAACTGCCTATACTTGGATGCTTGTGACTTTACTTAGATATACAGTTTCCCATTAATATGTAGTTTAACTTATTCCAACCTCCTTATCAACTAACCGACAATTTTTTTTCTTTTTTTGGGTCACACCCAGCGATGCTCAGGGGTTACTCTTGGCTTTGCACTCAGGAATTACTCCTGGCAGTGCTTGGGGGACCATATGGGATGCTGGGGATTGAACCAGGGTCGGCCGCGTGCAAGGCAAATGACCTACCTGCTGTGCTATCACTCTGCACCCCCCCCCCCCCCCGACAAATTTTCTAAATAACAAGAGTTCCTAATTTCCTTCTTTCATGTAACACACACTGGTAACTAATCTGACATTCATTGCAGTGAATGTCAACACAAAAGATCCATTTGGGCAGATGGCCTGACCTTCAAAGCAGTTCTGTTTCAATCCAGAAATAATGTAATAAACAGTTGATTCCATGTGGCCAGTTTTACTACTAGAGAGTGTTTATAACATGCTACTGGAGTCCTATGTGGTGAGCATGGTTCTTAGGAATATGGGTCTTTTTTCCTGGGGAGCGGGGAGAAGAGCAGGGTCATTTCCTTGCTTCATGAAGGGTGAGGTGGGCTTCACCAGGGAAAAGATGTGTGAGGAAGGGGGTTGCTGGCAGCTGAAAGGGCAACTGAATGAGGCAACAGGCTATTTAGGGATTGAGGAAGAGGACTATGTAGGGGTGAGACTAGGTAGGACTACATAGGACTATGTAGATTGTAATCATGTGATTGAGGGAATGAGACCTCTTTAACAGATTGGAAAATATAGGATAGTATGATAAGTATGTCTGCAACTTAAAAGCTTCATGTTGGTTGTGAAACCCTGTTTGTACTAAAATATTATTTAGAGTCCAGTGAATAAAATAAGTGAAAGCGATGACTTAGAGGTTATTGGCATGAATTTTGTTTTTACTGGAATTCCCCTCATCCTCCACTACCCCACCACCCTTGAACATCCTCAGTGAACCAGAAAGTTCTGTCTAGCACAATGTGTGTTTGTTTGGAGTATCCTTTTATGCCATAGATGATGCCACTTGAGTGTAGACTGAAAGTTCTGTTGTCAGTTCAACTGGGCCTAGGTTTGATGTCTCCTCATATCCTCTTCTAGGAACTTTTTAACCTATTTGCTTATCTAAAAAAAATAACAAGGAACCATCTCTATAATTCTTCGTTCGTTTTCAGAGATTAAAAAATTTTCAGGATAATTTTTTTAAATGTAGGAGTACTGCTATTATTCAGCCATTGATTAAGCTGATTGAATTTGGCATGAACTCCACATTACTTTTTTTAAAATTCAGAATGTTAATTTCATTTATTTATTTATTTATTTATTTATTTATTTAATTGAATCACTGTGAGATACAGTTACAAAGTTTTCCTGTTCAAGTTTCAGTCACACAATGATCGAATACCCAACCCTCTACCAGTGCACATCTTTCACCACCAATGTCCCCAGTATCCCCTGCATCTCATCCCTCCTCCTGCTTCTATGACAGACAATTTCCCCTATACTCTCTTTTGTATTGCTTGTTATGAATAGGATAGGATGTCATGTGGCCATGGGAGCGCTCCTTAAATTCTAAAATTTTAGATGATTAGATAATTAGGGTCTGGACAAATCTCTTCACCGAGCTGCTCGGTTTGGTGACTCTTTTGTGTGTCTCTGGATCATGGCCATAAAGTTGCTTAAGTAGCAGCCGTATATTTGGGTATCCCGAAGAGGAATCGAAAGAGCTATGCTAGGAGTATCATGTTTCACTCAAGTGAGAGAAGGAATACGGAATTCCCACCTCCATCGATGGTCAAGAATCAGGGACGCTGTCTCCTTTGCCAAGGCGTCAAAAATTATATGGGCCAGACACGTAATGCGATTCAGAGACGATCCCTGGACTAGAGCTGTTACCGACTGGATTCCATGGGACATCAAAAGACTGCATGGTGGCCCACCAACGAGATGATCAGACTTCTTTTTCAAAATCTTGAATGACGGGTTCGAATCCCAGCATCCCATATGGTCCCCTGAGCACTGCCAGGAGTAATTCCTGAGTGTAGAACCAGGAGTAACCCCTGTGCATTGCCAGGTGTGACCCAAAAAAAGCAAAAAGAACCCCAAAAAACCCTGAATGAATAATTTGAGGCTCTTCCTGTTCCTGGAGTGAGCAAATATCATTGGGCTACACTAGCTCGTGACAGGGACAAACGGAGACATTACTGGCTCCCGCTTGAGCAAATCAGAGATCAATAGGATGACAAGTGATACGTGTCATACAAGTAGCAGCCAGAGTCAGTTTGTGGGTGTGACCTCCAGGGCACCATGGGGAGAGGGGGATGAGAGGAACTGGCCCATCCCCTAACCCTTGAGGCCTGGAGCTTGCCGTCACTGACCTCTCATTGGGTTCTAGAAGTTGGCGATGGGGGTTTTTAGGGTGCAGGTGGAGGGACAATGCCCACTCTCGTCTGAGGCGCCCTGGTGAAGTCTGCCTAGCTTAAAGTCCGGAGGCATCTCGGCAGTGAGCTGCTTGATTCAGAATTTCTTTGGTGTGCCTCTGGATCATGGCCCTTGTTTACATCTTTTCCAGAGAAGTAAACTATTGGCATATGCCCTGCAGGGCATGCTGCGCTGACAGCCCTAACTGTGGCTTTTGATCTCTTTTGAGATTTATGGGTCTCTGAAATAAGGCCAGTAAGTGAGCTTGCATAGCTGAGGAGGTGGTTTGTGGATGTGGCTCCAACATACCTAACTTTTGGCCATTGAATTTCTTGGTAAATTTGGCCCCAAGTTGTTGGGGTCCAGTCAAAGGCACAGCAGCAATTTTGGGATATCAGGAAGCCTGAAGTCATCATCAGCCTGCTGATACACATGCCCCGCAGATAGGTTGACCTGCTGGCGGAATTACCCCCTTAGGATAATTTTAAACCATTTACTAAAGAAGATAGAGCCCCAAACCAATAATTATGATAAAATAAGAAAGCAGATATAGTTTGGAGAAGGTGGGAGGGAAATGCACAGACTGCTCAAAGAATTGTAAAATGGATTCTGATGGTAAACCTTGGACACCCAGGGGACTTTCCAAGGGAAAGAGTGAATCTGGAGATATAGGAGGAAGTGCAAGCGAGGTGCCCAAGCAATTAACCAACTCTTTACTTACTCAGGCCTTTGGAATCAAGGAATCTCAAGAGTCTCAGAGGGTCACTTTCAGAGAGCCTTACTGGGTGGTGGACACCATAACGAACATCAGGCCTGATCATGCTTTGAACATACTGTGTGATATTTCATTCTAGGGAGGCAGGAAGGTTGTGGTAGGCTGATCTGGCAAATGGATGAGTGTAGGATAACATTGGTTTGTCCTTTCCACCTTGCCACAGGGAGCACTGTTAATTGGGTTACTCCCACCACAGTGCTCCCACTCCTTTGCGTTTATTTGTAACTTATTTCTATGTACTCTGTTGACTTGTAAATATTGTTTTTCTCTTCTCCTTAAGTCCTTTGCATAGTTAATTCAGAGCAATGCCCTTTTTGTATGGGCACAAGAAGATAGTTAATGCTATGCTTTAGTAACTTGGGAGTTAATTGACTCTGAATGATATTTACCTCCTGAACATCTGTTCTCTTGACTTAAGCCTCAGTTGTCCTTACTTTATAGCACCCCAAAAGCAGGGTCCTGACAAGGGACTGGATGGACCCAGGATAAGCTGTGAGCTATATGCTACCCTGGCATTGAAATGGGCCTGGCCAAAGTGCCATAATGCTAAACTATAAGTTAAGAGCATGGTCATGGACAAATGCTGTCATGATCCAAAAATCAGTAGCTAGATTTGGACCTTGCTAAAGTTAGGAATGATTAATTTGGCCTGAGCACTGTAGTCTGAGTCTGTGGTGAGATGTTCCTAAGAGAGACACCCTACAAACTCAATCTATCTCTTACTGTGTCCATACAAAATAACTAATATTAAGAAGCAGAATTAAGATGTTAATTAAGATGTTAATTAAGTTATTGGACTGAGGAAAGGAAAAAAACACCTTAAATGGTATTTTGCCCTTGAGCAAAGGAAGGACTTTCTTATGTTAATTTTGCTACGTGACTGGGTGTAGCATGGGAGTTGGAGAGAGATGAGAGAGAGAACAGGGCAGCAAGATGGAGTGCGGAGAGACTAGCAAGGGGGACAGAGGGAGAAGACTAGAAGAATGCAGAAGCAGGCACCGGGAGAGAGAGCCCAGGCTGAGCCCAGGCTGAGCCCAGGGAAAAAAAAGGAGAGAGTGAGAGAGTGAGAGAGTGAGAGAGAGAGAGAGAGAGAGAGAGAGAGAGAGAGAGAGAGAGAGAGAGAGAGAGAGAGAGAGAGAGAGAGAGAGAGAGAGAGAGAGCCCCCAGGCTGCGAGAGGAAGTGTGGAGAGATGAGCGGAAGAGACAGGAGATGGGAACGAGGGGCAGTGTGAGACTAGAATGGGGGCCTCAGAGAGACTGGAACAGGCACGTGGAGAGAATGGAATAAACAGCAATTGACCAACCAACCAGCTTGGCCCATGTTTTCCTCCTTCATCTGCCCATGACTTGGGGTGGGAAAGCGGCCTGAGACCACCGAACGCCGGCGGCGAGAGGGAGAGATGTCAGTGCTCCCTAGCCTCCCGGGAGACCATACAGATGAGGTCAGTGATTTCTTCTCTTTGAAGTCAGTTGCTCCTGAGTATCCATTATTCGCTAGTCACGGGAGGGACCACAAAGTACAGTACAGCTCATTCTTGGGCTAAACATGTTTTTAAGAAAGTCCTCACTGGCTGTAGCTATAATCCCCAAGTTATGTAGTACTGGACATCAACAGAAAATCAATAAAATTTGACATAATAAATAAGAACACTTTCACCAAGTATACATTTTTGCTGATATGGTTGTTATTTATTTACTTTTTGATTTCTTTAAACACCTCTGTACTGTTTAACAATCCCCAGCAATTTATCTTGTTAGGATTTCTACTGCTGTTTCTGCCTAGATTGGGAGTGGGGTATAAGAAGAAATTACAGGATCTCAGAGAGAAATAGAGCGTAAATTCTCTTGGAAACATTTGTTTTCTCTGCACTGAATTCCAGATGGTGGGTAATGAAGTATCCCCATCACTACTGTCTTGCCTGAGATGCAGATTACCAGAGTCTGAGAAACATCTCTTGAGCCTCCATCATATGTGGCAGGACTTACCCTGAAGACTTTCTCTCACTGCTTTGTTTGCTGTGAAAATTGTGGGTTTCTTTTTCCAGGGAGCAATCTTTCAGCTCGGCCTTCCTTGCCCCTTACTGCTGCTGTCTCACCTACCTGACCAGCTTGGTCATCCCATCATCTGTCAGCAGAACTCAGGCAATTTTTACAAATGTGTCTGGAAGAAAAGCTATTTGTCTGGGAATGCCTCCATTTCTTTGTGTCTAAGTAGAGACTTATAATTTTTCTGCTAAAGCAGGTCCCAGGTGGACAGTAAGAGCCTGTGTTTAGGGCTGGGCTGGGCAGCCTCCTCAATCAGGGCGTGTGTGACACCATTAGTTACTGAACCTGACAGGACTTCAATTAAAGCTGGAAGGGAACAGAGAACTCGCCAGTCTCCCAATCTCAACACTGATATATCAACATAAAACAGGAAAGCAAAGAGCTGTCCTCAGAGGCAGAGAAATGGCCCCTGAAACAGGGCACATTTACTAATTTGTTGATTAAATGTTTATTCTCATCTCTGGTTCACCATCTTAGAGGTCAGAGGAGGTAGAGTTCCTCTAACATGATGGAATGGTCTATTGCAGTGTCTGGCCAGACTCTTGTTAATAATTGCCATCAATATCCATTATTTTACTTTATTGCTTTAACACGTGATGATGAAGATGACCATGAGTTCATGCACTGGCCTCCAATGAAAGAATACATGGGCAGAGTTTTTCTGGCCAGACGGCTCCTTCTGAATTGTTGAGTGGCAGGTATGCTAGAACCAGTCCTTCCTCTGCACCTAGTATGTTCTTGTAGTTGCCCTAAACTTACTGCCAAAAGAAGCCCTGATGGAAAGAGAGGCACAGGGACATTCCGGCACTCATGAGGCCTGGGTACATGGCTCATTGTTTGATGAACTTGAGGAAATGTGTGGAGGCCGAAACTGGCACCCCTTCTTTGCTTGACAGGAACCAGTGGGTTGTCATAGGAGCCACATCATCTCTGGAGAGTGCCCCAGAGAGCACCTGTGACAATTCAGTGTGATGATGCATACGGTCACCTTGTCTACTGCCTGGCACACAGGAAGTGCTTAACAAATGACAGACAGATAAAAGAGTTCTTAACTGTGGCCTCGAGAAAGTCACCCACATTAAGCCTTAGTTTCCCCACCTGGAAAATGGCAAAGATAACATCCACAGTACAGGTTTGTTGTAGATGGTATGTTTTTAGCTCACAATCATTCCTCTCCATAGGAGCCAGTTACACGCCAGAGGGCAAGGCAGCTCTGAACTCTCTTCAGCAGTGACCCCAGAGGGTCTGTAGAGGGGTCTTTTCCTCATAAGGGGGTAATACAAGTCACAAGTGAGGATTGTTGGTTGGTAGTCTTTTTTTTTTTTTTTTGTCTCAGATAAGGTTTATTTTTTTTTATTTATTTATTTTTTAAATTTATTTATTTTTAATTAGAGAATCACCGTGAGGGTACAGTTACAGATTTATACACTTTTGTGCTTATACTTCCCTCATACAAAGTTTGGGAACCCATCCCTTCACCAGTGCCCATTCTCCACCACCCGTAAACCCATTGGTTGGTAGTCTTAGAAACAGCGCTGGAAAGGCTACAGAAACCATCTCCCGATCTAGACCAAGTCCTGCAGGTGCTCATTTCTTCTCTAAAGGGGAACCTAGAAAAGTTATTTTGAGGTGTCAAATCTTTATTTTTAATTGGTTTTTGGGCTACACCCCAAGGCTTGCTCGTGGCTCTGTGCTCAGGGATCACTCCTGGTGAGCTCGGGGGACCATACGAGGTGCTGGGGATTGAACCCAGGTCAGACATGTGCAAGACAAATACCCTACCTGCTGTACTCCCTCAAGACCCATGGTATTAAATCTTAAATTTAGAATCATATATTGTCTCTCGGGGCTTGAGCGATAGCACAGTGGGTAGGGCATTTGCCTTGCATGCGGCCGACCAAGATTCAATTCCTCCGTTCCTCTCTGAGAGCCCGGCAAGCTACCGAGAGTATCTCACCTGCACGATGAGCCTGGCAAGCTACCCGTGGCATATTCAATATGCCAAAAACAGTAACAAATCTCACTTGGAGATGTTACTGGTGCCCCTTTGAGCAAATCGATGAGCAACAGGATGACAGTGACAGTGACAGTGATATTGTCTCTCACAAGTCCAATTAGAAATGGCAAGAGTGAAGAGATACTGCCCATTTTCTTGTTCTACTTTCCTTTTTTGAGGTCCGCGGTTTCTTATCCAGATGACTGATGTGGGGCCAAAGGCCGAGTGCAGGTGAGAAAAGTGCACAGGAGTTTGAAGTGACATCAGTAATTTCACTCTCAGATATTTTCAGATCCTTACTCTCAGGGATCAGGCATTACCCCCATTTTCAAAGCAGAAGACAGACTAAAGGAACTTTAGTGCGGGGAATGGGTCAATCCTGTGCCCTGAGGCTTTAATTGACAGGATTGATGGTGACTGTTAGGGGAGTCCTTGATGTGATCTCCTCGTGATGACCCCGGGCTAAGGTTCCGTGAGGAATGGTTGAGTTCTCAGTAGATGATATGGAGTGAAGAGTGAGATACAGGGAAACTTTCATGGGTCTGAATATTCTTTGTGTAGAGAACTTTTCCAGAGATATGAAAAATTCATCATAAAGAGGGTGCCATCCATCATCTGGACATTTTTCCTAATTAGGCAACACAGAGGAAGAGACCAGGGATTTGGGAGGTGACTAGAGAGAGAATGTGTTAAGGCTGGGGATAAGAGTTTCAGCTGCCATACTTCTAGTTCTCCTCCTCCCTCTGTTACCAGCACCCTCCACTTTGACCTCTTTCTACAAGAGTTTGGCCTTCTCTTGGACATAAGTAGGACATTTGTATTTTTAGGAGTGTTGTCACCTACTCGTCTATGAAGAAGGAGGTGTGCTTGGCAAATAGTAATGTGTCAAGTACCTTCTGTGCATAGCTGATGGAGGTTCAGGAGTTAGAGTTCTCTGTAAGATCCTCACCTGCATTATTCAGATGGGTTCTTTCTAACTGAGCAGTTCTGTGCGAAGCATTGGTGAAGTTAATGATTCAGGAGAAATAAAGTGAATGAGAAAATAAATTTATTGGAAATGGTATTGACATTTTTTTTCTTTTTGGGTCACACCCAGATTCTTAGGAATTATTCCTGACTATGCACTCAAGAATTACTCCTGGCAGAGCTCAGGGGACCATACAGGATGCAAGGGATCAAACCCACATCTGCTGCATGCAAGGCAAATGCCCTACCCTCTGTACTATCATTCCGATCCCTGTTGCTGACTTCTTAAAAGAAGAACTGTTACATGGTGTGTGTGTGTGTGTGTGTGTGTGTGTGTGTGTGTGTGTGTGTGTGTGTGTAGTTGAAACATTGGACTTTTATTGGCAATTCTTTCCTTCCCTGTATTCTCATTTAACTCATATAGGCAGTCTAACCAAATTTTATTTTTCAGAGGAAGCTTATGTTAAGAGATGTGAGTGATCATTGTTCTAGGACGCTAAGCTGCTGAGCAACAGAGATTAAAGTGGAGCTCAGGTGGCCTAATTTCTTACCCAGGCCTGATTGTTCCTGACTGTGTTCATGATGACTTCATAGGTACCTGCCTTTTTCATCTCTATGGGTGCCAAATCCTTTGTGTCAGAGTTCCTTTTTGTGTCCTGTGCCACCTCTGCCAACTGAGCCCAGAGCAGGTAGCTGATACTTCCCTGCTGTGCCAGCTTCTCTTGGGTTATACTGCCACTCTCCTGAGAAGATATAAAAGAAGTTCAGGGTCTTCTGAGTTTGTGGGAAGAAACTCATTTCACAATCAGTAATGACTGAAGCTTGCAACTATTTGTGATATGTGCTCACCTTCCCCGAACAGATAGCTGACATCCTTCCTACAGGCTTGTCAATCCAATCCCTCATAGAAGAGTTGTGTGCACTTCACAACACTCTGCTCCTAGGTGACAGGTGACAGCAGGGCATCACCTGGGTTACAGAAGTTTTGATTTAGAAAAATCCTCTCCTATTCAACATAAGGGGATGAACTGAAGGTTCTTTGGAAACCCCAATAGGAGTGAGGCAAAGTTTTGATTTTATTTTTTAAATTTGTGGGTATGCATTGTATGAAATAAAGCAACTCGGGGTTGTTAGAACCAGACAGAATTGAATCTAAACTCAGCTTTTGCCGCTGACTACCTTGTGGCCTTGAATAAATCATCTACCTTCTTTACTACCTACAGAATGAGTATAATTATCATAGCTACTTTTTAGGATTGTGGGGAAGGTGATGCAAACAGTGTTAAGCTAGTGCCAGGCTGTGTTCTCGGTGGTTTAACTATTAGTAGTATCCCCAAGATGCCAATACTAAAGTGTCCCTGCAAGAGGAGTTTAGAGAATTAAATAAGATAAAGTATGCAGAGTGCCCAGGGTACAGTATGTCTTTAGTAATAGGAAAACAGTTATGTTAATAATGATAATTTCTGACATTTATTTAGTACTTACAAAGATATTCATCAGAGACCAGGGGAGTTTCCAGATAGACTTCTATAGGACTGTCTCTTTATAGTTGGCAAGCATTTTTTTTCATCTTGCATTTCTTCCCATTCTTCTCAGTGTCGTTGCCTCTCCTGGTGTCTAATATGGTTAAGTCTGTTCTCAAATGTATGTGAGTGCATGTGTGTATAAATAAAGTCAAGTTTATGGACCGAATCAGTGATTTTATTTTTTGTTTGTTTGTTTTGGGGCCACGCCCGGGAAGACTCACAGCTTACTCCTGGCTCTGTGCTCAGGGATCACTCCTGGCAGGCTTGGGGAGTCATAGGGTGCTGAGAATTGAATTCTGGTTGGCTGCATGAAACTCCTACTTGTATTCTCATTCCAGTTTTGAGTGAATCAGTGAACTTTGACAGTTGAGAAAGATATGGTAAAAGGACAAACTTTCTGATATTTCACCTCTCCAGTCCTGGCTCTCATTTGAGAGAGGAGAATGAGACATTTTGAAAAACAAAACAAGGGAACTCTCCAGTATGTTTAAATGAATTTGATCTTTAAAAATCTTCCTTGATCATGGAAATCCAATCTGAGATGAGTACTTGACTCTGGGCTTTGAAGGCATAGGGAGAAGGTTGGGAGATTTACCTGAGGAAGAAGGAATCTGCTCAACAGAGCTCTGCTCCTCTTACCATCTCTCCAGGGATTCTGTTACCATGTGCTCTCTGGATGACAGATCAGAATATGCTAAAGAGCAAATGAGGTTGGCAGAAAATACAAATGAATAACCTCAGTGCTAGACCATAAACTTAGGGTGGCAAGTAAAAGAGTATTTTGTACATGGCACTTTATTACCTTTGAAATCTCATCAATTGCAATTTATTAATCCACATTTAATGATAAAGATGGTTGGACTTTGAAAGTTTCAGAGGAAACTTGTCGAACTGGAAGAACATTAGTTTAGGAATTTTACCATTGTAGATTGGAGTTCTGGTGCTGTCATTCAATATCTGCCTTGTTCTCAAGGAGTAATTTTAACCCATAGCCATTTGGAAGGACTAAAATCATCTCCCCCTCTGTAGGAGGGTGGCTTAGATGGAAAATAAGTGATACTTGAGAGCATCTTATGCCATCAGTATAGAGATGACCTAATCATCCTTCATAGTGTTTGGTGGTGGTTTAATTAGAGTTTTCTGTTTCTACTTTCAATTCCAGAACTATATTGCAAGTCCAGTATTCATATGATATTAATTCAAGGAAAGTCTCATGTATTACGTGTCCTTCCTGGACTAGAAAGAATACTTAGATCCTTCCTCACTCTCTCCACCCACACACAAATCCTTTCTAGCATGAGTTTCCTTCCAGCCCACAGCTTCCAGGTCAAAGTCACCACAGACTCTTGCTTGCTCAATACAGTACATAGAGAACCAGTTTTTTCCCTTTCACCCTCTGCCCACAGTGTGACTAAAGCACAGATCCAATCTGGCCCTGCACTTGACTTCTATAGAAGGGTGCCTAACTTCCCTGGTTGGGGTCGTAAATACCTCCCCCAGTAACTCACTTTGTTAGTGAATTAATTACCTTAATTTTTTTTGGTGTTAGAGCAATAGTACAGTGGGTAGGGCTCTGAGCTTGTTACAACCAACCTCAGTTCAATAACCAGCACCCATACGATCTCCTGAGCTCCACCAGGAGTGATCCCTGAGTACGGAACCAGAAGTAAGGCCTGAGCATTGCTAGGTGGCCCCAAACACTAATTTTGTTCTTTTAGATTCTGGAAGATAATATAGGAATTAAGGCAGTTTTATCCTCTGAACTGAATAATCTCCTAAACACCCTTATTATGGCCCGGAAGACCCCTTTGAGCAACTCTGGTTGTGAACTTGGAGGTCTCTCAGTACTGCTGGGGCTCTGGCACTCCTGCTACTGAAGGGCCTGAGAAGCATCACATCCTTGAGTTTGTGCATTGGACTACTGGCCTGATTGTCTTCGTGTCACTGGGAAAGCACTTGACAAGATCCAGTTCCCACTTATGATGAAAACTCTCAGCAAAATGGGAATTGAAGGAAATTTCCTTAATACAGTTAAAGCCATCTACCACAAGCTCATGGCAAGCATTATTCTCAATGGGGAATACTAAAATCCTTCCCTCTAAGGTCAGGGACAAGACAAGGTCGCTCACTCTCGAGACTTCTATTCAATATCGTGCTGGAAGTACTTGCCATAACAGTTAGGTAAAAAAAAAAAAAAGATGTCAAGGGAATCCAGATAGGAAAGGAAGAAATCAAGCTCTCACTATTTGCAGATGACATGATACTATACTTAGAGAACCCTAAAGCCTTTACCAACAACTTCCTAGAAGCAATAGACTTGCTAAAGCATCTACCAACAACCTCCTAGAAACAATAGACTTGTATAGTAAAGTTGCAGGCTATAAAATCATATCCAAAAGTTCATGGTTTTCCTTATGAAAATAATGAGAGAGAAGAAAGTGATATGAAAAGGCAATCCCATTAAGGATTATGCCTTAGAAAATCAGGTACCTCAGAATCAGCTTACCTAAGAAGGTAAGGGGCCTGTACAAAGAAAACTACAAAATGATACCTCACGAAATAAAAGAGGACATAAGGAAATGGAGACACATCCCCTGCTCATGGATTGGGATAATTAACATTGTCAAAATGGCAATGCTCCCCAAAGCATTATACAGATTCAATGTGATCTCTATAAGGATACCCATGATGTTTTTCAAAGAAATTAATCAAAAACTCCTGAAATTTACATGGATCAATAAGTCCCCATGAATGGTTAAAGCAATTCTTGGGGAAATAAAGATAGGAGGCATCACCTTTCCCAACCTCAAACCATACTACAAAGCGGTAATAATGAAAACAACATGGACTTGGAACAAAGACAGATTGGCAGACCAGTGGAATAGGGTTGAATATCCTTACACACACCCTTAAATATATGATCATGTAATCTTTGATAAGGAAACAAGAAATATAAAGTGGAAAAAGAAAAGCCTCTTTAACAAATGGTGCTGGCAAAACTGGACAGCTATGTGCAAAAATACAGGTTCAGACCTCTACCTAATACCATGCACAAAAGTCAGATCAAAATGGATTAAAGCAGACCAAAATCCATAAGATACATTGAAGAAAAGGTTGGCAAACCCCTCCATAATACTGAAGCTAAAGGTATCTTCAAAGATGAAATGTCACTGACCAATCAAGAGGAAGCAATGATAAACAAATGGGACTATCTTTAACTAAGAAGCTTCTGCACCTCAAAAGAAACAGTGACCAGGATACAAAGAATGGGAAAGGTTTTTCACCCAATATCCTTCAAAGGGTTAGTATCAAAGATGTACAAGGCAGTGATTGAACTCTACAAGAAAAAAAATATTCAATCCCATAAGAAAATGGGGCAATGAAATGAACAAAAACTTTCTTAAAGAAGAAAATCAAATGTCCAAAAGGCATATGAAAAAACCCTCTTCATCATGAATCATCAGAGAGATGCAAATAGAAATGGCAATAAGATATCATCTCACACCACAGAGACTGGCACACATCTAAAAGAACAAAAACAAGTGTTGGAATGGATGTGAGGAGAAAGAGACCCTCCTTCGCTGTTGGTGGGAATGCTGATTGGTCCAGCCTTTTTGGAAAACAATATGGATGTTTCCAGAATCTGGAAACAACCTGAGTGCCCAAGAACAGAAGAATGGATAAAGAAACTATGGCACATCTACACAATGGAATACTATGCAGCTGTCAGGAAAAATGAAGTCATGAAATTTGTCTATAGATGGACATGGAGAGTATCGTGCTGAGTGAGAAGCAGAAGGAAAGGGACAGATATAGAATGACTGCATTCATTTGTGGTATATTATATATATATATGTATGAAGAATAGTATCCATGGCCTGGGAAAACAGGGGTTAGGATGACTGGCCAATGGTTCTAATTAACGATAAGTGTGTGGGGTGCTGAGGTTAGGTAAGGTAGAGAAGAGACCAGTATGACAATAATAGCTGGGAATGATCACGCTGGACAAGATCTGAGGATTAAAATTAGGTAAGGAATATTCTTGATACCTTTCACTATCAATATTGCATACCATAATGCCCAAAAGAAGAGAGAGAGAGAGAGAGAGAGAGAGAGAAAGAGAGAGAGAGAGAGAAAGAGAGAGAGAGAGAAAAGAAAAGCACCTGACATAGAGAGAGGCAGGCAGGGCATGGGGCATGGGGGGGGTGATGGGTGGGAACCTGGGGACACTGTTGCTGGAAAATGTACACTGGTGGAGAGATGGGTGTTGGAATATTGTATGACTGAAATAATGAACAGCTTTGTAAGGGTCTATCTCATAGTGATTCAATTAAAAAAAAATCTGGACCCAAGAAGTGGGAATTGGCATTATGCGTCCCCACCCCACATAGTGATTTCACTGGGGCACCTAGGAGGGGGGCAGATGTGTCCCGCAACCTGCCCCATATGAACCCTGGAAGCTGCAGACCTCCAGAATTCTATCACTCACTGTCAACCTTCACAGGCTCGTCCTGAGCACCCCCCACATGAGAATAAATCCTCTGAAAAACCATGTATGTGGGACTAGTGACTGAAAACTCCAGGCTTCACGGAGTCAGGGATGGGCAAGCTCCCCTCATCTCCCCGCCCTTCCCTTTCCCTGGCAGTCATGCCCACAAACTACCTCTGGGTGCCATTTAAACGCATTAATGCCCATGATTCAGAGACTCACAAATGAATCTCAGAAGAGAGCAGCATGCCACAAAGATGCCTCCAGACCCCAAATATTTTAAAAAAATTAGAATCCCAGGAATGTGAGGCTGCTTTTGCAGCTGCACAGCATCTCATACTATTCATAACAAATAATACAAAATAAGTTATTTAGCACCTGCCTATGGGCAGGCTTGGGTGGTGGTGGGAAATTTCAAAATAATGGTGCTGGGAAGGTGTAATGGTGGTGGGATTGGTGTTGAAATGTTGAAGGTAAATAATTACTGTGAACAACTTTATGAAAATAAAATTTAAAAAATTTAAAAAAATAAAGTCTGTTGTCTGAGGATTTACTGAGCTGCTGCTGGTTGAACCTACTGTGTTATTATGTTTGCTCATTGAGCTTTCTGGGCTTCTATGCCACTTTCCCATCAAATTTTTTGTGCTTCTACTGAATTGTCAGTACTGTGAAATTTGGAGATGTTGTGTAGTTATGTATTGACCTTGCACTCCAGGAGCTGTGGTGCTGGACCACTGACATGGCAGAGGAGGTCAGACATGGCGCTGCTGGGCCTATCCAGAGGGGAGGGGATTCTTGCCCCCTAAGAAGGCCACAGTGTTTTCAGCCTGGAGACCCATCTACTTGTGATGACTTGCGGCTTGGTGGCTTGTTTGGCCTAAACTTTCTTTTAAGTAACTGCACATACAACCCTGCCTTGCTGACCCATGGAATCAGTGGCATCTGTTGGATTATGAAGTAAAGTGGAAGAAATAGGTGAAATGCCTGGTTGAGACAGTCTTCACAAACTCAGAGTCTGTGGCGTAGGAAAGACTAGCAGGCAAGCCCTACAACTCTAAATTTATTGAGGGGGAGTGTCCATAGAATTGTTGAAATTTTGCTTTCCACCCATTGAACCCCAATAATGCTGGGTTTATCAGTCATACTTAGAGAATTATGTTTCTTAATCTCAGTCCAGGTTTTAGCAATGTAAGTAAAAGTTATAGGAAAGGACATAGAGAAAACTGCTTTTTTTTTTTAAAAAAAGTTCTGCTTTAATTCTCCTCCTTTCTCATCTTCAATTTTCCCCTTTCCCTGCAGCTGTTGTTGTGATTACTTGGGGCGGACACACTTGACTTTGCTTACTGGGGGTCATGTATTTGACTGGAGGACTTAAACACTTTTTTTTTTTTTTTGCTTTTTGGGTCACACCCGGCAGTGCACAGGAGTTACTCCTGGCTCTGCACTCAGGAATTACTCCTGGCGGTGCTCAGGGGATCATATGGGATGCTGGGAATCGAACCCGGGTCAGCCGCGTGCAAGGTAAACGCCCTACCCGCTGTGCTATCGCTCCAGCCCCTTAAACACTTTTTGTTTTCACTTGTATTCCTTGCAAACTTTAGATTGAAGTGCACAGGGGATTGTACATTTTGTTGGGGTGTGGAGACCACAGGTGGCAGTGCTCTTGGCTTGCACTGTGCATGGGGGTGATTCTTGGAATTAAGCTCATGGATTCAGGTCTGCAAAACAGGGGCTCAGACACTGAGTCACCCCTTGATCCCATGAGAAAAACTTTAAATTTATTTTTAGTTTTGCCACATATTATTTATTTATTCTTTATTTTTAAAGGGGGAGAGAAATGTTAGAAATAATCCACCTCTAATTTCTATTCTTTTGCCCACTGGAAAGGAGATATGCTGATTAGAGATCCAGCAGTCATCCTGGATCTTAAAATTCCCTTGAGGCTGGAGCCAGGATGGTAGAAAAGAGATGGTATGTGGATCATGGGTACCTGGTTTCATTGCTATAGAATAACAACAGCAGCTTCCCTTCAGGTTTCTTTTACATGAGAGAGAAGTGAAACGCTCTGTCTTTTTACTTTTTTCTTTTTCTATTGTAGACAACTGAACCTAAGCTAACAGAATTTCAAAGTAATGAACAAAGTAAACCTGGGGTCTGGGGAGAGAGCTCAAGTGGTAAGAGTACATGGCTAGCACGAGTGAATCCCCGAATTGGATCTTTGGCATTGCAAACTGAACTCTGGCTCCCACCCGACACTCAGTGCTGCTGGCTGTGGCCCTGGTAACCCTCAAGTAGTGCTGGAGGTGGTGCTATAAAATGTTTTTTTAAAAAGATGCCTGGAGACAAATACTTTCAATATACTCCTTGTTTTGTCATCTCTTGAGCTTGAGCATTAATTAAGCAACATAATTTTTTTCCAGACAGTCCTTGCAACTCTTTCAGTACCTAGCAAGTACTAAATATGTGAGGGCAACTGTTGCTACACTTACTATTACCACAACTATTGACATAGCTAGTCAATATTGACACATGGTGAATACTCAATACATATATACCTGCCATATCTTATTATATTTAGGACAATTATTTCTTATTATAAAATTAATGGCATTGTGTAGAAGATATTTTAGATAAGCATAATGCCATTTAATCTATATGTGATATAGGCCTGAAGAATTATTGAACTTAAGGGGTATTTAAGACTTACATTCTGTTGGAGGTTGAATGACAATAATATTCAAGAGAGTAGTAGTAGCACTGTTGTAGCACTGTCATCCCATTGTTTATCGATTTGTGAACTTGTTGTTACTGTTTTTGGCATATCGAATACACCACAGGTAGCTTGCTAGGCTCTGCCGTGCGTGCTAAGTGGAATGAGTCAGAAAGATAGGGACAGACATAGAAGGACTGCACTCATTTGTGGAGTATAGAATAACATCACATGAGGCTGACACCCAAGGACAGTAGATATAAGGGTCAGGAGAATTGCCCCATAGTTGGAAGCCTGCTTCATGAGCGGAGGGGAGAAGGCAGATGGAATAGAGAAGGGATCACTAAGAAAATGATGGCTGGAGGAACCAGTCGGGATGGGAGATGCATGCCGAAAGTAGGTAATGGACCAAACATGACCTCTCAGTGTCTGTGTTGCAAGTCATAATGCCCAAAAGTAGAGAGAGAGAGAGTATGGGGAGTATTGTCTGCCATGGAGGCAGGGGGAGGGTGGAATGGGGAGGGTATACTGGGGATATTGATGGTGGGGAATGTGCACTGGTGGAGGGATGAGTGTTTGATCATTGTGTGATTGTAACCCAAACATGAAAGCTTGTAACTATCTCACGGTGACTCAATAATATAAAAAAAAAGACAAGTTTCTTGAGCTTGGAATGACAGAGGCCACTGATATGGTGGTCATATGCTTTGTGTTCTCTCCAAAACTAATTGAACTAGAGATCTTCTATAAACTGTGTGCCACAATCTCTTAATAATGTTGTAAATGAAAACTGGAAAGAAAGTCAATGTTGCTCATCTGACTTGTTTAATTTTGCATTTCAAAAAGGGAATTTTAAGCCTTGGCATATGCATGGGTCTGGTTGTAGTCTTTGAGCTATTAAGGAATAGGTAATATTTTTTGGGCAAAAGATTATGGTTATGGCACAAGATGCTTCCTCTGCTAAGTTTCTCTTTACCTGTGAAAGGGTTTTGAGTAATTTAAATGCTGGAACAGGACTGGGAGGGGAGTTAGGATATTTCTGTAAGTTTGGGCTTTGTCAAATTGTGGAGAAAGTGTTTTTTCCCTCTATAATACATTTATTTCATCTTGTAAGTTGGTTTGCATGGATAGGGGATGAAGTGTAAGGATAAGAAAATCTCTTAAAAATGCTGACTGGTGTCCAGGTAGATTTCTCAAAGGACTGAGGTAAGGTGCGCTGCTTGCATGATAGGCCTAGCTTTTTCTCTTCCTGTTAGTTGTTGTTATGGTGGCCAGAGGTCATTGTCCTGTGTTGTGGTGCTTGCATAAATCTACTTCCAGCCCCAGAGAGCAGACCAAGGAGTGGCGCATGGGATCACAAGTGGGGTCGTTACTTTCCAAAGCTTGTAGCGAGGCAGTGATGGGGCTTTATCTGATAATGGAAGAACAAGAATGTGGCCTAGGGAGAGAGGACTTGTGAAGAGTGTGAGAATTTAAGCATCCCCAGATTGGCCTGCTGGGAGTGGGGCCATCAGGTTAAACCAGATTTTAGTTAAGGTCATAGACACAAAAGACCATTAGATGAAAAATTCTGATGACAGAAAGGAGTTTTATGACTCTGGCACAGAGAAGCAGTTTGACCAAAGGTGGAGTAATATGGGGACGACACTGTGAAAGTGGGAAGAAAATGGTGAAGGGGGACTTTCTTAAAGCTTTTAGTGACAAAAGGCCACAGAAGAAGAGGACTACTTGAAGAAATTTTTTCATTATATGTTAACTTCAACACAAATTATATAGGTGCTGGATGTGACTGAAGACTCTCGCTGGCCTCAGTGGGGAGAAGGAGTAGAAAGATAATATGGATCCAACCAAGTGTGAGGATATGTCTTGATTTTTTTCTGGTAGTGGAATGAGGATACTGTATACTGCCAAGGGCTGCAGTGTACCTGGTAAATGTTTCACCTACTCTGAAAACAAACTCTGATTTGAAACACAGACTTTTCTTCATTTTTTGGTTTTTTTTTTGAGCCACACATGGTGATATTTATGGGTTATTTCCAGCTCTAGGCTCAGGAAATGCTCCTGGCTGTGCTTGGGGAACCATATGAGATGCTAGGAATCAAGCCCAGGCTGGCTGCATATAAGGCAAACACCTTACCCACTCTACTGTATCTATGACCCCCGGGTTTTATTTCTTAATATTTTTGTATTGGAGTCATCTTTCTAAGTTTTTTCTACCTCTTTGAATTGGCTGATACCTCTGGTATAGGCATTCCCATCACAGTCCATTTAAATATGACATTATTGAATGACAAGTTTGGAATAAAGACTGTACAATCTTTATACAGTCTTGGCATAAGTGGGCTCTGGCACAACATTGGTAGGAAAATCTTGAGTCCTGTACCTGCGCAGCATATGAGTATGGGTTAACCGGTGATCACTAGAGATGTGGGAGGTGCAGATTCCACAAAAGTGACAGGTCTTGCTCTGGTTTTTAAATGTAAGATAGGACCATGAAAGATAAGAATCAAGTTATTCATTCACAGGAAACAACTTGGTTTAGGAGACCAGGTTATTTTAGGATGGAATCTAGAAGAAGAGACTGGGCATAGCATTAACTGGACTATTAGTCATATGCTCTCTTCTCTTTGTGAGATGTGGTCAGCCTTTTATTATTGCTATTCTATTCTATATACCAAATCCTTTTAGACCTATAAAATTTGTGGCAGCAGTTTGGCACCTTACGCAAATTTCTTTGCAAAATAAGTTTGAAAATGATTTCAATCAGAGTGATGAAATTTTAAATATCTACAGAATTCATGCATGTGGATAATTTATTTTCATCCATATGGAAAAAATTCCTTACCCTGCAGGAATCTCATCTGTTAGTCTTTTCATGTGTATTAGAGGATGATTTAGGAAAAAGAGGATATTGGTAAAAATCAACAGGTATGTAAACCATGACAGGAGATAAATCCTGGAAATGTTTTTATCAAAATAAAAACTTGTCTAAAAAATAAAAGATTTCTGATATAAATCAGAAATATAGATCAAATTTTGGTTGTATTGTACACAGTATCTTTGTGGATTGAAGAGTATTGAATCTAGATATTAGTTTGAAACTTTTCTTGTCATAGTATGCATTCATGTACTAAACTTAGATTTTATAACTAACTCCTGAAACATTTGAGATCATGATATTCATTACCTGTATTGGAGTTGTTCCAAACCCCAGCAAAGTCTCATGCTTTTGCAATATAATCAAGTATAGAAATATTTCATTTTCTTTCTACTTAATGTTGTCACTTACCTATTCTCCAAGTTCTGGGAAGAAAATTCAGTTTATAACTCAAGTGGCAGAAGAAGAAAAGGAAATATGACCGACATTTAATAAATTGTCAACATGTAAGTTCTGGTACCTCATTTGAACAAATACACACTGAGTTTTAAGATTTTCAAGGGGAGTTGAGGTGATTTCAGCTACCACTGTCAATCTTTATCAATATCAATCTTTCCGAGTTCTGTGTCAGATAGTGTTTTGTGATTCTCTAAATTCCCTAGATTGGTTTCCTACAGGATATCACAGTGCCAATTTTTTGCCCATTGAATCCCAATAATATCATGTTTATTACTTAGTATTTTACTCTTCAGTCTAGCCATTATTTATTATATTTATTATATTCGCATTAGCAGCATCCACCTTCCCAGAAAGGGGAGTAACTTTATCTTCCAATGAAATGGAGATTTTTAATTTAAAAAAGTCACTAGAACATGACAAGGAATGAGAAATGGCAAGATATGTGAGTTTTAGAATAACAAATTGTTCTAAAAAATACAAAGAAAAGGCAAGTTATTGAGCCAAAACTTTGCTCAGACGTTTCTGTTGGTCAAAACAAGAAGAGAGTATAAAGAATTTGTCACAACGACTTTATCACCTTACTGCAAGAATCGTTTTGAAGAGTGGAGTGAACAGCAACTGGCCAACAATCTTGTCACAACCTTTTCCCTGTCCCAAGACTCTTACCTGATAATATGGAGGCCACAGCTGCAATGATGAAGGACACAATGACACCTGGTCCTGCCATTTCCTTGGCCACCAGACCAGACACCACGTACATCCCAGTGCCCACACAGCTGCCAACACCAAGCGAGATGAGATCCACAGTGGTGAGCACCTGGGCTAGTTTTGTGCCATGTGCTGTGGTGGTCCCAGTTCCCTCCAGCATGGACTCCACTGGTTTGGTGCGCAGGATTCTAGAGTGCATGGCATACCAGGCAGCCCCCCATTGCACCCTCCGGGGATCCAGGGAGGCGAGGAAGCCACTCATTCTGAAGTGGTCTGTGGTTACTGTGATGGTGAACTGTTGCAGAGGGCTAATGAAGCCTTAATAGATGCTTCTATGTCTCATCTAGTGAGCAGTAATCCCCCTCTTAGGAAAAGTCCAGAGGGATCCAAAGCAGCCTCCTTTCGGACATGTATGCCTGCAAGAGAAAAAAATCAAGCATAAGAAAATAAGATCAAATGGGAACCAAAGATGGCATGGTCAGTGAATAGAGCTGCCACTATTCTGTGTACTTATGATGTGGAGAGGTTCATGTCTCCCCTTGTTTTCCTCCAGTCCAAAACAAGGTCATTCAAAAGAAAATGGTGTGCACTGGCCCACTTCACCTACTGCTCTTTGATCTTGGGTAGGTTTTGCCTTGGGTTTAATTGTATTGTGGGGTGTGTGTGTGTGTGTGTGTGTGTGTGTGTGTGTGTGTGTGTGTGTGTGGTAGTTGAGCCTTCTGTCTAGGGTTGATGAGAAACTCAAAAGACCATAGCTCTAAAAGGATCTTACGACATTACCTGGCACATAGTATGCCCATCTGTACAAACTATAGAACTATACGTGTTTTCTTGCCCTGCTGTGCTAGGACTTAGTCTGTGAGATGTGATATTTTGGGGGAGGTGGAGTGGGGAACACAATCTTCTCCTTTCACACAAGGAAGTAAAATTAGATACATGTTACTTAAAAGGGGCAGTGTCACTCTCCAGGTTTAAAAAAATGCTTTCAAATGACATGAGACATATTTTAAACATTTATTATAGCTTTTAAATATTGGGATTGGTAGGGGTGCTCATGGCATTTGGTACACAAGCCTTAGAAGTCTATACCACCAGACAGTCTTCTAGATAAAAATTTGGTCATCACGATCAGAACTTAAAACATAACTTTGTTTTATATATAAATGCAAGGTATTTGAAAAATAGTTAGGCACAGTGTATTTTCTAGGAATGTTACTATAGAGCATGCTCATGGAAGATCATCACTTTGGAGAAGTTGTTCTTTATTTTGGAAATCCCAGATTTCCATGACTATTGCATTCATGTTGTAGCATGCCTGCCATAGTCCACCTCTGGAAACTGATCATCTACAAGGATTCTTCACATACTGCAGTCATCTGATTACTTCCTTGCTCTTGGCTGAGTGTTCAGCATTGTACATGCTGAAATTTGTTACATACAGGTAGATTATCTATAATTTTGTCTCAGGATTTAAAGAAGGTATAAAATATTCATTAAAATAATTTATATGTACAATAGAGTTGATGATATAGTATCAAATATTCCTGAAGTCTTGTGAAGTTAGAAAAAATTCAAATATTTCATTTAGCTACTTTCCTTAGAAACCAGAGGTTTTATATAATTCTAGAATACATTTGGGAAGTTCAGCTGAGCACTGGTTTTAAGTACTATACAGATTAATCAAGTGCATTTACATTTACAATAAGTATCAGCTCATGCAATTACCAATATTAGTAATTAATACCATTTAGCACTTAATGTAACACTTGTCTAATCCTAAAGGCTTTGCAAACATTAGCTAATTAGGAGTATTAGGTGAAATGTGTCAGTTTGTCTCACAAGGATTGGGTGATGTTCCTCCCAGTGTAATTTACTTCTAGATTTGACAGTGTTGCTGCATGCTGTGTTTTAATTCTTTTTTATTCTTTTTGGTTGACACCAGCAATGCTCAGGGGTTACTCTTGGCTCTGTATTCAGGAATTACTCCTGGCGGTGCTTAGGAGACCATATGGGATGCTGGGGATCGAACCCAGGTCGGAGGCATGCAAGGCAAAAGCCCTACCCACTGTACTATCATTCCGGCCCCTGTGTTTTAATTCTTGACAAGGTCTTAAATGTCACCACTGTCATGGATATCTATGCCACTCAATATATCAGCATCATTAAAAAAATCAACCAAAATGTCAGCATTTAATTTTATTTAGTTTTTTTTTGTGGTGCTGAGAATCAAACCTAGTGCCTCAGATATATGAGCACCTGGTACACATACTCAATCTGAGCACTTTAGTTTTAAGAGTTACAGGTTTGTGAGGAAGAATATCACATGTATATAAGAAAGATCAAAGAACAACTCTGTTACCCAAACTCTTGAACTCGATTGGACCATTAAAATACACAACTATTTAATTTGGACTCAGCCAACATTTATGGAACCTCTGTTATATCCTAGGAATGGTATTAGGTATACAGTGCAGAATGTAGTTCTTGGGGACCAGAGTGATAGTACAGTGAGTAGTGCTTGAGACTGTCCCAGGTTGATTTCCTGGCGCCTTGTATAATACCCTGAGCTACATCATAAGTGATCTCTGAGCACAGAGTCAGGAGCATGCCTTGAGTACCACAGCATGTGGCCCAAACACACACGCACACACACACACACACACACACACACACACAGACCTCTGGAAGCTTCCAGTCTGGAAGATCTCAAATCCACAATGATTTATGGAGAGTATAGCAGATCTGTTGCAATAAAATCGACAATATAAGCAATGATGCTCATGAAAAACACAATACAATGCATTAGCCACTATGCAAAGTTAACTGTAGAATCATGCATGTATTTACTTCATTCTGGATATATCAAATGAGAGTGAGTTGTGGGCCTGTTGCCAAGCATGGCAGGCAAGCAGAGACCAGCAACTCCATGAAAATCAACAGCTTTGGCAGCACCTCACAGGGTAGTGTCAAGGAGAAGGGTGGGGGGCACCCATGGGAGAGGAAGGAGAGCCTCACAGCTTACATGTGTTGGAAATGAGGAGGTCATGGCAGTGATAAATACATGTGGTTTTATGGTAAGTTTTATGAGAGTGGTGTAAGTTTTCTGATCTCAGAAACCTTTGTTCTTCATCTTGGCCTCATGCTGGAATTGCACAAGATCTTTTGGAAGCATGGATCCATGGCTCTCACCCTGGAAATGCCAATTTAATTAGTCTGAGGTGTGGCCTATATGTTGGGATTCTAAAAAGATCCTCAGGTGATCTGGTAGGGTGGGGCTATTCCCTGTGTCACTGGTAGGGACTATAGTGAGAAAACCAGATAGACTGAACTAAGGGAGGCAGAACTGGTGTAACAGGGTCTCTAGGTATGTCTTTGAGGGGGGGGGGGTCTATAAATAAGAGATAAGCATTTGAATTAGTGGATAGAGTAAAGATGGGTGGGTGGCGTCAGATCCACCCAGTCTCAGAGACAGAAAGGCAGAAGAGAAGAAAGAATTCATACTCTTTGCTTGAACTGAGACGTCATCTCCCATTCTCAGACATTGATGCTCCTGGTCCTTGAGCTTTGGACTCCCATGGGGGCTTAGAGCATCAGCCCCTTTGTGCGACTGCTCAGCCCTTGACCTCAGATTGAATCACATAACCAACTTTCCCAGTTCAAACTCTCCTGTTTGCAGACGCTGATTGTGGGGCTTCTTGGACTCCGTAATATGTAAGCGCAAGATAGGTCATCCCCTAGATGCCGGAGTATAGTCTACTGGTTCTCCTTCTATGGAAAACCCTGGTGGATACATATGTGGGCATTTTCTATGTATAGACATGGATTTGACATTGACATTTGACTTCTCTTCCTGGGCAAGTGGCTACATATCTTCTCAACTTTCTCCTAAATTCCACACAGTGTCTAGATTACACCTTCTGGGATACTTTTCCTCCTGAAGCCTTGATCAGAAACTGCCACAAAGAAGCTTAGGCATGAACCAGCCTCTTTGGGGAGGGAGAGGTTTCTATTTTGATAGGCAAATAGAAGTCTTGGTGAAAACATGGAAAGCCAACTAGAACAAAGCTTCAGGGTGATAAGAAAGCTTTCCTGGATCTGCCTTCTCCATTTCATTCCTCTTCATTATTGTTTTATTGATGCAAAGGAGCTTGGTGGGGAGGAGCATTTCCTTTCTGGGTAGGAAATTTACTGGAGAGAACAAAATGTACGAAAGGAAAACATGTTTCCAAGAGACTATTGGCAATATCCATATTCATCACCCCAGATTATGTTAATCAAAGATAGTTTTGGAAGCTCATTGCTGTTGTCCTTCCAAGATGAGCAATAAATGTGTGTTTGTGCTTTCCCTAGCACTTTAATTCAGCTTTCTCAAGATACTTCACAGTTATAACTAAGGATGGCTTATGGGGTCTTGGGGAGAAGAGTCTTCATTGTGGTGTTTGTGGGCATGCTTGTCGATGCAGTGGCTCCAAGAATAATGATGACAAAAGCAGGTTTGTGTAGGGATGAAAACAATTATGGCTTAGAAGTTCACTGAGTAGGTAGGATTGTAGAATTAGATTGTGGCCTGCCTTTTAAGGTGAGGAGAGGAAGGAAAGGAAGATTAACAAAACTGTAAACATTCCCAAACCATTTCTGTCTGATTTTACAAATATTCCTGATGTGTAGCTGTCTGACCTTTGTTGGCACATCTGGAGCACCAGAATCATTGGCTAATAGAAGGTGCCCCATTCACATGGCTGGACAGCTGTGATGGCTATACAGTTGTAATAAATGTCCCGTGTCAACCTGAGCCTAATCAGAGACAAGGTGTCTAAATGGATGGGTCCCGCTTGGCAGCTATTGAACCTTCTGGAAACTTGTGAGGCCCCTTCCCACTCGTAGACCATGACTCGGTGACTCTCTTTGCCACCAGCCTCAAAGCTTCTCTCGGGATCAGCTCTGGGCTCCTAGTTAAGGACAATTTAGGAGTCAATTTTCTGGTATTCAAAAATCTGCCTAAGCTTTAACTAGCCAAGTGACCTGGACAAAGCCTTTCTGTGCTGTAGTTGTGTCATCTGAAAAGTGAAGAATGGTTCCCAGCTCATGAGGTGGTAGTGATGAGTGCAGAGGTTGATATGTGTGAAGGTTTTGAACATGGTGCTTTCAGGGCCTGAGTGATAGAGGAGCATAAGCCAGCACAGCCCAGTTCATGTCCATGGCTGTCTTTCTGTCCTCCTGCTGACTCCTCTCATTCTCCACTCATCTTCTGGAATAGTGCCAAGCTGGCCCCTGGCCTGATGCCCAGTGCTCAGCAAGAGTGTTTCTTGGCTGATACACCCTTGGATTTATACTGGCTGTAGGCTATATGACTTGGTATTTCTTTTTTTAAAAATTTATTGATTCACCATGAGATAGTTACAAACTTTCATGTTTGGGTTACAATCATACAATGATCAAACACCCATCCCTCCACCAGTGCACATTCCCCACCACCAATATCCCCAGGATACCTCCTTTTCCCACCCTCCCTCTGCCTCCGTGGCAGACAATATTCCCCATACTGTCTCTCTACTTTTGGGCATTATAGCTTGCAACACAGACACTGAGAGGTCATCATGTTTGGTCCGTTATCTATTTTCAGCACACATCTCCCATCCCGAATGATTCCTCCAGCCATCATTTACTTAGAGATCCCTTCTCTATGCTGCCTGCCTCTCCCTTCCACTCATGAAGCAGACTTCAAGCTATGGGGCACTCCTCCTGGTCCTTGCATCTACTGTCCTTGGGTGTCAGTTTCATGTGATGCTATTCTATACTCCACAAATGGGTGCAGTCCTTCTATGTCTGTCCCTCTCTTTCTGACTCATTCCACTTAGCATGATATTCTCCAAGTCTATCTATTTATAAGCAAATTTCATGACTTCATCTCTCCTAACAGCTGCATAGTATTCCATTGTGTAGATGTACCAAAGTTTCCTTAACCAGTCATCTGTTCTAGGGCACTTGGGTTGTTTCCAGATTTTGGCTATTGTGAACAGTGCTGCAATGAACATATAGGTACAGATGTCATTTTTACTGTGCTTTTTTGCATCCTTGGGATATATCCCCAGAAGTGGTGTTGCAGGGTCATGTGGAAGCTCAATTTCTAGTTTTTGAAGTACTGTCCATATTGTTTTCCAGAAAGGCTGGACCAGTTGGCATTCCCACCAACAGTGAAAGAGTGAGCGTCCCATTTTCCCCACATCCATGCCAGCACTGGTTGCTCTTGTTCTCTTGAATGTGTGTCAGTCTCTGTGGTGTGAGATGATATCTCATTGTTGTTTTGATTTGCAACTCCCTGATGATGTGGAGCATTTTTAGCAATTTGTATTTCTTTTTTGAGGGAACTTCTGTTCATTTCTTCTCCCCATTTTTTTGATGGGGTTGTAGGTTTTTTTCTTATACAATTCTACCAGTGTCTTGTAGATCCTGGATATTAATCCCTTATCAGATGAGTATTCGGTAAATATTCTTTCCCATTCTGTGGGCTCTTTCTGTATTTTGGTCACTGTTTCTTTTGAAGTGCAGAAGCTTCTTAGTTTGATGTAGTCCATTTGTTTATGTTTGCTTCCACTTGCATGGTCAGTGCTGTTTCATCCTCAAAGATGCTTTTAGCTTCAATGTCATGGAGAGTTCTGCCTACATTTTCCCCTATGTACCTTATAGATTCATGTCTGATATTGAGGTCTTTAATCCACTTTGATCTGGCCTTTGTGCCTGGTATAGACAGAGGTCAGAGTTCATTTTTTTTGCAGGTAGCTATGAGACTTAATATTTCTTATCTGTGGGATTCACCTTCCCTCCAAGACTTGAGGGAAATGGCTTTCATATTTTTTGTATTTTTGTTATATAAAGGGACTTCTCAGCAGTGCTGTCTAAGTCTTTGGGTGTTATGCCTCTTCTCACGCTTTTACTCTCTTTTATCACCATCAACATGCAAACCATCAAGGTCTGAAGCTTCAGGCATTCATGTTAATTCTTGAAAACACATTACCTTTGACCTTTATGCCTATTGCTACTATAGCTCACTTGGCCTGATCTGTGATGTTTGGATCCTTTGACAAAGTTCTTGCTTCTGTTGATCTATTTTCTTCAAGCTAATCAGATATGGCTCTATGTTTGCAGTGGACTATGACTGTTCATACTCCAGCAGTCAGGACCTACCCTAACAGAACACTCAAGTAACTTCAGTCAAAATCTGTATACTGGTGATTTTCTCCTGATGTTCCTAGTTCTGTTCTCTATATCTTAAACATACAGATCAGAGCTGATCTACTTACAGAAGTTATCTTTAAGTTTGTGAAGACAACTAATGTAACTCTTAGACACATATTTTCCCCAAACTAAATAGCTTCAATTTCTTTCCTTAAGTTTTCTTTCTTTTACTTTATTTAAACATTGTGGCTTATAAATTTGTTCATAATACACTTGTTAGGGCATTCTATGTTCCAACACCAATCCTACCACCAGAGTGACCTTCTTTCCAACATTCCTCCATTTTCCAGCCAACACCTCTCCCCAAACCTGCCCCCTTAGCAGGACACAATAGTTTATTTCTTATTGTTTGTGATAACTAAATAGATAATGAAATTATCAGAAATACTCCAGTAAAAGAAAATTTGTGAAAATTGTTATATCTCACCACAAGGTTACTAAGTTTTTATCTGAGGATTTATGAATCTATTTGTCGCTACTTGACTCACCTGGGTTATATATATAATATATATATATATATTTAATGTACTTATTGTTGAATTTAGTTGGCTTCATGTTACCTTCCCAGCTAATTTGGTGTGCTCCTGTTGGGATATAAGTATTGTGGAATTGGAGGTGTTGCACAGTCAGAAACTTCAGAGTCTGTAGAACTGGGCTAATGAGTTGACATGGGGGCAGCTGTGGATATGGGTGTGGCTGCTGGGGCTTCTGGAAGTATGGGGGATTGGGTAAGAGAAGGCTGCTGCCCCCACTCTGAAAAGACCCCAGAATTCTCAATCTGAAGTCCAGTATACCTGGGATTTTTATGGTTTGGTGTCTATGCAGAGATTAGTAGTGAAGCAGTGGAGTTAGGCCATTGGTGTGGTGGCAGCTGTGGGGTGTGGGTGTAGCTTATGGGGCTTTGTCAGGGACTCTCTTGTCCCCTTCCTGAGAGTACCCAGAGTTTTCAGCTGGAAGACAAGTGTATTTTAGCAGCCTGAATGAATTTTAGTGGCTTGGTTTGCATCTCCTCAGATATTTAGTTATGAATCTGTAGGTCAGGGCAAGTGGGTTAGTTGACATGGAGCTAACAATTCCGATTCGGTTTTTTTTTTTTTTTTGGTATTTTTGATTGCCATATTTATTGCCTTTTATTTCATATGAACTTTTTATTTTTTTAATTAAAGAACTGTGATTTGAAAATTGATAGTTGAGTTTTAGGCATTTTAAGTGGTCAACACTCTCTTGCATGCTAGAGTGACTAGATCATTTTGATTTGAATTTCTAGGGCAGGGTTGATGATTTTGGACTCTAACAGAGCAGCAAAATAGATATTTTTGATTATTTTGACTGTGTGAGTGAGTGTATACGTGTGTCTGTGTGTGTGTGTCTGTGTGTGTATGTGTACAAGCACTTCCTCAACCATATCATCACACAATGATTGCCAAAAAAATTCACTCAGACATACACTGGACTTTAGTACTAGGGATCCTGATTTTTAGAATGCAAATATTCCAAGTTGCATCTTTATTAAGTCACTTACGGTACTTTTTGATCACCTACAATATTACTGTGTGAGCCCATTTGTAATATATTTGGAATTGCAGAAGCAGCTGACTATGTTTTGTTAAGAAAGTCTATTAAGGGAAAGTTTTAATTTATGACAACTATGCTCAATGAGTTGTACAATTCAACTTCTTTTTCAGTGCTTGCAGTTTCTTGTTTTGCTCCTAAAAGCTTATTGGGTGCAGCAATCAGCTTTTGCTGCGATAACAAACAATCCCAAATTTCAATCTGTTATGATAACATTTATATCTTTTTTGCGACTCTACTACAGGCTGTAGTTTGGCTTCAGAATTTTTCCTCAGTCTGGAAGATGAGTCTCCAAATGTCTTTTCATTCTGGAATTCAGGCGAAAGGAGCAGTCACAACCTGACACATGCTGTTCTTTTGAGGCACAGGATAAGAATAGGGGAACGGTAAGCTGTGCACTGCATGGCTTCTGTGGATTTTCCATTGGTAAAAGAAAATCAAATCACCAGGTTTACATTAATGGAGAGGTCTGCTTCCCCCTCCATAGGTAAATGAGTCATGTTGTAAAGGGTTAGGGCATATCCCTTTCTTATAAAATAAGATGTGCTATTGCAGTGGAATAATACAACTTATCTTGTGGAGCCCCTATTGTCTTTTATACAAAACCTTTTAAAGTTCACCCCCCTCCCTGCGAATGAGCAGAAATCTGAGGCACATTTGAGATATAAAGTTAGAAAGATGGTTGTATTTATTTGTGTATTTCTACAGTTGATTCTATTAAGAAATAAATGTTGGCTTCCTTTAATGGTAAAAATCCAAAATTCACCTATTCTGACACCAATCAGGCCAGAACAAACTTAAAAAAAATTAAGTTTACTAAAGCACCGTGCTTTACAAAGTCTTTCAGAACACAGTTGTTTCGGGCACACAATATTCCAGTAACAACACCCCCTCCCAGCCACCAGCATGACCTCCTCCCCACCATTGTCCCCACTTAAACCTCCCCCTGACCCAGCCTGTCCCCTGAGCAGGCACATAAAAAATTATTGCAAGTGCTAACTATAAGAAAACTTCTAGAAATGTCAAATGCAATTATTAGAAAATAAATCAATAAAAGTCAATTTGTAGTGATTGATTGCTAATTTACATAGATTAAAATGACTTAACACAGTATGTTATAATGCCTATTCCATAAACATCGATAAGTTTTCAGACCTCCTGCATGTTTCTCCACCATCCCAGGTTAGGCTTCCTCTGGCTGATACCACTGGGCCTGTTCCAGATGTGAGGCAGAGCTCCAAATGGAGAAAGAGCCCCTTCATCTCGGGTGGATCACGGCACCCTCCAAACCCAGGCTGCGTCATATTAAGCATCTACACCACAGCTCCTGAAATATGCAGCTGGGCATCGATCTACTCAACAAATAACATGCTTCCAACAGTTATTACTGCTGTCATTCTAGAGGGCAAGCAGAGAAGACAGAGTGCTACCTCGAGCTAATCCCTCACTACCTTCTTTGGGGGGCTAACTATGAAAAATCTCTCCCAGAAAAAGAACACTAAAAAAGCAATAGAGAATATGTGTAGAAACCCACCAAGATCACTGAGTGAAAACAATATCATCGAAGACATAAGGAACAGCAGTAAATCTTAAGACAGTATCTTTAATGATTTTATGATGAGGATGTTAATGAGTTCAAAGAAATGATAGCACAGGTAATTAACAAAGCAGAAGAAAGTAGGAGAGTCAAAAGAAAAATCTATTACAGTAAAAAATGACTGAAATGAAGAACATGGTAGATAGATTGACTTTTTTAAGTCAATAGAAGCTCTGAACACAGAATAACAGAATCTGCACAAAAGATCCAGGAGCTCCAAGGAGGAAACTACTAGGAAACAGAATAAAGTGCAAAATAGTTTGAAAAGAAGTGAACAGCATACTAGAGAACAGTGGGATGGGTTCAGAAGAACAATATGAAAATCATTGAAATCCCTGAAGAACAGGAATGTAAACGTGAAAAAATTAGAGTTAAAGAAATCATCAGTAAGAACTTCCCAGAGTTTAGGGTTACAGATATTGAGATCTAAGAAGCCCGAAGGGTTCCATTGAAAATAAATCTGATTAAGAAAACTCCAAGACATATTAAACTCAAAATTACAAACTATAGAGACAGAATATTGAAAGTAGAAAAATAAAAAGCGAACTTACATACAAAAGAAAGCCCATAAGATGTACAGCAGATCTATCAAATGAGGCTACAAACCAAAAGAATATGGAAAGATATTGTACAAAAAGTCAATGTACAGATGGTCTCACCAATAATACTCAATCCAGCTAGATTATAATTCATATTTTATGCAACTACACATAGTGATAGCACAGTGGTAGGGCGTTTGCCTTGCATGCAGCCAACCCAGATTCGATTCCTCGGCCCCTCTTGGAGAGCTCGGCAAGCTACTGAGATTATCTCGCCCGCAGAGCAGAGCCTGGCAAGCTCCCCATGGCGTAGTCAATATGCCAAAACAGTAACAAAAGTCTCACAGTGGAGATGTTACAGGTGCCCGCTCGAGCAAATCGATGACAAAGCGATGACAAATCAAGCAATGGGATGACAGTGACAGTGATACACACAGCTTCATTAACAGGCAAAAGCTCAGGGAATTCATAGCCTTGACAACTAGTTTTGCAAGAAGCATTTAAAAAGTTCCTTTAAAGAACAAGAGAGACTTCCCATCATATGGCAGTGAGTGCGGCACTCACTAATGGTGTATATGATTGTGCTTTACTAGACTAAAAAAGCCTAAAAACAAATAGCAATAAATCAACACAAATCAACTTTTGTTGATTTATTTACTAATAATTTTGTCATTTAAAATAACTTTTGAACCAAGTAATATGAAATAAATTTGCTGTATGCCTGCAATGGGGCCAAAAATAAAAGCTTCATTTATGACAGGAAAGATATGATGATGACCACAATAAGGTTGAAGTACAAGATAAAATTTAATGTAATATGCATTAGAAGCCAGAGTTGAAAACTTAGTTACCTTAATGAGAATAGACAGTATACTATATTGATTAAATGATTTGAATTTCCTTATTTACATAGGTTATAATCATATAGCAATCAATTGCTACAAATTGAATTTGTTGATTTATATTCTGATAATTCCATTTGCCATTTCTTTAAGTTTTGTTGGAGCCAGTAATATGAAATAAATTGGTTATGTGCCTGCCAACAGGCATGCTGGGGGTGACAGGGACCTTGGAGACACTAGTGATAGGACTGATATTACAACACTGTGTACCTGTAACAATACTATTATGAACTACCTTGTAAACCACTGTGCCTTTAAAAAAAATTATTGAATCATTGTGAGATAGTTACAAGCTTTCATGTTTGGGTTACAATCACACAATGATCAAACACCCATCCCTCCACCAGTGCACATTCCCCACAATCAATATCCCCGGTATACCCCCACCTTTCCCACCCTCCCCCTGCTTCTGTGGCAGACAATATTCCCCATACTCTCTACTTTTGGGCAGTATGGCTTGCAACACAGACACTGAGAGGTCATCATGTTTGGTCTGTTATCTACTTTTGACACACCTCTCCCATCCTGAATGATTCCTCCAGCCATCATTTTTTTAGTGATCCCTTCTCTATTCTCTATTCCATCTGCCTTCTCCCTCCACTCATGAAGCAGGCTTCCAGCTATGGGGCAATCCTCCTGGCCCTTGCATCTACTGTCCTTGGGTGTCAGTGTCATGTGATGCTATTCTATACTCCACAAATGAGTGCAGTCCTTCTATGTCTGTCCCTGTCTTTCTGACTCATTCCACTTAGCATGATACTCTCCATGTCTATCCATTTATAAGCAAATTTCATGACTTCATCTCCTAACAGCTACATAGTATTCCACCGTGTAGATGTACCAAAGTTTCTTTAACCAGTCATCTGTTTTAGGGCACTCAAAACCACTGTGTCTTAAAATAAATCTATTATTAACAATTTTAAAAATTAATAAAATAATATTTTAAAATTAATGCTTTCAACTCTGGTGAATAATATGTATTGCATTAACTTTTATTTTGTACTTGGGTCTCATTATGCAATAATCCTATCTTTCTTGTCATTAATAAAATTATCAAAACATTTGTCAATATATTTTAGAGTTCACACAAAATAGTTAAAGCTACAACTGCCAAATTTAGTAAGCATAAAGAATATTGAGAAAATTTAAAGGAAAAATCTGAATAGACCTGTAAAAGTACAAAGTGTTTTATCCTCAGGAAGAGAATGTTTAAAAGATTGGTAAGACTCAATATAAATGAGACATTAATTCATTATTGGAAATGTATAAACTACTTTAGAAAGCTAGGAGTAAACATACCTTCCTCTAGTAGGGAGCAACCATAAGTACCATGAATTGATGCTATACTCAATGCCATGTGCTGAGGAGTTAGTCCTGTCCTTCAAAGAAGCTCCTTGTAAAACTGGTTCCAAGTTAATAATTCCTTAAGCTGTTGCCTGCCCTTAAGCTCTGATTGTTCCATCAAATCCAAACAATAATCTAGTTGATTAAAATACTCTTGGTGAAGTGTTAATTTTATCGAGCTTTTCTACTATATCCCTCTATATAGTAGAGTGCCTGTAGTATCATTTGCTAGCCCTGCTGTGAACGTTATGGGATCTCCTTTGTATGTAGTTTGCTTTGTTGATCTTGCTTCTAATATTCTCTTTCTTTCGAATATTTCACTTTGAGTACAATGCATCTTGAAATTTTCCTACTTGGGCATATTTTTGCTGGGACCCCTCTGGTTTCTTGGATCTTGGAGTGTGTAATCTTCAAGTCTAGGAAAATTTTGTCTATGATTTCTTTATATATTGTTTCTTCATCAAATTTGCCATCTTGTTCTTTAGGGACTCTCACACATTCATGATTTTTATATTGTTCTTCTTGAACTCATCCATAATTCTAGAGTATGCTGTGCACTTCTTTTCAGACTGCTTTTCCACCTCCTGCTGTTTTTATCAGCTGACCTGGGAGCTCCTTGATCTTTTCCTCAGTGGCTTTTAATCTTCTGTTCAGAGATTTTAGTGAGTTTTAAAACCACTTACCATACTTACAATTTCTGCATAGAGTTTTTTCATTTCAGCACTCATTCTTCTGCACTGTTGGATTTTCTAACTGCCTATGCTATTGTTTCTTTGATATTACTAAGCATCCTCACAAAGGTGTCACTGAAGTCGTTGCATGAAGATATATTGAACTGGTTGGTGCTGGTTGAGTCCTCTGTGTTCTTATTTTCGCTCATTGAGCTCAGTGGATTTCTATGCATCGTCTAATCAAGTTTGCTTTGCTTCTAGAGCTGTGAGCAGTGTGGAATTAGAAGGAGCTGCCCCACAGTCACATAAGCAGTTGCATGCTTCAGGGCTTTGGAGCTTGGGCCCCCTGCTATAGCAGGTGTGGCTACTGCCCTACCAGGATGAAAGGGAAACTTTTTGAAACCTATATAATTTATTCTTACCTGGTCTGGAATATAATTCATGGCTTTAAAGTTTCCCATTGTTTTTCTCTTGTTTGGCAACTCTAGGGATTGAAAATATTATTTGAGTATAAACTTGGCAGAAACTGCTATGAAAGCATTCTCAAGGAAATATCTAGCATCTATGTGGAGAAGTCAGAAGTTTATTCATAGATCTATTGAACCCTGAGATACTTCCTTCTTCAACACCTTTGTGCAGAGAAGAGTTTGCTCTGATGTTACTTTTCTTTTTAATTCCCAGTGATCTCAGATTTAGGATCTCAGGTATCTGACTGCTCTCCTGTGCTTATGCAGTATGCACATGGCAATATGAACAAGATCGGAGACCAGGGAGGTGAAAATATTTCCCCCAATCAGATTTCACTGGGAAATAACTGTTTTTTGTTTTTTGTGGTGTAGGGGATTGAGTTTAGGTTTTGATTTATGAAAAATAAGCCTTCTAGCAACTGGCCAAAAAAAAAAAAAAGAAAAAAAAAAGAAAAATAAGCCTTCTACCGCTGAGGTATATCTAAGGAAAAATTTTTTTTCTTTTTGGATTACACCCAGCGATGCTTGGGGGTTATTCCTGGCCCTGCACTCAGGAATTAGTCCTGGCGGTGCTCTGGGGACCATATGGGATGCTGGGAATCAAACTCTGGTAGACCGAATGCAAGGCAAACGCCCTACCTGCCATGCTATCACTCCATCCCCAGCAAGGAAAAATTTTTTTAAAGAGACATATACTACAAGGAAATTAGTTAATCCTTAATCCTTCGTGTCATTACAAAAGATTGATTAAATGGCATTAAATTAAGAATTTCAGGAAGTCTTAAGTGTGATTTTACTATACACTTAGTTCAATGGCAGCTGGTAATGTTCATAAAATAAATTACTACAAAATCTAAAATATCAGAAGGACCAGAGAGATAATACAGTGTATAGCTTGATTACTTTGCATGTAGCTGGCCCACATTCGTTCCATACCTGGTCCCCTGGGCACTGCCAGGATTGATCTCTGAACACAAAGCCAGCAATAAGCCCTGAGCACTATTGAGTGAGACCCCCTCAAGCCCCCCAAAACCCCCAAACCAAAAAATTCCCACAAAAGAAAGATACAGAATATCAGGAATTTGAAAACATGTTGGATCCATGGGGTACAAGTGGCCTCTGTTTCCTCCTAAATCTCGTTTCCTGTTTCCAATGTCATCTGCAGCTGACCAGCATAGAGCACATAAAAGATCCTTTGCCCTCTGGTTGAAATAGGAAATGATCACTCTGGATAGGAACTGCGTGCTGAAAATAGATGAAGGAACAGACATATAACCACTCAGTATCTGTGTTGCAAACCAGAGAAAGAGCAAGGCGGGGGGTGGGGGGTGGGGTGGGAGAGGGGAAAGCAGGGAGAAGAGAGAGAAAGAGAAAGAGAGAGAAAAGAAAAGTGACTGCCATCTTTTTCTTCTCTCTCTCTCTCTCTCTCTCTCTCTCTCTCTCTCTCTCCTTTTGGCATTATGGTTTGCAGTGTTGTAGGTACTATAATAGAGGCAGCTGATGGGAAATGTACACTGGTGAAGGTACAGGTGATGGAACATTGTGTGACTGAACCCCAGTCATGAACAACTTTTTGACTATGTAACTCATAGTGATTCAATAAAATAAAATAAAATAGGCAAAGTAGAGTTTGAAGGGTTAAAGTCTTGAGTATCACCTTCTGTATGGAAACAAAACAAAACAAAAAGAATAAAGTTGAAAGTATCACACAAAGAGAAAGCTACAGCGAGATGGACACCCAGCAAGCACTAGGCTCTTTAAATTATTTTTTAAATTAAAATTTTAAAAATTTATTGTTTTATTAATGAGTCACCGTGAGGGTGCAGTTACAGAGTTTTGTGCCTATGTTACAGTTATACAATACTCGAGTACCCATACCTCCAACAGTGCCCATTCTCCTCCACCAATAGCCCCAGGGTCCCTCCCCTCCCAGGCTGTCTCCCCCTCTCCCCCACACCCCCCTTCCACCCCATGACAGGGAATTCCCCATTGTTCTCTCTCTCCTTTTGGGTGTTGTGGTTTGCAATGGAGGTACTGGGTGGCCATCGTGTTCTATCTATAGTCTGCTTTCAACCCGCCTCTCCCATCCAAAGTGGGTCCTCCACTACACTTTACTTGGTGTTTCTTTCTCTATCTGAGCTGCCCTCTCCCCCAGCATGTGAGGTCAGCTTCCAAGATGTGGAGCAGGCGTCCTGGTACTTATTGCTACTATTCTTGGGTGTTAGTCTCCCACTCTGTTGTTTTATATTCGGAAAATGAGTGGAAAGTATCATGCTAAGTGAAATGAGTCAGAAAGAAAGACAGACATAGAAAAATATTTTTAAAATTTTTGATGCATGTGTTGTCCCAAGTTTCCCTCTTCCCCACACTTCCCCACAGCCTGCCTCTATTACAGACCCTCCTCCTCCTCCTCCTTCTTTCTTCTTCTTCTTCTTCTTCTTCTTCTTCTTCTTCTTCTTCTTCTTCTTCTTCTTCTTCTTCTTCTTCTTCTTCTTCTTCTTCTTCTTCTTCTTCTTCTTCTTCTTCTTCTTCTTCTTCTTCTTCTTCTTCTCCTCCTCCTCTTCCTCCTCCTCTTCCTTCTTCTCCACCTTCTCCACCACCTCCTCCTCCTTCTTCTCCTTCTCCTTCTCCTCCTCCACCTTCTCCTCCTCCTCCTCTACCTACTCCTCCTTCTCCTCCTCCTCCTCCTCCTCCTCCTCCTCCTTCTTCTTCTTCTTCTTCTTCTTCTTCTTCTTCTTCTTCTTCTTCTTCTTCTTCTTCTTCATCTTCTTCTTCTCCTCCTCCTCCTCCTCCTCCTCTTCCTTCTTCTTCTCCTTCTCCACCTTCTCCACCATCTCCACTTCCTTCTCCTTCTCCTCCTCCTCCTCCTCTTCCTCCTCCACCTTCTCCTCCTCCTCCTCTTCCTCCTCCTCCTTCTTCTTCTTCTTCTTCTTCTTCTTCTTCTTCTTCTTCTTCTTCTTCTTCTTCTTCTTCTTCTTCTTCTTCTTCTTCTTCTTCTTCTTCTTCTTCTCTCTCCCTCCCCCCTTTTGACATTAGGTTTACAATACTATAGGTACATAATATCGCATTATGTAAAAGGAAGACTTATCATGTATATCTCTTTACCTATTTTCTTCACCACCTGGTTTCATCATTCAATTATTGTCCAGAGTGATCACTTCCACCTGTCATTGTCATACTGCTCCCTTCTTTATCTTAGCTGCCCTCTCCCCCACCACCACTTGTGCAAGCTTCCAACAGTGGGCCGTTCTTCCTACTCTGCCTATTTTACGTATTGTCCACACCTGTTTATATAGTTTTTACACTAATTTTTTCTCAAAATACAATACTTGAGTATTCCTCTGTTTTCTGACAGGACTCCGAACTGGGGGAGCAACAGGACTGTCAACTACAAGGCATACTGACAGAGATACAGGTCTCAAAGTCAGACATTGAAGTGGGTACTTTGATTCTGTTGTGTGATCTTGTCTCATAATGCTATTTTTCCTCATCTGAAGGATGGAAGTAGTCATAGTTACCTCAGAGTTGCCACAAATTTATGCTTATGGATGCAATTTGGAAACTTCAAAGCAGTGAGATACTCAGTAATTAAAAAAAAAGAGAGAACAAAAGCTGTTTGCCATGCTCCTTATACCAAAGTAGAATAGTGGCCCATAAAACTTTTTCTAAACCAGAGTTTAGAAAATCTCGGAAAGGGGGACTTTCATACAGTATTTTTTTCTTGTTCATATTTGGTTAGCCAGAGAAACTTAGAACATGTTTGTTATGTATTCCAGTTAGTTAGAGTTCACCTGCATACAAAGGTTATTGAAACTATAGGAAATTCTCTAAATGATTGCAGATTTAAGGTTTTCAATCTTTAAAAAATTTTTGGGCCATACCTAATGGTGTTCAGGTGTTCCTTCTGGCTCTGTGCTTAGGGTTCATTCATGGTGATACTAAGGGGACCATGTGTGTTACTGGGGATTGAACCAGGGTCAGCCATATGCAAGGTAAGCATCATCACCACTGTAATATCTTTCTGATTCCAATATTTAAAGTTTTTTAAGTTGTAGGGGTACTGCTATTTATTCAGCCATTGATCAAGCTGATTACATTGGGCATGAACTCCACATTACCTTTTTTTTTAAAGTTCAATCACTGTGAGATATTTACAAAGCTTTCATGTTCGAGATTTAACTGTATAATGATTGAACACCCATCCCTCCACCAGTGTACACCTTCCACCACCAGTGTCCCCAGTATATCCACCCCCAGTCCCAGTCCTCACCCTGCCTCCATCACCTCCAATGGCAGACAATTTTCCTAAAATACTCTCTCTCTCTCCTTTTGGGCATTATGTTTTTCTTGAATTTTCCCAACATCATCATGCCTGCCAGGGGCAGATGCTAGATCATTTATTGTCTCTTGCTCATTTTGAATATCATGGATGCTGTGGCCATGTGCTTCTGGAATGCTAGGCTGTAGATGGTTGGGTTCCAGAGACATTTATGTAGGGCACTAATTCATTTTGGGATTCAATTGGCCATCATCTGTACCAGGGCTATTGGTGCGCTAAGATGGTGCCTGGACAGATGGAATAGAGAAGGGATCACTAAGAAAATGATGGCCGGAGGAATCAGTTAGAATGGGAGATGTATGCTGAAAGTAGATAATGGACCAAGCATGATGACCTCTCAGTGTCTGTGTTGCAAGCCATAATGCCCAAAAGTAGAGAGAGAGGGTATGGGGAATATTGTCTGCCATGGAGGCAGGGGGAGGGTGGGAAAGCGGGGGTATGCTGGGGATATTGGTGGTGGGGAATGTGCACTGGTGGAAGGATGGGTGTTTGATCATTGTGAGATTGTAACCCAAACATGAAAACTTGTAATGATCTCACGGTGATTCAATAAAATAAAAAAAAAGATGGTGCCAGGAGGCACATTGTGGGGTGACAGCCAGGCCGATGCAGGGGCGGGAAGCCTGGGAGGGACAACCTGGTGCCTCTGCTGCCCTGTGGCATGGAGATTTAGTCCTGGTAACTGCGTACCTGGGCCTTGTCTATGGTAGCTCTTAGTACCTGGGATTCCATCTGGAGTAGGCAGGGAGACTACACCTGATCCATTTGAGGTGCCCTGGTGAAATTGGCTTGGTATGGGGCCCAGAGAGATCTCTGCCTCTGTGGTGTCTTCCGGGACTTGCTGTTGTGTCTTTGGCTTTTGATCTCTTTCGAGATTTATTTATGGGTCTCTGATGCAAGGCCAGAAATAGAGTTTATAGGATGGCGCTGGAATTGGTTTGTGGGGGGTGACTTCCAGTGCTTCCATGTGTATTGGGAAGTAGGAGGAGGTAGCCCACCCCAACTTCATGAAAGCCTGTAGATTTCAGTCACAAAAACTGCATACCCAAATTTTCAGCAGATTATATCTTGGTGAAGTCCGTCCTGAGATGGTGGAGTCAGACCAGTGGTATGGTGGCCATTTTGGATTGTGGAAGCAAGAAGCTGCTGGGGGCTCTGCTTGGGCAGGCACAGGCCGACCTGCACCCCTCCGATTTACCCCAGTCTGTTCAGTCATGTGCGAGTCCGAGATTAACTGTGGATTTTGATCTCTTTTGAGATTTATCTATGGGTCTCTGAAATAAGGCCAATAAATGAGCTTGTATAGCTGAGCTGGAGGTGGTTTGTGGGTGTGGCTCCCACATACCTAACTTTTGGCCATTTAATTTCTTGGCAAACTTGGTCCAAAGTTGTTTGGGTCCGGCCAAAGGCAGAGCGACAATTTTGGGGTATCAGGAAGCCTGAAGGTACCATCAGGCTGCTGATGCCCTCTCCCCACAGGTACAGGTTGACCGGCTGGCGGCACCATAATCCCAATTTAAAGTTTACTTTATGCCTAAAACTCAACCATGAGTAAGTTCATAAATAATAGTCCCTTAATAAAAGTATTTTAAAGAAAAGTCAGCTCTGTGAAAGATGAGAGAGTACATCATCATAAAATGAGCATATGGATGACTCAGATCTGAGATGATTGTCTTTGGCTCTGTCATAAGCTATCAGTGAGACTTTGAATAAACTATAGTTTGCTAAGGATTCTGTTACCTCTCTTTGATATATATATATATATATATATATATATAAATGTTTAAGACTATTTAAGCACCTTGATTTACAAAGTTGATCAGAATATAGTTGTTTCAGATACTCAAAGTTCCAATACCATGCCATCACCAATGTGACCACCCCTCCACCAATGTTCTCTGTCTCTTCCTCACCTCCCAAGTCTGGTAGCAGACACAAAACAATTTATTTTATATTGCTTATTAAAACATCACACAGTGGGTAGGGTGTTTGCCTTGTTGACCCGGGTTCGATTTCTCTATCCCTCTTGGAAAGCCCGACAAGCTACAGAGAGTATCCCGCCCACTTGGCAGAGCCTGGCAAGCTCTGCCAGTTTTAATTGTAGTACTGTAAAGTTTTAATTGTAGTACTGTAGCACTGTTGTCCCATTGCTCATTGATTTGCTCGAGCAGGCACCAGTAATGTCTCCACAGTGAGACTTGTTGATACTGTTTTTGGCTAGGAGGGCCCGTTTGGGATGGGAGATGTGGGCTGAAAGTAGACTATAGACCGAATATGACCATATATGGTCATATAGTAGACTATAGACCGAATATGACCATATATGACCACTTAATACCTCTACTGCAAACCATGACACCCCAAAGTAGAGAGAGAGAGAGAGCAAAAGGGAATGCCTTAGCACAGAGGCAGGGTGGGGTGGGGAGAGGACGGAGTGGGGGTGGTGGGAGGGATGCTGGGACCATTGGTGGTGGAAAATGGGCACTGGTGGAGGGATGGGCACTCGACCATTGCATGACTGAAATGCAAGCACGAAAGTTTGTATGTCTGTAACTGTACTTCACAGTGATTCACTAATAAAAAATTTAAAAAAGGAACCAAAAAACGTATACCTCACAATGGTGTTACTAAAATCACTGTCTAAGGGTTTACTCCTAGGTACTAGTTGAGCCTTATGTGACTGTTTTTGCTCATTGAGTTTAGTGGGCTTCTACTCAATTTCCCAATCTAATTTGCTGTGCTTCTACTGGGCTGTCAAATCTCTGAAATTCAGAGATGCTGTGCAGACACATATGCAGCCATGCTCTCTAGGAGCTATGGAATTGGTATGATCCAGCAGTTCGGCATCTCTCCAAGATTAGTTGTGGAGGAGAGCAGTCTGTATGCAGGAGGCAAAGTGTGGGTAGCGTGCTGGGTCTCAGTCACCCCCATCTTGTGAAGGCTCCAGAGATTTTGGTCTGGAGATAGGGCCTACTTGTGATGACTCAGTCACTCTGGCATCTCTTGGAGATTAGTCATCTCTGTTTTTTCTTTTAGAAAAGAGACTTTTCTTTTTAGATCTACACTACAAATTGCAAAATGCACTCATATTCCTAATACGGAGCTTTATACACAATTATCTTCCCATCTCAAAAGTGATTTGAAAAGCCATTCTAAAATTAATAAAAATAATAAATAATAAAAGGAGATATTTGTTTGAGTCATCAGAACAGAAGGACCTTCATGCTGCATGTAATTAATGGGAATGTTGTTGAACTTCTAGTAAACAATTTTTACCCTGAGCCAGATGTCCATCTTGCCACACCATCACATTCCCAACAAAAACAGCAATGGTCTCAAGTACAGAAGAGTAAGTAGACCGTATCAAAATCTTTCCAACGAAATACAGTCACAGGTTGCAAATAATTTCTGATTGACAATGGACAGCAAAAGCAATATCTTCTATAGCTTAGGTGCAAAGTAGTCTATAACAGCTAAGTTTGAGAAATTATACTTTATGACAGTGACACAAAAAAGAAATTGCCTAAAGGTTCATGTTCAGTGGTACATGACTGGTCATATAGGAATGCTATCCCACACTCTTAGGACATCCCTCCTTTATTAATCCTCTAAGCATCCTGTAACAAATGACTATAAACTAAGAGGCTTAAAACAATACACTTATTATCTTACAGTTCTGATCCTGAAGGCTACATTTTTAGGAGACTCTAGAGACCATCTGTTTTCTAGCTTCTTATATTTTATGTTTATATATGTTGCTTGTCTTGTGCTTCCTTCCTCTGCCTTCAAAACCAACAATATTATAGTTTCTCTTTTCTCTGATCTCTGATTCTTTCTGAAAAGGATCCTTGTGATTCCACGAGATTCACCATTTAATCTAGGATAGTTTCCCCATCTCAAGATGTGTATTTAGCGTTAGCATCTCATCAAAATCCCCTTTATTTTACTCCCAAACCAATACCCAAACCAAACAAAAAAAAATAAACAAAAAACCAAAGCATCTTTACCTTTTAAGGTAACATAGATTCCAGAAGTCAGGATGCCAACATTTTGGGAAGTCATTTTTCAGTCTATACTCTTTCCAAGAACTCCCTTTTAGATATATTTCTGCATCTTCACACTCAACGGAAAACTTAGCCACTTTTTAATTTTCCCCAAATAACTTGTCTCAATCTTTTTCTATATCTTCTACCCAAAGTTCTGCTCCTAGTGAAAACAAAAACTACTCACCAGGAATTATTTGGTAGAGTAATTCACTCAGCTACTATCAGACAGGTAAATCTGGAGCCCAAGCAGGGTAGCCTCATCCCCGGGGAAGGCAAGCTCCTGCTCTCACGTGGCAGTGCCTTCCCGACAGAGTCCAGTTGCCTAAGTTTTCTCTATATGATCTATTCTCATCCCATTCACAATCCTTAAAGGAAAAAGGATCATTTTCTCAGCAGTTTATGTAAGGCTCTTATAATATTTTTGAGATTTAAGAAAAGCAGATTTAAACTTCATGTATGAAAAGTAACAGGCCAGCAGAAAAAGGTCACTAAGAATAACCTGTCAATAATGAGACTGGTGGGCTGAGAATTGCACCTACTGCCCATATCCTGTAAATTCTAGGGATGAATGGTGTGGGTACCAGAAATGGCAGTGAGATGGCAGTCCCACAGGGTATAGTCACCTGTTGCATCTTCCAAGCCCCAATTCTGCTTATCTGTTGAAATGACAAAACATGAAGAGGAGCAAAGAACAGGGGTTTTACTAAATGTTCCGTAATGCTCTATCTAATTAAAAAATTTAATAATTTAATAACCACGACTTAAAATATTGATAATGGCAGGGTTTCATGCAAAAAAAAATTTCCAGCACCATATTCTTCATCAGAGTGCTAGTTTACCTCCATCATGTCCCATTGTTGTCCCCATCTTTTGTCCAAATATCCTCTTCTCTAGGAGTTTAGGGAAGAGGCAAGTGTGTTCTTATATTCTTCTAAACTCTAATGAGTTGGTCTTCATGAGAATTTCCCCATCCCAGTTTGGAGAAACACAACTATTTCAGGAGTGTTCTCAATACTTTTAATCCACATTGTTAACTAGCTGGATTCTCCAGAGTTGCTCCGGGAAAATCAGGAGCAACTCTCCCTGGATATGCAAAATAGAGTTGTCCATGTGAGAAGCTCCTTCACAAATCAACAACTGCAATTTCAATAGCTGACTTTGTGCCTTGGGTTTAGAATTCATATTTGAAATTCTTTTTGTTTTGACTATTCACTGTGTCTAAACCACTTATGGACTTTTTTTGTACTTTGAATTCATTTATTCAGGAGACTGGCCATCTGTCTCTTTGAGATTCCTTCCACTGCCCCAAGGGAATTTCTACTCTTCTAAAGAGTCTACGTTTTTTTTTTTTTTTGTTTGTTTCTTTTTGGGTTACACCCGACATTTTTTTTGGTTTCTTTTTGGGTTACACCTGTCAATGCACAGGGGTTACTCCTGGCTCTGCACTCAGGAATTACTCCTGGCAGTGCTCGGGGGACCATGTGGGATGCTGGGAATCGACCCCGGGTTGGCCACGTGCAAGGCAAATGCCCTACCCACTGTGTTATCACTCTAGCCCTGTAAAGAGTCTAAATTTTAAGTTATTAATTTTAAGCAAAGCTTTCAAATTTTGATCATCACTGCTTCTATGTGATATAGCAATATACAGACAAATAGACAAATTTTAATTTAATTGATACAGGTTCTAATACATGCTAAGTTCTCAACCAAGCCTAATTCTACAACCTAACTCCACTCACTCCACACTTGGTGTTTCTTATTCTCAACACAAATGATCTACTTCAGTGCATAGAGTAAATATTCAGAACATAGAGTAAATATTTGAACTGTGTGGTCAATAGAGAGAGAAAGAAAGAAGAAGAAAAGATTCCTTGATTTCCAGGTGTTTTCAGGATGACAGGTGTGACAATAATGTGAGCACCCAGAGTGATACTGTTGTTGTCTACCCATTGACTACAATGATTTTATTTCTAACCTTTCCTTCTCTCATTTTCCACAATTTTCTCCCCTTTCATAATCTTTGGGCTTCAGTTAATATCCTGTTGTTATTAAATGTGTTAGCAACTTTGGACTCTTTTATGATCTCTTATGGCACTCCCAACTATACCTCTAATTTTAAATTGCCTTGTATAGAGAGCTATATACTTGATGTTTGGGATCTCCTTAAAACACTCCAAATAGTTTGCAATGCAACCAAAATTAAATACAAACTTCTTATGATAGCCTCAGGGCCCTGTTCAGTCTGGTGTTTTACCTCATCTCAGGGTTCATCTACTAACACTGCTTTTGATCAGCCTGACTGACCCCTTTTCCATTCTTGAAAAACATACAACTCTGCTATTTCAGGATCTTTGTACTTATTTTCTGGAATCTCGACTCAGTTCTCTGCTTAACTGCAACCTCATGATTACAGTCTTCCTGCAACATCACCTCTGAGAACTCTCAGAGGTTCCCCAGAAAGTCCCCCAGTCTTTCATTGTCTTCTCATTCCCTTTCTGTCAGTCTCTCATATCTTTCCTTCAATAATTATACATTTCTGAGAATAATTAATTCCTTACATGTGATGTTTTCATTGTCTATACTTGCCTGTGTACTCCTTACAGATGGAAAACTTATTTAAGGAGATATTTTATCAGTCTCATTGCTTTGCTAAATCCTCAGTGACGAGAGCAGGAACTGGTATGCAGAGGATAATTAACAAATATTTGTAGAAAGAATATTCCTTAATAGTGTTAAAAAGAGTATTGGCATGAAATACTACTGTATAAAAAACTTTAAATAGCAGTTTGAAATAATAGCTATTATCTTGAGACACTGAGTATAATATAAGATAACTTTCTCTGTTAATTACTTTGGGCATAAAATCACAGAACACAAAACTTCAGACATCTTTGGTCCTACTCTAAGATTTTACAAATTATAAAATTCTATTGTTATTGAATATCTTCGTGGATCCCCTTGGAAAGCTAACTGATCTATAAATCAGTATATAAATAAGTTATCTCAAATTTTTATTCTTTGATGATCACTAAGTCAAGGGAAGAGTGAATGATAAATCCATAATATTATAATTGTGAGATGTTCTATATAGTTCCTTAAAGGTTTTAAATTGCCTTTTAGCTAATCATCATGGCAAACACTTTCTGAATTAGCACTTTTAAAGGAGAGGTACACATTTCAGTTTGCTTCATCACATCTTCCCCTTACATGTAGGAAAATATCTGTGACTTAGCTTATATCCCTGTGATAGTCTGGGAGTTTAATCTATTTTTGAAAATGGAGATGTTCTTTGCTCTGTGGGTGCATTTTTCATTTCTAAGTCTGAGTCAGTAGACTTTGACAATGGTGCATATGTGAAGTTTGTGAGATTACAGGTCCTTGGGGACACACTCTGCTTCCATAGGTCAAATAATTCCTCTCTGGAGGTACGTTCCTTTTCTGACTCTTTATATATGTTCTCAATAGAATATCTGAAGTACAGTAGCCCATATTTCATTGCCAACAGCCATAGTGCACAAAAAAATTCTTGATTTAATTTGGGTGATTAATTCTTTTTAGTTTTTGTTTTTGGGTCATGCCCATTGGTGCTCAGGACCGACACTGTTCTCAAGGATCACTACTGGAGTGTTCAGGGGACTATATGAAATGCTGGGGATCAAACCTGGGTCCTAGCTGCATATAAGGCAAGTGCCTTGCCTGCTATACTATCTCTCTGGGCTCTTAGTTGGGGACTTTAAAAATGAGTCTCCAATCTACCAACTATTTGACTGAAAAGTGCTTCTAAGCTGTTGAGTCAAATGTTTTTTAGACTACAAGTTCTTTTTTGGGGGGGTCTCTTCTCTTTATTTTTTAAAATTTTATTGAATTACCGTGAGATAGTTACAAGCTTTCATGTTTGGGTTACAATCACATGATGATCAAATACCCATCCCTCCACCAGTTCACATTCCCCACCACCAATATCCCCGGTATAGCCCCCCATCTCACCCTCCCCCTGCCTCCATGGCAGACAATATTCCTCATACTCTCTCTCTACTTTTGGGCATTATGGCTTGCAGCACAGACACTGAGAGGTCATCATGTTTGTTCCATTATCTACTTTTGGCACACATCTCCCATCCCAACTGGTTCCTCCAGCCATCATTTTCTTTGTGATTCCTTCTTTATTCCATCTGCCTTCTCTCCTCTGCTCATGAAGCAGTCTTCCAGCTATGGGACAATCCTCCTGGCCTTTGTCTCAACTGTCCTTGGGTGTCAGCCTCATGTGATGTTATTTTATACTCTACAAATGAGTTAGACTGCAAGTTCTTAAGTTTCAATATGTTCCCTGATTGAGCACAATAAGCACTGTTAACACAAATATTCAATAATATAGAATATTTTGTTCATCATCATAAATATTCAAAGAAAAGAACAAAAGTCAAAAATTGTACTTTTTACTGTGGCAAGCGATTAAAAAAAACACTCATTTTAGGCTAGACTTGGAGTATGAGAACCTGTCAGGCTCTCTGGGACCTTGAGCTCACCGATGGAGCACAAGAAACCAGGCCACCCACTATTATAGCTGCTACAGCTGTGAGAAGGGCAACATGTCTTGTGAACACGGGAAAAATTGAAGACCGCATTCAGGAATCACAAAGGAAGAAGGCAGGGGGACAATTGTGAAGTAAGAACTCTCCCTGGTCCCTTTGAAAGACTTCAGAAAAAAGAAGAAATTTGTGCATGTTCCAGTTGAGATGATAAATCAGAGAGGCCAGTGACCATCTATGGAAGATTCTCCAGTATAGATTGTGAACCAATAGCTGCCAAAAATACAGCTAAGGTGTGTGTCCCCAGGGAGGGAAATGAGAGTGCAGATTACCAAAGATTACCAGTGCTGGAGCTTTCCTGGAAACAGGCAATTCCTTGCTCCAGCCTGAATCTGGGGCTCCCCAAGAAATTGCAGGGTGAAAAGAAGCCAGGTGTGGCTTAACAGCCACCTCGGGGGACTAGCAGGACTCGGGGTCTGTGCGTGCAGGTCTCACTGCAGACTTGATCAGTCCTAGTCTGCAGAGCTCATCTGGCAGGGGCAGAGGGGCAGAGGCAGATCCGGGGAAAGATCCTTCTCTCTCCTCCCTTCACATAAGCTGCCCCTGGGGGCCCACCAATTTCAGCTGTGACAGGCACCAGCATTTATGAATGCTTGTGGTAGTATTGCCTGTTCTTCTCCTGGGCCCAAATGACCTAATGATCTTCTGACAGAGAATTCCCAGAGGCAGTTCAAAGCAACATAAACCTGCACTGGAATCTACATATAACACATTGCCACCTAGTTCGGCATAAACCAGATCCTAAGCCCTAGCAGTCTCATTGCACCAGACATAATGAAAAAGCAATGAAATTCACCTGAACAAAGCCTGGAAAGGCTTGTAAGCACATAAGAGCTCAATAACTCTCTGGTGAATAATTCAAAGTGACAGGAGTAAGGATATTCACTGAATTGAGAAAAACAAGAGGAGAGTTCTAATAAGTAAAGGGAAAGTATTATGATGATTTTAAACAGAAATCACCCAACTGAAGAGCAGAGTAGGTGAATTTAAAGAGCAAAATAGAGAAACGAGCAGCAAAATAATAGAAGCTGTGGGCAAAATGACTGCACTCATTTGTGGAATATAAAGTAACAGAATAGGAGACTAACACCCAAGGATAATAGAGACAAGGGTCAGGAGGATTGCTCCACGGTTTGGAAACTGGCCTCACATGCTGGGGGAAAAGGCAGCTGGGATAGAGAAGGGACCACTAAGTGAATGATGCTTTAAGGGCTTGCTCGGGATGGAAGATGTGTGCTGAAAGTAGACTATGGACCAAACATGATGGCCACTTACTACCTGTATTGCAAACTATAACACCCAAACAGAGAGAGAGAGAGTAAAAGGGAATGTGCCTGCCACAGAGGCATGGTGGGGGGGAAGGATACTGGGCACATTGATGGTGGAGAATGGGCACTGGTGGAGGGATGGGTACTTGATCATTTTGGGACTGAAACGTTTGTTTGTAAGTCTGTAACGGTACCACATGGTGATTCATTAAAAAAAATAGTCTGCTAAAGGATAAGATACATAAAACCATCCAAAACAACAGAAAGAGGAAAAACAGAACAAAGAAAATGCAGAAAACATTAAGGTTTTATGTGATAGTTTCAAAACAAGTGATATTTGCATTATAATATTCTAAGATAAAAGAGAGTGGGGAAGTAGTATATAGCTAAGAACTTCTGCAATCTGAGGATGTTATGTTTGTTTGCTTTTAGATCACACATAACTGTGTGCAGAATTTACTCCTGACTCTGTGCTCAGGATCACTCTTAATGTGGCTTGGGATATTATATGGGGTGCCAGGGATCAAACTGAGGTTGACTGTGTACAAGGCAAGTGACCCACCCACTGTTCTATCTTTCCAGCACCCAATCTGAGATGGTGGAGGGATGGGTACTTGATCATTGTGGGACTGAAACGTTTGTTTGTAAGTCTGTAACTGTACCACATGGTGATTCATTAAAAAAATAGTCTGCTAAAGGATAAGATACATAAGATATATTAAGTCACACAGTGGGATTTAAGAAGCTCAAGAAGCTCCAAATAAAGTAACCTCAAACTGAAGGCCACAAAAACACATTGTGAATAAAATATAAAGCCTAATAGCAAAGTAAAGAAGGCTGAAAAAACTAAGACTAGTTTCATTAATTTCACATTAATTTCAGAAACAATATAAAAATATAGCACTAAACTCCTTTATTTCAATAATTTTACTTAGCACCAGTGACTCGAATACAGAATGAGAAAGAAATGAAATAAACAATTCAATTAATGATTGTGAAAACTAATCAAATGTAGGACATCTTCACCCTAACTAAAACACCCAAGGTTGGGATGTTCTCCCAGTAAAAAAAGTTTAAGACTTAGAATACAAAGGGTTTGCAAATGTGCAACCAGAACAGAATTGAATAGATAACAGGGCAAGTAAAAATGCATTAAAAAAAGAATAGTGTCGGGGTTGGAGCAATAGCACAGTGGGTAGGGCATTTGCCTAGCACTCGTCAGACCGGGTTCAATTCCCAGCATCCCACATGGTTCCCTGAGTACTGTCAGGGGTAATTCCTGAGTGCAGAGCCAGGAATGACCCTTGTGCATCGCTGGGTGTGACCCAAAAAGAAAAAACAATAGTGTCAACAGTTTAGGATCTTATAGATGCCAGCTGATTGGCTATGTGAAAAAATTCCACAGCCTCTACTCTTGATGTACTTACTAACTGTTCTTACTGACTCTGCCAGTGGAAACAATGACTCACATGTTGGGAGTTTGGGTGGGGAGCCAGTGATATTGTATTGGATAAATGGCCAGCCACTGAGACACCAGTGACTGCACAGGTGACCCTAAAGTTTGGGCTGTCCATGTGTGTTTGTCTCCCTATATGTTTGTTCCATTCTCTGCCACCAGCCCTGCTGAAATGCAGGTTCGTTGTAGAGCCAGTTTGGCAGGATTTAGGACAATTTAGTGCTTAGTTAACAAAGGATTTAATTAAGTAACTTAAAGAAGGGAAAAACTTATCTAGTGAAAACTACTCATTACTGTTTTTTTTTTAAATTTTATTGAATCACCGTGAGATAGTTACAGGCTTTCATGTTTGCGTTACAATCTCACAATGATCAAACACCCATCCCTCCACCAGTGCACATTCCCCACCACCAATATCTAGGGTATATCCCCCCCTTTCCCACCTTCTCCCTGCTCTATGGCAGACAATATTCCCCATATTCTCTCTCTACTTTGGGGCTTTATAGCTTGCAGCACAGACACTGAGAGGTCATCATGTTTGTGAAAAATGCTCCACATCTCTAGTCATCAGGGAGATGCAAATCAAAACAACAATGAGCTATCATCTCACACCACAGAGACTGGCACACATTCAAAAGAACAAAAGCAACCAGTGCTGGCGTGGATATGGGGAAAAAGGGATGCTCCTTCACTGTTGGTGGGAATGCCAAGTGGTCCAGCCTTTCTAGAAAACAATATGGACAGTCCTTCAAAAACTAGAAATTGTGCTTCCATATGACCCCGCAATACCACTTCTGGGAATATATCCCAAGGATGCAAAAGAGCAAAGTAGAAATGACATCTGTACCTATATATTCATCGCAGCACTACTCACAATAGCCAAAATCTGAAAACAACCCGAGTGCCCTAAAACAAATGACTGGTTAAAGAAACTTTGGTACATCTACACAATGGAATACTATGCAGCTGTTAGTAGAGATGAAGTCATGAAATTTGCTTATAAATGTATGGACATGGAGAGTATCATGCTAAGTGAAATGAGTCAGAAAGAGAGGGACAGACATAGAGGGACTGCACTCATTTGTGGAGTGTAGGGTAGCATTACACCCAAGGACATTAGGTAGAAGGGCCAGGAGGATTGCCCATAGCTGGAAGACTGCTTCATGAGCGGAGGGGAGAAGGCAGATGGAATAGACAAGGGATCACTAAGAAAATGATGGCTGGAGGAACCAATTGGGATGGGAGATGCATGCCGAAAGTAGGTAATGGACCAAACTACTCATTACTGTTAAAAGAAACAAGAAAAGACATAAGGATATGGAAACACATTCCTTGTCCATATATTGGAAGAATTAGTATTAAAATAAGGGGCTGGAGTGATAGCACAGCGAGTAGGGCGTTTGCCTTGCATGCGGCCGACCCGGGTTTGAATCCCAGCATCCCATATGGTCCCCTGAGCACTGTCAGGAGTAATTCCTGAGTGTAGAGCCAGGAGTAACCCCTAAGCATCGTCGGGTGTGACCCCAAAAGAAAAAAAATATTAAAACGACAATATTGCCAAAAGCATTATACAGATTCAATGCACTCTCCATTAAAACTTCTTTCGTATTAGTTCAAGGAGGAAGAACAAATACTGCTATTTATTTATTTTAAAATTTAAAATGGTAGTTTAGGTAACACGGTTATAGTAGTGTTAACTTTCATGGTTTTGATGAACAAAGTTACTAAACTTTCACCACCCACAAAGCTGACAAGACCTTGCATGACCATCCCTATGTCACCTCTAGTCCATCTCTTCTCCCATTCCCACCGTCCTTGCCACTACTTTGTAATCTCAGTTTTGCAATCAAAGGCCAAGAGTTTGTTCTCATTTGAAATTATTCCCTTGTTTTGTTTCTATATATATCACAGATGAATGAAATCATCCAGTATTTGTCCCTCTCCTTCTGACTTATTTCACTGAATATGTTGTCCTTGATTCAGTTCCATCCAAGTTGCAGAAAATGTAAGACATTGTTTTGTTTTGTTTTTTACTGATGCATATTATATTCATATACCACAATTGTTTTTTGTATATTATCACTTGTTGTTGGGCACTTGGGTTGTTTCAATATCCTAACTATTATACTTAGTGCTTCAATGAATGTAGGTGTACATAAATATTTTCAAATGAATGTCTTTGTGTTTTGGAGATATATGCCAAGAAGTAGGATTACAGGGTCATAAAGAAGCTCTATTTTCAGTTTTTAATGAAGTATCTTTACTGTTTTCCACAGAAGCTAGACCAGACAACATTTCCAACCACAGTAAAAGAGAGTTCCTTCTTCACCACATTCTCTCTAACTCCAGTTGTTTCCAAGTTTTTGCATTTTCGCTAGTGTGAGATTGTATCTCACTGTGATTTGATTTCCTTGACAGCAATTGACAATGGGCCGCTTTTCATATGCTACCAGAAAACCTTGTGTCCTCTACAGAAAAATGTCTATTCATCTCCTCTCCTCATTTTTGGATGGAAGTCATTGGGAGTCATTGATGTTTTTTAATTGAATTTGTTGGGTGCCTTATGTACCTAGGATATTAGACATTTATCTGATGTATATTGTAAAAATATTTTCTCCCATTAAGTAGTGGTTTTTAAATTTAACCCACATTTCTTGATGCCAGATATTTTCAGTTTGAAGCAGTCCCATTGAAACACATATTACTAAAGATTTATGATAAACTTAAATTTTCAGAAAAGCCAAAGTTACTGAGAAAAAAAGATGGTAGGCATTGAACTCCTTAATTTAAACTATAGTTTCAAGCTATCATAATCAAAACTAGTGGTCCTGTAGTAAAGACAGACTTTCAGACAAATGTAATAGAGTTGACGAGCCCGGAGGCAAACATTCAGATATTTGGACAGTTGACTTATGACAAAGGACCTGGGTGCATAACATGAAGCAAAGGACATCTCTTTAAGAAGTGGCATTGGCAAGACTGGTTAGTGACATGCAAAAAATAAAACTGCATCCTATGTCTCACCATACAGAGTTAATTCAAAATGGATTAAAGACCTTGATATTTGATACAAATTCATAGCAAATAGCAAGGGAAATGTAAGCAGAGCTCTCCACAATACTTATTTCAGAGGGGTTTCAATGATTTAACCTCACTGAGAATAAGACAAGGAAAAATTAAAAATGGGAATGATGTATCAAACTAAAAATTTTCTGCACTTTGAAAGAAACTATGAATAAAATAAAAACTTCCCTAGTGCATAGGATAAAGTATTTTCACACAGTCAACCTGACACAGGCTAATATGCAAAATATGTAAAGCACTCACAGTTTGATAATAACCACAACAAGAAACAGTTCTTACAAAAAAACTTTTTTAAGAGAGAAAAATTTATTTTCAAAAACCAGAAAAACATGGGAGCCAAACACCTCTCTCAGAAAGATGATGTTTTGCCTTACGGAAGAGGAAGTGGAAACAGCAGAGACCTCTGGAGACTTTCTGAAACAAGAAAGTGGAAGGGACAGGAGGCTAGCTCTAGTGTCAAGTGCTTAGGTCACCAGCAATGCATCTTCCTCTCTCCAGTCTATTCCCTGGGTTCTTCATCTCTTTCCAAACAGTATCAGAAAGCATATCTTTCCTCCCTCACCCTTATCAAAGATTCTCTGTTTCCCTTCCTCTATTATTAATGCTGTAAAGTAGAACAGAACTTTGTGTCAGTACATCATGCTACATGTCTGAATATAGCAGGACTCTGTAGAATTTAACTGGTCAAATTGGAATAGCTTAGCCTGGTAGTAAGTGGCTTATTCATGAACATTCTCAAAAGCTTGTCCTAAACAATGATTTCTTTATTTTTATTTTGGGGGATATAACCATTGAGCACTGGTATTAAACCCAGGCTATATGCAAAATGCATACATTAGCCCTTTCAGCATTCTCCACTGTCCTCAACACAAACCCTACAAACTATGCTTTCTCTTCTTGGTTATTCTTCCCTCCAACCCACTTCACTTTCTTTCATCCTTTATAATAAGAGACGCACTGTATAATCAAAACATCATCTGGCTGAAAAAACTAAGGTTATATTTATCCCAGGACTTTCTACTTAATTTGAAATCTGCACCTTTCCACACACCTTCCCATAAAAACTTCTTTAAATTGGCTTCACTTTGGCTAACACTATTATTAAAGAAAAATACAATCATTTATGATTTGAAAGGCTGCCGCTTTTTCTTAAATATGGTTTTAAATAAATCAATTTATACTAACCCATGGTGGGCCTAACCCAGCATTCTTGTAACTAGTAATCTCTCAAAAATCACTAGCCTTTCACTGCTTTGCCTCCCCTTGCCTTCCTTTAGACTGAGGAATCACTTGAGCAGAAAACCTCACTTTAACCACTGGGAATGAACAGAATAAATAGAGCTCTGTCCAACAACAGAACAAGTAAAAATAGTGGTGTACCTAGGCTTAAAACACTGAGGCAATTCTATCCTGGCATCAGAAGAAAAGAAAGGCTGTTAGTTCATCAGATAGCAGTTCGCCCATCTGATCAGAGAACGTGATCACTATCTTATCTGTACACGAAGACTCACCCAGCTCTTAGACAGAAGGAGGCAGAATCTCAAGTTTCCTGGTGGAGAGGAACATACCAATGTTTCCAGTGACCTGGAAAGTAAGAGTCTATATAGGAAAACAGCTGGAAGATTCTTTTAGGCCACTGAGAAAATGAGAAAGGAATCACTCCTTGATGCTTTTATTTACCCTGTGACATAACCTGGGCATGGTGTAGCTCAAATAATGATTGGTCTATATAGTATACAGCTAAACAGTGCTTAATAAAATCCAAACACTGACACAGATTAGTGTTTTTATATCTTCAGACTTATTGAAAAGGCTTTTTCCACAGAGCTACTTAATTCACAATTTTGGGATAAAAGATGTATTAATACTGGTTGTATTAATGTTGATCAATAATCAGTTTATAAACAGATTCACATATTGAAACCACTGGTAGGTTTCTCACCCCCAACAATCACTTCTGACATATGAATGAGTCTAATTTTTCTCTCCCCCAATCCACTCCCTCAATATAAACTTTTACTGAACCTCTCATTTTTCTTTGGAACATTCCATGTAATAAGTGAATTAATTCAATGTTCCTAGTCAGAATTCGTGTGCCTTTAGTCTCTGACTTTTGTAAAAGTCTGTCTGTCTGTCTTGGCACTGAAGTACAAGCAATCAGTCTAAGCACCCGAGAGACAAAAATAATAAACTAATAGATATAGATATACCTTATAGAACACTTTGTAATTTTTTAACATTCATTTGTAACAATCTGTACAGTAGGAATTAGAGGCATAGCTATCCCTAAATTACCCTAAATAGAAAAAAATCAGAAATTTTGAGAGATAAAGTGATCTATTCATTGAGGACACAGCTTGAATCCAGGCTTGGGCACTTCTGAACAGTGGACCAGTACCCTTACTGTCTCTCCATGCAGCCACTCTAAGGATTTTTTGTACTCAGCCAGAGCTGAAGAAATTTTAAGTTCTCCAGTGTTGTTTTTGATTAACTCAGAAATTGAAAATGACAATACTTGTCCCCATCTGCTGTCCAGCTTGAACAGTGACTCGGGGGTAGATGGAATTCTGAGAATAAACCATGGTTCCCTGGTCACATCTCTCCCTGGTATGCTTTTTAAACATGAGCATGGGAGAATCAATATACAGACCAATGAGCAAAAACTATCTGCTCACATGAGTAGAGGAGAAAACATGCACAGATCAAGCAACAAAAATCACCTCCTTCCAAACTCATGGGTGTGTGAGGAGCATTGGAGGAAAAGTGAAGACGGCAAAGCAATGTAAGCTCTTTACAAGGAAATCTTAATTGAAGGGAAAACAACCTGATGAGGGAACCTTCAATCTAGGGTTGCTGTGGTTTTATCTGTCTGTGAGTTAATGTGCAGAGGGAAAAAGGGCAAGACCTTGGGGCCATAATTAAATGACGGTTGTGAATGGGACACATGGGTAATGTGGATTTGATCTAAAACTAGGTTAAAGGCCTTCAATACTATTAGCCTCAGTCTCACCTTTTTTTTTTTAACAGAGCGTGTTGCATTGAAAATGTGATAGGTGGTATACACATTCCAATCAAGAAATTAGATTGAAGGATAATATTATCAACCTGCAAATGTTATTAAAAAAATCAATTTGGTACACTCTTAAAGAAGTACTCAAACTTGCCTCTGCACAGAACCAGTCATTCCAACAGTCACAAGAATAAGGTTGTGGGCTGTGATTAAAATACCACAAAGGAGGGATTGTGGGTGAAGTGATCTGAAAACTTTTGAATTCAACCTAAAACCATCTTTCTTTTATTTGAATATTAGCTACTTTCTGAAATATGTCTATAAAACTTGAAAAATTGAGGTGCAACTAGCAAACCATAAAACTAATATTTTTAAAATATATAATCCAGTAATTTTTAAAATATAGTTACAGAGTTGTGCAACCATTGCAATGATGTGACTTTAGAACATTTTTTATCATGCCACTAAAGAAATCCACAGCCATGAACAAATGTTCCCCATTGTTACTTCCCCCAACAACTAGGAACCACTAATCTAGTTTCTGTCATTTTGGATTTGCCTATCGGGACATTTTATGCATAAAAGCAATAATACAATATGTGATTTTTAAATGCCTGGTTTCTTTCACATTGTTTCAAGATTCTTCCATGACATAAATCACTACATTTGGACATAACATTTGCAAGTCTGGTGTTCACTGGCAATGGAATTTTCAGGTCATGTGTCAGCTTTAGGCTTTAACATTTTCGAGGAGCTAACAGACAGTGTTCTGAAATAACAGCAATACTGTGCATTCCCACCAGCAATGTTTGAATGTCCACATACCCCAAATCTTCAACAGCACTTGTTATTGTCAATTTATTTTACTGTGACCATCCTAGTAAATATGGAGTGATAACTCATTGTGATTTTTACTTGCTTATCTACCTTTTCATGTGTGAATTGTATATATCCTGTAGAGTAATATCTATTGAAATTGTTTTCCATTTGAAAATTGGATTATTTTTATTGTTGAATAATAAGAGTTGTTTATGTATTCTGAATTAGACTTTCATCAGATGTATGACTAGCTAATATTTCCTTTTGTTAAATTTAATTTTATCTTTTTTATAAAGTCATTCACAATAATTGATTATCTTTAATGTTCCAATGCCAATTCCACCACCACTACACTTTCCCACCACTATATGTTGAATAATTCTACCCCGATTCCCAAGGCTGCCCCCAAAGCATAACATAATAACTTATTTTGTATTGATTATTATAAATAATCTGCTAAATATGATCAAAAAAGTTTCCTTAGAGGAAAGTGTGTGAAGATTATTGTATCACCGTAGAACTGTTTAACCTTTTTATAGAGTATGAGATGTTGTGCGGCTGTAAATGTGGCCGAGAAACTAGCAAATATTTTATCCTGTTTTGTATACTATCTTGTTTTGCTTTCTTGGTAGCATCATGTGCAATGCATTTTTTAGTTTTGATGTAGTTAAAGTACTCTTTTTATTGATTATGGTTTCTAAGAAATCACTGCCTGAGTAATGGCTCAGTGGAAAATGTGTCTGTCTTGCAAAAGTGGGCCATGAATTCAATCCCATGGCACCCACATGTGTTGTCTAATCTGCTTTTTATTTGTAACCCCCAGTGACACAACAGTGTGCAATATCCAGTATACTGTAGCCAGGTGAGAGCTCCACTACTAAAGCATGTGACCCCTGGTGAGCACAGAAACTATTTTATGTGCTACTCCCCAGAAGCAATACAGTCAGAATGTGCTTGAACTCCAAAACTAAACTCTCAGTGATTATATGTACAAGTCCTACAATTGAAAGTGTACAGCTCTGCTAAATCAGTGAGCATCACTAACAAGCCTGTTTGACTCTCTGGTCATTGCAATATTTATAAATGGAAGAGAAATTAGGGGAAAAACATGAAATTTTTACTTACATTGCCCCCCTCCTCCAAGTTTTAATTCTGGATTTTTAGTCTCTGAGTTTCTGTAGATGGTCTGAAATAAAAGTCAAAGTTCATTTTTTTGCCTGAAAAATTTGTCCTTGTACCATTTGTTGGAAAGACTCTTTTTCTGTTTTATTGTTTTAGTCATAGCACTGTAGCTAGTACCTTTCTTATAATTAAAATTAATTAACTATAAATCTAGGGCCAGAGAGATAGCACAGAGGGTAAGGCTCTCTGTTATTAAATGCCGGTATGCACTCTCCACTCATTATTTTTGCATATAAACCCTCATAAATTTATACAGCATCCCACAGGAAGCAATTCCCATTGAGAGTCATGTCCCTGAAGTTACTTTCTGCTCCGTATAGCCTACTGCCTTCTCTGCCTTCTCCAGCCCATCTCCTTTGTGACTAACATGCCTATCCTTCCAAGTTAAAACCATTCAATTACTTAACAGTTCAATGCTTAAAACAGTTCAATGACTCCTTATGTGTTTTGAGACAAATGTCAAACTTTCTACATGGTCCAGCAGCTCCATTGCTTTCCATATCCTTGTCCTATGTGTCACTTGGCCTGTGGAATTGTCCTTGCTACTACCCAGCCTTCACACCCAAACTATGCTTTTATTATCCACATTCACCTCCACTGGAAAATCACATTTGTTCTCTGAAACCAGCTTCATCAGCTTCTCTGGGAGTCTGTAGATCCCTTCTCCAGTCAGTTGGGTCTTGCTTTGAAATACAAAAGAGCCATGTGGCAACAATAATTTTTTCACTAGCATTCAGAAATGTCAGAGCTGGATTCTTTGTCTGACATTGCTGTAAGTGCCTCGCATCTTTAGTCCCATCTGGATGCCAGTGCACTGACCAGCACAGTGTTAGGACAATGAATTTTGGTTGAAAGAATGAATCTTTCAGTCTAGCCAAAAATTCTTACTTTTTAGGATAAAGTTCTAGTTCTTTGGAGACATTGATTAGCTTCGATGCTTATAAGGATTTTTTTTACTTTATATTTATATGATAAATCTGCCTTTGAGGGGATAGATGGGCCCATATGTTTAATTTTAGAGTGTGAGAGGCTCTAGTTTGAAATATCAGTAACAACATCATGATCGACTACAGTAGAAAAAATCTCTCACATACTAGAAAAATCTCAAAGGTGTCAAATCCTTTTTTGCTACATAAAGAGGAAGTTGAAAATTCTAATATCCCATAAGAGATACCCAAGGATAGTAGAAGTGTCTGGTGGGAAATGAATAGAAGCTACAGAGACAAAAGGAGAGCCTGGGCATCCAAAACGAGCCATAGTGCAGGACTTTCTAACATGCCTGCAGAGAGAACAGGTTGAAAGAAAAAGTAACTTGTTTGCAACCCTGAGCTCTAGAATCAGCTTCCGACAATAATCCTATTAAAGATCTGATGTCCAGACCACTGTTACTTTTGGGGTGGGATGCTTTGACATTTTACTTATTTATTAGTTTTTGGGATCACACCCAGAGATGCTCAGGGGTTACTCCTGATTCTGAACTCAGGAATTACTCCTGGTGGTGTTCGGGTACCATATGGGATACTAGGGATTGAACCTGACCGCATGCAAGGCAAATGCCCTAGCTGCTGCACTATCACCCTGGCCCCTGCTTTGACATTTTAATATTACTCTTTTCCTTTCCAACATTAGTTGAGAGGAACTATTTGCCACCAGGAATTCCAATACCTAGAGGGACAGTGAATATTCATTTGTGCTTGCTTTAAATTACCTTATTTCTCTTCAGCAATTTTTTTTGAGCAGATGAATTTGGCTACGCTTAATTCTGCTTAGGGTTTATTCCTTATTATGTGCTTATGAGTCACTCCAGGTGATGCTCATGGGACCATAAGAAAATGTTTGGGATCAAATCAGGGTAGGTCACATGCAAAGACCCTCTATAGTATTTCTCTGGCTCCTTCTCCAGAAATTTTTAACTTCTCTGTAGTGTGATAGAGGTAGAGGAAAATGAAATTTAAGAAGTAAAAATAAAAAGCAAACAAAAATGAAGACCAGGGCAAAAGAGGGAGAAAACAAGAAATACAGAAGAATTTGCCAGTTTCCCCTTCTGTCTGAGAACTGTGTTGGTGAGGCGTGATTTGAGTATTTAATTTGATTTTATTATATTTTATACCACACAGCTGTGACATCAGTAATGTGCTTCTAAAAAACCAGAATGAGATTAACTATGAGTCAGATGGCTGCTCCTTTTATTTTATAGACTTTTTAGGCTGAAGAGAAATGGGTTTTAATGAAGGGTCTACTGATTCAGCTTTTACTCATCTATGTCAATGTTCCTCTTCTTTAATATGACGTTCAAGGAGCCATAATGAAACCACCTTCAGTTATGCTCAGCACTTTCTTCTCCTGACTGCACAGTTGTCTTGAGCTCAATGATAGTCTCTGGGCCTTTGCAATTGTCCTGGCCTGGCTCCTCTTTCCTCCCCAGCCCATGTCCATCTACACTTTCATGAACTGCCATGGCTGAAACACCACTGACATCCTGCCTCTCTGCTTTCAGCTTCTCCTTCTCTCACTGTGCCACGGCAAACTCTATTCTATAAGCTGGGCCCTAAGAATTATCTCTGCTCAGAAGCGCTCAACACTTCCCTGATTTACAAAAGAACGAAGCTTATGCCCTTAGCAGTTATTTTTCCTTGTCTGGCTTCCCAGCCCAATGTTCAGTTACTCCCAGATGGCTCCAGTGGAAAGTATTCTCTCCAGAGGCTGTGATGCATTTAAAAGATATGGCTAGCTAATTGTATTTTGATCCCACATGATTAACATTCAGTCTAAACTATATATACAATAGCATATACTGTTCTCTTAACTTAGTGTTAAGTGCATTTACTCAGATCACTATAATATTCTTATTAAGGGTCAGAGAGATAACTCAATGGGTTGGAGCACATGCTTTGCACACAGGAGTCAAATTCAGGCACTCTATATCTCTTAAGCATTGCCAAGAGTCACTCCTAAGCAGTGACTCAGGAGAAATGAACCCTGAGAAATACCAGGTTTGGCCCCGAATTAAAAAAAAATTTATAAAAATGTGACTTGGATGATTGTTAATATGTCATCATATCATTTAAAATAATAATAATTAATCCATAAAAATATAACTAATAACAGTGATATATTGATTATTTATTATTTCTGTTCTAAGATTTCTAGATTTTTATCAAATTGTCACTGTTACAAACAATGCTAGGCTAAATTTGCTTCCATATACCTCTTTGACCACATTAAAATTTTATTTTTTTGAGTCAGAAAGAGAGGGACAGACATAGAATGAGTGTACTCATTTGTAGAATATAAAATAACATAATATGAGACTGACACCCAAGGACAGTAGACACAGGGGCCAGGAATATTGCTCCATAGTTGGAAGCCTGTCTCATGAGTGGAGAGGAGAAGGCAGCTGGAATAAAGAAGGGATCACTAAGAAAATGAGGGGAGAGATGTGTGCTGAAAGTAGATAAAGGACCAAACGTGATAGCCTCTCAGTGTCTGTATTGCAAACCATAATACCCAAAAGTAGAGAGAGGGAGTATGGGGGAAATTGTCTGCCATAGAGGCAGGAGAAGGATTGGAAAGGGGGGGGGAGTATACTGGGGACATTGGTGTAGGAGAATGTGCACTGGTGGAGGGATGGGAGTTTGATCATTGTATGACTGAAACTCAAACACTCAAACATGAAAACTTGTAATGGTTTCTCACGGTGATTCAATAAAAAAATATTTCTTAATTTCTTAATTTTTAAAACTTTTTATAAAGTTGTTCATGATGATTTATTATTCTCACTAGTCCACCACAAATCCCAGTACCATTTCAACTTCCTAGACCATTATTTCCTATTTTCTCAGCCACCATCCAAGCCTGCCCCAATAGCATGTCCTAACTAATTTATTTTATGTTACTTGTTATTAATAATTTGTTAAAGATGATCAAAGACACTTTTCCTTAGGAGAAAGTGTATGAATATTGTTGTATCTCACCTTGGAACCCTTAAATCCTTGTGAATGAGATTACTAACATGTTACAAGTTGAGCCATGTATTAATATTTTCTTAATCGAGATTGGTTACATTCTACATCCCATCCAATGTGTTGTGCAGTCCCTAGAATGTCAGTGGTGTAGAGTTTGAGATGTTGTGTGGCCGCAAATACAGATGCGCACTCCAGGAATTCTAAAATTTTGAATGGAGTGATACAGCTGGAGTTACATTTTTAACTGGATGTGACTTTTGGGGTCCAGAAGCATCTCTGCAGCTTGTTGATCTCTTTCGAGATTTATTTGTGAGTCTCTGGATAATTGCTGTTAATGAGCTTATATGACAACAGAGTCAGTTCATGGGCATGACTGCCAGGCTCCCAAAAGAACAGGGAGATGGGAGGAGGTAGCTTTTCCCCGACTCCATGAGAAGCTGGAGATTCCTGATCATATTTTGGCATTTAGAAGAAATTACTAGAGGATGGTATCTACAAAAAATGTTTAACTTTTTTTTGATTAATTAAGGTTCTGTGATATACTATATTGTTAATTATTGTCTTCTGTGTACATCATTCCAACACCATACCTCACCAGTGTACCCATTTCCTACCCCCAAGGAATTCCCTTTCAACCCCTCCCCAAAACACTAACTCATTGTGTGGACAAGTTTTCCTGTTGTATAAAGGTACAATTTAAAGTTTGTTTACAATAGTTTGAATCTCATGCTTACAGTATTGTTGGCTCTTTGGTTTAGAAATATACCACATATTTACGACAACAAAGCTCAAGGCACCGGACCTTTGCTATCGTTACTCTCATCTTTTTTTTGCTCCTCTGTTCCCAACATACCCAATTTCTATATTTCTGTGACCTTCTCATTTTTGTAATACATTCTCTTCTCTATTTTATTCTATATATTACAGATAAGCAAGATAATCTGATATTTGTCCTTCTCACTAAATTAACTTAAAATGATATCCTCCAGTTCCATTCTATTTGGAGCAATTTATATGATTTCATCATTCCTTGTAGCTGCAGAGTATTCCATTGTGTATATACACTACCTCTTCATTATTCACTCATCATTGGACATCTGGGTTCAATCCATATCCTGCTATCTTATGAGTGCTAGAATGAATTATGCTTGTGTCCTTTTAAATTAATGTTTTTGTGTCTTGAGATAGAGTATTTTAATGAACACAGTATAATACCTTTTAGCCATGACATTGTAAAGTGATTGTATTTTTATACTCCCACTCATAATATATGTATATATACCATATTTATATATATATGAAAGAGATGAGATTTACAGTTAGGGTGGTCACAACCTTTTCATGCATGGCTAAATAATTTCCTATGATTCACAATGGCCCTCTGTCACAAGGACTATGCTTAGTTGTTAGGAGGTCATAGGGAAGTTGGGATGATATCTGGGGTTCTTTTGTTCTAACCTCAATTTATTCCTAGTGTGGCATTGGGCAAAGAAACTTAGCCTCTCTGGAGTCAGGTCTTCTGTAAAACTATGATCATGTATACTTTTCAGGGCTGATGGGATAGTGTGTATAGGGCTTCCTGTGATAATCATTTTATTATCAGCAACTTTTACAATGCGCATTTCAGTAAATCATTTAGGCATTATGTTCCCTGGATGATGACACACATGTTTGATAGTTCAGGATTATTTTTTGAAGAAGACATTTAATTCTCTTTTTTTATTTAATTCAACATCCACACAATTGAAGGATGAGGTATCATATAAGCAATTTCTGCATGTTTGATGTTTTATAGGAGAATTTAGATTGAGGAGAATCTTGTTTCCTACAGAAAATCTAGAGGAGCCAGGTATTAATTCTAACTGCATCACAGACACAGATACACCAAGAGGAACTGATAAAATCTCAGTTTTTGTTATTGGTCCACACCCAGCTGTGCTCAGGACTTTTACTCCTAGCTTTATACTCAGGGATCAGTCCTGGTGGGCAAGGCAGGGTAAATTATTGCAGGGTTTACATTATCCTCACTTAAAATATAGTCCAACAGGTTCACCTCAACTCTCATCACAACATTCAGAGTATTAATGTAGCACTGTTGCACTGTCGTCACTGTAGCACTGTCATTCATTGATTTGCTCGAGCGGACACCAGTAACGTCTCCATTGTGGGACTTGTTGTTACTGTTTTTGGCATATCGAATACGCCATGCAGAGCTTGCCAGGCTCTGCCATGCAGACAGGATACTCTTGGTTGCTTGCCGGGCTCTCCAAGAGGGATGGAGGAATTGAACTTGGGTTGGCCGTGTATGAGGCAAATGCCCTACCCACTGTGCTATTGCTCCAGCCCTAGTATTAATATTAAATGTAATATTAAAATCAGTGAAACACTAAAGAGAAAAACAAGATGAGATTTCTAGACCATCCCATGGTCTAGAAATACATGACAAAGAAAATCTTTTGAAAAATAGTGCTTCTGAGACTTTTCTGGTTCTTTGAGGAATTCCTTTTCATTGCACTAGTCTCTCTGTTCTGGTTTATCAGAGGTGGATCAGGCTTCCTGTGGGTTTTTTCCTTCCTGTTCTTTCTAAGGATTTTGGTGCAGATTATGAAGCACAATATTCCTGTTTAAGTGTATTTTTGTGGAAACTCTTGCCTTCAATGGGATGAGTTGGTTGGTACCCCTTACTGGGTTGAAACTGCCCAAGACTTTATTAGTCTGTGTATGGGCCTTTGGGAAGCTCATTCTTGGGTTCATGGACCATATTTCCAGAAGAATAAAATGTCAAGTGGGTTTTCTGCTCAGCTGACCATGAGATGACCGGATAGAAAGACACTGGTACCTCATTAGGAAAAGAGCAGAGGACGAACAGGCCTAGCAAAGGAGGGGAGTACAGCAGAAATGGGGCTAAGATTGGGTTGAGGTCAGATAAGTGCTTGCTGTCTGGGCTTGAACCACATCCTTCATGTTTGCATCTCAGAGGATAGTGAAGCATGCTATGTGGAGGGAGCTTGATCTGGCCTGTATCCAGAGATGATGCTGATGTTGGTGCAGTATCATTTGCTGCAGTTGGTCCTAGCTGCAGGATCCATGGAGTTGATAAATAGCTTGCATGGGGGTGATATAAATGTGAATATTCAAAATAAATCTTCACTGTAACAAGTGATACTAACTTTAAGGGGAAAAACGAGACAGGTGGGACAAACATTGATCTAATATTTATCATTATACAATGCATACTTTGAAGGAAAATATTCTCATATTAAAAGCTGTGTCTACTCACAAGAGTCAGTAACTTGGTGAAATTACTCCAGTTCAGTTTTCTCAAGTGTAAATTGTGGGCAATAATTGTGTTTTATAGAGTTTTTTAAAAAACATTTTCATTGAATCACTGTGAGATAGACCCATACAAAGCTGTTCATTATTGGATTTCAGTCTTAGAGTATCCAACACCAATCTCTCCACCAGCGTACATTTCTCAGCCTCGTATCACCCCAGTTCACCCCCTACCTGGGGTGATAGACACTTTTCCCCTCTCCCTCTCTCTCTCTCTCCCTCTCTCTCTCTTTCTCTCTCTTCTCTCTCTTTCTCTCTCCTTTTGGGCATTGTGGTTAATTAATACTGAAAGGTTATCAAGAAAATCCCTTTACCTACTTTTAACCCTCAGATTTTTGTGAGCAATTATATGGAATCATGTACATGAAGTGCAAACACAATCAAGGCACATTGGAAGTGCTAAGTAAACAAATCCAAATAGATGAAGGTCCTTGAAGGCATTATGCTTATGTGTTTAGTGCAACAAGTCAGAGAAAGAGAGTGCATGACTGCAGTCATATGTGTATACAGAGAAACCAAAGAAGCAAATTCATTAAATAAAATAAAAATGAATTTTTAGACTGTAAGGTCAATGAGTGGTTACCAAAAATGGAAAAGTGAACAGGAAAAATGATAATACTTGTATGGTAGAGAGTTGAACTGGACTTTTAGAAGTAAACTCAATGTAGTATATATATATATATATATATATATATGTTGACTTTTAACAATGCACATCTGACATTTATAAGCATCATACATTACAGTTTTGCTATTTCCACTTTGTTAATGTAAAAAACCTATTTACTATTTAAAATATCATGGTTTAGGGACAGATGGTTTCAATCAGCTTTCTCTTATCACTGTTCCTGAATTATATAATTTCACATTAACTTTAAAATCAATTGCCAGATTTTTGAGTTGCCTAGTTTTATTACTTAGAGAAACTCTGTCATTTCTTTTTAAAAAATGTTTCTATTTTTTTATTTTTTGATTTGTCATTTCAAACTCTTAGCAAACCCTCATATTATGTCAGGTTCAGTGCCAAATGCTGGAAATGACTTCCTGAATGCAGAGACCTCTTATCAGGTGCTTCCAGCTGGGGTGGAGCAATGGTCAATAGAATTGGAGATGTGAACTAGAAGAAAAGAGCATCAGCTAGAGTGGAGATCTGGCATCCAGCGATTTCTGTTCAAATATCATGTCACTAACCAGCTGTGTGACCTATGTCTTGAACTCTCCACATCTCAGTTTGTAAAATATGTGTGTGAGTGTGTGTGTATGTGTGTGCATACATTAGTGTATAGTAATAGCATTGTATTTAAAAACCTCATTACAAGGATAAAAGGGTATGTTCCATGGAATTTGCTTAGAAAATGCCGGGTAAAAATTAATGAATATTATTTAGTACTTCTGATTGAGAAACAAGAGCTCTGAATTTTTCATTTTTGGAAATGCTTTGTAATTCCAGGCAAGACTCATGTGTAAATCAAAAAGGAAGAAAGAGAATCACTCTATGGGCTGGGATGATCGATCCTAATAATCAAGGGGAAATTGATTCCATACATTGGAGCAAGAAAGAGTATCAACTACAGGAGCCTTGTACTTGTAGGTTTCTTGTACCCCCGGTCCTATGAAGGGAAGTCCATATGTTATTCTAAAAAGTCAGTACAGGTAAAACTGCTGACTTCAGTTCAGAAAACTAAAAAGTAGATAGCCATGCCACCGGACCTACCAGAGTGTGTTACCCAGACTGCCCTGGAGGGGGGCAGGTGAGACCCCTCCCTGCCCCAAGGGACCCAGCCCCAGCAGCCAAAAACCTCCAGAACCGAGGTTTAAAAACCTCATTACAAGGATAAAAGGGTATGTTTTATCATACCCTTTTATCATACCATGCTCACGGCCACTCTCTACACCCTCGGACTGAGCATCACCCACGCGTGAATCTATTCCTGGACCTCAGCGCAAATGCGGCTGCACAACACTTCATAGGATACACCCGACCCATACTCCAAGAGTACCGCACCACATTTGATAGGGTTCAAACTAAGAGGCAGCCAGTCTTAGAGGGAAATATGCATTTTTAGACACACACACACACAAACACACACATACATATATATAAAGCACACAAGGCTCAACTTTTAACAATATGTAAGTGATCTCTTATAGAAGGGCTTAATGACCCGTGGGTGAAATGGTTGTATTTCTTTCTTCTAAGGACACTTTTTTGTAGTATTTTCAGTGGTTTTTCATAACAAACATTACAAAGTATATTATTTTGGTTCTGCTTTGGGGCAGGGATTGGGGTTCTGGATGGAAACTCTGAAATACGGTGGTGGGAAGGTGTAAAGGTGGTGGGATTGGTGTTAAAAATATAAAGAATAAAATGGCATTTCTTTGGTCTTGAAATATACATATATAAAGAAAATAAAAAGGTAGATTAGAGGAATTCATAACTTAAATTCTCACTCAGATTTATAGTTCTCAAATTCTAAATGCCCCTTCTATACCCAAATACCTGTACACTGAGGTATTTGGGCAAATAGCCAGTTTTTTTTTTTAAGGTCACCTTAGTAAATGTGAGTAGTTCAGTTCTGAGGTGGTGTGGCTAAAATTAAAATAGAAAACAAACCAACTTTGTATGAAAAATGTCAAATTATAGAATTAAATATATGTATTTTTCCCAGAGTGACATTCTGAATTGGAAATTACAAAAGTGGATTTCAATGACTGGGCTTTTTCACTGGCTATAAGTATAAGGTTATAGTACAAGAAAGGTTTGTTTAAGCTTCTACTTGTATCTTGAACAGAATAGGTGGCAATTCCTTCTTGTTATAATAGTGCTTCATCCTGGTATAAATGGATACCCCTGTGTGTGGCCCTGCTCAGCTGAAGGACATGAGCTCTTGATTTTGCTAGCAAATGGCTGCGTGAGTGTCTTGGGAGGTTTATGTAGGAGTTCAACTGCATGAAAGTCAGTTCCAAAAAGCCCACAAATGAGTTTTTGAAAAAGTTTTGCATCACATAATTACTAATTAATATGTTCCCACTAACTGCCAATAATAACACTCACTGACAAAGAACCTATTCAAATAACACATGGGTAGCTTCAAAAGATTATTTAAACTTTTAAATTTTGGGGAAAATAACATCAAGTTCCATTCTTTTTTTAGAGAAGTGGATTGTTATTGTTAAAATAGATTTGTAAGCAACTGTAAGTCTCTGGGTCTAAGAAGGATATGTTTCTCTTAATAAGAACTAATTAATTTCAGAAATACATTACATCTTTTCCTTAATTTTTTTGCTACAATTAAAGTGCTAATTAGCTCTTATTACAGGAATTTTAGAAAGAAGGAAAGTGGCCTCTAATCTATCACCATAACATGACTATGCTGGTTTAAAATTATTTCTAAAAGATGTAGTATTCAAGCACTAATTTTTTGCTCCTTTATTCTAAGACACTTATTTTCATCCCAGAATACTCATTAGTTTGTATTATTCAAGAAAGAGATATAGACAAGTCTATGTTCTAGTTAAATACCAAAGCTTAAAAAAAATCTACTGATTTATATTACGTAGGCTGAAAACAAGCTAATAGTTTTAAGCTAACAACAGATGATTTTCTCCTCTCTCTCTCTCTCTCTCTTTCTCTCTCTTGAATTTTGGAGTGTATGTTGTGTTTGGCTGTCAGTGGGCTGCAGTTTCACACAATATGTAATTAACAATCTAAATGCCTTTCTGTCCACTGGCATTTCAGAGATGAGAAGGACCGATTTAAGATTTACCATCTTTGTTTGGTGGCAAAATATTGAATGTAATCAAAGTAGAGAGAGAGTAACGTAGAAATTGTCTGCCACACAGGTAGGGAGAGGGGGCAGGATGCAGGGGGGATACTGGGGGTTTATTTTGGTGGTGGAAAATGTGCACTGGTGAAGGGTCGGGTGTTTCATCATTGTATGACTGAGACTTAAACCGAAAACTTTGTAACTGCTCTCACGGTATTTCAATTAAAAAAAATAAAAAGATTTGCCACCTTTCTGACCTGACTGAGGCATCTATTGGTACCAGGAAGAACAGCCAGGAAGGACTTCCTTTCATTCCAAGGCAATTGTGGCTGAGGCAGCTGGATTTTTGAGTCTCTGAAGAAATAAGAATGAATAGAACTGACTGGATGGATGGTCAAGGAATGGCAGAACCCTACTAGGGATGTGCTTAAGGTATTCTTATTCTCTATTTCTCTGCATGGAACTGTGACCTCCAACATTCATTTCTCTCTCTCTCACCTATTCTTAGGAACCCTCTGACCTCATCAAGACCATCTTGTTGCTCTATTATGGGGTTAGGCAAGGTGTCTCTCCTCTCCTCTCAAGAAAAATATTTAAACAATTAGTTGATGAGGCACGTCATATATACACAAAAATATGGATGCAATATTTAGAAAACATTAAAAAAATTGAAACTCCTGAGTAATTCTAGTATGCTAAGGTATAGAAAAATATTTAGAAAATATCTTTCTCGATTGCACTCATATGTGGAATATAATGTAACTGAGAAGTACAAGTTGGCAATGATGCAACTTCTGACAGATATCTCTCTGGACTTAGTTACTAAAATACTAAAATACAGAAACCCAAAACGGAGAGGCCGCTAAGTGTGGTCACTCGACCTCATACCTCTTCATCCTCAGCAATGGAAAACAAATTATCTAATGCTTCCTTTTCAGCAGGTCTGACTTTAGGGGAGAGACTCTCCAAACAATAATAGTGAGTTTTGTTGAAATACTGAATGCAATCAAAGTGAAAGTAAAGTGAAATTTATTAGTTACACAGGCGGGGGGGCTAAGGGTGGGGGGACTAGGGGCATGGGGGGTTAGGGGTGTGGGGGTGCGGGGTGGAGCTATACTGGGATTCTTGGTGGTGGAATATGTGCACTGGTGAAGGGATGGGTATTTGAGCATTGTATAACTGAGATTTAAACCTGAAAACTTTGTAACTTTCCACGTGGTGACTCAATAAAAAATTTAAAATTAAAAAAATATATATCTTTCTCTTTTAAATAGGGGAAAATTAAATTGTGAAATAGTTCAGGTACACAAGTGTATAGAAGCAACAGGCTGGAGCGATAGAACAGCGGAAAGGGCATTTGCCTTGCATGCACCGACCAGGGTTTGATTCCTCCACCCCTCTTGGAGAGCCCAGCAAGCTACCGAGAGTATTTCACCTGCACAGCAGAGCCTGGCAAGCTACACGTGGTGTATTCTATATGCCAAAAACAGTAACAACAAGTCTCACAATGGAGACATTACTGGTGCCTGCTCGAGCAAATCGATGAAAAACAGGAGGACAGTGATACAGTGATACAGTGATGTCATCTTTTCTCTCTTTCTCCATAGAGGTGACTACTATTTTATAGATACCAGCTATAAGTGATATCATACATTATTCCAATGAATGCTCAGAACTATTTTATTAATTACATAAATTGTAGCAATAATGATGCCTTCTTTGTACACTCGAAATATTTGTAATTAATATCTGGTAACTTTTCCACTAAAATTTTTGTTTTGACACTCTAGAAAACTGTGCCTTTGGTCTAGAAAATTTATTTAATTATTTTTGTCTTTCAAAATTATTTCTCTTTTTTTGCATTTTTTGTTTGTTTTAATTGAATCACTGTGAGATACACAGTTATAAGTTTCTTTATAATTGGGTTTCAGCCACAAAATGTCCCTCCACCAGAGAAAACTTATTTTAACTCAACATATTTCACTATCTGAATATACATAAATAGTAGCTTATTCATTCTGTCTCTTAGTGATGGGAATTTTTTGTGTTTGACTTTTCACCTTTAGTATAAACAAGCTTGCAGTGATGCAATGACAATCCCTGCAAGTATGGCTCCTTACACATGTGTTCTAAGGTGGCTGATCATCATTTTGACATGTTGCCAGAGGCCCCCCGAAGTGGTTTTAGAGATTTATATTTCCGCCAAAGATATTTATTTGAGACTTCTGCTTTCTTCACCATCTTACAAATACCTACTGTTAGTATCTTTTAAAATGGTTACTTATATGACAGTTTGAAATAATTTCAGTGGTTTTATTTGTATTTCCCTGACTTGTTATGAAATGAAACAGGTCCTTTCATGTGCTTTCACCAATGGATTCTATTTGAGGGAGGGATTGCTTATTATAAACATTTGCTCATTTTTTTATTATGTTGTTCTTATACGTATGCAGGAAATTAAAGTCTATTTGATTTATACTACTGTCACTGTCACTGTCATACCGTTGCTCATCCATTTGCTCAAGCAGGCACCAGTAACGTCTCCATTGTGAGACTTGTTACTGTTTTTTGGCATATCGAATACGCCACGGGTAGCTTGCCAGGCTCTGCCATGCGGGTGAGATACTCTTGGTAGCTTGCTGGGCTCTCCAAGAGGGGTGGAGGAACCAAACCCGAATCGGCTGCATGCAAGGCATATGTCCTACCGCTGTGCTATCTCTCCAGCCCTTGATTTATACTAATCTTTTGTTTTTTGTATATACTGAATATATCTTTCGTAAATCTGTTTTTTTCTCTTTTAGTTCACTCTATTATGAGGTCAAGGAGATCTACATGTATTGTGATTTTTCTAACAGAGTTCTAAAATTTTAAAGGAAAAATTTCCCTATAAATTCTGACTTTTTAGGACCCAGAATTAAATATGCTAATGTTCAGCAATGCAGATTTCCTGGGGCTGAAGAGATAGTATAACGTTAAGGTGTTTGCCTTGCACACAGCTGACCCCGATTCATCTCCAGAACTGCATATAGTTCCCCCCAAGGACTGCCAGGAGTGATCCCTGAGCACAGAGTCAGGAGTAAGCCCTGAGCATGGCTGGTGAAAGCTACAACCAAAATAAATTCTAGACTTTCTGTGATGAGTCTTCCCCTCTCCAACAGTGCAATGAGCAACATGGTAGTCCCAGTGAATAAGAATACCCTTGTTTTGTGTTTGGTAAATAAAATATTAAAAATCTACCTTGGAATCTTAAAATTGCTTATTAATTAAATGGTTTATAGTCATAGAATCACTGGTAGATTTAGACTTATTTTCATACCTTCATTTTATGTATTTACCATGCTTTTTATTGATTCCTTTCTATACTTACCTCTACACTTAATTTTTCTATAGGTTGGGATAAGTCTTTTCCTACTTACTTGGTTGGTTGTAACCTATTATTTTTGTTAATTAATTTTAAAATATTGACTTAAAATCTGAAGTTACCTATATATTTCCTTCCTTCTGCATGCCTTACTTTACTCACATTAATTGCAATAATTATTCAATATTATTGCTGTGTATTTTATTACTCCCATCTTATTTTGACTCTCTATTACCTTGGTCATTATGCCAATTAATCAATAAATTAATTTTGTTAGATGGCTGCTTCTTCAGGTTTACTGTTAATTCCCAGTTTTATTTCTCTTATGCTTACTACCTGTGTTCAAGATTCCGTTACATAAGAATATTCTTCATTTGGTCATTCATTAAAGGTCTATTAGTAATCCACTGGCTTCATATTGAAAATGTCTTTATTTCAGCCTTATTCTTAGAGTGCATAGAATAATATCTATAGCTATATTTCTTTGAAATTTTGAAACTCCTTTTTGTTATCTTCTAGCCTCTATTATTTCTTTTGGGAAAGTCATAAAATTCAAATATTTCTTTCTAGGTAAACTTTTTATACCTACTCTGTAAACTTGGGAATTTTTTCTCTTGTCTTTGAGATTCTTGTTTATTAAATGTGTTCAGGTATGGATTTATATTTATTTATCCTGTTTAAGCCTAGAGGTTATCCTTATACCTGAGAATTTACATCTTTACAAATTTCTGGAAAATTCTCAGTGACTGTCTTCGAGCATTGTCACTTACACACTTTCTTTGAACTCTCTGAAATGTGTATTTGATAAATGCATAAACGTTTACATTAAATATCCTTGATATCTTGATTCTTTAATATACATGTTTTAATATTTTTGCTGCAGCTTTTGAAAGTCTATATTCTTATTTTTAAGTGATGCTTAATTACTTGATTTCTCCTTCCTTTCTCTTGACTGTTGTGATGATCTGGGGTTGCCCATACTGGGGGTGATGCTTGCACACTCAGCAGTGATGAGTGTGGGTGTGGCAGTTGTCCATCAGGCTACAATACTTGCACACTGATCATTGTAGTGCTCATACATGTGCTCAATCCTTAGTTGAGGTTGTACTTCCTGGCTATGGCACACATATAGCTCTTCTTTATGGCAGAGTTTGCTGGGGTGGTGGGTTGCAGCCCTCTGCTTAGTTTGTTCACAGACTTGGATTCAGTGCAGTTGGAAGTAGCTTGCAATGATGGATAAAAGGATCAAATATCAGGGCTGCTTGCTACAGATTCAGGCACTGGGGGATAGGGAATGTGTTCATAATCACATGCTTACAAGACAGATGTTCTAAGTGATTGAACTATTTCTTTAGACCTTTGTGCAACTGCCTTAGTTTTATCTTTCACATTTTTCTAGCTCTGTGCAATATCTTGCTTAAGCTATAACTCAATGACTATCTTTCTCATTCTAAGAGTTTGATTGGTTATTTTCCAAACAAATTGATTTTTTTCTTATGACATCTTATTCTGTCCTTGTTGTTCCCTCCCCATTTCCTTTTAGCTATTTAATTATTTGAAACTCATTTATTTAATTGCCTCCATTAATTTTTTCGTTATCTATAAGCAAAAATAAACAAGTGGGACTACACATATTAAGAAGCCTCTGAACTGTAGAAAGAATGACCAGAATAATAAGACCCTCTTTGGTTTATACTAATGCTTGAAAGCACTCACAAATCAATAAAACCAGAAACTATACCAAAAATAGGGAGAAGAGATGAAAGGAGGTATAAAGATGAACAACAAATATACAAAAAGTACTATTCATTACTTATTTTCAGGAAATATGAATAAAATAACAATAAGATGTTACCTCACACCAATGATACTGTCATACATGAAAAAGAGTAGAAATAAATCAGTGCAAGGAGGGATATGGATTTAAAAGTTACCCTCATTCACTGTTGGTAGGAATATTTTTTTTTACCTTTTATTTTTTTATTTATTTACATATTTTTAATTTTATCACCATGTGGAAAGTTACAGAGTTCTCAGGTTTATGTCTCAGTTATACCGTATTCAAACACCATCCCTTCACCAGTTCCCATATTCCACCACCAATATCCCCGGTATACCCCCCACCCCTCACCCCAACTGTATAACTGATGAATTTCACTTCATTTTCTCTTCACCTTGATTACGTTCAATATTTCAACACAAAATTCACTATTGTTGTGGGAGTTATGCCCCCAAACAAGATAACCCTAATAAGGAAGCATTTGATAATTAGTTTTCCATTAAAAGATTGTATGTTTTCAGGTTTTAGAAAAGGCTTACGCGGCCGCGCAGCTCGGATGTGTCCCAGTCCCGAATCCTGGAGCCGTGTTAGTTGCTGCTCAGTGTCGCCAGGGCTCCATCTGGAGAAGGTGTGCTGGCGGCACACTGTTGGTAGGAATATTATCTAGTTCATACTCTATGTAAAAAATTATGGATACTTCTTATAATATTAGAACTTGACCCAGTGACTTTGGCCCAGTGACTTCCATTTCTTGGCATCTACCTCAAGAACCCCCCAAAATTAATTAAAAGATATTTGAATTTCTATGTTTACTTCAGCACTATGCACAACGGCTAAGATAAGAAAACCATTCAAGTGTCCAAGAACAGATGAGTGGATAAAGAAATCATGGTCTACATATGCACAAGGGATTACTACTCAGCTATAATGAAAATATGGAATCCTGCAGTTTACTGCTGCCTGGAAGGCATCATGCTGAGAAAAGTGAGTCAAAGGAATAAAATCAACTACCGACTAATACTTCTCATAGGGATTAAGTCCGGAGTACAGCTGGGTATGGCCCCTACCTGTACACGTACGGTAAGCCACATAGATTTTCTATTATCTCAAGTACGTAGGATGCTGACCTTCAGTTAAATAACTTTAGATCTTTAAGTTTTGATTGTGAGCTAGCTTCAGTGTATTTTCTTTCCTCCTAACTCTTTGTATGGAGAGGCGTGTGGTTTTTCTTTCTCATGCAAGATCTTTTGTTATTGACTCAGAACATTGAATGGGAGAAGCTTCCATGATGATCACTAATATAATGGATAGAATTGTTTTGTTTCACCCTTATGTCGAGAATGAGATCTATATTATAGTACCAGTTCCAACTACCTCTCCAGTGGGTTGTATACACTGGCTTTCCAACACGGACTTTCAAATCCAGACCCTTAAACATTAATGCCTTTACCTAGCCTTATGAACCTTCATCTCTGACCCTCACAAAAAGAACATATGAACCTTTACCCGACAGATCTCTTTATCCTGTGAGCTCTAGTTGGTGCCAATATGATTCTGATAATACATCCTGTGGCTTTCAGATCTTTCATGGTCTAGGCTCTACAATTAAGAGCCCCCTCGGGGCCGGAGTGATAGCACAGCAGGTAGGGCATTTGCCTTGCACACGGCTGACCTGGGTTTGATCCCCGGCATCCCATATGGTCCCCCAAGCACTGCCAGGAGCAATTCCTGAGTGCAAAGCCAGGAGTAACCCCTGAGCATCGCTGGGTGTGACCCAAAAAGCAAAAAAAAAAGAGCCCCCTGAGAAAATGGCTCATATTTTTATCTTTCCCAGGATTAATACAAAATCTGGTAATTCTTTTACAACAAATATTGCTAAGAGTAATCTTTTTTTGCTTGTCAAAATTACATTAATTTTTAATGTGTTGACCAAGGACTCTAACCAATATTCTAATGAAGCTTTGTTTTAAACTCAAAGAATTGCAAAAAATGTCATTCTTCTACCAATACCCTTTAAAAATGTTTTAAAGGCAAAATAAGTTAAACTTTTGAATTTAATTTTAGGGACTGTTTACAATTCTGCTACTGAAAGGGTTGTATGGGTACAATGATCCAACACCATATCCTCCACTAGAGTGTCTAGCACCCAGAGTAAACCCAGTTCTCAGTATCTGTTGTTAAAGGTAAAACAAAGTTTACAGCCATGATGCTTTCCTAAGAAGAACTAAAGATCATTCACATTTTATCTTCACCTCCTTTTCTCCCTTCCTCACCAGTGAGAATCAAGTCCTTCTGACCACACAAATGGAATCTAATTACACAAAAAGATACACACACACAAGTTCAACAAAGGTGAATGTGTAATCAAGCTTTTGCAACAATATTTCATTTTTTTACATCAGGTAATATGGTCTGTCTTCATTTTTTATCTGTGTTCAGCCAGACCTAATATCTACCTCCACATCAACCACAATTTTTGATACACTGTAAACATATGCCAGGAATCTTGGTGGCTACTTTTATAAAATGAAGAGTCTCTCTCAGTAAGTATTTCCAGTCTTTGCTACATTAACATGTTTAGGTAGTGGAGTTTTGCACAAGAGATGTGAAATATTTATATATTCTCCACATTTCACTACCACCTTTAAACACATGGGTGGCAAGTACTGAGCACAGCTCCTTTCTAGTGCTGTCAGATGTGCTATGGAGTGGAGTGGAAAAGGAATAAATAGCAGTGAATGTTGCTTATGCCAGCCTTGACCACTGGGTGTAATCGCAGTCATATAAATTATAGATTCTCTTTGGAGAATAGAATTATTTTCTGATTCATTTTAGAGTCTCTGAAGTGGTACTTCCTATTGTTAGAGACATATTGTGCTTAGAATTTAGTTTCTAATCCTCAAGGAAGAGGCATACAGGGAGCAGGAAGCTGACCACCCCTAACCGCTGTCTCTGCTAGTTAGAGGTAGGAGTGTCAGAACCTAGAGCATCTATGTTCTCATCACTGGTTTTCTTTTATTTTATAAAGTTTAGTTTTTAGGAGTTGCTCCTCATACATAAGCCATGAGGACCCAGAAGTCAAACCCGTGTTAAAAAATCTGTCCCACCTGGTACATGCTAACAGTCTTATACGCCTCAGTTTATCTACTAGAGAGGAATACAAATGCCCACCTTGTAGTATAATTATCCTAATTCATATTAGTGAATATTGGTGGTTTTAGCATGCTAAAACTGACCCGTGTTTGATTCCTAGCATCCCATATGGTCCCTTGAGCACCGCCAGGAGTAATTCCTGAATGCAGAGCCAGGAGTAACCCCTATGCAATGCCGGGTGTGACCCAAAAAAGGAAAAAAGAAAAAAATTTTATTAGTGAATCACCGTGAGGTACAGTTACATACTTAAGAACTTTCATGTTTGTATTTGGTTTACATCCCTCCACCAGTGCCCATTCTCCTCCACTAATGTTCCAAGTATCCCTCCCACCACTCCCACCCCAACCCCCACCACCACTCCAACCTGCCTCTTCGGCAGGGCTTTCCCTTTTATTCTCTCTCCTGTTGGGTGTTGTAGTTTGCAATAGAGGTATTGAGTGGCCATCATGCTTGGTCTATAATCTACTTTTGGTACGCAGTTTTCAACCCGAGTGGGTCCTCCCAACATCCTCTACTGGGTGTTCCCTTCTCTATCTCAGCTGCCTTTTCCCCTAGCATGTGAGGCCAGTTTCCAAGCTGTGGGACAGACCTCCTGGTTCTTATCTCTACTACTCTTGGGTGTTAGTGTCCCATTCTGCTACTTTATATTCTATGTATGAGTTTTTAGCATGCTAAATTGAATTATAAATTATTATTATTTTAGGAGGTAGGTCAGGCTAACCGCTCTATTTAATTAAAATAATAAGGAGCATAACATGATTCTCGCCATAACCATGCCTCTGGACCCCACACCAGGCTGTTTCACCTGGGGTGCCCCAGAGCGGGGCGGGTGAGACCCCTCCCGCACCAATGGGCTGAGCCCTGGCAGCTGAAATCCTCCAGAACTCAAGTGCTTCCATGCTCTCGGCCACCCTTCACCTGCTTGGGCAAAGCCTAACCACGAGTGAATCTCCAGAAAACCCAGGCATATGGGAATTTGTGACTGAGGGTTCTGGGTTCATTGGGACCGGGAACAGAGATCCTTCACCCATAGCCCCCTGTCTCTGGCAACTCAGCAGTCATGCCCATAAGTCACCTCTGACTGGTGCCAGACAATCCCATCATCGGCCACCATCCAGATCACATGTCCTTCTCTCCCGGAAGGGAGCGTAACATGATGCTCACCATAACTATGCCACTGGACCCGTGCCAGGCTGTTTCACTCAGGGTGCCCCAGAGGCGGGGCAGGTGAGACCCCTCCCTGCAGCAAGGGACCCAGCCCTGGCAGCTGAAAACCTTCAGAACTCAACTGCTGCCATGCTCATGGCCACTCTCCACACCCTTGGGCCAAACCTCACCCATGAGTGAACCTATTTCTGGACCATTTCTGCCCGCAAATGAGGCTGCGCGACACTTCATAGGATACACTCTACCCATACTCCAAAAGTACCGCACCACATTTGATGGAGTTCAAAGTAGGAGACAACCAATCTTGGAATTTTTTTCCCTACACATATATATATAAAAACACACATTTTTAACAACATTTCAGTGATCTCATAAAAGGGTTTAATGGCCCCTGGGTGAAATACAACAATCTTCACACTCTTTCCTCTCAGGATGCTTTTTAGTAGCATCTTCAGCGGTTTCTCATAACAAACAATACAAAATATATTATTTCGTTCTGCTTTGGGGCAGGGATTGGGGTTCAGGATGGAAACACCAGAAATATGGTGGTGGGAAGGTGCCATGGTGGCGGGATTGGTGTCTGAATATAGATGTAATCAAATATTGTGAGCTACTTTATAAAATAAAAAAATTAAAAAAGCAACTTGCACTTTCTATATAATTTTGTATATATGTGGGAGTTAAATGTTTCCTTATCTTTTCCATATTGGAGACCATATTTTTAAAAATTAATCATAGTGACATACACAGTTACAAAGTTGTTCATAATTGGATTTCAGTCATGCAATGTTCCAATATCCTTCCCTCCATCAGTGTACATTTCCCACCAACAATGTCCCCAGTTTCCCCTCCTGTCACCACCCCTGCCTGACTCTATGGCAGGCACTTTTCTTCTCTCCCCTCCCCCTCTCTCTCCTTTTGAGCATTATGGTTTGCAATATTAGTACAGAAAGGTTATCATGTATATCCCTTTACCTACTTTCAGCACCCAGTTCCTGTCCAGAGTGATCGTTTCCAACTATCATTGTCATAGTGCTTCCTTCTCTATCCTAACTGCCCTTCCCACTTTCCCCTACTTATGACAAGCTTTCAACTGTGGACCAGTCCTTGTGGCCCTTGTTTCTACTGTCCTTGAGTATTAATCTCACACTATGTTATTTTATACTCCACAAATGAGTACAATCATTGCTTGTCCCTTTCCTTCTGACTCATTTCACTCAGCATGATACTCTCTCCATGTCCATCATTTACAATCAAATTCATGGCATCATTATCCCAGGTGGCTGCATAATATTCCATTGTGTAGATGCACCATATTTTCTTTATTCAGTCATCTGTTCTCTGGCGCTTGGCCACTTTTTAATTTACTTATTTATTTTTAAGGATTTTCACTCACCCAATAATCTGTTTTTTACTGGAGAATCCTTAACTCCCAAAAGGAAAACTCTAGTCTCCTTGAACTCTAAGGACCAGGAGAAATAAATGTGATATTTTTCACTTGATATTTCATGAAAGAGGAGAAAGAATTCTCTGCTGATATAGGAAGGCTGGACTGGAGTGGGATGGAGCAAGATAGAAGAGCAATTTTAGGAAACTCTCCTGAGCTCAGCATGCACTCAGAGGAGCAATGTGAGGAGATGGTGTTTCCCAAATGCAGTAGTAGAACAGGCACTAGAATGTGATGAATTCAGGGTCCTGTCCTTTCCTTGGGAGAGAAGCCTCCAGAACAATGCCGAGCTGCTGGATGGAGAGGTTCACAGGAGACTGGGTATACGTGTGTCCTAGTACCTGTGCCTGAGTAGTGACTGTCAAGCCAACCTCTAGTACCTCTCCTGCAAACCATCTCCTTTTAAAATTACTTTTCCTAGAAAAAGAGTGACAGTAATCACTTTGGTTGGTCTGCAGACAGTGAGGGAGAGATTCATCTAGAACATCTGGAAATGGAGATCCTCTGGCTTGGCAGAGAAAGCAGTGCTAGAAAACAAGTGACAAGGGAGGTTGAGTTCCATCTCTCCTCACTGGTGCAGGACTGGGGGGCAACAGAACTGTGTGAAATGGAACTGGCTAGCTAGTTCTCAGCTTGGCCTTGTTTTTCAAGCAAACAGAGGACCTCAGTTTCTAGTCCTATTGAAGCAGCTCCCTCCTTGTTAATGCTAGAAAATGAAGAAAACAATGTAAGACAAAAGACTACTGCATATGGAAAATAATGGGGGAAAAAAGCAATGGAAGCTGTGAAAAAAATGGAAAGAAACCAAGTTCATAGGAACTCTGGCATTTTGTACAGTGATCCACTCTGGAACTGAACTGAGTTAGATAGGATTCATAAACTGCATCTTTAAATTGATAATACACTGCAGGTAATACAAATTTTCAAGCTGGTAAAAGGCATGTGATAAACAGTGGTAGCCATTCTGTCTTCTAGGTGATCATTTCTGTCCCAGAAAAGAAAAGAGACAATGTGGGAAGAGGCCCCACAGCTGGAGAGAGGCAGACTCGAAAGCACCACTACAGCTTACTTTCCCATGACTTCTCTGGCACTGTTGTGGTTTCAGGCAGACAAGGATTACGTGGTTTTCCTCCCTCTCTTCACTTATGCCCATCCTACCAACCCTTTCATCACAAGTGGAGAGTGAGAGAAGAGGTGAATAGGCCAAGGAGGAAGGTGTGAAACAAAGGACAGAGGAGCACTGAGAGTTGTGCTCATCTCACTAAGATTTAGGAATACGATTCAACACCAGCCAAGTGGAAGTAATGGCCCCTGATTCTACAGCTCTGAAATGCTATTTACACTACCCAGTTTGCATGTGGTCTATTGTCTCTTCTATTTATACCCTTTGTCTCTGTCATTCTGATCTACCCCACTTACTGTTACCCTATTCACCTTTTATTACTCTTTTTGTCATGACTTCTCTGTATTAAAACCTTTGATGACTCCCATTGCCTATGGTTTAAAATCTAGAGTGTGTTGATTAGCACTGATATCTAGTGGAGATAAATTTCTCTCATTTCATAGTAACCAACCTTATAATAAAATGCCTCTCTAAAAAACTTCAATCACCTGAAGTTCAAACAAATAAACAATCCTGATGATGTCACTTTAGAGTTCGTTTAAAAACAACAATAACAAAATCCAGAAATCTGGTCCTAGACATTTTCTTAATTTTATTATTATTTTCTCTCAATATTCCACTGCATTTAATATTCAAACACCAGACCCACCACAATTACACCTTCTCAACACCACATTTCTGATGTTTCCACCTCAAATCCTAATCCCTGGCTCAAAGCAGAACTGAAATGATATATTTTGTATTGTTGGTTATGAACAACTGCTGAAAATGTTACCAAAAAGTTTCCTTAGGGAAAGAGTGTGAAGATTGTTGCATTTCACCCAGGGGTCATTAAGCTCTTCTATAAGAGATCACTACCATGTTGTGAAAGGTTGAAAAAAATTCCTTCTAAGATTGGTTTCCTCCTACTTTGAACTCCATCAAATGTGGTTCGGTACTCTTGGGGTATGGGTGGTGTGAGGTCTAAGTTGTCTTGGCTGCACGGTCCGGGAATAGGTTCATTTGTGGGTGAGGCTTGGACCAAGTGTGTGGAAAGTGGTCGTGAGGAAGGCAATGGTTGAGTTCTTGGTTGGTTTTTGGCTGCCAGGGCTGGGTCCCTTGGAGCTGGGAGAGGTTACACCAGCCCCCCTCTGGGGTGCTCAATTTTATTATTTTATTGAATCACAGTGAGATACACAGTTACAATAGTTATTCATGATTGATCTTCAGTCATATTAGCCTTTTTTTAAAGCAAATTAAAAGTGGACCACCTTGAGTGAGGTGGTGTCATCATGCCCCGAGTTCACCCTCTGCATTCCATTTACAGCTGATATAACCCATTTTAACTAGAAATTGACCTTGATTACAAGCTGAGGTGTGAGGTTTGGCTAGCAAATTTAATGCATCTTGATCTTACCCAATAGGCTGAGAAGCAATAGTTTTAATGCACTTTGTAATAAAAGTGGTTTCACCTTGACTTTTGTATGTTTGTTTTGGCCTTATGTTAGGAAATGTGTGATGCCCCTTATGTTAAGAGGTGAAAAGTCATCTTAAAAGTTCAAATAGTTTCCTTCCTGTATATAAATTAGGCTTAGTGAGTTTGGATCATGTTAATCACTTTGTAACAATGTCTAGTGCGAGTAACTTTATAAAATTAGGAGCAAAATGAATTATCCAATTAGTTTGTAAAATGAACAAAGAAAGAACTATTTATGTGTGAGATGTACTTTTCACTCTCAAATTTGGGGCAAAAAATATAATAAAATATTTTTTTCTTCTCACAGTCCAGCAAATGCCCTAATTTCCTCTTTATAGAAAGCATGTAACCCCCTTTCTTTCCTTGGCTCAGTTTTCGTTTTTTTACTCTCTCATTCAATGTGCCCTTAATATGAACTAGTTGATTAGCAAGATTAAACTTTTAGAATTCTCTTTTAAAAAGGCCTTTATATTATTATCCTTCCTTTAAAATCTCCTGTTTTGCTTAATAAATATCCCTCCTGCCATTAGTTCTGTCATTACTGTCATTAGTCTCCCTGTCTTATGCTCTTATTGCTCTGGGGCAATCAAACAATCTCAGCTTTCACTGAAAGAAATGAGTTAGGGTAGGCACTTTGAAGTTCTAGAATATTAATTCATTTTAAGTCTAGACATGTTGTGTGCATTGCTGACAGTTTAGAACAAATTTGTCTACCAGAAACCATTCACAGGAAATATGAGGACTGAGGTTTTTTGTTTTATTAAGAAGTATCTTGATCAGTCAGCTTAATCAGTGGCTGAATAAATAGTAGTACTCCTAGATTAAAAAAAAAGAAGTAGCTTGAATCATGTTGGTCAGTTTGGCCTGTGATTTTGTCTATTTGATTGCTACATGAGAAGAATTCAAATCACTTCACTGATCATAAAAATGAAACCAAAACAATCAATTTTGAATGTAACTTTTCATATGCTCTAGACAATTTGTATTGTTTTTTATTTTAATAGAAATACTTTGATCAGCAGTTGCTATTTTTATTAACAATTCATGGTCTGTTTCTCACCATAGTAATATCAGTTTTTTAGTATAATGCTGAATAAATGAATCACTAAATAAATTTAAAGTCACTACTTCAGCTTGAATAATTACATAACTTATTCGATGTCTATACAAATTCTTTGGATCTTTGGATATAATAGCATTATGAAGTCAAGAAGGTAGATATATAAAGCCAATTATTCTATACACATTCACTCACATAAGAAACATTACAATTGGTTTGTTTCAGAGAAGATTTAAAATTGTAGAGGGTTAATATGGATGCAAATTCTTGGGTTAGATTGCATAGCATAAAAATTTAAATCCTGGCTGGAGAGATAAAACAGGGCTTAAGGTTTTTCCTTGCAAGCAGCTGATCAATCCTATCACTGTCTTCACATATGGTCCTCTGAGCATGACCAGAAATTGCCCCTGAACCCTGTGGGGTGTGGACCCCAAACCACAATAAAATAACATCAAATCAAATAGAATACTCACCTAGTCCTCTCTGGCTAAGTAACCTTCAGCAAGCTACCTAAATCCTACAGCTTTGCATGTAAAATTGGATAAAATACCTATGTCATAGGATTAAGTGAATAAATGTGAGCTATTATACTATTTTCAGAAGCATCATGGGGAGGCTATCTACTTGTCTTTGGCTGTAAGGAGAATATTCAATAACTTGCAGTGTTTGGATCATTTGTGTTAAAAGGTAACATCATAATGCTCAAATGACAAATTTCCCCCAGATTTTCAATGTACTGTGAAAGCAACATACTATTTATTTATAACCACACTTTGAAATAGACTTGGGGAAAGAAAAAAAACACTGACTAGTCACTAGTTTTGAAATAGAGAATTCTCATTTCTATTTTGACAGTTAAACTTGATAGTGGCATATTTTAGTTGTCTGTGTTAGGAATTTATTTCTGAAATGGCAGTCTATACTCATTCAGATATTTTTCCTCTAAGTTTTGAAGCTGAATTAGAAAGTATGTCAAAAATCGATGTGACTAGGAAGTAATTTAAAATGGACCCCAAACTATCTGTGTCATTTAGAACCAGGATAACCAGTTAGTTAAAGAAAAAATTAAAATAGTCAAATGGATGTTTGACCTTTTTTTAAGGCAATAATGTTGCCAAATAAAAAAAAAATCCTTTGAGAGTTTTGTTTTTTTGCCATTTTGTGGATGAGTCACAAACACCTGTTCATGCATTGTAAATGACTAATGTGGTTTCAAATGTCAGGGTCCACACTTGGAGGTTACTGACAAGGATCAACCAGACTCAAGGTCAGATCACTGTATCCTCTGAGGTGGAATAAATAGAAACAGCAGGAACTGTAAGCCATTTCCCTTTTGAGAATGAACCCATCAACTAAGGTGATTTGTTCATAGTGATTAAACTGAGGCTTCTACCAGAACTCCCTAAAGGAGACTAGTATGTAAGTAAGTTGATATTAAGTTGTGAAATGTCTGCATCAATATTTGAACAGAAGATAGGGAATGTATAGAGACTAGACAAAGTCTCCATTTTCTACTGAGAACATTTGCTACAGTTTCATCAGTTCTAGAAAAGAAACAGTATCTGTGCACTCTATTAGAAGCACACACCATATCTTCTTTATCCAATCATTTATTCTTGAGCACTTGGGTTGTTTCCAGTAACCTGAAAGGTGTTCTTGGGTGGAATTTGGAATTTCTTGTTCTCTGCAATATGAATGATACTTGTCAAGAAACTGTCTTTTTGGTTTTATAATTGAATCACTGAGTATTACAAAGTTATTTGTAAATTAATTTTAGGTATACAATGTTTCAACATCAATCCTTTCACCAATGTCTACTTCTCTCCACCAATGTCACAAGTTTCCCTTCATTCTCCAGTTTGTCTTTATGGCAAGCACTATTTTCTTTTCCTTTTTCTTATTAGGCACTGATATTTACAATGCTATTACTGGTAGAGTATAATGCATATCATCTTACCACCTTTCAGCACCCAGTCCTCCTTCAAAGTGAGGACTTTTGAAGTCCATTTTTCTCTATTATTATCATAGTGGTTCCTCCCCTGGCCTATTCTAGTCCCTAAGTGGTAAACCTCCTATTCAGGATCAGTTTTCTACTCTTTATTTCTATTGCCTTTAGGAGTTAAAGAAAAAAAATTTTTTTTTGGGTTTTTGGGTCACACCCGATGATGCACAGGGTTTACTCCTGGCTCATGCACTCAGGAATTACTCCTGGCGGTGCTCGGGGGACCATATGGGATGCTGGGAATCAAACCCTGGTTGGCCACATGCAAGGCAAATGACCTACCTGCTGTGCTATAGCTCCAGCCCCAAAAGAAAAATTTCTTTACTATGTTTCTTTATATCCCACTTGTGAGTGAAACCATTCTGTGTCTGTTCCTTTTTTCTGACTAATTTCACTCAGTATGGTACTCTTCAGGTTCATTCATGCATCAGCAAATTGCATTACTTCTTCCTTTTCAATGACTAAATAATATTCCATTGTGTTTATGTACCATATCTTCTTTATCCAATCATTTATTCTTGAGCACTTGGGTTGTTTCCAGAGTTTGGCTATTGTGAATAGTGCTACAATGAACATATGAGTGCTTTTTTCATTGTGTTTTTGTGCCCTTGGGGTTTATTTCCAAGAGTGGAATTGCTGGGTCACATAGAAGCTCAATTTCTAATTCTTTGAGCAATGTCTACATTGTCTTCTGTAAATGCTGGACAAATTGATATTCCCACCAGCACTGAATGAGAGTCCCTTTTCCATGCCTGCACTGCTTGTTCTGGTTGTCTTTTGGATGAAGGACAGTATCTGTAGTATGAGGTAAAAATCTCATTGTTGTTTAACTTGATTTTCCCTGATGATTAGTTATATAGAGCAAGATGAAAAAAGAGCTCAGACCTCTTTCTAATGCCAGGCACAAAACTTAAATCAAAACACATTAAAACCTCAATATCAGATCTGAATCCACAAGGAATTAGAGGAAAACTGCTCTATAGGCAGACTGCTCCATGGCACTTAAACTAGAAGCTTTAAGGATAAAATATTACTGAACAAGCAAGTGGAAGTATAGATAAACAAATGGCACTATATTGAATTAAGAAGATTTTGTATCTCAAAGGAATGATGACCAGAATACAAAGGCAGCCACAGACTGGGAAAATTCTTTTCCCACTACTCATCTGATAAGGGTTAATATCCGAGATATATATAAAGCACTTATAGAACTTTACAAGAAAAAGGCATCCAAACTTATCTAAAAATGGGGAGAAGAGATGAACAAAAATTCTGCAGAGAGGAAATACAAATGGCCAAAAGGCATGTGAAAAAAATGTTCTTTATCCAGTGGAAACAAAGAACATCAGAATAGGTCTTTAGTAGGAAACACGCTACTTATGTTTGGATAATAGAATGATAGGACAGGGAGGGGGCAACAGCTGTGGTGGAGGGAAGTGTTCAACTGGGAGAAGGAGGTGTTGCTCAAGGTGATAATGTGTTGTTTATGGAATCCTATCAGTAACAGTACTGTAAACCAAAGTAAAAAAATTTATTTTAAAAATGTGCTTCACATAGAAGCACAAAACAAAAGTTATGAAAGGCCAGAGAGATAGTACAGAGGTTAAGGCACTTGCCCTATGCATGGCTGACCTTGGTTCAATTTGGTATGGCATAAGCATCAGGAGCACCTCCTAGAATAATTCCTGAACAGAGAGCCAGAGGTAATCCCTGGTCACTGCCATTTTAGACCCCCAAAGAAAACCCAAAATGAAACAAAGAAGTAATGATCTGGTTAGATTTTGTTTTGTCATGTTTGGGGGGTCATATCCCATGGTGCTCAGGGTTTACTCCTAGTTCTGAGTTCAGGGATCACTTCTAGTGATTGGGGAAACATATGTGGTTCTGGGGATTGAACTTGCATCAACCACATGCAAGATGAGTACCTTAATTCTTGTTTTATCTCTCACACCCGTGATTCAGTTATCTTTGATTATTCACTGGGTTTTCTCACTATCACCAAGAACTGAATGACTTGGACACATCACAAACATTCCCATTTTGCGGAATCATATTGTAAAATATGATATTATTTTGAATATCTGGTGAATGGAAGTGCAACTATTGGAGATTTTGTAAATCATGGCGCTTCAATAAAATTTTTTTATAAAAACTTCAAATTGAAAATGAAATAATTTTTCAGATTAAAAAAAGTTCTTGGATTTTGTCCCCTCTTCTATACTTCTTTTCTCAATATCATGTTTACTGAACCCCCACCTTTTTTTTACAGACTCAGCAACACTGAAAACATGAAATCTAAGATGCAATCACTGAACTTTGTAATGTGCTTGTCAAGTGTATGTGTGGATGGAGTGAGGGTAGGGGTGGGGGATGGAATGGGGATGGAAAATGTGATCACTAGTGAAGGGAAGTTGATATTGGCAGTGGGATTGGTGTTGAAATACTATATGCCTAAAGACAACTATCAATAACTTTGCAAATCACTGCTCTTTAATTGAATAAAATTATTTAAAAGACATATTTGGTCTCAAAATAATTCCTTAGAAAAAAATAAAATAGAAAATTTGAACTCCATTGATTTTTCCTTAAAAAGTCTATCCCATAATCTTTTTGTATGCCAAATTAAGGCATCACGATGATAAATTCAGTGAAAATTCCCTACTCCTAGAGCAGAAAACATTTAGAGTTTGACTTTTCTTTCTTTTTTTTGATTACTACCAATATTGCTTAAATCTATCCATCAGCCTAGTCTCTGAGATTGTGAATCTAATAATCTGCCACTTACAGTAATCTTCGGTGAACTTTGCTCCATTTCTAAATGATGAGTAATGCATTATGTCCTCCTTTTTCTTGAGTACCCTATTTTCAGTCTCGATCTCTACCTAAGCAGTGACAATACATATTGTCTAGACCAGCTCCTCAATATTCAGCTTCTTAAGGTGGCTGATGGATTAATACAGTGTGAAGGGTAAGTTATGGACATTCTAAACAAGGTTCTAGAATAAACCTTGGAGTATTCAGCCATCTTTAAAGAGGTTTTGCCGAAAATAAAAGTGGAAATGATGGAGAGTGGAAAAATGCTGTTACTTATGATTGAGAAGCAGCAGACTGGTATGGAGGGAAGAAGCACTGAACTGAGAAGTAGTGAACATTATTATAGTGTTAGTTTTAACTCTGCAACCTTGAGCAAGTAGCTTTACCTATTTAGCTTTCTGTTTCCACTCACCTAGAATGAGTGGATTAGTTTAGATAATTTATCAGCTATTCATTGTATTGTGAAGGCAAGGTGGTCCAAGAGAGGATAGTGTGAACAGACTAACTTGTCTCTAAGAAGAAATTTAAGACCATGATCAATTATTATGGGTGTGCAGATGGGTGGAAATTCAACCCTATTACAAAGAAGACTGGTGCTTTAGAATCTGAAATTCTATCTCTGATGTGCCATGTACAGGCAACTTCATCTTTCTGAAGGCTCCCTCATCTAGAAAATAGAGAGGCTGTGATCATTTATACGCAAGCGTGAACAGCATATTGTTCACAAAACCACCAGAGATTAAGATGCCTTCTGTTCAAGCCGTGCATCTATAATCTACAGCAGTTTGAAACAAGGAGCAGGAGGGTATGTGAGGTGGGAGAAGAATGCTATACCCATGTGTTGGGTTTTTTGTTTGTCATGTATCTGAAGAAAATGCTCTAATGTAGGAGCAACACAGAACTAATCTACCTGGTTTTAATGAGGTACCTGATCTTAATAGTGGTAAAATTTAGAGCTTCATAAATCCTAAACAATCATGTTGTTATGTTTAATTGTGCTCCAAATAATGACAAAAAGATCCCTGAAGGCAGTACAGAGCAGAACAAAGTCTATAAAATAAGAGAGCAGTCTTTGTCCTGCCACCAACTTGGTGGCCTAACTTTGGCAAGTGTTTTAATATCTATGGGTTCTAATTTCTTTAACTATAATCCACAAAGAAAGAAGGCTAGGGTGATTTCTGAGGTTCCTTTAACTAAGAGATTTGACTTCTTGATTCTAGTATCTGCCATGAAACAGCTATGAACACACAATAATCCAAAATATCTCTTTAAAGTGCCTACAGGGGATATATTCCAGACTGAATAAATGCATTTATCCAGCCATAGTCTGTTTTTAGATTATTTTCATTATGACCTCTCACCATCTAACCTTATCAACTTACACATGTATTACTTGCATTCATACTTCTAGCACTTGAGTATACTGTTCTAATTTGCTTAGAAATTGAAGAACAAAGGAGCAGAAGCAAATGTTGATCTTTCATTTATCCATGTTAGAAAATATTACACATCATTCAAAATCCATTTATATAATTCAATGGTAATTTCTCTTATGCTAGTGAATTATTTTTTGTCTCCTGATGAAGTTGTTCTCATAATATGATAAAGTAATCACATCACATGCATAATAAGTGGAGTTTACTCCTATTTAATGGTTACATTGTTGATGACTTGAGGGCAGGAATTGTGTCCTGTGCTTAGGCAAACTCAAACTCAATCTTGTCACAAAGTAAGGTTATAATTTAGTATTCCTCCAATGTACTGAGAAGATTGTTGTTTTCATGATCATGTTTCACTACTTTTGGGTCTCCAAATGCCAAAGTTCGAGTCACAGACTTTTAGCTTAAATTATGTATTACAGGCTGTTAATCTAGTGGAATTCCTGTTCATTGCTGAAGTTGGATAGAACTTCTTGTAGAAGTTTCTAAGAGACAGTTTGAAAATTGTTCTATGCCACCATATGTGTCTACTCAATAAAATCATAAGCCTGGTAATACTTCTGAGATCCTATAGCGCTCCATTGAGAATAGTTAGATTTCACTTGGGAGAGTAGTTAAAAAGAAAATTTTGTCCACATCAATTAGGGAATTAGGAACCATGAATAGAATATTACCTTAGAGCAGCACTTTTAGGGAGAAAAGGAGTGTAATTGATACTTAAAACATATTATTCTTGAATCGGAAAAATAGAAATTGTATCAACCATCTTTTCAGACCACGATGCGCTGAAGATAGAAGCTAACCACTCACAAACACGGAAAATCAAATCAAACACCTGGAAACTAAACAATTCAATGTTGAACAATGAGTGGGTCAGGAAGGAAATTAAGGAAGAAATCAAAAGATACTTAGAAACTAATGAGAATGAAGACACGAGCTACCAAAACCTATGGGACGCAGCTAAAGCCGTGTTAAGGGGAAAATTTATAGCTCTCCAAGCATTCCTCAGGAAGGAAGAAAGGACCCACATAGATAGCTTGACTTCACGACTCAAGACCTTAGAAAAGGACCAGAAAAAGGACTCCAAACCAGACCGAAGGAAAGAAATAATAAAAATTAGAGCAGAAATTAATGACATCGAAACCAAAAAAACAATCCGAAAGATCAATGAAACAAAGAGTTGGTTCTTTGAGAAAATAAATAAGATTGATAAACCGCTAGCAAGACTCACAAAGAAAGAAAGAGAGAAAACTCTAATAAATCGAATCAGAAATGAAAAGGGGGACATCATAACAGAAACCAGTGAGATTCAAAAGATCATTAGAGACTACTTTGAAGGTCTTTACGCCACAAAAAAGGAGAACCTAAAAGAAATGGATGGATTCCTTGATTCCTACAATCTCCCAACACTGAAGAAAGAAGATCTGGAATACCTGAATAGACCCATCAATGTTAAGGAAATTGAAACTGTAATCAAAAACCTCCCCAAAAACAAAAGCCCAGGCCCAGATGGTTTCACTGGCGAATTCTTCCAAACATTTAAAGAAGACCTATTGCCTGTTTTCCTCAAACTTTTCCAGGAAATTGAAAAAACAGGAACTCTCCCAAACAGTTTCTATGAAGCACATATCTCCCTAATACCAAAAGCAAACAAAGACACCACTAAGAAAGAAAATTACAGACCAATTTCCCTGATGAACACCGATGCGAAGATCCTCAACAAAATACTAGCAAATAGGATCCAACAACTCATCAAAAAGATCATACATCACGACCAAGTGGGATTCATCCCAGGGATGCAAGGATGGTTTAACATTCGGAAATCAATCAACATAATCCAGCATATCAACAAAAGTAAAGACAAAAACCATATGATCATATCAATAGATGCAGAGAAAGCATTTGACAAGATCCAACATCCTTTCATGATGAAAACCCTCGCCAAAATGGGGTTTGGAGGAACTTTCCTCAAGATAGTCGAAGCCATCTATCACAAGCCTACGGCAAGCATTATCCTCAACGGGGAAAAACTAAGGGCCTTTCCTCTGAGATCGGGCACAAGACAAGGATGCCCACTCTCACCACTCCTCTTCAATATAGTACTGGAAGTACTTGCGATAGCTATTAGACAAGAAAAAGAGATTAAGGGCATCCAGATAGGAAAGGAAGAAATCAAACTCTCACTATTTGCAGACGACATGATACTATATCTAGAGAAGCCTAAAACCTCTACTAAGAAACTCTTAGAAACAATAGACTTATACAGTAAAGTTGCAGGCTACAAAATCAATACCCAAAAATCCATGGCCTTCATATATGCAAACAATGAGGCAGAGGAAAGGGACATGAAAAAAGCAATCCCATTCACAATCGTGCCCCAGAAAAACAAGTACCTCGGAATCAGCTTAACCAAGGAAGTAAAAGACCTTTACAAAGAAAACTACAAAACGCTACTCCATGAAATCAAAGAGGACATGAGGAAATGGAAACATATACCCTGCTCGTGGATAGGGAGAATCAATGTTGTCAAAATGGCAATACTCCCTAAAGCATTATACAGATTCAATGCGATCCCTATAAGTATACCCATGACATTCTTCAAAGAAATGGATCAAGCAATCCTAAAATTCATATGGAATAACAAAAGTCCAAGGATAGCTAAAACAATTCTTGGGAAAAAGATAATGGGAGGCATCACCCTCCCCAACCTCAATCTTTACTACAAAGCAGTAACAATTAAAACAGCATGGTACTGGAACAAAGGCAGAGCCGTAGACCAATGGAATAGGGTGGAATATCCCTACACACAACCCCAAATGTATGATCATCTAATCTTTGATAAGGGAGCAAGAGATGTGAGGTGGAGCAAGGAAAGCCTCTTTAACAAATGGTGCTGGCACAACTGGACAACCACATGCAAAAAAATGGGTTTAGACCTTGACCTGACACCATGCACAAAAGTCAGATCAAAATGGATTAAAGACCTCAACATTAGACCACAAACCATAAGGTACATTGAAGACAAGGTCGGCAAAACCCTCCACGATATTGAAGATAAAGGTATCTTCAAAGGTGACACGGAACTAAGCAATCTAGTAAAAACAGAGATCAACAAATGGGACTACATTAAACTAAAAAGCTTCTGCACCGCAAGATATACAGTGACCAGAATACAAAGACTATCCACAGAATGGGAAAGGATATTTACACAATACCCATCAGATAAGGGGTTGATATCAATGGTATATAAAGCACTGGTTGAACTCTACAAGAAGAAAACATCCAACCCCATCAAAAAATGGGGCGAAGAAATGAACAGAAACTTTACCAAGGAAGAAATACGAATGACCAAAAGGCACATGAAAAAGTGCTCTGCATCACTAATCATCAGAGAGATGCAGATCAAAACAACCATGAGATACCACCTCACACCACAGAGACTGGCACACATCCAAAAGAACAAAAGCAACCGCTGTTGGAGAGGATGTGGGGAGAAAGGGACCCTTCTACACTGCTGGTGGGAATGCCGGCTAGTTCAGCCCTTTTGGAAAACAGTATGGACGATTCTCAGAAAACTAGAGGTTGAGCTCCCATTTGACCCAGCAATACCACTGCTGGGAATATATCCCAGAGAGGCAAAAAAAGTACAATCGAAACAACATCTGCACATGTATGTTCATCGCAGCACTGTTTACAATAGCCAGAATCTGGAAAAAACCCGAATGCCCCAAAACGGATGACTGGTTGAGGAAACTTTGGTACATCTATACAATGGAATACTATGCAGCTGTTAGAAAAAAGGAAGTCAAGAATTTTGTAGTTAAGTGGATGGGCATGAAAAGTTTCATGCTGAGTGAAATGAGTCAGAAAGAGAGAGACAGACATAGAAAGACTGCACTCATCTATGGTATATAGAATATCAGAGTGGGAGACTAATACCCAAGAACTGTAGAAATAAGTACCAGGAGGTTGACCCCATGGCTTCGCGGCTGGCCTCACGTTCCGGGGAAAGGGCAACTCAGAGAAGCGATCACCAACTACATTGTAGTCGAAGGCCATGTGGGGGAAGGGAGTTGCGGGCTGAATGAGGGCTAGAGACTGAGCACAGCGGCCACTCAACACCTTTATTGCAAACCACAACAGCTAATTAGAGAGAGAGAACAGAAGGGAATGCCCTGCCACAGTGGCAGGGTGGGGTGGGGGGGGAGATGGGATTGGGGAGGGTGGGAGGGATGCCGGGTTTACGGGTGGTGGAGAATGGGCACTGGTGAAGGGATGGGTTCCCGAACTTTGTATGAGGGAAGTATAAGCACAAAAGTGTATAAATCTGTAATTGTACCCTCACGGTGATTCTCTAATTAAAAAAAAATAAATAAATAATAAAAAAACCATATTATTCTTATATTCCTCCTGCATAATTCAGATACTTAGCATTTATGATATTAGTCCACCAAAAACAGTAGCAATACTCAACCTCCATATTGTCTGTGACAATAAAATATATACCTCTTAGGAAGACACTGCCCCAAGATGAGAACAATTGGTTTTAGAAGAAACCTGTAGCCTTTCCATGCCATCAATATGTTTCAAAGCAGGAGAGAGACAGACATAGAAAGATTGCACTCATCTATGGTATATAGAATAACAGAGTGGGAGACTAACACCCAAGAACTGTAGAAATAAGTACCAGGAGGTTGACTCCATGGCTTCGCGGCTGGCCTCACGTTCCGGGGAAAGGGCAACTCAGAGAAGTGATCACCAACTACATTGTAGTCGAAGGCCATGTGGGGGAAGGGAGTTGCGGGCTGAATGAGGGCTAGAGACTGAGCACAGCGGCCACTCAACACCTTTATTGCAAACCACAACAGCTAATTAGAGAGAGAGAACAGAAGGGAATGCCTTGCCACAGTGGCAGGGTGGGGTGGGGGGGAGATGGGATTGGGGAGGGTGGGAGGGACACTGGGTTTACGGGTGGTGGAGAACGGGCACTGGTGAAGGGATGGGTTCCAAACTTTGTATGAGGGAAGTATAAGCACAAAAGTGTATAAATCTGTAACTGTACCCTCACGGTGATTCTCTAATTAAAAATAAATAAATTTAAAAAAAAATATGTTTCAAAGCATAGAAGTTTAGAACCAAGATAATCTTAATCCCAAAGAAAAAAATTATGAAGTGAACTTAAAAATACTTTAATTTAGTTGTTAACCCTGGTTTAGGACTGGATAGCAGCCACTTGAGAATTATATCTGAACTAAGAAAGATTAAAGGGATGGAATGACCATTCCTTTCTATTGTATAGACTTTAAGCTTTATAAATGAGTTTATAAATGCTCATTGGTCCTTGTGACATAAGGGGAAGATTCTATACTTCCATCTTAAAACTAATAAAACCGAGTCTTCAGGAAGTTAAGTTGTTCTGGTTCAGGTGTAGCAGCTATTTTGAAATTAAGATTGGATACCTAGGCTCAGCTAACTCCTAGATTATTTTCACAAAGTATCTAGAAAATCACAAAGGATGAAGCAGAGTTATGCATTCTAAAATTGGTTTTCATGTCAATGGAATATGTGGTTATTTTATCAAACTATAAACTAGAATAATAATATGTGTATATATATGTGGCTGCAGTAAGAGCACTTTGGATTTATTAGGCTTATTATATGAAGTGCTGGATGCCCTACAGATTTAACACACATTGAAATTCACACTGCAATAGATAGGTAGTATAGTGTTTTGCATCAATGATTAAAATGGTAAGTTAGTTTAATGAGAAATAATTTTTAATGTTTAAGTGTTACTCTTGACCAGAGTCCACCATTAGGAAATAACACTCTGGGGCTTTCCCTCTCTGTCTTAAAAGCCATCTTGTTGATCACTGAGTCAGGTTGGAAACAGAAACACTCATAAGTGGTCAGTGAATCTATGATGCTGGATTCTGCACTAGCTTCCATGTCTTGTAAATTCAGCCTACCTACACATTACCAGAAAAGCAGCAGAGTGCTTCTTGCTGCATGCAGAAGTCTTTAGACACCTACATTCAACACTGAGCCATACAATTGATTGAAACTAAAACAAGCATTTGATTAGTGGCACTTATAGCAAAAGCATAAGAGTCATCTTTTAGAAAGACAATAAAGATTCCTGTATAACTAACTCCATAACAACCAGGGATCTGAGGTTCTTTTCATCTTCTTATTGATCTTATAACTAGAAAATGTTTGTAAAGTGGAAATTCCCAGATAAATGATCAGTGTTAAGTGAACTATAAGTAGCATATCAATTATCTGAGAAACTCATGGCTTTAAAAGTAGCATTGTGGTTAAGCAAGATCAAGAACAGAAACATTGGGATCAGAGAGATAGTACCGGACTTAAGGTGTATAGTAGAATATGGTCTATTCAGTTTGATCCCTGGCACTATGTGATCCTTCAGGCATTCCTAGGTATATCTCTAGAGACTTCTGCATACTGAGAATGGCTCCGGAGGTTCCTGAGAACTGCCAGTATGACTAGGTCAAACACTTCAGGGACCAAGCAGCACTGGACATTGAAGGGCTGGCTGTTTGGCTGAATCACTGGCAGGGTTGCCTGGATCTCTTGAACGCTTAGGAGACTTCAACTGTACCCCACAAAAAAACCCCATAAACATTTCCAACATTGCAGGGTCACAGAGAAAGAAAATAACAAATGCTAGCTATGATCATTATTGTTGTTCTTATTAATATTGTGGTTACTGGGTTAAATAATTGCATGAAATATCAGAATATCAGTAAATAATGATATACAAAGAATTGTAACATATTTGGGTGGAATGAGGTAAAACTGGATTATTTTAGCAGCTGACTCTCTTTCATAGAACCATAAAATGGTACACTTTGCAGCATCTGAAATATTAATCAAACTTTCTTATTTTAGCAATAAATATGATGAAGGCAAGAGGAGTTAAACTTTGCCCAAATTCTTCCAACAAAGATTCTATGGTTTTATATCTCCTTTTATTTCTTGTGGAAACACAAAATTATTTTCCTGTTGACTGCCTGTAATCAATACTTATTTCATTGAGAGTATAAAGGGAATTAATGTTAAAGTTTATTTACTTTCCTACTTCAAGAAACTAGTAAAAATTTTAAACTCATTTACTTAACATATTTTCATAGCTAATGAAAATATGCATTATGCTAAAAGATGTAGAGAATATGGATTTTAAAAAAGGCCTAAGTCATATTGTTTCCTCTGTTATTAACTTGGCTTTTTGTTTTCAAGACCAAATTTTTTATTTATAAAATGATAGAGTTGGGTTAAGTGTTAATAAAAATATTGTCAAATAGTCATTTTTCAAAGAAATAGACAAAACACTTCTGAAATTTATATGAAACAATAAACTCCCACAAATAGCTAAAGCAATCCTTGGGAAAAAGAATATGGGTGGCGTCACCTTCCCCAACTTCAAACTTTACTACAAAGAAATAGTAATTAAAACAGCATGGTATTGGGACAAAAACAGACCTGCAGACCAATGGAACAGAGACGAATATCCTGTCACAGAAACCCAAATATATGGCCACTTAATCTTTGACAAAGGAGCAAGAAATGTGAAGTGGAACAAGGAAAGCCTTTTCAACAAGTGGTGCTGGGAAAACTGGATAGCTACCTGCAAAAAAATGAACTCTGACCTCTGTTTAATGCCAGGTAAAAAAGTTAGATCAAGATGGATTAAAGATCTCAATATCAGACATGAATCTATAAGGTTCATAGAAGAAAATGTAGGCAGAACTCTCCATGACAATGAAGCTAAAAGCATCTTTGAGGATGAAACAGCACTGACCATGCAAGTGGAAGCAAACATAAACAAATGGGACTACATTAAACTATGAAGCTTCTGCACTTCAAAAGAAACAGTGACAAAAATACAGAAAGAGCCCACAGAATGGGAAAGAATGTTTACCCAATACCCATCTGATAAGGGATTAATATCCAGGTTCTATAAGACACTTGTAGAATTGTATAAGAAAGAGACCTCCAACCCCATAAAAAATGGGGAGAAGATATGAACAGAAGTTTCCTCAAAAAATAAATACAAATGGCCAAAAGGCACATAAAAAATGCCCCACATTGCTAGTCATTAGGGAGAAGCAAATCAAAACAACAATGAGATATCATCTTATGCCACAGAGACTGGCACACATTCAAAAGAACAAAAGCAACCAGTGCTGGTGTGGATGTGGAGAAACAGGGATGCTGCTTCACTGTTGGTTGGAATGCCGACTGGTCCAGCCTTTCTGGAAAACAATAGGGACAGTACTTCAAAAACTAGAAATTGAGCTTCTATGACCCCTCAATACCACTTCTGGGAAAATATTCTGAGGATGCAAAAAAGTACAGTAGAAATGACATCTGTACCTATATATTCATTGCAGCACTGTTCACAAAAGCCAAAATCTGGAAACAACCCAAGTGCCCTAGAACAGATGACTGGTTAAGGAAACTTTGGTACATCTACACAATGGAATACTATGCAGCTGTTAGGAGAGATGAAGTCATGAAATTTGCTTATAAATAGATAGACATGGAGAGTATCATGCTAAGTGAAATGAGTCAGAAAGAGAGGGACAGACATAGAAGGACTGCACTCATTTGTGGAGTATAGAATAACATCACATGATGCTGACACCCAAGAACAGTAGATACAAGGGCCAGGGGGATTGCCCCATAGCTGGAAGACTGCTTCATGAGAGGAGGGGAGAAGGCAGATGGAATAGAGAAGGGATCACTAAGAAAATGACGGCTGGAGGAGCCAGATGGAATGGGACATGCATGCCAAAAGTAGATAATGGGCCAAATATGATGACCTCTCAGTGTTTGTGTTACAAGCCATAATGCCCAAAAGTAGAGAGATAGTATGGGGGATATTGTCTGCCATAGAGGCAGGGAGAGGGTGAGAAAGGGGGGGTACACCCAGGATATTGGTGGTGGGGAATGTGCACTGGTGGAGGGATCATTTTGAGATTGTAACCCAAACATGAAAGCTTGTAACTATATCATGGTGATTCAATAAAATTTAAAAAATATTGTCAAATAGTATATTTACTATCAAATAGTATAAATATCTCTAATGAATAAGTATTTATAGTTATGAAGATAAGTTTGTCATTAAAATATGCAGAAACATGGGTGAAGTATTAAATTTTTTTAATATTTAAAAACAGCGAAAAGAATAATTTAAAAACTAACAGGCAATAGAAATTGGTGTGCTCATTTGTTAGACAATTTTCTTGTATTGAATTACCATGCCTTTGGCAAATAAGAATATGTAAATTCTCAGCATTTGCCTTTTGACTCTGTAAAACTGATCATCTATTTTTCTTTCACTTTTTGGTGGACAGTAATCAAAAGTTAAAATTATTAAAAGAATACCCAATTATACCTGAAAAATAATAATATTTTGTTACCTGCCATACTGTGATATAAGCAGCTCTCCTCTAATTTATATATGCTTTTGTTCTAAACTGAGATCCGTCTGAATATAGAAACAATGAAGATTGCCTGCAATAATAATGAAGACCAGACATGGAGAGTGTCATGTTAAGTGAAATTAGTCAGAAAGAGAGGAACAGACATAGAATGGCAGCACTCATTTGTGGAATACAAAGTAGCATATTATGAGACTAACACCTAAGGACAGTAGAGATAAGGGCCAGGAGGATCACACCATGGTTTGGAAGCTGGCCCCATATGCTAGGGGATAAGGCAGTTGGGATGGAGAAGGAACCAATAAGTAAATGATGATTGGAGGGATTGCCCAGGATGGGATATGTGTGCTGAAAGTAGACTAAGGACCAAACACAGTGACCTCTTACTATCTGTATTGCAAACCATAGTGCCCAAAATTAGAGAGAGAGAGAGTAAGATGGATTGTATCAGCCACAGAGGCAGGGAGTGGGGTGTGGTGGGGGTGGTGGGTGGGACACTGGGAATAATGGTAATGGAAAATGTGCACTGGTGGAAGGACGGGTGATTGAGCATTGTGTGACTGAAATGTAATAAGCAAGTTTGTAACACAGTGATCCAATAAAACTTCTTAAAAAAACAAAACAATAATGAAGACCAATCAAATACTTTCTCAGGAAACTAAGTTTTAACTTTAAGGTGAAAGTGGAAGGTAACATACAAGTACACTTAAGCATCAAGTTTATGATGTTGTCTCCTTGCCACGAGATACCAGGCCCTTTGTGCCGGTTTGTTCCTGTTTGTTCCTTGTTCCCTGCAGGAAGTTACCAAGATACTGTTTTCAGGAAAAATCTGTTTTGGCATTACTACCTATGACCTCAATAGATTTAGAAGTGTGACTGTCAAATGAGATTTGTTGTTCTTTGTCTCCTATTTTATTTGATAAATAAAAGTGCCAGAAATATTAATTTCTTGATTGTTGATTGTATGATTATAAACTGACCTGGAAAAATGACCTAAATTAAACTAGCATTTATTAAGCATCTATGTTTTAGGCTATAGAATTCAAAGCACCTACTACCACAGAATTTCTGTTATAATATGATATTCCTTAATTATTTTATTAAGTGGTTGATTTTATATTATAAGCATGAGTTTCAAGTTACATTGTCAGGTGCCTTTCTTTCCAGGGATATAAAATCAGTAAATTCCTTTGAGATAATGATAGTGAAAATCAAATTATTTTCAGTTCAAAGCAAATATTTTTTCTCTCTCTCTCCAAAATGCAAGGCCTTTCCAAGAGGTAAGCAAGTTTTATGAGACAGATAAGCAATGACTCTCAACAAATGCATTGAAAGTTTTAAGATTTCCAAAACTGGCAGGTTTAATTGGCATCAAAGATTGTAAGTATGCTTCAGGTCTTTCTCTGAATCTTACAAGTTACAATGACACCTTAGTTAAGACTTCATTTTGTTCAGACTTTGTCAAGCCTTAACAAGGTAGATTTATTTTCTCAGTAAACAATTCAACTGCCAGAAATTTAAGAACAAGAGGTAGAATCTAGGGTTATCAATTATATTTAGATTGACCTTTCAGGTGATTTACAAAAATAACTGAATCAATAAATAAAACAAATTACTTTCTCGAGTGTTCAAGATGGATATCAAGAATAACAAGTATAATTAAGACTTATCTGGCATAAAACAATAATTCCCAAAAGGAGAGAGAGAAGAGAAGAGTAAGAGAGAAAGAGAAAGAGAGAGAGATGAGGAGAAAGAGAAGAAAAGTGCCTGGGAGGGGGGCATGGTAGGAGGGATACGGGGTATATTGGTAGTGGCAAGTGTACACTGGTGGAGACATAGGTGTTGGGACATTTTATGACTGAAACCCAATCGTGAAAGCTTCGTAACTGTATCTCATGGTGATTCAATAAAAAAATCAATTTAATTAAAAAATAATCATTTGGCATAGTTTCATTGCAAGCTTTTATTCTAAGCATTTTGTTAGCCTTGAGTTATACGAGAAAATAGTTATCAAAATGGTGAGCCACGAAAAATGTATGATTTGTATTATCTTCTGACTAAATCAGGGACATATGAAAATACCTCAGCTTAAGGCTTCATAGCATAGATCAAGAACTACATTGGCAATAGATGCAAAGTATGGGAGTAAATATCTGATAAATGTTTAAGGTTCTAATCACAGACTTTTACTTCACTGACTTTATTTTTAAGGCCAGAATCTTTAGTTAAAGCCAGAAGAATTCAGTAAAATAACAGTATTTTACTTCCATTTTGGATTAGTAAATGCATGAGAGAGTTGTCTTTGTTTTCATCAATTTGTGGGATGGTAGAACCTCACTATAATTAGTAATCAGCAAAAGTAGTTCTTATAAATTATCCACATTACATGCCTGCCCCTTCCTGCCTTAATAAGAAACATTTATTATGCTTTTTTGGTTATCTTTACTTTCATTTCATTACAGGACAATCATTGGCCATTGATGTAAAAGCTATTAGCTAAAAGAGTTGTATGAATAGTGGCATCTCAAGCAGCATGCATAAAAACAGTTTGTGCAGAGGGAGTGAGTGACAGTGGGTGGGTGAGCAGACTAAAGAGAAAAGGGTTGGAAGAGAGAGTAGTAGGTGAGAAAGAAAACAGGCCTCCTCCTATGACATTCTCTTGCTACAACCCACAATAATAGCTATCCAAAACCAAATGTCTTAGAATTCATTTTCGTAGAAATTGCTTGGGCTTTGAGGTTAGGCAAAACCTGAACTTTAATCAAAGCTCTGGATTCTATATACCTAACATTAGTTTTCTCATCTCTGTAATTCTCATGGCCTTGTGAAGTTAAATGAATGCAGATTTAGGTGTTCAGTAAATATTCTTTTAACGTAGTGTCATAATATTGGTTTAACTCTTTCCCCATCTTAGTCATAATATAAAAGGCCAATCAAATAAACAAACAGCTCTGCTTAGAGATCTCTTTCTAGAAGATGTAAACAACATGCTGGAGGGAGAAAAGAGTAGCCAGGAAGAGAAAGGCCAGTCTCTACATTAATGAATCATCCTCCTTTGTGCAGAAGCACAATCCTCTGGTTCCTGAAAGCGACATAAGTGTTTATCATAGCAGCATCTCTACTTTCCCAACACTTTAAAAACGGTACGATCCACGCAGCACCACCCGAAATTATTAAAGCTGGAGTGATACCACTCCTTTCTGCTTTACCCATGAATACAGGGAATCTTTCTCACGGAGGAGTCCGGGTATGGGGGTAGGGAAAACCAAGGCACCTGTCTAAATCGTCGTTCAAAGGTCTTCCTTCAGCTGATTCTTACGCAGTTTCAGTTCCCAAGGAACAGCTCGCCGCAACTTTCAGCACCGAGGACAGCGCCACGCCTAGGGTTTGCGCTCAGGCCCAGGCTTCCGCCTGCTGGGATCCTGCCCTTGGGGTTCTCCAAGACCCTCAGGGAGGTCGCTTTACCTTGTGGTCCTTGATCAACTCCGACCAATAGCCCGCTCCGCCGCTTTAAGCGAGCATCCCCTTTCCCTGCACCGGGGGCGTCTCTCAATTCAAAACCTCGAAGCTTTGCACAGGTAGCGGGAAGCAGAGTGCCAGAGACCGGCGAGAGCAGCTAATCAGGCCTTCTCCCCATCTTTCCCTGCTCACCCTCCACTTGTGGGCATCTGGAGACTTCTAATTTACTCTTAGCTCTCAGTATAAAACACGCACCGGGGACGGAGGTTCAGGAGGGGCCAGGAGCATCAGGGCTGCATCCTGTCCTGCGGGGCCACCCGGCTTCCCGGCCCTCCGGATCCAGAGGAAACCGACGCGCTTTGGGATGGGGAAGGACGCGCCTGTAACTGCGTGAATTTGTCCGGGGAGATGCTTTTTCCTGGGGCTGCCCGCCGGGGCCAAGGAGCATCCCGAGGCGCTTCTCCCCGCTCGCTGCCCCTCCGGCTTGTCACAGCTCTCTCAGCACAGAGCTCCCGGGCCTGGTCAGGGCACCGGGCTCAGCTGGGGTCCCTTTGAAGAGTTTGCTCACAGGTAAAAGGGCAGACATAGTCCCCGCCCTCCCTCCCCTTGGGTTGCGGCCGGAAAAGCGTCTCTGCTGTTCCCCGGGCTCAGTCCGAGGCCGAGAGGCGAGCTGCGGGAGCCGGTGCAAGGGAGGAAGGGTCGGCCCCCAGACTGGGGACACCCGGAGGCTCGGACACACACCGCGGCTCCTCCGCCTCTTGCAGTGGCCGCGCCGGGGGCTGCATTTACCCCAGCCCCTCCCGGCAGCGACACCCTGCGTTCCCCTCCCCGCCCCCTGACCCTCTCCGGGCCCGACACCGAGTCTGGCTGGGCTGGAGACATCCTGACCTAGCTCCTCTTCCCCCGCAGGGGACCCTTTCCCAAGCGCCCCCGCAGTTTCTGCGCCATGTTCCGAGGCCCCCTCCTCCGGGCAGCCCGGCTCCCGGGTTCATCCACCCCGAGGCGGTTATCCCGGTTCCTTGGGGGACCCGGCGGGGGGCAAGAGGCGCGGGGCGCAGGGCTGCGGCTCAGGCGAACCTGCACTCACCGAGAGCTGGAAACAAGGAGCCGGTTGCCCGGGCTGCCGGCGCTCCGTCCGCACTGCCCGCGCCGGCTTCTGTCTCTCCAGCTCGGATGCGGGCTGGCGGCGGCCAGGCAGGCAGCGGCTGCTGCCCAGCAGCTCCTCAATTATTCAGATCGCTCCCCCCATCCGCCCCCCCCCCGCACTCCTCCCAGAGGTCTGTCAGTCTTTCTCCAGCCCTCTAGACTCCGCCTCCCTGGAGTCACGTGGCCCGCCCAACCCCTTACATTTCTGAGTTTAAGCAGCTCACCAGACCCCCCCCCCTTGTCCCCCACCCCCCAACACACACACCGCACAGATACTGTCGGTTACTCTCAACTCAGCTCAGGCTTTTTAACCTGCTGGTGTCCCTGGCAATACGTCACTGGCTGTCCTCAGGCCGAGGGAGCCAGGGGTGGCGGCGGGTTTCTGCCGTGGGGATGCTGGACCAGGTAAACTCTGCAGTGTTTGTGTTGAAAGACTTTTGGCTACAGCTCCGCTCCTGCTCGACGTGACGTGACATTGAGCGAAGCCGGCTACCAGATAAGCTTCCGGCCACCTGGAAGCTCTTCCCTCCTCGAGAACCCGTTGCCAACAAGACAAGAATGTGTTCTGTTGGAAACCCACTACATTAGACCCTTCTCCTGCATCTGTTAAAATGATTTTCAGAAAACAGGAAGGCTGATAGTAGAATGAAAAATTTGATAATTCTGATGGGAGAATGTCGGATGGCAGTTTAGATAACCAGTCTTGGTAGCAACAAGAGAAAGCTAACACTTGTTTTTTTGCATTGTTTCCTTTGAGGTGAAAAATTCAGAAGTGTATTATGTCTCTAAAAGATGGGGTCTGGATGAGACCAAACCATGCATGTCTGGTCTCAGAGGCGAATGAATTATTTAGTATGCATTGAGTAGCTCTATTTAGATAGAGAATACCTATATAAATTCTGCATTTTCAGCGTAAGTCCCCAGGATACATGTAGCTAATTAACTGTATGTCCCCCCATCTTGAAAATAAATTCACAAACATTAGATTTTATTGTAGTTGGGGAGAATACTGACTGATATCCCCAATCCCAAAGTGGACCAGTTCAAATATAGCTTTGGGTTGTGGATTCTAGCTCCAGAGTTCCTGGATTCTCTACAGAAAAATGACTATTGCCAGGGAAGCCTTGGTAAATCTGATATCTTGAGAAACATTCCCATTATTTAAGCAGCTGAGAGTTCTGTTGGGTATATTGTATCTCCTGGGATTGCTCCAAGAAGTCACGAGATGTTGAAGCAAATATATATATAGTTGAATTCAAAGTCTATGCTACATGCTTATTGTATGACCTTTGGCAAGTCACTCAAGCTTTCAGTTTCATTTCTTAAATGACGTATCTCTGCTTCTCCATGAGATAATTATAATGACCAAATGGGAAAATGTATCAGAAGCTATACCATGGTAGGAATAAAAATATTCAAACTATTAATATTATGAACTCATGAAGACTGAGACTATTCTAGACCAGGTGCTTTGTGAATACAAAGGGACTGACAAGGGATTTTTTAATGAAATGGACAGCTCCTAAAATGTTGGTACATAAGTCTTTATGTTTGCCTGCAGTTCAAGACGTGTTATTTTTTGAGAGATCTTTTTTCCTTTCCAGTTTCACTCTCTTATATGATGGGTCTCTGAAAAATTGTATTTTCCTATTGACTTTTATTTTTATAACAACACCAGCTGTATCATCACTGTGTATCATTCACTATCTGACATTAGTTAGTTCCTGTATTTTGGGACAACAGGCCTTAAATTTTTCTGCCTTTGCTAGATAAACTTATTTGGATTGGAAATTAAAAACAGGTTTTGTTTTAGAAAAAAGTTATTTCAGTATATGGGTATAATTTATTTTTACTATTCAACATTTTGATGATATGAGTCTCTAATCCACTGCCAGTAAATCTAATGAAATCCTCACTCAAACCAGGAACTCACGGGGAGTATAAGCCGATTGCAACATGATTTCTTAATTTACTTCCTTTAAGTATACTTTATAGTCTATACAGACTTCTTTATATTTAGAGTTTCAAAAGACCAGCAGGTGCCAATTCAAACTCCAATGTATCATTTAAAAAATGTTTAGCTTAGGTAAAATGTCATCTCTGACTCCTACCCTTCATTATGCTGTTATGAGAAACAATGATGGATAAAAGAATAAGCATTAAAGAATTCAACCTGCCTACAATGATGCTTTTATGAGTAGTTACTTGTATGGGTTAAATTTTTAAAAATTTTGGACAATGTTATCAGAAATTAATCTGAGATTCTGAAGAAATTTTTCAAACCAGTTAGTTCTTGAAAACCCAATTTAAGTAACTTCAAGAAAGGAGACTATGGAGTGTAGGATCTTGCATAAATTTTGAAAGTTATCCCTTAACAAACATTTCTTGATTTTCCTTAGGTTTTCTTATGAGCTTTTTTCTTTTGTCTGGTGACTGTTGCATTTAAAGCCACGGTAGAGTCTTTAAAATTACAGCCACCCTATTTCCTCTTCTTTTCTAAATACATCTTCTTTAAATGAAGATGGATTTTTCTATCTCACCTTCTTTAATGAATTTTCTAATATCTTCTTAAATGAATGATCTAATATATCCATTATTTAAAATTTGATATTATCGAAGTTCCTGTTTCTTAACTTCTTTGTCCACCTACTTACTCTTTCATTACATGTATGGATCAGTCTATATACCTTAGAAATGAATCAGAGCAGATCCTTGCACTCAAAGACCTCATAGTTTAGTGTGGAAACATATTTAAAAGAAGAAGCTTAGAGGCTGGAGCACAGAGGGTAGGATGTTTGCTTCGCACGCAGCTGACCTGGGTTTGATTCCCAGCATCCCATATGGTCCCTGAGCACCACCAGGAGTAATTCCTGAAAGCAGAGTCAGGAGTTACCCCTGTGCATCGCCAGGTGTGACCCAAAAAGCAAAAATTAAAAAGAAACCTATAGGTAGAATATTAATAAATCAACAAATATTATAGTAGATAAAAATATACTCACATCTTAAGCCACACATAGAAGCAACAATTGAGGTAGAACTAAATTTCAGGGTTAACCAATAATACTACTGAATGGCCACCACTCAGATCTCCGAAGTATACATCCAGTTTTATTTTTTCAATAGGTAGAATTTGGAGATGTTAATTCATTTATTCAACATGTTTTACTTACTTAACATACAACCATTAGTAGAAAAATGCTTGCTATTCTTGAACTTTGTTTCTTCTTGAGTGAAAGTGGGAGGAGTCAGACCCTAAACTAATTAACAAAGAAATGACGAGAAGTACCATGATGGAAATAAAACTGTAACTATATTAAGTAGTGAAAGGACCCCACTTTAGTTGAGTAGAGAGAAAATAGTATAAGAAATAGAGAGACCCAGGCATAAATATTATTTTCCAAGGAAGTATTATTGCCCTCTTTCCTAAAGCCTTTTGTCAAAAAGACTATCATGATGGTTACTAAAATATTTCATGATTAACCTGCTCAGGTGCATTATTGATAAGTTGTCAGGAGATTTTTGAGATACCTTAAAAATGTTAATCCTTTTTACTTCACAATTTATGAGGAGGGATATGTGATACTTTATTTTTGAAGGATGCCAAGCTCAGTATGCCAACCTCACTGACTCCTGCTACTGATCTTAGATGCTGAGAAATAAAGACACCAAAACATACTGTCCAGGGGCTGACTAGAGGCCCTTCTAAAGGGAAAAATACAGGATAACATGAAAAGAAAATATTAACAAGAATCTGGCATAACATAATAAAGACATATTGAATGAATAACTTCCTGTTATATCCTATCAAGTGGATAGGGAATCTACAAACAGCTTATCTATGAATAATTAGTATTTCGGGGGACCCACACTGGGTAATGCTCATTCATGCCAAGTTTATGATGAGATATAGCATTGTCTCCATGCCACTCCACGAAAATGAATAGCGTTAATTAATGCCTTAAGTTTAGGGAGAGGTCAAACTATTATTTTTCTGACATAGAAGGAAACATAAAAACAAACAGTTCTTCCAAACTATTTTGTTTTCATTATCTACATAAATTTTCTGACTAAGATTAATTTATTAGAAAAATATTCATCATTACTTTATTTTTTTAAGTGTATAAACTTTATTACAGACACGCCTACAGATTTATTTCTTCTTGGACACACCCACGGTGCGGCCATGGCGCCCGGTGGTCTTGGTGTGCTGGCCTCGGACACGAAGTCCCCAGAAGTGGCGCAGCCCCTGGTGAGCCCGAATCTTCTTCAGTCTCTCCAAGTCTTCCCGGAGCTTGTTGTTCAGACCGTTGGCCAGAACCTGACTGTATTTCATTACTTTATTTTCAATTTATTTAGGCACCATAATTTACAAAGTTATTTATAATTAAGTTTTAGGTATAAAACTTTCCAGCACCCCTTCACCAGTGCCAACTTCCCTTCATCAATATCTCCATTTCCCCTCCTTACCTCCTATACCCCAACATGCCTCCTTAAATAGGCACATTTTAAAGTATGGTTATTATAGTTTGGATCTAATACTTTCTATTTTGTTGGGTCTATGGCTCAGATATATAGATAAATAACATCTCTTCACCACCAGTGTGTGTGAAGCCCCTCCACCAGGTGAAGTCCCTGTCACCTTTAGTCTGCATCTTCTTACTTTCTCCCCTTCAGGATTTTTCATTAGTTCTATAGGTTCTAAGATAATCTAGGTTTCCCCACTTTGAGGTACTGCTCTCCCTTATCTTGTTATTCTATATAGCTTACTTCAGTTATAAAATAGCTACTAGTTGCCATAAATGCAAGGTAACCATTGAAATAAATTCAATGAAAATAGAACAATATTATTTTATTCAAGCTAAATACTAATCTATGTTCAAAAAATTGAGGCTAGATTTCTTTTGTAAAAGAAAAGAAAATTAACAGCAATTAGAGAGGGGTAAAAACTTTTTAGCATCATATGAGCCTTCTCCAAGACAAAAATCAAAAAGTAAAAAACAAGTGTAAGAGAAATAATAATGTCATGACTATAGATCATTTAGTGCTGAATCTTCTTACCATCTAAATCAGTAATTATATAATTTTTCCACGCACACAAATCACCCAAAGATATTGCTAAAGTCACAGGATTGGGTTTGGAGTTGGTATGGAGTCCAAGGACTTACAGTTCTCAGACTAGATGCTATTTAATCTCAGTGCTGCCGGTGTTTGGATATATCTGAGTAAAAAGAATCTAAAATATAGAAATGACATGTGTCACGCATTTTTTAGGAACTTTTGTTTCACAGATTTAAAAGAAGTAAAGATTTAGTAGATAGTGATTAACATAGGGATCTATCTCATTAGCATAGTCAATGAACAATTAACATCTCAATTCACAATTCACATCTCACGGGCTCCTATCTCTTAATCCAGTGCTTTTCCATAAGAGTTGTCGTGTCATTAATTTATAATTTGGACTCCCTCTTAAAAGTTAATTTTAAGGCAGTGGACATGAAATCTCTGGTTTATATTGCTGTTGTATACATATATTTTTATTATATTGCAGTGACATATATGTCCAAACTTAAAAAATTTTTTATTTTTTAAATTTTTAATGAATCGCTGTGAGGTACAGTTATAGACATAAACTTACATTTCAGTCATACAATGACCGAGTACCCATCCCTCCACCAGTGCCTGTTCTTCACCACTGAAGTTCCCAGTATTCATCCCATTCCTTCCATTCACCCTCTGTCCCCCCCCCGCCACACACACACACACACACACACACACACACACATACACATACACACACACCGCCTCTGTGGCAGGCACATTTTGTTTTATTCTCTCTCTCTCCTTTAGGGTGTTGTAGTCTGCAATGCAAATATTGAATGACCATCCTGTTCAGTCTACAGTCCACTTTCAGCACGCATCTCCCATCCTGAGTGGGCCCTCCAAACACCCTTTACTTGGTGGTCCCTTCTCTATCTGAGCTGCCATTTCCCCCATATGCCCAAACTTTTAAGATGAAAAATAAAAGTATTTATTATTTATATTATATCTCCACCATGGGTTGTTATGCTTTGATTCATTTTAATTAAATTCATTTAACTATTAAATGAATCCAATAAATTTAAATATCCACTGTCACTGTCATCTCATTGCTCATCAATTTTCTCGAGTGGATGCCAGTAACATCTTATTCATCCCTGTCACATTCAGGGTCAGGGGAATGAAGCCCATTGTTATTACTGTTTTTGGTATATTAAATATGTCACAGGTAGCTTGCCAGGCTCTGCTGTACAAGATTCTGCATCACTTTCTTCTGGGAGCTTTGTTCTATAGTCTGAATCTTAGCTGTTGATGAGATTACATGGCGCCGGAGGCAGTTTGTGGGAGTGACTGCCAACCTACTGGAAAAGTGGGATCTGGGTGGAGGAGGTCCAGTCCCGATTCAAGCAAGCTTGGAGATCTCAGCCACTGGTCCCGCTACCTGGGTTCTTCTGTTGGCTCCTTCATGAGTGAGGCTCATCTGAGCATGTGGAGAGTGGCCTTGAGCATAGCTGTGGATGGATTCTAGAGGTTTTTGGCTGCTGGGGCTCTGCTTGGGGCAGGAAAAGAAACTCAACCTGCCCCCCTTTGAGGTGCCCCAGTGAAGACAGTCTGGCGTGGGGGCAGGAGATTCTGAAAAATTTTAAATATTAAACTATTAAATATTATTATTCTTTCCAATGCCCATCTAAACAAGTTACTCTAGGGTTTACATTGGCAGGGTACCACTAGGACTGAAGGACCTTGCTACAATCTGTCAAATGCTCTGGCTTGACAGTTTGCTATACTACTATTTTCTGTAGCCTAATGACTAAGATATGGCACTAGTTATCTGCAATTATAAGGAGAAGGGAGAAGACTACTTCCATCTCTCTGCAATGAAAGCATACTCACCGAATATAAAGTGTTTACCAAATCAATTTTATATTACTAGCTTTCTTTGATTCTGTTGTCTCCTCTTTTTCCTCTTCTCACATCTTATCCAAGTTCCCCAAAACACTGTTAGTCCATTTCTCTCTTGGTCCTTCATATAATATCTAGGAGAAAAGTTAATGTTACTGCAGAGGCAAGACAGGTTACCACAGAATTTTGATGAAGTGTTTAACACCAAAATGGGTAAACCAGTGAGGGATAATAGCCATGTGAAGGGAAAGAGTGTCAGAGGAAAAGAGAAGGAAGGTTAACAAATAATATATCATTTGCTGAGGCTTATTTAAATGTAAGTTACATATTTGGATCTTGATGTGTTTTATTCATAGCATTCTTGGCATATGTTGCCAGTAGTCTGTTTATACCAGATAAGATAAGATTCACACCTTGTATAATTTGCCAAAGTCAGCACAAAGGAAAATGGGGATCAATGCCATACTCAAACAATACATGAAGTGCCCATCACAAATACCAATGGCCATTTTTAGTGTTATTAAGAATAATAAGAGGAGTATGAAAGAGAGTGAAGAAGACCAGTTCCCATCTATTTGAGAATTTTCAACATGATGCTTTGCTATTCTGAGTCTCAATTTGTTCTTTGGAAAAATGAAAGCATGGGAACAGACTTCTAACAGTTCTTGCAGAGACTCAAATCTGTGAGCCAGGAAATCATGAGGCCCTCCCAAGGGAAGACTGGGGAAAAGTCCTGCTTGAGCAGTCACCCTTGGTGTAGCAATCAGAAGTGCAATGGTTTGAATAAAGGGGTGTCTGAACGCAGCAGTAGAACTCCAGATAGAAGCAGACTTAATGTAGCTCCCATTCTCACCAATCAATGACTGATTATAGCTGTGTAGGAATGACCAGGAGTGGAGAGGTGGATTTTTCTCTCCTGTGGCTACCTGTGCATGTACAAAAGGTCATCTGCTAGCAAAAGCAGTACCTGACAAGGCACTTTAACAATAACAACTTAGATTACAAAACAAAAATATCAATATGCATCAAAGAGTATTAGAGGGAGGAATGAAGTTCTCTAATGTAATTGTTGGCTAACTTGGAAGCTTCACTTAGTTGCCACCAAGTGAAGAATGGATTATGTTGGTACTGGGTCAACTATACTCACAAGAGGTACAGATACGTCACTGGATTCAGAGTAGGTATTTATCATGTATAACTGTGATTATGTTATTGTCAGCCTTTTAGAGATATATGGTTCACTTGCTATGTGTAAGCTTTCTCCTGCTTAATTCAATGACTTTTAGAAAATGAGACTATTTCATCCCATTTACTTATTTCTTAAAGCTCTTAAGAACATCAAAGACTTTGTAAAGATTTTCAATACATTAGTTGGATAATAAGACAATTTAGAAAGAGGAATAAAATCCAGTCTTCATCTCCTCCAGGTACTTGCTGGGGATAACCTGACCCATCATCATGGATGTCTGTTTCCAGAACTCTTCAAAGAGAGGAATGCTCACAGATTGATTGCCCCACTCTCCTTCTTTCCCAATAATTTACCATGTGTAACTATCTTTGTATTAAGGTGTTCCATGTCTCATTGTGCCTTTAAGATAATTCTAGAATTAGTCAGTATATGTTACTTGAAAAATTCAGTTGTCACACTTGAATAGTCTCTTAGGTTACTCAGATAAGAACCTGCAAGGTCTGTTTTAGGATAATTTGACCCTTCTACAGGATTCCTCTGGTCTGTGACTATGTGTTTATCATAGTCTGGGACACTTTCTCTGTGTGTCTGGAGAGAAGTATTTAGTGAGCTCCCAGGTCATGAAACATGACTTGGCTTCTTGAATCAAATTCTGAACCAGACACTACACTGTGCTCTAGTATTTGATCCTAAAGGTCCCACTGCCAAGTGTTTTGCACAAGAAATACAATTGGATTTTTAAAACATTCTATGTTTGTGTACCCATGTTCAGTAGGGACTTAAGTTCAAATAGGTGTTCTAATGGTAGGTCCTGATCAAATATATTAATGATAGTTAGAAGAAATAAGAAGAGTTGCCCATTTCCTCTCTTCTCCTGTACCCTGTGATGGGTAATTGCAAAGGTATGTTTCATCTATGAGGCCTGATTACAGTTTGAGATTTTCTTCCTGTTGTCTGGGCTGTGACCTTCTGATGTGATATGGTCATGCGCTGGTGATGATAGTGCAATAACGGTGTTGATGCCTCCCCTCTGCCTCCCCACACCTTATGGCCTCTCCCTGTCAATCAACTGCTGCTTCTCTTTTCACCATTTTTAGTCTTGAAACACCTGTACCAACTAATTTATCATCAGACCAAGTGCTTTAAACTGTAATGGGAATTGAATCAAACTTAATTGATCTTACCATGATGAAAGACTATAATTGTTTTGTCCAGAACAGATGCTGACAATGGTTGGTTTAACAAGAAAGTACCCTTATCTTCTGAATTGTTTTTATTTTATTTTATTTTTTTTGCCTTTTGGGTCACACCCAACGGTGCTCCTGGCTCTGCACTTAGGAATTAATCCTGACGGTGCCCACGGGAACCATAAGGGATGCTGGGAATTGAACCTGAGTCAGCCGCATGCAAGGCAAACACCCTACTTGCTGTACTATCGCTCCAGCCCCTCTTCTGAATTTAAAAAAAACTAATACTTATTTGATTGTACCCTCCCATTATTTTTGTTGTTGTTTTGTTTTGGGATGTTTGAGGTTCACACAATTGGTTGGGTGCTTGCTGGGGACACACACCTTTAATTGCTGAGCATAAGAGATTGGACATTTGTGATGCTGGAGATTCTGAATAGCAGTTCCATGGGATGGTGTCAGGGAATAAACTCATAGCCTCATATCTGCAAGGCAGGTGCTCTACCACTCTGTTGCTTCTATGGAACTCTCATTGATATTTTAAAATAGTTTTAATATCTCTGATTCTTTGATAAATAAAATGCATAAAATGTGGACAGTCTCACAATATGATGTTTCTAACTGACTCAGAATTCTTTTCTCTTTCCCTTGTTTTTTTTTTCTTGGACATATCCAGAAGTGCTCAGCACTTACCCCTAATTCCGTGCTCAGAAATCACTCCTGGAGATGTTCAGGAGACCATGCATGGTGCTGGGGATTAAACCTGGATTTGCCATGTTGAAGACAAGTGTCCTACCTACTTTGCTATCTCTTAGACTCCTGGTTAGGCATTATTTTCTAATTAAGTTTTAATTGAATCACTATGAGATACAATGCTACAAAGTTGCATATTATTGAGTTTTAGTTGTACAATGTTACAGCACCCAGTTTCCACTTACAGCTTCACCAGTCTCCACTTCTCTCCACCAACGTCCTCAGTTTCCTTTCTGCCCCTAAGACTGCCTCCGTGGCAGGCACTTTTTTCATTTTAAGCATTTTAAGTTTGCTATACTGCTACTGAAAGGATATCATGCATAGCACTTTATGGTTAGGGATTCTTACAAACAAGAGAGAAAAGGCCAATATGAAGGAGAGAAACAATATACTGTCTTACTTTGGATAAGTAAGGCACATATATATGCTTCTCAGAAAGCCTGGCAAGGTACTGAGAGTATCCTGCCCGCATGGCAGAGCCTGGCAAACTCCTCGTGGCGTATTCTATATGCCAAAAACAGTAACAATAACAGCCCCTGAAAGAGTCTCCAATGGTTGGAAATTACGAGTAAGGAGAGGTTGCTAAAATCTCAGGCCTGGGATGTATGGAGATATTACTGGTGCCCGTTCAAGTAAATCAGTGAACAATAGGATAACAGTGACAGTGTCAAGGGAATAGCACTGTGTATTTTAAGACCTATGATTTCCCTCCATGTATGATAAATGAATTTCACGCTAAAAAGATTCCAACCTATTTATAATACTTTTTTGGTGTGTGGTTTGGGCCACAACCAGTGGTACTCGATAACTCTGTTCTCTGGAAATCACTCCTGGTGGTATTCAGGACTGATACAACATGTGTTGGCTGAGGTTGACTTTGGGTCAGTTATATCCAAACAAGTGCCTTAACTCCTGTACTATTTTTCCAGCCCCACATCATGTGTTTATGTCATGGGTAAAATAACCTTCAATAATATGAAATTTTGGAAAGATTGTAGTGATCGAGGTCTCCCTTCATGAGATGTAGGTGGTTTAGAAAAGTTGTTAGGGGCCCTATTTATATAAACAAAATAGAAAAGATGTAAGTTAAACAACATCTATTTGAAGTAATTTCAACCTGGTGAAAAAAGTCAGAAACCTCTAAGAGGATGAATATTTCCCTGGTTTTCAGCAGGAAACTTGCCACTGTGGGTGAGTGGGGTAAATACGACAGGAAAGAAAGGGAGCACAGTGAAAATGCTGGGGGGAAGCAGTCACTCTAGAGGAAGAAGGGGTGCTAAAAGGAGATAAAGTGATATGCATATTACCCTATAGGTAACAGTATTGTAAATCACAGTGCCCTAAAGAAAAATTGTCCACCATAAATACAGGCTGAGCGCCAGTTTATGATGAAAACTCTCAGCAAAATGGGAACTGAAGGAACTTTTCCTCAATACACTCAAAGCTCACAAGCCCACAGAAAGCATTATTCTCAATAGGGAAAAAATAAAAGCCTTCCCTCTAAGATCAGGAACAAGACAAGGATGTCCACTCTGACCACTTCTATTCCATATAGAACTGGATGTACTTGCCATAGCAGTTAGGCAAGAAAAAGATATTAAGAGCATCCAGATAGGAAAGGAAGAAATCAAGCTCTCACTATTTACAGATGATATGATACTATATTCAGAGAACCCTAAAGCCTCTACCAAGAAGCTCCTAGAGAAAATACACTGGTATAGTAAAGTCTCAGGCTATGAAATCAATACCTAAAAGTCCATGGCTTTCCTATATGCAAATAATGAGAGAGAAGGAAGTGATATGAAAAAAGCAATCCTGTTCACAATCAAGCCTCAGAAAATCAAGTACCTAGGAATCGGCTTAACTAAGAGGGTAAAGAACCTGTACAAAGAAAACTACAAAACGCTACTTCAAGAAATAAAAGAAGACATGAGGAAATGGAAAAATATCCCTTGCTCATGGATTGGGAGAATTAGCATTGCAAAATGGCAATACTCCCCAAAGCATTATACAGATTCAATGTGATCCCTATACTCTATACACATGGCATTCTACAAAGAAATTGATCAAACACTCCTGAAATTCATATGGAACAATAAGGACCTATGACTTGCTCAAGCAATTCTTGGGGAAAAAAAGATGGGAGGCATCATTGTTCCCAACCTCAAACCATATTACAAAGCGGTAATAATTGAAACAGTATGGTATTGGAGTAAAAACAGATCTGCAGACAAATGGAATAGGATTGAATATCCTTACACACACCCTCAAATATATGATCATTTGATCTTTGAAATACAAAGTGGGATAAGGAAAGCCTCTTGAACAAATGGTGCTGCAAACTGGACAGGTACATGCAAGAAAAAAAAAGGGGGGCTCAGACCTCTACCTAACATCATGCACAAAAGTCAGATCTAAATGGATTCAAGACCTCAACATCAGAATCCATAAGGTACATTGAAAAAAAGGTCAGCAGCCTGTATCCTCCTGCTGCCCACAACTCAACAGTCACACCCATAAACCACTTCTGGCTGGCGCCAGATAATCCCGTCATTGTCTAGATCCAGAGTTGGATCTCCTTCTCTTCCAGAAAGGAGCATAACATGACAAATGCCATAACCATGCTTCCGGAATCCGAACCAGGTTGTTTCATTCAGGGTGCCCTGGAGGTGGGTAGGTGAGACTCCTCCCTTCCCCAGGGGACCCAGCCCCGGCAGGTGAAAACCTCCAGAACAAAACCACCGCCATGCTCACAGCTGCTCTCCACACATTTGGAGGAACCTCACCTATGAGTAAACCTATCCCTGGACAACTTATATCTCACACCACCCATACTCCAGGAGTACTGCATCACATTTGATGGGGTTTAAAGTAGGAGGCAACTAATATTAGAGGGAAGTTTACATACATATATACATGCGTACATATATATAAGCATCATCATCATCATCATCATCATCATCATCCCATTGGTCATCAAATTTCTCGAGCAGTCTCAGTAACGTCTCCATTCGTCCTAGCCCTGAGATTTTAGAAACCTCTCTTTACTCGTCCTTCCCAACAATGTTGCATTGGAGGTTCTTTCAGGGTCAGGGGAATGAGACCCAGCTCATTATATATAAGCATACAAGGCTCAAAACTTTAACAACATATTAGTGAACTCTTATAGAAGGGCTTAATGGCCCCAGGGTGAAATACAATCATCTTCACACTCGTTCCTCTAAGGAAATTCTTCTGTAGCATTTTCAGTGGTTTTCCATAACAAACAATACACAATAAATTATTTTGGTTCCGCTTTGGGGCAGAGCTTGGGTTTCAGCATGGAAACATCTGAAATATGGTGGTGGGATTGGTGTTTGAATGTTGAATGTAATCAAATATTGTGAACTACTTTATAAAATGAAAAAAAAATTTAAAGTAAAAAAAATGCAAAAGGTCAGCAAAATCCGCCACAATATTGAAGTTAAAGATATTTTCAAAGATGACATGCCACTGACCAAGCAAGTGTAAGCAATGATAAACAAATGGGACTATCTTAAACTAAGAAGCTTCTGCACCTCAAAAGAAACAGTGACCGACGGGCTGGGGCCCCGGAGACCCCAGACCCCGTCCTTCCGTCTTGCGCCTCTGAGTCTCCCTGCGGCGGGCCTGACCCCTCCCATCTCTATCAGGTTGTAAGGGGCGTGTCCACACGTAAGGGGGCGTGGCCTCAAATGGGGGCGTGGCCTCCTTCTGGAGCGGCCGAAGATATTTTTCCCACTCAATGCATTGTGTTCTGGCATTAATCGATAGAATCTATCCCTCTGAAGAATACCCTGGTCATCTTAGTCACTATATGTTAATAGTCAACTGACCTAGTCTATCCTTATTTCACAAAGACTGTTAATGAACTCATTGAGCTGCAGCATAGAGTCCTTTGTAAAAAGATCATAGCCTCTGCGCTTTCTCTTGAGACCCCTCTCAAGCTAAGGAGAGCGCCTGATAGTAAAACCCATATCAACATGAAGAAACAGCGAAAATCCCCACCAGCAGCAGAGATGGAAGGGAGGATCTCAGCAACCACAGCAATGACTCCCAAAAAATATAGTCTCCTCTCTGATAGAGAATTCAGAGAGGAAATCGTGAAGATGGTTGAAGAACTCAAAGCAACTATGGAGCAAACATCCAATAACTTAAGGGAGGATATGGATGCAGCATTGGAACGATCCACCAAGATAATCCAGGAAGAAATGAGAGCAGAAATTTCAAAGCTACGAACAGAAATGAGAGCAGAAATTTCGAAGCTACGAACAGAAGTGACACAATTAAAAGAATCGGTAGATGAAATAAAAACTCAGTAGGAGCCCTTAACAGTAGAATCACTGCTGCAGAAGAAAGAATCAGCGATCTTGAAGACGAGCTGCAGAAAGCATATAGGCAACAACAATTAATGGCAAAAGACCTCAAAATGGCTCTAGAGCGAATTAGAGTCCTAGGGGATGACCTCAAGAGAAACAACATAAGAATCATTGGAGTACCAGAACCACAGGGGACCAATCTTAATGAAAAAAACACAGTTAAAGATATCATTGCTAAGAAATTCCCAGAGCTAGAAAATATGGACATCCAGATTCAAGGTGTCCGAAGGGTACCAGCTAAAAGGGACCCAAATAAAAAATCCCCAAGGCATATCATAGTCAGAATGATGGATGCTATGGATAGAGACACAATACTGCAAGCAGCAAGATCAAAGAAGGAGATCATATACAAAGGAGCACCCCTTAGATTCACAGCAGACCTATCAGAAGAAACCCTCCAAGCCCGAAGACAATGGTGGGATATAGTGAAAAAACTCAATGAAATGAATGCCTCACCAAGAATACTCTACCCAGCTAAACTCTCAATTAAACTTGAAGGAACCATACACTATTTCACAGAGAAACAACAGCTCAGGAACTTCATAGACTCAAGACCAAATTTAAAAGAAGGACTCAAAGGGCCTTGAAGGAAGGAAAAAGACCTATAAGAACAACAAACCCTACAGAAAAATGGCGCAAAATCCCATGACAGTAATCTCTCTTAATGTTAACGGGCTAAATGCACCAATCAAGAGGCACAGAGTGGCAAAATGGATTCGGAAACTAAACCCAACTTTCTGCTGCCTAAAAGAAACACATCTGAATAGTCAGAACAAACACAGACTCAAAATCAAAGGATGGAAAATAATTCTGCAAGCAAACAGCTCCCTCAAAAAAAGTGGGGGTGGCCATACTAGTATCCGACAACATAGATTTCAGGCTGAAAAAGATTAGAAGGGATAGCGAAGGTTATTTCCTATTCATCAAAGGATATGTACAACAGGATGAAATCACACTATTAAACGTATATGCACCTAATGAACGACCAGCTAAATACTTAAAAGAACTCCTAAAAGAATTCAAGGAGGACATAAGTAGCAACACGATAGTAGTAGGAGACTTCAACACTGCTTTATCACCTCTGGATAGATCGACAAGAACAACACTCAGCAAGGAAACAATGGCTCTGAAGGAAGAAATAGAAGATTCAGGGCTAATAGACCTATACAGGGCTATATACCCCAAAAAGAAAGAATACACGTTCTTTTCCAGCGCACATGGATCATTTTCCAAAATAGACCACGTTCTGGGTCACAAATTATACCTTAATAGAATTGGGAAGATAGAAATTGTATCAACTATCTTCTCAGACCTTGATGCACTGAAGATGGAAATTAACCAGGCACAGACGCGGAGAACCAAATCAAACACTTGGAAATTAAACAACTCACTATTGAACAATGAGTGGGTCACGAAGGAAATCAAGGAAGAAATAAAAAAATACCTTGAAACAAATGAGAATGAAGACACAAGCTACCAGAACCTATGGGACGCAGCTAAAGCTGTGTTAAGGGGAAAATTTATAGCTCTGCAAGCTTTCCTCAGGAAGGAAGAAAGGGCCTATATAGATAGCTTGACTTCGCAGCTCAAGATCTTAGAAGAGGACCAGCAAAAGGAACCCAAACCAGATCGAAGGAAAGAAATAATAAAACTTAGAGCAGAAATTAATGATATGGAAACCCGAAAAACAATCCGAAAGATCAATGAAACAAAGAGCTGGTTCTTCGAGAAAAAAAATAAGATTGATAAACCGCTAGCAAGACTCACAAAGAAAGAAAGAGAGAAAACCCTAATAAACCGAATCAGAAACGAAAAGGGGGACATCACAACAAAAACCAAGGAGATTCAAAACATCATCAGAGACTACTTTGAAAGTCTGTATGCCACAAAACAAGAGAACCTAAAAAGAAATGGACGAATTCCTTGATTCCTACAATCTCCCCAGACTGAACCAAGAAGACTTGAAATACCTGAATAGGCCCATAAATATCAAGGAAATCGAAACTGTAATCAAAAGTCTTCCCAAAAACAAAAGCCCAGGTCCAGACGGATTCACTGGGGAATTCTTCCAAACATTTAAAGAAGACTTGTTGCCAGTTCTCCTCAAGCTTTTTCAGGAAATTGAAAAGACAGGAACCCTTCTGAACAGTTTCTACGAGGCACATATCTCCCTAATACCAAAAGCAAACAAAGACACCACTAACAAAGAAAACTATAGACCAATATCCCAGATGAACACCGATGCAAAGATCCTCAACAAAATACTTGCAAATAGAATCCAACAACTCATCAAAAAGATCATACACCATGACCAAGTGGGATTCATCCTGGGGATGCAAGGATGGTTTAACATTCGGAAATCAATCAACATAATCCATCATATCAACAAAAGCAAAGATAAAAACCATATGATCATATCAATAGATGCAGAGAAAGCATTTGACAAGACCCAAAACCCATTCATGATAAAAAAACTCTCACCAAAATGGGTTTTGGAGGAACTTTCCTCAAGATAGTCAAAGCCATCTACCACGAACCTATGGCAAGCATTATCATCAATGGAGAAAAACTAAGGGCCTTACCTCTAAGATCGGGGACTAGGCAAGGATGCCCGCTCTCACCACTTCTCTTTAATATAGTACTGGAAGTATTAGCAGTAGCCATCAGGCAAGAAAAAGATATTAAGGGGATTCAGATTGGAAAGGAAGAAATCAAGCTCTCACTATTCGCAGATGATATGATACTATACCTAGAGAAGACTAAAAGCTCTAGTAAGAAACTCTTAGAAATAATTGGCCTGTACAGTAAAGTCGCAGGCTATAAAATCAATACCCAAAAATCCATGGCCTTCCTATATGCAAACAATGAGACAGAGGAAAGGGACATGAAAAGAGCAATCCCATTCACAACCGTGCCCCAGAAAATGAAATACCTTGGAATCAGCTTAACTAAAGAAGTAAAGGACCTCTACAAAGAAAACTATAAAACGTTACTCCATGAAATAAAAGAGGACATGGAAACATATCCCCTGCTCATGGATAGGGAGAATAAACATTGTCAAAATGGCAATACTCCCAAAAGCATTATACAGATCTAACGCGATCCCTATAAGGATACCCATGTCATTCTTCAAAGAAACAGATCAAGCAATGCTGAAATTTATATGGAGCAATAAACGCCCACGGATAGCTAAAACAATTCTTGGGAAAAAGATGATGGGAGGCATCACCCTCCCCAACCTTAAACTCTACTCCAAAGCGGTAACAATTAAAACAGCATGGTACTGGAACAAAGGCAGAGCCATAGACCAATGGAACAGGGTGGAATATCCCTACACACAACCTCAAATGTATGATCATCTAATCTTTGATAAGGGAGCAAGAGATGTGAAGTGGAGCAAGGAAAGCCTGTTTAATAAATGGTGCTGGCACAACTGGACAACCACATGCAAAAAAATGGGCTTAGACCTCGACCTGACACCATGCACAAAACTCAGATCAAAATGGATTAAAGACCTCAACATCAGACCACAAACCATAAGGTACATTGAAGACAAGGTTGGCAAAACCCTCCACGATATTGAAGATAAAGGTATCTTCAAAGATGACATGGAACTAAGCAATCTAGTAAAAACAGAGATCAACAAATGGGACTACATTAAACCAAAAGCTTCTGCACCGCAAAAGATACAGCGACCAAAATACAAAGACTATCTACAGAATGGGAAAGGATATTTACACAATACCCATCAGATAAGGGGTTGATATCAATGGTATATAAAGCACTGGTTGAACTCTACAAGAAGAAAACATCCAACCCCATCAAAAAATGGGGCAAAGAAATGAACAGAAACTTTTCCAAGGAAGAGATACGAATGGCCAAAAGGCACATGAAAAAGTGCTCTACATCACTAATCATCAGGGAGATGCAGATCAAAACAACCATGAGATACCACCTCACACCACAGAGACTAGCACACATCCAAAAGAACAAAAGCAACCACTGTTGGAGAGGATGTGGGGAGAAAGGGACCCTTCTACACTGCTGGTGGGAATGTCGACTAGTTCAGCCCTTTTGGAAAACAATATGGACGATTCTCAAAAAACTAGAGGTTGAACTCCCATTTGACCCAGCAATACCACTGCTGGGAATATATCCCAGAGAAGCAAAAAATTATAGTCGAAATGACATCTACACTCATATGTTCATCGCAGCACTGTTTACAATAGCCAGAACCTTGAAAAAACCCGAGTGCCCTAGAACAGATGACTGGTTGATGAAACTTTGGTACATCTATACAATGGAATACTATGCAGCTGTTAGAAAAAATGAGGTCATGAAGTTTGCATATAAGTGGATCAATATGGAAAGTATCATGCTAAGTGAAATGAGTCAGAAAGAAAGAGACAGACATAGAAAGATTGCACTCATCTGTGGAATATAGAATAGTAGACTAGAAGACTAACACCCAAGAATAGTAGAAATAAGTACCAGGAGGTTGACTCCATGGCTTGGAGGCTGGTCTCTCATTCTGGGCAACTCAGAGAAGGGAACACCCAGTAAAATGTGGTCGGAAGTCATGAGGGGGTAGGGTGATGCGTGCCAAATATAGACTAGAGACTGAACACAATTGGCACTCAACACCTCTATTGCAAACCACAACACCTAATCAGAGAGAGAGAACAAAAGGGAATACCCTGCCATAGTGGCAGTGTGGGGTGGTGGGGGAGACGGGACTGGGGATGGTGGGAGAGATGCTGGGTTTACTGGTGGTAGAGGATGGGCACTGGTGAAGGGATGGGTTCTCGAACTTTGTATGGGGGAAACATGAGCACAATAATGTATAATTCATTTCAATTCTTAATGTAATTTTATTAGATCAATAAAGTCCAGATTGAAAAAAAAAGAAACAGTGACCTGGATACAAAGACTACCTATGGAATGGGAAAGTATGTTCATCCAATAACCTTCTGATAAGGAGTTATATCAAGGATATACAAGGCAGTGGTTGAACTCTCCAAGAAAAAAACATCCAATCCCATCAGAAAATGGGGCAGTGAAATGAACAGAAGATTTCTCAAGGAAGAAATTTGAATGGCCAAAAGGCACGCAAAAAAAAATGCACTTCACAAATCATCAGGAAGATGCAGATCAAAACAGCAATGAGATATCATCTCACACTACAGAGACTGTAACATATCCAAAAGAACAAAAGCAACAAGAGTTGGTGTGGATATGGAGACAAAGGGACTCTCCTTCACTGTTGGTGGGAGTGTTGACCGGTCCAGCCTTTTGGGAAAACAATATGGACGTTACTCAAAAAACTAGAAATTGTGCTCCCATTTGACCCAGCAATACCACCTCTGGGAATATAACCTGGGGGTCGGAAAAAAAAGCAGAAACACCGTCTGCACTTCTATGTTCATTGCAGCACTATTCACCATAACCAGAATCTGGAAACAAGCTGAGTGCCCAAAAACAGAAGAATGGATAAAAGAAACTATGGCACATCTATACAATGGAATACTATGCATCTGTCAGGGAAAATGAAGTAATGGAATTTGCCTATAAATGGATGGACACGGAGAATATCATGCTGGGTGAGATGAGCCAGAAGGAAAGAGACAGACATAGAATCACTGCATTCACTTGTGGCATATAAAAATATATATATATAGGAGAAGAATAGTATTCATGGTCAAGGAAAATAGGGGTTAGGATAACACTCAGTGGTTGGAAGTAACCATAAACATGTTTGGGGCTGAGGGTAGGTAAGACAAAGAAGAGACCGCTATGACAATAATATCTGAGAATGGTCACGCTTGACAAGATCTGAGGGTTTAAAGTAAGTATGGGATATTATTGGTAACCTTTCAATATAAATATTGCAAGCTACAATGCCCCAAAGGAGAGGGAGACAGAGAGAAGAAAACTGCCTGTCATATAGGCAAGCAGGGGGTGGGGGTAGGGAATGATAGGAATGAACCTGGAGACACTGGTGCGGGGAAATGTACACTGGTGGAGGGATTGGTGTTAGAATACTGTATGACTGAAACCCAATCATGAACAGCTTTCTAATGGTCTATCTCAGAGTGATTTGATAAAAATAAATAAATAATAAATAAGTAAATAAATAAATAAATAAGACAAGCTGGGAGGTGGGAGAGAAACTGGGGACATTGGTACAGGGAAGTAGACACTATATAAGGGATTTGTATTGGAACATTACATATCTGAAATTCAATCATGAATAAATTTGTGATTCATGGTGGTTCAGTTAAAAAAATAAAATAATATTTTGTGACTCTTAGAAATAAAAAAGATAATAGCTAATGAAAAAATAAAAGAAAAAAGATAATAATTAATGAAGGGCTGGAGCCATAGCTCCAGGTAGGGTGTTTGCCTTGCACGTGGCCAACTGGGTTCGATTCCTCCACCTCTCTTGGAGAGCCTGGCAAGCTACCGAGAGTATCCTGCCCACACGGCAGAGCCTGGCAAGCTACCTGTGGCATATTTAATATGCCAAAAAACAGTAACAACAAGTCTCACAATGGAGACGTTATTTGTGCCCGCTCAAGAAAAATTGATGAGCAACAGGATGACAATGACAGTGACAGTGACAATAACTAATGATGCAGTGGATGCTGAATAGCTTTTAAGGTCATGGGTATCAATTATTTGTTTATTAAGTTCGTTAAAATACTCAAGTACAATCTGATATATGAGCTTTCAAAATAGATGTCCTGAAGAAAATTCATTCAATAAAAACAACAAAGAGAAAGTTCCCAAGAGAACAATAACCAAACATAAGTTTTGTGATAAAAGGAAAGAGGAAAAGCATAAATACCTAAAACTCTCAGTTACTTAGTAAAAGAAGGAACTTTTTAAGATATAGTCTTAGGCTGCTGAGTGTGAAAGGTGTTAAGTAGGTAATGGTAATTTGTGTCTTGTAGTTTGCTTAATCTTGCTGTGATCTGATAGGAGAGTGTGACTGTGGTCTTATCTCTTAGTCTTTCTTGTCAGCAACCTAAATGAAAGGCCCTAAAAGAAATGTCAGGGACTTTAGACAGGACTGGGGCCAGCCAGCACTGGAGGAACATCTTTAGGTGTCTGTTGTCATCTCTCAGCACTGTTTGTTTCTGTATTGGCTTTATCTGCAATCAAACTCTCCTCAGGGGTAATGAGGGCAACCAGTGATTCCAGTTCACTATTTTTCAGGTTAAGAACCCTGAGGAAGAAGAGTTCTCTCTTTTTTAATACTTCTAATACAAGTCCCCAAAGTTGAGTCTCCTTGGAGTGACTGAGTTTAGCTGCTCGTTCCTTTGTAAATCACTCAGTTCAGGGAAATGGAATGTGAGAATAGACTGCTATATTGCCCAGTGCCACTATAATTCTAGGGGATGGGTTAGTTTCACACAAATCACATAGGATGAGTATGGGAACATGGCATTGTTATTAGGGGAAAATTAATAGATTATTAACAGGCAAAAAATATCTTTTCTTTGGATTAATGTTCAGGAAAATGCACCTGTGGACATTATTTATAAATGAGATGAAAAGTGCATTGCCTGATTTCTTTACATCCCTAGGAACTGCAATACTGACTTAAATACTAAATTTCTTCTTAAAAGTACCATGTGGTACTTTTGTGGTTAAAAAAAGTACCATTTTCCATCTGTGGTTATGTGGTTAAAAAAAGTACCATTTTGCAGCTGTCCAGTGCTGTATACTTTGTCAAGTACTCCTCTGCCAAATATTTTGTTTGTCCATCACCAAATACCACTTTCTTAGCTCTTAGACACTGGGGTATTATCAACTGTAGTTACTTGCTTAATGACCTCAGCTACTGGAATCAATCTTCTTGTCATCAATTGTCTAAAAATCACACCCTATTTCCAGATTTCCTTAGTTCTACCAATCATCCTCCCATATAAAAATTTTTTTGGGTCATACCCAACAGTGCTTAGGACTTATTCCTGATTCTTTGCTCGGGGATCACTCCTGTTGGGGGCTCTAGTATAAAAAAGGTACTCTGGGGCTCAACCTAGGTCGGCCATATGCAAGGCAACCCATACCTGTGTACTATTGTTCTGGCTACAGGCCTAAAAATTCTCAACTAAGATGCCAAATATGGTGAATGAGTTTTTCTTTTCTTTTAGTGCTGTGAGAAATTAGCAAAGAGAAGGACTACTTGAAAGAAGAAGACCAAGACCAAGAAGACCAAGACAAAGGATTTGTAACTAACAGTTATAAAATTCTTTATAACTATTAGTCTGAAAAGTGGCAGAAGGCAATGGCCAAGGACCCACATCACTCCATTCAAGAGCAGTGACATTGGGGCTGGAGCAATAGCACAGCAAGTGGGGCGTTTGCCTTGCACACGGCTGACCCGGGTTCGATTCCTAGCATCCCGTACGGTCCCCTGAGCACCACCAGGGGTAATTACTGAGTGCAGAGTCAGGAGTAACCCCTGTGCATCGCCGGGTGTGACCCAAAAGGGAAAAAAAAGAGCAGTGACATATAATGTAGGAGCACTGCTATTTATTCAGCCACCGATTAAGCTGACTGAATTAGGCATGAACTCCACATTACTTTTTTTTTAAAATTTAATTTTATAAGTTAGTTCACAATGTTTGATTACATTCAATATTCAAGCACCAATCCCACCACCATTACATCTTCCCACCATGAAATTCAGGATGTTTCCATCCCAAACCCCAATCCCTGTTCTAAAACACAACCAAAATAATATACTTCATATTGTCTGTTATGAAGAACTGCTGAACATGCTTACATAGAAGTGTTCATGTAGGAAACAGTGTGAAGATTGTTCTATTTTGGCAGGAGCCATTATGACATTCTATAGGATATCACTAATATGTTGTTAAAGTTTGGGTGATGTGAGCTTTGGTATATATATCTGAAATATGTATATATGCACATATATATATATTTCCCTCTATGATTTGTTGCCTACTATCTGAGCTTCATCAATTGTGGTGTGATAATTATGGAGAATGGGTAGGGAGTGTTTTATGATGTGTTGCATGGCTTCGAAAGCGGACGCATGAACTAGGAATATGTGAGGCTTGGCCTGAGCATGTGGGGAGTGGCTTTGAGCGTGGTGGTGGTTAGGTTGTGGAGGATTTTGGCTGCTGGAGCTGGGTCCCTTGGGGCGGGGAGGGCTCTCACCCAGCCCCCTCTGGGGTGACCCTTGTGAAACAGCCTGGTGTGGAGTCCGGTGGCATGGTTATGGGGACCTCAATCTCCTTTTGGGAGATTAGCTTCCATTTTTAGTGGAAGGAAAATAATCTCTTTTACAATAGTTCCAGCACAAGTTCCAATGCTATGTTTCATTGGCTCATTTCTTTGTAAATCTTAGTTCAAGAAAATGAATTATGAGGACTGGTTTGTTCATGCCCTGTGCCCACTGTAATTAGAAGGGGGTAAGATTGGTACTTTGAAACCACATTTATCAGTGAATATACACTTGATTACAAGTAAAGGAGGACCGAACTCAAATGAACTTGAAAATAAAGGAAATCTGTTGGCTCTTATAATACTAGGAATTATAAAGTTATATTATGATTTAGATTCTCTTAAAGATTAGGTAATGGTTTAGAATTTGTTTGATTTGGTGGCTGAATGTAGCCATCAAAAAAGCTTTTTTTTACTGCACCAAAACAATTGATATGTTTCAGGCTTCACAGATGTACCTTCTACCATTCAAAAGGAGAGAGCAGAACTTTCTTATCAACAATTTCCAGCAGCAAACAAACTCCTCGCTAGTCTTACTGGCCTGGATTAAGGCATATACTCCTTCCTGATCAGGAGCTCTAACCAAATGTTTTAATTATGCCAATTCAACCTTGACACCAGTTAGTAGTGGTTTCCTCTCAATCATGTTAACACTTAGTGAGCTTGGAGATTCCAAGGGATGGGAGTATGAGGGAGACAACTTTCAATGAAACCCACCAGAGTAGATTTAAATTGTTATATACTCTGTCATTTAAGACATTGCCTATTTATTCTCACTCTACAAAGGATTCAGGCAGACATGAGCAATCTGTGGAGATAGCTGGGATAACAGGAATATTACAATATTAGGAATTTAGTGATGGTTGTTGGGGCTTTTAGTCCCATAACTCATACCTGAAATTCACTCTCTTATTGCATGAAAAAGGAATAACATTTACCCTCTCTCCATCACAAGGTTGCTGATGAAAGAAGTGAGGATGAATTTAGTAGCATTTTTTTAGTATACAAAGCAAATGGCTATCATTAGTTCATGAGAAATAGAGATTTTTAAAACAGTCATTCAGAAAAGTGGGTTTGCTTTGGGAAATGTTCTATCTACTAGTTACAGAAAAAAAAAACCAATGGACTTTAGATATATGGAGCACAGGAAACAATGACTTTGGAATAGCTGGAGAAAGACCAGATGGATGGCTCTATGATCAAAGGAGTTATTTTTAGAAACATGTTTAGTATCCTTGGACAGTGTCATGTGGACAGAAATTATGCTCTGCAGTATCAAATACTATGCCAGTTATTCCCCTAGGAATATTCAGAGGTTAAAAATCTAGGTTTTAGAGCAACACACACTAAAGGATCTTGTAATCTTGACTTTTAACAAGGTAATTAATATCATTTCTTGTTTCCCAAATTACAAGGAGAATATTTACACTGACCTCATAATATTGTGGGCATAGTTGCATAAAATCAATGGCAATACAGTGTCAATTAGTGCGTTAGAAGTAATATCTGCTTTTAAGTGATAGATCCCCATTTTACAATAACTAGTAGATTATAAATGGATAATAATAGAATTCTTGAAGTTTTCTTCTCTAAGTCTTAAAAAAATCCATAAATATTTTGAGTAGGATTATTTATATTCTTAATCCTATGGAAAATCATTTGTTGACAAAATGAAGCTTTGAAAACTGGTCAGAGATTGCTAAAAACCTCTCGAAGTATGATTGGTATTTCAGCAATGACTTTTCTTACCAAAATGATTTGGTTATAAAATACAAACCCATTCATTTAGTTACTAATATGTAAGCTTACGGATATATATATTATTAAATCACCATGAGAAACAGTTACAAGCTTTCATGTTTGAATTACAATCATACAATGATCAAACACCCATCCCTCCACCAATGCCCATTCCCTACCACTAATGTCCCCAGTATACCACCCCTTTTCAACCCTCCCCCTGCTTCCATGGCAGACAATTTTCCCCATACTGTCTCTATACTTTTGGGCATTATGATTTGCAATATAGATACTGAGAGGTTATCATGTTTGGTCCTTTATCTGCTTTCACCACACATCTCCCATTCTGACCGATCCCTCCAACCATCATTTTCTTAGTGATCCCTTCTCTATTCCAGGAAGTGCTCAAGACTTACTCCTGGCTTTGTGCTCAGGTATCACTCCTGGCAGGGCTCACATCACATGTAGTACAATGAATTGAATCTTACTCAGCTTCCTGCAAGACAAGCACCTAGCCATCTACACTAGCACTCTGGTCTACTATAGGGCATTTTAACAAGTAGTTTTTCTTTTCAAAGTATAAGAACATGAGTTTGTTTTTAGAAATTTGGACTAAAAAATTGTTTTTATATATTGGCATTTGCATTCTTGAACTAATGTGATGCTGAGGATCAAACCTGGATCAGCTGCAAGGATGGTTTAACATTCGGAAATCAATCAACATAATCCAGCATATCAACAAAAGTAAAGATAAAAACCATATGATCATATCAATAGATGCAGAGAAAGCATTTGACAAGATCCAACATCCTTTCATGATGAAAACCCTCGCCAAAATGGGGTTTGGAGGAACTTTCCTCAAGATAGTCGAAGCCATCTATCACAAGCCTACGGCAAGCATTATCCTCAACGGGGAAAAACTAAGGGCCTTTCCTCTGAGATCAGGCACAAGACAAGGATGCCCACTCTCACCACTCCTCTTCAATATAGTACTGGAAGTACTTGCGATAGCTATTAGACAAGAAAAAGAGATTAAGGGCATCCAGATAGGAAGGGAAGAAATCAAACTCTCACTATTTGCAGACGACATGATACTATATCTAGAGAAGCCTAAAACCTCTACTAAGAAACTCTTAGAAACAATAGACTTATACAGTAAAGTTGCAGGCTACAAAATCAATACCCAAAAATCCATGGCCTTCATATATGCAAACAATGAGGCAGAGGAAAGGGACATGAAAAAAGCAATCCCATTCACAATCGTGCCCCAGAAAATCAGGTACCTCGGAATCAGCTTAACCAAGGAAGTAAAAGACCTTTACAAAGAAAACTACATAACGCTACTCCATGAAATCAAAGAGGACATGAGGAAATGGAAACATATACCCTGCTCGTGGATAGGGAGAATCAATGTTGTCAAAATGGCAATACTCCCTAAAGCATTATACAGATTCAATGCGATCCCTATAAGTATACCCATGACATTCTTCAAAGAAATGGATCAAGCAATCCTAAAATTCATATGGAATAACAAACGTCCAAGGATAGCTAAAACAATTCTTGGGAAAAAGATGATGGGAGGCATCACCATCCCCAACCTCAAACTTTACTACAAAGCAGTAACAATTAAAACAGCATGGTACTGGAACAAAGGCAGAGCCGTAGACCAATGGAACAGGGTGGAATATCCCTACACACAACCCCAAATGTATGATCATCTAATCTTTGATAAGGGAGCAAGAGATGTGAAGTGGAGCAAGGAAAGCCTCTTTAACAAATGGTGCTGGCACACTGGACAACCACATGCAAAAAAATGGGTTTAGACCTTGACCTGACACCATGCACAAAAGTCAGATCAAAATGGATTAAAGACCTCAACATTAGACCACAAACCATAAGGTACATTGAAGACAATGTCGGCGAAACCCTCCACGATATTGAAGATAAAGGTATCTTCAAACGTGACACGGAACTAAGCAATCTCGTAAAAACAGAGATCAACAAATGGGACTACATTAAACTAAAAAGCTTCTGCACCGCAAGAGATACAGTGACCAGAATTCAAAGACTATCCACAGAATGGGAAAGGATATTTACACAATACCCATAAGATAAGGGGTTGATATCAATGGTATATAAAGCACTGGTTGAACTCTACAAGAAGAAAACATCCACCCCCATCAAAAAATGGGGCGAAGAAATGAACAGAAACTTTACCAAGGAAGAAATACGAATGGCCAAAAGGCACATGAAAAAGTGCTCTGCATCACTAATCATCAGAGAGATGCAGATCAAAACAACTTTGAGATACCACCTCACACCACAGAGACTAGCACACATCCAAAAGAACAAAAGCAACCGCTGTTGGAGAGGATGTGGGGAGAAAGGGACCCTTCTTCACTGCTGGTGGGAATGCCGACTGGTTCAGCCCGTCTGGAAAACAATATGGACGACTCTCAAAAAATTAGATATTGAATTCCCATTTGACCCAGCAATACCACTGCTGGGAATATATCCCAGAGAGGCAAAAAAGTACAATCGAAACAACATCTGCACATGTATGTTCATCGCAGCACTGTTTACAATAGCCAGAATCTGGAAAAAACCCGAATGCCCCAGAACGGATGACTGGTTGAGGAAACTTTGGTACATCTATACAATGGAATACTATGCAGCTGTTAGAAAAAAGGAGGTCAAGAATTTTGTAGTCAAGTGGATGGGCATGAAAAGTTTCATGCTGAGTGAAATGAGTCAGAAAGAGAGAGACAGACATAGAAAGATTGCACTCATCTATGGTATATAGAATAACAGAGTGGGAGACTAACACCCAAGAACTGTAGAAATAAGTACCAGGAGGTTGACTCCATGGCTTCGAGGCTGGCCTCACGTTCCGGGGAAAGGTCAACTCAGAGAAGCGATCACCAACTACATTGTAGTCGAAGGCCATGTGGGGGAAGGGAGTTGCGGGCTGAATGAGGGCTAGAGACTGAGCACAGCGGCCACTCAACACCTTTATTGCAAACCACAACAGCTAATTAGAGAGAGAAAACAGAAGGGAATGCCTTGCCACAGTGGCAGGGTGGGGTGGGGGGGAGATGGGATTGAGGAGGGTGGGAGGGACACTGGGTTTACGGGTGGTGGAGAATGGGCACTGGTGAAGGGATGGGTTCCAAACTTTGTATGAGGGAAGTATAAGCACAAAAGTGTATAAATCTGTAACTGTACCCTCACGGTGATTCTCTAATTAAAAATAAATAAATTAAAAAAAAAAACCTGGATCAGCTGCATGCAAGGTGTTGCATGCAACACTACCTTGTAGACACTGTATTAATATTCTTTTAAATATGTATTCAGGGCACAAATTTTGCTTTATTTCTGGACATTTTTATAGATTGAATTTGATAACAGTGCTTCTGAACCTTGAAATAATACAAAAATCTAAACTTAATGGGAAATTTTATGTGGACTTTTAACTCTCAAAGAAAGTTGTAGGTATCAGGCCACAGTGATAGTACAGTGGATAGGGAAACTGCTTTGTATGTGATAGACCTGGATTTGTTCCCCAACACCCCAAATGGTTCTCTGAATACTTCAGGAATGAACTCTGAGCAAAGAGATAGAAATAAGCCCTGAGGAGTGTCAAGTATGGCCCCCAAACTTTTTTTTTTTAAAAAGTTGTTATTATTGTGCAAATAAATGGATATTTAAATATTTGTGTTTCAGAGTGGTAAGAAACATTTATATATTATTATAGTTGTCTCTGGGTTAATAGAAAGATCATAGATAAAGAGTTAGGAAATATTGGTGCTAAGCCCTTATATAACTTCAAAACCTTGAGCAAATCACTTAACTACCTTAGCTTCAGTATCTTTATCTGTAGAATAAAGAAATAATACTAGGTGGTTGCTTCAATGCCTTTGGAGTTTAAGCATTTAATCTTTCTTAATATGTAATGTGTAATGTATTTTAAATAAAGAATTAAGTTAGATTATATTTTGAAAACTCAAACTAGTTTACAGTGAAGTCATTAACATTTTTGCTCAAATTATAATATTTTTATCTTTTTTTGGGGAGGGGACACACCTAACAGTGCTCAGGCTCTATGGTAAGGGGTCACTCCTGGTGGACTTGGAGGGCACTCAGTGGGGTGCCAACCCAGGTTGGCAAAGTGCAAGGCAAATTCCCTACTTATCTCTATGTACTATACAGTGTTATCTTTTAGCCCCATTATATTTTAAATCTCAATATGTACTTTTTTATTGCCTTGGGACCACAGTTGGTTGTGCTCAGGGCTTACTTTGGTTCTGTGCTCAGAAATTACTCCTAAAGGTTCACGAACCATATGGAGATAGAAACTGAATTGGCTGTGTGCAGAGAAAGCACTCCACTGGCTGTGCTATCTCTGGCTTTCAAGATACTGCACTTTTATTAAAATATTACTTTAGATTTTGGGGATAGATGCTGATAAGTGGTATCACTGTGTCACGTGGTAATTCTTTTATTATTTTTGATAGATCTCCATGTTGCTTTTCATAAAGGCTGAATCAGATAACATTCTCATAAACAGTGAATGAAAATCTTGTCAACACTAGCTGATTTATATGTTCTGATTTTGTGCCATTCTCACAGTCATGAGATGTTATGTATCATTTCCCTAATCATCATAAACTAAGTCAGTAGGAAGAAAAGAGATAGTTACAGAATGATCTCTCTCATACATAAGACTAAAAGATACACAACAAAGTGACAACAAAGATTCAAAGGCAAAATAATAGGAAAATTGATCCACACAATTAAGTTGTGAGGGAGTTGGGAGGAATGAGTGTTGGTGTATTTGGGAAAAGAAAGTGGTACCTTGGTGATGGTTGTGGTGTTGGAATTACGTGCATGAGAAACTATTATTAATAGCATAGTAAACTATAGAATCTCAATAAAAATAAAAAAATACAAAAAATCATTTTACAATTTTTGAACAATGAAGCGATAGCGCAGCGGGTAGGGTGTTTGCCTTGCACGCGGCTGACCCGGGTTCTAGTCCTCCGTCCCTCTCGGAGACCCTGGCAAGCTACCAAGAGTATCTCGCCCACTCGGCAGAGTCTGGCAAGCTACCTGTGGTGTATTCGATATGCCAAAAACAGTAACAAGTCTCACAATGGAGACGTTACTGGTGCCTGCTAGAGCAAGTCGATTAGCAACAGGATGACAGTGACAGTGACAAATACAGATAGACCTCAAGGAGCAGAGCACAAATGTATAGCTTATAATTATTTATGAAATTAAAATACATTGTTTCATAAATGTAGTTATGACTATAGCAAACTGTGTTGCTTACAGCTATTGAGATGTCATGTAGGCTTTATGTAAGCTGACATGACATCTCAATAGATAATTAATTGAATACAATATATTTAATTTATGATATATCTATGTAAATGCTACTATTATAAATGTATAACAATTGGAAAAATAATTGATGACTTTTAATCATGTTTGTGCATCACTGGCAAATTTGCTTACATCCTATCAGGGACAATTCCTCTTTTAACTATTAATCCCAAAGCAAATACTTCACACAAAAAAATGTTTATCATGTCCAGTTACAATAAACTGTAGGATCAACAAACATTTCTGAATATATAAATAACCACCATTAAAGACAGCTTGTGTGCAATTATTTTTTCGCTTCTCTTTTTTTTTAATAAGAATTTTATTTTATTGAATCACTATGTGGAAAATTACAATGCTTTCAGGCTTAAGTCTCAGTTATACAATGCTGAAACAACCATCTCTTCACCAGTGCCCATATCCCACCACCAAAACAAAAACAAAAACCCACACAGTATACCTCCCATCCCGCCCCCCACGCCCCCCACCCCTGCCTTGTAACTGATAAGTTTCACTTTACTTTCTGTTTACTTTGGTTACATTCAATATTTCAACACAAACCTCACTATTATTGTTAGGAGTACCCCACTAGAGTCAGACCTGTTGTGAAGAGAAATGAGGTCGGTTTTGGATTTCTGTACTTTAACAACTAAGTCCAGGGAGATTTCTTCCAGATATTGGATCATTGCAAGCTTGTAAACCCCATCTGTGGTCGTTATAATATGGCGGTCACCACACCCTTCATCCCCGGAAAGGAAGAGGCGAGAGAGAAAAATACCTTTCCCCTCCTGGGCGGGCATGGGGCCGCAGCTTAGGTCTCAGGCTGGAGACATTCTGTGAGGAGCTGCCCATGCCGAAAGTAGTTTTGCTGGGTCTGGATTCTTGTGTGCAATTTTTAACAGCCTGTTATAGATAGACATTAACCTGTTGGTGGATTTTGTCATACTTTGCTTACTCTAGCTGCAAGAGACAAGACTTTTGTAGGAGCAAATGTAGCAATGTCAATTTTAACTGACTATATTGCTGCCTTAACTATGCAACAGTCATCACTTTCATCACCGTCATCGCATTGTTCATTGATTTGCTCGAGCGGGCACCAGTAATGTCTCCATTGTGAGACTTGTTTTACTGTTTTTGGCATATCGAATATGCAACAGGGAGCTTGCCAGGCTCTGCCGTGTGGGCAAGATACTCTCGGTAGCTTTTGGGATTCTCTGAGAGGGGCAGAGGAATCGAACCCGGGTCGGCTGCGTGCAAGGCAAACGCCCTCCCTGCTGTGCTATTGCTCCAACCCCATGCAACAGTAAGTAACAATTTAAGGAGACAGCTGACATGCCATAAAAGACGGAATCAGACACTATCAGGAATGTATTTAGACTTAGTTCATGGGAAAGCAAAAGATGCTCAATGTGTGTAAAGCAGCCAAGCTGGCATGACTATTGAGATAAGAAGATATGCTGTGACCTTATGAAACTAGGTTTTCGTAAAGAAAGATAAAATGTTTTTTTGTAAAGTTAGAAAAAATGGAAACATTATTAATCTGGTATATAGTTAAATATGGAATTAGTCTTAGAATTAGCTGAAATTCAAGAAAGCACTTCTTATTTGTTCCGTGGCCTTTTGTGTGTTATTTGCAAAGTGATGTCAAGCCCCAAATCATGTTAATATTATGGTTCCCATCACATTCAAAAAGGAAGTCTTCGAGGATAGTGCAGGTAAACAAGCAAGGACCATCACCGAACCAAGCATGTCTGATAAACTGACTATGATAAAAGCAACAAACTCAAATCATTTGAAAACGTAAAGAAATTTACCTAGAATTCAGAGTCAGGGCAGTTGGCTATGTTAACTGTATCCATTCACTCATTCAATCTTTTCTTATTTCTTCTCTGAAAGAAGAAAGAGGGAGTTGTTATTTCTTGATCTTCTCCATGCATTTACTTGACTCAGTTGACATTATGGGACTAGTATGAAGCTAAGTGTGGTGAGAGAGATAGGAAGGCCTTTAAACACACGAAATCTACCTGAAGGGCTAGCTATGTAAACAACTCATGTGTAACAAAGGGTATCCTGTGTGGAAAGAATAGATATCTGAATAAATTTGGGATTTTTACAGCATTCACACATCCTTACCCCAGACACTAGTTTAGGGATCTGTCCTTACCAGTTGTATGAGACCAGGCAAGATAGCTAGCTACTTTGACTTTAATTTTCTTAGCCAATTGATGAGGTTGCTCATCTTTTTCACATCTATTTTCTTTTCTCTTAGAAATAATATTTTCTTATAGTTTTGGTCGGAAAATTTCTAGTTAATATCTACACATCCTTGTCTTCTTTGCCTCTAATTATCCTTAAAAGGAGAATTTTAAAAACTTAACATATACCTGCAGAAAAAAAAAGTTCTTACCTGATGAAGACGTCAAAAAAAACTTTATTTAAACACTGTGGTTTACAAGACTGTTCACAATACAGCTGTTTCAGGCATTCAATGTAACACCAATCCCAGCACTAGTGTGACCTTCCCTCCACCATTGTCCCGTTTCTCACTCACCCCCTAAGACTGCTCCCTTAGCAGACACAAAATAAACTTATTTTATATTGCTTGTTACATTAATAGAATTATTGAAAAGTGATTCCATTGAAAGAAAATTTGTGAAAATTGTTCGATCTCACAATTAACATCATTAATGTCCTTGTACGAGGGCCTACTAAGCTGTTTGTTGCTAGATAAGCCTGTGTTGTTGTTTTGTTTATTTAGCTTGGTTGGCTTCTATTCTCTCTGCACCACCTCTCTCTGGATCCAACCGCAGAAGAAAGAGGACCAAACTGGTTGCTGATTTGTTACTGTTTACTCAACCTTTAAACTTCCATCTCCCGCACTCCCAGCTCTGGTCTCTCTCTGGATCTACTCCACTGCTTTCTCTAGTCTCTCCTTCCCCTTGTCTCTCTCTCAGAACCCCTTTTTGCTCATGGCGCAATACATTGATGTCACCAAAGGCACCAAAAGATCTTACAGAAAGAACATTGAGGCAACATTATTCTCTTGTATCTGCAGGCCAGTAATCTAGGCCTCTGGAAAGAAGATACAAAACCAAAACCAAAGCCTTCCTTGGGCTGAAAAGCACTCGGATTTACATATCAAAGACTGGGCTGGGCTGGCACATGAAATCTACATTGTCAATTACAAACCAGGCAGCACCTGAAATCTACATCCCAAAGACTAGGCTGGGCCAGAGCCTGGAATCTACAATGTAACAATTCAAGCTTAAAAGGTTCAATAACAATAGCAGAACACCTATTCTCTAGGACAGATACTCTTTCAGCAGGACCCATCAATGATGAAATCCCATGGTTGTTTTTCTCCTCTCCTTGTCCAACAAACATATGAGCATTCATAATATTAATCGTTTGGTATGGGCATAGCAAGACATGCACTAAACTTTTAGAATTGCTCTCCTGAGGTCATCTCAATCTCAGACTACAGTGCTCAGGCCAGATTAGTCTTTCCTATCCCTAGCAGGGTCCTAGTCTCATCATTACTTTAAGATCATGACAGCACTTGTCCATGATCAGACTCTTAACTTGTAGTTAAGAATGAGGCACTTTGGCCAGGCCCATCTCGATGCCAGGGTAGCACATAACTTACCGCTTGCCCTGGGTCCGTCTCGTCCCCCGTTGGGACCCTGCCTTTTAGAGGGCTAGGAACTGAGGGCAACCAAGGCTACAGTCAAGAAAGCAGATGCCCGGGAATTAATAATATTCAAAGCCGATTAAATCCCAATTGCAAAGGCATATTAATAAATGTCTTTCTTTGTCCATACAAAAAGGACTTGCTCTGAATAAACTATGCAAAGGACTCAAGGAGAAGAGAAAAACATTATTTACAAGTCAACAGAACACTCAGAAAGAAGCTACAAATAAACACAGAGGAATGGGAGCACTGTGATGGGAGTAACCCAATAAACCTAAACTACCTGAAGCTATGTAATCCTTCAGCCATGTACCAAGCCTCACACTACAGGAACTCCAGGATCTGTAGAACTGGGCCAATAAATTTAAAAAGATTGGTTTGGCTTGCAATCTTTTCCAAGGTTAGTGGTGAAGCTGTGAAGCCTGGTTGTTGCTTTCATAGCTGTGGGATGTGGCTGTGACTACTAGGGCTTCTGGTAACATAGGGGCTGAGGGGAGGATCCCTGCTCACCTTCTGAGAAGACCTCAGAATTCTCAGCCTGGAAACCGGTGTACTTGGAATTTTTCACTGACTTGACATTTCTGCAGAGATTAGTCATGAAGCAGAGAAGTTGGTGCATTTGCCGGTTAGCATGTCTGCACCTGTGGGGTCAGGTGTTGCTTCCTGGGTGGGGCTTTAGCAGGGTGGGTACTCAGTCCACCCCCTCCAAAGGAGCCCCAGAGTTTTCAGTTTGAAGAGCAGTGTACCCAGGAATTTTAGAAACCTGGCTTGCATCTTTTATGGAATTAGTGCTGAAACTGTGAAGCTGGGTCGTTGCTTACATAGTGGCAGCTGGGGAGAGTGGGTGTGGCTCCTTATGGAGACTTTTAATGAAATAATATTCTAATCAAATTAAATTATATGCTTTTTATTCATTGCAAAGATGAATAGCTAACAAATAAAAGCAAACATGAATGATTACAAATTTACCAAAAAAATAGCAAAAATTCTTCATATTTCTCTTTTCCACAACAATCTATATCTGAGTTCACAGTTCATTTACTTATTTTAACAACAGCTTTTTAAATTTTTATAATTTTATTGAATCACCGTGAGTTATTTACAAGCTTTCATGTTTGAGTTACAATCTCACAATGATCAAACACCCATCCCTCCACCAGTGCACATTCTCCACCACCAATATCCCGGGTATACCCCCCCCTTTGCCACCCTTCCCCTGCCTCTATGGCAGACAATATTCCCCATACTCTCTCTACTTTTGGGCATTATAGCTTTCAACACAGACACTGAGAGGTCATCATGTTTGGTCCATTATCTGTTTTTGGCACACATCTCCTATCCCAGCTGATTCCTCCAGCCATCATTTTCTTAGTGATCCCTTCTCTATTCCATCTTCCTTCTCCCCTCCTCTCATGAAGCAGGCTTCCAGCTATGGGCAATACCCCTGACCCTTATATCTACTGTCCTTGGGTGTCAGCCTCATGTGATGTTATTTTATACTTCACAAATGAGTGCAGCCCCTCTATGTCTGTCCCTCTCTTTCTGACTCATTTCACTTAGCTTGATACTCTCCATGTCTATCCATTTATAAGCAAATTTTATAACTTCATCTCTCCTAACAGTTGCATGGTATTCCATTGTGTAGATATACCAAAGTTTCTTTAACCAGTCATTTGTTTTAGGGCACTTGGGTTGTTTCCATGTTTTGGCTATTGTGAACAGTGTTGCGATGAATACATAGGTACAGATGTCATTTCTACTGTGTTTTTTGCATCCTCAGAATATATTCCCAGAAGTGGTATTGTGAGGTCATATGGAAGCTCAATTTCTAGTTTTTGAAGGACTGTCCATATTGTTTTCCAGAAAGACTGGACCAGTCGGCATTCCACTAACAGTGAAAGAACGTCCCTTTTTCCTCATATCCACGCCAGTAATGGTTGCTTTTGTTAACAACAGCTTTTCATGTAAAAGTACATCTTGCAGGAGAGTACTTTTATGCTGTTTTATTATCTGTTTACTTGTTTATTTTTGTTCAGTTTTTATTTATTCACCATTATTTATATCACTATTAATGAAAGTTTCAGGTATAGAATATTTGAATACTCACCCATAACCAGATTGTCAGTGTCCTTCAACCAATGTCTCAAGTTTCTTTCCTACCTCCCACCCAACTCCTGGCAAATTCAGTTATGTATGTTGATTCTCATGGTTCGTGACTATAGGCCATTTGTTATTTCTTCTTCCTTCTCCTCCTTAGTCTCCTCCTCCTCCTTATTCTCCTTCTCTTTCTCCTTCTTCTTTCCTTTTTCCTTATTCCCTGTTCTTTATTCCTCTCATGCTTGATGGTGCTCCGGGATCATACTAGACTTTAGTGCTAGGATATATGTCTGGCTTTTTACCCAGGGACCACTCCTGACAGTGCTCAAGGAACTCTATGTGGTAGCAGGAGTCAAACCAGGGGCACGGTTATGACCTTAACCTTCATACTATCTCTCTAAATGTCTCACTTCTCTATGTTGTTATGAAACTAAATGAATAGTTCTTAAAATATCGTTGGCTATATTGGTCATAGTTCTTAAAATATCGTTGGTCATATCGTTGGTCATATCGTTGGTCAAATCTAACTTATACTGCTTAGATTTATGTTTAGATTCATTCAGTGAAGGCAGAAGTGACTAAGTGCTTTGGTTAGAAATTGTCTCTGTTTATGCCAAAGATTATTTGTGACTTTTTTCTAGAAAAATCACATTAAGAGATATTTGTATTCAGCTCTCAAAATATCTAGACAGATAATATTCACATATGGAGTCTGACTTGTACTCTGCTTCAGGCCTCCATATTAGGAAACAAGGACATTGACTTGTGCTTATTTTTGCTTCCATATTATGAAGGTTTAGTCTTATTGTGTACACTGATAACAATAGCTGCCTGCTTTTTTATTTAAATGATCTCCTGGCATTTTTCCGCTCAGCAATCTATAGGCTTCTGTTCATTTTTACATTTTCTGTTTTGATGAGAACTGACATTACCTTGAGTGAAATCATCACCCTGGATGTCATGTCCTATGAAGTAGTTATTTCACTTTGTCTAGCCTTATCCCTTTACTAGATAAGAGTTTTGGACGGGTACAAAAATTTGTTGTGTGATCCTTCAGTTTAAGATTGAGGACTGAGAAACTTTGGTAGGGAAGATTTGGGATTGGAGAAGAATATAGGGTCAGAATGAGGAAGTAATACTTTAATTCAACCTTTGATCTTAGTTGCATAAAAGCTATTTGATACTTAGGTTTATAATTCTGAAATGATTTATTAAAATAGTCATTTTATATACCCACTGTGATTAGAATAACAGGAACAAACAGGTAGAAAATACAATCCCTGCCGCCCAAGATTTAGTATTTAATGTGTGAGACAAACAAGGACACTGAAGATTATTCTGGCGAGTGATATTGCAAAGCTTCCAGAGAATTGGGGAATTGCCTAAAACAATCACTAATGTGGATAGTTTTCATTTCACGAGTTTGTTTAGAAATAAAAGTCTTTAGTAAAGAGAAAATGAAGTGAAATTCATCAGTTATACAGTGGGGGGTGGGGGGCGGGGAGTATAGGGGGGTATACTGGGGATTCTGGTGGTGGAATATGGGCACTGGTGAAGGGATGGTGTTTGAATATGTATAACTGAGACATAAACCTGAAAACTGTGTATCTTTCCACATGGTGATATAATAAAAATTTAAAAAAAATAAAATAAATAAAATAAAAGTCCTTTAGCAGTTATGCAAGAAATTATTGAATAACATTAAAGACACTTTAAGTCCTTTTCTCTTGCCGAAGGCATTTTCTTTAGACTTGATGTGACCCATCGAATGATAGACTCCCACCCTGACATTTAAGAAGTCAAGGGCTACTCTCTTAGGCTGTGAAGAAAATATTTCTATGTAGGTAAAGTAGATAATCTAAATGCTGATTTCTAAGTGTGGTTAGATGAGGGATGAAGACGTTTATCTGGAGAGTGGGTGAGCTCCATTTGACTATGAGAGAAGGAAGTGTTCAGGATCAGTCATCACTAGGAAACAGCACAAGTCCTGCAGAACATAATTGCTTTTATGATTCACTGGTTCCAGGGAAGCACTCTGCATTAGTGTGGGGGAAGCACAGTGAGTGTAGGTGCTCTCTGCCTCTGTGTCCTAATGCGACAAATGGCATGGAGATGTGTGGGCCACTGGGGGTGGGAGTCTAGAAAAACAGAGGGCAGCAGCTGTTTCGTTCCCAGAAGGCACTGCCAGGTTGGGGCCAAAGTAACAACAACAACAGCAAAAATACCAATTCTGAGGTCACAATTTAATTCAAAAGTTTTAAAATAAAAATATTTTAGATCATGCTTTTAAAAAGAAAATGTATACCCATGCTCGCTTTGCATCTCTTAATCACACAATATTCGTATTTTTCTTTCCTAAAGGAATTTCATTTCTAAAGTCCAGTGTGGAGGCAGCAGCGTTAGAAAAGCCATATAGGCCCAGGAACTCAGTTTATTTTTTGCTAACCATATGACTTTAGGGAAAATAAATTCCATAAGCATTGGTTTACTAATTTATTGCATAGAGTAAAAAAGTTAATTTACAGACTAGTGGTGATGTGTCATAGACATAGCATATGTAAATTTCCAGCATAGTTTCTGACAGAGAGTTCATGACCCATAAATGACAGTTATTAAACTTCAACATTACTCTTTGCAGAGAAGTTTCATTTTAAAAGGGGATTTTACATATTTTAGTGGCACATGAACATATAGAAAGACACATGGGACAAATTTTCAAGTTCAGAGACAGTTCTAGTCTCTGTGGAAGTTTAGCACTAAATAATTAAATATAAATAATGGACTTTTTAATTCATGAAAACTCCACCCTTAAATAAGTTGTGAAAGGATGGATGTCTCTTTTGGGGAAATGGAGTCACACTCAATCGTTTTTGGGGGTACTCTCTGCAAAGTGTTTGGAGAATATATTTTTTGAGATACTTAGTGGGTGCTCAGTACAGTTTCTTTTGCTTTTCACTTAGAGTTAGTATACAGGCAAGAGCAGAAAAAGCTACTTACCTTGTGGTAAAAGCCAATATAGTCTCAATACATGTAACACCATATTTATATATTTTTAAAAAGTTATTAATTAACCATAAATTTCAAAGTTACAAAGTTATTCATGATTAAGTTTCAGGTGTACAATGTTCTAAAACCAGTCCCTTTACCAGTGTTCACTTCCCTCCACCAATGTCCCCAGCTTCCCTCCCATTTCCAAACCTGTATGGCAGGTGATTCTATTTTTCTTCTATGCACTGTGGTCTACAAAGCTGTTATTCACAATACGTGCACATCACTTTTTTGGCATCCCTTCCTTCTCCATAGTGACCTGTCTCTCTATCACTGTTATAACATTCCCTTTCCCGACCTATTCCCCCAACAATCTCTCAACCCTAGCTTTCTATTGAAGACCAGTGCTATTACCTTTAGGCATTTATTATTCCTCACTGTGTTTCTTTATATCCCCAAAATGAGAGAGATGATTTTGTGTCTGTTCCTCTCCCTATGACTTCACTGAGCATGGAACTCTCCAGGTCCATCCATGTAGCAGCAAATTGCTTTACTCAATATTTTCTTATACAGGATATCTTTAAAAAAATTTTGTTGGGACAGGAGATTCCTAGTTGGTGTATGATGGAGGCCAAGGAAATTAAAGAGGAACCCCCATGACTTTGGAACTAATTTTTCTATCCTGTGTAGTCTAGAAATGGTAATCTAGTCTATTCAGTGTTAATATTTTTAAAATGTATTTTAGAATTCTTTGTATATTTTATATATTAGTTCTGTTTTGATCTATAAATATTGTAAACTCCCAGGTGATTAATTCTTAATTTTGTCTGTAATATATTTTCAGTGAACAAAAATCTTTAGTATGGTATGGTTGTATCCTAGCAAAATTTCTAAGGTGGATTATGAATAAGAAAAGACAAAACCATGCAATTTACTGCCACATAAATGTATCTGGAAAGTAGAATACTGAGTAAGTTAGAGGAGAGGGACAGATACAGAATAGTCTCCCTTATATGTGGGATATGAGGACACATGACAAGAAATAACAAATGCCCACTGGCAACAGAAGCTGAGAACTTGTGTACAGTAGGAATCTCACTGGGGACGGGAGGTCTGGGGGATAGATTGGTTGTGGGCAGAGACTGGGACAGTGCTGGAGGGAAGCAGACACTCTGATGCTAGAATGGTTTTTGCATGAAACCCTGCCATTAATAATGCTGTAAATCATGCTACCTAAAATAAAATTTCAAATAAAATTTTGTATAAATCCTAAATATACATCCTAATGATGGATTACTATATGAACATTAATTACCATTGTAAATATGTTTTCTTTTGGCTCTTCTTTCTTTACCAACTTCACTTTTAGGAGGGGGGATTTGGGCCACATCCACTGATGTGTGTGGGTTCTTTCTGGCTCTGGGCTCAGGAGTGACCTCTGGTAGTGTTTGGGGAACCACATGCAGTGCTGGAGATGCAACCAAGATTGGGTTACATGCAAGCCAAGAGTCTTACCTGCAATTCTGGTAAAACTCTCCATTCCTTACTAACTTACTGTCCCCCTAGAGTTAACAGATATGTTAATTGTATCTGTGCATGACAAATTTTCCCAAACATAACGACTTTAGACACTTCCTATTACATGCATTTACACATTTTTTTAAGTATCAAGAATATAAGAGCAGCCTTGGGTTGAGATTCTCTTGAGACAAGTGAAGCTAACAATGGGGCTGCAATCATCTGAAGGTCCTACTAAGACTGCAGGATTTGCTTCCAGCCTCTGACGATTGCTAGTTTTCAGTCTTACAGTTCAAGGCCTTAATCTTTTAGTCTCTTGAGACTACTCATAAAGTGACAGTTGTGAGCAGAGTTGTGAACAGAAGCTTACTTAACAGAGTGAGGAAGAAGGGAAAGAGTGAAAGAAAGAGAAGGGTAATTGCCTTTTTTTGAACTACACTCAAAGATCATATACTTTAATTTTTGACCTATTTTATTTGCTGAAAGTTTAGTCTTAAAGTCCAGTCTACTCTGAAGGGGAGGAGAATTAAACTTTATACATTGTTGATGGATAAATATAAAAAAAATTGTGGATAATTTTAAGGCCACGGCTATAAATACCCTTACTTTCAACATCTTTCACTTTTTCTTTTTGTGAGTTCTATAGAAACTGAATCAGTATGCATGTCTGATTCTGTTTCTGTTAAGTTAACAAAGAAAGAAAACCAAACTTAACTGTATATATACACATATATGTATATAACTGTTGGACGTGGCTTCTTTCAGAATTTTTTGTAGGATCATTCTTGAAAGTAGCAATGTTTTGTTTCATTTTAATTTCTGACTTATTTATAAACATGGGTTGGTTCTAGTTTACATTTATTACAAAGTAACGCATGGGTTGATTACTTAGTTGTACTTTTGGTATTATGCTTTTCTCATGGGTATACTTTGAAGTAAATAGATGAGTCATAGAGTATGCATATGCATGTATTCAACATCAGTAAATGATTCCAGGTGATTTTCTAAAGTGGTTTTGTAAATTTATGTTCCAATCAGTAGTGTGAGAGTTCAGTTCCTTCACATTTTTGTGAACACAAGGTATTAGTCTTTAGTCATTCTAGCAAATGTATAATTTCATCTCATTTTAGTTTTTATTTGTATTTTCCAGGGTACAAATGATACTCAGTTTTTTTGAAGGGGCACACTCAGCTGTTCTCAGGGGTTACTACTTGATTCATGCTCATGGATCACTTCTGGTAGGATTTAGGGTCTCCTGAACTCTTTTCATTGTGCATCAAACCCTCTCAGCCATGTGCAAGGCAAGTACTTTATCCACTGTACTATCTCTTCAGTTTCTAATATTCAGATTATTCTAATTTCATTAGCCATTTGAATAACTTATTTTATACATTGTTTATTCAGGTTAATTTTCTTATTATCTTGTTAAATTAATTTTTGGATATTATAAATGTTTATTGTGTGAATTGAAACTATTTTCACACTGTGACTTAATTTTTTAAAATCTAGATACCATGATTTTAAAAAGCGTTGACAGCTTCAAAGATGCTTCCAGACCCCAAAGTCACCATCCAGCTAAATATTTAACTCCAGCTGTATCACCCCATTCAAATATTTGAATTCCTGGAGCTCACAGGCAACATCTCAAGCTCTACACCACTGATGTACTAAGAGTAGCAAACTACATTGGGTGGAATGTAAAGTAGAAGGTAAGCAATCTTGATTAAGAAAATATTAACATGCAAAGCTTAACCTTAACAACATGCTAGTAATCTCTTATACAAGGACTTAATGGTTCAAGGGTGAGATGCAACAATCTTCACACACTTTCTTCTAAGAAAAATTCTTTCAGTAATTTTTAGCAAATTATTAATTACAATTAATATAAAATAAATTATTTAGGGCCTTCTTTTGGGGCAAGCTTGGGTGGTGGGAAGATGCAAAGGTGGCAGGATTGGTGTTGGAATATTGAATGTAATAAATCATCATGAATAACTTTATAAAAATAAAAATTAACCAAAAATAGGGCTGGAGTGATAGAACAGTGGGTAGGGTGTTTGCCTTGCACACGGCCCACCTGGGTTCGATTCCCAGGGTCGCATATGGTTCCCTGAGCACCGTCAGGAGTAATTCCTGAGTGCAAAGCCACGAGTAACTAACACCTGTGCATAGCTGGGTGTGACCTAAAAAGCAAAAAAAAAATTATCCAAAAATAGAAAAAAAAGTTGATGATAGAATATACAGTGTTCTCACTTCCAGTCTCACCACCAGTGACAGCATCCCTCCACCAAAAACCCTAAGTTCTTTTTCATCTCCCCAACCTGTATTCTTTTAAGTTTAATTAGCGTAAAACTTTTAAAGGTTAATTGCTATAGTTTGGGTCTCATGCTTACGGTATTGTTGGCTCTAGAAGTTTAGATAAATAGAGATATCACCTCTATGAGGCATGTGAGCACAATTCCTCTAAACCTCTTTTCTATGTTACTTTCAAGCCAGTTTTTTGGCTTCACCCCTCCTTTTCTGTCTTTTCCTTGAATTTTAATTTTTTTCATTTAGAGTCAATGGTTCCCTTACAGATGATACTTCTCATTCACTAGTCATGTGATTTTGTGTATCATAGATTAGTGAGAATATCCAGTTTTTGCCCTGCCCTTAGGTTTACTCCACTTAACATGAAATTGTACACTATGTGACCTTAAAGTTTTTTTCTCTTAATTGCACATTTGTTGATGGGTGTTTTTTGCTTTATTGAAATCTAGGCGGTGAATCTTTTCCTTTGTCACTAGAACTTTTATATCTGTTTAATTAATATTTAATCTCTATATCTTTCAATGGGATGATGATGAGGATGATGATGATGATGATGATGATGATGATGATGATATATCTTGTGAAAGAACGAGTCTATATTATTTTCACTAAGTTTTACTGTTTTGCCTTTACAAATAGAGTCTCAACCCCTTTGACATTGATTTTTGTATAAGGTTATGAAGAAAAGGTTGCTTTTAAACATCGAAGTGACTGATTGACTTAGCATTGAAAAGATTTTCTTTCCCTCTGCTATGTAATGTCCTGTATGTTATGCTTTAAGATGTATATGGCTTGTTTCAGCATTTACTATTGTATTTCACAATCTGAATATATATTTTTATTCCCTCATCAACTCCATTACTTAAAAATTAAATGTTTATATGTTTTTAATTTTTTGAAATATTTTTCTTAATATTTTGCCTGTTTTTGGATTTTTACCTTAATTGTTTTTTATTTCATTGTTTGTAAAAATTAATTATTGAGTATGTAAACTTGGGCTGTACTAAAAACTTGGATCAGTTTTGGAGGACAATTTGTTTAATAACATGGAATATCTGCAACCTGCAAAGGCCTTCCTTAATGTTGTCATTTTAAAATTTATCTTAGTAGTATTTTAGAGTTCTCTGGAAAAGAGTATTTTCGCTGTAGCGGAGGTCTAATGTTAAGTTTATATCTAGGAAGTTTACATTTTTTAGTACCATTAAGGAAGTATTTTAATATTAGGTTTATATATAGATATAGTACTGATTTTATTTTGCATTTGAAAAAATGTTTTTTTCATTAAAATATTTTAAATTAAAAAACGTGATTTACAAAGTTGTTGACAGTTGAGTTTTAGGCATATACTATTTCCAACACTAATCCCACCACCAGTATCAATTTACGTCCATCTGTGTTCCCATACTCCAACCCCTCTCTCCTGCTACCTGGCAGGTACTTTACAAAGTTTGGTGTTTGCAGCTTAGATCTCGTGGTTTCATTACTGATTTTTTAAATTAACTTGGTATCCAGTAACTTTGCTAAATGAAATATCAACTCTACAAGTCCTTTAATTGTCCCTATTTCTTTATATTTGCCTTCAAAATTTAAAAATATACAGTAAGAGCTAAAAATCACACTAAATTTTTTCTACATACTGGTATTTCCAAAACTACTTTTGTTCAACCAAATATATTATTTTGTTCTTGATTGACTATATGAAGTTGCTTATATGAAGTTGCTTATATGGCATCTAGTCTGTTGGAAAAGAGCAAAAGAAATAAAGAAATATATGTGCATGCTGGCTGTTCCCCAAGGAAATTAAATAAGTTCTCTTATTTTTCTAAAGGCTTCTTACAAAATCATAAATAAGTGTTGATGTCTTTAAGTACCTTTTATCTATCTACTGAGATAGTTGTGTGGGTTTTCACACTTACTGCCATAACATGATATAAATCACACTAATATATTTTATAATGCTCACTGTATTCCTGAGTTAAATTCTGCATTATCATGGCAAGATTATATTTAATAGGCTATGTAATTAAGTTAGCTAAAATAGTAGATGTTATTTATGCTCTTCCCAATCCATTGAGATAGATAATTTTTGCACATGCCCATGACTGTTGATCTAAGAGTTTTATTCTGGTTACCAGAGCCTTTCTTGTTAGTGTGTGATATTTTTGTTCCCCCCTACCCCCTGGAGAACACACCACTAGTTAGTCTCCTATTGCACTTGTCCATCCTTTTCCATATCTTTTATTGATTTCTCCTTTTTTGACTCATCTTTTAAAATCCCATCACTTAGTCTATTGTTCCCTTACCTGTTTACAGTCTATGGTGATCTCATTTAGTGCCAGGGCTTCTAGTATCCATAGTCTCTGGAATACTAGATTTATCTCTCCAACACAGGAAATTTTGATAAGTGCTAGATTTACATTCCCAGTTGTAAAGTCAACATCTTTTCTTTGATGTCTAGTATACATCTCAAACTAGCATAATAAGGCTGATCAATGAAAAAAATTTTTTTCCATTCTGCTCCACTTCCTCATCTCAGTTCTTGGCAATCCTATATCTATATACTTAGACTAATTTTTAAGAGTCACTTATGATCTCTATATTTTTCTCTCATCTTACAGGCAATTAGAAAACTCAAATAACTGTGTATTTAAAATATGAAAATCTGTTCATTTGTTACTGTTGTGAGTCTCCATTATTAAATAACAGCCAGAGCCCCTTAATGAATTTCCTTACATCTGCCATTTCCCTCCATAAAGTATTTTATGAAGTTCAAGGGATCAGAATGATACTTTTTAAAGAATCAGATCATATTACTCTTATGCTTAAAACCTCCTGATAGATTTTTCCCTTTTTGTTCAGAGTCCAAACCAGAGTTCTTGCCATGAGTTTTGTCTTTACCTCTTTGATCACATCTCCCCTGAAATGCCCTTCTACTTAAAGTCTACTCCAGTTACAGTAATATCATTGTTCCTAAAAAAATAGAAACACATAAAAATGACTACCAAAAATACCAAATGCCAAAGAAAAGAAAGAATAAAGAAAGGAAGCAAGGAAAAAGGAAAGAATGAAAGAGAAAGGAAGGAAGGAAGGAAGGAAGGAAGGAAGGAAGGAAGGAAGGAAGGAAGGAAGGAAGGAAGGAAGGAAGGAAGGAAGGAAGGAAGAAAGGAAGGAAGAAAGGAAGAAAGAAAGAAAGAAAGAAAGAAAGAAAGAAAAAAAGAAAGAAAGAAAGAAAGAAAGAAAGAAAGAAAGAAAGAAAGAAAGAAAGAAAGAAAGAAAGAAAGAAAGAAAGAAAGAAAGAGAAAGATCCTAAACAAAACTCGGAAAAACTCTTGACTCAATCTGTCTGGAATGCTCTACTGTCCAGTCAACTCACTCACTTGTTTGAAAAAGTAAATGTTATATTATGCTCATTTATTTTCCCTCTATTCTGAGACCAAACTCATCAAGGGTAGGGATTGTTTTGTTGATTCACAGATGTATTCCCCCAAATAAGAAGGATGCATGGCATACTGTAATGTTAGCAAATGTCTGTTGAATGCACACCTTTAAGAGTGAGTGAAGAAAAGAAAATTTCTACTTTTGTTCAATTCTAGAGCTATCCAGTGTTTCTAGCACAGTCTCAGGTAATGGCAACTCCTGCTCCGTCTGAGCTCTGATCCTAGCTGTCCCTCACTCTTCCTCCCTGACTGGGGGGAAGCAGACCTTGTTTTCTGCAGAATCATGTAATTGGAACCACTCCATCCCTTTTATTCTATCAATTAGTGTGGAATTCTACTTAGACCCAGAAGAAATTTTTCTCTGACTGAGCACCCTACTCCATTTTGAGTTACCTTTCTTTTGGGGCAAGGGATATTAGAACCCAGAATTAAAGTTTAATCAGCTTTTACCTGTACTTACTAGCCCACTTACAACGCTCATGTTTAAAAGAATAAAGAACCTGTTTTAACTCCACCCCTGAAGTTAGAAAGGTTAAATTTTAATCAGGCAAATATAAACAGGTAATGATTTGGAAATAGCTTTAACAATTTATTGAGAAGATTCAACCCAGTGGAGTGTGATGGTTTTATTTTTCACAATTACCACTATAAATTATGCTCCAATAAGCCACCCCATTTCCTGTGTCTTAATAGCATTTTCAGCTGGTTCCCTAACTTTCTTGTCACTTTTGGTAATTAAACTCCAGTTTGACTTCAAAGTCTATTAATGCTCATCTCCTTCCTCTTGCAGCACAAGCCTAATTTCTGGACCTTTCAAGGTGGACAGGTCTTCTCTCTTTTTTTAGGTTCTTATCTTCTGGAGCGGTTAGGGAACTAGCAGAATGATGCAACCAGGGTTTATCCTATGTAATTGTCAGGGATAATTACATAGGTTTTTATTTTTATTTTGTTGCCTCCCAAGTTGTGGTGATCTAGAATCACTCTCAGTGACTTGGTCAGTCAATGCTAGCGCTCAAAGTTGCATTGGTGCTCAGGTACTGTGGTACAGGGGACCAGGGGGCCATCAACCCAGGTAGGTTGCCTGTGCCCTAACCCCTGACTATCTCCTCCATCCTGGGTCTGTTTTGACCAGGTTCTGTTTAATGCCAGTGGTCTCTGTTGATGTAAGGGTTTTGCAAAGATAGTATTCCAGATTACCTGAAAAGGATGTCAAATTATTTCTGATTCCCATGCCACTCCACCCTTGGTACCGAAGATCCATCAGAGAGATAGTTGTGTCCCTCAGAAATATGTTCAGTGATCCATTTTAATTATCCTTCTTCAAAAATAATGAGACAATAAATAAGCACCAGACATTGGGTTTTGAAGCATCTCCTCTCCCCTACTGGTGAAAATATGTCAGGATGCTCAAAGGGTTCAGCCAAAATTTGTTTTTCTCTGGAAGACAATCTCAAGACAAGATTGAGATTCTTCAGTTCAGTCACAATCACACTCTAAAGGGTGAGATGATAGATACAACTTCTTGGAGTCTTTTCCTTGTCACTAGGCACTAAGTAAATGGCATTCACGGATAAAGTTAACTCAAATTTGTGCTCACCTTTAATATTAAGGTGATGTTTCTGAAAAGAACATTCTAACCAGAAACTGTCACTGTCACTGTCACCCCGTTGTTCATCGATTTGCTTGAGTGGGCACCAGTAACGTCTCCATTGTGAGACTTGTTACTGTTTTTGGCATATTGAATACGCCACGGATAGCTTGTTAGTCTCATAACGAGGAATTAAAATCTACAAAGTTCTTTGATTTTAAATCTGCCCTCGTAACTAGATTTTACTAAGAAATATGAGCAGAAGAGATATAGGATACTTCCAAGCCAAAGTAAGAAGCAGACCTGTCTCAAACCAGCAAAAGTAGTCTATATCAAACGTAGTTTATATCTAGAAACATTCCATATTGGGAGGGCTGTACAAGAAAACGAACTCTTATCCACTGTTGGTGGGCCTGTTACTTGATCCAGCCTCTCTGAACAAGGGTTTGGGACTTCTCAAAAAATTAAGAATAGACCTTCAGTTTGACCCTGAAGTTCCACTTCTGGACATCTACTCCAAGAATACAAAAATATTTACCTAAAAGGCTGCATATATACATATATAAGCATATATATGTTAATTGAAATATTTTATATATACATATATAAATATAATGGAATAATATTCAGCATGAGAAAAGAAAAAAGCATTGCAGTTTGTTGCAACTTGGACTAAGTTAGAGAAAACCATGCTAAATTAAGTGAGTCAGAACAAAAAGATAAACACCAGATGATCTCACCCATTTGTGAAATACAAAGAAACAAAATAAGGGAATAGATCATAATTTCTCAACAGGAGACCATATGATCAAAACAGTGTAAATAGAGGGGTGCATGTCATGGCATAAGACCAGGGTCTAAGACTGGTAGAACTGGGAAAACTACAGGAAAAAGAGAAGCTTGGGAGGAGGCTAAAACTAAGAAAAGGTTGAGAAAAACGGTCTAGGAATTTCCTTATGGAAATGACATATGGTCTGTTCACCTGTTATCTGAAGGTGCTGACGCAGCGTGAGGGTCTCAGGATCCTGGCACTCTGGTAATGGAAATAATGTAGCAGCACTTAAGTATAAAACAATATTGTACTATTGCCAATAATAACAACTAAAGTACAATTAAAAGGAAAACAAGATAACCTGCTCCAGGCACTCTTTGCACTTACAATGACTGGTTGTTAGTGATGACCCTGGAAATGATAAGGCCACAAGCTGGGAGAAGCCAGAATCCCTGGTTCACTTACAGATGAAAGTGATTGAACTCTCTGTTGAACTTGACATCTGCTTTGATCCACTACATGAGATAAAATTTATTTTTGTTGTACTTTTTGGGTCACACATGGCAATGCACAGGGGTTACTCCTGGCTCTAAACTCAGGAATTACCCCTGGCGGCACTCAGGGGACTATGTGGGGTGCTGGGAATCAAACCCTGGTTGGCCGCATGCAAGGCAATCACTCTACCTGCTATGCTATTGCTCCAGTCCGTGAGATACAATTTATTGTATTTGGACTGTTACAGGACTTGGGTTCACTGGTGATGGTAGTTTAATATTAAACTATTACGTATGAGAATGAAGCAACTCTCTCTGACACTGGTATAGGGAGAAAGAAACCTCTTACAACGAACACTGACCTCCTTGCATGAAACAAATCACACTTTTCCAGCTTACAATGTTCCTATGTAAACTTGGGGTGGATTAAACTCCAGGAGTAGGAGGGTAAGCTTAACTGGCTCTTCTTTTGGTCTGGGGAGAACTTTTGGCCTAGTTATCAGTTTTAGACAGTAAAAGATGATTCACTAAGCATCCTAGGAATTATTTGGAAAAATTAAAATTTCCTCATGGAGCCCTTATTTTTTTTTAATTTATTCTTTTATTGAATCACCATGTGGAAAGTTACAAAGCTTTGAGGTTTAAGTTTCAGTTATACAATGCTTGAACATCCATCCCTTCACTAGTGCACATATTCCACCACCAAGAATCACAGCATACCTCCCCCCCAACCCCCCACCTCCCCAGCCCCCCACCCTGCCTGTGTAACTGATAAATTTCACTTTACTTTCACTTTACTTTGATTGCATTCAATATTTCAACAAAAATCTCACTATTATTGTTTGGAGTTTCTCCCCCCTAAAGTCGGACCTGCTGAAAAGGAAGCATTTGATAATTTGTTTTCCATTGCTGAGAATGAAGAGATATGAAGTCAAGCAGCCGCACTAGCAGCCACACAGTTTTGTATTTCTGTATTTTAGTATTTTAGTAACTAAGTTTAGAGAAATATCTGCCAGAAATTGCATCATTGCAAGCTTGTACCTCTCAGCTACTTTATATTCCACATATGAGTGCAATCTTTCTATGTCTGTCTCTTTCTTTCTGTCTCTTTCTTTCTGACTCATTTCACTCAACGTGATACTTTCCATGTTGATCCACTTATATGCAAATTTCATGACTTCATGTTTTCTGACAGCAACATAGTATTCATTCCATTGTGCATATGTACCAGAGTTTCTTTAACCAGTCATCTGTTTTGGGGCACTCTGGATTTTTCCAGATTGTGGCTATTGTAAACAGTGCTGCAATGAACATAGAAATGCAGATGTCATTTCTACTATACCTTTTAGACTCTCTGGGATATATTCCCAGGAATGGTATTGCTGGGTCAAATGGAAGCTCAATTTCTAATTTTTTGAGATTCGTCCATATTGTTTTCCAAAAGGGCTGAACCAGTCGGCATTCCCACCAGCAGTGAAGGAGAGTCCCTTTCTCCCCACATCCATGACAACACCGGTTGCTTTTATTTTTTGGGATGTGGGCCAGTCTCTGTGGTGTGAGATGATATCTCATTGTTGTTTAGATCTGCATCTCCCTGATGATTAGTGATGAACATTTTCTCATGTGCCTCTCAGCCATTCGGGATCCCTTGTTTTATATACACACTGTCTCAAGGAAGCCAGACACCCTCACCCTAGTTTGATAACCACAGACATGTACTCCTAGGATTTTGGTTCCTTTCTCAGTTTCCTGCCATTGAAAAGCTAGTGTGAGACTTCCTGAAGGGGCAACTGTGGTGACCCTAATGGCCGAAAAAGATGCCTTATGGTTTTGTGCCTGGAAAAAATATTTCTGGACTTTCATCCCGGCCTGACTTTGGTGGCAGTGACTCATAGGTTTAACATGTACCTTATTCCCTTCCTGTTGTTGAGCTAGAGTGTGGTAGGTTTCAGGATCACCAAAACATTACTAACTTGGACCAAGATGTCAGTGCAGCACAGGGGACACAGAGTACCACAGTGGGCAGCATTCCAGAAGGGAAAAGGGGTCTTATTGGAGGCAAAAGTTTTCTGGCACGTGGGGAAAATGTAATGTTTTTAAATTTATATATGAAGACTGGAGAACAGAAAATTCGAGGCAGGAGGTTCTAAAAAGTTATGTTTATAGAAAGTAAGTAGGGATCAGTTTTCTGACAGGTTAGCTTTGGAGGAAACTGGGGAGGGAACCATGTGGGAACTCTGACTTTATATGTCGCATGGAATTATTGTCAGGGCAGTCTTGGCGCTGAATCACGGAGTGTGTTCTGTGGTTATAGAGTCTTTCTGTGAAAGAGCTGCTCCTAGTGCTAACCCACAGGGAAAGATTAAGCGATCTTAACTAGAAGGCTAGAGGCAAGAAGGTACAGGGCAGCAAATGATCAAGTCTGAAAATTTTACCATTAAAGACTTAATGGTTATAGTGTATAATGTCATTCTTAAAGTGTGAGTGTTTCCCAAGAGAAGCAATTAACATGGGCACATCTGCATCCGAGTGTTACTGAATAATTCTGAAGGGCTGTAAATTTCTTTGCTATGTACTTGTATATATAAATTGTGAAAGGTAACCAACTTATCTAACTTCTGCAATGTGATAACTATTTTAAAATCAATTGTTTTTAGTTTTAAGGCTACCCCTGGTGGTGCTCAGGACTTACTCTTGGCTTGATGCTCAGGTATCACTCCTTGCAATGCTAGGGAGACCATTTAGAGTCAAGGAATGAACCTGGGCCGACCACATGCGAGGCAAACATCTTATCTGCTGTGCTCCCTTTCTGACCACTAAAATCCATTTTTGAAAGGACACACAGGAGGTGGTTGTGATGAGTTATATTATGGTTAATATACTTGTCTCTTTTAGAAGATGACTTAGTATACCTGTTTTATTGGTGTTAGACTTGATTATATGACTCATTTGTGCAGTACTATTTGATCGAAGTGAAAAGAGCAGAAATGTCTTTGTGAGAAAAAACTACTATGTGTCTACACTGTCTCCTTTTCCTTCCCCCCCTCCCCGCATAAGATTCATTTAATAGATAGAGGTTGGTCCTTTAGCCTATTCTCAAGATAGGGAAAACTTCAAACAGAAGTGAAGCTGACTTAAAATTGGTAGGTAGCTTGAATTGAGAAGCAAACATTTGTTATTGCTGACCACCAAGATTCTGGATTATTTTATTACAAATATATAGCATATCTATTTTATTTTATACTATAAATACAAGCTACCTAAACTCACCTTATTACTGCAATAACTGAAACTGGATTTGAACTCAGACCGGCCTGACTTTAAAGTCCATAACTTCCTCTTCACAGAACACATCTCTTAACAGGAAGAACTTAGAAACTTAACCATGATGTCTTCATAGAACATAGCCTCTACTCCTCCCTCCTTCCACTTCTTTCTGCAGCTGACCCAGCAGAAATGAAGAATTTTAAGGAGATCATGCCATTCCCATAAAAGCCCCACATAGATGGGATTAGAATGGAACTGAACAAATGATCTCATCCCCCCAGTTGGTGTCTGCCTGCCTTCTTTTTGGAAGACTAAAGCAGGGGAGGGAGTAACAAGTGAAGATCATAAGGAATCCCATGCTGCCCAAGAGCTTCCCAAATGTCCTTTCTGGCTCAGTGTGGTGGAAGCTGGTATAATCTGGTAGATAGGCAGTAGCTGGTGCCATGGGAATGGATCAACCATTGCTAGCTTCCTTCCACCCCTGGAGTAACTTTGATTTGACATGGACACCTCTCTTTGGAAGGGGAATAGCCCAAGGGCTGCCATTCACAACAAACAGAAGACTCATGAATACCAGACTGGGTCTTAGGCAAAACAAAATTCTGCTACTTCGATTGGGTATTCAGAAGGAAAGGGATAGATACAGAATACTATCTCTCATATATGAGACTTAATGGTACATAGTAAGGTAGCAACAAGAGGTCAAAGGCAACACAAGGGGAGAACAGACCCACAAAATTGAGATGGGGGTGGGCATTAAAAAGGGAGAGGCATTGGGGACCTCAGAAAGGGAAGTAGGTACACTGGTATTATAAATCACAATGTCTTAATCAACTAAAAAAAAGATTTATAAAAACAGATGGAGTAAATCAGATCACTCGGGAGAAACAAGCAAACAGATGTGCAAGGAGTAGAAATAATCAAAAAGTGCCTGCCCCAAAGCTGTGATGTTTTCTCTTTGATTGAAATAGAAAATAGAGATTTTAGCTCTTTCTTTGAATTTTCTCTTAGGATTCTATTTCAGGGAAAATTCAGTCTGGGTTGATGTCCTGGAGAATTGAATCTAAAAAGAGTCTAAAGAGTGACCTGTCCTGTAATGTGTCATGGGAAGCTGGAAGTCAGGGACTGAGTAGGGACAGAAAGTGGTGCAGGCTGACTCTGTGCACGATTTCCTCATTCAGGAAGGTGCAACTATGTAGTTCACCAGCAGGAACCAACTTGGTCACTTGTTTTGCTTTTAAACTGTCTTGAATTCACTATAGGTTCTACACCAAGAGATTGATTATACTGAGGAGCTGTTGACACTTCAGTTTTGTGAGCTCTATATTGCCATCCTGGAAATCAGAGCCCCCAAGTAACATTCCATTTTGTATTATAATATATACTTTTGGGATGTGTACAAGACAAGAACTATCCTGGTGTACTTGGGGGACCATGTGCTGTTGGGGATTGACTTCGGATTCTGCACATAAGAGACATGTACATTTGAGCTTCTTCTCAAGCTGCATGTTTCTGTCCCTTTTATTTTTAAGAAAGGAGGAAATTTTATTAAAAATTGTCAATTAATTTTCTATATTTTAATTGTGAAAAATATATTTCACACTCTATATAATGGGTTTATTAGTTCATCTTTTATAATTTTTTTTGAGCTGAGAAATTTTGGGTGACTTAATTTTTTCAGTTCAACAACAGAAGAACTTTTTACAAGATTAATCCTTAGTTTCCTGGACTTAAGCAAATGTCTTAAAGGCTGAACATTTTTCCCTCTCTGGCTCTCTTTTCATTTCCGGACCCCCATTCTACACTCCTCAAACCCTCATCTGAGCTTAATAATTTGCTCTCATTTTTAAACTTTATTCATCCTCCTCTTTATCTTTATTTAAACAATGTGCTTTACAAAGTTGTTCATCATGGTTTTTAATGGCATTTAATATTCCAACATCAATCTTTCATAATTTTTAAAAATCTCTTCTTTTCTATTCTTCTGTAGAAACCAGAGTCTTTAGCTGACCATTTTGGATTTTTTGAAATACTATTATGATTTTCTTCTCAACATTAATTGCCAACATTTGGATTCTAAATAATAAGCTTTTGATTTTCTTAATAATCTGCTAATAGGGTAAGACTACATTATTACCCAAAACCACAGGACCCAACTAAGAATCAATCGTGGTATCCTGCATTACATTTCTAATGAAATTTAAAATTTATCTCAAGTTTCTTCTGAAGTCATATTCAATTTATCTGCCAACATGTTAATACTGATACACTTGTGGCTGTGACAACAACTCTCAAGTATGAAGACATAGGCATTTTCAATGAAACCCTCAAAACAAACCACTGATAAGTCAGTCACAAGGACTGATTCATATTTTCTTCACTTTTTCTGAGCCTCATTAAAGTCAGAGTTAACATTAATAAGAATTCAACACACTGTAATTTTGTCTTTGTAGATTTAAGACTCCTGTTGAATTACTTTGACCAGAACTTTCAGCACCTGCTGGCTTTTCTGAGTAGTTATGACTACTATAACCAAATAGCAGAGAATAGATGGACACATTGCTTGGATTGCACTAATATATGAAGGGTGGTAAAGAAAGAGATCAATAATGTTACCTACACCCTTTGGGGTTTTTGAAGAAAACAAAGAGACCAGTGAATGAACCATGTTTTTGCTGCAGAGATAAGTGAAGGATTCAAAAAGTTATTATCTATAGATGCTTTTTAATTATATAAGGTCTTTCATGACTACATTCCAATACTGCATTAAGATTTAAGAGGCCTAAAAAGATTCTGGAGCCAGTTTTCCCCAGAGCAAACTCAAAGCTTTTCTGTTGCTGGAGACTCTAAAGAAGTAAAGATTTTCTGCTGCTCCAGAGTAATTTCCGTACTCACACAGGAATTTTGTATCCTTCTTATGTTCTTGACTGAAACCATGTTTATCCATCAAGTAGTCTATTAGCATCTAATCATTCTAGTTGATTACCTTTGTCTTGTAGTTTTATGACCTTCAACCATCACAGCTGATTTCACGTATACCTGAAGCTTTTTCAGGTGTGCAACAACTATGGTTCTTTTTTTCCTCAAAGAATGAGGAATATTATCAAAGTAAAGGTGTTTTTTACATTCATAGCAGGTATATCATGTTGGTGTCACTAAGAAGATGTCACTTTCCCTATAATTCTTTTTTGAAAAAACACCTATACATGTAAAGAAACTTAAGCAGTGGAAAAGCCTGAACTGATCTCAGAAGAAGTGTGCAGTACAAGTAGTCAGGAACTTCTCTGCCACCTTGCCAAGCAGAAAAGAGCCGTCTACACGTTCTTTTTATTCAGGGTGCCACTAGCTCTGTGCCCTGAGATCACTTCTGGTGGGGCTTGAGGAACCATATGGGGTGGCAGGAATTGAACCCAGGTCAGCCACATGAAAGGTAAGTACCTTTACCTACTATACTATATCTCACCCCACCCACCATTTCTACTTACTTAAAGAAATTAAGCTTAATGGTCTATCTTGGGACAGGCAACCCCTTTAAATTTCTGTGTTGATTTTGTTATAATAACTTCAGACGCACCATTTTCCTGTCCCCTCTATCCTAACCTACATATTTTCATATAAGTACCCAGAGCATAAACAAAGCATCTGCCTTTTAAAAAGAATTATTCATGTTTCTATTTCCTGACAAGATATTTGAGCAAAAAACTAATCAGAAATTAAAGACACAGGTATTAAACCAAGAAAAGTATTGGACTCAGAAGATGTCTTAGTGTTTTTGCCAGATAAGCATGAGGGTGCTAATTTAATCCCATACTGTGCTAAGGTGATATTCCCAGCCCCACAGCCTGGAGAGGGAAAAATAAAAAACAATAAAAGTTTTTAAATGAAAATAAGTTAAGGACACAGTTTAGTTTTAAATTTGAGATAGGGATGTGCAAGGGATTGACCTCAGGACCTCATACTATGAAGGATGCAAGCACTTAACAACTGAGCTGCATCACTGACCACAATTTTTGAGAAGTTTAAACAAGCAAGGCTAGTAACAGAAACAATTTCTCAGATTAAATATTTGTAGTAAGTAATGAGTGCAGCATGCCAGCATTCATATTTATAGCCAATGTTCCCTCTGAATTTATTATGCAATTGAAATATGACCAAGAAAGTAGAAGTCATTTTTAAAAGAACCATATATAAGCCCACCTCACCTCACTAGAAAACCAAGGTAATTTTTTCTGATTCCCCATGAGTATACCTCATTTGTATTCAGAGGTTTCCACACTTATTTGGCTTACAGGCATCTCTTTAGAGAAAAAATACTGTGCTCTCTAGAAATTGACCTTCTTCAGGCAAGCAAACAAACAGTTACGTGCCCCAACTACACTCAAGGTTGCCATCACCCTTGTCCAGTATCACTCATCACTCACTTTGGGAAACACTGCCACACATACTTTGATACAATTCAAAGCCATATTGTTTTCTTTTTTACTTTATTTAAAGATCATGGTTTAAAAAGTTGTTTATAATACAGTTGTTACGGGCGTTCAATGTTGCAACATCAATCCCACCACCAGAGCCATCCCCTCCACCATGCCCCCCATTTTTCCACCATGCCTCACACATACCCTTTTAGCAGGCGCAGAATAATTTATTTCTTGTTGCTTGTTATAACTAAATGGCTAATGGGATTATTAAAAAACACTATAGTAAAAGATTTGTGAACAGCATTATATGTCATCATTGGGTCATTAAGTCTTGCCTGTATGTTTACTACGCTGCTTGTTGCTAGTTCAGTCTTCTGTGTTATTGTTTTTGTTTATCATACTTAGTTGGCATTCATGTTACTTTCTCATCTAATTTGGGGTGTTCCAACTGGGATCTCAGTATGTGAAATTTGGAGGCATGGCACTGCCACACATCTAGGAGCGACAGAATCTGTAGAACTGGGTCAATGAGTTTCCATGGCAGCAGCTGTGGAGTGTGAGTGTGGCTGCCAGGGCATCTGGAAGTACAGGGGGGTGGGGGAAGCAGACTGTCCCCACTCTGAGCAGACCCCAGAGTTCTCAGCCAGAAAAATAGTGACCTGTGAATTTTATCATTTTGTGTCTCTGTAGATTAGTCAAAAAGCAGTATAGTTGGGCCATTGGTATGGTAACTGGTGGGGGGTGTGGGTGCAGCTGGGTGGGGACTTCAGCAGGGTGGGGACTTGGCCTAGTCATTGTACTATTGCTCTGGCCCAATTAACAAGTATTTATTAAGCCCCTATTAGATGCTGAATGTAAATGACAATGGGAAAAAACATATTCTCTGTTCTTTAGAATTTACAATTTAGACAGAATAGGCAATAGCAATGAAATACACGAGGAAATAAACAATTTACTAAGTGCTAATAAAGAAATAAAATTTTCTTCACTAAAATTTCAGCCAGAACACTCGTGTACTCATAAATTTTAGTGACTTGCATCTCTCTGAGATTCAGTTGTGAATCTGTAAAGCTGGACCCATGGATAAGTTCACGTGATGGTGGCTGTGGGATGTGGGTGTGGCTGCTGGGGCTTCCAGAAGTATATGGGATGGGGCGAGGTTTATGGCCCCCCAAAGACTGCTTTCAACTATTCTTGTTGTTTATTTTGGGGTCACACAAGAAGTGCTCAGGGACTCTTGGCTCTGCACTCAGGAATTACTCCTGGCAGTATTGGCGTATCACAAAGGATGCTGGGGATCAAACACGAGTTGACATATGAAGGCAAGTACCTTATCCACTTTACTATATTTCTGCCCCCTGCTTTCAACTCTCAAAGTGAATTATAAACATTGCTATTTGTTAATATGTTTGCATAACAATAATTTATATGGTTATGTAATAGTCCATCCAGTTGATATATTGTTTCCTTCATTAAAAAGAAGAACAACTGTATTATTTGAGTTAGAATTAAATAAGACTCACAAGAACATCAATATGACACAAATTAATGACGTGCATAAATGTTATTGAGCTACAAGGTAATTGACTATACAGTGGAAAGCAGCTTGTATAAATTATATTTAAGAGTCTTGATACACTATAAAAGCAAAACTTTCTAGGAGAGGCTGCAGCGAAAGAAATTCCTCAGCTAAATAGAATTTTCTAGTCCTTTGAAAGGTTAGTTTCTAGAAATGAGATGCATAATCCCCACCCTTTTTCTTGTAGCCACACTTTTATTTGTGCAAAAGTGTAGACAATAAACAGAATGCTTCAATTAGATTAAGTTAATCAGATTACTTTCCTAGAAACTATCAATAATGTATGAATAACTAGTAGGCTTTATTAATTACCATAATCAATCAAAATTTATTTATTTATTTTGATTTTGGGCTATGTCCGGCTGTGTGCAGGTCTTACTCCCGACGCTTAGCTTAAGGTCCATTCCTGGTAGGAATTGGGGGACCATATGGGAAGCTGAGAGTCAAGCCCAGGTCAGTTGTGTGCAAGGCAGATGCCCATACCCATTGTGCTATTGCTCTGGCCCAATCAACAATATTTATGAAGCACCTACTAGATGTTGAATGTGAATTATAATGGGAAGAAGATATCCTCTGCTTCTTAGACTTTCATTTTTTCTCTTTTATTGAATCATGATGAGATACAATTATAGGCTTTCATGTTTGAGTTACAATCACACAGTGATCAAACACCTTTCCCTCCACCAGTGCATATTCCCCACCACCCATCTCCCCAGTATACCCCACCTTTACCCACATTCCCCCTGCCTGTCTGGTAGACTATTTCCCCCATACTCTCTCTCTACTTTGGGGCATTATGGTTTGCAATTGCAAGCACTGAGAGGCCATCGCTTTTGGTCCTTTATCTACTTTCAGCACACATCTCCAAACCCAACTGATCCCTCCAACCATAGATTCTCTTAGTGATCCCTTTTCTATTCCTCATGCCTTCTCCCTCTGTTCATAAGGCAGGTTTCCAACAATGGAGCAATCTTCCTTGCTCTTGTGTCTACTGTCCTTGGGTGTCAGTCTCATGTTATGTTATTTTATACTCCACAAATTAGTGCAGTAGTTCTATGTTGGTCCCTCTCCTTCTGATTCATTTCACTCCATGTCTATTCACTTACAAGCAAATTTCATGACTTCATCTCTCCTAATAGCTGCATAGTATTCCATTGTGTAAATGCACCAAAGTTTCTTTAACCAGTCATATGAGACAGAATAGACAATAGCAATTAAATACATGATAATATACCTCCACTATCCAGCCACTGCCACGCTCCAGGTCACTTTCCGGACACTTGGGCCAAGCCTCACGCATGAGTGAAGCCCCACAGAACCAGGCAAAGCAGAACTTTGTGACTTTGGTAGGCTCAAAGGGACCTGGAAACAGAGATACTCGGCCTGCTTCCTCCAATCTCCTACACCCCAGGAATCACACCCAGATGATCCACCCTACTGGTGCCAGATAAATACCTCATTGGCTGACCTCCACCACCTCCACTACCCAGCCACCACCACACTCCAGGCTGCTTTTTGGACCACATCATAAAATACTTAATACCCATTTTCCATAATTACCGCACTATATTTGATGGGGTCCAAATATGGTGTGAACACCTGCAAGGGTGATTAGAGACTGCCTTAAAAGCCTCCATCCCTCTAGGAGAGCCTGACAAGCTACCGAGAGTATCCCACCCGCACAACAGAGCCCGGCAAACTACCTGTGGTATGCCAAAAACAGTAACAACAATGGGCCTCATTCCCCTGACACTGAAAGAGCTCCCAATATGACAGCATTAAGAAGGATGAGCAAGGAGAGGCTGATAAAATCTCAGGGACAAAATAGACTGCCAAAATGAAGAAGGACTAAAATGACTGTCTGTACTTTCAAGGCACGTACGCTTGCATCAGAAGCATCCATCAAGGATCTGATGGTGTAAGCGCGGAAGAACAAGTACATCATTGGTCTGACTGAGACGAGAAGGCATAGATCACATTACACCATTTTCGACACTGGAGAAGAACTTCCTCAGAACATACGACAATAGAAGTGTTGGTGATGTCAGTGTCTTATCAACATGAACTTAGCCATGATCATTGATTCATTTGAATGCCTAACAACCCACTTTGGATGATTACACTTGAATAGATGTGGCTTACTGCTGGCAGTTTCTATTTTCGTTGTCTATGCACCAACACCCAGCTATGATAAAGAAGAAATCGAGAAGTTCTATATGAAGCTGGAGAAGTTCTATAAACAAGATCACACCTTCTACAAGATCACTGCCAGTGATTTTAATGCCAAGATAGGATGGAGAAGGTCAACCGAAGAACTCCACATCGGGACCCATGGCCTGAATGGAAAGAACAGGGTGAGAGACTGTCTGAGTTCATTATGTCAACAAGATCATCCATGGTAACTCACAGTTCCAGAAGGCTGAATCTAAATGCTGGACATGGGAGTCTCCTGGTGGACAGTTTCACAACGAAATTGACCACATCATATTCAGTTGATGGTTTTGCCTGACTGATGTTGTTGTCCCAAAATTCCAAACGGGATCGGACCACCATCTCTTTCATGCAAAATTCTACTTCACAGAGCAGGGCGAAAGGATGCAAAGTTTAAGTTTAAGAAGAGAACTCCCAGAATGACCACCAACTGGGAGCTCTTTGGCACTATTGTGGCAAAGTGGGAAGATGCCATCATTAACAACATTGACGAGGAATACGATTGACTGGTTCAGCACCTCCATGACTGCGTGAAGAATGCCGAGAATGGAAAGGCCACAAACAGATGCCTGTCTTTGGAAACTCTCAAGCTCATTTGCCAACGTGGTTTGGCATGATTCTCAGGCAATCACAAGCTAATGTCTGAGCTCACAAAGCTGTGCAGAGAAGTGATAAAGGAAGACCTCAAGGAGAGAAGAGCAGAAGTGTTGCTGATGCAGCAGAAACTGGAAAAAGTATTCTCAATGCGCGCCTGTCCTTTGCCAACTACAAGACCAAGAAGACTGCTCTCTAATGTCCTGATGGATCTATCACATCTTCCAGAAGGGCAATGGAGAGGATTATTCACGACTTCTACTCAGATCTCTTCTATAGCCATGTCCACCTGCCCACATACCAAATTCTGCTGGATAGATATGTTGTTCCCAATGTTCTCCCTTCTGAAATCCGACATGCCATTTTGTTGGTAAAGACATGTACAGCTCCCAGTCCAGACAAGGTCAGACCTGAACAACTGAAGAATCTGCCGCCAGTACTCATCAATACACTGGCTTGGCTCTTCACATGTTTGTTACCTGTCTGTATGCAAGGTTCCGTTCCAATGGAAAACCAGCAGGACTGTTCTGTTGTACAAGAAGGGAGATATCCCCAACATTGGTAACTATCACCCAGTCTGCCTGTTGTCTGTCATCTACAAGTTGTTCACTCAAGTAATCCCGAATAGAATAGGCTAAACATTAGACAAAGGGCAACTATGAGAGCAAGCCCGGTTCTGAAAAGGATTCAGCATGATCAACCATATCCACAAGGTGACAAAGCTCATTGAAGTTTCGCGAAAGTTCAAGATGCTGCTTTGTCTAATGTTCATCGATTTAAAGAAAGCCTTTTTTAAATCGATTCTATTGAGACTGAAGCGGTCATCAAAGTCTTAGCCAAACAGGGCACTCAAACTCAATACATCAGGATCTTCTGTGAGCTGTAGTACAGATTCACCTCCAGGATCTCACCATTTTACAAGAAAGTGATCATTGACGTAAAGAGAGAGGCAGGGTGATGCCATTTCACTGAAACTCTTCAGTGCCACCCTTGAGAATGTCATGCGATGACTGGAATGGGAAGGAATGGGAGTGAAGATAGATGGTTGGCAACTACACCACCTCCGCTTCACTGATGACATTGTTCTTATAACACCAAACATTAGCCAAGTGGCACAAATGCTGGCTGACTTCAACCGCAAGTGTGGAAAGGTCGGACTGCAGCTGAATCTCAACAAAACAATGTTCATGGGAAATGAACTAGTCTCTGACATTCCATTTGCTCTCAATGGAATGAACATCTCTGAATACAGCAGATATGTGTACCTGAGTTGAGAGCTAAACACGAGGAACGACTTGGTGCCAGAACTGCACAGGAGGAAGAGAGCAGCATGGAATGCCTTCATGAGCGTCGAAGTAGTTGTTAAGAGGATGAAGAACCTCCAGCTCTGGGCACATCTTTTCGACTCCACCGTTCTTCCTGCACTAACATATGCCTCAGAGACCTCGGCCCTACGAAAACAGGATGAGAACACTATTCGGGTATCCCAAAGAGGAATTGAAAGAGCTATGCTTTGAATATCACATTTCACTCAAGTGAGAGAAGGAATCCGGAGTTCCGACCTCCATCAATGATCAAGAAAATCAGTGATGCTAGTCTTGTTTGCAAGGCATCGAAAATCAGATGGGTCAGACACATAATGCAATTTAGAGACAACCGCTGGACTAGAACTGTTACCGACTGGATTCCATGCAATGTCAACAGACTGCATGGCCGCTCACCTACGAGATGGTCATACTTCTTCGTCAAAACCCTGAATGAACAGTTTGAGGCTCTTCATGTTCCTGGAGGGAGCAGATATCATTGGGCTATACTAGCACGTGACAGGGATAAATGGAGACGGTACTGGTGCCCGCTCGAGCAAATCGAAGATCAACTGATTGGCAAGTGATACAAGTGAATATGCTACAACAATTTACCAAGTGCTACGAAAGAAAGCACTATCTCAAAAAAGAATGTAAGGCATACTGTATCTGGACAATCAGAAAAGGCGTCTCTCAGTCATATTTACACTCAAGTTGAAGAAATAAGAGTAAACATCACTAAAATTTGGGGAGTAGGGGCAAAAACACAAGGCATAATCTAATTTACATTCCTGACTTGGGCTAATAGAATGACAGGGCAGTAGGCAGAAGGAATGTGGCCAGGCTAAGGTGGAGGGGAGGTTGAGGGTCAATCTCATGATTTCCTTGCAACCCAGCATCTTGGATTTCTTCTAAGCTCAATGTACAGCTAGATGACAAATCTTCAAATCACATTTTAATATTACCTTTGAACTACTGTGTGGAAAACAGATTGAAAAAGGGACGAAGTGTAGAAGTAGAGAGAATGATTAGGAAGAGGCTGTGGCTGTTACCCAACAACAATAAAGAGGAAAAAGCTTAACTCAGTGGTGGCAAGTGAAAGCAGACTAAATGAGTAGGATAGATCTTCAGCAGAGATATAGTTAGTTGACTGCTGAAATAGCTATGAAGGATGAAGACATAAAACGAAGTCAGTAATGGCTTCTGGGTTTCAGGGATTTCATAAAATGTAACAAAGGAAAGCAAGAAATCAAAGACTTTCTTTGGGTATTAAGTTGGAGCAAAGTGAAACTGTCATCTAAGCAGTTAGATATCCTAATCTAAGACCTGCTTGGGAGTTCTCAACATCCTATGATATTTAAAGCCTAAAGACTGGAGACTCAGAAGAGTGTGTTGGGGAAGGAATGGAGACAAAGGGCTGAAATGGTAAGCATTACAGGGATGCTGGATTGAAATTGGAAGTAAACCTAACTTAAGATAGATTCCAACTTTCTGACCCTTTGAATGTCTGGGAAATTATTCAGAAAAAATTTTTTATGTCATCTCTTTTATTCTCTTTTCTCCATAACTCTCCAACTCTGGTGCCTTCTAACATTGAAACATTTCTGTGAAAGAAAGGACAATTTTGTGTTAAGCTTCCCAAACTCAGGGAACCTGAAAGTTCTCACCTTAATCAGTTTTACACTGGTAACTTTGCCCAACTACCACACGTTTTCTATTCTTTTTTTTTTGCATCACACCCAGCAATGCTCAGGGGTTACTCCTGGATCTGCACTCAGGAATCACTCCTGGTGGTGCTCAGGGGACCATGGGATGCTGGGAATCGAACTTGGGTGGCCACATGCAAGGCAAATGCCCTACCCGATATGCTATCACTCCAGCCCCGTTTTCTATTCATTTTTTGTTTGTTTTGTTTTCGCAGCTGTAAACAATCCCTCTGGGTTTTCCCTGAAAGCCAGAATCTGACAAGCTCTTCCTTCTGCATCTTGCTGTAGCTTGTGGGCCAGCACTTGGAAGCTCTGGAGGATATATAGAGATAATGTAATGGCAGGAGCCAGGATGCGGTGATGAAAAGCAAGTTCCCCATTCAACAAAGGAGTAAATTGCCTCTCACAACCATGGTCATTCAGAATTAATTTTACCGACCCATCAACTTACTTTTATCTCTTCCTTTCCATATCATGATCACTTAGTCATATATTTGAGTTGCAGAGGTAACTAGGTATCACACTTTTTAGTTGTGATGCTCCTGTATATTCTGGAGTAATGCTGCTCAGGGGTCACCATGGGACTTTCTCTCAAAGTTGGGAAGAGAAAATAGGAGAGGGGAATATAGTACTCCTGGCTATAGTAGTTTCTGGGGGTCACACATTTAGCTGTAGTGCTCACACACTCTGCTATGGCACCAGAGATCACAGATAGTAGAGCTACCATTCACAAAAAGCAGAGATGCTAGGATCATGCTCAGTGTATGTGGAGACCAATGGGGATTGAACTCATGGCCTTAAAAGTTTTTAATGCAGACTTTTTTTTAACCACTGAGCAATCACTGGGTTCTAATCAACTTCTTTGACCAACAGAAGCCCATCAGCCCTTGTCTAATCCAAGAAATGACTCATTTGCTTTGGTCTAAAAGAAAAAAATTAAATCAATATTTACAAACCTGTACAGCTGTGCCAGAGAGCCAGTAGAGCCAGTAAGGTGCTTGTCTTGCACATGGTCAACATGGTCAACATGGGTTCAACCTTTCACATCACATAAGGTCTTCCAAGCACCACTAGGAGTGATCTCTGAGTACAGAACTAGGAGTAAACCCTGAGCACTGCAAAGTGTGGCCCTAAATGAATTAAAAACAAATCAAAACCTAACAAAAAATTCCCCCAACCCCGCTGCCAGAAAAATCCAACTATACAGTTGAGAAGAGTATTCCCAGACTCTGGATATGCAAAAACTAAAAAACACCCACTAGGGAGCAGAAAGATAGTACAATGGTTGAGATATTCACCTTGCACTTGGTCAACCTAAGTTTGATTCCTCTCTCTGATGTGGTCCCCTGAGCACTGTCAGGAGTTTTCCCAGAGCATAGAGCCAGGAGTAAGCCCTAAGCACAACCAAAGCTCACCTTTATTTCTATACACTGCTTCTGTAAAGGCTCAGGTTGTGCTATACAGTGAATGACCAGGAAGAAGGTAGGGGAACATGTAAATTACAGAGAAAACATTTTTATTGTTATCAGGACATCAAAATTCAAATTTCAAGGCACCTTTTCTACATGGCCAAATCCCAATAAAGTGATATGTATGTATGTAGGTTATCGATAAAACTTGCTCTTCTCTATAGACAGCTTTCAAAAACAAGAACTACCCCTTTCTTCCTGAAGGCAGAGCAACCTGCAGCTATATTCAACCCAACATTGAAACAGCTCAGCTCCACAACTGAACCTCATCAAGCTGCCAAGCCACCAAAATGTTTCACCTTCATAGCTGCTGGATCAGGCTGCCACAAATGTTGTCCTGACACCTCCAAATAATACTGATAAATCAGTAGGATAACAGAAAATCCGATGAAAAAGTTTTAGAGAGGACCACAAAACTCAGCGAATATTTAATGAGTGAAAAAATTGTATTATGATAAACTTGGTAAATCATGGTGTTATAATAATTTTTATTTTTTATTTATTTATTTTTTTCTTTTTGGGTCACACCCAGCGATGCTCAGGGGTTACTCCTGGCTTTGCAGTCAGGAATTACTCCTGGCGGTGCTTGGGGGACCATATGGGATGCCGGGGATCGAACCCGGGTCGGCCGCGTGCAAGGCAAACGCTCTACCCGCTGTGCTATCGCTCCGGCCCTATAATAATTTTTAAAACATTTTTTTATTAATGAATCACCAAGAGGTACAGTAATGAACTTACAAACTTTTGTGCTTGCGTTTCAGTCATACAGTGACCTAGTGCCCATCCCTCCACCAGTGCCCATTTTCTACCACGAATGGTCTCAGCATCCCTCCCACCACCCCCACCCCATCTCCCCCACCCGACCCTGCCTCTGTGGCAGGACATTCCCTTTTGTTCTCTCTCTTCTTTGGGTTGTTGGGGTTTGCAATAGTGGCATTGAGTGGCCATTGTGTTCAACCTATAGTCTACATTCGGCACGCATCTCCCAACCCGAATGGGTCTGAACACCCTTTACTTGGTGTTCCCTTCTCTATATGAGCTAGTCTTTTCCCCCAACATGTGAAGCTGGCTTCCAAGCCTGGGTCAAACCTCCTGGTACTTATCTCTTCTATTCTTGGGTGTTAGCCTCTGATTCTGTTACTTTATATTCCACAAATGAGTGCAATCTTTCTATGTCTATCCCTCTTTTCTGACTCATTTCACTTAACATGTTACTTTCCATGTTGATCTACTTACATGCAAATTTCATGACTTCATCTAACAGCTGCATAGTATTCCATTGTGTAGATGTACCAAAGTTTCTTTAACCAGTTATCTGTTCTTGGGCACTCCGTTTTTCCCCAGATTTTGGCTATTGTAAACAATGCAGCAATGAACATACAAATGCAGGTGTCATTTCGACTATACTTTTTTGCCTCTCCGGGATATATTCCCAGCAGTGGTATTGCTGGGTCAAATGAGAGCTCAATTTCTAAGTTTTTGGGAATTGCCTATACTGTTTTCCAAAAGGGCTAAACCAGTCAGCATTCCCATCAGCAGTGAAGGAGAGTTCCTTTCTCTCCACATCCACGCCGACACTAGTTGCTTTTGTTCTTCTGGATGTGGGCCAGTCTCTGTGGTATGAGATGATATCTAATTGTTGTTTTGATCTGCATCTTCCTGATAATTAGTGATGAAGAGCATTTTTTCATGTGCCTTTTGGGCATTCAGATTTCTTCTTTCAGAAAGTTTCTGTTCATTTCATTGCCCCATTTTCTGATGGAGTTGGATGTTTTCTTCTTGTAGTGTTTCTTCTTGTAGAGTTCAACCAGTGCCTTGTATCTCCTTGATATCAACCCTTTATAAGATGGGTATTGGGTGAATATCCTTTCCAATTCTGTAGACCGCTTTGTATTTTATTACTTGTTTCTTTTGAGGTGCAGAATCTTCTTAGTTTAAGATAGTCCCGTTTGTTTATCTGTTTCCATTTGCTTGGCCAGTGGTGTGTCATCTTTGAAGATACCTTTAGCTTCATTGTCATGGAGGGTTTTGCCAACTTTGTCTTCAATGTACCTAATGGATTCTGGTCTGATGTTGAGGTCTTTAATCCATTTTGATCTGACCTTTGTACATGGTGTTAGGTAGAGATTTGAGCTCGGTTCTTGGCATGTAGGTGTCCAGTTTTGCAGCACCATTTGTTATAGAGACTTTTCTTGCTCCACTTCACATATCAAAGATTAGATGATCATATGTTTGAAGGCATGTGTCAGGATATTCCACTCTGTTCCATTGGTCTGTGACTCTGCCTTTGTTCCACTACATGGTGTTATAATAATTTTTAAAAAGAACTGGAGCTTGCTATGAATTCAATAAGGAAGAATTGTTTGACCTTTTCTTGGAAATGTCTGATAAGAAAACTACACATTATTTTCTGAACCTGTCTCTTCTCTATATGACATTTTGCACCTGATTTATATGAATAAGCATCCTGATGACAGTTTGTGATTTCATTGAATGGATGCATATATTTTTTCTTCTAGAATGACAAGATTTATTGATTTTTTTGAGCCAGAAAAGTAGAGAGCAAAGTAGCTTAGTGAAAAATGCATGGTGATTAGAGAGATGGATCCACCTTCCGGCTGCACAGGAGCTCTGCTGATTTTCTCAATGTTGAATTTCAGCTTATCCCTCTATGTTACAGGTAGCATTCTATTTCTTTTGTTAATTATTCATGTTGTACATGTGGATATTTATTCTATTAAAAAACATTTTGGTTCATGGGGTCAGGGATGGGCTAACTCCCCCATCTCCCTTTTCTTGCAGGAGCCTGGCAGTCATACCCATGAACTGTCTAAGCTCATTAACCGTCTAAGCTCATTAACTGGCCAGGATCTAGAGACTCATAAATAAATCTCAAACGAGATCAATAAGCTGCAGAGATGCCTCTGGACCCCAAAGTAACCATCGAGTTAAAACTTTAACTCCAGCTGTATCACTACATTCAAAATTTTAGAATTCCTTGAGTGCAACATCTCAAACTCTATGGCACTGTTACATCAGGAGTACCACACCACATTGCATGGGATGTAAAGTAGAAGGCACCAATCTTTTTATTTGTAAATTTTTCAATTTTCTTATTTTTTAATTGAATCATCGTAAGATACAGTCACAAAGCTTTCATGATTGACTTTCAGTCATGCAATAATCAAACATCCATCCCTCTACCAGTGCACATTTTCTAGCACCAATTTCTCAGTATCTATCCTGCCACCCCTACCCCATCCCACCCCCTGCTTCTGTGGCAGGCACCTTCCTTCTTACTGTCTGTGTACTTTTGGGCATCATGATTAAGACAACCAATCTTCATTAAGAAAATATTGACAAACAAAGCTTATCCTTTAGCAACATGTTAGTAATCTCTTATTCAAGGACTTAGTACCTCCAGGGTCAGATACAACAATCTTCTCACTCTTCCACCTAAGAAATTTTTTTGATAAATTTTAGCTGATTATTCATAACAAACAATATAAAATAAATTATTTAGGGCCTGCTATTGGGGCAGACTTGGGTGGTGGTTGGGAAAATTGGAAATACTGGTGGTGAGTAGGTGTAATAGTGTGGGATTAGTGTTGGAATATTGAATGTAATAAATCATCATGAACAACCTTATAAAAATAAAATTAAATTAAAAAATTTTGGAACATAAAAAACATGAATGTGATTAGTATTGGCATTTTAACACATTGATTTTTAGGGTTTTTCCCTATCGATATGTTAAGTAATTATTTTTTGTCCATAAATGATTCTCATCTTTTCATAATATAAGGGGGGGCCAGCGCGATAGTACAGAAAGTAGGGCATTTGCCTTTCACACACCCAACCCAGGTTTAATCCCCGGCATCCAGTATGGTCCCCCAAATACCGCCAGGAGTAACTCCTGAGTGCAGAGCCAGTAGTAACCCCTGAGCATCGCTGGTTGTGACGAAAACAGAAAAAAAAAGTTTCTGGTAGATACAGAATAATAAAGAACATGTAAATATGGTTCATAAAACATTTATGTGTTTTGACATTTATGATAATTTAAATTTTGCTACCATACATAGCAACATTATATATACATATGTGCATGTATGTTAAACAGCAACAACATCTTATGGCATTGTAAATATACTGCATTTGTAATATGGAACAGAACTGGAAGGCCACTGGTGTGACTTTTCTGTCAAGCGTTTCCTGATTTACTGTTTACAACAGCAAGCATTATTATAAAAAATAATGGCTATCTTTCTCATTGAGGTTGACAAGGCACTTGTTTGAGTTCTCTCATTTATTCTACAGCTGATTCTCACCTTCTGTACATCCTCACCCTTTCCACCCTGAGTATTCCAGCTTTCTTCATTGCTTATACTTCTCTTAACACAACAATCTGCACCATGGATCTTTTCTGCTGATCTCTTTTGCTATTCTTATGTGTTGTCTGGAACACAACAGGTATTCAATAAATGTTTAAGAACTTAATGAATAAATGAATGAATGAGTAAATAAGGTTGAACATTTCCCATATGTTAGTTCAATTGATGTGATTTTTAAATTACCTGGTTATATCTTTTGTTCATTTACTCATTGGTTTCAGTTTTTATTGATTTTATTAATGTGTGAATAAGAATAATATAAAATGTTTACCTGGAACAATTGGGCTGATAAATTTTTTAGCTTGCAGTTTGTTTCAGATTTAATAGAGGTCAGCTGTTGGACTAATAAATGTATCATTTCTGATGCTGTTTTCTTAGCTTATGAGAGCTCAGAAGGTATGTTGGTGGTAAAAGAGAGAGAAGCAGAGAGAGGAGAGAGAATCACAAAGCAATGGATTCTGAGAAAAATTGACAATTTGGTGACTCTGCTGAAACAGATTGCACGGGTTGTTCACGTGAGAAAAGAATATGTGTCACTCATGTCTGAGTCACTCTGAAGCAGAAAAAGTCAACCAGGCCCGTCTGCAGTGAAAACAGAGCTGCTCATCTCCACTGAGAGGTAGGTTTCAATTAAAAGCCACATAGACTGGTAGAGTAATTTCTGAATGTATTACATTTGTAAATGAGAAGCAAAAACACTCATTAGTAACCTTTAAGTCCTTGGTGACTCAGGGCTGTCCACAGAAAACATACACCATCGTGCTTGTACTAAAAGGAGGAAACAGCTTCATTTCCCCTTTTTTTCTCTCCTTTGTTTCCAGATAGTTTTCATGTTTTTCAAAACATCAAACATTGTATCATCATGTTTTCCCTCTGGGTTGGTTGCTATATTTGCACACCTTAATATTTTTCTAGTTAATATTTTATAGAGCAGACAAACTCATAAAATGCAAGCTGTCAGGAACCTTCCAGATAATATCAGCCACCATCCCTTCAACTAAAGTGCAAACTTAAACCACATGACTTGAAATAACAGAGAAAAGTATTCCAATTTCTGAAGGCTGGCAAATCTAGTTCTGGAAGAGGAATTCTCTTATTCATAGGCAAAGAGGATAAAAAGAAAAGAGAAGGGTGGAAGACCGACGGAAGACATGTCCTAATGTCCCCAGGTCCCTGGGCAGCCCCATGGAGAGGTCACTGATCATGATTCAAAGATGAACACAGGACAGAAAAACCTGTCTTGCGTTGGCAGATCCTTGCTGGCCCTGAGTCAGCACTTGCTTCTCTGCCCCAGCCTGACCAAGGGCCATGGCCACAGGTTCCCGCCACTCTGCTTTCCAGGGGAGTGCAGTCTGGGAGTTCCAAAAGGAATTTAAAATGGTGGAGAAGAGTCAGATTGGATATTAATTCCATCGATTTATTTCTAGTGGAATTGCCTCCAGTGGGATGCTTAGAGGTCTGCAAACTGTTGAATGACCTCTCATTGTCAGATTTTCTCTTGTAGGGTTCCAGAGGTACTCTGACTATTGTCCCTTCCATCTAAAATTTCTCTAGGATCCTTTCTAATTCCTTCCCCTTAATAAACTTTCCTTGAATTCACCTAATTTAAACATATCATCTTTTTCCTGCTAGGTAACTCTGGTCCACACAGTCCTCAGGTGCATAAATGTTGGTTTAGTGGTCACCTGACATGTTGTTTTCAGTCTGCTCCCTGAGCTGTGTGCCCTGAAGAAGAAGCATCTTCTCCTAATGGACACTGGGCTGGGGCCTCTGCCAGCTGAATGTATATCTGTCCAAATCTCAACATGTTCAAAAAAGAATCTGCTGATAGATACATTTTTTCTGTTCTCTCCCCTCTCCCATCGCACTCTGCCTTGAGATACTTTTGATGCATGGCCTGGGTAAACCACTCTGCTCATCCACCTCCAGATGCAGCTACAGACCAGGAACAAGGGTTTCCAACAGTTGACTCTGGCAGAGGGCACAAGTATGGCCTCCACCCAACAACAACAGCTACTCACTGGCACATGCTTTGGACATGGAATAGAGATGCTATTTTATTTTCTCTCCCTTCCTTCCTTCCTTCCTTCCTTCCTTCCTTCCTTCCTTCCTTCCTTCCTTCCTTCCTTCCTTCCTTCCTTCCTTCCTTCCTTCCTTCCTTCCTTCCTTCCTTCCTTCTTTCCTCCCTCCCTCCTTCCCTCCTTCTTTCTTTTTTCTTTCTTTCTCTCTTTCTCTCTCTTTCTTTCTCTTTCTTTCTTTCTTTCTTTCTTTCTTTCTTTCTTTCTTTCTTTCTTTCTTTCTTTCTTTCTTTCTTTCTTTCTTTCTTTCTTTCTTTCTTTCTTTCTTTCTTTCTTTCTTTCTCTCTCTCTCTCTCTCTCTCTCTCTCTCTCTCTCTTCTTTCTTTCTTTCTTTCTTTCTTTCTTTCTTTCTTTCTTTCTTTCTTTCTTTCTTTCTTTCTTTCTTTCTTTCTTTCTTTCTTTCTTTCTTTCTTTCTTCTCTCTATTTTAAGCCACATCTGCTAGTGCTCATGGCTTACTCCTGGCTTGCACTCAGGAATCATTAACCCCTGTACTCTCTCTGGTCTGGGGCGGCTATTCATACCCTTCCTTCAATTGTGTTTCCAGGTGGACTCACCCCCCCCCCTTAACTCACTGGAAAATGTAATAACAATTTTGTAGCAAGGAAGCCAAACTGTTATCTTTACCTTCTTTAACTTAAACCCTGAATATGGGAGACCTTGGTGCAATAAAAAAAATTTGCCTAGATTTCATCCTCCCTTCCTATAGGGGTGGGTGGGGCATGGCAGGGGTGCTTAGACTTCCAGCTCTTTTATTGTTTCAATTTCCTTGCCAATCACAACTGACAAATTTAATTGACTTCACAACTTTGCTGGGCGCCTGCAATGCTTCCAAGTGAGGGTGCTGTGATTTGCACCTTAGAAATGTGAAGTGACACTCCATTGGATTTTGTGCCTTCAATAGTTGAGAGTGTGTGGTGGGTGAAGGAGACATTCATCTCTCCTCATTCACACAAAGGATTTGACAGTTACCAGGGTTACTGACAGGCTAAGGCCCTGAAATGAAACTTGAGTTTTTGGTTCAGATATTGCTTTTCTGCTGTTGTTCCCATGCATTTTGAAGCTCATCTGACACTCTGATAATACAGCTCATTTAATGCCACAGGGGCTTTAGATCAGAATCCAGTGGATTTTTTCAGCAGCCCTCAAAGAGAGAAAAAGTCTCTCTGAAGATTGCCCATTCTGCTGACAGACACCTGGTAAATTTGATCAGCAATAATTAATTTCAAAGAAATTTTCCATCCCAAGTCACTAATTATTTTCAAGGTAAATTAAATTTGGTTTGTGATATCTTCTGGCTTTCTCTTGCAGTAAATGATTTAACATAAAATTACCAATCTGTAATTACACCAACCTGGCTCTGGATTCTTATTCTTTCTGTAATTTTAGAGTTATATTGTCTATGTGCCCAATGAATGGAGTTTTCCACTCGTTTAATAATTTTTTTCTGTATTTTCACCTGTAACAAGAAGCAGTATTGCTGAAAGACTCAGGGGCCTCAGCCAGTTGCTGAAATTGACAGACTCTCCCTTGCTGACTTTTCTGCCATGGTGGTTATATTAGAAATGGAACTGTTAGTCATTTGGGGGAAATAGTTCCATAAAACCCAGCATCCTAGATTATGTGCTGAATCTTAAACAAGAAAGCCAGCCAGCCAAGCAAAATGAAAAACAGGTTGTTGTTCCCTTTGAATGAGCAGACAGACAACAGCATCTTTAAATGCTAAATGACTAGCTCTGAGCTCTCTCCAGTGCCCCCGGTGGGTACTATTGTCAGAACTGCCAATCAAGTCTCTTGGTTCTCTGCCCTTGGGGCTTCTCTCCTTCTCAGCTTTCATTCAAATGGTCTGCGTGCTTAATAGAGTTATCCTCCTTTTATTTCAGAAGTCTTCTTGTAATGTCAGAACTATATTAGAGTTATTTAGAAACCAGTCTAGCACCAGGGCCTTAATATTTTTACATTTTTACAGCAGCTGGCAATATCCGGAATGGATAGATTATTGAGTTATTTCTGTTTGGTCCTAAATTAGATGTTTTGTTCTTCAAAAGTTGCTTTAGTGACTGTCCTAACCTTTTTTTTCCTGGTGTGGAGAGACTGGCACTGTGTAGAGAAAGGAGTGTATAGCTGAGTCAAAAAAGTGGCAATGGTAGAACTTACAGTTTAGCAGGAGAGAGAATGCATTTGTGAAAAGAGTGCTCTTGACATTGAGTACAGTCCAAAGTCTTTCAAAAGGTCCCGGAGAGCAAAGTATGTGAGAGAGCTAGAACTTTGGCTGTGGTAGACTTTGGTAGTGAGGAACACACATATCCAGATGTGAAGGTGTACTTCTGAAACTTGCTACTGTCAACCAAAGGGTAACCAAGAAAACCAAGAGAAGGATAGGAGCAAAGTGATGCTGAAGACTCAGAAAGGAGAGGATTTGCCTCATTCTCAACCATTCTCAGGGCAATTTCATCCCCCAGGGAGCATATGTTAGTGTCCTGAGACATTTGAGGTTGGCATAACTCGAAGGGTGGGTGCTAGGCCCAAAACAAGTGTAATTTCACTGCTGTCACTGCTATCATCCTGTTGCTCATCTATTTGCGCGAGCGGGCACCAGTAATGTCTCCATTGTGAAACTTGTTGTTACTGTTTTTGGCATATCTAATATGCCACGGGTAGCTTGCTGGGCTCTGTTGTGTGGGCGAGATACTCTCGGTAGCTTGCCGGGCTTTCCGAGAGGGGCAGAGGAATCAAACCCAGGTCAGCAGCGTGCAAGGCAAACACTCTACTCACTGTGCTATCGCTCCAGTCCAAGTGTAATTTAAAAATTAAAAAATATATATTTATTTTTAAATTGAATCATAGTGAGATATACAGTTACAAAGTTGTCCACGATTGAGTTCCAGTCATATAATGTTCCAACATTTGTTCCTTCACCAGTGTACTTTTCCCACCATCAGTGTCCCCAGTTTCTCTCCCACTTTCCTACTATGGCAGGCACTTTTCTTCTCTCTCTGTCTCTCTCTGTCTCTGTCTGTCTCTGTCTCTCTGTCTCTGTCTTTCTCTCTGTCTCTCTCTCTCTCTTTCCTTTTGGGCATTATGTTTTGAATGCAGATACTGAAAGGTTACCAGGTATGTCTCTTTACCTACTTTCAACACTCAGTTCCTGTCCAACTATTATTGTCATACTAGTCTCTTCTGTGTCCTAACTTCCCTCCACTCTGCATGCACTTGTGGCAAGCTTCCAACCATCTCCTGGCCCCTGTTTTTCCTGGCCTTGGATGTTAGTCTCATCCTATTTTTTCAATTTTTATTTTATTTTTATAATGTTCTTCACCATACTGATTACATTTAATATTCCAACACCAATACCACTACCATTACACCTTCCCACCACCATATTTCAAATGCTTCCACCCTGATTACAAACCATGACCCTAAAGCAGGACCTAAATATTAATTTTGTATCACTTGCTATGAATAATCCACTAAAAATGATACAAAAATGTTTCCTGGGGCTGGAGCGATAGCACAGCGGGTAGGGCATTTGCCTTGCACGCGGCTGACCCGGGTTCTAATCCCAGCATCCCATATGGTACCCTGAGCACCGCCAGGGGTGATTCCTGAGTGCAGAGCCAGGAGTGACCCCTGTGCATTGCCAGGTGTGACCCAAAAAGCAAAAAAAAAATGTTTCCTTAGAGAAAAGTGTGTGAAAATTATTGTATTTCACCCTGAGGCATTAACTCCTTGTACAAGAGATTACTAACATGTTTTTAAAGGTTGAGCCTTGTATACTAATATATATAGCACTGTTGTGGCACTGTGGTCCCATTGTTCATCGATTTGCTCAAGTGGGCACCAGTAACATCTCCATTGTGAGACTTCTTGTTACTGTTTTTGGTATATCATATAAGCCATGGTTAGCTTGCCAGGCTCTGCTGTGCAGGTGGGATACTCTTGGTAGCTTGCCGGGCTCTTTGAGAGGGATGGAGGAATTAAACCCGGCTTCTCAGACTTTTCGCTAAGATCAAGTATAGTGTAGTATATATATATATATATATATATATTTTTTTTTTTTCCTACCCAAGATGGGCTGGAGAGATAGCACAACAGGTAGGGCATTTTCTTTGCACACGGCTGAGCTGGGTTAGATTCTCCATCCCTCTCGGAGAGTCTGGCAAGCTACTGAGAGTATTTCGACTGCACGGCAGAACCTGGTAAGCTACCTGTGGTGTACTCAATATGCCAAAAACAGTAACAACAAGTCTCACAATGTAGAGGTAACTGGTGCCCACTTGAGCAAATTGATGAGCAACTGGATGATAGTGACAGTGATACAGTGATACCCAAGATTGGTTGCTTTCTACTTTACACCCCATCAAGTGTGGTGTGCTACTCTTGGTATATCAATGATGTAAAGTCACATCGTTTTTTTCTTTTTTTTATATCCCACAAATGAATTTAGTCATTCTATATCTGTCCCTCTCTCAGACGTGTAATTGATGGTGATAAGCATTTAATTTCTTTCCTCATCAGCTCTTTCCTATTTTCTACATGACAGTGGTACCATTACACATGAAAATAGATCCAGCTCTCATGCCTTTTCTTCATATTCCCAGTGTCCCACCTTTAACCTGGCACCACTGACATTCTGGCTTCAATTGTAGAGAGGTGTCTGTGCATGGGAATTTGTTTAACAGTTTCTTACTTCATTTAGTCACTTTTTCCTTTTGAGCCTCATTTTCCTCATCTGTCAAATACATTCATTACTCAGACAACAAATATGAAAACTTTATTATGCTCTTTGAAGATTCTATAATGAAAGAACAAAATAACTCTTTCCATATCTCTGCTGAGGGAATCAAACAATAACATCAGCTAGATACTATTATTGGGCAGAGAGAAATGCTGAGAGTAACACCAAGCAAATTAGGGAAGAGTCATAGGACCTGCTCTTTTTAGCCTAAAATATCAGGGAGGGACACTCAATGAAAATGACATTTCAGCAGTCCTGAACGAAGTGAGAAGGCTATTTGGAGTTGTGGAAGAAGGGAATTCCAGGTAGTGGGAAGAGAGAGGGCAAAGAACCCAAAGCAGTAGTACGGCTGGTACTCTCAGAACAGCAGGGAAGAGGGGGAGTACAATTTGTTCAGGTTTGAGCGAGCTACATTGAAAAGTTTGGGTTAAAGTACTTGAGTAGAAAATTGTCTTCTTCTGCTGAGTTTCATTCTATTGGCCATGAATATGTTGAAATAAGTCCTACCAGGCCTGGATCCACATTAGAGTTACCTAGGCCCCTTCTGCAAAGAATCTGCAGAGGTTTCACGGAAGGTCAATTACATTCATAATCTTTGGGGCATCAATAGTGTGGCATCAATATTGTATAAAAACTTTCCAACAGATGTTCCTATGTTGCCAGATGGGGAGCCTGTGGTTTAGATGAACTTAGTGGCAAACACTAAAATCTTTGTGGAAATGAAGTTAGGATGAATAAAGAAGTTTCTAATGTAGTGAGAATGTATTTGAGTTCAGTGGAGAATATTTGGATGTAGGGGACTGGGCATGGTAGGTGGGATGGGACCCCCCTAATGAGGAAGCAGGTTGACCTCTTAGACCAGGTACAGCCACGCTAAGACCTGTGGGGTTGAATTCACTCAGGGAAGTGAAGATTCCTACTGAAGCATCTCCTGAGAAGGGGGGCTATGCCTGAGGATAATCTTTTGTCTCAATTTCCCTCTCTGCTTCTGGACCTCTAATGGCTCCACTTGTACTTAATCTCTTTTTTTGTCATTGGTTTCTTTCCTTCATCAGCCTCAGCACATTAGACTAGATTTGATTCTCTGCTACCTTTTGATATGCACTTTCCATCTTGGAATATCTTTCCTGTAGATATTCTCAGCCTATACTGAGATCATTTGGTTCTACTTCTAGCCCTGAGCGCCAGACACTGTTTTCAACTAGGGTACAGTTAACATCCTTTTCGGGGCTCCACTGATTAGTAATATGTAAATTATTAAGAAGGCTCTATACAGTTTATGACTATATGGATACACATGCACATGCATGGCTTTTTTGTGGGTGGTGGTAGTGATTTGGATCATTTCTGATTACCCTAAAGGGCCATCGAGTGACCCCTGTCAATGTTCAGGGGACCCTGTGTGGTACCAGAGACTCAAACTTCAGTGCAAGTGCCTTATCTCCTATACTATCCCCCTCTTCCTCTTGCACCACCCCATTTGACTTTGTAACACAAATGGCAAATACTCAGGAAAGGGACAACCAATCAATTTGTTTCTCATATCTGGATCAGATCAGACATACACAATTGATGGCTATGGATGTTCTAGGAACCTATGGCAATTGCCAGGCAAATTGAAGCTTTGATTAAATATCTGCACCTCACCTAAAGAGGGACCTAAAGGAACACACATGGAGAGGACTTATAGGAAGGGGGAAACTTCCCAGTCACAGTCAAAGGGAGCATAGCCTCATGCTCAGAAGGAAGGAAGAGATATCTCTTACTGCATATTTTCAAGTAAGTTCATTGCTAAGGAGTGTAGAAAGCTATCTGTATTTTAAACAGGAAGTCATCACTGTTTGTTGGTGGGTAACTCAAGTAATTATCACTGCTCTTCAGGAAACTTGATCAGGTAATTAATGTAGGAGTGCTCGGGGGGAATATCAGATAAGGTAGGAGATACACAGATATGAAGAGAGTCTCAGGGACCCCAACTTATTTCCCTTTTTATACACTTGAGAAAGGCAAGTTGTTGGGATAATGTAGATGAGTTAGTACTCCCATGGGCATTAAAGCCCCACTCTCTTTCCACAAGTCCAACACTCACACCATTAGGAGAAGGGGCCAGAGTGTCCTTGGAGAGCAAAGTCATCATCACACAGTATGCACAGCTAGAGCAGCAGTTTAAATGGAAATATTCTTGCTCCCAAAAATTAATTACTGCCTAATTTGCATGGTCTGCTGATTAATTAAGGCATATGGCTCAAAGTCCAGACTAAAGCTCCTTAACTAAATGTGGTAATTTTTTCCTATTTTGCTTTGTAAGAGCACGATTTCAAAGTCAGGGACCTGAGAAACTGTGAGAACAAGGAAGCCATGACCATCTAAATCAACAGGAACATAGGAAGAGTCCAGGGAATTTCTCAGCCTCCCTCTTTCTAGGCTCCTGATCTGTGAAAATGCCCAGAATTTTGTCAGCCATTTCCCTATAAAACATATTTATGTGATATGAATACACACTTCAATTAAACACCAAATCATCACATTTCTTGGTATGAAAAAATATGTTTATGACAGTTACACAAATATCCTGAAACCCAGTAACACTCCATGAAGTGCACTAGTTATAACAAAAAACATTTGTAATAAAGGGAAACAAAACAAATTAATATTTAGCTCATCCCATATTTAGCTTCTTAGGAGACACCATTATGGTGAAAGTAACAGGTGTCTGCAGAGACAAATCAGGGATGTCAAGACACATGTGTACAAGTTGACATCTCATCCCCTCTAAATTAAATGTAGATCTTCTCTTCCTAAAGATCTTCGGTCTTGGTGTAGCTACAGAAAAGATTATTGCCACAAAGCTGGCCCCTGGTATATGAGGGGATATCTGAGTATCAGCTACATGCCAAATGTGGGAAATAGATGCTACTTTGGAGTACCAGGATGACTCAAGCTAAGTCCGTTGTGATCCACCTCTAAGTGGAGCTAAACTAGAGTGAATTTCAAAAATTTTTTCTGTGGGAAGAGGCTGAACCTAGATGGGCGGTTGATGAAGGTAGAGAAGTCCCTAGTAACAGCATTGTCCTAGAGCTAATATACCCTGCAGGATAGAATCATAGCACGAAATATCAATAGGTCAATTCATTCTTCTAGGACCAGTATGTGACCATTAGGATCCAACAGTGCTCTATTCCATGATATCCCAGGCTTTTCTGCATTTAATAATGTCCATTTTTGCCCCTTCAACCTATATTTATGAGTAAACTTTTTAACCATTGTAGATTCCGGTGACTATCTTTATTTATTTTTAAATTTAATTTTATTTTTATTAAATGATTAACAATAATTTCTTACATTTAATATTCCAGCACCAATACCACCACCATTACACCTACCCACCACCATATTTCAAATGCTTCCACCCTGACTCCCAAACCCTGCCCCCAAAGCAGGACCTAAATAATTTATTTTGTACTGATTGTTATGAATAATCTGCTGAAAATAATTCAAAAAAATTTCCTTAGAAGAAAGTGTGTGAAGATTGTTATATCTCACCCTGGAGCCAGTAAACCCTTGTATAAGAGATTGCCAGCATATAAAATGTTATGTGGCTGCAAATGCAGCAGTGCGCTCTAGGAATTCCAAAATTTTAAATACGGTTATACAGAAGAGGTTAATTAAAAAAATTTTTTTAACTGGATGGTGGATTTGGGGTCTGGAGAATCTCTATAGCATATTGTTTTATGATGTGCTCTTCAAAGAGCTTTATTTGGGGGCTGGAGCGATAGCATGGTGGGTAGGGTGTTTGCCTTGCACGCAGCTGACCCAGGTTCAATTCCCAGCATCCCATGGTCCCCTGAGCACCGCCAGGAGTGATTCCTGAGTGCAGAGCCAGGAGTAACCCCTGAGCATTGCCGGGTATAGCCCGAAAACAAAAAAAAAAAAACCACAAAAACCAAAAAACAGAGCTTTATTTGTGAGTCTCTGGATCATGACTATTAATGAGCTTAGATGGCACCAGAGGCAGTTTCTGGGCGCGACTGCCAGGCTGTCAGAAGCACAGGGAGATGGCTGGAAGTCATCTATTCCCGACTCTTTGCAATCCTGGCGATTTCAGTCCAGTGACTAACTTTATTAGGAAAAATATTACTGTTAGATGATATAACTTCAGGGATGTGACCTGAATCTGGCCACAGCTCATGTGATAAGGCCCATTCCCCACTTTCTATCACTTTTGTGACAGGAAGAATCCATCAAGACTTGTGAGCATGTTGGAGGTTGTTGTGGAAACTCCTTCTCTCAGGCATACTTGGTTTACTTTGCAGCATCCCCTCCATCCTGACATCCTTCAGTAGCACCAACACAGAGAACAAGGGACTGGGGATATTCTTCTGTGCTCATTTAGTTCAATAAAAACTGCATTGTTCCCAAATACTTGTTTACAGAAGTGTCATTGTTCCATCACTCTATAAACAATGATTTATTAGGTCAGATTAAAATATTCAATATTTTCGGGGCTGGAGAGATAGCACAGCAGGTAGGGCGTTTGCCTTGCACGCGGCCGACCCGGGTTCAAATCCCAGCATCCCATATGGTCCCCTGAGCACCGCCAGGGGTAATTCCTGAGTGCAGAGCCAGGAGTAACCCCTGTGCATCGCCAGGTGTGACCCAAAAAGCAAAAAAAAAAAAAATTCAATATTTTCTCACCTTTTTTTTCCTGATGACATGTTGGCTAGGGCCTTTCTGATGACAAATTAAAACTTGAGCATAGTTTTATCTTCAGAAATAGTGACTTCGTTTTTTCCAGGAATAGTGACTCCCATAAGATCAATGCCTCAGGAACTGCTCTGGTGCCATCTAAGTTCATTAACCAGCCATGATCCAGACAAAGACTCATAAATAAATCTTGAAAGAGATCAGTGAGCTACAGAGATGCCTTCATATACCATACTAAGCTAAGTCTCATATCTGGGGCACCCTGGAACAGGATGGATGAGCCCAGCCCACCATCTGTACAAACAGCCCTGGCAGCTGAAAACTTCACACTCCAATCCCACTATTCTCACAGCTGGACCCCACAGGCTCAGGATGAGCCACATTTAAGGATAAACCTGTTGAAAGTCTCAGATATGCGGGTTTTGTGATCGAAATCTCCAGGTTCTCACAGAGTTGGGGATGGACTACCTTTCCCCATCTCCCTGTTCTTGCAGGAAACTGGCAGTCGTAGCCATGAGCTGCCTCTGGCACTATCTAAGCTCATCAACTGGCCAGGATCCAGAGACTCATAAATAAATCTCAAAAGAGATTAATAAGCTGCAGAGATGTCTCTGGACCCGAAAGTCACCACCCAGTTAAAAATTTAACTCCAGATGTATCACCCCTTTCAAAATTTAGACTTCCTTGAGTGCAACATTTCAAGCTCTATGGCACTGTTATATCAGGAGTACCACACCAAATTGGATAGGATGTAAAGTAGAAGGCAACCAATCTCAATTTAGAAAATATTAACAGTTATTAATTTATTAATTTGAAGCTTAACTTGTAACAACATGTTAGTAATCTCTTATACAAGGGATTAATGGCTCCTTGGTGAGATACAACAATCTTTACACACTTTCTTCTAAGGAAATTTCTTGATCATTTTAGCCAATTATTCACAACAAGCTATATAAAGTAAATTACTTAGGACTTGCTATTGTGATAGGCTTGGGTGATGGTTGGGAAAATTGGAGATAATGGTAGTGGATAGGTATAATGGTAGTGGGAGTGGTGTTGGAATATTGAACGTAATAAATCATTGTGAACAACTTTATAAAAATAAAATAAAATTTTAAAAAGTTTAATGGCTCAAACTCCTGACTCAATTCTGGGTATGGATGGGGCATCCAGGTACTTGGAAATCAGGTCAAATTAGTACTTCAAGGCAGTCATAGGCCTAGTGTTCAGACTTTGTTTGCAAGTTAGGGTCTGAGTAATAGGAAGGGTAAGCTTTTCTAAAATTCCTATTATCTAAATGGAATCATAAACAAAACTTGTTCTGTAATTTACAAAGAAGAGAAGACTATTTAAATGGATGGAGGAAGGTGGCACAGGACTTGGCCACTCAGTCTTTTCTGGCCCAAGGTCTGAACTGAGTCGGCTGATTACGTAAAATGCTTTCTGAGAGACATTCTCATCATTGTAAGAGGCACATTAAGAAAATTAAAAAGAGTCATCAACTGACTCAGCAGTTACCTAAGGCCAAGTTGGCAGCAGCCTGAGGCTAGTGCCAGCCAATACTTCCAGAAAGTTCTGGAAATCTAGTGGAGAAGCAGAGATCACAGGGAGGCAGAAGAACTGATGAATAATCATCTTGTAGTGACTGCAGCATTGTTGGAACACACATAGCAGAGTGGGGCACAGTGTCCTGAGAGAGTTTAGTATTTGGGACTGCTAGTTGAGTTGTCTCACCAGAATTATTACAGAAGTATCACAAGTATTTACATGGCTTTTTACCACTCCCTCCCCCTCAACCCCATCAGACATAAACTAGGATAATGGTTGTTAAAATACCAAAGAACATGGATGTAGTATGTGGAGGTTGTTTCTTTTCTTTTTTTGCTTTTTGGGTCACATCTGGAGATGCACAGGGGTTACTCCTGCCTTTGCACTCAGGAATTACCCCTGGCGGTGCTCAGGGGACCATATGGGATGCTGGGATTCGAACCCCGGTTGGCCACGTGAAAGGCAAACGCCCTACCCGCTGTGCTATCACTCCAGCCCCTGGAGGTTGTTTCTTAGGCTTATCTTAATAACCTTATTAAATTTTGATATATCTTAGAATAGTTTTACAGTGGTTGTGATAGTAGCAAGACACAACCTTCCCTTTCCTGACACACTTGTATGGCCACTTGCAAATGAGTTTTGGTTTCTGTTGAGCTCAGGCTCTCTTTATCTTGTGAAGGATGTGAACTCCACAGTCTTCAGAAACGCAGGACTCCTCATATCCCCTCTCCTCTCCCCTCTCTCCTACTTCCTTTCTCCTCATTCTACTTGTATGCTCCCTACATACAATTCTATTATTATTTTCCAAATTCAATATTTTCCCCATGCCTTTCGAGTTAACCACTTTTTTTCTCTCTAGACATTAAAATTGCACTGGAAAACTTCTTGCACATACAGATCAAAAATAAGGAGGTGGGGTCCAGGTACAGTTCTGCCATTGAACCAATTGAATTGCTTAGAATCAGTGACTGGCCTCCTGTCTAATCAAAAGGCCTATATGTCTGCCGTAGGTTTGAATGCATAAGGATATTATTCAACACAGAATGTTTTTCTAAAACCATTTTAATTGAGGCACAGGTACAATACTGTTATTCACACTTTTCAAGCATAAATCATTCTAACACGAGATCATCACCGAGAGCCCACTTACCTCCTCCAGAGTCCCAAGTATCCCTCTCAGCACAACCCTCCACATACGCTTAGTTTGGCATCAAAATCATCAATTCTGATAATTTGGAGCATTTGTTTTCTTGCTGTGTTTCTTTTTATCTCTCCCTGAGAAAAATTATTTCTGAATTCCTTCCTTCCTTCCTTCCTTCCTTCCTTCCTTCCTTCCTTCCTTCCTTCCTTCCTTCCTTCCTTCCTTCCTTCCTTCCTTCCTTCCTTCCTTCCTTCCTTCCTTCCTTCCTTCCTTCCTTCCTTCCTTCCTTCCTCCATCTATCCCTCTCTGTTTGTTTCTTTATTTTCCTTTTTCTTTCCTAAGTGGGGACACTACTACACATGTAGATAAATGGAGCTAATCTCCTTTTTGAATCTAGTAGAGGACAGTTATAAGCAGTATGAGTGAATGCCACTTGCTGGGAAGTTTATCCTGTCCTTCAAAGAAACTCCTTTAATGTTTCTTCCAAAACTGGGTTTCAAAGCTATATATTTTTCCTAAGCTGTTACCTGTCCCTGAAGCTCTGGAACATTCCTTCAAATCTGAATAAATGTGACTGGATAGATTATTCTTGGTGAATTTTTAATCTTGTTGATGTTTTGTATTTTATCTCTCTACTTCTGTCTCACAGAGTCTCATTTGATAAATCTAATCTTATGAGCTTTGTTTTGTATATAAGTTCCTTTTTTGATCTTGCTGATTTCAATATTCTGTCACTAACTTTGGTTTCTTTCTGGGCATAGTATGTTATGGATTTTTACTAGTTGCATTTATTTTCACTGGAACCCTTCAGACTCTTATATTTGGTCACTTGTATTTCTGAATATTGGTTCATCATCAAATTTCCCTTCATGATTCTCAGAAACTCTGAATATTTTTATATTGCTCTGCTTGAGTTCCTTCCATAGTTAGTGTGCATTTCTTCTCAGAGTTTTCCACATATTATGTTGTTTTCTGGAAATTTACTCCATCTCATTTGGAATTTATTGATCTTATCCTCTGCTTCTGTTATTTTGCTGCTCAGAGCATGTAATGAGTTATTTTAAAGTCACCTACTATACTCTCCATTTCCATCATTTTTGCTTGTAGTTTTTTCATTTCAGCTTTCATACTTTCTTGTGCCATTGTTTCCTTAAGCTCACTAAACATTCTCACCCTGGTGTCACTAAAGTCACTTCCTATGGATTTACAGAGCTCTCTGGTGTTGGTTTTGATTTCTGTGTTATTGATTTTGCTCATTGAACCTATAAGGCATCTATGATTCTTCCCCATTGGACTTCCAGGTCCCGCTGTGTTGAGAGTAAATTTTTGTTTTTAGACCCCCCTGAGAAAAATCTGAAGAATAAAGCTGAAAGTTTTTCTTTTCCTTCTCTGCCTTATGTGCCCAGTGACAGCAAGTAAAACTGTGAGTAGTGTAAAATTTGCTTAGCTGATCTGTCACATACCTGTGTCACGATCACGATCACGAAATCCTGTTAATCATCGATTGCTCTAGAAGGCTCAGTAACATCTCCATTCGTCCTTTCCCTGAGATCTTAGAAGTTTCTCTCGACTCGGCCCTCCCAATGATGTCGCACTGGAGGCTCTTTCAGGGTCAGAGGAATGGGATCCAGCCTGTTACTGGATTTAGCACATGAATACACCATGGGAAGCTTGCAAGTTTGTCCCATGTGGGCAGGAAACTTTCAGAAGCTTGCCAGTTTTTCCCAGAGGGAGAAGTAGGCTACAAGATAGTAGGCTTCACGGCCGCACACTTCTGGGAGCTGGCATTTAAGTCTCTGGATGTTGGCCATTGATGGGATTACACACACCTGGGTTCCTCTGCTGGTACATTTATGCATGAGGCCCGTCCGAACATGTGGAGAGGGGCCTCGAGCATGGCTATAACTAGGTTCTGGTGGTCTTTGGCCGCCGAGAGCTCTGCTCGGGTTGGGGAGGGTAGCTGGAGCTTACCCCCCCCCCCCGAGGGGTCTGGGGGAAGACACGCCAGGCGTGCAGGCAAGAGACTCTCTGCCATGCCTGTGTATGCCTGTTAATATGGCATGGCCCTTTGGTGTGACGTGGACCCATTAATATGGTGGAGGCTGGGTGTGGAGGCTGCTGGGACCTAGCCTTAAGAGAAGGGATCTGCCTCCCTTTCCGATTAGAGCAAGTGAGATCAGCCAGAGATTAATCTGACCTGGAAGGCTAGTTCAGGAAGAACTAAAAGTTTTATTGTAAAAATGGTTTCATGGAATCCCCCCTTTTATTGACAAAGACATAGTGTTACCTCTCAGAAATATAAGTAAACACACAATTCATGCCACTCCCTTTATTTATTACACAGTAATACACCACACACATAGTTCTGCACCATGGATTCTTCATTTGGTGGAAAGCACACCTTTCCATCTCAGCACATAAAGAACTCCCATTCACCCTTTTAGCTGCTTCATATTTCAGTTAGTTATCAGTTTTATATGAATAGACACTAATGGTGTTTTCAATATTTTCCCCACAGTGGGGCTGTAATGAATAATATTTGCATACCATGCCTACTTGTGAGCCCATATGTGGTATAAAGTACATGAAGTGAATTTCCAGGTCAGCGAGAAGATAGAGGAAGCAAACACGATTAGATATGCATCCTCAGATAGGGCACTTGATATTTCCTGTCCTTAGTTTTTAATTTACGAAATAGCAGGGTTGGCCTTGGCATCTTTTAGGTCCTCTCAACCTTGGCAGTTCTTACAATCCAGAATCTACTATCTAGGAGGACTTTGGCAAGGAAGACATCTGTAGGCCTTGTGATCTGCCCATAGACACTGTGTCCCTGGGTCTGGGCCGCTTAGCCTACTGAAAGCCAAATGAATTCTCTTCACAGTCAATGGAGCAGAATTTAAGAGACAAGGGCCAGATATGACCTCATATATTCTCAGCTGGCATCTCTCTTCTGTTTTGATCTCTTTAAAGGTAGCTGGTTTGATAGATTCTCTGGAAATCAGGTAGGATATGGAAACACTTATTAACTATACAAACTGCAGAAATAAAAAGGGGTGAGCATACCTCAGATTAACAAGGTAAAGCAACCGAGTCCTGGGGAGTCTGAGGACATTAAAGAGATGTTTAGTAAGCTATTCAACAAAGCTTCCAGTCAACTAAGGTATTCTGGGGTTAAAATTAGTTTGTCTGATGATTTTGGACTTACTAAATATTGAAATCTAGATTGATAGGCTGTTTAGATCGTCAGTAATCATTGGTCACACCCGAGATCACACATGTTTAATTGCAAAGGTGCCTCAGGATTACTCAGCAGAGCCTCTTGTGCATACGAGTAAATGGAAACCAGGAAAATGGGGAGCATTCCAGAGTAACTGAGAGGAAAAGCAACTGGAAAAAGACCCAGCACCCTATGGGATGGGGTGAGGAGGTGGAACATTTATTAGGACAAGAAGTCACCAAGACAAATCACTACTTCCCAGTAGTCAGAATACAGGAGGAGACCAGAAGTGCATCGGAAGTAGAGTAGTTAGTAGGGGAGCATGTTGAATCCAGAGATTCAAGCATAAGGTTTGAAGAAACTCTGATAAAGGAACGAAGTTTATAGAGGGTTCCAATTTAGAAAGTTTGCATGTCCCTACTGTTATTGTTGAGACCCAGACCCAGAACAAGGACAAAATCAAGTTAAAAACCCAGATTCCATGCCTGAGGCATCCTAGGAGGACAGGGTAGAAGTATAGCTGTGAGAACGAGGACCTCAGCAAGAATGATTTGATCCTGAGCAGCAGTTCCTGTGCCATTCTGTCCTTGGTTCATGATTAACTCTAATCACAGGGAGAAATAAAAGGGCTAATGGCCCAGAGTGGAGAGAAGAGGGATAAGAGCCCAGAACAGGCAAAAGGGAATGGGGGACCAGGTGGCTCTGTTTACCTGCAAAACATTCCCCTCAGATCCCTTCCAACCACAGACCCACCACCACTACTGCCTTCACTCACACTCTATGTCCTTCTCTTTGACTTTGTTAATTCTTAACTGGTATTGCCTTGTTTATCATTTCCTCCCCAACCCACTCCTTCACTTGATATCCAGATTTGACCTCTTTTTACTAACATACCTAGTGACTTCTCAGGATTTCCCAAGTGACATGCAAGGACTTCATGACTGATCTCTGTCTTACCTCTCATGCACCTTGAAGCTCCAGGTCTGCTAAATGCATCATGGCGTTTCTAGCCTCTGATTTTTTATGTTTACAGTACTACTTTTGTGGGAACTTTCCTCTCTAGTTTATTCACCTGGATCACTCTTATTCTCAAAATACAGCTTTGGATTTGCCTTTTCCAGAGAATTTCTTTTTTTTTTAAAGAGTGGCCTGTTCCCTAAATCCTCATTCTCAGGGGTTTTCAACTTTTTTGTATACAAGTAGAAAACTCTGAATAAAAACTGAAATTAGGTTTCTACTCAAGACCTATTAAATCAGTAGGTCTAATATTCATACCAATACTTAGCTGACATCACAGCATCTATATCATTTGCCCATTAAGTCAGAAAAAATTTTGCATATATTTTATTTTTATCTATTTATATCTATATACCTGTCTATTTTCTATTTCTCCACCTACTTAACAACCTTTCCACCACTAAATATTAATATGTATATAAATATTTCTTATAATTTTCTTCACAAGTTTGAACTTTTTAAAAATATAAAAGGATTAATAAAAATAATTCAAATTCAGAGTGACTGGGTCATTGATCTTTATATAAAGTTTCTTTGAATAAATCCTTGAGTTGGTAAGGAATCTAGAACTTATTATTTGACATTTTGTTTGACAGTCTGTTATGACTCCAGCCTCCTTGGGGACCTCGTACCCCTGAAGGCAATTATCTCTATTCTTCGGAATTTTGTTTCACCCTTCTCCCCAACTCTGCCATGTATCTGGCATGTAGTGGGTATTTAATATGACTTTTATCAGTGTGAACAGAAGAAATTCATACCCAAAGCAGGTGATTAAAATAGTTGTGATTACTCACTCACTCAATTTTCTTTTTGTCATTTATACCAGAGGCACAGTGAGTCATATATATATATAATAATTGTAGCACCACTAACATTTTGAGCAGCCAGTCCTTTGCTGTAGGGCTTGCCTGTGCTTCCAAGATGTTCCGCAGTATCCTTGACCTTTACCAATTAGTAGCACCCCCAAATTGTAAAAATAAAAATGCTACAAGAACTGAGAGTTGAAAGTAGGTAAAGGTGATATAGATGCTAATAACCTTTCAGCATCTATACTGCAAACCATAATGCCCCAAAGGAGGAGGGGAGAGAGAGAAAGAGAGAGAGAGAGAGAGAGAGAGAGAGAGAGAGAGGGAGAGAGAGCAGAAAAGTGCCTGCCATAGAGGCAGGCAGGGGATTGATGGGAAACTGGGGACACTGATGGTGGAAAATATACACTGGTAAAATTGACAGGTGTTGGAACATTGTATGACCGAAACCCAATTATGAACAACTTTTGTGTATCTCATGGTGATTAAAAATGCTTCCAGATATTGCCAAATATTGACTGGGGGTATAAAATCACCCATAATGGAGAGGATATGATATTCCAGACAGCCTGCTTTTAGGACAGTGTAATGAAGGATAATGCCACATCAGACAATGAAGAGAAGATGTGTGAGGGGCTGGCACAAATCTCAGAATGTTGTGAAGCACAGCAAGTGGACACAATTCATTCCATTTGTGGGCACTGAGGTAGAAAAAGTGTGAAAGAGTGGTGTCTGGATTTTGGTGGCCTTGAAATGGGAAACAATGCAATTTCTGTTCTTAAATTTTTGCCACCTCATGTATGAACAGTCCATGGCTGTTTATATCATATGCAGGTTGTCATACCCCTTAGAAAATAGATAGCATAGATATGACAAACTATTTTATGGATTGAACAACTGAGTAAGGATCTTGTGGATGTGGTCATATGGCAGAGGGTTTTCCTTGATTGAGGCTGTAATTTCAGTCTCCTGCACCAGTCCACACTGCAACTGAGTTCCCTTGCATTGCTGTTGTGATGTGGTGCCATAAGTGTGTGATCTCATACATCACAACAACAACAAAAGGAGGAGAAGCTATGCACTCTAGGCTCATTTGGATACTGAAGACTCAGTCAAGTGATTCTACTACAGACCCTGGAATGAGCATGCCTAGATTTGACCCTAGACCCTAGACTATGTAACATGAGCTCCTATGCAACATGACTTGCTCCTGAACAACTTTGCATCTAAGTATCCAAATGTAAAATATCTAATATTCTCATGTAAAATAGAAGTAATCTCTTAAACAGATATCATCTGGTAGGGATTTTTTGAGACACTTACATAGGTCAAATGCTTACAGAAATGCTTGAACTATTAAAAAAAAACCCAAAAGATGTTTCTATTACTGGTTTTGTTTTCAAGGCTTTGCAGCCACTTGAAGACCAAGGTGAAATAGTCGTCTGAATTTGAAGTTTTTACTAATAAAAATATTTTTGCCTTCTGGAAGTCTTGATATTTGAGTAAGAAGAAATCCGTTATAGTTCAACAGCACTTCTTTGCAAACACTTATGGGTAAATAAAAGCAGATTTCAAAGCCTCCACCCTCTCTCTAAAAGTTGCTGTAGAAATATCATGTAGAAATATCATATCACATATCAAATAGGCTGCATTAAAAATGAAAAAATTAACTGATAATACATATTTTGTGGTCAAGTATTCAAAATATAAACATTTTAATGAAAATTAAATGGTTATATATTTATACTTTTTCATACAAAGTTTTGGAAGTTTAAGATATTTACATACCACATATCTCTGACTAGCCACAACAGCAGACACTGCTCTCCAAGTCATTCCTAAGCTTAAAACTTGAAAAGTTCCAGGCTGCCACCCAGATGCAGCTCGAATTCTGTCTCTGCCATCAAGCTTCCTTGCCATCTCTTTATGGCAAACTAAGAGCCACTGGAGATGAACGCAGACTCAGGGAGATGGCCTGACATCACCTCTCGATGCTTCTTGAGCAAGTCTTCCTCATCTTTCCTCTGTTGTTCTCCTCCCCCATTTTCTCAACTAGGAAATGGAAGAGAGACTAAAAACAATTAATGACCTGTCTGTGGACAGGCAGCAATTTGTCACCACTGATGGAACACAAGCTGTCAGGCCCCGGGTGGCCTCTTTCAGACTCTGCAGTGCAAGCATTGCACATTCCCAGCATTTTTATAAGAGCCATGCTCAGGATTTTCACCATGTTTAGTGCTGTATTGATTTGATCTTGAGCACAGCCCTTTGAGTCTGCCACTTTCCATATGAGGCAACAGACCTGGAACATCCACGACTGGCCTCAGGTTACACAGACAGAAGAGACAAAAAGGAGCAAACCCAGGCAGAGCTGAATCCCTCACCACAGAGAAACTTTCAGACTGGGTGGACCCAGCGGCGTTTTCTTCTCATCAGGAAATGTAGGCTCCTGCTCTACTCTAAGCCCTTGGAAGACTGCCTGCTGGGATCATTTATTGACAAATTCATCAGTCTGCTGCACCACTTGATGTGCGACTTTAGTGAAGTCCATAATTCAGATTGATTCATGTGACACCTTTTATCTCTAGCAACATGTTGGACTTGATGTATTTTTTTTTTAATTTTATTGAATCACCTCAAGATAGTTACAAGCTTTCATGTTTGGGTTACAATCACACAATGATCAAACACCCATCCCTCCACCAGTGCACATTCCCCACCACCATTATCCCTGTATATCCCCTTTTCCCACCCTCCCTCAGCCTCCATGGCTCTCTCTCTACTTTTGGGCATTATGGCTTGCAACGCATACACTGAGAGGTTATCATGGACTTGATGTCTTGAACTGACTTTTGTCTGTGCCCTCTCTTGAAATGACTGAACCTTGTCCCCAAGCCAAATATGTTATTGTTTGCAACTCAAACTCAGGACAGGAGAAATATTGTCATGCACACCATCAAGTCTTATTTTCTTATTTGCTGAAAAAAGAGACAACCCCAGATGAGATCAGAGAACACCAGCTCCGCACCTTTTCACTCCTAGCAAGCTAGAATTGGAGGATGGAGTAAGTAAGGATAGGTAAGAGGCTGATGAGTCAAGATTTCTGTCTGCAAGAAAATGTGCTCAACACCAGCCTTCATGGTTATATGTTGGGATGAGAATCTGGTAATTGTGACCACCTACAGATTTTTCAAAATCTCTCCTGCAGGTAGCAGTTACCATCTCCACAGGCTGAGGTTTACTCAGGTCTGCTATAAATTTCCAAAAGAAAGGAGTCTGAGGGCCCACATGAAGTGGCCAAGAGCTGCCTCCCCAGGCCAGTCCACAGCTGCGGCAGTGGTGGGTGGACAGTGAAGGGACAAATGAAGAAATAGGAACTGGGCCCAAGGCTGGTCCATAGTTGATTTATTTCTCTCTCCTCCCAAGCATAGTCTGTTCTCTTCGTTCATGGCGCAGTCATAGTTGTAGTTTTGGTCATAGTCCCTGTCATCAGTTCCCTCACTCTAGTCTTCTTATAGACCTCAGAGTCGTCTCCTTCATTATCTCTTCTTCCTTTTCTGGACATTGTCTCATCGTCCTCTACTAGCCAGTCATCATAGTCGTCTGGCTCTCCTTCTAGTCCTCGAAGACCTCGAAGTCCCAAAGTCTCAGTTCTCCTCTACTCTTCCTCACCTAGTCATCAACCTTCTCGTGCTCAACATCTAGTCTTCAGCATCTAATCTTCAGCATCTACTTCCCGGTCTCTTCAACATCTCGTCCTCAGCATTCAGCCCTCAGCATTTAGTCTTCAGCATCTAGTCCCAACTTTCCTCATCCCCAATATCTAGTTTTCAACATCTTCAACACCTTCTTCTCAGCATCTTGTCCCCCGATGTCTAGTCCTCATCTCTTTCCCTCTTAGTCCTTACAACATAGTTATATAGAAATCAAAAAGAGTGGGGATACAAAGGTAGGGTTGAACATTATCATAACAATAAAGAGAGGCAAAGCCACTTCTTCAGGAGATTAACTCAAGAACAAAGTCTCATTTGAGGAGATTACTCCAGATTACTGGGAGATTCCATCCAGGGTAGGATTCCATCCAGGGTGTATTGCTTTCTCCTTTCCTCAGCTAATAATCCATTTAAACAATCATAGTGAATTTACTTCTTATAATATTTCTAGCAATGTCATTTTGTACAAACCCAGTAAAAGATATATTAAACTTAAAGGTTGACTTTTCCTGGGGAACATCTTGCTATATACTCCAGACCATAGTCCTCAGGCCAGGTTAGTCTTTCCTAACCCCAGCAGAGTCCTTATTCAGTTACTTCTTTTTGGGTCATGACAGAGCTTGTCCTTGACCATGTTCTTAATTTATAGTTAAGTATCATGGCACTTGGCCTGGCCCGTTTCAATGCCAGGGTAACTCACAGCTTGCCCTGGGTTCATCCAGTCCATCGTTGGGACCCTGCTCTCAGAGTGTTAGGAACTAAGGCAAATGAGGCTTAAGTCAAGTAAATATGGATGCTGAGGAGTAAATATTATTTTGGAATCAATTACCTCCCATGTTACAAAACATAGGATTAACTGTCTTCCTGTGTCTATACAAAAAGCAATATAGGATTGTTGTGCTTGATGGAATGCCTCAGTCACACTGTTGTGGGAGTGGCTCAATAAATCTTAAATTCCCTTCGGGAAGAGCAAGAACAACCCAATGTTATCCAACAGTCTGCCTGACTCCAGACTCTAGTTCTCTAGTTCCCTCTTAGTTGCTGATAAGCATGGTATAAGTGGTCATCTTATATTATTTTTTCACTCATCCAATGCCTCATTTTTAGCTTCTAAGCACCAGAAAGGCATTTTTCAGACTTTATTGAATGGTGTAGAGTGCCCAAAGCTGTGATCTTGGGAGGCTTAGGGGTTTTCAGGAGGTCCTGTCTTGTCAGAAACCACTTCTACCATGGCAGACTGAGCCTCAGGTCATACGTAGGAAGGCACACAGGTTTCTGGAGCTTTCATGCTCAGATTTCCTGCTTTATTTGGAAAGAAAGGTCCTGGGACAGGAAGTCTTGAGCCTCATGAATAGAGGCAGAGACCTGGGATGTCAACATAGCAGGGCACAATGAAGGTAAACTCAAGCCCAAACACAGAGTCATTCTGATTTGACATCCTTTGATTTTTAGATAAGAATGTTGCCAAGAACTTCAGGGCAATGTAACTCGTTCTTTCTTTCTCTTGGGATTTCTGTCTCTGCACAAATTTTATTTTTTTTCTCTATCATGTATTCATACATACATCAACACACCAAAACATGCATGCGTATAATACCCTGAGTCCCAGCTATGAAAGCCTCAAAAAAGAAAGCATGAGGAAAATCGTTCAACCTTAAGAAGGAAAGAAACTTCATACCAACATGGATTGAGGGTGTTGTGCTATGTGAAATCAACCAGAGAAAGACCACATGGTTATCACTTATAGGCAGAATCTAAACTTAAATAGTTAAATTCATAGAAACAGATTATAAATGTGGTTGCCAGGGACTCAGCCTGGGTAATTTAGGGAGCTGTTGGTAAAGAACACAAAAGCTTAGTTAGAAGATGAATCCTGAGATCTAATGTCTAACATTGTAAGCATCATTGCTAACAGTATTGCAAAATTAAAACTGGCAGAGAAAGAAGAGTGTGAATGTTCTCACCAAAGATAAAGAATAAATATGTGAGGTGATGAATGAGTTTATTAACTAAATCGTGGAAATTTTTTTTCTCAGTATACACAAATATAAAATTCCCACAATATGTATTTTAAATATCTTCCAACTTTATTTCCCAGTTATGTCTCAGTAAAGCTGAGGGCATGAGGGCAAACCTCTCAGAGGATTGAATGTCATGATTCCAAACTTGATTAAACAAAGCCATCTGGAAATGCTTTCTCTCAGGCAGTTATTCTTTACCTCCCTCAGAATCAGGGCTTAGTGGTGCTAAATTCAGAATGACATTTAGAAATCAGTGCTGAGGGTCCAAGGCCTTAATGGAAAAGTCAACCTTTATTTCAAGAGTTAGGAGACCACACATGATTTGCAGAACCTTCTAGAGTTCTAAATTGATAGAGGTGGTTTTCCATCTCTTCTAGGGACACCTAGTCCGTCAGGTTATATCTCCCACACATGGTACAACTATTCAATCCTATAAAGGATTTTGGTGCTATTAGTCTCTCCCAGTCTGTCTTCAGAGACAGACTGAAACCAGGGACACAGACACTCTGCAGAAGAGATACCCACACATCATGGTGGAAGATTGTGAAGTTCTGGGCTGAAGATGGAGACAGTCCCAAGGCACTGAGGAAGTAGGGTGAGGTCAATCTCCAAAGAAATGAGGGCAGGGAAGCATAAGGTCTTCCTGGAGATCTGAACCCAGAACTGAGGATGGCAGGGTGAGTAGGAGTCAGTCTGGGTATCCCAAGAAGAGCAGGTGGCCAACAGTGTTGATATTCTCAGCAAGGTGTCGCAGGTTTGGTTCCTGTTGGGTGTCTGAGAGTATCCATGCCTGTCACCCAGCTTTGGGTCTGCAGGCCATCCATAGGGCTCCTTGGCCTATATCTGTGTCACCTTCTTGCAGCTGCATCACTTGGTGCTCCTTGACCTGCACCATCTGGTGATCCTTCACTTGAGGCTGCATTACTCCAACCTGCGTGTATCTTTCCATGGCATCCTCCTATGTGTCCTGGACCCTTTATGTTTATCTGTCCACAAAATTTCTTCTAGTTAGTCCTATAAGACCATAAGACCATAGTTGTTGTTGTTGTTGTTGTTGTTGTTGTTGTTGTTGTTGTTGTTCTTCTTCTTCTTCTTCTTCTTCTTCTTCTTCTTCTTCTTCTTCTTCTTCTTCTTCTTCTTCTTCTTCTTCTTCTTCTTCTCCTCCTCCTCCTCCTCCTCCTCCTCCTTCTCCTTCTTCTCCTTCTCTGTCTTCTCTGTCTTCTCCTTCTTCTTCTCCTCCTCCTCCTCCTCCTCATCTTACTCCTCCTCCTCTTCCTCCTTCTCCTCTTCCTCCCTCCTCCTCGTCCTCCTCCTCCTCCTTCTTCTTCTTCTCCTTCTTCTTCTTCTTCTTCTTCTTCTTCTTCTTCTTCTTCTTCTTCTTCTTCTTCTTCTTCTTCTTCTTCTTCTTCTTCTTCTTCTTCTTCTCCTCCTCCTTCTCCTCCTCCTCTTCCTCCTCCTTCTCCTTCTCCTTCTTCTTCTCCTTCTTCTTCTCCACCACCAACTCTTCCTTCTTCTCCTTCTCCTTCTCCTACTCCTCCTCCACCTCTCCTCCTCCTCCTCCTCCTCCTTCTTCTTCTCCTTCTTCTTCTCCACCACCAACTCTTCCTTCTTCTCCTTCTCCTTCTCCTACTCCTCCTCCACCTCTCCTCCTCCTCCTCCTCCTCCTCCTTCTTCTTCTTCTTCTTCTTCTTCTTCTTCTTCTTCTTCTTCTTCTTCTTCTTCTTCTTCTTCTCCTCTTCCTCCTCCTCCTTCTCCTTCTCCCTTCTCTTTCTCCTTCTCCTTCTTTCTTCTTCTTCTTCTTCTTCTTCTTCTTCTTCTTCTTCTTCTTCTTCTTCTTCTTCTTCTTCTTCTTCTTCTTCTTCTTCTTCTTCTTCTTCTTCTTCTTCTTCTTCTTCTTCTTCTTCTTCTTCTCCTCCTCCTCCTCCTCCTCCTCCTCCTCCTCCTCCTCCTCCTCCTCCTCCTCCTCCTCCTCCTCCTCCTTCTCCTTCTCCTCCTCCTCCTCCTCCTCCTCTCTCCCCTTTTCTCTCTCCTTTGGGGAATTGGCATTTGCAATACTGGTACTGAGAGATTATCATATTTGTTCCTTTACCTGTTTTCAGCACTCAGTTCTTACCCAGAGTGATCATTTCCAACCATCTTTGTCATGGCTGTCCCTTCTCTATGCCAATTGTCTTTTCCCCCATCACTTGAAGCAAGCCTCCAACCATGGATGAATCCTCCTAGTCCTTTTTTCTACTGTTCTTGGGTATTAGTTTTATGGTTTTTTTATATCCCCAAAAAGAGTCAAATCATTCTATGTCTATCCCTCATGGATGTATTTTAATGCTTGTTTTTCATAAAGATAAAAACCAAGGATAGAATTCTTATTGCAGTTCAGCAGTTTAGCCTACTTGAAATAGGTATCTCTACTTAATTGAAGCCCCATGGGGTCTTTTCTTTTCTCCTGAAGTGCTCTGAATTGACTTTCATGTAAACTATGTTTCACAGTTGGAGAGAACTTCACTATAGGTGAACGCAGCTAATAAACAAGACTCAGAATGAAGTGGAATTTGGGCTGAATTCCATTGTCACGAAGCTTCCTACCCTTGTAAAAAAGTGCCTAACCAAAGAGACACATAAAAGCCAGCAGGGGTGGGAATGCCGACTGGTTCAGCCCTTCTGGAAAACAATTTGGACGACTCTCAAAAAATTAGATATTGAATTCCCATTTGACCCAGCAATACCACTGCTGGGAATATATCCCAGAGAGGCAAAAAAGTACAATCGAAACAACATCTGCACATGTATGTTCATCGCAGCACTGTTTACAATAGCCAGAATCTGGAAAAAACCCGAATGCCCCAGAACGGATGACTGGTTGAGGAAACTTTGGTACATCTATACAATGGAATACTATGCAGCTGTTAGAAAAAAGGAGGTCAAGAATTTTGTAGTCAAGTGGATGGGCATGAAAAGTTTCATGCTGAGTGAAATGAGTCAGAAAGAGAGAGACAGACATAGAAAGATTGCACTCATCTATGGTATATAGAATAACAGAGTGGGAGACTAACACCCAAGAACTGTAGAAATAAGTACCAGGAGGTTGACTCCATGGCTTCGAGGCTGGCCTCACGTTCCGGGGAAAGGTCAACTCAGAGAAGCGATCACCAACTACATTGTAGTCGAAGGCCATGTGGGGGAAGGGAGTTGCGGGCTGAATGAGGGCTAGAGACTGAGCACAGCGGCCACTCAACACCTTTATTGCAAACCACAACAGCTAATTAGAGAGAGAAAACAGAAGAGAATGCCTTGCCACAGTGGCAGGGTGGGGTGGGGGGGAGATGGGATTGGGGAGGGTGGGAGGGACACTGGGTTTACGGGTGGTGGAGAATGGGCACTGGTGAAGGGATGGGTTCCCGAACTTTGTATGAGGGAAGTATAAGCACAAAAGTGTATAAATCTGTAACTGTACCCTTACGGTGATTCTCTAATTAAAAATAAATAAATTTAAAAAAAAATTAAAAAATAAAAAAATAAAGTCAAATGACTGCCAAGTTACAAAAAAAAAAATAAAAATAAAAAAAAATAAAAGCCAGCAGGGCAGATGCAGTGCAAACAGTGTTGCCGTCATGCAAAAGCAGCAGATGTTCCACTTCTCCAACTTTCATCTTGTGATGAATTTTAATTTTATTTATTTATGTATTTGTTTAGGTTTAGGAGCCACACCTCATGGTGTTCAGGGCTCTGTATGCAGGGATCATTCCCAGCCGAGCTTCAGCGATCATGTGGAATGCTAGAGATCCAACCCAGGTCAGCCACACAAGTCAAGGACCCTACCCATTGTACTATGGCTCTGTTCCCTGTGCTGACATTTTAACAGGACTCTTCCTTGGAATCGGAGAGGTGAGGACAGGCTTTCCAGGGTGCTGGGACCACTAATTTGCTTTCTCTTTGTGGACTTTCTTATTTGGGTAGTTGATTATAAATTGAGTTATATATTACATAGAGTTATATACTGTGTGTCCTTCTGTGTCTGACTTTTTTACACTTGAAATGTTTTTAAGATTCAGCCACGTTAGAGCATGTGTCCGTATCCCCTTTCCATCACTGAATAGTACTCTTATATGCACGGCACTTTGCATATTCATTCACCTGTTGGTGGACTTTTGGGTTATTTACACCTGTTATATACGTAAATAATGTTTTAAAGATTTAGATACATCTGAAAACCTTTTTTCAGTTTTTTTTACATCCTTAAAAGGGATATTATTAATGTTTAATTTTACAGAGGAAGAAATCAGGTTTTGGAGATCTTATTCAAATCATATATCTAGCGAGCTATAAATTCTTGTGTCTGTATTCATGTGCTGGGCCTTTCCAATGCACTATGAGGTGCTTTTGAAATCAGTCCTAACAGTCCTAATTTATCTCCTTGTGCTTTATTATATTTTATTTTTAACATTGGAAAATTCCTTCTCCGGAAACCAAGACATGCTCTGCCTGATGAATAAGAGAGAGCTTTGATTTCAGTCTCCCAGAAAAGCAACCAAGCCTTGCTACTTTGTGTTGCAGGTGGTTTGTGTGATGTTGAATATTTTATTTTGAGGGATTTCCCAAAGTATAGCCATTCTTTAAAAATGTCTTAATATAGAGCCCAAATTGCCATTAAGATAGTTTGTTCCTCCCAGTGATAAATGTGGCTTAGAATAAACTCTTCAATATGCTTATCAGTGTAGAAGTAGGAATTATAAGTTGTTCCCTTTCATAATGAGTAAAACACAAGTTCTGTGAAGAAAACATTGGATTTACTGTCATCTTGAGACTTAAGGAAAGTTATGATAAATGATGAGACCGAGAAAGTAATAGGAAACCTCTTAAGAGCCCATCAGAAAGGGTTTTGAGGTGCCTAACAGTTAATATAACAAATAGAGAAAATTATATTTCCTATGAAAGGAAGATATTTCCTTATAATATGACAAGGACAAGCAAGGTTGGGGTTAAGGCTAGAATAATCCTTAATTATTTTTCTTGAATGCCAAGCTTGGAAACATGGGGTTTTGATGGAGAATCAGGAGAAATTATCCGCGTGGATCGGGAAAAGTTGTGTTTGTTTTCTTTTGCATTTTTGATTGTTGTTTATTTGTTTCGTGGCCATATCCAACTGTACTTTGGGAATACCCCTGGCTCTGCTCAGGGATCACTTCTGGAGATGCTTGTGGTACCATATGATTCCACTTTGGTCACATGCAAGACAAATGCCTTATTTCCTGTGTTATTTCTTTGGCTTGGAAATTGTGATTTGATTCCAATAAGAAAGATGCCAACATCTTAAAGGACCAAGTAGGCATTCAGGGCTTGAGAGAGGAAGATATGAATAAGCCCGATTAAATTTACTAATCAGTTTATCCAGCTTATCTATTGCTGTAGAAAAAAAAATGTTTCAAAGTTATTTAAAACAAAAAAATTTGTAGTTTGTATTGTTTAGCTGGACCAGAAACTAGGGGACAATTCAGTCTTTCATGCAGAAAGGGAGTTAGCTATTCTTTTCCCCACATTCCATCCCCGAAGATGGAATGTGGGGGAAGAAATACTGGAGCAGCCAGGGACTTTCTTCTCATGTACTATCAGGGCTTTCTAAGGTGGTCTTGCCAAATGAATTCTTTGGTGATTCTTACAATATTGTAGTCCTGGACCTCTTCCAGGACAGTTCAGTGTCTCAAGTTGGATATTTAAAAATAGAGCTTAATGGAAGCTGTATTTCTTTTTTATGACATAAGCTTGTAAGATCACATGGCATCACATCCCAGACTCTGCTAGTCAAGACAGTTCAAAAGCCTATTGGTGTTCAAGCAAAGGACACCTAGATGTCATCTCTGGGTAATGAAGTGACAAGACTCTAGATTATCATGCAAATCTGAAAATATTAAAGAATTTTGGAAAAAGCAACCTGTTGCAGAAACTATGTACTTTCTTATTCATTTACATATTTTATTCTTTTCTTTCTTGAACATGTTCTACACAATTAGAACATCTTGAAAATGGGAAAACTCCCCTTTGCCAGGTAACTTCGACTCCAGATCACGCTCTCTTCTTCCCGCCCCTCTGAAAGAACAATCACGCTGATTCCGCCCAGCCTGGGGGACTGCCAGGGAGGGGGTCCCTGTCCTCTGCCTGCCTCTCTGCGCGCAGTTCTAGCCAACCACTCCCCTTCCCAGATAATACTGGGGTCCAGCCCATTGGCTGGTGGGGGAGTGTCCTCTATGTCAGGGGGCGTGGCTTCAAAAGGGGGCGTGGCCTATTTTGGAGCAGTGGCCGCAGTTATTTTTTCCCCCTCTCCTATACTGCGCACTTAGGTCACAAATCTCTACAACCTATTTACTCAAAGAATAAGCTGGCAATCTCAATCACTATATGCCAATAAGCCATTCACGATCACGATTACGATATCCCGTTAATCACCGATTTCGCGGGCGGTCTCAGCAACATCTCATTTCGTCCTTTCCCTGAGATCTTAGCAGTCTATCTCCACTCGGCCCACCTAACGATGTTGCACTGGGGGCTCTTCAGGGTCAGGGGAATGAGAATCCAGCTTGTTACTGGATTTTGCATATGAATACACCATGGGAAGCTTGCAAGGCTGTCCCATGTGGGCAGGAAACTCTCAGAGGATTGCCAGTTTCTCCCAGAGGGAGAAGTAGGCAAAAGATATTGCTCCTGAGAGCTTGCTTTTAAGTCTTTCTGGATGTTGGCCGTTGATAGGATTACACACACCTGGGTTCCTCTGCCAGTACCTTCACGCATGAGGCCTGTTGAACGTGTGGAGAGGAGCCTCCAGCATGGCTGCAGCTAGGTTCCAGTGGTCTTCGGCCGCCGGGAGCTCTGCTTGGGGTGGGGAGGGAAGCTGGAGCCCATCTCCTCTGAGGAGCCCCGGGGAAGACAGCCAGGTGTGCAGGCAAGAGACTCTCTGCGATAATCCATTAATGCATCCTAATTCCAGAAAAAGTGTCAGGAATACAAGAAGGTACACAAAGCTCCCATAAACAGATCATAGCCTCAAGCCTTGACTAGAAGCCCTACATAAACTAGGAAGATCTTAGTAATGTAAGGAACTATTCTAGAAGGGGGAAAAGATTACCATTATCAATTTAGCTCACCTAGAATCCCCTCCTGGAGCAAGAGGAATAGTGATATAGAATCGGGAAGTTTCGCTCTCCGCAGCTGTACAGGCGTGAATCCAGACCCAGCAAAACCTCTTTCGGTGTGAGCAACTCCTCGCAGAATGCCCGGGAGGGGAAAGGTATTTCTCTCTCTCGCCTCTTTCTCTCCAGGGATGAAGGGCGCGGTGGCCGCCATATTAAGACGACCACAGATGGGATTTACGACAAAAAATGCAGCAAAAGAACACGAGGGTGCTCTTGGGAAGGTGGGAGGCACTGGCCCCTCCCACCGCCGAGATGTGATCCCGGGCCGCAGCTGTACAGGCGTGAATCCAGACCCAGCAAAACCTCTTTCGGTGTGAGCAACTCCTCGCAGAATTTCTCCAGCCTGAGAACTAAGCCTCGGCCCCGTGCCCGCCCGGGAGGGGAAAGGTATTTCTCTCTCTCGCCTCTTTCTCTCTGGGGATGAAGGGCGCGGTGGCCGCCATATTAAGACGACCACAGATTGGGTTTTCAAGCGTGCAATTATCTAATATCTGGAAGAAATCTCCCTGGACTTCTTGTTAAAGTACAGAAATTCAAAACCGCGCTCCGTGGTAGCGGCCGCGCGACCTTATTTGTCTTCACAGTAGGTCTGAATCTAGTGGGGTACTCCTAACAACAATAGTGAGGTTTGTGTTGAAATATTGAATGTAACCAAAGTAAACAGAATGTAAAATGAAACTTATCAGTTACAAGGTAGGGGGTGGGGGGGGCGGGATGGGAGGTGTACTGTGTGGGTTTTTTTTTTTTTTTTTGGTGGTGGTATATGGGCACTGGTGAAGGGATGGTTGTTTCAGCATTGTATAACTAAGACCTAAGCCCGAAAGCATTGTAATCTTCCACACGGTGATTTACTAAAAAAAAAATAAAATTAAAAAAAAAACCGAATCGGGAAGTTTCTCCTCTATTGTTCCATAACAACATGAAGAAACATTGAAAAAACCCACCACAAAGAGAAAATGAAGAGATTCCAGAAACCTCATTAGAGGTCATCCACAAATACAACCTCCTCTCAGATAAAGAATTCAGAGAAGAAATTGTGAAGATGGTCGAGGAACTCAAAGCAACCATGGAATGGACAACCAATAAACTAAGGGAGGATATGAACACAGCCTTGGAACGGACCACCAAGAAAATACAGGAAGAAATGAGAGCAGAAATTTCAAAGCTATGAACAGAAGTTACACAATTAAAGGAATCGGTAGATGAAATAGAAGGCTCAGTAGTAGCCCTCAACAGTAGAATGACTGCAGCAGAAGACAGAATCAGTGAGCTTGAAGATGAGCTGCACAAAGCTTTCAAACAACAACAAATAATGGCAAAAGACCTCAAAATGGCTCTAGGGCAAATCAGAGTCCTAGAGGATGATCTCAAAAGGAACAACATAAGAATCATGGGAGTACCAGAAGCACAGGGAACTAATCCCAAAGAAAAGAACACAGTTAAAGACATCATGGCTAAGAAATTCCCAGAGCTGGAGAATGTGGGCATCCAGACCCAAGGAGCCTGAAGGGTGTCTACTAAAAGGGACCCCAACAAAAAAAACTCCAAGGCATATCATAGTCACAATAATGGATGCCGCGGATAGAGACACAATACTGCAAGCAGCAAGGTCAAAGAAGGAAATCACATACAAAGGATCACCCCTTAGATTTACAGCAGACCTATCAGAGGAAACCCTCCAAACCCGAATACAATGGTGGGATATAGTGAAAAAGCTCAACGAAATGAACGTCTCACCAAGATTACTCTATTCAGCTAAACTCTCACTTAAACTCAAAGGAACCATACACTATTTCTCAGATAAACAACAACTCAGGAACTTCATAGACTCAAAACCAAACCTAAAAGAAGGTCTAAAGGGGCTGCTGTAAGACAAAGAAAAACCCTAACAAGAACAACAAACCCTACAGAAAGATGGCACATAATCCCATGACAACAATCTCTCTCAATGTCAATGGGCTAAATGCACCAATCAAGAGACACAGAGTAGCAAAATGGACTCGGAAACTAAACCCAACATTCTGCTGTCTACAAGAAACACACCTGAACAGTCAGAGCAAACAAAGGCTCAAAGTCAAAGAATGAAAAACAATCCTACAAGCAAACAACTCCCTCAAAAAAGCTGGAGTGGCCATACTAGTATCTAACAACATAGATTTCAGACTGAAAAAGATTAGAAGGGACAGTGACGGTCATTTTCTATTCATTAAGGAATATGTACAACAGGAAGAAATCACACTCTTAAACATTTACGCACCTAATGAGAAACTAGCTAAATATTTAAAACAACTCCTAACAAACTTTAAGGAGAACATCACTAGCACCACAATAGTAGTTGGAGACTTCAACACCACCATATCACCTCTGGATAGATCACAAGAACAAAACTCAGCAAAGAAACAAATGCCCTGAAGGAAGAAATAGAAGAGAGAGGGCTTATAGACCTATACAGGGCGCTACACCCTAAAAAGAAAGAATATACATTCTTCTCCAGTGCACACAGAACATTCTCCAAAATAGACCACGTGCTGGGTCACAAAACATACCTCAACAGAATCAGCAAGATAGAAATTGTATCAAACATCTTCTCGGACCATGATGCACTGAAAATAGAAGCTAAGCATACACAGACACGGAGAACAAAATTGAACAACTGGAAATTAAACAACTCCCTGTTGAACAACGTACCAGAACCTATGGGACGTGGCTAAAGCTGTGTTAAGGGGAAAATTTATAGCCCTGCAAGCATTCCTCAGAGACAATTTGAAAGATCAATAAAACAAAAAGCTGGTTCTTTGAGAAAATCAGCAAGATTGATAAACGGGTAGCAAGACTCACAAAGAAAGAAAGAGAGAGAACCCTAATAAACTGAATCAAAAATGAAAAGGGGGATATCACAACAGAACCCAATGAAATTCAAAAGATCATCAGAGACTACTTTGAAAATCTGTATGCAATGAAACAAGAGAACCTAAAAGAAATGGACAAATTCCTTGATTCCTACAATCTCCCAAAACTGAATCAAGATGACTTGAAATACCTGAATAGACCCATTAATATCAAGGAAATTGAAACTGTTATCAAATGTCTTCCCAAAGACAAAAGCCCAGGACAAGATGGATTCACTAGCGAATTCTTCCAAATATTTAACCGAATAGTTTCTATGAAGCTCATATCTCCCTAACACCAAAAGCAAACAAATACTCCACTAACAAAGAAAACTACAGGCCAATATTCTTGATTGTAAAAAACTAAGGCTAACCCAGGAAGAACAAGGACCCAGCTGGTGGCTGATTTGTTACTTTTTATTCAATCTTTAAACTTCCATCTCCAGCGTCCCAGCTCCGAGGATTATCTGGATCTACTCTTGCTCCCCACTAGTCTCTCCTTCCCCATGTCTCTCTCTCAGAACCCCTTTTTGCTCATGGCGCAATGCATTGATGTCACCAAAGGCACTAAAGGTCTTATAGGAAGAACATTGAGGCAACATTATTCTCTTGTATCTGCAGGCCAGTAATCTAAGCCTCCGGAAAGAAGATACAAAACCAAAACCGAAGCCTTCCTTGGGCTGAAAAGCACTCAGATTTACATACCAAAGACTGGGCTGGGCTGCCACATGAAATCTACATTGTCAATTACAAACCAGGCAGCACCTGAAATCTACATCCCAAAGACTAGGCTGGGCCAGAGCCTGGAATCTACAATGTAACAATTCAAGCTTAAAAGGTTCAATAACAATAGCAGAACACCTATTCTCTAGGACAGATACTCTTTCAGCAGAACCCATCAATGATGAAATCCCATGGTTGTGTTTCTCCTCTCCTTGTCCAACAAACATATGAGCATTCATAATATTAATCGTTTTGTATGGGCATAGCAAGAGATGCACTAAACTTTTAGAATTGCTCTCCTGGGGTCATCTCAATCCCAGACTACAGTGCTCAGGCCAGATTAGTCTTTCCTATCCCTAGCAGGGTCCTAGTCTCGTCATTACTTTAAGATCATGACAGCACTTGTCCATGATCAGACTCTTAACTTGTAGTTAAGAATGAGGCACTTTGGCCAGGCCCATCTCGATGCCAGGGTAGCACATAACTTACCGCTTGCCCTGGGTCCGTCTCGTCCCCCGTTGGGACCCTGCCTTTTAGAGGGCTAGGAACTAAGGGCAACCAAGGCTACAGTCAAGAAAGCAGATGCCCGGGAATTAATAATATTCAAAGCCAATTAAATGTCTTTCTTTGTCCATACAAAAAGGACTTGCTTTGAATAAATTATGCAAAGGACTCAAGGAGAAGAGAAAAACATTATTTACAAGTCAACAGAACACTCAGAAAGAAGCTACAAATAAACACAGAGGAATGGGAGCACTGTGATGGGAGTAACCCAATAAACCTAAACTACCTGAAGCTATGTAATCCTACACCTGATGAACATGGATGCGAAGATTCTCAACAAAATACTAGCAAATAGAATCCAACACCTCATAAAAAAATCATACATCACGATCAAGTAGGATTCATCCCGGGGATGCAAGGATGGTTTAACATTCGGAAATCAATCAACATAATCCGTCATATCAACAAAAGTAAAAATAAAAACCATATGATCATCTCAATAGATGCAGAGAAAGCATTTGACAAGATCCAACACCCATTCATGATGAAAACTTTCACCAAAATAGGCTTAGAAGAACTTTCTTCAAGATAGTCGAAGCCATTTACCACAAACCCATGGCAAGCATTATCCTCAATGGAGAAACACTAATAGCCTTCCCTCTAAGATCAGGGACAAGACAAGGATGCCCACTCTCACCACTTCTATTCAACATAGTACTGGAAGTACTTGCAATAGCAATTAGGCAAGAAAAAGACATTAAGGGTATAGAGATAGGAAAGGAAGAAATTCAGCTCTCACTATTTGCAGATGACATGATTCTATACCTAGAGAATCCTAAAACCTCCACTAAGAAACTCCTAGAAACAATAGACTTGTACAGCAAAGTTGCAGGCTGTAAAATCAATACCGAAATATCCATGGCCTTCCTATACGCAAATAGCAAGTCAGAGGAAAGTGACATTAAAAAAAAATCCCATTCACAATTGTGCCCCGGAAGATCAAGTACCTAGGAATCAGCCTAACTAAGGAATAAAGGATCTCTACAAGGAAAACTACAAAACACTACTCAACAAAATAAAAGAGGACACGAGGAAATGGAAACATATTCCCTGCTCATGGATAGGAAGACTTAACATTATCAAAATGGCAATATTCCCCAAAGCACTATACAGATTCAATGCAATCCCTATAAGGATACCCATGAAATTCTTCAAAGAAATTGATCAAACACTCCTGAAATTCATATGGAACAATAAACGCCCATGAATAGCTAAAGCAATTCTTGGGAAAAAGATGATGGGAAGCATCACCCTCCCCAACTTCAAACTTTACTACAAAGTGGTAACAATTAAAACCAGATGAATAAACATTCTGACTCTTCAGCCTCATGACCAGGATATACAACTGACTGAGTCATCTCTTGTGTGCTTCTTTATTGAGTTTTCCCATTTTCTTTTTTTTAAATTTAAAAAAATTTTTTTTATTGAATCACCACGTGGAAAGTTACAAAGCTTTCAGGCTTAAGTTTCAGTTACATAATGCTCGAACACCCATCCCTTCACCAGTGCATATATTCCACCACCAAGAACCACGGTAAACCTCCCCCCACCGCACCCCTGCCCCCAGCCCCCCACCCCGCCTGTGTAGATGATAAATTTTACTTTACTTTCTCTTTAGTAAGATTACATACAAACAAAAAAAACTCAACATTATTGTTTGGAGTCCCCCCCCCCCCCAAAATCAGACTTGTTGAAAAGGAAGTATTTGATAATTTGTTTTCCATTGCTGACAATGAAGAGATATAAGGTTTTGGATTTCTGTATTTTAGTAACTAAATCCAGGGAAATTTCTGCCAGAAATTGCATCACTGCAAGCTCGTACCTCTCTTTTGGGGTCATCATAAGATGGTGGCTGGGGCTCAGTTCACAGCCTAGAGACATTTGTGCAAGAAGTTGCTGGTGCCCTAAGTAGTTTAGCTGATCTCTGGGGCCATGGATGTGCAGCAGCGGAGAGGCCGCACACGTGCGGCCACCCTGCACAGAGTATTTCTGAAATTCTAAAAATCCCTTGTGTTTCACCTGTTTTCCTTGCCTCTGCTAATTCCTAATAAGCACTTATCTCGCTATACTTTCACAATTCTCTTTTTAAAGACTGTTAAATAGTTGGATTATATGCCCCATAAATTGTATACCTTTAAGGTTACTTCAGGTTTTTCATGACTTGAAAATTCTATTACTTCTATAATTGATTGTTATTCCATTGTCTGGATTTTAGTTATTTGTCTAGACAGGTATTTAGGGTTCTTTCAAGTTTGGCTACCATAAATAAAACTTTTGTCAACATACAAAAAACAGATACCTGTTTTTCTTTTTATTTAAAATTAAACGCGCTATTTACAAAGTTGTTCATCATGAAGTTGTTTTAGGTATTCCCATTTCTAACACCAATCCCACCACTAGTATAACCTTCCTAGCACCAATGATCCCGGCTATCTACCCAACTCCCCATGCCTGTTCACTTAGCCGTCACAAACAAATGTACTTCATATTGCTTGTTAGAACAAAATGGGAAATTAAATTATAAAAAAACAATTAAAGATTAAAGTCAGCTTGCGATAATTGTTGTATCCCACACCAGTGTTACTAAAATTATTGTCTGAAAAATTACTGAGTTGACTGATGCTTCTGTGTTATTGTTATCACTCACTGAGCTATGTCACAAGTGTGCTCCTGCTTGGCTTCAGGACTGTGAAATTTGGAAGTGCTCTTGGTCATTTATGCAGCCACATACACCAGGAGCTATGGAGCCTGGACGATTCATCAGGCATCTTACCAAGAAACAGCCTGGCTCCACATGAATCTCTAAAAGATACCCAACTGCTGAATCATCCCAGGTAGACTGGGTCTTGGGTCTAAAAACTAGGGGGCTCTCTTGGACTGGCAGTAGGCAGATTCTCTTCCTTACTAGCAGGCCCAGCGGTCGCCACCCAGGCCTGACATCCTTCAGCATAGAAACGTCCCAGAACCACAGCTAATCTCAAAAAGATGCAAGAACAGATAACTGTGTGGATCACAGTTTCCAACACCTTTGCTTAAATACCCAAAACTATTTGCTGAATCCCAAGGCATGAATATTTTTTGTTTTGTAAAAACATTCTAAGCGCTCTTCCAAAATGGCTGTGCAATTTTGCATTCCCACCAGAGAAGAATGAGAGAGTTCCTATTATTCCACACATTTTTTGCCAACATTTGGGGCTGTCAGTGTTCTGGGTTTTGTTCATTGTAATAGAGATGTAATGATTCATCTATTCTTTCAATAAATATTTACTGAGAGTCTGTCACGTTCCAGATAATGTTGTCCACACAGATGATATCAGTGATCAAAATCAAAATCTATAAATCAGTACTCTCTGTGGACTTTATTTCAATAGAAAATTAATTAAACATGTTTTATGGCCAGGTACTGTTTTAAGCATTTTATATATGTAATTTTATTTGACCCTTACAGAAACACTGTGATGAGGGTAACATTTTTATCTCATTTTACTTAGCACAGAGACGGGCGACTAACATGCCTAGAGCCATATGCTAGTTAAAGAGAGACCCATAATGTGTATCCAGGCATTCTTGGAGGATTTTAGGCCAGATTAGTTAACTGCCTTATCTCATAGATATGAATTCAGAGTTTATAGGTGGTGAGATAACTTTCCTGAGTCAGTTAATAACAGGACTGAAATTAGAATCTTCTTGCCTAGAACTTGCCTCTTTTTACTCTAACATTAGATTATGTGGGTAAAGAATTCTGTAAATGGTGGGGCTTAGATTTATCCTTATAAACACTTATATTTGATATGCCAAAAGCAGTAACAACAAGTCTCACAATGGAGACATTACTGATGCCCACTCGAGCAAATTGATGAATGAGATGACAGTGGTACAGTGCAGTGATACAATGTATATAAGGATAAATCTAAGCCCCACCGTTTACAGAATTCTTTACCCAAATAATCTAATGTTAGAATAAAAAGAGACAAGTTCTGGGCAAAAAGCAAATAGATGAGCAACAGGATGACGGTGATACAGTGATAGTGTTAGTTAATATATAATGAGACAATTTCAAGTATGTAGATGTCTTAAGTAAGGGACTCAATTTCTTCTTTTAGATCAGTATTTCTCAACCAGGGGCCACATCTCTAATATGGCCCAAGCATATTTCAATGTTGCTCAAGTGAAAATCACATGAATAGAGGAGGCCACAGGGACAAGACTATGGGGCCCATTGGCAGGATGAGGGTGGTGGGGAGAATAGGAAAGAAACAAGAATAGGGTCATGCTGAGAAAAATGACGAGACTGCCAGTGGCTCTCCTCTCTTCTCCTCCCCTCCCCTCCCCTCTCCTTTCCTTTCTCTCCTCTCCTTCCCTCTCTCCTCTCCTCCCTTCTCCTACCCTCCCCACCTCTCTTCTCTCCTCTCCTCCCCTACTCTTCCCTCACCTGTGCTTTAATTAAAAATTTTAGATATTTTGAAAAATCCTCCTCTTATTTTCTTCCTCCTCCCCCTTCTTTTTCTCCTCCTCCTTTTCCTCCTCCTCCTCCTCTTACTCACCCTTTTTCAAAAAGATGATTTCTCAACTTCAAACCCATTACCATTGAATACGTCCCTTCACCAATGATCCCAGGTTATCCACCCCCACTTCACCTGCCTCTTGAGAGACACATTTTAATGTTTAATACTGTAGTTTGTGTTCTACGCTTGCAATGTTTGGCCTAGTGGTTTAGAAATATACAGATACCTTGCTCTATACCACTAATGAGCCCAAGACCCTTGAACCATGTCCCCATGTTGCTTCCAGACATACTATTCTTACTGCTGTCCTGACACTTCTCTCCTTCAACAGCATTTTAATTTCTGTAATCTGAGCCAAGATTTGATATCTTATGTTCCCTAGACATATATCTAACATACAAAAAATTAGTGAGAACATCCAACATCTTATCTCTTCTGATTGACTTCACGTAACGTAGCTGCTCCAGTTCCATTCAGTTTCAGTGAATTGTATGACTTTGTTATTCCTCACGGCAGCATAGGATTTCACTGTGTATGTATATACAGTCATTTCATTATCCACTCTTTCATGGTGGGCGGTCTGGGTTTTTTCCATATGCTGGCTATTGTACTAAATGTTGCTGTGAACATAGGTGTGCATATATCTTTTCTAATAAATGTTTTTGCATCTTGGAGTTAGATACCAAGAAATGCAATTGCTGGGTCATATGACAACTATACTTTTCAGCTTTTGAAGTATCTCCCTATTTGTTTTCCACAGAATCTACCAGGAAATCTTCTTGAAATAAAAGTAGTTTTTAAGCTTCTAATGTAGTCACAGTATAGAATTATGACATTTTATGTAGCTTATTCAGGAATTTGCTTACTATAAAACATTAAGAAGCTTTGTTTAAAATTATCTTTTTAGATTCAGAGACATAAAAACTTCGGCAGTTTCCTTCTTGGATTTATTTCATTAGTTAAACATAGGCAGGTATGCCGCTGGACCCTGAGCCAGGCTGTTTCATTTAGGGCAACCCAGAGGGAAGTGGGTGAGGCTCCTCCCCGCCCCATGGGACCCAGCCCCGGCAGCTGAAAACCTCCAGAACTCAACCACCACCATGCTCACGCCGCTTTCCACATGCTCGGGCTGAGCCTCACTCATGAGTGAACCTATTCCTAAACATATCATACTTCAAACCACTCATATTCCAAGAATAGCACACCACACTTGATGGGGTTTAAGGTAGAATTTTTACACACACATATATCACTGTATCACTGTCACTGTCACTGTCATCCCATTGCTCATCGATTTGCTCGAGTGGGCACCAGTAATGTCTCCATTGTGAGACTTGTTGTTACTGTTTTTAGCATGTCAAATACACCACAGGTAGCTTGCCAGACTTTGCCATGCGGGCGGAATACTCTCAGTAGCTTGCTGGGCTCTCCAAGAGGGACAGAAAAGCGAACCTGGGTCAGCCATGTTCAAGGCAAATGCCCTACCCGATGTGCTATCGCTCCAGCCATATATACACACACCCACACAACATATATGCACACAAAGTTCAACCTTTAACAACATGTTAGTGATTTCTTATAGAAGGGCTTAATGGCCCCTGGGTGAAATACAACAATCTTCACAGACTTTTCTCTAGAGAAACTTTTTGGGAGCATTTTTGTGGTTTATTCATAACAAACAATATAAATAAATTATTTCGGTTCTACTTTGGGGCAGGGATTGGGGTTCAGTATGGAAACATCCAAAATATGGTGGTGGGAAGGTGTAATGGTGGTGGGATTGGTGTTTGAATATTAAAGGTAATCAAATATTGTGAATTTTATAAAAATAAAATTAAAAAGGCATAGGCAAGTGTCTTTTATGTGATATTAAAAACAGTCCTACTGGCAATGGGAAATAAAACCACTATGCTGGTAAGGGCTCTGCCAACCCTTAAGAACTCATTGTCTGACGGAAGAGGGGAATATAAGTATAGGAGCAAGGAAAGGGAGTGGACACTAGGGTGACGCAGTTTTCAGTCAAGAGGCCTGAGAGGTATTACAGGAGGTAAAGCACTTCCCTTGCATTCTGTGTGACTTACCCTATTCTGAATCGTCAGCATTTTATATATATATATATATATATATATAATAGTTTATATAGTATATACATATACATCCAGTGATACTCACAGGATATTACTGGCTTTGTGCTAAGGAGAGATTCCTGGAAGTGTTCAGAGGTCCCAGTCAACTACTGAGACACTCAACCAGGTCTGATGGTTCAGTGCTTGAGCTTAGTAATGCAGCATTACTCTAATGCAGCTGTATTGGGTGCCATAATACTATACCAGGCAGTACTGGGGGAAGGGAATGTGTTTCTAAGTTTGGAATCAGATTCTGGCTCACTTCAGGCATGGATTCTTGACCCTAAACTATCTCCCTGACTCTGTGTGTGTGTGTGTGTGTATAACATTTTATTTCTTTTAATATAGACAAAACCCACAACTGTTGATACAATTCTAGAATTGAAATTGGTTAGCTAACAAAAATTCAATAGTAAACTCAGTAACTATAAAAAAATCAATTTTCTTTCTGAAAATTGTTATATTTGATCACGGGGTTGTTAAGTCCTTGTCTAAGAATTTATTGAGCTGTTTGTTGAGCCATTTGTGTTACTGCTTTTGTTTGTTGAGTTTTGTTGACGTCTATGCTACTTTCCCATCGAATTTGATGGACTCTTACTGGAATTTTAGTATTGAAGAATTATGCACATGAGCCACACAGTCCAGTGACTTCAGCATCTTTGATCTGGGCCAATGAGTTGACACGGTGGCTGTGGGAGGTGGGCGTGGCTTCTGGGTATTCTGGAAGTATGAGGGATGGAGGAATGCTGTTCAACCTGACTTTAAGAAACACCAGAGTTCTCAACCTCGTTACTGGGTTACCTGAATTTATTCACAGTTTGGCATCTCTGCAGAGAATATTCATGAAGCAGTGGAATTGATTTCTGGGGGTGACTGCAGTGGTGGGGTGTGGCTGCATCTGCTGGGGCTTTGGCAGGGCGGATATTAAGCCCACCCAACTGCTGAGAGTGCTTTCAGCCAGGGGGACTGGTGTTTTTTTCATGAAGTTTAGCTGCTTGGCATGCTTCTCATGGAAGATTTGGTTGGTAATTAGTATAGCAGGGCCAGTGGGTGAGTCAACGTGGCATGATGGTGGCTATGGGAGGTCACTATACATATATATGGTGTATATATATAATTTATACAAATTATAAAATATTAACTGTATAAGCATTTATTTTACTTCCATGTTTACACTATTTCAACACAACAGAAATAAATAAGTTGCATGTGCACGTTTTGTAAGTTTTCACATAGCTATCAAATAAATTCCAGGACACGGGGTTGTTGTGTGATGCAATATACAGTTATAACTAAAACGAAAGCAGATTAAGCAGGTTAAGTCTCTTTTGAATACTGAATCTATCTCCTTTCTTGTGCATTGTTCACACTGCCTTTGTTTATTGTTTCATACCAGTCTGAAATGAAAATAGTGACAACTTCTTCTTGGATTCTTTTAGGATATATTTAGTGTTTGGTATTCTGCTTTACCCGGTCCTACCACTAGCAATTTTCTGAGACAACATTTTGTGGTTGTCTGCAACACACTAAACAAAGGCAGGCTTTGTGAAGCACTCGCCAGAGGATGCCCATGCTGAGTCAAAGTGTTGTCAGAATATTGTTTTGAATTCATTGTGAGAAGCATTTCCAAAACCCCTGTTTGAGGGTTTGTTAAACACTAATCAATTAAGAATTTTATTTAGGTGAAAGAAAACGATGAAAGTAGTTATTCTTTGGAGTAAAAATATTGACTTATCATCAGTGAAGTGGAAAATGACTTGTTTCTCAACCTGGAGTTAATTAGAAAGCAAAGGCATTTATAAATTTTTCAAATTGAAATTTACAATTACTTGGCTGATCTTATATTATGGTTGCAATGACATCTACCATGTCATTCCTCTTTTCATCCTCCATATTAGCTTTCTTATTACCCATGTAGAGGCGGAACCATTCCAAATTTAATCTCTTTCTCCAATTCTTTTCTTGATTACTTCTCACATATTGCTGCAAACAGCAAGGTATGGCTCAGTGAGGGCAGAGGACATGGTTCTGGCCCTTAGAGTGGTCCCAGCTATCAGTACAAGGCTTGAGGTTCTCTGAGTGGTTGGAAACCTTGCCTGGAACTATGCGTCCTTGGTAGAAAGCAGGTGAGGATCCAGAGAGCAGAGTTCACAATTCAGTTTCTTACATCTTTTCTGGAAGTATGAGGTGGGAGGTATGGAATGAAGTCAAGTACCTTCAGATTCATATGCAAAAAAAAAAAAAAAAACCAACCCTGTATGGGCAGGATGATCTCACTTATCTGTAGTTTATAGAATACTGGATAAGAAAATGTATTATAATAAAAGGGGGAGGCCTAAACATGAAGGCCACTCAATACCTCTATTGCAAGCTACAACACCCAAAAGGAGAGAGAACAAAAGGGAATGCCCTGCCACAGAGGCAGGGTAGGGTGGTGGGGGATGGGATGGGGTGGGGGTGGTGAGAGGGATACTGGGATCATTGGTGGAGGTGAATGGGCACTGGTGGAGGGATGGGTATATGATCACTGTATGAGTGAAATGAAAACACAAAAGTTCATAAGTTTGTAACTGTACATCACAGTGATTCTCTAATAAGAAATTTTTTAAAAAGAAAGAAAATTTAGTAAAAAAAAGAGAGAACCATGACAAAAGAATATTTCTATATTAGAATTCAAAGTCAAAAGTTTTGTTCATCAAGAATTACTAATAAAAAAATAACCACACATTGAAAAAAAAGGGGAGGCCTAGATCACCCCTGACCCCAGTGTTTAGAGAGAAGGACAGAAGGAGAGATACCAAGTTGGAAAGAAGAGAACAGGAAGTAATAGGTTTAGAGTCATTAGGGTTTCAGTTCTACCTGTAATATGAGTGAGAGGTATATCCATATCTCCAAAACTGAGACTTAACTGAAAACATGAAATCTAAGCTGAAACCACAGCAATGTGGTTTGTGATGTGCCTGTGAAGTTGACAGAAAGAATGGGTTGGTGGCTGGGGTGAGGAGGGAATATAGGAACACTAGTGGAGAGAGACTCTCTGCATTGCTCTCTTGTGGGAGCTTGCTTTTAAGTCTCTGGATGTTGGCTGTTGATGGAATTACACACACCTGGATTCCTCTGCTGGTACCTTCATGCGTGAGGCCTGTCCGAACGTGTGGAGAGGGGCCTCAAGCATGGCTGTAGCTAGGTTCCGGTGGTCTTCAGCCGCTGGGAGTTCTGTTCGGGGTGGGGAGGGAAGTTGGAGCCCATCCCCTCCGAGGGGTCCCAGGGAAGACAGCCAGGCGTGCGGGCAAGAGACTCTCTGCATCGCTCTCTTCTGGGAGCTCGCTTTTAAATCTCTGAATGTTGGCTGTTGATGGGATTACACACTCCTGGGTTCCTCTGCCAGCACCTTCAGAGGAACCCAGGTGTGTGTAATCCCATCAACGGCCAACATCCAGAGACTTAAAAGTGAGCTCCCAGAAGGGATATCTTGTAGCCTACTTCTCCCTCTGGGAAAAACTGGCAAGCTTCTGAGAGTTTCCTGCCCACTTGGGACAGCCTTGCAAGCTTCCCATGGTGTATTCATATGCTAAATCCAGTAACAAGCTGGATCTCATTCCCCTGACCCTGAAAGAGCCTCCAGTGGGACATCCTTGGGAGGGTCCAGTCGAGAGAGACTTCTAAGATCTCAGGGAAAGGATGAATGGAGAGGTTACTGAGCCCGCTCGAGGAATCAACGATTAATGGGATTTTGTGATTTTCGTGATTTCATAGTGGAGAGAAGTTGACACTGGTGGTGGGATTGGTGTTGACATACTATAAGCCTAAAAATAAACTCTCAATAACTTTGTAAATCACAGCTCTTTATATAATAAAAAACAATTTAATTTAAAAACCTCTGGAAATGCAAAGACTAGAGTTACTTTACAATTTAAATCTTTCTTAAATATTTTTGGTATTGATTCAAATTATTGTCTGCCATTTTTGAAATAGTGAAATGATTCAAGCATTTAAGTTCCAGTTCTCTTAGTAAAATATTTTTACCTAGATTTTTTTGCTGTGTCCAAAGTGGTATGAATAGTAAACAAAGGAAGAGAGAGTATACCATTGGCCCACTGGCACAGCCATAAGTCTAAGTTCAAATCCAGGAGTATTCCCTGAACACTGCTGAGTGTTGCCCCCCTCACCAAAAAGAAAAAAAACCCAAATAAACAAAACCTTGTTTTCACTCAAAGACCACCATCTAAATTTGTGGCAGCTACAAACCTAGAACTTTGATTCATGACTTTCCTCTGCTTCTCTATAGCTGATTAACCTGCAATTTATTTCTCTTATCTTATCAAGAGAGACACCAGCATCTCTCTTGGGCTATAGGGAGAGTTTTCAAATAGCTTCTGCTCCTCCACATCCTTCTCAAACCAGTGTGATCTTTGAATAGAGTAAGTACCATATATGTTCTTTTTTTTTTTTTTGCTTTTAGGGTCACACCTGGTGATGCACAGGGGTTACTCCTGGCTTATGCACTCAGGAATTACTCCTGGCGATGCTCAGGGGACCATATGGGATACTGGGAATAGAACCCGGGTTGGCCGCGTGCAAGGCATACGCCTTACCCACTGTGCATTACTTCAGTCCCAATAAGTTCTTTTACAAAGTTTCCGTAGCTTCCTGTTGTCTTTAGATTGGGTTCCAAACTCATTACCCTGATATTCAGACCCTTATATGATTGAGCTAATATAACTTTTAAATTTTATCTCTATGTCATTATTTTTTATTCCCTTTGAGTAAAGAAAACACCAACATTCATGACATTTCTTGAATATACCAAGTTAATTACTGCTTAGAGTCTTTGTATTTTCTTTTTTCCTGCCTGGAATATACATTCTTGAGTTCAATCCACACCCCTCCCAAGGGCATCGCAAAGTTCTCAACCAAGGGACGGTATATTCCATGAATTTTAGCAGCTTGGCTTTCATCTTCATGTGGGATATGTGTGGCCCTGGCAACTCTCCTGCTTACGTCCCTCAAAGTCATAGTGCTGTGTATAGTCTTCAGGAATACAGCCAGGGTTGTGTGAGCAGTTCAGCTACAGTATCTGTTCCCTTGAAAACACTGCAAATAAATATGTTAGCCCCAGGGCCAGCTGTGTGATACCTGGTGAGCATGTGGTGACTGCTACCACCAGAATGTGTGCAAGCACCACAAAAAAAGAGAACTCAAAACTCAGTGCATCACAACCCAACATCACAACTAAATGTGAGCATCACAATCAGGTGCTCTCAAACCTCAAATCTCAACCTTCATTATCTCAAAACAGAGGCAAGGGAAGGAAAATAAAGAACAGCTTTCCACAGCCACCACCATGGATTTTTAAAAATCTTTCTTTTGAGTTACGGTGAGATACACAGTTATAAAGTTGTTTATGATTGGGTTTCAGTCATACAATGTTCCATCACCTGTCCCTTCACCAGTATACATTTCCCACCACCAATGTTCGGGGTTTCCCTCGTGCCCCTCTTCCCCCAGCCTACCTCTATGGTGTGCACTTTTCTCTCTCTCTCTCTCTCTCTCTCTCTCTCTCTCTCTCTCTCTCTCTCTCTCTCTCGCTCGCTCGCTCGCTTGCTCGCTCACTCCCTCTCTCTCTCTCTCTCGATCACTCACTTGCCCACTTGCTCTCCTTTGGGGCATTATGATTTGCAATGCAGGTACTGAAAAGTTATTATGTTTGTTTCTTTACCTATTTTCAGCATTCAGCTATGTTCAGAGTAATCATTTCCATCTATCATAGCACAGCGGTAGGGCGTTCGCCTTTCCCTGGCCGACCCATGTTCTATTCCTTGGCCCCTCTCGGAGAGCCCGGCAAGCTACTGAGAGTATTACGCCCGCACGGCAGAGCCTGGCAAGCTACCCATGGTGTATTGGATATGCCAAAAACAGTAACAACAAGTCTCAGAATGAGAGACGTTGCTGCTGCCTGCTCAAATTGTCATAGTGGTCCCTTCTCTATTTCTCTAACCCAGCTGCTCTCTCCCCACTCTCCCCATCACCACTTGTCCAACCGAGGACAATTGCTGCTATCCCTTATTTCCACTGTCCTTGGGTATTAGTCTCATACTACCATACTATGTTTTTTAATATCCCACAAATGAGTCCAATCATTCTATGTCTGTCCTTCTCCCTCTGACTCAGCATGATACTCTCTCCACATCCATCATTTATAAGCCAATTTTACGACTTATTTTTTCCTGGTGGCTGTGTAGTATTTCATTGTGTAGATGTACCATAGTTTCTTTAGCCAGTCATCTGTTCTCAGGCACTCAGGTTGTTTCCAGATTCTGGGTATTGGTCACCACCACACTGACTCACCTCCACAGCCCTGCTTGACCAATTCATGACTAAATCTCTGAGGAGATGCAAGCCAAGTAGCTAAAATTTATGGACACACCAATCCTTCAATTGAGAGTTAGGACGCCCTTGGGATGGGTGTGAGTCGAGTTCCCATGCTGCAAAAGCCCCAGAAGTTGCACCCACAACCCACTGCTAGGGCCAAGACAAGGGTTTAGCTCCACCGCGTCACTAATATTCTTGGCAGACACCAAACCATGGGAAATTTCAGGTAACCTCAGTGTCCAGGTTGAGAACTGTGGGGTATTTTTAACTCACTGGACTAGACCAAAGATTTTATTTATTTATTTTATTTTTAAAAAAATTTATTTATTTTTAATTAGTGAATCACCGTGAGGGTACAGTTACAGATTTATACATTTTTGTGCTCATGTTTCCCCCATACAAAGATTGAGGACCCAATCCCTTCACCAGTGCCCATTCTCCACCACCGGTAAACCCAGCATCCCTCCGACCCTCCCCAATCCCATCTCCCCCCACCCCACCCTGGCACTGTGGCAAGGCATTTCTTTTGTTCTCTCTCTCTAATTAGGTGTTGTGGTTTGCAATAGAGGTGTTGAGTGGCCACTGTGCTCAGTCTCTAGTCTACATTCAGCCCGCATCATCCTTCCCCCGCGTGGCCTCCAACCGCATTATACTTGATGATCCCTTCTCTGAGTTGCCCTCTCCCCAGAGTGTGAGGCCAGCTTCCAAGCCATGGAGTCAACCTCCTGATACTTATTTCTACTATTCTTCTATTCTTGGGTGTTAGTCTCCTATTCTGCTATTCTATATTCCACAGATGAGTGCAATCTTTCTATGTCTGTCTTTCTCTTTGACTCATTTCACTTAGCATGATACTTTCCATGCCGATCCACTTATATGCAAAATTCATGACCTCATTTTTTCTAGCAGCTGCATAGTATTACATTGTATAGATGTACCAACGTTTCTTCAACCAGTCATCTGTTCTAGGGCACTCGGGTTTTTTCCAGATTCTAGCTATTGTAAACAGTGCTGCAATGAACATATAAGTGCAGATGTCATTTTGACTATACTTTTTTGCTTCTCTGGGATATATTCTAAGCAGTGGTATTGCTGGGTCAAATGGGAGCTCAATATCTAATTTTTTGAGAATCGTCCATATTGTTTTCCAAAAGGGCTGGACCAGTCAGCATTCCCACCAGCAGTGCAGAAGGGTCCCTTTCTCCCCACATCCTCTCCAACACTGGTTGCTTTTGTTCTTTTGGATGTGAGCCAGTCTCTGTGGTGTGAGGTGTTATCTCATAGTTGTTTTGATCTGCATCTCCCTGATGATTAGTGATGTAGAGCACTTTTTCATGTGCCTTTTGGCCATTCGTATCTCTTCCTTGGGAAAGTTTCTGTTAATTTCTTCACCCCATTTTCTGATGGGGTTGGATGTTTTCTTCTTGTACAGTTCAACCAGTGCTTTATATACCATTGATATCAACCCCTTATCTGATGGGTATTGTGTAAATATCCTTTCCCATTCTGTAGATAGTCTTTGTATTCTGGTCACTGTGTCTTTTGCGGTGCAGAAGCTTTTTGGTTTAATGTAGTCCCATCTGTTGATCTCTAGATCCCAAACAGTCCCATCTGTTTCTACTAGATTGCTTAGTTCCGTGTCATCTTTGAAGATACCTTTACCTTCAATATCCTGGAGGGTTTTGCCGACCTTGTCTTCAATGTACCTTATGGTTTGTCTTCTGATGTTGAGGTCTTTAATCCATTTTGATCTGACTTTTGTGCATGGTGTCAGGTCGAGGTCTAAGCCTATTCTTTTGCATGTGGTTGTCCAGTTGTGCCAGCACCATTTGTTAAAGAGGCTTTCCTTGCTCCACTTCACATCTTTTGCTCCCTTATTAAAGATTAGATTATCATATATTTGGGGTTGTGTGTAGGGATATTCCACTCTGTTCCATTGGTCTGCGGCTCTGCCTTTGTTCCAGTACCATGCTGTTTTAATCGTTACTGCTTTGTAATAAAGTTTGAGGTTGGGGAGGGTGATGCCTCCCATCATCTTTTTCCCAAGAATTGTTTTAGCTATCCGTGGGAGTTTGTTGTTCCATATGAATTTTAGGATTGCTTGATCCGTTTCTTTGAAGAATGCCATGGGTATCCTTATAGAGATGGCGTTGAATCTGTATAATGCTTTGGGGAGTATTGCCATTTTGGCAACATTGATTCTCCCTATCCAAGAGCAGGGTATATGTTTCCATTTCCTCATGTCCTCTTTTATTTCATGGAGTAGCATTTTATAGTTTTCTTTGTAGAGGTCTTTTACTTCCTTGGTTAAGCTGGTTCCGAGATATTTGATTTTCTGGGGCATGATTGTGAATGGGATTGCTTTTTTCATGTCCCTTTCCTCTGCCTCATTGTTTGTGTATAGGAAGGCCATGGATTTTTGGGTATTGATTTTGTAGCCTGCAATTTTACTGTATAAGCCTATTGTTTCTAAAAGTTTCTTAGTAGAGGCTTTAGGCTTCTCTAGATATAGTATCATATCGTCTTCAAATAGTGAGCGTTTGATTTTTTCCTTTCCTATCTGGATGCCCTTAATCTCTTTTTCTTGTCTAATGGCTATCGCAAGTACTTCCAGTACTATATTAAAGAGGAGTGGTGAGAGTGGGCATCCTTGTCTTGTGTCTGATCATAGAGGAAAGGCCCTTAGATTTTCCCCATTGAGGATAATGCTTGCCGTAGGTTTGTGGTAGATGGCTTCGACTATTTTGAGGAAAGTTCCTCCAAACCCCATTTTGGTGAGGGTTTTCATCATGAAAGGATGTTGGATCTTGTCAAATGCTTTCTCTGCATCTATTGATATGATCATATGGTTTTTATCTTTTGTTGATATGCTGGATTATGTTGGTTGATTTCCGAATGTTAAACCATCCTTGCATCCCCGGGATGAATCCCACTTGGTCATGGTGTATGATCTTTTTGATGAGGTGTTGGATCCTATTTGCTAATATTTTGTTGAGGATCTTCGCATCTAGACCAAAGATTTTAAAGTATCTGAACTATGTTGCTACATATTTGTATATATCCGAATTTGTGATTACTGAAATTCCAGTAAGAGCACACAAAATTACATGGCAAAGAAGCATAGAAACCAACTAAACTCAATGAACAAAAACATTAACACTGAAGGCTCAATTAGCAACAAACAGCTTAGTAAATCCTTAGACAACGACTTAACAACCCCATGGTGAGATACAACAATTTTAACATATTTCTTTTTACTGAAGTATTTTTGATAATTACTTTAGCCACTTAGTTGCAACAAGCAGTATAAAATAAGTGATTATTTGCCTGCAAGGAGACAGGCTTGGAGTATGATTTGGTAAATGAGGACAGTGGTGGAGGGAAGGTGACTTTGATGGTGGGACTGGTGTTCAAATATTGAAAGCCCATAACAACTGTTTTATGAGCAAGTTTGTAAACTATAGTGTTTAGCACAGTGGTTGGGCGTTTGCCTTTCACGCAGCTGACCCGTGTTCGATTCCTCCGCCCCTTTCCGAGAGCCCGGCTAGCTACCAAGAGTATTGTGCCCGCACAGCAGAGCCTGGCAGGCTACCCATGGCATATTGGATATGCCAAAAACAGTAACAATAAGTCTCACATTGAGAGACGTTACTGTGCCCGCTCGAACAAATAAAGTATATCATTTAAAAAATTTCAAACCATATTTTGTAATGTGAAAACTAGCACTAGTATTAAGGCCCAAAGAGATAGCTCAATAGGTAATGATAAGGCATTATCATTTTATGGGGCCTTGCATGCTTCCAACCAGGGTTAAATCCCTGGCCCACATGTGGACCCCTGACCCTGACAGCTGTGATTTCTGAGTGTGTAGTCAGCAGTAAACCCTAAGCACAGCAAGGTGTGGTCAAAACAAGATAAGTAAATTAAAATTATTAGTAATTTCAGTAGAAAAAGAAAGAAAAACCAAGAAAAACAACAGAATATAGTAAGAGAAATGGACAGAGGGCAGTGACAAAGCTAAGAGAACTTGCTTAACTTAAAGGGCACAAATCTTTATCTCTCTGCAACAATCTACTCACCATATTACACAGTGTCTTGATAAGTTTGGGTCTCACCAAATTCAACTTGGTGCTATGCCTTTATGCAGAACTACATAGAAATATCCAGAAGAGACTGAGACTTTTTGTTTAATAAAAATCCTTTGTTGATATTAAATGCTTTATCTTAAGAAACACTATGAGATATATTTTCCTGAAAAATACAAAGGAGGAAGTTTTCACCTGGAAACCAAAAAGCTCTGGATCCCAGAAGTTGACACTTGTCACTGTCAATATGACCAACTTTATCTTTCAATCTCTCAGTTACAGTAAAAACTGCACGGTTTCTCTGTTGACCTTCTTGAAATGGGTTATTACAAATGGTCCATTAAGTGTTATAATTAATTCTCCATACAAAATTACTATTGTAATATGAAAAAGTGAATAAAGGAGCTTTATTTTCAGAGTTCAAAGTCGGGGAACAGTGCCAGAAAGGCCAGCTGTATCCACTCTTCTGGAGTATAGTTACAGATTATGGTTACAGAAAACTGGACCGTATAGAATATAAATATTGCTTTAGTTATTCTGTAACCTAGTATTTGTTTAGAGGTGTGTCTCTGATCATTTTCTCACCTCTTTAGATAAAGACAAGCAGGGAGGTAAGACAGTACTGCAGGTCAGGTGCTTGCCTTGCACTGGCTGACCTAAGTTTGATCCTTAGCACCCCTTTTGGTCCCCCAAGTACTGATAGGACTGATCCCTGAGTGTAGTCAGGATAAGAGCCCTGAGCACTGTAGAGTGTGTCCTCCCCAAATCCAGACAAACAAAACAAAGACAAGATATGGGGGAGTTCATTGTGTATAGTTAGGTGATGGGTCTATGTGATCAGATGAAGTCAAATTCTGAGCAAGATAAGAGTTAGGTCATAAAAAGTGATTTATTTTTCTTATTAAGAGTTGCTCCTGACAGTGCTCAGGGGTAAATATGGTGCTGGAGATTGAATCTAGGTTTCCAGAAGGCAAAGCCATCTCTAGGATGTAGGTCATGTCTTTTGTGGATTCATGGGTCGGGTCTGGTCAAATTAGGCATTATTGTTTATACTCAGGTGGCAGGGTAGTGTGACTTTGGAATGCTGAAGCTCTGGGTTTGGGGAAGGAGTCTAAGGGCATCTCCACAGACAAACTTCTCTATAGTAATTAATTGGACTTTGTACGTCTTCTCATGGGTTCCAGATTGCTTTTGAAGGCATAGTTTTCTTTCACATTGTAAGGATATACGACTAAGTTAAGACACCCACCCCATGTTTCAGTGGCTTAACAGAAATTTAGATCATGATTGGATGACCACACATCTCAAAATTGTCTAGTTTGAAACCCTGTTTTTTAAAACCATGCTACATTGTCAAAGCCGTTTGGAAGGTTTTAACTCCTAGATACTTTTAAAAATATTATTTAAAAATTTGAACTTCGCGGTTTACAAAGTTGTTCAAAATCCAGTTGTTATGGGCTTTCATTGTTCCAACACCAATCCCACTGCCAGAATGACTTTCCCAACACTATTGTCCCCATTTTCCCAACCACTCCCAAGCTTGCCCCCTTAGAGGCACACAATAGTTTTTTTTAAAATATTGTTTGCTATAACTGACTAATGAAATTATCAAAAATACTCCAGTGACAAAAAATTTATAAAAATTGTTCTATTTCACCATAGGGTCTTTAAGTTCTTGTCTAAGCTCTTTGTTGCTCGTTGTTGCCCATTGAACTTTCTGTGTTACTAGTTTTTTTGGTTGTTGTTGTGTTTAGCTGGCTTCTCTATTACTTTTCCTGTCTAATTTGGTGTTCTCCTGCTGGGATGCCAGTATTGTAGTAACTGGGTGTGACTGAGAAGTCTAGAAAGTTTAGGGTCGATGGATGAGTTGACATTGTGGCAACTGTAGGATGTGGGAGTGGCTTCCAGGGCATCCAGAAGTCCAGGGATGTTGGGGGAGGCTACCTGCTCCCACTCTAAGAAGACCGCAGAGTTCTCAGCCCCAAATCTGGAATTTACATGGTTTAGTGTCTCTTCAGAGATCAGTCATGAGACAGTGGAGTTGAGTCATTGGCATGGCAGCTCTGCGGAGCGTGAGTGCGGCTGTCCCCTTACTGAGCAGCCTCTAAATTCTTAAACTGTGGTCTTAACCTTGGTATGGTTCACAAATATGGTGTGGGTCTCAAAAATTTTAGCAGGTATAAACTGTTTCTGTGTTGCATTTCTTGGGAAAAAGGGGTCCCAAGTAGAAAAACTTTTTTTTTTCACTTTTAGTAATTGTTTAATAAAACTGATGGAGGAGACAGTTTTGAAATTCTTTTTTTTTTACAAACTTATGAACTTTCATGTTTGCATTTCATTTATATCCCTCCACCAATGCCCATTCTCCTCAATCAATGTTCCCAGTATCCCTCCCACCACCCCACCCCAACCCCCACCACCCCACCCTGCCTCTGTGGCAGGGCATTCCCTTTTGTTCTCTCTCCTGTTGGATGTTGTAGTTTGCAATAGAGGTATTTATTGAGTGGCCATCATGTTCGGTCTATAGTCTACTTTTGGCACGCAGCTTTCAACCTGAGTGGGTCCTCCAATAGTCTCTACTAGGTGTTCCCTTCTGATTTCTACCTCTTTTTTTTTTAACAACACGCAGTAAAAATTTATTCATATTAATAACTCCATTTGTCATGGGGGTTGTTGCTTAGATGTATGGGATGGCACATGCATGCTGGCTCTCTGAGGTTACACAGGTGCTGGCTCTCTGAGGTTACACAGGGCTGGCTCTCTGAGGTTACACAGATGCTGGCTCTCTGAGGTTACACAGGGCTGGCTCTCTGAGGTTACACAGGTGCTGTCTCTCTGAGGTTACGCAGGTGCTGGCTCTCTGAGGTTACGCAGGTGCTGGCTCTCTGAGGTTACGCAGGTGCTGGCTCTCTGAGGTTGCACAGGTGCTGGCTCTCTGAGGTTACTCAGGTGCTGGCTCTCTGAGGTTACGCAGGTGCTGGCTCTCTGAGGTTACGCAGGTACTGGCTCTCTGAGGTTGTGCCGGTGCTGGCTCTCTGAGGTTACACAGGGCTGGCTCTCTGAGGTTACTCAGGTGCTGGCTCTCGGAGGTTGCACAGGTGCTGGCTCTCTGAGGTTACACAGGGCTGGCTCTCTGAGGTTGCGCAGGGCTGGCTCTCTGAGGTTACTCAGGTGCTGGCTCTCTGAGGTTGCACAGGGCTGGCTCTCTGAGGTTACTCAGGTGCTGGCTCTCGGAGGTTGCACAGGGTTGGCTCTCTGAGGTTACACAGGTGCTGGCTCTCGGAGGTTACACAGGGCTGGCTCTCTGAGGTTACACAGTGCTGGCTCTCTGAGGTTACTCAGGTGCTGGCTCTCGGAGGTTACACAGGTGCTGGCTCTCTGAGGTTACACAGGGCTGGCTCTCTGAGGTTACTCAGGTGCTGGCTCTCTGAGGTTACACAGGTGCTGGCTCTCTGAGGTTGCACAGGGCTGGCTCTCTGAGGTTACTCAGGTGCTGGCTCTCGGAGGTTGCACAGGGTTGGCTCTCTGAGGTTACACAGGTGCTGGCTCTCGGAGGTTACACAGGGCTGGCTCTCTGAGGTTACACAGTGCTGGCTCTCTGAGGTTACTCAGGTGCTGGCTCTCGGAGGTTACACAGGTGCTGGCTCTCTGAGGTTACACAGGGCTGGCTCTCTGAGGTTACTCAGGTGCTGGCTCTCTGAGGTTACACAGGTGCTGGCTCTCTGAGGTTACACAGGGCTGGCTCTCTGAGGTTACTCGGTGCTGGCTCTCTGAGGTTACACAGGGCTGGCTCTCTGAGGTTACACAGGTGCTGGCTCTCTGAGGTTACACAGGGCTGGCTCTCGGAGGTTGCACAGGTGCTGGCTCTCTGAGGTTACACAGGGCTGGCTCTCTGAGGTTACACAGGGCTGGCTCTCTGAGGTTACACAGGTGCTGGCTCTCTGAGGTTACTCAGGTGCTGGCTCTCTGAGGTTGTGCCGGTGCTGGCTCTCTGAGGTTACACAGGGCTGGCTCTCTGAGGTTGCGCAGGGCTGGCTCTCTGAGGTTACTCAGGTGCTGGCTCTCGGAGGTTGCACAGGTGCTGGCTCTCGGAGGTTGCACAGGGTTGGCTCTCTGAGGTTACACAGGTGCTGGCTCTCGGAGGTTACACAGGTGCTGGCTCTCGGAGGTTACACAGGGCTGGCTCTCTGAGGTTACACAGTGCTGGCTCTCTGAGGTTACTCAGGTGCTGGCTCTCTGAGGTTACACAGGGCTGGCTCTCGGAGGTTACACAGGGCTGGCTCTCTGAGGTTACACAGGGCTGGCTCTCGGAGGTTACACAGGGCTGGCTCTCTGAGAGAAAAGGTCGCGCGGCCGCGCGGCTCGGATCTGTCCCAGTCCCGAATCCTGGAGCCGTGTTAGTTGCTGCTCAGTGTCGCCGGGGTTCCATCCGGAGAAGGTGTGCAGGCGGCACCTCCTCCCTCCGGCCCCCCCGGTGTTGCTGGCCCCGATTCGGGTCCGGAGCATTGTCCGGGCCGTGTTGCTCACCAGAATGCCTGCCGCTTCTCTGTGGATTCCCAAGAGAAAAACTCTTAAGACCTGGTTTAGGCCTTATAAACCCTCAGAGACCCCAAGTCTGAAACCATCTTAGTAACTGTTTTTACCAACATTTCCGCAATGGAGAGGGACTACGGAAGACTTCATATTGATTTACATCCTTCTCACAAATTATTGGCTGAAGATAACCCCATGATCCACAGTCAACTTAAAAGGGGGAAATGAAATGCCTAGAAAACGCAACAAATTCCTCTAAGCAATTTGTGAATGGTACTAACAGCATTAAAAAATAATGGCATTTGGAAGCCACTAACGAAGACAACGTTTACATATGCTTCATTCAATTTTGTCACAAATATTTGATCAAGTAGATCTCACTTCATCAATCCTAATAAACCATAGTTTCTGGTTCCTCAAAAATCAAAATACTTACGATTTGTTAGCCCATTCCTACCCTCACCCCATTTCATTCTTAAGATTAGTAAACTGTCTCACTTATCACTTTTTCTTTGGACATGGTTCTGCTGGCAGAAACATATTTTCAAATTTATTTTTGTCTCAGAAATTCCTATTGATCATCTTTCAGATTTTTTCAATTCAGTATTGATGGTTTATATGAATCATTCTAAAATGTTTATAAATTTTAGGGGCTGGAGCAATAGCACAGTGGGTAGGGCATTTGCCTTGCACGTGGCTGACCCGGGTTCGATTCCCAGCATTCCATACCGTCCCCTGAGCACCGCTAGGAGTGATTTCTAAGTGCAAAACCAGGAGTAACCCCTGAGCATCGCCGGGTGTGACCCTCAAAAAAGCAAAATAAAATAAAATAAAGTGTTTATAAATTTTAATAAACATTAGTACACCACCAGTGAAACAAATGTTTATATAGAAGTTGTTTATGCAGAAAGATAAACAGTATTAGATCACAGAAGGTAAGAGTTCTACTGCTTCACTTTGCTCTAAGTTAAAAGACAAATTTTCAGCATGTCAGAAAGAGAATTTCTCAGATAATGAAAAGCACAGGAAATGCAGTTTAAGTAAAAGCCAATATGTGAGATTGACCGTGTAAAGCTTTATTCAATGTAGACCTAATAGGAATTACTATGATTTCTGCCACCAAATATTTGAAATTAAATATATGATTGATACTTTCACTAAATATAATTTTTCTTATTTCTGTGGAAGAACTTTTGAATTAACTTAATTGGCACATTATCTATATCTAAATCAAAAATATTCTAAGGGAAACCAGAAATTTTCCTTTCTTGCTGATTTTATTTATTAATCATGAATGGCTTTTACAAAGAGTTGGTAAGTGTTATTTATTAGAAATATATCTTGGGACATGCATCTTGCCTAACAAAGAACTGCAATCTGACCCATAGGATTTTATTTTCAAAACAATAAGAAAAATTTTCATAATTAATGAGAGAGAAACTCCTTTTCTAAATCATTTATTACTCAAACATGGATATTCATTTATGATAATATATGTTCATAGTTGCTAAGCATTGAGCATCTTAGAGATACTCAGAACCATGGAAGTTTGCCAAAATAAATAGTCAATGAATACTATTACTAACACAAACATATATTTTTCTCAGTAGAGTTGATCATTTCCTGCAATGGTTTAAATGCCATCTGTGCAAATAAAAAACAATGGGATGATATAAAAAGAGCTATCATTTCTAGAGAATAATAAAAGCAATCTTCTAGAACTTATCTCTGAATCTTGGGATTCTGTCAGTTTGATGCTTAGGATACTGGAAAACAGCATATTATGTAAAAATTTTAATACAGCATTGGAGGGATGAATGAAATATTCATAAACAACAAAATGAAAATTGTTACTTTGCACTATACCCATTCATCTGCCCAGTAAATCTTTTTTCAGGACTAAAACATAGAAACAAAATAAAATCCATATATCAACTTTCTCAATTTCAAAGGGTTCATGTTATCCAGAAGTAGAATAGGAGATAGAAAGAAAAGTGGTGGAAAATTATAAACTTGGAAAGCCTAACATTTTCTAACCTTAGTTGTCCATAGCATAACAGGGTTTGGTTATATATTTGGAAAGCCTAGCATTTTTCTGATGCTAGTTGCCTATAGCGTAACAGTTTGGTTTTATATTGTCAATCAAATTTCCATTCTTAATTTTTTTCTGTATCTCTACACTTGAAGATTTGTTATGTTCCAAATTCTCTTTATATCCATAATCTTCCACATTCTTCTTTGTATAATTTCCCTTTCATTTATCATTTTCAGGGAGATTATTCCCTAAGTCATGCCTTTGAAAAATATCTGCTTCATTTTGGTTCCAGATCCACATTTCTAATAGCCTTCTGGATAGATCCATGTTATCGTTCAATGTACATTTAAATATCATTTTCTAGTCAAGGGTGTCTGACATCTGGGAGTCAGGGCTAGACAATCATTCATTAGCCTATAACCAATGTTAAAGGAGCTGAGGTGAGAAATCCATGAAGAATGTCTTGTAGAAAAATTCGTTCAAATCATATGGATTACTCAAATTGGTCATCATGGGTTCTGTTTCTTGCTTTGGTTATTTATTTGTGCATTTTATAATTTACCAACATTGTTGTTTTCAGGTAGGGCATTTGCCTTGCATGTGACCAGCCTAGGTTAGATTCCTCTGTCCCTCTCAGAAAGCCTGGCAAGCTACCGAGAGTATCCCATCCACACGGCAGAGCCTGACAAGCTACCTGTGGCATATTCGATATGCCAAAAACAGTAACAAGTTTCACAATGGAGATGTTACTGGTGCCAGCTCGAGCAAATTGGTGAACAATGGTACGACAGTGCTACCGTGATTGTTTTATATTTATGGTAATGCCATGTCTCGCCCATCACTAGAGTAGCAAGGTCTGTCTACCATTATCTCAAAATTCCTTCCCCTCCCTCCTCCACTCCACCAGCATCATCAAATCAGTTCTATTAACAATATCTCAGACTTTCCATTGGGGATTGTCTAATGTATTGGCTTTAATTTTTTATTTATACCCTGTGATTTAAGTAGCTGTTTATAATGGATTTTCAGGTACACAGTGTTCCTACCTCCAATCCCACAAATTCAATGTCCCTATATCTTTACTGCTTTTCACAGATACCCTACTACCCCACCGCCTAAATTCTTGACAGTTACTATTTTTTTTTTAATTTAGAAAGTATAGTCTGGTAACTATGCTTATGGTAGTGTTAGAATTTAGTGATGTATATAAGATACTAGTTCTTTATCTGATGTAGTATGTGCAACATTTTCTTCCACTGAGTATGAAGTCTTCTAATCTTAATTTGAGTTTCTTTCTATATGAAAAAAGCCTTTAAAATTTGATGTGGTCCCATTTGTTCATTTTTGTCATTTTGTTTTTGTCTCTGAAACCAACTCATTACATACACCTCTTAGGTCCATTTCTTGGAGAGCTATGTGTATACTTTTTTCAATGTATTTTTTGACAAGATTCAACATTCATTAATAATAAAACTGCTCAAAAATAGGGATAGAGGTATATACATCAAGCTAGCAATGGCCATGTACAACAAACCCTCCATCAATATAATAATCAATGGTAAAAAATTGAAATCCTTTC